>NW_025814834.1:25073333-26544166 GCF_022079265.1 Lynx rufus
ACTTTCATTGATTTGACTTCACTAATTTGAATGCTTTGTTCTTTTGCTCTCTTTGTATTAATTGTTCAACAGCAATAGGTAAAAACAAAACAAAACAAAACAAAACAAAACAAAACAAAAAAACAGCATTATAAGGATATTGCAGATTTGGCTAGGAGACCCAAATGCCCTACACATTTAAGTTATCCATTTTCATATTTTCAGAAATGCAGTTGCAAAGCACATAAAGGCAGATTCTACTCAGGCTATGATTTTGGGTAAGGTAATTAAAAATCATTGTGCCCTATTCATTAAAACAGAACTTCCAAGGACTAAGCATAGATAATGTTCCCATAGTACTTGAAAATATTAAAGTTGCCTTTCTTTCTTTTTTTTTTAATTCAGTCTTTTTACTCATTTGAAGGGCTTTTCCTTAAGTAGGCTGAATTCTTGAAGTTTTATCGTGCTGCCTTTTCCTATGTGTCTACTTTCAACAGAGCCAAAAGGAATGCACCTCCAATGATGAGGTTGGGATATAATCCAAATATCTAACAGAGCAAAGATTTTTTTTTCAATGCATAATTTTTCATGTAGAAAAGAAACCTTAAAAGCATAATTTTACCTTTCAACTCAATAAAATATTTTCAGAAAGGACTTCAGGGAAATTACTTTCAGTTCTTAATCATACTTAGAAGTAGATTATATAATTTAGAGTTGTACCTCCTCTCTGCTTAAACTTTATTTTTCCCTTTAAATCTCTCCACCTTTTCTTCTATTGTGGAAGAATAAAAGGTTTAAAAGCAGGATCTCAACCCAGCAGTTAATGAGTTGGAATCCTAGTTCTCTAGAACTCTCACCAGTTATTTAGCTCTCTAAACTTCTGTAAAATAAGACTAGTAATAATTACTCGGTAGGACTTCTGTAAGGATTAAGAGAAATATTGCATTATAAAAATGTTCAGGTAATGGTAGCATTTACCAAGAGGCACTAGAGTGAAGTGGTTAACCATGGGCTTTGGAGCCTGTTATGCAGGCATTTGAATCCGCGCTTGACCCCTATTGTGTGAAGTATTCAGCACCTTCCTTAATCATTTGTGTCTCATTTGTTATGCCATTGGGGCATAAAGTCCCACCCAGAAAAAGAAAATTCTGAATGTAAGGACGTTAACTAATTTTATGGATGTCCAGAACATTCAAAGAGGCATCTGAAACTCACATAAGTTGAAACTAATTTTTTAAAATGAAAAATAATAAATAAATAAATAAATAAATAAATAAATAAATAAATAAACTTTTAAAAATAAGCAAACACAAACCTACATATTCTAATTTTGCCTAATAATACTGCCCCTGTTCTAGCTCTCAGAAGTGTATTTATTTATGAGAGCAAACAGAAAAGATAGTTAAGCAGGATAGAAGAAATTTGCTGGCCAGAGAACTTTTCCTGTTTTCCTAACAATAATGATGCATCAATTGAACATTTGCTCTATAACAGACCCTATGGTGAGCATTTACATATGTGAACTCTTTCTCCTTACACTTGCCCTAGCAAAGAGGTATTATTAATATCTATTTTATAGATAAAGGACTAAGGCTTAGAGAGAATAAGTGATGTGACTGAATGCCTACAGGTAACTTTGGTGGAGACATGGTTATCCTGTCTCACACAATAGCCTGTGCAGAATTTATGTACTAGAGTCTTCTCTTCTTGAATGTTGGTAGTTGACTGACCCATCTGACATTGTGAGGCATATTGACACTTGAATCATTTCTTTATATCCAGCCTCAAAGAGCAGCCAAGTATCTGAAATAAATTTTGGATCCTATTTATTAACCCAAGAAAATGGAATAGAAATGCATCTAGAATAAAAGTGCTTCTTGGGGTGCCTGAGTGGTTCAGTCAGTTGAGCGTCTGACTTTGGCTCAGGTCATGATCTCACGGTCCATGAGTTCGAGCCCCGTGTCGGGCTCTGTGCTGACAGCTCGGAGCCTGGACCCTGCTTCGGATTCTGTGTCTCCCTCTCTGTCCCTTCACCACTCATACTCTGCCTCTGTCTCTGTCTCTCTCTCTCTTTCAAAAATAAATAAACATTAGAAAGAAGAAATTTAGAATAAAAGTGCATCTGAACCTAGAAGACATGATAATAAAGTTACACAACTATACCAAGGCTAGCAGATCCTATTCTGACATCAAATGTCATGATATGAAAATAATATTTATAATGGGGAAAAATGAGAGTGGTTCTAGGAATCATAGGATATAATGATTCATTAGAAATGATATACATACTTTCTGCAGAAATTTTTGTTTTTTTTTCCCTCAGATATTTTAAATATCTACCTTTAACTCTTAAAATCTCTGAGCAAATATAGTATTTGATTACATTTTGTCTTTCTTCCAGAGTAATGGCCTTTGTTTCCTTATATAAAGCAGCGGTATTATTATAGTAATGCTTGTTACGCATCTAATTTTTATTATGCATTTTATTGATTTAATTTTAAAAATTTAATAAATTTAAACAGAACTGTGGAGCAGTCCCACCTCCCTGCTCAACCCTGAGCCACACAGATGTGTTTAGTTGCGTTCTGTGTTTCCTAATTAATCCATCCTGCTGCAGTAAAAATGTCAGACCCTTGCAATTGAAGAGGAGGGCTCAGTTTACATGCCTCTGTCCTTTGGCATTTACTCTCATTTCTTTGCAGCACAGTAGTAGTGGCAATGAATGGAAAGGTCACCAGGAAATTGCCAGCAGAGACATTGCAACCTGTGATCTATGTGCCACCCTGAATTAAACAGAGGGAAATCTAACAGCTCTAAATGTTGTCACAGAATGTAGTTACCGACATGACAAGAAATGACTCAAAGGGTTAACTCGACTAGGTATCCAGGATTACTCAGTGTGGGAAAAATAGTAGTTACAGAATTTATGTTCTTGTTCTCGGGAACAATCTGTCTTATGAAATACAGATAGCCCCATTTTTTATTAACCAAATTTGAAGTACATGTAATAATGTTTTAGTTCAATGTATCTAGTTCTAAAATTACTACACTATGCACCAAACTTCACTCATGAAGATTTCACGTGATTCTCAGACGTTTTCATTTGGTCTTCTCACCTCTCAAAAGATCCAGGCTTCAACCAATGTGTATATATTTGTAAATGCTTTGGATAAAGGAGGTTCCTGATGTACATTAATAACTTAATTTGAAATAGCTACCATTTTTTGAGTACCAGATGCTTTATATACATAATTGTAATTCTCAATATAACCAAGCAAAGTAAATATCATTGTTCCTATTTTATAGATAGTAGAAAAGAAACTGTAACATGTCTGAAATCACACAGGTAAAAAAAAATAACAAAGATGTGCTTAAAAAATTAACTAATCTATAAATAAATTGTGGCATATTCATATAATGGAACAGTAGACAATAAAAATGAACAAATTACTAGTACAGGCAAGAGCATAAATAATCTCAAAAACATTATTTTGAATAAAAGAAGGCAAGAAAAAATATGTAGTGCATGATTCCACTTGTATAAGCTTAATACACAGGCAAAAGTAACCTATGGTGATGGAAGTCAGAACAGTGGCTTTGGGGGCTTGATTGGGAAGGAGTAAGGGAAAATTTCTGAAGTGGCAGCAATTTTCTGTGTCCTTATCTGGGTTGCGGTTACATGGATATAGATGTACAAACACTGTATGCATGCATATGTAAAACAGAGAGCTTAAGATTCATGTAGTTTACTGCATGTAATGTATAATAATTTAAAACTTCATACAAACTAATCTAAGTACAAAGATATTTCTGTATTTTGCCATGCTATTTGATATTTCACATTTTGAAACCAATGCTTTATAAAATGATACTCCTATTCAATCATTTTTTTCCTAATTTTCTCCAGATTAAAACTCTATTTTAAAAAATCGACTTAATTTGATTTAGACCTAAATGTGAGTTTTTAAAGTGTCATAGTATCAGCTTCTGGGAAATCTTATTTTGTGACTTATTTACTTTCTTATTTTGTAAAATGGTGTTTTTATTTATTATTTTTAACATCACTTTAACAAATAGACCTTTTAGCAAGGACACCCAGGTCTCCAAGCTATGTATTTGATATTTTTAGTATTTTTATATAGCCTTTAAAAAATCCTGATGTTTGAAATAATATTATAATCATTTTACAAGATTAAGTCATTCTTCTTTCTCTTGCCTTACCTTTTATTTCAAGTCTTAGCTTGCCAGCAACAAATATACATAACAATATTATTTGTCATTACTGTCATCGGGACAATTATACTTTTCTGAAATACTCTAAAGAAGTAGTGAGGAAATCACACATTGTGAGAAGAATTATTAAAACTATACAAACTAATATTGTAGGTGAGATATTTGAAAGTGACCTTGCAGCATATCCCAGGCTTATTGTATTAAAGCCTATAAATAAAAGGGACAAATCATTTCTGGGTACTAATATGACTTTCCCTCTTATTGGTAATGAAAACATTGAACTCTACTGATTTGTTCTACTGAAGCTATTATATTTTCTGGAAACTTGGAGCAGTTATTTAAGAGGATTGTTGTCTATAATGAGGGTTTTCTAGTAGACAGAGGAATAAAAATATTTGATCTTTATGTAAAGATCAAAAGATAATGAATTTCTCAGTCTTTTTATATACCTTTGATTATGTTCATTTTTATCAGAGAGATATTTACTTTGAATTTTTCATTCATCTTTCAGAATTCATACTTTGTTCTTTGTTTATATAATTATTGGTATAGTTTTAATTTTCTAATATATCTTAAAGTATTATTTTCTAATATATCTTTCTAATATATCTTAAAGTATTATTTTCAAAACATTGAGTCACATTCCCCAACAAAAAAGCCAAATAGTTAGGAGGGTAGCATCTGGTATGTTAATTTACTCAGTTGTTTGTTAATAACCTCAAATAGAGATCAGGTTTTCCACAGTGCTTTGTGGAAACACAAAGTGTTTCACATTTGTGAAAGTGTTTCACTTACACACAGTAAGTGTTTCACCATTGAAAGACCCTTCCTCAAGTAAACAACAACCTCTTACATGAAAACCACACTTTAAAAATAATATTTGAGACTAAATTAATAATTGGGGAAGTGAAAATTAAAGTAATACCACATCACACCAATCAGAATGGCTACCATGGCGGGGGTGGGGGGTGGTGGTGGGGAACAAGAAAAAAGAAAGAAAAGAAATAGGGGTTGACAAGATTAAGAAGCAAGTAGATTGCTCAAACACTACTGATGGGAATATAAATTGGTAAAAAGTACTTTGGAAAACTGATTGTCACTATGGTCCAACAATTACATTTCTAAGTATGTATGCAGTATAAATGTGTACATATGATTACCAAAAGTCATATTCTAGGATGTTAATAGTAGCACTATTTGTAATAGCCCAAATGTGGAAGGTATTCAAAGGTCCATCAGTGTAGAATGGACAAAGCATTCAGTTCCGAATAGCAATGAAAATGAACAATGTGGATGAATTTTGTAAACATAGTGCTGAGCAAAGTAGAGCCAGATAAGAAAGAAAGATAAAGATTCCTTGAGGGAGTGATGTGAGGAAGAAAGCATAAGGAAGGCTTGTATGATGATGGAATATTCTATTTCTTGATCTGGGCGCTGGCTACATAAGTATGTTCCGTTTGTAAAAATGCATTGTATATGATATATGTACATCTGTGTACATATGTTATACTTCAGTGATAAAGTTTGAAAAAAAATATTTGTTGAAGTTACAAGATTTATGTTTTTTAAGTATCCAGAAGATGCAGGGAGCTTTCTTTTGAGTCAGTATGACAGAAACTGCTTGTTGTGTCCCAACATCCATTACCACCGACTCGCTTTTAAACAATATATGAAGTTTAGCTAATCATATGACCACTCATGAAAAAATTCACGTAGCTAACAGCTCGGCACAAGGAAGGTACGGAATTAGTCCTTGTTCAGTGAGTGTTTGCACGGACCTTCCTTAAGAGACAGCATGTATTCATCCTCTGTTCTTCATGCTTTCCTTCATCTTTTGCATGGGAGTTACCAGGTAGAAATGCCTCTTTTTTTTTTTTTTAATTTTTTTTTCAACTTTTTTTTTTTTTTAATTTATTTTTGGGACAGAGAGAGACAGAGCATGAATGGGGGAGGGGCAGAGAGAGAGGGAGACACAGAATCGGAAACAGGCTCCAGGCTCCGAGCCATCAGCCCAGAGCCTGATGCGGGTCTCGAACTCACGGACCGCGAGATCGTGACCTGGCTGAAGTCGGACGACTAACCGACTGCGCCACCCAGGCGCCCCAGAAATGCCTCTTTTATTAAAGATTGTGGAGCAATAAGATGGAATGGATTCTGGGACCCTGATGACTGTGAATTATCCATAATAGCTTTGAATCACCAAGACAGACTTTTATATGAACTGAAAATAAATAAGTAAATAAATAGTGTTATGTTATATTTTAAAGACATTAGAGATTTAAATAAATAAATAAATCTCTATCTTCTTTAAAATATAATATAATACTAAGTAATACAAAGTTAATATGAATACATAGAAAAAGAACTACTCTTGTTTATACCAATGAGTAAACAACTACTTAAGTAATTACTAATTATAAAGTATAGTACAATCAACAACTGTGTGACTGATATTGTGAGTCCAATATTTCCATTACTTCCATTATAGAGTTGAGCAAACTGAGTTTCATAAAGGCCTTCAAGGTCACATCTTGCAAACAGAAAACTAGATTTTGAACTTAGTTTTACCCAGTTATCTAGATTCAGTGTTATTGCCTTTGCACTCAAAGCCCTGAAAGTGGAAGATAGATTTATCTATCATCTAACCCAGCCACCTACCTATAGCATATATATCTATTTTATCTGACCAGCCACTTACTTATATAGTATATGTATCTACCTACCTGTAGTATAGAATGTATTATGACTCTAATATGCAAGATGAATTTGTGGGGAGGGTGATCTAGAAGGAAAAAGTTTAATCTGGTATGAGGTGGTAGAATCTGAATTAAGGAATAGCAGTGGATGTAAAAAGAATGGGATAAATCAAGAGACATTATGAGAAATTTTACATAGAATATCATGACCAGTTAAATATAGAGTTGAATGAATTAATGACAAGTGTCAAGTTTGGAGTCTAATTGACTTTTACAGCATGCTATTCTGATTTTAACTGAAGTAAGGAACAGGGGGAGTACAAGTTTGGGAGAAATTATTAGTGGAAAAATGTTAAACATGTTGGCACATACAACAGAATTATGTAATGAAGTTAGAAAACAATTTGAGAAGGAAATCTCTTATTCATAATTCAAAGACAGTTACAAGACAAAATTTATTTTTAAAATTTTCCAGAGAACTCCAGTGAGTTTAAGTGGATTACTACTTCCCTGATAGGAAGAATTAATACATTAAAATTAGACTAATTTTATTCAACATTTTATGTGACTTCTAATGTGAGCATTATCTAGTACATGAGGAGGAAATATCACTTATATTATGCCACCAAGTCAGCAGCTAACAACTTTTTACAAATGTCAGTCATGTTCTCAAGATGTTGTGATTGTCATTATAATTATCAAAAACATTTGAATTTCTATTTCTTTTTTGGCACTAATGCCACAGAAAGATGTATGTCACGGTTCTTATCCTCTAGAGGTTTACAATAGGGGAGATAAGACAAGTACACAAAAGAATAAAGAAGGTGGGGAGTATTTGCTCTGTTAAGTGAGTGGTTCAGATAATCAGTGTTATAAGTAGTTAACCTCCAAAAACTAGACAGTCATAGTGGACTTCTCAGAGGAGTTAGGACTTGAGCTGAAACATAATGAAAGCTACAAATTATACACTGAAACATTTTGGAGAGCATTACTGAGCTCCATTCAGTTGGAATCAAGATATTTTTGCTATTATTTTCTATTTTAAGCTGATTTTCAGCCAATGAATCTAATCATTTCTTTTTGAAATCGCCTTGCTTGGGTCGAAAAACTGTCCACTGTTATTTCCTAGCATTCATTCAGAATCCGCATCCATGAGCTTTTGACTCTGATCATTGAGCTGAAATACAGAAGGTTACATCACTCATTTACATTATCACCCTCTCCCCACTCCCAATACAAATGTGACATTTCAATTTTGCACACTTCAACTCTCCTTAAATCATCTGTATAAAAACTTCAAAGCTTGATTGATGATGAATGAGCCATTGTCTCCTCAAGCACCCGCTTCTCATTAGCCTTTAGAGTCTCAGCTTATTAATAATGAACCTTGAGGGCTGACCCAGTGGGGTAGCAGCAATTCATTGTGCTCCCAGCTGAAAGGTCTGGGTTTGAGAAAGATATGGGAATCTTTGGACCAAGTCCATTCCAGAGATGATGTATTAAGTATCACAGGTGGATGATGTGAGCTATATTACTTTTGTATCATTATCTGCTAACAGACTTGTGTGGCGTAAGGTGATGACAGTGAGAAAGATACATTGCTTTATGTCTGAAAAAACCCAGTGACTTCTTCCTATAGCTTCATCTTGGAAAATGGACTTTTGCCACTTTGGATTTTGATTTCATGATTGTGACCTTTGGTTTGGATAGGCAATATAAGTCTGATACATGGATTATTCAGACATTCCCATGGTAATTAGACAAGTGCAATATCTCTAATCTTTATTTATTCTGATTATCATTTTAATTCTAAGGTTGACCTGTATCTGTGCCCATGCAAAATAAGGCATTTAGATGTATAATCAGGGATTGAGGTTAAATATTTCCTTCTTGTTTATTTGACTTTCTTATACTATTATCTTTGGAAGCTTTGTGAGTAGAAGTAAAATGTTTACTGTTGATACCAATCATGTAGACTATAGTGGAATATGGCAAATTGCATTTAAAATTATCATCTTTATTTTGTAAAAAAAAAAAAAACAAGAGAAAGACATTCAATCTTATTTATTTTATGAAATAGTTGCAAATTGTGCATGAGGTCAAAGCAATTTTGTCGACTTCTTAAACTAAGTAAGGAGGTCATATTAATCTGTATTTTCAGCAGGGATGCTACATCACAATTAGGCTATTCCAAAAGAGGCAAGGGGAATAAAGCCACGATTTGGTATTTTATCACTTTTTCTTTTGAGAGAATATATTTGCAAAATGTCAACGATTGTCTTAATGGTTACTCATCCTCAAATTCACTATAATAACTAGCATTTGAAAAGAAATGAAGAATGTGAAAAACTTATTTAAATAACACAAACATTTCCTTCTTCATTAGACTCATGCAAATGGGAAATCAAGGGAAGTAATGGTCAGTCAAATGGACAATCTTTATGGATTGGAAAGCTAAGACGCAAGTACTTTATGTCCTTTGTAAAATGTCATATTGACACTTTACACATTTCTAAAAAAGAATTTAAGGAACCATATGAGGTAGATTTACAGTTCAATATAAAAACATGCTTTTAGACTTTGTGTAACATATGGCTAGATAATTTGCACAGGTTTCAGGAAATTTGGTGTGTCCAGGATAGCTCAAAATCATCATTTTTTACTTGATAAATGATAATAGAATTTGATGCACAGAACAGATTTAGGGATGCCAATGAATGTAACTAACTGTGATTTAAAATATCAAACATACTACTTGCATAATTTTTTACATTATCAATTATAAATATTTTATATAATAAAAGCTATTTATCTTTTAACCTGCAAAAACTCTACCTTCACATTTATATTTTTAATTTTCCCTATATTCAAGATACTATATATTTATTGGCCTACTCAAATATGGTTTTCTATAATCAAGATATTATATCTTATTTCATAAGCAAATATTTATCATGTATCTGCTTTTTGCTCGACACTGGGGATACAGTTTAGACCCAAACAGAAATAACCTCTGAAAATGTAGAACCAGTTCAGATAACCTGTAGTGTTTATGGGAAAAAAAAATAACTTCCATTTTTACTTTGATCTGATCAGAATATAATTTAAAATTAAGAGCTACAACAGAAGTTAATTGATCAATGTTGGTAGCAAATTCCACGTAACTATTCTCTTTTAAGTTCAATTTAACAAATATTTGTTGATTAGCTATTGCTTCAGGTTTGATATATATAGATACAGCACTGAAAAATATCCCTTGCCTTCATGGAGTTTAGTCTAATATTTCAAGTATAAATTATGTACTATATATATTAAATTCAACATATTGGAGAGTAATGTGGATTACAATTTACTTATTCTATTTGCAAAAGGATTCAATTTTTTTTACTTGACTTGCATGCATTAATCTAGTAGGAAATGTTTGAGACACAAAACTGTTTAAGTGTTTACATGAATTTTTAAATAATTAAATGATACTTTTTCATAGAATATCAATTTCATATGTTATGATATTCAATTGTGGCATTTATTAAAAAGACACAGTTCTGTTTTGTAAACTTGCTGGCTATGATTTAAAAAAATATATACCAGTTTTTTTTCTATCAATTATTGCAATGACCAAGAATCTATTTGTGTTTTTCTGAATTTTCTGTGATATATTTCCTACCATGGAAGTCAAATACAATGGAATGGGATTTACCTTGAGCTCATTTATTTATTCAACATTATTTATGTCTTTTCACTTTTCTAGGCTTTGTGCATCTTTATTTGAAAATCATACATTTGCACAACATTTTCTATCTTACTTAGAATTCCTCTTTTTTGTCATGGTTTAAAATTTTAATAATCACTTTGTTGCATTATTTTTTAAATATTTATTTATTTATTTATTTATTTATTTATTTATTTATTAGAGAGTGAGAGAGAGAGAGAGTGTGTGTGTGTGAGTGGGGGAGGTGCAGAGAGAGAGGGAGATACAGAGTCTGAAGCAGGTCCAGACTCAAAAGCTCACAGGTTCCAAGCTGTCAGCACAGAGCCCGACATGGGGCTTGAACTCACTAACCAGTGAGATCATGACCTGAGCTGAAGTCAGACACTTAGCTGGCTGAGCAACCCAGGCACCCCTTACTTTATTCCCTTCTAACGGAAGGGAAGTTCTTGTTGTAACACAGATGGTACCGTCCAATAAGCCTTTCATGGAACTTGTATACAACTCTGCTGTTCTTGTATGTTGGCAAAGAAATCTAAAGTATAATCAGACATTCTTCTGGTATCTTCCTGGATAAATGTCTTACCAAGCTTTTGTTTTTCTAATCCTTGTCCCGCTTTCTAATCTAAAAATGCAGCTTTTAGTCAAACAAGGCAAAAACATTAGGGATCCCTTTTGTCTAGTAAATAATCTGTGTCCTTAACAACTTTCTTACAGGTCAGTATATTCCCCTAGGATCTTTCTTAGTTCAGAAATAAATCCAATTTAATATTTCACCACCATTAATGTTTAAAAAATTGTATAACATTATAAAATCAATGTAAACTATACCAATGAATAAGTACACTATTAACATTATTTCCTATCCTATATTTAGGTAACTGAATTGATCAAAATAAAATATAAGATAAAGTATACATTAAAACTATGCTATAAATGTCAGTAAAATATACATTTTTCTGATTGTGGTGTTTTGACACTCACCAACAGAATACAATCCAAGCCAAGCATGAAGGAAAATACTATTTTCAGGAAAAATACACACATACACGAACAGACTATATGTGCCTTATAAATACATCATTAAATACTAGAAATTTATAAATCTTCCTGACCAGAATTGTTACCAGATGGTTGGTTTTGAATTTAGGGTGTTATCCAAGTTGATCATGATTGTAGTCCTAGTTTGAGATTTCAACTTGAATTATTATTAAAGATTAATTAAAGATTAAACTTGAATTATTATTGCTTCCTTTCTAAATACTTTTCCAAGTAAAAACCAAGCTCTTGAGCAGAATATTTCTGAGAAACAAATGTCAACATTGGTAGCAGATTAATATTGTTGAAGAAGGGGATTTGATGAGATTATTATTCAGTATAATATAATCTGATTCTATTTGAATATTTTTAGATAGGAAGTTACAGATGGATATTGTGTTCCTTCAGTATGAACTGTTTGAATTATAATGTGAATCCTGAAAAATATACTCTTTCTACAATATTTGAGCTATTATCTTTTCTCCTCACATTTCTTTTTAAAGTAGAACTTTTCCAAATGTAAACTGAAAAATAACCTTCATTTCCTGGATAGCAGTCAAAATCTTTCTTTGTCACCTAATGAAGAATTATTCCTAGAGCAGAAGAGCATCACCTAATGTCTCATGAGAAAGCTATTAGTATGAGATCGTCACATTTTATAGATAGAAACTTAATGCCAAACATTAATGTAGAAATTCATTTCACAATCTTCTGTACGTCTTACATCTCCCTTCTACTTTGATGAGGATTGTATGGTTAGGTCATGAAAAATAATGAACTGGGCTTTAGAAGTGGAGAGATGACCTAATTTCTTTTTGTTTCCTCTTTTTTCCTCACCTGAGAAAATGGAACGAATAGTCGGTGAAAGGATTGATCATGAGACTAGGCGATTTTAAATGTGGAAAGCCTGGCAATGTCAAAATTAATTTGGTGCATTTTATACATGCAATGCAATAAGGCAATTGAGATGTGCTCACCCATCTCACTTCTACAAATACCCCTCTTATGGTGTCACGTGTTCCTTTCATTCTTTTATCACCCTCTTTGGCTTAACGTGACTCTTACAATTTTTGCTTGGGATACTGCACAAGAAAGATTTTTTTTTTCAAGGCCATTATGGAAAATAGAGTGATTGCCTTCTCAATATTTATGTCCCTCTCCTTCCTCACTAATACTGCTTCTTGAAGTTTTGTTCAAGCAGCAATATGTCCACTCAACCTCTTTCAGTGGGAATGGTCAGGGGATATTGTTCTGACCAATAAAAAGCAGACATAATCCTTGGAGAGAGCATCTCATCAAAAGAATGTCTCTTGCTTGCTCTTCTGTTTTCATCTTACCTTGAATTCAGATAGACACCTTTTCTTTAATATTTATTTTTGAGAGAGAAAGAGAGTGAACGGGGGTGGAGGGGCAGAGAGACTGGGGACAGAGGATCTGAAGCAGGCTCTGCATTGACAACAGACAGCCCGACGTGAGCCTTGGGCTAAGGAGCTATGAGATCATGACCTGAGTCCAAGTCAGAAGCTTAACTGACTGAGCCACCCAGGTGACCCCAGACATTTTTAGATACAGCAAACTTTTTGGGCTTGGGATGAATAAAAACCAGGACCCAAAGCAGATGTAGGTACTCTGGACACTACTACCTCCTATAGGTTTCTTATTATGTGAGAAAATCATTCCCTATCTACATAAACTATTGTTAACTATTTTTTGTTACTTGTAGCAATGTTTAATGGACTCAAATATAATTTCTCTTAAGAGATAAGAGAGAAACATGTGGTAAATATTGGGTAGGAAGATGTTATGTGTATTTCTAACCAACAATTTCTTCAAGTAAAAGAATGGTATTTCAAAAAAAAAAAAAAGATTAGTGTTTGCAGAGGGAATATCTACTTCTTTTTCCTTTTTTTTTTTTTCTCGATAACTTAAAGCAATGTGAAAGAGAATTTACATATACGGTCAGCCATCGTTCAGGGGAAACAAGTTAGCTGATCAAAGCCAGTGATAAATAGAGAATCAAGTAAAAATTGGCTTTAATGAATTTTATCCCATGGTCCTGTCATTGTTCCAGTGAACCATGGGGTTTTCATTATGTCTTGCTTTGTGTTCTTCTTAAAGAATAATTGGCAATTCTATTGATTCCATTTGAGAGGATCAAAGAACATTTTTCTGATTGAGAAATTAATTTTAGCTTTCATTTTGTTTTAATCACTTACCTACTGACTCGTCAATGTCACATTGACTGAAAGAATTTTTTCTTAAGAGAGACAGATGAGTTAAATGACCAAAAAAAGAGGATTAGTTAAATAAATATTATTTACTTTATGCTCTGGCATATTGTATTCTCATTAGAAATAATGTAGAATAATATTTAATTAACATTAAATACTCATCACTTAATATTAGACAAAACTAGTACGTTTTGAAATATTGCATGCAATGTTATTCCAAGTTCAGAGGATTAAAAAAAGGAAAGAGACTGAGAGTATCTATACCAAACTATGAAGTGTTTCTCTGAGTATTTGTGTTATGGATGGTTGTTTTTCTCTGTATTTTCCAATTTTTTTTTCCAATTTCTGCAATCAGTTTATGTGACCCAGTAATGATCTTTAAAAAAATATCTTGGCTGTTAACAAAATAATTCTAATTTAACATTGAAAATCATTTAAGAATAAATAACTTTTATTGACTATCTTTTCATCAACAAAAAGTTTGACGAGAAATATGTTTGTTTGTTTTAATACAGAAATCCTTAATGGTGGAGTCTATGTAGACCAGAACAAATTTCTTTGTTACACAGACACAATTCATTGGCAAGATATTGTTCGGAATCCGTGGCCTTCCAACTTGACTCTCGTGTCAACAAACGGTAGCTCAGGATGTGAGTAACATTATTCTTGTTAATGTCTCAAAATATTCTTCTACTTCTTGTAAAAACCAACAGCTAATGTTTATCATGTCATTAATAATATTTTGAATTTTGATTTCATACATTGAAATGTTCAGTTATATATAACAGAACAATCTTTGCTTCTAGTTAACTCTCTTTTTAGAGTGATAACTTCCCTTTTATAAATTCTTCTCTTAACATGACTTATTTTGCTAGATCTAAATACTTTACCATATTTGTAATGTCTAAGTATTCTAATGTCCAAATGTTTAAACATGCCCCATTGCCCATAAACGTAAGGCTGGCGTCAAACTCTGGCTTCAACTCTCTGTGTGGGTCATGTACCACAGAGAAAAATGTGGTAGAAGAAAAATATTACTTCCTATTCACTATAATATGTTAAATTAAAAAAAAAACAAAACACTGATGAACATTTTAGAATTCCGAAGCCTCCATTTGCCCTTGAAACCTTCATGGTAATACTGTATAACAATTCCAAGCACCTTAAATAGAGTGGAGAAATACAGATTTCATAGAAGAGATATATGTTACATTCTGGTTTTAGTCATTAGCCTAATAAACTATCCAATTTCCCATTCGCAAAGTGTATTGTTTCTATCACAGAGGATTTATCAGATTCAGAGTGTTTAATATGATTAAATGACAAGCAAGTAATATTTGAAATATATCATTAAAATCTTAGAAAATTATTCTGTCTAGAATCTGTTTCATTTTCATAAAGCAGGCTGTGTGGTCCCCACATTTATTAATACTGACATTTGTATGAGAACAGAATCTTTATCAAGTGTTAACCTGGGTTTTATATTTCTCATCTATTATTTTATATTTCCCGCCTGAAATCATAACTATCTTCACACTGTTCAATAATTATTTGCCATAGTAGTGATTGTGTTATGACACTTTTGTAGAAAATCAAGCTCCGAGGGACAATTATTAAATTTCATGATTGTCCTAATAATATAATGGGGAAATAGGAATATATTTGATCCAAACTGACAGCTGTGTTTTTAATAATGGCTAAAACTTTTTTTTAAAATAGAGTAAAATAATTTTCTTGTCACTTTTGAGCAGAAATTTATATGAGATTTCATCTTTATTGCGTTCAAGTTGCCTACCTTGTACAATTACGTGTGAATAAAAAATTGAATCTATTCATACTAACAAGACAAATAATGTGCTTTAGAAATGGCTTCTGTTTTCAGTCTGCACATACTATGGTACATTTTGTATATTTGGAGGGGGGCGAGAAGCATAATGGTTGGGGAAGAGGAAAGGCCTACTGACTCTTCGCTTATTAGAGTGACCAGCCTATAATTGCATGTATGAGATCAGGAAAGAATGAAACCCAGGCAAGACAGAAGCCAAAGGGAAGCCTTACAGGATGCAGAACAGGAAAGGTCTGGGGGGTTCCTGCACTTTCACAGATGGCATATCTTTGTGCTATTGTTTGTGGGCAATTTTGGATGGTTGTGCCTGTAATTAGGCAACTGTAGCTGCATTTGTCTTGCATGCAAATAATTGCAGGTGCAAAAATTACAAATGCAGAGTAGAGTCATAACAAATGGTCCTTTACAATTAACCACCAAATGCTTGTTGAAGTTTTACTCTTTACATACTAGTTTTTTTTGTTGATACATTAAATATATTGCATGACACCATAGCTGATAATTAGAATTGGCTAATCTTTGAATATTGGTTTCAACGTAGCCTATTTTTTCCTCTACCTTCTCCCTATGGGTGATGACAGATACTCTCATGGTTTTAAATGCAAACTTATGCACTGATGACTCCCAGAACTATGTACCAAGTTAAAAATCTGGTGGTCATCACGGACTTCACCTGCTCATTGGTCATGGCATTGATTTAATCATTAAATCATACTGAATTTGTCTATTTCTTGATTTTACATATTTCTTATTCCCATTGCTCTAGTTCAGACTTCATCCATTGTCTGAGTTACTGAAACAATCTGAATTCTTAATAAGTTTTGAGGCTACAAACCCTGTGTAGTCTGGTGAAATCAATAGCTCCCTTCTTACAATATGTTTAAACTAATAAATAGGCAAAGAATAAACATTATATATCATAAATGCATAAAACCAATATGTTTATAAAATACATTTTAAAAGATTACATACAAGGGAAATGAATTATACTGAAACACATTTATCAACATACTTAAAAATAAATATGTGATATGGTAATATGCTTCTTCATTAGTACATTAAATAAAAAAAATTCTAACAGCAGGATTAACAGGCAATGTAGTTGTGAAGCAGAGATAGGCCTAAATATTACTTTAAAAAGGACAGTCACTTTAACAAGTGGTGTTGGAAAAATTGGATATTCCCATGTACAATATTGAAGTAAGACTTTTACCTGACACTATATATAAGAAATTAAGACAAAATGAATTAAAGACCTAAACATAAGACCATAAACCATAAAAATCCTAGAAGAAAACATAGAGGAAAAGCTTCATGGCATTGAATTTGGCAATGATTCTTACAGCTGCCACCAAAAGCAAAGACAACAAAAGCAAAATAGAAAAAAACGGGGCTACATAAAACTTAAAAACTTATGTGCATCAAAGGATGCAATCAACAAAGTCAAAGGCAACTTACAGAATGGGAGAAAAATTTACAAGTTATATATTTCGCAAGGGGTTAATATCCAGAATATATAAAGAACTTTTACAACTCAATAACAAAAACAACCTGGTTCAGAAATGGGCATGCAGTTGAAATAGCATTTCTCCAAAGATGATATACAAATGGCCAACAACAATATGGAAAGATGTTCAATATCACATTGATTTGAAATCTAAGTCATAACCATGAGATATCACATTATACCCATTAGAATGACTATCATCAAAATAGTAGAAAATGACAAGTCTTGGTGAAGATGTTTGAAGAATCTGAAACCTCTGTACACTGTTGGTGGGATTTTAAAGTTGTAAAATAGCAATGGAAAATAGTATGGTAGTTCCTCAAAAATTAAAAATAGAACTACTATATTATCCAGCAACTCTACTTCTTGGTATATATTTAAAGAATTGAAAGCAGTCTCAGAGCAATATTTGCACATGCATATTTATAGTAGCACCCCAATGTTCACTAATGAAAGAATGCATGAACAAAATGTGGCGTGTGTGTGTGTGTGTGTGTGTGTGTGTGTGTATACACACACACATTGGAACATTATTCAGCCTTAAAAAAGTAAGAAAATTATGACATATGTTACAACATGGGTGAACCTTGATGACATTTTGCTATGCAAAATAAGCCAGTCACAAAAAGACTGTATGTCCACTTATATGAGGTATCTAAAGTAGTCAAATTCATACAAACTGAAAGAAGAATGGTGGTTACCAGGAGCTGGGAGAATTGGGAAATGGGGAATTTCTGTTTAATGAGTATAGAGTTTCAGTTTTGTAAGATGAAAAAGTTTTGTAGATCTATTGCACAACAATGTAAATATACTTAACACTACTGAGTTGCACACTTAAAAATGGTTATGAGAGTAGATGTTATGTTGTCTGTTTTTACTATAATTAAAAATAGAGAAAAAGGTAAAGAAAGAAAAAGCAAGCAAGAAGAAAGAAAGAAAGAAAGAAAGAAAGAAAGAAAGAAAGAAAGGGAGCTTTTATGATACTGCTAAGTACCAGAATAGAGTATGAATGCATCTTTAGTTTCTATTGATCGCAGTGTGGTTGGCACTGCCCATATTATCAGGACCTTATATTCATAATTGTTGAAAGTCATATATTTAATAAGAGATTAATGTGAATAATAATGTAACAATTCCTCATTCACGTTCATGGACCTCCTAAATTCCATCCATAAGCTCTTTAGGGGCCCTAGGCCTCCTCGTTAAGAGGCCACCCTGTGTTTAACTACTCTCCTTGCCTCCAATTTTGACAAATCCACCTGAGAAAGTGCTACCAAGAGCACTGTTTAATGGATATCTAACTATGATCCTGTCTAAAAACCCTGTCACTGCAACTGACTAATGTGGGGTCAGTTCTTAATAAAACCAGAGGCTTGGAGATTTTAGCAGATTCCTGCTTATTTCTCCCCTCAATGGAATGAGTTCTTATAATTTCTTTGTCTGTACTGCCTTTGCTTTCTGTCTGCCAGACTAAATTTTGCTTATACGCATCACACTTATCAATTGTTACCTCTTCTAAGAAGTGTTCTCTTCTACAGGCTGGATTAGATAACTTTTCCCACATAACTGCATAAAGAGCAGGGCTAAATCCTTGCATTCTGTCTCACTGTAAAATGAAAGTCCTATAGGACAAGGCCCAGGTCATCATTTTGTCCTCTGTTTTAGCACATAATGGATGGATAAAAGTTTTATACTGAATAAATGGATAACTAAATGAAACAATCAATTCATAAATAAGAAAATCAGATGAATCTAAGTAATAATTTCTTCTGTTCATCATATGTACAAGAATGGATGTGAAGTAAAAGTTATAATCCATAGATACGTAGCTTATTCATTTTAAGTCTTTTTCAGGTAAAAATGGCAACCTACATCTGTGTGCTTAATTTAATTTAAAACTATATAATTATAGGGGTGCCTGATGGTTCAGTTGGTTAAAAGTCCAACTCTTGATTTTGGCTCACATCATGATCTCACCATTTGTGAGATCAAGCCTGTATTAGGCTCTGTGCTGAGAATGCAGAGCCTGGCTGAGAATATCTCTCTCTTTCTGTTCTTCTCCCCTGCTTGTGCTCTCTCTCTCTCTCAAAATATAAATAAATGAATAAATAAATAAATAAATAAAGAATTTATAACTATATATTTATGTTATACTATTTATATTATATTTATGTTATATGTATGCTTTATTATATTTATAAGACATATATGTGTCATATATATATGGCACATATATATATATATATAAGACATATATATGTCTACTTTTCCTTTGGTGTAAAGAACCTAATTTGTGTAGGGCTGGTAAATCCACAAATCACACAATTTTGACCAAGAATTTAAGAATATTTGATTCTTCAGTGATATTTTGCAAATTATTTTTCAATAACGCTTTGGTCTTTTTGTATAATACCAATTCTTAATGTAAAAAAGCAAAATCTTTTCAAGAGAAACCTGGCTTTTTTTCAACATAACCTTTAGCAACATAACCTTTGCACTATAACTGGAATCATGAAGGAAAGGTTTGAGTGTCTAGAAAAGAAATTTTTAAATGATACCAATCCTTTAAAAATATGAGATTTAGGAGTAATTACAACCAAATTGTATTTTCCAAAAATACTTGAGGTATGTTGATCTAAATTTCAGCAAGGTAAGGGAGAGACGAGTATCTTTTTTATTATAGGAATCCCTAGCATGACGTACCTAACATTCTAACAGTCTTGGATAGGTTTGTCAACAGGGCTTATTAAATAAACTACCTTCAGAGTTAAACAAACAAACTAACTAACTAACTAATAGTAAATGACGTTTCACTTATTTGGAGTACTTCTAATAACTCCCATCACCACAGAATGTCGAAATGATGGAAATTAGTTGCCCTAGAAAAATTAAGCAAATGAGAGTATATCAGAACATGAATATGGAAAAATAGACAATAATATTTGTCTGGAAGAAAATTGTATAGTTAGGAGAATGGCTCCAAATGGACTTGTTGGGAACGTTGCACTGCCCAAGTAACCTCGGGCAAGTCACTTGTGCTCTCAGTACCTCCATTTTTGCATCTATTAAATAAGAGTGTCAAGAGCTGAGCTGAGCTGGTAGGTTTCAGGGTGGTTGATTGAGACAAAGAACCAATAAGAAGGTAACATTCAACCTTTCAGTCCCCTATTGCAGTAGCATAAGCAAGTGGCTAAACTGGAGAAAGCACCAGTTCTTCCACTGTCCATTTTCCCCCATGGAACAGTTCCAGGTCAGGGTCAGGTGGATCAGACTGGTCAGCACAGACAAGGGGAATTGTCTCACTGCTGAGGGAGCCCCAAACAAAAGCTCCTAAAGTTTTATGGATCTAGAAGCCAGAGGGTAGGTTTGAGGCAGCAGAAAAAAAGCTGAGTGGAAAAGTTCTGAGTAGTGAATCAGAGTAAAGAAAAGGCATCTTAAATGTTCCCTCCGGCCCGTGTAAGGACTTTCCAGCAAAGGCACCTGAGGAGAGCCTCTGTCAAAGACATTGGATAAATGGAGGCATCCAATGGATGCAACTGATCTAGAAATGTAGCTATGCTTAAGAGCATGGCTCGTTAGGAAATCCTGAGTTTGCCCTGAATTCAGAGACCACAATGCATTGGCTGTGCACCAAGTCTGGTGTGGATAGGGCAGCTTTCTGTTGTGAGACCTGCCAGGGTAAGCCTGTGGTCAGGCTTGAAAGATCACGCATAGGTTTTTGGCCAGAAACTAATATTATCAACTTCATAGGACTATTATGAGGAATAAATAATTTCCTGTGTATCAAAATCTGAGCTATTTCTTATGATAAAGGAAGAAAGCGACTTCCAGTTATGATTTGTGTTTCCATATGAATTAACCATATGTGGACAGAAATAATTTTATAACATGTGAGTTACATTTTTATTATATATTAGTTAACATTTTATTTTGTTTCTGTTTCTCATGTGTCTAAGCAGAATACAGTATTTTATAGCCTGAGCTCACTGAGGCACCAAAAGGAAGAAACCTCGGATGTTCCAGATCCTACAATCTTTTCTTTAGCTTACACCAGATGTACCACTCATTCTCAAATTGCTTTCCAAAACCAAATACAGGTGTCCCCCACTGTGCAAAAGTAGAAAGCTCCTATGAAACTTTTCAAACCAAAATGGCCTAAAGTGTGTCCCCCACTGTCCAAAATGTTATATTATGTCTCTTCGCTTTTCCAAAAGACCAGTGTTAGTGCAGCAATGCCTTTTTTTGTGAAAGTGAAAAACCTCTTCCATTTCTTTCAGATAACAAACAAGTACTAATGTAGGTCTTCACAAAAGTGAAGTGCCTATTGTGAACTTTTGGAAAGTGTGGGATACCTGCATCACCTATGACAGAGGTACAAATGTGGGGGAATTGGCAAATTCATAAAAGCATTATATTTATTAACATAATTCCATTTTTTTTAACTTTTTTAATGTTTATTTATTTTTGAGACAGAGAGAGACAGAGCATCAACGGGGGAGGGTCAGAGAGAGGGAGACACAGAATTTGGAACAGGCTCCAGGCTCTGAGCTGTCAGCACAGAGCCCGACGCGGGGCTCGAACTCAGGGACCGTGAGATCATGACCTGAGCCGAAGTTGGCCGCTTAACCGACTGAGCCACCCAGGCGCCCCATAATTCCATTTGTTTAAGCCAGATAATCTACCTGCTTTAAAACCATTAGTAAAACTTAAAAACAAATTAGTAACACTTAAAACTATATTTTTTCTTTTAATGACTCTCCTTCATCCTAATGACTGCCCACTCCTAACTAATACTGAGTGCTGTGTCCCATGTACATAAACTGTCTTGAACTAGAAAATGATTAAATATCAAGATACAGTAGAATTAAACCTGATTTTAATTTATCAACTTCTGTTACTTCTTCAATCTTAAAATGTTTATATAAAATAGATGCATTCTTCTAAGCCTGGAATTTTGTGGTAGAATAAAAAACAAAAATAGCAAGAAAAATTATCCATGGTGCATTTCAATACAATTTCAGTTTCCATGTATTATATATGCACAGATCCACTTTTACATAAATGCATTTTATTGAAATAAGTCATGCGCACTGTTTTAAATGATTTAAAAAAAATAAAAAGTTTTAATGATGGAAATAGAAAAAAGTGAAAACCAGAAAAGATAAATGAACTCATATAAACCTAAAAGATTGGTTTTCAAAATAATTTATAAAATAAATTCTTCAGGAATCTAATAAAACAAAAAACAAAAGACTTAAAGATACTTTATGAATTTAAATCAATTATTCTAAACAAAATATTGGCGATAAGAACGAAATAATTTAGGAATGTATTTAAAATATAAGAGCAAGTGGTAGCTTGCTCTTTTAATACTGTAAATGAAAACGTTTTTCAATACTGTAAATGAAAGAGTTAGGACTTGTCAAGGACCCATAGCAGAGAAGGCCTTTACTGATACATTTATAGAAAGACAATTTCCAGGTTGACTGAAACTCACTCCAGGATAAATTTTATGTAAGAAAATTCCTTATAAGATGGAAGCACAGCATACCTGCTAGCTTGGTTTTTATTTGTTTGGTTGTTTCTTTGTTTTTTGTTGTGTTCTTTAGCTTCTTAGGGTAAAAGTGCATTGTTTTACTTTTCGAATAGATTTTTCATGACAGATCTTTATTTTCATCATATGCAATAGCTTCCTCTAAAATCAAAATTTTAATTAGGTATTATATATACAATTAAAGAAGTCAGTACCTCAACCCCAAGAGGCAGAACAGAAGATTTTTCCCATAATATACCTTTCATAGCTCAGCTCAGTCCCTATATATATATATGTATATATGTATGTATCTATATATAGATAGATGTTTGTACATAATAAATATATACATAAAGTATATGTATCCACACACATCCACATACTTACATAGATATACATTGGTCTCAAAGTTTGTGATTATAAATTAATTTCTACTTTCCTTTTACATATAAACCACCTAAAATCTGGGACAAATTCCATAGCCTCTCTTCTCTGCCCTTACCCTCTTACTGCCAACTCCAGCCTCTGCTACCAATGATTCCAATAACCACACAACTGTGCTTGGCTCTCCCTTAGCTGTTCTTAAGACACACTGCATCCCCAATTTCCTCAAAGCATAAATGAGACTAGTTATTAGCATGATTTTGTTAATAATAATGGTTATTTGGTGGGGGGTTGCAGAGAAGACCAAACTTGACTTTTGTGTTCCTGCTTATGAAGTCAGGATATTCCTCACTACTGAGACCTTCGCACCATTTCCAAACCTTAAGGATTGACTCCTTTGTTTCCCCCTAGGCTTTTTTCCCTTCTCAAGGCAGAGGCTCATTTCATTCTCTGCTTTTAAACTAGAGGAAACATCAGTTTGTACATAAGGAAATGCTCACTTCAAACAGAGAATATACATAGCGTGGCTTCCTTAGAAAAGTTTTAATAGTGCATTTCCCAAAGCAGTGCTTCTTCAGTCTAAAATAATACCATGTCAGTGGAGTGCTAGTAAATGTTTAATAACAACTTTTCAAAAAGTAGAGGGGTAACACCCCAATTTAAGGAGTTGCTAATTTCCATGGTGTAAACATTCTTAACATTCTCCCTTTTAAGCAATTGATGTAGATTTTGGAAGAGATGCTCAGTGAGCATACCATTATGTAGTGTTTCCACCACATAGATTCAACAGATGTAAATAAACTCAATCATGTAAATAATTAATCATGTAATTATGTAATCATGTAATCATGTAAATAATCAGGAAATAGTGAATTTTAAGTTTATATTTATTACCTTTGTTTCAATAAAATTTAACTGTGGGTTTATGTAATTTAATATTTAGTAATGGCTATATTCAACAACAAGGTCTGAAAATTCTAGAAAATCTGACAGTCTGTTGTATACACTGCTGCCATGTGTGAACATCAGAATCCTGTAGAGGTAAAGGCTGGGCTCAGCCCAGTCCAGTGCGGATCATTTCTCTCTATGACAATGCAAAGAGAAAATTAAGCTTACACATCATGCATGGTATGAACTGGTTTTGCCCCTTGTCTCCTGCGGGTAAATGCTGAATAAAACACACATATACACACACAACTCAATAAAGAACAAACTATTTAAGAACAGGGCAATTTAACACAGAATGTATACAGGGAAAATATCTGACTCTTCAGAGTCATATTCTGCTAACATTTGTAATTTACATTATTATATAGTATCCCTTAGGTTCTGCATTCATGTTAACTTCGTGCACTAAAGATTTCCTCAAGAATGTTGGATAGATGTTACCTTTATTTGATTAAAAGACTTAATCAAATGGTCTCTCTCCGAGTGAACTGAGTTTCCACCTCAAAGATCAAACTCTCTGTACCCCCACAGACATACTGCTCTAACTCTTAAGAAGGTTTAGTTTTCTACCTTCAAATAAATCTTTATGACCATAGCCTGTTGGAAGAAAAAATCATTATGTAAAGTGACAGTAGGGGTATTGTGTAGCATTAGAAAAGAACAAAGTTCTCTATGTCCAGAAATAAGTAGATTAAGAGTTTCCAAAGTTGGACATGCATCAGAATCTACTCCCAGAGATTCTCCTTCAGTAAGTCTGGTTCAGGGATGGGAATCTACCCATCATCAAAATTCTCCAGTTGAATCCAGGTACAAGTATAGGTAGCACTGGCTTGGTAGAGGATTTCTATGCTAATAAAATAATTAGAAAAGCCTATATTTCAGACCACATGCAGATTCAAAATTGCCAGAGAACATATGATGAGTTTGCTGCAAATGAGCCAACTGACAAATATATGGTCCCCTCTTAGAGAATATGTAGCTCTCTGTTATGTGAGATTTTTGTCACTAATTGCAACAATAGCAATCACAATGCTCTAAGCACCTGTGACCTTCTAGGCCTTATGGATCATAGGCACTTACAGAATCTTATTTCTAATTCTTGAAGAAATTCTGTAAGGTAGGTATTAAGAGTCATATTTAGGGACAATCAGAGCCTTGGTGTCTTAAATTTTTAGTAATAAGAACTCGATGTCTTCTGCTGAATGTTGAAGACATTAAAATTTTGTGAAATAGAAGGTCATGGGGTTCAAATTGTCCAGTTAGGGACAGCCTTCATATTTTGTTTTTTCTCTGAAGCTTATTTTAGAAAAAATTTTAATAAGACTTTTCACTATATGAATTTTCATTGAAAATATATACCATTACTTAAATAAAAATTGCTGGTATTATGAAGAAAGTTTTCACACTGTTCAGACAGAATGGAGAAAGGCCAAGGAATCATAATCATCAGATTTTCTTTGAAAGTGTAACTCCTAACATTTTTCTGAAATGGTGAGTTTCGGGAATTGAAGATTCTTGTAACTGGAAGGCATCTTTCTTATTGAAAAAAAAAGTAATAAGAGCTACACACACTGTTTAAATTGGATGGCAATCAAAGAAATCTAGTCCACATAATCTAATCAAAACATGTTTTCAAAATGTTTATGGATGGATGAATGGATATACAAAATATGATATATACATGCAGTGGAATATTATTATGCCTTAAAAAGGAAGAAAAATTCTGGCATTATGCTACAACATGGATGAACTTTGAGGGCAGTATACTAAGTAAAATAATCCAGTCATAAAGAGACAAATACTGTATGATTTCACTTATATGTGATACTTAGAATAGTCAAAATCATAAAGATAGAAAACAGTGGTGATTTTAAGGGGCTAGAGAGGGAGGGGGGAATGGGGAGATTTTGTTAATAAGTAAATTATTTTAGTTTTAGAAGACGAAAAGAGTTATTGGAATAGATGGTGTTACTGTTGCAAAAACAATGTGAATACGTTAACTACTACTGAACTGTACAACTAAAAGTGGTTAACGTGAGGGGTGCTGGGTGGCTCAGTTGGGTGAGTGTCCAGCTCTTGATTTCAGCTCAGGTCATTATCTCATAGCTTGTGGGATTGAGCCTTTGTCTGGCTCTGTGCTTAGGATTCCCTCTCTTTCTCTCTGCCCCTCCCTCTCTCTATCTCTCAAAATAAATAAAGTTTTAAGAAAATGGTTAAGATGGTAAATTTTGAGATATGTTGAGATAGAGAGAGAGAGAGAGAGAGAGAGTGCATAAGCTGGGGAGAGGGGCAGACAGTGAGAGAGAGAGAGAGAGAGAGAGAGAGAGAGAGAGAGAGAGAGAGAGAATCTTAAGCAGACCGCACACTTAGCACAGATCCCAACAGGGGGCTCAATGTGGGGCTCAGTCCTATGACCCTGTGATCATGACCTGAGCCAAAATCAAGAGTCGGAGCCTCAAATGACTGAGTCACCCAGGTACCCCCAGAGTTTTAAGTCATCCTGCTGTATGAGGCTGTGCAAATAATTCTAAACCTGGCAGAATTAGCTGTAGGGGTTGAAATGATAGATTGGTAAAACTGACTTAAATTTTCACAAAGGAAGAGACTCATTGATTCAAATAACAAGTATCTGATTAATGTTTAGAGAGATTTGTAAAACATTCCATAGTTGATTTTTTTTAAATTTTAATTCCAATTAGTTAACATACAGTGTTCTATTAGTTTCAGGTGTATACTATAATAATTTAACATTTCCATACATTACCAAGTGCTCATCACAACAAGTACCCTCCTTAATCCCCACCACATGTCTAGCCCACCCCCTCACCCCTGTCCCATCTGGTATCCACCAGTTTGTTCTCTATAAAGTCTGTTTCTCAGTTTGCCTCTCTTTTTTCCCCTTTACTCATTTGCTTTGTTTCTTAAATTCTACATATGAGTGAAATCATTCCATAGCTGATTTGTGAACATAAAACTCTGATTTTATATTTGGTGTTTAAAGCAGCTATGTAAAATTGAATGAAAATTATGCTGAATCCATTCAATATCACCCTCTTCTATTTTTCTTTTGTTTGTTTACTTTAAAATGGGTTAAGAGTGATTATGCATGTGTCTGTGGCTTGTTTTGCAATGCTCATTCATAGGTTTGATTACCATTCACATATTTATTCCTATTTACTAATGGAAGTGGTTTTGTGGAACTTAGTTACACAATTAAGTAAAATTTAAAGAGCTTACTATTTTTCTTTTTCTTCTATAATTTGTCATCACTTAGAGAAGCTAGGAAGTGAAAGGAGGACGTTTACAAGGAACTGAAAATCGTCTATTCCAGTTTCCCAGTCAGTTACATTTCCAAAGAAGTTTTACATATGTCCTCCCTCTCTTATTGGTGTCCTCCTGCTAAGCCATTTTTATTTCAAAGTTCGGAGCAAAGATGGTTACACTGGAGAGTCAGAGCTGGGGAATTGGTATCTCCACAGGTAGCTGGGGAAAGATGAATAAGGAGGTCAAGCTGCTAATCCACTTTTCAATCTTTCATGTCTAGATTATTGCAAGTAGCCATATGCAACCTTTATTTAATTCTTTGCTGCCTGGCAAGAACACATTATGTTCTATTTGGAGGTGATTCTTTTGGCAATTCTAGGTGCTCTTTCTATGCAAGGAAGAAAAAAAATGGAAAGGAAATTATGCAGTAATATTTCTCTTAAAGTTCTTCTTTAAGCATAATAGAAATAAATGTTTTAAAGCTTGATTTAAAAATGCACAAAGTTAAAGTCATCTCAAAATTAGATGTCCCACACACTTTAGTTCTCCTCCCTCCTTATACTTTATTAAATAAAAATTTTGATCTAGTAGTTTTTTTCAAAATATTTTTCTATAGAATCGTTTTAAACTGTACTCAAGAAGGAGAATACATCATTAAACTAGTTACCTGTTTACCAAGTTACTAGTTACTTTGTCAGTAGTTAATATTACTAGTTACCACATGCCAAAGTGAATTTTTCAGGATAAAGAAACTTGCTTTACTAGAAAATAAGTCAATAATAAAACTAAAAGTTTTTACAAATGATGGAGTGTTGGATACCCATCACTTCATTTCTAAATTTCATTAAGTTGAATAATTTTAAATATCAAATATTTTATTGCAAAGATTTGTTGTGCATTTCTAGCAGAATAAACAAATATCTAAGGGTCCTTAGAGGTGTAGAATTGACAGAGCTCTGCTTGGTTTGATTCAGTAGGAAAAGATAAATTAAGGTCATGCAGTTTTGTAACATTCTCATGAAATAGTCAATCATTTCTATTAATCCATACAGTAAACACAAATATTTTATGGGGGAGGGGGTGACCCAAAACATTATTTCAGGATTAATTTACATTATTACTGAATTAACTTACAATAAGTATATATGTTACTTTAATATATGTAAATGGGCAATCAGAGAGAGAGAAACCATAGATTTCATTGTTCTTCCTCTCCCCTCTTGTCTTCCTCCCTACCAAAACCTTTTGCCTGACCCCACTGCAGGGCAAAGCCCCTGCATCTTTATCGTCTTTGCACAGTTACCCTTCTGTTTCTTTGCTTCAAAGGGTAGCCTAGTGGTTGCGTTCGGGATATGGATTCTACATAAGTTCTAATCTTGACTTCAAAGTTTCTTCTGTCTAATTTAGCCCCTTTATCCTTCATTTTTCTTACATTACAGTGAATTGGGATAATACATGAAAATGTTAAAAACAGCCTAGCACATAAGTGTTCCATAAATATTTGTTGTTATCAGTTTTAGTGTTTATAATTAAACACTATGAAGACACTTCTTATTCTGTATTATAGCCTAAAACTGGGAACTGTGATCAGCCTTCTCTTCGCTTCGCATCGTCATTTATAAGCAAATACATCTATAATTTTGTGGGCATGGAGAGCTGTGTGGTTAAGGACATCCATTCTTAATGTTCTTGGCATCTGTCTATAATACCCTCCACCCTGCCCATTTAGGTCATTTGCTAACTACTACTCATTGCCCACATACATTAATGATTTTGGCAAGTGACCCTGAGTCTTTTTTTTTAAACTCCATGTATGTCATTCCCTAGGTGATTTTGAATAAGTATCTGTGTTAATGATCTCATTTAACATTATTGCCTAACATTTTCTTTACCTCCTAAAATCCACTGAACTTATCAGTATTTATACTAATTCTGTAAGAAACAGGGCTTTGTTCTAACATAAAGTTTGTCTGCCTATGAGTATTTTAATTCATTTTGTGTGTTCGGTCCTTCTCTGTCCCACATGACTGTTCTTTTCTTATATCTGTTAAAGTAAACTAGATACCTGATTATATTGGTGAAGAACATGGATTCTGGCTCAGATCTCTGGACTATTTCAGGCCTGTCCCATTCTGTGTGACCTTGGACAAGTTATTAAATTTCTCTGTCCTCAGCTTCCTCATCTGTAGTAGCATTTTCCTCCTAAGGTTTTCGTGGGAAATAAATCACCTAGAACAATTCCCACTATATAATAAAAATGCATTATGTCTAAGCTATGACTAACTCTTTAATATGCTAGTTCATAAGGACTTTGATTCTACCTTGAGGTTTATATTTCAGATGGTTACAAGACTAACAATATATTTTTTTAGAAAACAGAGAACTAGGGGCAGATTGATAGGTAGTGAGGCTAATATTTAAGGCTAAATCATTTTGTGATAGAATGCAACAGATATATATGCAGGGGCTTGCAAATCACTTATCTGTTTTTCTTTAAATAACTCAATTTCCAGATCAGTCTAGTAGTACATCAGTAAGAAATGCCGTTGAAATACCTGGTTGATGGAATCTTTTTTTTTTTCAAAAATATGTTATAAATCCATTATTCTTGAATTTTAGCTTTTGTGTGTGAACTTCAAAGGCAGATTAATGAAAACATTTTACATCAAGACATTTTAGGCTTATTACTTACTCTAATGCCTTTTGGGTCACTTTCTTATAACCTTCATCAATTTTAAAATCACATTTCATTCCTTAGGCTTGTGGTGGCATTTTAGAAGTATGCCTATTTGTTAATGTGGTTGTTTTTATTTTAAGTGGGAGGACTTGAGGGAGATACACACACACACACACACACACACACACACACACACACAGCTAAATCCCTTTGGTGGATGAAATAATAGTAGGGACGTAAAATGAGACTTCTGGCTGATACCTCAAAAGAGTTTGTTTAATACAGTGCCATGGAGCTACCTAATCTTCCCCAACTTGTTACCCATTTTTCTTTGTTATCTGTCTCAGTGATGTCTCATCTCCCCAACTGACTGCTACAGGCTAGCAATCTGTAACAGAAACTCAGTCTCAATCTCAGATATAATAAGAAAGAGAGGCTACAAGATTAATGGTGCCAGCCATAATTATAAAGTCTCAAGCCACAGACATTATAAGACCTTTCAAAACTGACTCAAGGTGGAAGAAGCTGGGTTAGCACTATAGTGTGAAGATACTGGCCTCTTAATAAAGGAAATGCAGGGCTATTGGATCTGGGAAGTCTACTGTGTTTTTAGTGCTGTTAGGAACTGTGGAAAATAAATGTTTTTTTTTCCCTTGAGGAGCTTGTTATAATTTTATCCATTTCAGTTTTCCTGTGATAATACCCATTACTTATTAATTCGTAGAGGAGATAGATTTATTCTTGGAGCTGACAAATGGAAGCCAGATGAAAACAGGCTCCTTATGGAGACCATGCCACACATAGATATTGGGAATTTTTTATGCTCATAGTGAAATAGAACCAATACATTGCCTTTCAAGTAACAACTACTCTGACAGGATTAAAAAACAACAAATGTGGGAATGTTCATGGTCTTTCTTCCATATCTGCTCAAACATTACATATCAGCCAGCCTGATCTCTTCACCCCTCTGGACCAAACTGTCCATCAAGTCTACACACACACACACACACACTGTATCTCTCTCTCTCTCTTTCTCTCTCTCTCTCTCTCTCGCGCACACACACACACACACACACACACACACACAGTCTTCCTAGAATGTTGGAATTCACACTTAGTATGCTAAGATGGACAGAAAATTTTTTAACGAGAGAGCTGAATGAAATAAAAGTATTTAGGGAGAATGGCTAAGTCAAACCAATGACATGAAAGTGATAGAATGGAAGAGAGGAGATTGTGAATGCTTGGTGATGGCGGAAAGGCAGAAGAGAGAGCTAGTGAGCTTCCTTGGGCAGGGGGTAGCCTGTGGTGAATCAGAGGCTGAAAGTAGTGTGAGAAAAGTGAGAATTAAGAAAAGGTTTGGAACTGTTGCCACGGGCAGTGCTTTGGATCCCATTTAATGTCCTCTGAGACAAGTAAAGTTCTTGTGGTTGAATTTCAGCTGCTGACCCATGCCTCTTAAATGTGACACCACTCACATACTGAAAACACGGTGGTTACAGTTCCTCAGGGATCCCTTAGCACCTCTGACTAGCAGTCTCACAGATGAGGGTCATGGAATGGGCAGGGATCCCAGCACCGATGACATCTAATCCTCTCCAGCAATTCAAATACCGTTTCACCATGGGTTCCTCTCTTCTTTTCTGTCACATACCTTGAAATATTATCTGCCCTCTTTTCCTCCTTCCATGTACACTGGGCTGAAAGGTACAAGAATGTGATATCCCAGTAGCAGAATGAGCTTTCACTGTACTTAGATTATTAGTAGCATTCCTGCTGAGACTGCGGCTTCTCAAGCTTTGCCAAAGCATGCAGAGACCTCTGAAACCCACTTGTCCCTTTCTGCCAAGCCTGTCAAAGTTTCTAAGACATTACAGCCTCCCCCTTTCCTATTACTTGACTATGATGCCTTACTGATCATTTCAACTCTGTCTGCATAAACACTTCTGTCTCCAGATTACTTGATTTGTCTGCCATATCACTTCTGCTGACTGTCTACATTTCTTTGTCTCTCTTTGTTGTTCTTTAATGTTTTTAAATACAATATTTTGAGGGAGGGAAAAAGGAACTAACATCAATTGATGTACATTACATGCCAGGTGTTTTACATATGTTATTCCTCTTAATCAGCCCTAGCATGTACAGGAAGTATCATCATCTATATTTTATTAATAAAGAAAGTCAGCTCTTAGGTAAAGTTCCTTACTCAAGATCCTACCAATTATAAATAATGGAGACTGAATGCAGATAAAAAATGATTTCAAAGTTTATGTTTTCTGCTTTTTACCAGCACTTATGTGAACACTTAAAGCAGTGAACAGCAATATTGTAATTTGGTTATGCACACAATACTTTCAAGTATTTTATCTTCCCTAAACCACAGGCTATAATTTCCTATCACAATTATAAATGCTAATTACTAAAATGTGTTTATATTTAACTGGCATTTATTTTATCCCCATTTACTGATGAACCTTAATAAGCAAGTAATAGAATCAAAGTTAATGTGAATTAAATTTTAAAAAATGTACAAAAACAAAAATTTCTGACAAGCAAATATGCTATCTAAAATAAACCCGTCATGATATAAAGAGGCAAGTTTCTGGTTCCACTTACACTTCTGTTTTCTTACCTATAAAATGAGACAAATAATAGTACTTACACTATACTGTTGTGCAAATTCAATGAGATACTAAGTGTAAAGCGCTTTGTCTACAAGCTAGAATGTAGAAAGTGCTCAATAAATGGTGAGATTGATGATATCGGTAACGATGTCTAAATTTGAGTATGCAGCACAGTGTGAACCTCCATGTACAAGATAAACACTTAAATAAAAAATAAAAAAAAAAGAGTCAGAAAAGTTAACTTATCTACCTGAGGAATGAAACAGTTCTAAAACCAGAGTGAGAACTGAAATTCTAACCTGTCTCATGACAGATAGATCCTGTATGTGTGCATAGCTGTTGATATTTACATGAAATACTCATTTAGAACCACAAATGCAGAAATTTACATTGATCCTGTTAAATTTTATATTGTTACTTTTGGCTCTTCATTTCGTTTACCAAGTGCTTTTTTTTTTTAATTTTTAGAAGTGTTTTTAACATTTCGTCAGCACAGAGCCCAACATGGGGCTTAAACCCATGGAGTTTGAACTCACCAACTGTGAAATCATGGCCAGAGTCAAAGTTGGTTGCTCAACTGACTGAGCCACCCAGGTGCCCCACCAAGTGCTTTTTAAAATCTGAATAGTTATCCTATGTATGAACAATTGCTACCCCTGCCTGATGTTGTCATTTGCAGATGTGGTAAGCATATTTCAATTGTTTTGTGTAACTCAGTGATTAAAGAGTCAAACATGATGGATATGTACAGAGGCCTTTGGTAGACTCCTAGTATCAGCACATCAGTCTAGGCCAGCCCGTTCCTTTATCAAATGTTCTGATGCATGTGCCAGTTGTCTACAAACCTACACAAGTGGTCCAGATGCCATCAGTGTTTTCCAGAAGGACATAAAGAATGGCATGGTCACGTTCTTTCTGATATCCAAATCAACCTTCCATGAGCTACAAATCTTCTTAATAGTATGATATGAAATTAGTGATATTTTCTTAATGTATATTTTCATTTAAAAATATTTATTGGTTTTCTTCATGTACCGGCAAAATATTCCATATAGCAAATGATTAATTGGATTATGGTATGGCTATCTAATGGGAGGCAAATTGACCAAAAAAAAAATTGCATCTACATAATATAACCTGATAATGTTTAGGATAAAATATAATGTGAAAACAGCAGGTCACAAAACTAGACAGACTATTATACTATTCAGAAAACAGTATTACTATACATCAAAAAATGAAAAACACCAAAATACAAAGTTTATAAATGATTTTTATTTTCTTCTTTTATATTCTTCTGCATTTTATAACATTTCTAATTCAAACATGTATTAGAAATAAAATCTAGGGGCATGTGGGTGGCTCAGTTGGTTGAGTGTCCGACTTTGGCTCAGGTCATGATCTCACAGTTTTTGAGTTGGAGCCTTGCATCGGGCTTGGTGCTGACAGCCTAGAGCCTGAAGCCTGCTTCGGATTCTGTGTCTCCCTCTCTCTGTGGCCCTCCCCTGCTTGTGCTGTGTCTCTGTCTCTCTCTCAAAATAAATAAACATTAAAATGAAAAATAAAAATAAATAAAATAAAAACATTAAATTAATTAATTAAAATAAACATTAAAAAATAAATAAAATATAGCAAATCAGTGTGGGTCAGAGAAGACCTCATTGGGAGGTGGCATCTAAGAAAAGCAAGTAAGCAGATGAACCATGTGACTGTAGCCTATCAGAGAAAGAGAGGCTCAGGGAGAGGGCATGGGAGGGCCCTAAGTAGAGGGTGCACCTTGTACATCCTGGGAACAGCAGATGAGAGTGCTCAGAGGAGTGATCCAGGAAGAACATAGTGGGAAGTAAGGTTATGAATACATGGAGAAGGCCAAATATCATACGGCCTTCCAGACCATTAGAAGCACTTTGTCTTTTTTACTTTGAGATGGGAAGTTATTGGAATTTGATCTGGTATGTCTAAGAAGATTGCTCTGGTTAATATACTGAGAAGAGATTATATAGAGGCCAGGGTAGAAGCTAGGACACAAGTTAGGAGGTTGTTGCATTAATGCAAGCAGGGGACAGTTGTGACTTAGTGGTAAGGGTGATGGGAAATGATTGGGCTTAGCTGTATTTTGAAGTGAGTGTTAACTGGATATGATAATGATTTTGAGTTTGAGCTGAGGATGAGTCCAACTTTTTCAACATGAAATTCTGAAAGGATTGATTGACATGAAGAAGTATTGTTATGACTGACTGATTGAAGAAGGCTTTAAAGGATTTTTCTGGGTTGGGAAGTTGAAGGATTACATTTTGGACATGTAAATGTTTGCATGTCTGCTAATTATACAGGTAAAAATGTTTTAGAAGCAGTTTGAAGCATAAGCCTATACCCCACATGGTAAGGACTGGAGATACAAATTTTGGAAGGTGTCAGCCTATTAGTGTTATATGAGGATTAACAGAACTAATATATATAAAAACTTAGATATTCCAGGAGGACCACCACCACTTAGAGCTGAACAGGTTTTGCACTGTCGACTTCCAAAGGGGTATAATCTAGGTAGACTATAATCATGGATGCTCTTGATGGCCTTTGCTGGTTCACCTTAAATGCTAATAAACATACCTGTCATTATTACTGTTGATTGAAAACAGCAGACACATATTAATTTATTCTTTAATTCTGCTGGTAAGGTTTTCCAGTTTGTTCAGACCCCTTATTTGTGTTTAGAAATGTGTTTGACATTGATTAGAACTAATTCTGTTCCAGAGTAGGTAGAATTCCTGTGTTCTGCTCTGTGCTAACGACTGTAAACAGTGATAATTAATGCTTTCTAATTACATGATTTGGAAGAAATATGAAATATGAGTATGACATATGAAATATTTAAATGTATCAATATGTAACAGTATGAAATAGTTTTTCAGGAAAAATTTAACCTTTCCTTATAATTTGAGTCATTTTGTATTGTTGATACATTTGGGAAACCATTTGGGCCCCTTTACTATTATTCTTTTTTAAGTTCTTTTCTATTGATTACAGTAGCCTAAAGAATTGTGAAGGTGTGCTAGAAGTATAAAGTTTACAGAACAGTAATATAGATATTGTATCAGATCTTTCCATTCAATGGGAAATATAATCCCTTTAGTCTATTAATGTGTATTTTATTTTGGCACATGTATGCCATTACTTCTATCAGTAACTTATAATCATGTAAGACTATAAATGTGAGTGATGATCAATAATATTAAGTTCGTAATAGATTCTCATCAAATTTCCTTTTGACTGAAATTTGTGCAGATCTAGCCACTCTACTTAATACATGGAAGCACACCTAAAGTCAACATGCTGATAGAGTAGCCAGTTGCCCCCATGCATGGTTAAGAGGTTTTAAACAGACACTCTTGGAATGTCTATCCCACCCCACCCCACCCTTCCAGCTTCTATCTGCACATGAGATGTCTGCCATTATGGGTTCTCCTCTAGATTGATTTATGTTTACCGAAGGCTTCAGGATAAATGAAGATTTGCTAAACAGGCTCAATACTTCAAACTTTTGCACAATTCTGTGTGCCTGATAACTGGTCAGTTCATTAGCCATCTGTCTGTAATCCTATCTGAGTTAGTGCTGGGGAGAGATACTGTGTGCTCTGGCAGTTACAGATCAGCAGTGGGGAGTTGAATCCTTGAGAAGAGGGTGGATAGAAGTATCTCATACTGAGCTTGATGTATTTTACACTTCTGTTCAAAATTAATCTTTATCATATGAGTATGTAGGCTAGTCTAAATCCTTGGACTATAGGTTGCTTGACTGTATAACATGATGGCACTTGTAGAAAAAAAAACAAAACAAGTTTAATGATGTTGACATTACCTACTTTTCCAATCCAGTGATTACTTAACATAATTTAAACTGCTAACTCCTGACTTAATTTATTGCTAGATGAAAAATTCTACCCATATATATTTTTACTTTAACTTTGTCTTCCTAGTTAGTGAAAATACTTGCCCATCTTTGTTTTGAATAGCAAGTGTATAGAACTTAAAGCTTTCATTCAGTAATTAACTTGCAAATCATGGGCAAGATAGGAAGATTGAATTGAAATTGGAAGAAAACTGTAAAGTCATTTACATAACGAAATTGTGGGACCAAATAAACACACATGACAATGAGAGTTGTCAGATAAGAACAAGCCCAATATTAACTTCTGATTAAAAAAAAAAGAGCAATTCAGTAATATCATTAAATAATGATGCCAATATATTATTTGCTGGAATCCTGTTGAGACTTTACTATCAACAGGGTGCTTTATAATAATTTAAATTTGAAAAAAAGTTATGTGTTTTTTAGGACTGCTGGGGTAAAAATGCAACCTGATGGAAATATATCCACAAATCAAGGAGTGAACACTGGGAAGTGAGAGACGGCTACATGTTTACACCATTTAATCCTATAAGTTTGGTTACCAAGCATCTGATCAGATCTAGCACTTAAATTTTTGTCTCAAAATATGGCTATGATGTTTGGAATTACATGCCAAACCATTATTTCTTATCCATACTTACTCATGTGGAACCTTCATCATCAGAACCCCTGGGATTGCTTTTTTTTTTTTTTAAATACAAATTCCTGTCCCTCCCTCTCCTAGACTGTAAAATCAGCACCTTGCACAAGTTCTCAAATCTCAACACTAATTTTGGGAACCATAACCTGAAAGTCTCTTCTACCATGCAGATCAAACCACATAATTTCAGTGTTTAAAAACTTTGACCAACTCCATGACACTTTCACAGAGTAAACTCTAACCTATTCAGAAGACTTTCGAGATACTTTGTAAGCTTACACTCCAGACGCTGTCCTAATGCAAACAGCTCAAAGACTATAAACTATTCATTATGGCCCCAAACAGTTGTGTGCACCCATGCCTCTGTGTCATTGCTTAGGTTAATTATTCAGCCTGGAACTTTCTTCCCTTTATCTACTCACAAAGTAGAAATTCAAGCCTACTCTTCATGGAGCCTTTTTCAAATCCATCCTCTCCATTTTATGCATACTTCTATTTTAGCAAGTATTATTATCATGACTATTTGCCCATTTTTCTACTTATTTCCTGGTCCTTGAAAGCTCCTTGAGGGCAGGACACTGATTTATTCATCTTTTTATCATCCATTCAAGAATAGGGACTAGTTTAGTGTAGACTTGCAATAAATGTTCCACTTCCCTTTCTGGATTATGGGATCATGAAAACGATACTATTCTCTCACTCTTTCCCCAGTAAAAGAAATTTTAAGAGGTCAAGACTGCCAGTTTTTTTAAATGGACTGAAAGAAGAATCCAGGCAATGTAACTGCATTGCCTTTAGCTACAGGAAGTTTGAAGATATAATCTTTTGTGGTTGCCAGTGACCTCACGTTTTGTAACTCTTCAACTGTCCTAGCATATTACTTGCAGAAAGCAGTCCAGAGGTACATGTTAAATCCCATCTCTACTGTCAGGTAGTCCTACGGACAAGCAAAACTTCTAACATGAATTTATGACTCTTAAAAATATTGAAGTGGCTCAGGGACTCTAGTTCCTACAAAAAAAAAAAGAATGCAAAAGCTACATTTTAATAACTTCTGGACAAGCATAAAAGATAAACTTAGTCATACTTGCTAACTTCTGTGATGAATAATGCATTGTCAAAGCAGAAATGATTGTGAATTAAAATAATGCTGATGTGCAGTAATCAGCACTTACTTTAAAAGATTAAAATGGTTGCTAAAGTGACAGAAATATTTGTCTGAAATTTTGTTTTGTTTTATATTTCACTTCTTTGAGTCAAAATGACAGGAGGTAGAAATATTAATTTAAATAACTCTGTTATCACTAAGTTGAATGGAAATGTCAGATTCTTATTTTTAAGTAGCATATTTCCTCACATAGTTTTAAAAGAATTATTGAAATAAACAATGGAAAAGAATCATGTAGCATACTGAGACATGGAAATAAGACATATTTGGACAGCACTGGCAAAGTTTCAGTGCCCCAAAACATTTCTTCCATTTACATAGGCTAGTATGGATTTCGTCTTTCTGCTGTTCTCATTTAAAATACATAGAGAAGTGATTTATAAAATTAATACACACTAAAAGAGTGAATACATGGCCTTTTTTTCCCTCTTGAAATCAGGCCTCCTGAGACACTGCATACCTGAGAATCTGAGAATAGAAGACAGAAATTTCTCAGTAAGATGTTGGGCCATAGTCAAAAGTATTTTTCTTTCTGTAAAAGACAAGGGAGAGATCCGTCATGGGCCATACTTATCCTCTCCACTGAAGTGCTCTCCCCTGATCTCATTTTAGATGTCATATAGATAAATTACCCTATAAGGAATGGAGTGGACTTCCAAGCCACCAGGCATTAACTTGGAAATGGCCCAGCTCAACTTGACCCCATCCAACTCTTCTTTCCTGAGCTAGAGGACTGTTAAAAATTTAGATTTGTTGGCTTCTTTCCTTAAACCCCATAGAAGGTGAATGTTAGATACAGACTAATCAAAACCCTTTCCCTTTAAAATAATGCTGAATTAATTCTAAACTCTTATTAGAGAAGTAACCATGTCTGTTTCAATACTTTACATGGTTCCTAACACACAGGTATAGAAGGAACTGAAAAAATACTTTTGGATAAATAGTTGGAAGGAAGGTAGAGAAAAAAAGTATGTAGTTTTGTTTTGTTTTGTTTTGCTAACCTAGATAGGTAATTATTCAGAAAACCCCTTGTCTTCCTTCTCATTTTTTGACATTTGTGTGCAGCAGAAATGTTGGAAAGAAAAATCTAAAAGCATATTTTAAAGCATATTAAACACATTAGTCCATAAAACTACACTACCCAGTTGTCTAGAAGAATCAAACTAAGGTTGCAGGCGTGAGAGTATGGCAAATATATTAATTCGGGAATACCTCCAATCCGATTTTGGCCAGATATTTTGATACTTAATTGGAACAATTTAGTGAAAATAGTATTTGCTCAATTGCCATATACTGCCCAAGGTTGAACTGAATGTGGGGGCAGATTCCAGAGGGTCAAAGACAGTCAAATGAAGGGCGAGCCAGAATGAGAAACCATTTGTGGAAGCACACGTAGGTCACAGCCCTCCAACACATGTGTAGTAATAGAATTCTGGAATGTGTGTGCCAAGTGACCCTCTTTCTCTTGGTTTCCAAAAGGAGTGAAGGGAATATATGACTGAGTAAAATCTCAGTAAGGAGGCAGATGTTGTTAGCTTCCTTTTACATCAGTAATACATATTTCTATTTAAATATGAATGAAAAATGGAAACTGCCAAACAAAATTTCCTAACAGCATGATAGTCAAGGTTAAATTGTTTAAACTTTGTGTGTGTCTGGCTGGGGTGGCACACTATATCATTTGTTTACAACTAGTTGGGCCTTGCCATGATACTTTGTCAAGAACCATAAACCTAATTTCTAGTAATATTCCTTTTTGTATTGGATCCAGGCAAAAGTCTTCAGTGGTATATCAAAACTACAAGAATAAGAAGGTAGAAAATATATAATCCAATAAATGAGGAATACTGAGTGTATTAAAATAATGTTGCTTAGCTCCCCCCCCCACCCCCCACAGCTATAATAGTGTTCTGGTCACAGTGAACACAACTAAATATTTCATTGACTGCTAACACAATTAAAGAAGTCATAGATTAAATAGTAGATGATCATCCTCTGTTTCAGATATCTTTAAATACCAGACCACTTAATGGGTCGATTTAAAATATTTTAACACATCTAAAGAAATATATTAACATTACTTTCTCATAAAAAGTTTGTACTCAAAGTTTTCACTGCTTCCCATTTTGTCTCACAGCCCTTTCTAATTTCCGCTGGTATAAATCAAATTAGATTTATTAGCATTGTACAAAAGAGCTCCAGTAGGTTTTTAATAATAATTATCATTATCACTGATTAAAGTTATATTGTTCAGGCCAGATGGAGTCCTTTTCCTGTCAGTGAGAATGAGCTTGCATTATGTAGTCATAATGTGTTTGGATCTAAATAAACAGATGGCAGAGTGACAGGATATTATACACTGGTGATGTCAGCAAAGGTGGTTCACAAACAGAATTGCTTTAGATAAACTCTATTGTAGCAAGGATCCTCATACTTTTAAGAAGGTAAATGGAATTGAGCCTAAGTGTTATCCTAAGTTGGAAATCGTACTGTTCACTTGCAGAAGGGTAGACCATTTGGATGGCCTGAGGTTCAGCCTGAAAAAGTGCATCTGCTGAATCTGCTCTTTAACTGTGAAAGCATTTAACATAACAGCTTCACTCAGGCAGTCTCATAGGGAGAGAGAAAGAGGGAGGAAAAAAAGAAAAAAAAAAAGCTGCCCAAGTTATAAGGTCTTTCAAGTTGAAGAGTTAAGACCTGTGGGTCAAGAAAAAGAGGAAAGATCTGATATAATCTTATTTCATAACTTTCAAGATATAGTAAAACCTTGGTTGTAAGTATAATTCATTCCGGACAAATGCTTGTAATCCACAGCATTTGTATATCAAAGCGAATTTCAAGAACCGTTGGCTCAGTTTGTGATCATGTGACATTCAGCATCACATACCACTTGTATTGCAAGACATTGCTTGTTTATCAAGTTAAAATTTATTAGAAATGTTTATTTGTCTTGCAGAACACTTGCATAACAAGTTACTCACAATCCCAGGTTTTACTGTATAATTATGTTAAAGTAAACATCTTGTATGGGTGTATACTCGTTCATAATAATGTTAGAAAATTAACAGAGAAGGTTTAATAAGAACTATGTTATAGAAACACTTTAGTCTTTAACAGATTTTCATGTATACTTTTTATTCTAAAAAACCCCACTCTATATACCCTTATACCCACAAATATTAGGGTGAACCTATGAAATTCAGAAACAAAATTCAAAGAAAATCATTATATGTGATTTCTTCTAGCTAATACTCTATGGTTGTGTCCTTAGGAAAATTTCTCTGTAGGATAACTGTATTTGCTGAGGCAAATGAGTAGCAGTGTTCTTAAGAGCAGAGTAGCAGTGTTCTTAAGAGCAAGATAGTGCTACAGAAGATAAAGGCTCGTATTTGAAAGTGAAGATGGTATCAATAAAATGTTTAAAAAAGGATATCAAATAATTGAAATTAAACTTCCTAAAAATTTATCTGTTTAAATGCTTGAAACTTTTATATAAAGATGTTGGTTTGCAAATTGGTCCCTATGCATGGAGGGCAAGGAAGACTGAATACATAGGGAGACCACTCCAGATTGATAGGTGCCAGGTATAATAAGCAAGGTAACTTACATACAAGGCTGGTCTTGAACATATACAAGGTGATCTTGGACAGCCACAAGACAAGTAGATCCCCATAACTGCCTACCAGACTCTTAAGTTTATATGAAGGTTTTAAATGGGTTCAGTAACATATTCAATTCAGATGGCCCCAGTATCACCTTACTCTCTCAAAGTTACATCCTTTCAGACTGCTAGCAGGGGAATAGTAGGCAGGATGTTCATTACAAGGACAGGGGAGGGAGCGAGGAGCCTCCCATTGGCCAGGTCTAGCTCAAGGGTCAACCTGTTGTCACATCCTCTTGATGACATCCTCCCTCAAATGAGACTCTAAGTTATGTGTGTAGGGGCTCCTGGATGGCTCAATCAGTTAAGCCTCTGACTCCAGCTCACATCAGTGTCTCTCAGTCTATGAGTTCAAGCCCCGCATCTCACTGTGTCACATCTGACAGCTCAGAGCCTGGAGCCTGCTTCAGATTCTGTGTCTCCCTCTCTCTCTTCCCCTCCCCAACTCATGTGCATGCGCACTCTCTCTCTCACAAAAATAAACATTAAAAAAATTAAAATAAATATATAAATAATGTATGTAACCTTTTCATTCTGATGGTTTGTCATGTGTTTGTAAAAATATATTTTTGTTTCCATAGACTTCAAATTCTTTTTAACTATTGATTTATTCCTTAATATCAATTAGCCATGAACTATTGAAATTATATCAAGCAGAATAGAATCACATAGAATCAATAGAACAAAAATATTCAATAGTCAAAGTGAAAGTTATTTCATGTAAATATTTACAACTATCTGGGAAAATTCACAAATTCAACTTATTTCCTTTTCTTACAAAATAATGAGAAGATTTTGAATATCAGGAGATTGTATTTCAGCTTCACATGTATTTGACATTCAGGTTTTGCTACTTAAAGGGGGCATTTTATGAGCTATGTTTCAGCTATAGGAAAATATAAAAATCCTCAGAAAGGAGCAAGACTATTTGCTTTGAAGAGTTACTCCTAGTCAAAGAGTGAAAGATGATAATGTGTGTGTGCGCTCTTTCCTCTCCGACAGGTGGACGTTGCCATAAGTCCTGTACTGGCCGATGCTGGGGACCCACAGAAAATCATTGCCAGACCTGTAAGTGTTCAACAGTGAGAAAGAATAGGCTTGAAATGATCAAGTGATTTTAATAATTCATGTTTTTCACACTTCTGGTCCTCAGAAACATGAAAATAAGCTTTTGATTCTTTGTGGTAGATCTGCTCCTATTCAAGTAAACTGCCTAATTTCATTGCTTGCAAATGAAACATAGTATGTCATTGCTTCTTATATTTCTCTGTGGTTTTCAAGTTAATGCTATTAACAACACTGATGTGGTGATATTAACTATGACTTAAGAATCTGTATATCAGAGAAAGCAAGAAATCCAAATGTGCACCAAATGGCAATTCCAATTTCAGGTTATACTGAGATTTCAGTACTTATAACACCATCCGTTCATTAGGAAAAGAAAAAAAGAAAGGAAAAAGAAAAAGAGCACTGTGTCCCCACTTTGTTCTAGGCACAGAGATATTAACTATATGAATTATGGATGACTGACTATATCTTGCCCTTTGTGTATATTGTTTCTTGTATTAGTCATTAAAGTAAGTATAAGCTATCATCACTGCTAAGACATTTACAAAGTATATTGGATACAAAGACAAGTATCTTTTTTTTTCAGCATTCTTAAAGCCATACTTAAATCAGCACTGAACTTTCACTAATCTTAAGGATAAATAGTTTCTTTAAAAAGGAAAAACAAAATGCTCCATATGAATGGTAAAGATATTTCTTCTTTCCTGCTACAATAACAACATCTGGAATAATATATGAAAAATAGTGTAGTGGCAATTTGAAATGCATTCCTTTCATTAGCATAGAAGACAGAGAAAATGTTATTAAAAATATGAATATACAAATATTAGATATTGTAGAAATTTATTATACTATTGGATTAAAGTTTAGATATTTCTAATTTGTCTCAGTTCATATTTGTTAGATTCTCTTTCAATAAGGAAATGGAAAATAATTACATTATTGTGAGCCAACAAAGAAAAAAGATAGAGGAAAAATATTGTCTCACTGGTAAATGATTTCTTTCTTTTTTTTTCCTTGTTTTTTTTTTTGTGTGTTTTAATTCAGGGACATTTTCATGTCTAACATTGATAAAATAGAAAAGAACATAAAATAAAATTTTTTTCCCACTTTTGTCCTGCCTCTGTCCTTCAGCCATCCCTAGGCAACAAATGTTATTGGCTACTTTTGTGTATTCTTCCAGAGACAATTTATGCATACAGTAGGACATATGTATATGTTCCTTCCCATTTTTCACTCAAATGTTAGCATGCTTTACATGCTATCATGTACTTTGATTTTTTTTTTAATCTAAGCATATGTGAATGAATTTACTTATAGTATTAATGCCTAGAAGGGGTCATTGCAAGGTCAAGGACACATATTTATGTAATTTGATAGAGATCACCAACATGGAAATCTTGTTTTCTATAGAGTTTGTAAAAGTTTTCTCTGCCAGGAGCAATGTATGTGAATTCCTGTTTCCCTATTCCCTGGGCAAGGCAGTGTATTATCAAAGTTTTTGGTCTTTGTCAAGAAGTTATATAAAACATAGTGTAGACTTAAATTAACTTTTTTGATAGAAATAATGTTTATGACAGTTATATTTTGGCAAGAATTTTAAGCAGGATTGTAAAGATCAATGTGTGAAATAAATTTACTACAATTATTTGTAGACAATATTCTAATAGCAAAGTAGTTGAAACCAAGTTACACACAATGCTGAAATAACATTGATGTGGCCTTTTGCACAAAGTCGAGATTTCTAAAATATAAAAGAATCCTTGTAATACTTTGTGATGAAGTGGCAGTTAACCGTGGAAATTTAGTTAAAGCGTGCAAATGTCCATAGGTCTTCTCATGTCAAAAAACTTCTGAGATGTCAAATTAAAAAATGAATTTTACTCACTCACCAACTTCCTTATTTTACAAAGGATCAAGGAAACTTTGCAGCCTGGCTGCTTGTTGTGGCTGGGCCCCTCTGGTGGATCCACCCAACTACCCCTGGTCTTCTGGAGAGGGGCCTCTCAGGCCCACCTAGCTCACCTAGCATTCTTGAGGTCCACATGTTAAATAGGGAAACGTAGGAGCCTACTTGGGCTGTTTTCTGTTGCTAGCCTACATTTAGGAAATGCTACTTTGGATTCCTTTCTTCTGCTGGGTAGGGAAACATAGATGCCTACTATTCTGTTGTTTGTCCAGTTCAGGGTTCCAAACTAGTTTGCCTTGGCTTCAATGCCTTTCAAATTCTCCTTTGCATTATTGCCTTTTGCATTATTTCCACAATACAGCTACTCTTGGTAAGGAAGAAATAGATTTATGCCATCTTTTCTGGACCAGAAGTCCCATATAGTACTTTTAATAATACTATTAATGAATGAAATCAAATCAAACTCTTAAGTAATTTTTGCTGCATTTTATATGAATTTTGTAGAATAGAAAAATGTAGTGTAAATTACTTTCTTCTCCTTCTTCTTCTCTTTCTCCTCCTCCTCCTCCTTTTTCTTCTCATTATTATTATTATCATGATCATTATTATCATCTTAATGCTGAATAATCATTCTCTAATTGATAGGGATGCATGAGCCAAACTCTTGGAAATCACTCTGTTAGGACAGAATGAGAAAACAACACACATGAGTATTCTCCAATTTTGAAAGTTAAATATGCCTTTAATTTATACAGTGCTCAAAATTCTGAAACTTTTAATTAATTTTTAGAGATTTATTTATGTTAGTAAAAAATATACAAAAGTTAGTAAAAAAAATCATAATTTTCACCAACATCTGTTATTCTTATAGTAGACAACTTGGGATAATGTCCAAGTAGACATCTTTCTTTGGGAACTACCCACTTCTGGAGGGGTGAGTCACTGTGGCTATGTTTGTTTTGTGTGATGCTCTAACCCTTAGTCACATGACAGTGTTTCTCAACCAGAGGTGACGTTGCCCCCAGGGGACATTGATAATGTCTGAATATTTTTGGTTGTTATAACACTGAGTTAGATTAGGGGGAGCATCTATTAGCATCTAGTAGGTAGAGGCCAGGGATGATACCTGGAGCGCACAGGATAACTTTACCCCACCCCCATCCAAACAAAGAATAAGTATACAACATAAAGTTTAAAAAGTACTGAAGGTTAAGAATGAGAAATCTTGTAGTAAGAGTAAATATTGACCAATGTTGGGCCAATGAGATTCTTGCCCCAGGGAATTTGGACTTGAAATCCAGAAATTCTGGTTATACTACCTTAGAAATTTGAACTTGAGAAGATATTAAACTTAGTGGAAGTTTCCATTTTGAACCTGTTAAATAAATTTGTCATGCAGAAGCAAACAAGAATCAGAGACAGAAACAACTCTTACCTACTGGTTCTCAGGCCTTCTTGAGATCCAGCCGCATTTCTACCCTTTGGTGCCTAAACAAACACAGTATTCTTCTAGTATACTTAAATGCGGATTTTTACTTGCCGCCAAGTGGGGATGGTCTTGGCTAGGACCCCACTAAGACTTGGCTTAGGCAAGACAGTGTTTTTTGTTTTTTGTTTTTTGTTTTTTTTTAACGTTAATTTATTTTTGAGAGAGAGATGGAGCGTGAGTGGGGTCGGGGCAGAGAGAGAGGGAGACACAGAATCTGAAGCAGGCTCCAGGCTCTGAGCCGTCAGCACAGAGCCCAACGCGGGGCTTGAACTCACAAACCGTGAGATCATGACCTGAACTGAAGCTGGACACTCAACCGACTGAACCACCCAGGTGCCCATTAGGCAAGACAGTCTTGACTAAGAAAATCAGCAAGTCACAGCTCATGTATCAAATCATCAGCATGAAATCATTTAATTCACCTAATTTTTTAGCATAGAAATTACGCTTACTGTAATGACCTAAAATTGGCTTAATGGTCACTATGCCTACTCCACAGAGCCTATCAAAGTGAAATTCAATAAATATCTACCTATATCTGATATGTCCAAATCCAAATTTTAGAAAAATATCTATTTGCATGGATCTTTATGGTCTATAAAAGATTTCTATTGTATCTTTTTTAAGTTTATTTATTTATTTTGAGAGAGAGACAGCATGAGCAGGGGAGGTGTAGAGAGAGAGGGAGAGAAAGAGAGGAAAAAAAATCCCAAGCAGGCTCCACACTGTCAGTGGGGCTTAAACTCACTAAACTGAGATCATGACCTGAGCTGAAACGAAGAGTCGGACCCTTAACTAACTGAGACACCCAGGCACCCCCCAAAAATTTCCCTTTTAAAATTTACTTTCACCATATTACTGTGAGTTAAACAGGATAGTTAACATTTACCTCATTTTATAATTGGGGAAATGTATGCTGAGGAAATGATCAGGGAGTTGTTAAATTTATGCAGCTAATACTGGGGATTTCACAACCTGAGTGTCTTGAATTTAAAGATAAAACAGCTTCCTGTATAACACATGGTATAGCACAGCTTAGTGGACAAGGACATTGGATTTGAAATCAGACAAATGATACAAATACCAGTTCTTTCCATTTCTTTGTCATGGGAAAGTGACTTAATCTTTCTAAATCTCAGTTACCATTTCTGTAAAATGGAGATAATTGCACTTACCTCAGAGAGTTGTTGTTTTGGAATCAGATTCAATAGAATAGTGTAGTTGAAATGCTTAAATATCTTTTGGCATATACTAAGGACCTAATAAATAATAGCTAATATTTTAATACGTTAACGGAGATACTGTTAGAACACTTAATCCATCCTAATTCTGAATGAATGCATGTAGAAGTGAAATTCCTGTAGTCCAATTCTATCCTGTGAAAACTATTTTATCCATTGAAAACTGCTGATACCTGTGGATGAGAAATGAAAAAGCAAAAACCCTGGGAGTGAAGTGGAGGCTTCTTGCCCTTGACATTCGTTCCTGTTCTCTCTCCTTGTTTGAGCTACTTGAAAGGTAAATTACTCATCCATATTTAAAGAGCACACCATCCTGAGGCAAAATGTATTTTGGAACTACTCAAAGGCATACTTATTTTAAGAACTGAATTTTAGAAATACGATTTTTTTTTAATTAGACTTTGTGAGAGATTCCATAGAGATGTAACATACATAATCAAAATGTTTTAAAATTATAAAATTTTTCAGGCTTCCTTTAGATTTCTGATAGCCTTTCTATTAGTTACAATATATTAGTTAACCTTAGACCCATTTGACAGACACTTCTCTGAACCTTGACTGAACTTTTTAAAAATCTGAAAATCTGGGCTGTACAAGTTTCTGACAATATTCTGTTTTCGTTGCTTGACCATACAAAGTACATTATAGGATCTAAAAGATGTAGTCTTATATTGTTAGAAAGTATTTCTTTTCCTATGACTGAAATAAATTCACTTCAGTGAAGGCTTCTCTGGAGATATTCAACTTTATGATTTGTCAAATATTTCCCTGTCTTCTGTGGATAATTGTTTTTGAGAGTTTTTATACATTAGGGAAGGAAGGTAAAAGTGTTTAAAAACTCCACAAGTCAGCTAAGTAAACTGAAGTTAAGAATCCATTTCACTCACCACACCATATCAAAGCTGACATCTTCCCACAAGTGTCTCTTCCTAAAACAGCAAATGTGCCAGAATTTTCCTCAGTGTCACTAAGTGGCAAAAAGCCTTGGTAGAGACAAAACATTCAGGCTCTGAGAGAACAAGCTCCTGATGATGAATGCCTTGTTAAGGTGAAATGAAGCAGTGTTGATCAGAGTGAAAACATCTCCGAATAGAAAAATGGCAAAACAAAAATGCTGAGTGCAACAATGGTAAGCTTGAGGGGAGGTCTGCAGGAGGCAGGAGTTTTAAATTTTTTTTTTTTTTTTACGTTTATTTATTTTTGAGACAGAGAGAGACAGAGCATGAGCGGGGGAGGGGCAGAGAGAGAGGGAGACACAGAATCGGAAACAGGCTCCAGGCTCTGAGCCATCGGCCCAGAGCCTGACGCGGGGCTCGAACTCACAGACCGCGAGATCGTGACCTGGCTGAAGTCGGACGCTTAACCGACTGCGCCACCCAGGCGCCCCATGGAGGCAGGAGTTTTAAAAGAAGAAATGAGGAAGGAGTTTTTGTTTTTAATAGATCTAGTGAAATGGAGAGTGTGAATAAATAGACAGCTTACTATGGACAATAGTTCGCTATGCATACTTCTAGAAATTGTAATAGAATTGTGTACATTTTAAGTCAAATTTAGTAACATTTTGCAATAGATTTTGTGTACTGGACTGGGTGCCACTGTGAGCTTTGATTAGCTGTTGAATAATTTAAGTGTGTCATTTTCCCCCTATAGCATTTAATAATTAATATTCACACTGTCAACTCTAGAGACAGCAGCTATTTTATTTAATGTTTTTTTCTAAAATAGAAAATATTTTTCTAAACAAATTCCTTAAAAACATATCCTTAGACAACGTAAAGAATTTTTATAATATTAAAGTAAGTAAATTTTGCCTGTAGACTCTAGCTAAGTGTTTTATTCTTAACTGCTTTCCTCATGAATCTGACTTTCTAAAGTAACTTGAATTTCTTCTCCATAAATCCTTTGTCATGTTAAATGTAGAGCAGCCTTCCCCTATAAACTTAACAGGAATGTCTCTGACAGTGATGCTGTTTAAAAAAAAACAAAACAAAACAAAACAAAAACAAAAAAAGAAACAAAAAAAAAACAAATCAGCTGAGTAACTTTACAGATCTAATTGGCTTTATTCAATGATTCATGAACCAGGGAGCATCCCATTAGCAAGCAGAAAGGTGCTCTGAGGAGCTGTACAAAATGGAAGAATTTTATAGGCTGAAGAAGCGGGGGGACAAGCAAGTTAAAACAGTGGATTAGTTCAGGCAAGTTTGCCTTCCCTTAGAGGAAGGCCGGGGGTCTTAGGGGGTCTTATCTGGCAAAATTTTCACTAGTGCTGACCAGGAAATTACAGACTGATTGCTTTAAAATTCCACTCCTGGGAGAAGCTGAAACTGCAATTAGGTTAGGTATTACGCCTTGGTGGGGGGTTAGCAAAAGTGACTCCATTTTGGGTCTGTTGTTTCTTTTTAACATTGCAAAAGGTCAAAATAAAACTTAGGATGGGACCCTGAGAGCTGCATTACATGTGGAGCAGTGAGTCAAACTTAAAAGTACTTTGAAGCTCAGTTAAATCGTGGACGCATTGCTCCACAGCACAGCTTAAGTAAATTGATTCAGTGGATTAATGTAGTCATGTCAGGGGAGACAAACTTATCTGCTATGTGAAGTCTGAAGCTTATAGAAGTATTATTTAGCAAGCTTACTGGTAAGAATGACAACTCTCTCTATTCATAAGAACTGCGTCCTAAGGTCTGAGCTCTAGAAGTTTGTGTGTGAGAGAATAAGCTTCAAGGAATAAGTAATAATGATTAAAGGGACAAAGTTATCTCTTTCCCTGCAAGATATATGAAGCACGCTTATCTCATTTAAAATAGATACTGCATGTCCTTTTTTATCTTTAAGCACAGTATCAGGCCAGCTGTCTCCAGCCTCCTATTATCAGGCAGTGTGTTGTTTCATTTTACACATTCCTTTTGCCCTTCTAGACCTGGTGCCATCTGAGTTAGGAACTGCGTTTTGAGGTAGGAGGGAGAAAAACATGTATCAAAATATTACAACTTAATTCTCCTAACCTTTGCACACGTTTTGTATTAAAGTAGTTATGTCTTCAGCTGCTGATTATTTAACTAAAATTTGCTAGGCTGATTCCCTAGCAAATACCCCTTTGTCTTCTCAGTTCCTTTACAAGGAACATTTCTTGCTTAGAAACTAATTGAAAAGTGTAAATGCATTTGACAATGGGCTAAAAAAATTGTCTGTCTCCTAAACCAAAATATCACACCACAAAAAAATTAATGAGGAATGTATGTTTCAACTACTGGAGTGAACAGATAATACTTCTGTCCCTGGAAATGTCCATTAAATCAATTAAAGCTAAGACATTATTTTAACCAAATGAAACCTTCTGGTGGAATTCACCTCTTACTTCTATAGTATTCTTCCTAGCTAGATTATCTCATAATCCTTTATTTTAATTAAAAATAGAATGTTATCGGGGCGCCTGGGAGGCTCGGTCAGTTAAGCGTCCGACTTCAGCTCAGGTCATGATCTCAGGGTCCATGAGTTCGAGCCTCGCGTCAGGCTCTGTGCTGACCGCTCAGAGCCTGGAGCCTGTTTCAGATTCTGTGTCTCCCTCTCTCTCTGCCCCTCCCCTGTTCATGCTCTGTCTCTCTCTGTCTCAAAAATAAACATTAAAAAAAAATTAAAAAAAAATAGAATGTCATTGGGGCACCTGGGTGACTCAGTTGGTTAAGCTGACTCTTGCTCTAGGCTCAGGTCATGATCTCACAGTTTGTGAGATCTAGCCCTGAATCCCTCTGTGCACTGACAGAACAGATGACAGTGTGGAGCCTGCTTGGGATTCTCTCTCTTCCTCTCTCCCCCTCCCTGACTCTCTCTCTCTCAAAAAAAAAAAAAAGTCATTGAAATTAACACGAGCTGTGTATTTGTTCTGTTATTAGATAACTGTAAATGAAGGGTACTACTATATTGGCAAAGTAAAAACTTGTTCCAGACAACACTCTGTGTTAATGTCTCTATACAGACATTAGAGAATATGCTAGATAAATTTTAAAAATATTTAGCATTTTCCTTAGTGATTTGCTATGTTGTGCACCAAGAGTATTACTTTTAGTAGTTGCAATATAATAAAACTTTCAGTTTAATAATAGAAAAAAATAAAACTAACTTGGCCTGGCTTATGGATTCTATTTACTTTTAGAGCAAACTTTAGAAATATATGTATACGTGTGTATGTGTGTGTGTGTGTGTATCCTTTTTATTCTAAAATATGTCTGAAATTTATTGAAGTAAATATTAAAATCTAAGAAAACAATTAGGTATTTTTGTTCCTCAGAATTTCAACAAGAAATTGTAACAGCTAGAAACTAAATTGTACGTTTCCCCATGATATTTCTAAAAGTTTCCTGTAGCTTATAACATCAAAGTGACAAATTATGAAAATAAAACACTAATTATACTCATGCACATGCATACACATACAATTTGTCTAAATGTAATTGTATTCACAATCTTTGTGGAATAAATGCTGTTTAAAAAGGTAGTTCCGATGTGGTGAATATCCTATTAGGCCAGAGAAAAGCAAGTGGGAGCTAATGGGGAAAAGAGAAAGAGCTGAGCCAGCAGGCTCGATCAATCAGCATAACAGGGAGCCTTTGTAAAAAGGCAACATCTTTAATTAAAACTCTTGTATTTTACTAATAACTTTGCATGACCATAAGCCTGCTTATCGATTTCAATTATTTCCTATTTTCCTTTTTTTGGATTTGTAGTTTCTGGAGATGTTGTAAAATTAAGGGAAACATTGCAATGAATTGATTACTTGCATACATTTCTAAAATTGTGTTCATCTAAGACATTTCCAAAAGTGACCCAGTAATTAACTTGTAGAAAATCAGAGAATAATCTCCTCTAATATGTGTTTGTTTTGATTTAAGTTGAGAACATTTGCTGTAATTTGATGATGTTTTTCAAAGATTTAAAAGAAATGGATGTTTTTGTTTAACTATAGGAGATACAGTTATTTGAAATGCTCCATGTAATAGAGTTAATACAGATTTAAGACCCAGTACTCAATGTCATGCTAAAGATTAAGGGAGTATAAAGGAAGTGTATAAACTTGTGCCTGTTTTCTGTAAACACTCTGGGTACAAGACAAAATGGAGAATGTTTGAAAAGGCCAAAAAGAATACTGAACTGGGGGCATCAGGAGACCAGAGATACAGTCCTGAACAAATTCAATTTCAAGAACCTCAGTTTCCTCAAGTTCTCTCACTTATACAATGAAAAGATTGAAAAAGATGATTTCTGCTCAAGGTGTCTTTCATGGTTGGTTATTTGTGTATATGTTCCTGTGTGCAGTAATTAGCTATAGACATACATGTTATGGACACAGATAGACATAGACACAGATAGTTTGAGGAAATTGTTCTGTGTTGGTTGCAGCCTGTTGATAGTGATGCTCTTGGCTAGGAAGGCTCTTGGGTACCTACCTGGTCCTGTGAGCCCCTAAAGCTAGATATTTCCCTGACCAGAGCCAACTTTGCAACTTGACTTGCCCTTGGTGTTCTTATTATGATTACAAAGTGCACCACTACAACGATTATCAGGGAACTTTGAAAAAACAAGGTTACTTGTTTTATTCACAAGTCCTGGAGAATACATGGCTTGTCCTAGGGCCACACGTTAAGGTCGTGAGTAGAGAGAGATAGTAAGTGCAGACCCAGGGCTCTCTGCCTTTACTGGGGTCAAGGCATTTGAAATGAAAGTGCCAACAATTTGACAAGTTCACTCTTCCTTGGTAGATTTAAAGCAGAGGAGTGGGAATCAAGGTGCAGGAGGGGAAAAGGTCTGTGGAGTGGTCAGTTTTCTAGGTAACCCAGGGCTTTCTAAAAGGGGAACTTCATGGTTGGGGGCAGCCTGTCTTCTCTAGGTGTTTTGCAAGTAACTGTGTCATACAGCTGCCATATGTATTTAAGATAGATGACTTTGAAATGGATGTATCAGCAAATAAAGCTTAATGTCGGGCACTTACATTATAACCAAAAAGCTTAATGTCAGGCATTTACATTACAGGAGTGCAAACTGTGGAGATAGGCAATCTAATCAGAAAGATTAGAGAGTGAATGGTACACATTTGAAGGATTATTGAGAGGACATTGAGAAGAAGAGTCAGAAATATCTGGAATTGTTACCACTGGAAGAATTTTGTTATAGTAGTCATGACATTTTATTTTGAATGACTTATATCTTTGCAGCCAAAAAGCTGACTGTCATTAGGATAACTATATTTGACTATTGAAAAGAAAATTTCAGGGGCACTTGGGTGGCTCAGTGGGTTAAGCCTCAGACTCTTGGTTTGGGCTCATGTCATGATATAATGGTTCCTGAGTTCGAGTCCAGCAACAGGCTCTGTGCTGACAGCATGGAGACTGCTTGGGATTGTCTCTCTCCCTCTCTCTCTGCCCCTCCCCTTCTCATTCTCTCTCTCTCTCTCTCTCTCTCTCTCTCTCTCTCTCTCTCTCTCTCTCAAAAGAAATAAATAAGCTTTAAAAATAATTAAAAAAAAGAAAATTTAAAACTTACCTACAAGTGACATCAGACTGTCCATTGATAAATAGAACACTCATACTGTTTGCTTCATAAATAGAAAAACTGTGAGATTTCACACTTAGAAAAGCAAATACATACTACTCTCCTGGTTAGGGAATTGGGTAAACCTAGAAAAAAATATCCCCTTTAGAGTACTGTGCTGCGTTAACCCAGGATGCATCATTTATTTATTGACTTAACTGGTCTAGTTGGAGGAGAAATTAAGTAAATGGCATGGAAATAACAAGGAAAAGAAGGGATGAGTGGATACTTACCATTTTCTCTGTGTCCAGCCACATTTTTTCACATTATATTAGAAGAATTGTGAATTGTCTAGTATCAGACATATTCTGTTTCTTCAGCAAATATACATTTTATGCATTATTGAATAATTTATAATATTATCATGGCTGCTATTCTCCATTTTCATGGGTATTTTCAAAAGAAATAGTCACTGTATTAATTTATGGTGAAGTTATAAAAAAATAGACCCCAAATATAGTTTTTGCATATCACTACTTCATTGATGATGGTTATTTTTGGCTTATCTAAAGTTCTTTTGTCTATGAATTTTGTTATGATGGAGCTGATAGACCATTATCACTACAAGAATGCCTTTAGCTTTTGTTCTAATTTGAGTGTTTCTTGAACTCAAATAACTGTTATTGGAGGTAATTATTTTCCTGTACAGTGAGGATATTGTATGTTTCCAAGACATATTTATATTCACTGACTAGAACACAGATGAAGGTGGAGGGTAAAGGATGGGAAGAAAGACTGACATAGTTACTGATCATTTAAAATAAAAATAAAACTACCATATTTACCAAGACATAACAGAAAACTTAAATGATGGAGAATTACTACATTCCAAAATGAGAAGATTCATGCTATGAAAACGTCAGTTCTTCTAAAACTTAGCTACACATTTAACCATCTTCAGTTTGCTTATTTATTTGTTTGTTTGTTTGTTTATTAGCAAAAATAGTCTAAAGCATCTCTGGAAAATACAATTAATCGGGCACCTGGCTGGCTCAGTTGGTTAAGTGTCCTACTCTTGATTTCGGCCTATATCATGATCTTATGGTTCCTGAGATGGAGCCCTGCGTCAGGATCTGTGCTGACATTGTGGAGTCTGCTTGGGATTCTCTCTCTCTCTCTCTCTCTCTCTCTCTCTCTCTGTCTGCCCTCCCCGGCTTGCTCTCTCCCCATCTCTGTCTCAAAAATAAATTTAAATTTAAATTTTTAAAAATAAAATACAATTAATAAGATAGCCATACATTTGAAAAGAAGAGCTATGTGGAAGGATTTTCCCATCAAGTATTAAACTATTATCAAGTAATTTAAAATATGTTAAACGATAAAAAGTCAACTAAGTAAATTAAAGATCAGGTTGGCTTTATTCAGCAAGTCATGAATCTGGCAACATCATACCTAACTACAGAAAGGAGCTCTATCAAGCTGTAGAAAAGAACGATTTTTAAAGTCGGAAATGAGGCAGAAAAAGGAAATTTTTAGGAAATAATGCATTTTTAGGCAAGGTTGCCTTTCAAAGGGAAATGGAAGGGTTCTGACAGATTATTTCACTAGTGCTGACCAGGTAATTCCACATTTACTGGCTCAGGTTATGTTCCTGGGAGTTGAAACTGCAATTATGTTATTCTTGGTTTGCTGATGTGGAGTTTAGTACAAGTGACTCCATTTTGGGCCAGCTGTCTCCTTTTTAACAATTTGTTCCATTTTGATCAGACTCTCACCTTACCTGAGAAGTATGATCAAAATTTAAAGCATTAGCACCACTCTCAGCTACTGCTTTGTAGTTCTCACAGCATTGGTGGATCCTTTGTGTGGTGTTCATAGGCTATGATGTGTTTTGCTTAATCTCTGTGATATTCATAAGCCACTTCAGTTTAACAATTTTTAAGGTAGCTATTCTCTTCTTTTTTCTTTTGTTTTCTTTTTTCCCCTCCTATTCCATTCTTAGGGAGATCATTTGCTTGGTGGATAGCACCTATGAACATGTATTTAAAGCTTTTGAGAGAATATAACACAGCAGAGAGATTACTATGATTCTTTTTTTTTTCTTTTTTTTTTATTTATTTTTGGGACAGAGAGAGACAGAGCATGAACGGGGGAGGGGCAGAGAGAGAGGGAGACACAGAATCGGAAACAGGCTCCAGGCTCTGAGCCATCAGCCCAGAGCCTGACGTGGGGCTCGAACTCCCGGACCGCGAGATCGTGACCTGGCTGAAGTCGGACGCTTAACCGACTGCGCCACCCAGGTGCCCCAACTATGATTCTTATAAGCAGAATAATTTTCAATGTTTGGAATGCACTTCAAAGCCATGTTCCCCAAGACCCAAACCAATCAAAATCAAATAAGGCAAACTAAGACCCTGTGGAAAGAGACATCTTTTTTTGTTTTGTTTTATTTTTGTTTCTGTTTTTATTCTTTAATGTTTATATACTTATTTTGAAAGAGAGTGCAAACAGGGAGGTGCAGAGAGAGGGAGAGAGAATCCCAAGCAGTCTCCACACTGTCAGTGCAGAGCCCAATGCAAGACTCAATCCTGTGAGATCATGACCTGAGAAGAAGATCAAAAGTCTGAGGCTTAATAGTCTGAGCCACCCAAGGCACCCCAGGAGACACCTTTTTAAAACCCAGTGGCTTGCTCAGTGACTTTATTTAACTGAGTTTCAGCTTCTCCAGAAATGTTAGTACAGGTAGAGCAGGTAGTGTCAGCAGTAGCACAAACACTTCTATGTTCAGATAAAAGACAATCAAGGGCTATTCTGTTATCAAGGACAACTTTGCCCAGAGAGTCTATGGATATTTCTTGGGCGGTTATGGTCTTACCAGCAGATTCTGCAATATTTCAAGAATTAAGGAAGGATTTTTGATCCCATTCTCATTTAACTTTACTCCTAACTAGGGAAGTATAACCCTGCCAAAGGAAATGAATCCTGTCATGAATGTTTTCTGGTAATTCCTTTCTAAATCAACAGTATAAATCCAGGGGAATCAGCCAATGAGATATCTTTGTAGAAAGTTGTAGGCACACTTAGGTTATCTAAAAGACATTGTCTGGCTATGTGCCAGGTATCTGGGCTTTAATAAGCCCAAGGAGAATAATAACAACCACAAAGATAAATGCTGTCAGGACACAAACTCTGAGTAAGTGGCATGTTAATGGATTTACTTGCAGGATTGTTGCGTTTGTCCATTTAAGCCAAGAGTCATTTAGGTTTTCTGCTAGCCTGAAAAAAAAAGTTGTTATAAAATCCAGAATCTGGGGCACCTGGGTGGCTCAGTTGGTTAAGCATCTGACTCTTGATTTTGGCTCAGGTCATGATATCATGGTTCATTGGATTGACCCCTGCTTTGGGCTCTCTGTGCTGTCGGTGTGGAGCCTGCAAACATTAAAAAAATAATCTCACATAAAACCCAGAATTTAACTCTCTACTCTCTTTGCAATGACAAAGGCAATATGGATGGTGGCATTATCTTTCTAGACCAATACTAGAGTTAAGGAATGAAAGGGAAGAAGGAAGCATTCCAAGTTTAGTTTAAGTATGACATCTTGAACTGGCATGTTGAGGGAAGCAATCTACCTCAATCTGATTTAGAGGTCTCTAGCATTTTCATAGGACCAGGTGTCAGGCATAGACTTCTTCAACTGTGAGATGTATATCCAGGATCCATGTCCCTGATGTTTGGCTACCATATGGGTTTGGCCACCATATGGGAACCTTCCAAGGAGGTTCAAGGGCAGTTTTTGTTCTTAGTGATTCCATGTCAGAAGGGTGTGAGAAAGTTGGACACGTTAGTTTGGAGATTCATAGCAAGTTTGTTTGTTTGTTTGTTTGTTTGTTTGTTTGTTAGAAAACGAGAATAATTCAGGAGTCAGTCTAGTTTACAGGTATATAACAAAATCTCAAAGGCAATTAACAGGATTAGAATCTGATATAGACAAAGGTGCACACATATTTTTTTTCTCCTAATTATCCCCATTTCTTTGTTCTCTATGGATAATCATGGTGAAACTGATTTGTTTGCATTAGATTTGGCCTGAGTTTTTACATAAGTGCAACAAGATAATGACAGACCATATAAGCCTTTTTTTAAGATTGCTTTGCTGGTGCCAGGCTGATTTTTATAAGCAAGGTGCCAGGCTGATTTTTTCTAAGAGGCTTTATTGCCTCTGTAAAGTCAATCTCAGCTCCTTAAAACTGTCTGGTCAGTCTGAGTCTGTGCATATCTATTTCAAATATGACATTCTAGTAAAACCTTGGTGATATAATCAATCCTATTAAAGGGAACAGAATCTCATTGAACTTATGCAAATTACTAACTATATTGCCATGAAAAGAATGCTCAAGAGTTTTCTAATTCTGGAGGGATTAGGTAGGGAGAAAATGTAAATGTCTCACCTTTGTTCACAAAGGTATACTTTACACAAATTGTTGATAGCTTAAGAGAAAAGAGAAAAAAATTCTTAAAATCTGAAAAAAAAAAGAACATTAAAGAACCAGCAATGTTTCAGATAAAAAGTCCTTGTCAATTCACTCAGTCCCATGTTATTAATCCTTGTTCTGCCTGAATCCAGTTTTTTCATTTTTTCTGGAAATTCTCACCCAATTCAGTTTTGCGATCTTAGATTTATCAAAAAACATGAACTAGTAAAAAAAAAAAAAGTCCTTTCCATGAATCTCCTTGGAGATGAAGTACTTTTGCAGATGAAGTACAAGAATACTTGTGCAAAAACATTTGAGTAAAACTATAACTGTCTGTAAATGACAAAAGACTTTTAAAAATACCTATTATTAAGATCTGATAAGAGTTCATTTTAATGAAATTAACAAGAAAATTTTGCAATTTTTGTGATATACCACATTTTAAGATAATAACAAATTATGACTGATAACACCAGATTTCCAAGAATGTCATATAATCCTGGAATATGTGTAACATATACCTACACAAACACAACATAAAGAAGGCTTAGTAGTGATTCTTATTTGACAATGCTTCCCATGCAGTTTAGCATTTCAAACAACCCTGATTAGTTTAACATGATCCTTTTTATAAAGAGAGAAAACAAGTCTTTTGAAATGTTCCGGAGACCCTGTGGGAAATCCCAAAGTTAGTTTTAAATCAAAAAGACTTCATATAGAATTTGATTTCGGGGAATTTTGTCAAAAATACCAAAAACTTTATTTTTAAATTTTGTTTATTAAGCTTTTATTTTAATTTCAGTATAGTTAACACACAGTGTTATATTAGTTTCAGGTATACAGCATAGTGATTGAACAATTCCATACATCACCTTGTGTTCATTGCAAGTACACTCCTTAATCCCCATCATCTATTTCTCCCATCTCCCCATCCACCTCTTCTCTGGTAGCTATCAATTTATTCTCTATAGTTAAGAGTTTGTTTCCTGGTTTATCTCTATCTCTCTCTCTCTTTCATTTGAATTATTTGAATTAGTGTTTTTGATTTTGGGGTAAATACTCAGGTGTGTGATTACTAGATCATAGGGTAGTTATATTTTTAACTTTTTGAGGAACTTCCATATTGCTTTTCACAATGGCACCAGCTTGCACTCCCACCAACAGTGCAAGATGATTCCTTTTTCTCCACATCTCACCAACACTTGTGGTTTCTAAAAATATCAAAAAGTTTTTATAGCTGTTGGGCAAATAGGAACATAGATCACCTTAAAACAGTGCTTAATTTTTCATTTAAACATGGTGCCAATTAAAGACTTTGCAGGCAAATACAGAAGTTAGTTGTTAAAAAAAAATCTTTAGCTCTTGTAAGAGAAGATTCAATTTTTTTTACATCATCAAAGACCTAATAAAAAAAAACACAGGAAATTATTTTGACAAAACACAGAATACTTGTTTTCTGGATGCATTACTTTAAAAGGTAAAGAAAAACCTTTTATAATCATTTCATTTTATTTATTTTTATTTTCTTTTATGAACCAGTGAGCACAGGAGAGGCAGACAGAGAGGGAAAGAGAGAATCTTCAGCAGGCTTCATGTTCAGCACAGAGCCTGACTTGGGGCTCAAGCCAAGGCTCAGTCTCACAACCGTGAGATCATGACCTGAGCCAAAATTAAGAGCTGGTTGCTTGAGGGCTGCCTGGGTGGCTCAGTCAGTTGAGCACCAGACTTCGGCTTAGGTCATGATCTTGTGGTTGATGAGTTCGAGCCTCACATTGGGCTCAGTGCTGACAGCTCAGAGCCTGGAGCCGGCTTTGGATTCTGTATCTCCCTCTCTCTCTGCCCCTCTCCCACTCATGCTCTGTCTCTCACTGTCTCAAAAATGAATATAAACATTCAAAAATATATATTAAAAAAAAAGAATGGGTTGCTTAGCCGACTGAGCCATCCAGGTGCCCCCACCCCCACCTTACAGTCTTTTATCAAGAACAAAACAATAGTTCAAGAAAACTTTGTCCTTTTAACAGAGAGAAAACTGAATGATAATTTTGTACCAGGTTGCTTTTGATATTAAACTTTTTCTTAATTAAATTCATTCCAACCTTAACCAGTCCTGATGCACATAAAATTTCTTTCCCCTATTATTTCTAGTAGTTTTAGTTAATATATTAGAATTTTAACCCTAAGAAAATTTTAACTTCTGGTGAAAACTAAGAAATAAGAGATTATAAACTGTCTTTTACATTAACATTCTATAGATTACCAGATTTGGAAACTATTTTTTTATAATTTATAGAAACCTGCTTTCTCATAGAAAATTTCTCAGCATGTCATAAAACATATTTACTAATAGACTCAAATATTATTTTATTAGTGATTATAATCCCAAGCAGGCTCCACACTCCACTCAGAGCCAAATGTGGGGCTTGATCTCACGAACTGCGAGATTATGACCTAAGCCAAAAATCAAGAATTGGGTGCTTAACTTCCTGAGCCATTCAGGTGCTCCTACACCCAAATATTTTTAATTCCTTTGTAAAAGGAAACAAAAATGGGTAAACCTGTGTTGAGTAATTAGTGTTCAATATTTTATCTTATTTAGAAATTATCTAGATATTCAATGAATTTAACTTGACATCATTTAACTTAACCTAGCAAAACTTTTTTTAAAGTTTCAGGTTACCAAATATTTGAGGAAACTATTTAAAAAGTTCACCCAAAACCTTTTTATACTACTTACATCTACTTAACTTACTTGTTCTTAACAATTATGTTTGGACTACACATAAAAACTTCATGATACATCAGGGAAAGTCAGCTATCATCTCAAGCTATTTTTCTTGCTGACAAATTTTGTAAGAGATACATGAACTTATTTGACTCTTAGAAGCCAAGATAGAATAAAAGTATTATATTTAATGCTTATAACTCTAAAAATATGCCTGTTTTAATTAACCCAACAAACTCAAACTAGCTTTAATACCAACTATTTCCTGAACCTGAAAGTCATTTGGATTAAGTTTCTATTATATTTTTCAGAATTTAAGAATATTATATTTGTATAAGTGCTTCTTTGTTTAAGTCATTAAATCGTTTCTTTTACAAATTAACTTAGGTAAAATACCCTCTAGAGGTAGAAAAATACCACACATCTATAACACATATATATGGATTCATATAAACATACAGGTAGAAGTAAACAGAGACCTTATAGCTTCTGTGGCTCAAGCTTTTTATTACTAATATTTGTGGAGAAGTCATTTAGGATTTGAATTTGTCCTTAACAAATAATCTTGCTGTAGAGCAGTTTGTATTTCTATTTTTTTTTTTTTTTAGTTTACTTATTTATTTTGAGATAGAGCATGTGTGTGAGCAGGGGAGAGGTAGAGAGAAAGGGGAAGAGAGAGAATCCCAAGCATGCTCCACACTGTCACCATGGAGCCTGATGCAGGGCTCAAACTCATGAAAGGCAAGATCATGACCTGAGCCAAAATCAAGAGTGGGATGGTTAACCAATTGAACCACCCAGGTGCAGTTTGTATTTTTAAATAGACTTTCTTTCCTTTAGACTTAGGAATTGGGGATGGTCTAGATAAGAATTAACAGGGAAGGAATTCAGGTTTCACCAAGAAGGACTTTGGTTTTCCTAAGGCCATAATTGACAAGACTTTTAATAAATAGGGGTGGTTTGGGGGCTCCTAAAAAAAGAATATGTGAACTTCAAATTGATTCAAGAGCTGCATTTCTAGTTTTATAGAGATTTGTAAGATAAGGAAGCTTCTAACTCCTCAAAGAATTGGGTTGTGGCTTAAATGACATTATAGGCTGGTCCACCCATCCAATTGCATTATCTTCAATTTGCTTAGGGATAAAGCCATTAAAAAAAAAAAAAAAAAAAAAGGTTCTTACCAGGCTCTGAATATCAGCTTCCAATTTGTCCAGCTTTTGACTACAGAAATACTTACACATTTCTTTTAAATATCTTGTCAGGTTTCAGCTGGGACAAGCAGTATATATATCTGGCAATATTGAATGACCGCTTGGACTCAAGAGGTATCCCCAAAGAGGATACAAAAGATATTTTATTTTCCTTTATCTACTGACAAATAAAAGATATTTTATTTTCCTTTATCTACTACAGACAGGGATATAGGGGGAGGTGACCCTGGTAAGAATTCTCACTCTTAGCTGGCCTCTGCCAGTTTTTCCAGATCCCATCTGTGGGTTCTGAGTGGAGTTTAAAGAGAAGCATGTAATTCTGATATTTACTAAAATTTGGCAAGGCTTTTAAAATTAATTTTAATTTAGTTTCCCCTTGGCTGCTTAGGGGAGTAAATATAGCAGTTTAATAGAAAAACTCTCAGAGTCTCATCAGCTCTGGGAGTGGACTGTATGGAGGCCCTCCTTCAAAGGTGGATGCAGGGGTGCCTATAAAGCCATTAACTTGGTGGACTTTTGTTTAGGTCTTGTAGTCTCTTCAGAGTGGAAGTGCAGTTCAGACATAGTGTTACCAGATTGGCTGCTCAATTAAAGGAAGATAGAGGGGAGCAGTAGAAGTTAGGACAGTCTTACAATCTTTGTTTTAGGTACCTCTTTGTCTTTAATTTTTCATCAGCTTTTTGCAATTAAACTTTAATGAAGCTATTTTTTAAAGCCTTTTAGAAGCTTCTGCATACCAATTAAAATAGGTATTCCGTTCCTATAGGTTTGTGTGATTTGTGAACTGTTACTTTTAAGGACACTTCCTAAATGAATGATCTCATCTAATTGGAACATTCCTTCTAATGGACATTGTCATTCCCTGGAGGGATGGCAATAGTTTACTAGGACCCTAACCACAGATGGAGTTCAACCGACATTTCTATCTGGTCATATTTTGGAGTCCTCAACCTAAGAGTTACCAAGCCACATTTTCATGACACAAAACAAGCTTAGGAAGATTTTGCCATTTTTGTAGGTATTTATAGTTTCCAGGACCATAATTCTTAGATATAAAATAAGCAGGTATACTAGAAGGTGTGCTTGATTCTTTAGAGTTTAAGGATCCCATTAGCTAAGGGTTTCTCTGAGCTAAACTAATACCCAAAGGAGATGTGCCACTGATTTGGGGACTGTGCAGTGTTTACAGTGTACCTTTTCGGACAGACATTTTATTGTTTGCTGTTGACCTGTGGTCAATCTAACTTGTTCCATGGCCAGCGTATTCTAACATAGGAGTCTTTGGGTCTGGTGGTGAGCACTCGAACAACTCTTCAGAGCTCCACCCATGGCCACCAGTTTTTATAGCTTTTTTTTTTATCTACACAAAAACAAGGCAAATGAACATGTACCTTAATATGTCAGCAGTAACCAAGAGATGTTAGTCACTGCGTCCTGGCCCACAGAAGGCCCTGTGTGTAATACCGGTAATCCCTGTGGAACCTTGGACTCAGGAAAGAATTACACCAGCAGAATCCGACAATTGCAGACTGTGGAATTAGGGGCTCAATATGGATGTGAACTGTGCAATGGCACTAACAGACTTTTTGTGGATCTTGGGACAGACAGAATTAAAGACTGGTAGTTTCCCGTTCAAAAATCTGCAGGTTGTGGTCTGAAAGGCTAGAGGCTTAGCTCCAACTCCACCTGATCTGCCCTGGATTGGAAAGCCAGTTAGGATTGGGAGCTCCATGCAGAGACAGTGGAGCTGTGAACCTAGAAGGAATTTAGCCATGGCCTTTGGAAACAATGAGAAAGACAGTGAACTCCAAGTATTAGTGGGTGCCACCCTGTGTTTCTTGTTCCCAAAGGGGTAGGTGGTCTCCTTCCATCTTGCTGCTGCCACCAAATCTGTTAACAAAAATTAAACTAAGTAGGGATCAAATTGGCCTTATTCACTGATTCATGAATCTGGCAGCATCTCATCTAGCAATGGAAGAGAGCTCTGCTGAGCTGTAGGAAAGGAAAGCTTTTTAAAGGCAAAAAAAAAAAAAAAAAAAGGGTGGAAAGGAGGAAACTGTTAGTAAAGAATGCATTGTTTCAGGCAAGGCTGTTTTCCTAAGGAGAATGGGAGGAGTCTATGGGGCGGATTATCCCACTAATGCTACCCAGGTAATTCTGCGTTGACTGGTTAAAGTTCACACTCCTGGGGGGTTGAAACTGCAATTAGATTAGGTATAAAGTCCTGGTTTGCTGACATGTGGTTTAGCAACTGGACTCCATCTTGAGCTTGCTGTCTCTTTTTTTAACAAATAATATGGTATTAGTTCAAAACAGAATTGGCTCAATGGAATCTAATAGAAAGTCCAGATGGAGACTAAAATCTATATAGTAATTTAGTTTTATAAAGTTGGCATTTCTTTTAGAAAGAAGTAACAAAGCATAGATTATTCAATAAATAGGGTTGGAACAAAAGGGTCATAGTACATAATAAAATAAAGTTAGACCCCTACCACAGAACAAAAGACACGGGATGAATTATACATTAAAAGTTTAGGGGTACCTGGCCGGCACAGTTGGTAGAGCATGGAACTCTTGATTTCAGGTGCTAAGTTCCAGCACCACGTGGGCTTGGAACCTACTTAAAGAAAAAAAAAAGTTTAAAAAAGCATGAAATAGACTAAGGATTATAGAATTGTAGACAAAATTTTTAAAAAGCATACAATAATTGAAGCATTAAAATTGTAGGTAAAAATTATGGGATGATGAAGATCTTTTTAAACATAATTCAGATTTAAAAGGAAGAAAAAGATCGTTTTAACTACATTATAATGTTTTTTGTTTTTAATTTTTGAAGAATTTTTTTTTTCTTTCCAAGATTTTACTTAAATTCAAGTTAGTTAACATATAGTGTAGTATTGGTCTCAGGAGTAGAATTTAGTGATTTATCAGTTACAAATAACACCCAGTGCTCATCACAACAAATGCCCTCCTTAATACCCATCACCTATATAGTCCATTCCCCATGCATCTCCCCTCCTAAAACAATTTTTTTAAAATATTCATTTATTTTTGAGAGAGAGAGAAAGAGAGAGAGAGAGGGAGAGCAAGCAGGGGAGGGGCAGGGAGAGGGAGACAGAGGATACAAAGCCAGCTAGGCCCTAAGAATAGCAAGCCTGATGTGGGGCTCAAACTCAGGAACTACAAGATCATGACCTGAGCCGAAGTCAGCTCAACTGACTGAGCCACCGAGGTGCCCCCTAAAACAAAATATTTTTAATAAAATTAAAAAGAATTAAAAACTTACACAGGAAATTTGTAAGAGTGTTTGGCCTCATAATCAATGATATAAAAGCTATGAATTTTCACTGTTAGATTGTCAAAATTAAAAAAGAATGATAATTTCTAGTAAGGATAAAGTGTGGGGCCAGAAGAAATCTTGATTAGTGTCTCAAATTACTTCTGGCTGTGTATTTCATGCCCTCTTAACTGTTATACTACCATAAACTGTAACAGGGAGGTGAAGGATCTATAGAAACCCAAAAATTGACATTGGTTATTGCTCTGTTTTTTTTTTCTAAAAAAAATTATATCTGTAGTTATGTATATTTCTCTAAGAGTTTGTATTATTTATGTAATTTCAGAATCTTTAAAAGGAAAGAATAATAAAAAATTATATTCTCTTTATCACAAAACAAAAAAAAAATTGGGGGATGCCCAGTTCTTTCCACATTACAGAAATAATAATTTATTTTAACATATATTAATAATGCATAAAAAGCTTTATTAAAAAAGCTTTATTTAATATCTATAATGTATTGTTTTGTATAAATATGTTGCTCAAAGAGACTCCCAAATGTTGTTTTATATTGGCTCACAGCTTACCGTACTGTCATGTAGGAGAAATTCAGACTTAACTGCCCCAAATTTCCAGTTAGTTAGTAGAAGTAAAATAATCCCCCATAGTCTTTGGCATCATAAAAATGCAAAGAAAGGAAATGTCATCTCCAATGGCTTTAAGTTCCTGAACTCATGAGAAGGCCAGTTTGGCTCACATCTGTATTTGGCTCACATTTGTAAAAGGAACACCAGGACCATTTTCTCTACTTTCCTATTTTGACCTTTGTCTATGCAGTTGAGCAAAGCTTTCAAACTACTGTTTGCAACTCATCAGTGGATTATAGTATCACTTCAGTGGACCCTGACCAACATTAAACTTATGTTGAAATAAACTAGACTAGAATAAATAGACCACATTAGAATAGAATAAAAAAAAACTGTATCAAAATGCTTTGCACATAATTCAGGTTAATATAATTTTTAAAACTTTTCATCATGTATATGTGTACTGAGCCATGATATAAAATGTTGTTTGTTTAGTTTTCTGTACTCTGAATTGTGATTTAAAAACAAAACAGAAACAAAATTCTTTTTTTTTAATATAATTTATTGTCAAATTGGCAACACCCAGTGCTCATCCCGACCAAAATTCTTTTTGAAAAAACACTGTAAAGAAGTATAATTTAACTTTTAGGTAGGCATGATTAACATTTTAACAAAATCTCAAACATGTTCTATGAGAAGAAAAGTAACAGTTTGAAAATAGCCTTCCTGCTATGCTTAAAGAATGTTTGTGGTGCAACTCTTTTAGGTAGTTCCACTCTAATTTTTTTTATTATTATTATTGATATATGGACTTTAAAAATGGGCCCTATCTGGGCCTCAGTTTCCTCCTCTGTAAAATCAGTAGGTTGAACTCAGGCATATATGAGATTTCATAAAATGCTAAATATAAAATAATCTTATTTGTAGGAGTCTTGTTATAAGCTTTAAAATTATTTGAGTAATATCTTAATTTTCATTACTCACCACTCATAATTGTGTTGTTAGTTAAAATGACTCGAAAACAAACTATTTTTCAAGAATGTAAAGAAGGTTCATGCAGATTATTTGTTATTCAATGTTGTATTTAAAATAGCTTCTGAAACTATTTTGCTCCCACCTCTACCTCCTTCAGTTTTTAAATTTAGACACTCATTGTTTGAGGTTATTAATGTAAACATATTGATGGAGATATATAGGAGTCTGGAAACGAATTTAAAACCCTACTTTACAATAACTTATCCTGTGACCTAGGATAGGCTAGTTAATATTTGTTAAATGTTAACCTCTTCATCTGTAACACAGGGATAATTAACTTGGATTGCCAACTTACAATACAATGGGATAACTGCTAGGCTAGAAGTCTGTATGGCATTAAGTGAGGTCACCAAGAAAGAAGGGGGAGGAGATACAGAATAATGGGTTCCAGTTAAGGGATTTGGTGAAGAGTTAACAAAGGAGATTTTTACCAAGATGATCCTTGAAGAATGTATAGACATCAGATGGGCAGAAGAAGGGCCTAGAACACGCCATACAAAGAACCAGGATGAGAGGAAGGCAATTTAAGAGATAGAGAATACAACTTATAATAAGCCTTGGTAACGAAGCTGATTTGGTTGTAAAGGAAAAGAGGGGGATTTGGCATGAATTCCAGTTTTGAGTTGGAGCAATTGAATCAATGATGGAAATAGTTACTGGGACTGAGTATATAGGGGGAGAATAGTGTTGTGGCTGAATTGAGAATGGGAATAAGGGAGTTTAGCTATGTCCTTTCTAAGTCTTAAATATCCCTGATTCATCCACGTAGAACTGCCCAATAAATAATTAGTTAATAAGTGGAAACTCAACTGAGATATTCACAGATATTATAAAGAAGGACTGGGGATAGATACTTGAGACATATCTGCAAGTATGTGTTATAGGTAACTCTTGAAAATGCTTGGCTCTCTGAGGGTAATGAAGATCATGAGGTAAAAGGAAGATTATTTTTTTTAACTTACTTAAAATACAAGAATCTTGAGTATTGTCCTTGAAGAAATGGCCAGTAAAGACATTAATTGTAAAAGAGAGAATATAAATAATTTCCAATGCAAGAATTTGGCCTTGAATATTATGGGACTGGGCAACCTGGGACTCAGGAATAACCTAAAACAGGAAAATGAGCAACCCTTTATTTGAGATAAAAACAAAGTGAATGAGTGTGGATTTGGATGAAAAAGGAAAAAATTTGACATTAGAAAGGGGCACATTAATTTAGCTGACAATAGCTTTGAGTTTGCTAGTGCTATTAAATGTAATATTTCTCCTAGCATTTCAGCATCATTTGGTATTTTAACTCCCAAATTGATTACTAGGCGTGGGCTCTGCTGTGATGTGAGCAAACTGGAAACTGCCTGGAAAACCCTGAACACATAGTGTTAATCCCTTAGAGATGGTTGGATGTGATTTTGGATTTGTCCATTGGAAAGTCAGTTTAGTTCAACTCCAGTTTTTTCATCAATAAAATGAGACATTTAGACTAGATAGCACACATTAGGTCAGGAAATCTTTGTTCATTGTTTAACTGATGTGTGGCTCTGTCTTTTCCATTTTAATATTTGTGATTATTTTCATCACAAAATTGGCAGCATTTCCCACCCCACCCCCCTTTCGAGAAGGAGACTCATCCAGATGTTTATTGAGTAGGAGAGGTTATCTTTATCCTCATTCATTGATATTTTGGATAAGGACATACTTATCCTGATATACTAATATAAGCAAAAAAGGTAGGTTTTGTTTTGTTTTGTTCTTGCTAAATCTGGATGTAGAGATGTGTGGTCAAACATAATTTGAAGTGATTCAGAAAAATTCAATGTTAGATTTTTCCTGATTTCTTGGTTTGTGACAGCATATCATTTATGTGTGTGGTATAGGTGCAGCTTTCAATTCTAATGTAAAAATGTATTCTTTAGGAGTCTCTTTGTGGTTTTCTTATGCAGATTCATATGCTTCCTTTATTATTTTGAAACCTATATATACAAAGAATTTCAAGAATATTTTTATAGTTAATGTAATAGAATGCTATCGGCTTTTCGAATTCTAACTCATAAACCTTGGTAATGTTAATAGCGTATTAAAAGGGGAGAATTTCCCTGATGCCCAAGTGTGTATTTTAAAATCAGTTTTAAGTTCCCTCAATGAATCATTGAACATGTCATTAAAAAAATAGGTTGAATAAAACTTCATTAAATAAATGAAGAAAGCAGCTAGTGATGAAGAATGGATGTGACAAGATTCCTTTCCTATTTAACACAACTAACAACATTATCATGTCATACCCCAAGGGTCACCAGGGATTTATCTGGGACAAGGGTCAAACCTCACTAATAGCTGCTAAAATCTGAGCATACTTTATTAACTGACTCTGAATGTCAATTTCAGTAATGGCTCTGTGGGCATTTGCCATGTTTTTCAGGTGAACTATGGCAGTTCCTGCACTTAGGATTAAACCATTATGTCACCTACAGGAGTGTATACCTCATGGTATGGCCTAGCTAGTTCCCACTAATTAGGAATTAGGAATAAAAGATAGTAAATTGCATTTTCTTCTTGATGTGAAAATGGGTATGCTTTGCAGTAATTTGGAAGATACAGACACTTTTTTTTTAATAATTCTGTTTTCCTGGACTCCATTATTTAAAATAAATAAATAAATAAAATAAAATCCTTCCCTGAATGCCTTTTTCCAGTGTTTAAGTCTTATGTTATTGGTTGAAAGAATTGATAAATTATTTAAGGTTCAAATTCCTTCCTTGTCCAAATTAGGATATAGCCTAATGTATCTTAAGGGCTTACTCTGCGTGGCAGCAATTACTGACTTCATCATTCTGTGATCTAGCTAGCATGAGATAGGAAGCAGCAGTTTAAGACCCATTCTCACCTCTGCCTTCCCATCTAAATAAATGCTTTACCCTTCCTAATGTAACCTCTCATTAGGAAGAAAAAAGGGTCTTACAGCAGAGGTTTTGAGTTGTTGGTTTTCAAGGCGACTTATGAAAACCTCAGGGCTCCTAATAAAAAAAAAAAAAAAATTCTGGCCCTTTCTCCAGACTTACTAAATCAAATGTAGGAGGAGAGGCATCTTTATTTTAAACTTTCCTATGTGATTCCTAGAGTTAACCTGGCCCTGGACACACAAATGTGTCCAGTTGTTCTCCTTTGGGAAAATGAGTAGTGGTCTATAGTTTGGTGTTAGTTTCATTAAACTTGATTTTCTACTCATTTCAGCAAGCTCTAGAAGTAGTGTGTGTTCTTGGATGGTTCATAGGCTTTATTTGTTTCATTAAAGTATATCCTGATGATAGTAGCCTTCTAAAAATATGTTGCATAACCCAGCGTGTCCATTTTTTTTTTTTTATTTTTTAGTTACAATTTCACCACTTGTAGGAATAAGTATTGGATCATAGAACTAAAGGATTACCTCTAGGGAGCATTTCATCAAACCCCTTGTCTGTAATTAAGCGGATGTCTAAAGCATCCAAAAGAGATTTCCCTTAAATACTGACAAATAGGGGTTCAAGAAGCCCTTTTAGTTGCTCATTACAGTGTTTTTATCACTCTAATAGTCAATAAATTCTTCTTCCCATCCAACCCCAATCACCTCTGCTTTAACCCAAGCATTTTTCTTCTTGTTCAAAACGCCATGTAGCTGAACACAGCTTAACATTACAACATTCCACTGAAGCACTGTCTATTTAATGGACATAATGTGCTTCATGGACACAGAAATTTGGTCAATAAACAGAAATAGTATAGGCAGCATAGAGGTGCAGGTCACTGAATATTAGTTAAAATAGAGAAAAATACAAATAAAATCAATGTCCTTTAAAGTGTGTTTAGCAATGCAATTGGGGACTGCCAGGATACTTTTTATGTAGGCAGCTGCTAGGTGAGAGAAGGGAACAGCTTTCTGACAGTCTCGTACTTTACTGTCTGAAAACTTCCCACTTTAGGTTTTTTTTCTTCGCAACTCTTTCTACCTGCTTGCATATGGATTTTTTGCTTGTTTGCTCTCCCAATTAGTGATAGAGGGCTTAATAATACAAATAAGAAATTAGAGCAAGAGGTCAGTCAGTGTGGTAAAATTTCAGACAAAGAATAATCAGTCAATCAATCAAATGGTGTAAGTAATCTAGAGTTTTCCCCATTTTTATTGGATAGAGTTATGATTTTCAACTCTAGACTGCGTATTGGAATCACCTGGGGAGCTTATTAAAAGTGGCAAATTCTAGGGGCACGTGAGTAGCTCAGTCAGTTAAGCGTCTGACTTCCGCTCAGGTCATGAACTCACAGTTCAGGGTTCGAGTCCCGCATTGACCACTTGGAGCCTGAAGCCTGCTTCAGATTCCGTGTTTCCCTCTCTCTCTCTGCCCCTCCCCCACTTGTGCCCTGTCTCTTTCTCAAAAATAGATAAACATTAAATAATTTTTTTTAAGTGGCAAATCCTAGAACATTGCAGGTAATTTTGATTTACTAGGAATTAAATGATTCCTAGGTATTTTTTAAAGTATTCTGTATCCTGCTACTCAAAATGGTCTATGGACCAGCAGACAGTGACATTACCTGGGAGCTTATTAGAATGGACAATCTAGGTCCCCAATGATGTTGACCAAGTGAAAATCTTCACTAACACAGGAATTCCCATATTACAGTTTGAAAGGCCCCATTAGATAATCTGGTTCAGAACCACTGGGTAGAGGAAGTGAACAGAACCAAAAGGCCCTCCTGAGGGCAAGGATATGGAAGAAATGAGGAAAGAAGAAGCAGATAAGAAAAGAAGAGAAAAGTGGAAGAGTGTAAAAACACAAGAAGACACTTATAAATACTTTGCCTAAATTTAACCTTATTTATTTTTTAATGGGCAGAGATCTTTTTGTTTTGTCACTGTTATGTCAGCGCCCTGTTTTGCATTATTTATGAATGTTCTTTATCCTTTTGTAGCTCACAGGAAGCAGTAATAAATATTTAAGTAAATTGTCAAAGTTCTTTAAATAAATTTCTAAGGGAGTAACTTTAAACATGGTTATTATTATAATTAAAGAAGAAACTCAGGGCACCTGGGTGACTCAGCTTCTGACTCTTGATTTGGGCTCAGGGCATTATTCCAGGGTTGTGGAATTGTGCCCCACATTGGGCTCTATGCTGAGTGTGGAGGCTGCTGGAGATTCTCTTTCTCTCTCTCTCTCTCTCTCTCTCTCTCTCTCTCTGCCCCTCTCCTCCACTCGCACTCTTTCTCTAAAAAAATTTAAAAAAAATAAAATAAAATAAAGAAGTAACTAGCCACTATTTTTATGAGTGATGTACTGATATGATAAAGCTACTTACTTTAATTTCTTGAGATGATAGATATTCTTTCAACAGTATCCCCTTACCCTGGAATGTATGGTTCCTTAAACTTTATCCAATTCTTATTTAAAAATTTTTAATGTTTATTTTTGAGAGAGAGAGAGACAGACAGAGCATGAGTTGGGGAGGGGCAGAGAAAGAGAAAGACAGAATCCGAAGTAGGCTCCAGGCTCTGAGCTGTCAGCATAGAGCCCGATGCAGGGCTCAAACCTATGAACTATGAGATCATGACCTGAGCTGAAGTTGGATGCTTAACAGACTGAGCCACTTAGGCACCCCTATCCCTCTAATTCTTATGGATATTTTGGATGAATCTCCATTCCTAATCTCAAATTTGCTGAGCCCAATATAATAAACACCGTAACTTCCCCGATTTTACCTTATATTACACAATCACAGTTAGTGATGTACCATCAATGAATAAGATAGTTAAAATTCGACCCAAATTTTTAATGCACCCAATGAAGCAATTTAGGAAGGATACTAAATATGAGAGGGGAATATCTAATGAAATAATACTCAGGCAACGGTGGAAATTAATATAACGAAAGCAATTATAACTCAATGTTCCCATGGAGACTAAGTGAGTTATCTCATTGATTTCAGGAACTGTTGTTTTGTTTTGTGTTTCCATCATAATAAAATATGAGTAGAGTTTGATGTGTTTAATTCATATTAAGTAGTATTATTAATCAATAAATGCCATTAAATAGATTATACAAAGGGAATGTTTTCTTTGTAAAAATAAATCTCATATAACAATGTGAAAAAATGTTTCTTAACTGTGTCACATCACTGTTTAGAGATTAAGCTTATTGTTTTGTTCTTTTTGCTTACTTATATTTTTACCTATCAAGCAAACACTTCTAAGTATATTTCATACTTACTGAACTTTCAAATGGAATTAAGGCATATGAACACTGGGATAGCAAAAAGTGCTATTTACTGTTGAATATATCATACTTCTTTTTATTTTTAAAATGAATTATAGACTGCTTCTGAAGCAAAACCCATAATTCTCTTTTTAATATCTTAAGTCAAAAGTTTCAAAAGTAATGACTTAGAGAGATGTTTCTTTGCAGGTTCTTGAAATGGAATGGTGTATCTAAGATCAAAGTGTCCTGAAAAAAGTATGAGTTATGTGATCACTTGATAGATAAAATTGCTATTTTGAACAATTTAAAGTTGACTCAACACGTATGAATGAATAATTTCATCTACATGCTTTAAAATTTTCAGAGCATAGGGGCACCTGGGTGGCTCAATCAGTTGGGCACCCAACTTTGGCTCAGGTCATGGTCTCAAGGTATGTGAGCTCAAGACCTGCTTCGAGCTCTGTGCTGACAGCTCAGAGCCTGGAGCCTACTTTGGATTCTGTTACTCCCTCTCTCTCTGCCCCTCCCCCACTCATGCTCTGTTTCTTTCTGTCTCTCAAAAAAGAATAAATGTTAAATTTTTTAAATTTCAGAACATAATAATTATTATTGAACTTAAGATTGAAGTATGATAGATTAGATTTTAAAATATTATTTTCATACTTAAATAGTATACTCAATAAGAGAATTGAACTCAATAGGAACATTTTATATATAATTTTAAAATAAATTAATAGTTAATTATCTTTATAAACGTTATCTACATTAATTTTCTCATTTGGTAGGAAAGACCAAAATATATAAACAAAGAGAAACTGAAACATTTTGCATACTTACCTTAAACCACCATAGAGTTAAAAATAGAAATTAACAGTCATATGTGTTTAAGATTAAAATATGGTGTGATTTATATGCTATTAATGCTGACTCATTTTGTGCTATTTCCAGCTGAGCAATGCCTGTCAAGTTAAAGCAAGTTAATAGACTATACTGGGATAATACCTATTTTAAATCTAATAATTTGTTTACTTAGCATATGTCTGCTATTTCAGTTAACAACTTTGGTACATTCAAAAAGGCCTTGTTAAATCTGGAAGAGAGGAATTATATAAGAATTTATTTTTTACAAAATATCTATTAAAGTATTTTCTTTATATGGTATAATTAGAATATCTAAATAAATATACTACTTGGATAAAAGATAGGAACATCAACATAAGTCCAATGTATGAATATGAAGAATTAATGAGTAGATATAATTTATTTGGGTATATTTCATATATGTAGTGTATATGTATATGTATATGTATTGTGTATGTATAATGTATATGAAATATAAATAACCATTACATGCATGACAGGTACAGTTCTAAACATTGGAAAACACCAACAAAATATGTAATAAATGAGTTGTAAAATATGTTAGGTGGTGATCAATGCTATAACAAAGATGAAAGAAGGAACGAAAAATGTAAGGAAGGAGGGAAAGAAAGAGAGAAGAGAGGGAGAGAAAGAGAGAAATAGAAAGAAAGAGAAAAAAAGAGTAGCATCCATCAGGAATCAGTAATTTGAAACGGATTCAGTATTAAATAGGGGTAGACTTCACTGAGAGAATGAGATTTGAGCAAAGGAAGGTAAAAGAACAGGACAAATCGATTTACTATGTAGAACTTGCTATTAGAATACTTACAAAAGAAATAATTTATTTCAAAATTTAATGTGACCCAAGCTGCAAATACAAAATACGCTGTCACAAATCCAGACTTAAAAATCTGTCTTTCAAAATCCTCTATATCAGATAACTCTATTTTTACAAAATAAAAGCCAGACAGGGAATTAATCCAAATGTTGTTTCAGTTTAAACTCTATTTAATGTTTGTATTGCTTTTACTACCTAGGTAAGAATATAATCAAGTCCAAAAAAGGAATATAGTTCATACTTAAATATTATATATTATTTTATGAATATCATAATCATGTTCAAATAAACAGGGTCCAAGTGAAAATGTAGAATCATGAAATAATAACAAAATTTAAGGAGCATTTAAGTCTAATGTATGAATTAGCAATAATTCAGTTATTTGCATTTTGATATGCTGTGTTTCTGGGTATTTTAATATTGTCTATTTACAGGGTTTAGTACCCTACCTCTTTAGTTTTCTTTTCCTTTGATATGTCCATTAAGCAGTACCCAAATGCTTTCACTGAGTTGGCAATGTATGATTTATTTAGTTGGAAAGGATACTTACTTTCTTGTATAGGAAATGTCAAGCACTGTACCAGTCCCTAAGGATAAAAACATCAATAATAAGACAATAGACTTCAAAAAATTACTCTAATAGTTTAGTAGAGGGAACAAACCTAAAAAAAAAAAAGGTACAATGTAAAGTACAATAATAATATCTAACCTGAGAACTATTAACAGGGGCCATATGAAGCACTTTGTACCTATGTCTCTATTTATCTTCAATCCCATTAGACACATATGATTACTAAATCCATCTTATAACTGGCAAAATGAAATACAAAGATATTCAATAACTTGTTCATATCACAAGAATAGTTAGGATTTGGGTGTAGTCCTTCAGACCACACAGTCTGCATTAACTTTCTCCCTTGTTCAGAAGAAACGGTGATAAAATAACTCATCCTAGCGATGTATCTGGAGTTTTCAGAGAGAAAATGGCATCTGAATACAATCTTATACATGAATATTTGCCAGGATAAGAAGACAAGAAGGGTTTTTAGCATGGATGAGAGCATTATAAAAAGGCAATGAGAATCAAAATTGCAAACAATGCAAGAAATCAGGAATCACAAGTGGTGTTTGTGTATGGATGGATGTGAAAAGCACAGTGAGAGACACCAGTATAGATAGAGGTGGTGTTTAATTGATGAAGCACTTTTATCCCTTGCTATGGGTTTCCTCCTTTAGTGCAGGGATTACAAGTTTTACCTTGTGAAACAACACTGATTTATAAGCAGTGGCTTGTATTTTCAAGCATTGCTTTTAGAGCAGCATAGAGGATTAACTGGGATCTGAGAAACCTTTTAGAAGGCTATGTAATAATTTAGATATATGTTTTTGAAAAAGTTGGAGTAGGAGGAGGGACAGTAATGAGGACTGTTAGTTAGCAATTTTATTTGATAATTTTGTTAGGTATGCGAAGTGAGAGTGAGGGCAAAGGAGAAATAGAAAACACATCCCAAATTTTTAACTAAGCTACTGGATGGATGGTACTAATTAAGAGAAGGGAACAAAGGAGACAGATACTCTCAATTGGTGGAGGTGAGAAAGTGTACATTCCACATTGTACATCTTGAGGTATCTAAATGGGTCTTTTGTAGGCACCTGGTAATACTTGCTGCTGCTCAGTAGAAAATTCAGATTTGGATCTGATGTCATCTATCTATAAGTAGTGTGAAAAGTAGGGAATTAATGGTTTCATCTAGGCATGAGCCCATAACCCAAAGAAAACTGTCAAGACCGACTGGGGGAATACTACTGTTTAAAGGTCAGAGTCTTTCTACAGTAGCAATGAAGGAAGCTTTGAAGAACTGTTTAAAAAGATGAAAGGAAAGCAGATTGAAGTGGAAATATGGAAGCCAAGAAGGGATGTGCTATATATATTCTGTAACATTTATTTCTCTAAATACTTAAAGTGTCTCTTTGGAATAAGTGAAATAAGTGTCCCTCAGTGCTATAATTTTGATGCCCAGCCTATTGCACTGATTTTACTAAAGCATACCTCGATACAGTGCTGTCAGCTTGGATCAAAGGATGTTGTCAGAAAAGACCAATGGAAATTTTTGTTGTCTCCACTATGAATGTGCCCCTCCCTTCCTTCCTTCTTTCCTTCCTCCCTTCCTTCTCTCCTTCCTCCCTTCCTTCTTTCCTTCCTCCCTTCCTTCTTTCCTTCCTTCCTTCCTTCCTTCCTCCCTCCCTCCCTCCCTCCCTCCCTCCCTCCCTTGCTCCTTCCCTTCCTCCCTCACTTCTTTTGAGGATATTGCACTGTTCCTTACATAGGAATCTTGGTGGAAATTTTACTTAAATCTCAAGAATAGAAACACTTATGCTACTATTGACCAGTTATCTGTATCTGTATCATTATTTATATATCTACTTGATATGAATCTTGTAAGATATAATGTGAATCATGTAAAAGTTTATGTTCCCTTGACTACTAAAAAGCTAGGATTATTTCTGGGGATACCTTCTGCCATAAAATCTTACTGTGCACATTGTGAATTGACTTCACTGCTGACTCCATTTTTTGCACCCTGCCAAAATGCTTACTCAGTTACTTCAAATTTGATTCTTTCCTGCTAAATTGTACAATATTTTTGTAAAATACGAGAGGTGCTTTCTGGAACAAGAAAGAAGATAAAAACAAAAGTATGTATTAATTTTTGAAGGTTTTTGTACAGTAATTTTGCAGACTTCATTTGGTACATATTAGCTGAATTGAGTCAGTGGTGGGTTGAGTGTTGTTACCTGAGAGCTCAGCCTTTGTCAGCTACTCCAAAGCACCTTAGAAGTTTCTCTTGGTGGCTGACTTTGATCAAAGTCTCATCTCTGCCTTCTGCAGTGACAAGGACGGTGTGTGCAGAACAGTGTGACGGCAGGTGCTATGGACCCTACGTCAGTGACTGCTGTCATAGAGAATGTGCTGGAGGTTGCTCAGGACCAAAAGACACCGACTGCTTTGTAAGTCTTGGAGATCCCCTTTTAGTCTCCTGACCTCCCTCCTTTCTAGTTGGATTCGGGCATACTGAATCTTTAACTTCTCATTAAAATAAGATTGAATTTAACCATTTTAGGATTAAGAAGATGTTTTGCCTTCCTATAATACATCTCCTCACTGGGTGGCTATTGATTAACTATGATGTTTCTGTTATACTAAATGAATTATGTCTTTCAGACATAATTTATATTACAGGTGAGGTGTATTGGAGAATGAGAAGGGGAAAAGATAAAAAGATATTGAGATATCTTTTAAAAGCTAATAGTGCCCTTCCAAAATTTACATTGATTACCTGTTTATGTTGTTGCATCATTGAATTTTCTGAGTGGGGGCTCTTGAATTTTATTTCTTGAATTTAAATTTCAAGATTATAGCTCTTGATTTCAAGATTATTCATAAATTTATCCATTTAACTATTTCCCAGTATATTTTGTTTACAAGTTAATATTATTCAAAATTTATAAGATTTACAAACGCATGCTTAAAGCAATTTATATGCTAATCAGTGTGATTTTTATTTTAGAAAAGGACAGTTTCCTTTCCTTAAAATTAACATTTATAGCTTTTTGGGGACATGTTTTAATTACATTTTAATATCCCCAATACAGTTATTTCTGCTCTTTTGAATACAGACAATTCTGTGAACTATAGTTACCACAATTTCATAAACACAGACATTGTTTTCATTTTATGCTAAAAATAATAAAATAAGTAATTGTTTTTGCTATTAACAATGAACAGAGATATTCATTTTTTCCCATTTGAAATACCCAGAGAATACACATATATATTAAGAATTGAACATTTTTTAAATGACACAACTCTGACAATAGGCAAAACATAAATTAAACCTCTTATGATATAGTCATTTCTTAATTTTCTTAATGCTACAAGAAACTTAATTTTTCTACCCTAATCCTATATTGAAACAAAAGTATATATTGCAGAAGTGAGTAGGGAAGAAGAAGTAAAGAAAAGAAAAATGTCAAAAATTTAAGGAGGATGCTCAGCAGGTTTTGAAGTGAAACGCTTTCCCTTGCCTATCACCTGATACGGGGTAAAGCCTGATGTGGGGGACACTGAACAGGTGTTATAGTAACAATTCCAAAGCAGTAACAACAAGAAACACAAACAATAGCCATTCTTTCATGGTTCCATTATCATGATAAGCAGAGTGCCTTGTGAGCTTTAGAATTCTCATTTCATTACTTTTATGGAATGGTCCAATGACTCCACTTTGGCATTTGGTACAGAATGTTCAAGAATGCCAGACCGAGGCCTTGGTGTAAGTTCCGTTGTTTTGTGTGCAGTCTGGAAGGTAAATTTGTTTGATTCCTCTGGTTTATGTCCCTTTGTTGCCAAGCAGTCTGTGCACAACACTGCATAAAGTATGTTCGTAAAGCAATTATGAGGACACATGAAGTTTTATAGCCATAAATTAAAACTCACTGAGTTTTCCTGATTGCTTTTTAATAGATTCTTCCTGGAAAATGTCATCGTAGTGAATAATGTATCATGAGTGAGTCTCGTTCTGATTATGCATCTAGTAGGCCATTGTCAGGGAATTGTCATGTTTGTGATGAAGCACTTGCTAAAACAATAATTGATGAAGAAAATGTTTTGAAGAAACAAAATGAATTAGTGCTTATTAATAACCATACATACAATTTATGATGAAATATAAAATATAGCTAGAGTTCATATGAGTTTACCTTCCAAGGCCTAAATTATTCCTCTGAAGGTTTAAGTTGTTCAATTAAGAGAATTAGTTCATCCACTCTTTTGAAAGCCATGTTTGTGTGTGTGTGTGTGTGTGTGTGTGTGTGTGTGTGTATATATAATTTGTATGTATACGTTACATATATTTTATATCAAATACCTCTCAGGTGGCAAAATTGTTTTTAATTCTTCTCAAATGCATTTGAACATATTAACAAATGAAGTCTCAATGCAAATAGGTAAGTCAGCAGAAACAAACTGCTTTATTTGAACTTGATGGCTTTTACTAAATGGTGTGGTATTATGATGAAAGCCACACAGGAAATGGCAGCACATTATTTAATCATGAGCTAAGTATGTCTGCTTCCCTTCATTTCAGCATCAAATACTCTGTATTTACACGGACTAGTCACCTTCCAAAACCTTTTCTTCAAGTCCAGTGTAAATGGCTCCTCACCAATGTTTCCTCACCACACAGTGATGACCAATGTACTTCTCATGCTGCTTCCGGCACTGAACTTTCCAAACACCAGCTTTAAGGAAAATCTAGATTGTAGAATTGGGAAGTCAGTTGCCAGTGCCAGACTCTGAGACTCAGCATAAACACTTTGAATGGTGTGAGTCAAAATTTTTTTTCACTGTGAGCTTATTTTAATAACTTAAACCAATTATTAATTTGGAGACCACTGGACAGAGACTAAGTAATTTGAACATCAATAACTTTGTAGAGATGGTATATTCATTGGCACTGGAAAACCAGTTTTATAAAATTTTAGAAGTCCAAAACAAGTTAGAACTTAACACTAAGCACTTAATGACTACAAAGTGTCTAATTTTATACTTTTTGTGAAATAAGTATAGAACACATGTGTAAAAATATAAATATAATAATAAAGAATACATCCTTCTCACAAAGCTGTTACAGCAATGTTCTTTTAACAAGTTATGAAGGTTATTTTTAGATGAAATTAATACTTGCTATGTTGCAGGCCTGCATGAATTTCAATGACAGTGGAGCGTGTGTTACTCAATGTCCCCAAACTTTTGTCTACAATCCAACCACCTTTCAGCTGGAACATAACTTCAATGCAAAGTATACATATGGAGCATTTTGTGTCAAGAAATGCCCACGTAAGTAACAAGATAAGAATAGCCAATTTAATGAGATCATCATTTAAAAACAAAAATTTCATATACATTTATTGTAATTTAAAACTTGCAATAATATTGTTGGATATACTTGGATTTAGGTCCTATTGCTACCATTTCACAAATAAGAAAATTAAAGTTCAAAAAATTAAAGTGATTGGTCCAAAGTCTCAGCAAAGGAGTGTCATGCTTAAAGTTAGAATGTAGTGTCATTGCCTTCTAAGCTCACTGTTTTCACTATACCTCAGTGTATTTGTACATGATACTGTTTCTCAAAAAAGTGCTTAGTTAAGTGGCAGCAAGCTTTGTAATGAATGAGGTCTGCTTCTAATAACAATGAATTTTTACCTAATATCATTTCTGATTACTTATTTGTAATAGATTGTGTAGCATGATAGTTTTAATATCAAATCTAATCTTAAACAATAACAATAGATGTGAAGGGCATGTTGACAGATCTTTACAAAATTGATAACTCATCCTGGGAATTCCAAGTGACCAGCTTCACTTTCATCAAGAATTCAGTATAATGTATGTCTTCATGTTTGTTCCAGAGTGAGCAATGGGACATTATTTCTTCATTGTTTTACCTAAGAAAAAGAATGACTACTTTTGTCCACATACTCATTTAAAAGAAGAAGGTTTTACAATCTACATCATACCGCTATTATGGTTTTCTTGTTTTGTGTCTGTGATTGAATAGGAAGTGTGAAGGACATAGGATTAGAGTGGTTATGGTTTCTGGCTCTGCCCACTTATTACTTATGTGATTTTAAATGAACTATTTAGTTTTCTGTATTCTCCTTACGAGGTGGATAGTAATAATCATGGTTCTGTCTTTCCTAGAGTTATTATAATGATCAAAGGTTTGGGGAATAAGAATCAGAGGGACAGTATATAAAAACAAGTGTTTGAAAACAATGACAATTCTCGTTATTATTATTACATACTTTTATATTGGTTAAAAGAATAGTTATGCATATAAGCTTTTAACACCTAAATTGTGGCAAGTGGAGAACTATTTTGTGAAATTACATGCCCAGTTTCCTTAGATAACTCATAAATTTCCTTTCTTGGAATAGTTTAGGTCAATCAAATTACAGACTGATTTAAAAACACTTCAGTATTTATCTATGTAAAATTCAAATATTTGAAGGGCCCTGCTCATGAGGCATGAACTATTTTGGGAAAACAAAGACATTTAGCTTTTAAATACTGGTCCACAATCTCCAACCCAGAATTCTAACATTCAAAAATTACAGACAAATATTTTTTGCAACTCGTTTGGCTGCAAAATCTGTACCTGACTGATATGAGGGTATTTATAATTTGTATTTACTCCACTTGATATATATTGCTGCAAAACTGTAGAGGTGTTTAAATATGGGGTATTTCTGAAGACCTTGCAGAAAGGATGGCCACATAATATGCAGTGTATTCAGATGTTGCAGGCTTGGTTCTCCTCACACAGAGATTAGGTCCTTAAGGAGGAGTGTTCTCAGAATGACTACAGAAGGAGAAAGAGAAGGAAGGGAACAGGCTGCAATGCAGTGTCAACAATGTGCCTTCTGTTGTGGTGGATGCCCTCTGGTGGATGTTAACTGGGAATGCAAAGATCTTCACTGCCCACTCCCATGGATTCATATACATCCCTCCACCGCAGACTTCCTTCAGTCCCAGACTTCCCAATATTTCTTCTCCCATGGCCAACTACTGCTCATGAGTCCATACTTACTGTAAGTCCATACTTACTGTGTGTTCCGCACAAAGTGATCATCTGAACTATCCAGAACTATGCCCACTGGTAGGTTTTTTCCTTGCCACTGTCTTTCAAGTCTGCTCCTGAGTGAGCCGCAGGGCCACTGCCATTCATTTTGAGTGGCTTGCACCCACATAGCAAACTTAATTTTTGTATTCGTCTGTTAACTCTCACATGTGCCCTCTTTTGGCCCCCACGCAGACATAGGTATAAGCTGAGTGAGAGGTGCCAGCACGAGGAGTCTGGGCTACCTGCTTATGTGTTTATTTATGCCTCTGCCATGATTCACATCCAATCTTAAATATACTGCTTCTATCTTGGGGTAGATTCCTGTTGAACATGGCCAACATTATGACATCATGGTTCTAATAAAACCTGATGCATGATGGGCAAACCTTTGTTTAATTTTTTTAAGTTTATTTATTTATTTTGAGGGAGAGAAAGAGAGCAAAAATGAGAGTGAGCACGAGTTGGGGAGGGTCAAAGAGAAGGAGAGAGGATCCCAAGCAGGCTTTGTGCTATTACTGCAGAGCCCTACGTGGGCTCGAACTCATGAACCAGGAGGTCATGACCTGAGCCGAGATCAAGAGTCAGACATTTAACTGACTGAGCCACCTAGGTGCCCCTGTGATGGGTAATTCTGACTAGAAGGTCAATCAATGACCCATGGTTAGGTGCTCTATCTCTACCAGGAGCCAGAAGCGTATCAGGAGTTGTTTATTAAATAGCATACGATTATGTGCTACAGATTGTGTGGCTTAGCTATAGAATTGTGGAGGTCTCAATATGATTTTCCAGCTGGGACGTGCCATAACTCCACATGACTTATTTTCCCACAACAGACACTCCTACTACTGATAGCCTCTTGGGTTTTATTACCCAAGTCGCATAATTGCTTGCATCCCAGACTGGACTTGCACAATATGCCTTTCCTGATCTGAGCCCCCTTCAAGGCCAAAAGCCTTCCATACCACTGAATATTAGTCCAGAAGCAGTATTCCCAGACATGGAAGGATACTGCCTTTGAAATATAAAGTGGCCTAGCAGGTATTGTGTTTTCTCTTTATTGTGGGAGGCTTTCGATGCAATGATTTGTTCTTTTTTTGGGAGGAGACAATGTCATGGCATATTCCAGATCACTGGACCCCTAAACATTTTACCACTGTATCAGGTAATTGTATATACCTGGTTTATTTAGTATACCTTTCCTAAGATGCTGCCTTTCAAATCCCATTTTGTTTCTTCATATAAAACTAGGGAACAGTTTATATGACATTCCACTGAAAGATAGAACACATTTTAAACATTTCCTCCTGGATATGAAGTGCACTTTCTTGATCCAAGGCAATTCAACTTCAGCTTCATTTGTGCCTCATGTAACTTGAAGTATTTTTAGGCTTCAAACTTGCATCATGACATGAAATGAAGTGGAACTATTGAAAAACACAAACTAAATGTCATGTAGTTTCCTAAGTCTATAAAAGAAATTCTCTCTATCTTGGGGGCAATTCAGGATGTGGAGCAGTAGTCAAGCAAGTACTAACCATTGTTAACACATGCTGCCCTTGGATTTGAATGTGGATGCTCATAGATTCTATTTCAGGCTGAGATATTTAAACGGAGATGTTTTAAGGAAAGAGATGTGTATACTACCAATGATGCTAATCATTGTCAAGCCCTAAAATACCTTATTTTAAAGTTGTTTGCTGAGCATCACCATTATTGCTCATTTTACCTTTTTTAAAATCAGATAACTTTGTGGTGGATTCCAGTTCTTGTGTGCGTGCCTGCCCTAGTTCCAAGATGGAAGTAGAAGAAAATGGGATTAAAATGTGTAAACCTTGCACTGATATTTGCCCAAAAGGTGAGTGACAGCTGAGATTATTTTTGGCTAGAACTGGGACCTACACCAAGGTTTTTTCCTTGTACTTCTTAATGGACCGGCTAAGTTCGCTTCTCTGAACACATCACTCCCATACCAAACCTTCCCTCACACACTTTCCCAGGGCTTTGAATAGTTCCCCAAAGTACTAACTGTCTCAACAGTGTGTATTATTGATTTTGAATGATCTATAGTAAATAATGCAGGTAAAATTCAGACTGCACTTTGATAGAAACACAGGAAAAAAGTTGTGTTTTGTTCTATATGTAGCAGATCTTAGAAGTATGCATATAACAAGGGATCACATGATTATTTTAGCATCAAGAACCCATCTTAGTCGCTTGCCATTCTACGCTAAATGATCTGCTGTATATATGAAGGGGTGCAAAGGGACAAATAACATGATATTTACTCTCCAGGTCTTCAAAACTATTTTGAGAGATTATAAAATGACAAGAAAGTTTACTGTAAGTATTAAATAAATGTTTCAGATAATCCATGTCATAGAATATTAGTGGAGAAAGAAATCCCTTCTAGCTGCAGTACTCAAATTCCTCACCAGAATGAAACTTAAATTAAGCAGGATGAAAGTAGAGTCCAAATTTTCTGAACGATATTAAGCTTTCCAAAGTATCAAAAAGTGCCTTTTAAAAGGGCAAACTTCAGACTTACTTTTAGACTACATTCTCTCTTTGTCTCTCCTCTCTCTCTCTCTCTCTCTCTCTCTCTCTCTCTCTCCCTCCCTCTCTCCCCCCTCACCCCCTCCACGCACCCACACAAATACACATACTTTGTTTTGTTTTGTCTTTAAGTAGTGCTCAGAAAGTATAGGTAGCACTCAATTTAAGAATTTAAATGTAAATACTTAAATGGCTCTTGATTCTGATTACAACTCATTTCACTAGTACTTTGTTTAATATATATTCTTAATAAGACCAATATTTTTAAAACCACAGGTTGTAGACCATCATTAGGCCATGAAATAATTTTCCTCAAGTGATTTAAAAGTATTAAAAATGATATCTTAGAACAGATGAGAAAATAGTTGACTTTATGTGGCAAGGGCTAGTGTTGATTGTTAAAAGTTGTGTTTTAGTTATGTATGTGCTGTGTGGGTATACTGGGACTTGATATAAGATATGATTTTTATGAGTCATGGTCACTAGACTATAATGCAGGGACGATGTTTTAAAGTAGGCCCATCAGTAAATGTTGCATGAATGAATGATTATTTTATGTTAGAAAACAGTTTATTTCTCATGATGAACTTTTTTTTTCCATTTTATAATTGAAAAAAACTGTTATTTTATAATAAAAATGCAATGATTTCTTGACTGAGATCAAAGTTTCTCACCTCCTTGACTGTGAGTCTTGTTTCTACAGCTTGTGATGGCATTGGCACAGGATCACTGATGTCAGCTCAGACCGTGGATTCCAGTAACATCGACAAATTCATAAACTGCACCAAAATAAATGGGAATTTGATCTTCCTTGTCACTGGTATTCATGGGTCAGTATTAAATTTTTGCAGAAAATTATTTTACAAAGTGTAGACAAAGCTTAAAGGATTCTTTAGCTTTGTCTGTTTGATTCCTTTTGGCCCAGATGAGTTCTGCCCGACATTAATGCTCCTCTCCAGCAAAGTCAAATGCCAGATTTTACCATCAGTGATAGTAAAAACCACAGTTTTGAGGTATATTCAGACTATGAGTTTAGTAACTACTTATATTTGACAATATACATTTATATATTTATTAAAATGTATTTGTAGGACATTCTCCTCAAATCTACAAATTTCAGAAAGCTTGACATATTTTTAGATATGCTTAGGGAAACTGTATCAATGGGTACAGTGAGGAATTTCATTCAGACTCTAACTGATTAGTTCAAGGAAACATAAGTTAATATTCCTTTTTTTTTTAAGTTTATTTATTTGTTTTGAGAGAGATAAAGATAGAGCACAAGCAGGGAGGGGCAGAGAGAGAGGGAGAGATAGGATCCCAAACAGGCTCCATGGTGCCAGCACAGAGTCCAATGTGGGGCTGGAACTCACAAACCATGAGATCATGACCTGAGCCAAAATCAAGTGTCAGATGCTTAACCAACTGAGCCACCCAGGCTCCCTTAATGTTTCTTTTAAAATGTCTCTCATAGAGTGGCGCCTGGGTGGCTCAGTTGGTTGAGCGTCCAACTTCAGCACAGGCCATGATCTCGCAGTTGATGAGTTTGAGCCCTGCGTCAGGCTCTGTGCTGACAGCTCAGAGCCTGGAGCCTGCTTCAGATTCTGTGTCTCCCTCTTTCTCTGCCCCTCTCCTGCTCATGTTCTGTCTCTCTCTGTCTCAAAAATAAAGATAAACATTAAAAAAAATTAAAAAAAAATCTCTCATAGAAAACAAATCAGTAAGTTGAAATTCTCTTAAACTTTTAGAAATTCTCTTTTTGCCTTGATGTATCTTTTTCTCTTTCCTTAGGTTAGGAAATTAGTATTATTATACGAAATCTATTAAATGAATTTCATTTTAGCAATAAAAATTGTAACATTTTCTTGGCTCCTTCATTACAGAACCACCTGCTGATTTTAACTGGGAAAACAACCAAGTTTGTATTTTTTCAATTGTAATAAAAATGTCAATATTTTTACTTTATATTTTATCTATTTATCTATATTACTCTTAATCCCTAAATATTAGTGCTACAGGCTACAGATAAAGAATATTACTCACATATTTCAATTCAAAATCTTAACTCTAAACATATATCACATCATTTCTAGAAGCAAAATAATTTAACACATCATGGATAAATGTGTCCAAATAGGAAAAGTGAGAGAAATAGAACAAAGTATTTCTTTCCATACAAATAAATTATAGTAGATCTTATTGCATAAACCATTACTTTAAAATGTAGCTTTTAATATGGGTTCATGCCAGATACTGTAATGGTATGTCCACACTTTCTGCCCCAGGTATGTTATATTCAGCCCAAACAATGTTTACAAAATAAATATATATCATCAAGATTTCTAACTTCTCATTTAAAATATGTAGACTTGGTTACCCTTAGCACATCCTCCTCTATGGCAACAATCTGTTGGAGCTGTGTAGTTCTAGCTATTTAAAAAAAATTTTTAACGTTTATTTATTATTGAGAGACACAGAGTGTGAGCAAGGGAGGGGTAGACAGAGGGAGAGACAAAGAATCTGAAGTAAGCTCCAGGCTCTGAGCTGTCAGCACAGAGCTGACGCGGGAATCAAACTCACAAACTGTGAGAGCATGACCTGAGCTGAAGTTGGTCGCCCAACCAACTGAGCCACCCAGGTGCCCCAGTTCTAGCCATTTTGAGATGGGATAACCAAACTTACCATAGTTGCTACTGACCCTCAAACCCATTTGCATTGCTATCCTCACCTCCATGGCCCTACTGGGTAGGAGACCTGGGTCTACATTTAAGTTCACCTATGTAATTGAATGCATGTATGACATTTACTAAAACAATATATCCTCATTGTAACTATTTTCAAAAGCACATATCACCATGAATGAAAGATCATATCATGTTAACAGCATCTTCTGAGAAATAGGAAGACATACCCACTTAATTCACGTTGCCTGCTTTAACATGGGCATAATAAATGAATTGGCCTCAGGTCCATCAGTGTGGGGAAATGTTTGAAAATATAATGTCATAAATTGCACTAGAAAAGTTGTTTCGTTCTAATCAGGTGCAACATCCATCTTATACATAGTATTTTCATACTTCCTTTTGAATTCTGAAATAAAAATCATAGATAATATAGCCTACCTATATCAATAATTTTATGAAGTGATTATAATTCTCCAATTGTAATTTAAAGAAGAAATACAACAAAAGTAATGTATAATAAAATATGTATTGATAGGAAAATGCTCAGCTTCTACTTTGTAATGAAAGTTTAGATTTATTAGAAATAAGAATAGAAGTCATGTTGTGCCAGAAGTATGGGGAAATAAAGAGCAGAGGAACAGCTGACCACTGAAATAGGTAATAAGTAACAGACATATTTGTTATATGACAAGGGGAAGATGGAATTAAATATCATTGAAATAGAGGCAACATGAATACAGAATTACACACAGTCAAAGTATGATCAGCTATGAAGTTTGTGCACATGAGTCCTTAATTGGGTGGGACATTTTAAGGTTGTTCAAGACATAAGGCAAACCTTTTCTGTGAAGGAGACTTTAATTTTTTGGTGCTTGGGGTTATTATTAAAAGCCTGTAGTGTCCCCTAATCTGTTACAACTAATACACCTCTACAAATGTCCCAGCTTCCCTTCAGTAGGGTAATATTGCCCCCATTGAGAACCACAGCAATAATTCTGTGAGTATAGAAGGATAATGAAACCAACAAAAGCACCCACTGATTGTTAATCTTATAGATAAACCATGCATGGGGAGGTTTAAAAGACTATCTAGGGCAGTTCGGAATTGTTATTTTAGTTTTGGCTCCTTATGGAGCATATTTATCAAAAGACTGGATTTATACTAATTGTAAAATGTTTTTACATATCCTGAATGACCTAACATCTAGAATAGGGTAAATATTAATAAAGAAATGGGGAAAAAGGGAAGAAGATATGTCAAGATATAAAAATATATTGCACAATAAAAAACATATATTGCACAATAGATGCCATATATTCACAAATTTATGAGAAGAATCATTACAAAATACTAGATGCATCCTGACTTTCAAGGGAAACAACCTTGCTAACTGATTCGGGTGAAAATGAATTATAGAAAATTGACTCACATGATTGAAAATATAATGATAAACAAAACCTCTCCTAAAAAATGAGCTCAGAAAGTAAGAGTTAAATTTCCTACTTCAGTAACTTGATCCAGACTAGACTGATTTGAATCTCCACTGTAGACAATTTTACTGAGTTACGTGGCTTCCATAATATGTCAAATGCTCAGTTTCTTATGTAAAGTTGAGAGTTGAGTTTATTAAATAAACTTCTCTGGCTGTTGTAGGGATTAAAATAAATACCTACCTTCTCTGGTTGTTGTAGGGCTTAAAAACAAAAATTATTTTTAAGTGCTTAGTCAAGTACCTGGCATATTGTAAAACATTAAATGGTACAAAAAAAAAAAAAAGGAGAGAGAGAGAGAGAGAGAAGGAAAGGGGAGAAAGAAAATAACAAAGAAGGCAGTGCTAAACAAAAATCTCAATGACTGTATCCAGTTTATAGCACAACATACAGTGTAACAGATTATTTTGTAGACTATTGAAAAACAAATAAAGACAAAGTTATTTTCATGGCAATAAGTCATATCCCTTAGTTCAGAAGATTATTATTTCTTCTTAATAATAGTACATAGCTTGGAATATTTTAATATTAACATTATAATTAATATTGTTATGTCTCAACTATAATATATAAGGGATTTCCAGGACAAATATATATGTGATATGTGATAGTTCTCATTCCCAGTCTCATGCCAGTATGAAACATATATTCTGAAGCCTTTCTCTTAATCTTAGGAAAGTACTGATAAAAAGTTAATTCAGTAAGCCTAAGACATCTTATAAACGTATAGGCATTATGTGTATTCATGCATACAACGTGTGCATGTAGAGAGAGACTTTAAATGTGAGTAACATGGAGTCCTTTATGTAAAAACCTTCTGGTAAATTAAAGACATGTTTTCCCTCAATTCCTATTACCTTCAATCTTCCCTCTCTCTCTTTTTTTTTTAATTTAAATTCATGTATGCTTTGGGTAAAATAGCTAAGGTATTTCTTTAAACTGATAGGTAAGGGGCGCCTGGGTGGCTCAGTCGGTTAAGCGGCCGACTTCGGCTCAGGTCATGATCTCACAGTCCGTGAGTTCAAGCCCGGCATCAGGCTCTGTGCTGACAGCTCAGAGCCTGGAGCCTGTTTCAGATTCTGTGTCTCCCTCTCTCTGACCCTCCCCCGTTCATGCTCTGTCTCTCTCTGTCTCAAAAATAAATAAATGTTAAAAAAAAATTTAAAAAACTAGGCAAAAATCATAACTAAATGAGATTATACTTTTCAGAAACAAGTTTCTGCAATAAGTAAGCTTACTGTCAATTTGTCAATTAAAATTTTAATATATAAAAGAACTCAATAAAGTTTTTTTTTTTATTTTTATTTATTTAGTTTTGGGGGGTGGGGCTGAGAGAGGAATAAAGAGAATCCCAAGCAGGCTCCTACTCAGCACAGGGCCTGATTTGGGGCTGGATCTCATGACCGTGAGATCATGACCTGAACCTAAATCAAGAGTTAGGCGCTTAACTGACTGCCCCACCCAGGTGTCTCAAGAACTCAAGAAACTTAATTGGCATGTTTTAGCACAATAGTGCTATTGCCAGAAATAGACTAGGCACTCTTGCTCTTTTATTTAGAATGGGAACCACAGGCAAACCTGTGATCAGTGTTATCCATAGGAATGTTCACCTTCCATCTTTTGTCATGTTTGACAATGGTCATGTGCATGTACTTAGAGTAACAAAATGCTCACCAAATAAGCATGTTCATGCTGTGTCACAATGAGACACAGACACGAAGTGCTTAGATAATACAGTATCATGATGATAAACAATGGAAAAGAGATAATGGGTTTAGTGAAAAATAAAGCAATTTCAGTGGAATTGTAAAAATATGTTTCTCTCTATCCTGAGCTTTATTTTGGATCACCAAATACAATGACAGGGTGGACATAATGTTCTTTCACATGGCTCTGAATTTAGCTAGGGAATTTCTTGATTTTAAAGCACTATGGATTTCAAGTGGCTATAAGATGCAACTCCCTGTAGGTAGTTTGAAGTTGGTAAGTAGGATTCTGTCAACTTATTTTATGAGAGTCCTGAATCTCTCAAATTAAGTATATAAAATTTCTGTGGTCCATTGGGCTTCATATGAACATTCCAGAACTCATTTCATTCCTGGCAACTTAGAAGTGTTCTCAGTATAGGTTTGGACTGACCCCATTATTGTGTGCTTGCCCTGAATTTTGAGTGTTTCTCAATAAAGCCAAGATATTTGATTATATGACCAGAGCTGTTCTATACACTGCCTTCCATCAGAGAACAAATGTTGAAAGCTTATTCTACTGCAGATCTGATACATCTACGTACAGAAGTCTTTGCACATTAAAAAATGGTAACAACAAGATTTTTCCCCCATGGTGAACTAATTTTTTGGCTTCATATTCAGCAAAAGCATAGTTATTCATTCAATGTATCTTCATTTATAAATAGAACAAGTTTACCAGAACATTTAATTTAGACTTTAAGCTTTTGAGAGACATTCATGCCACATTGAGGAAAATCTTAATTATGTGTGAGTTATGGGGGAAACTACAGTGTTTCTCCAAGCCTTCCATAACACTCCCCGTTAAACTAGTATTACGTTGTGTCAATTGCACTTCTTAGTTTGAAACTGTTTTTAATCAAGCAGAGTTTCTGTAGTTGCCTGTTTGTTTGTTTTTTAAGATATAGGATGCTTCGTGGTATAGGAGCATACCCAGATGAACCAAGTTGAGAGAGCCAGTACAATGGGGTTCCAGAGATCAAGGTTACTGGAGCTAATAGTGTTTTTAAGGCTCTAATGCTAAGATGAATAAATGTCTGTAGGTTCAGACTCAGATTCCTAAGATAGACCATATGCCTATCTGTTTGTGGAGCACCTTGATTGATAGCCCTATTAAGGCTGCATCCAATATATCACTCTATCCAATTGTTTACTCCCCAAATAAAAAAGAAGGTTCTCAAAGATGTAAAACAACAGATGTACACAGCAAGAATAAAACTCAGCTGATTGCTACAGGTGGATACATGCTTCTAAGAAAACCTGTTCATTGTTCTTAGATTTGCTTTCTTTTTTCTTTCTTTTTTTTTTTTTTTGAGATGTGGTCAATGAATATAATTTTTCTCTGAAGGGTATATAGTGATATGAGGTCTCTACTTGCCCAGGATTTCCAAGGTTGTCTTTCAAAGTAATAAAACTTAAAAATAAAATGTATTCCTTAAAACAGCATAAGGTATTACTTGAATTACTGGGAAATGTTTGGTATTGTGTTTATGTTTAAGATTCAAGTTTGTAACTATTTTGAATGTTCAGTATATTATACATGAAAGGCATCTTCCTAAGAAGAAAACTTCTGAAAAAATCCATTAAATATTTAATTTTAAAAGGTATCTTATGTTCATATTTTTAAAAGCCTAGGCATCTATATGTCAATAACATTAATTGCCAAAATATATTTATGCATTAGGAAATGGTATTTTTTAAATCTCCAAAATTTACACCTTTGGGATATTATTAAATTTGTTATAAATTTTATTTCAGGTGTTAGTATGATTCATAAATATGGAAGCAAATATTTCCTGTTTTTATGAAAGCAAATATGAATAACCCGGATAAGAACAAGACTGCTCTAAATAATCCTTATGAAGAGTAACTTTCATACAATGTTATAAAAATTCACTAACAAATGTAAGGATACAGCAAAAAAGAAAAATTTGACTTCATTTTTTTTTAATATCCATTTAATGAAATTGTAGGTGCTATTAGCAATTTAGAATGCTTTGAGGAGTCCAAAAGGCAGTTGTTCTCACCATAAGTTATTCACAGAGTGTATTTTTCCTAATTAAGAACAACCTTAAAAGGCAAAATGAAATGAAATTGTTTATAAATGGATTTGTTCTATTTGGAGACTTCTTTAGGATAGTCAACCTGGACCATTCGGCTAGGTCTAGAAGAGCCTTCAACAAAGAGCTCATATCATCAAAAAGGTCCTCAAAGCACCTTTTAATCCTTCTCCCTCTGTAGTGTGGAAAACTGGACAAGACATTGCTAAGCTTTCTACTGCTACTTAAAATTGAATTTGAGTGCAATAACTATAGTCACAATTTCTTACGTTTTCACTCCTTTATGTAATTTAAAATCTGGCTGTATCTCTTCTTGATTCGCTAGGGACCCTTACAATGCAATTGAAGCCATAGACCCAGAGAAACTGAATGTCTTTCGGACCGTTCGAGAGATAACAGGTAAGTTTTAAAAGTGTGATTGCTGTGCTAGGAACTCTGTGAATGTTAGTGTTTTGTTGAAAATATTACATGATATTGAAATCAACTTATTTTCAAGGCCAATTCTAATTTTAAAAATGCATGCTATTTGAAATGTTATCTGTGCACATTTGGAAAGCCCATGGAATTTATAAAATAAAATTTTTATGTTACTTTTTTTGTTGTCAACTGGTCTTTGAATCCATGTTTTGCTATTTAGTTTTCACAAGTACTGTTGGGCACGGATGACATGGAGCGTTCATTTAGCACATATTTTATTGAGCACCTAATATGTTCAGGGCTGTTATATACTAGCTGATAGGGGATTCATAGACATATATTGGATATGAATTTATGTCAAAGAATGGCAAATTAAATGAGAAAGGTTAAATATATACATGAATGCATTAGGATGCAATGTAGACAAATGGTGTTATAAGTGTAAAGTAGGAAAGGATTTCCAGAAAAATTAAAGCTGTATTTTTCTCTTTATCTAATTGGACTAAGTATTTTGATTTTAGAAAAATGTTTCAAATTAAGAATAATTGAAATTTTTTAATATGTATAGTTCTATGATTCCATGTGTCTGAGAAACCTAGATTTTTGGCTCATTAGTTTGATACTCATTATATGGAGTATTGTTGGCCCGGGAATTTTGAGTAAGGCCCTCAATCTTGGAAGAAGAAATAGGAGATAGAATGATGCAAAATAGGAATATTGAGTGTTTTTATTTTTACCTCCTATCTTTCGATACATTTTAACCATATTTCAAGAATAATCAGTATTAAATATGGTTACTAAGGCAATGATATTCTGAGTTTTTGGGGTTTTTTTTGTTTTGTTTTGTTTTGTTTTTTTACTGCCCTTATCTTTTTAGGTTTCTTGAACATACAGTCATGGCCTCCAAACATGACTGACTTCAGTGTTTTTTCTAACCTGGTGACCATTGGTGGAAGAGTACTCTACAGGTGGGTGTATATATGTTCAGAGATACAAGTATTTCATATTTCAAAAGTAGCATCATGCATACATATGTCACAGTTTCAGCCTCCTTTATTTTATATTTATTCTACAAATATTGGGTTTCCACTTTTAATTCCAAAGGTAAGCCTAATGATAAATGCCCCCAACTGCGCTTTACAGTATGGAGGATACCAAATAAATAAACAAATAAATAAAGTATGCAGAATAAGCAGTTTGAGTTTCAACTCCTTATCACTTAACACAATTATTAGTGTTTTGTAGGATGGAGTACATAATAGGACCCCATAAAATCAAATGTTTTTATTCCAAACATGTGTTATTATAACTAAAAAATGGCATTGGATGACTTGGGACTGGCTTACATGTGTGGGTTACACATGCTGTTTCACCAGAAGGCTCTTGTTCTGTTTCTGGTGCCAGCGTTTGAACCATGCATCCCAGGGCTGATATTTCAGGATTTGGCTCACCAGTCTAAGTGCAATGCAGGTTAAAAGTGGACAGAACAATCAGGGCTCAGAAGGACACTGTTCTAAAGGCCCAATATCAATATTTTTATTCACATAGTAAAAATGAACGAGTTAATATTTATTAAGGCACTGCTTTATTTTATTTCAGATTTCATCTGTATGAGATTCTTATTTATGAACAGTTAAAAGTTGATTTACATAAAAGGATTTAGTTTTTTCTGCTTAAAAAGGAAAGATGCCTTAAATCAATATTATCATCAAATATTCTGTAATAATATTTCACAGAAATATTATTGAATTTTGCTATTAAAACTGGTATATCTGTAAGAGGTTTTACACTATAAAGGGGAAAAGTACTTAAAAAAGCATAGTTGAGAGATACAGTCTATTCAAATGCTATATGCAGCCAACTTTTATTATCTGTTGAGTCAAATGTTAAAAATCTGTCAAGCATTATTCACACTGTAATAAACAGCACAAGATGAGAGCACAGATTTCAGAGAATGAATTACATCTCAGTTGAATATGCACATACTAAGTATATATATATATACATATATATATATATATATATATACATACATATATATATCAGCTTATTTTCAAGGCAAATATATATATGGATATTTATATATGGATATGGATATAAGAATATATGTATATGTATATACATGTATAATGTATAATATATGTGTATATATATATATATATATACACACACACACACACACACACGCATGGAAAAACTTCTGAGCTGAGTTGACAGCAAAGTATATTTAGATTTATAAATAAAACAAAATACACATATAATATATGTGTGTATATATATAGACACACACACACACACACACACACACACACACACGCATGGAAAAACTTCTGAGCTGAGTTGACAGCAAAGTATATTTAGATTTATAAATAAAACAAAAGGGGACAGCTTTGATCTCCAAAATGTAAAATATTGTTCATTAGTTGATTTAAATGTGGGAAACACATGATTCTTTAGAGAATGGAAAAGGAACTTAATTACAAAATGTGGGCTATGTTAAAACAATTTCCTTGAAATGATAATTTGTTTCCACACTACAGTTGTTACTTAATTTTTAGAGATGCTTTCCCCAGTTGTCCAAGCCTTCTGAGTATTTTTTTTTAACTTTTAGCTTAATTTCATTCTTCTCTTCAATTTTTAATGTCCCTTATCCTTACTTATACATTCTTCAACTATTACCATTACACTTTGGCTTCTGAGGTATAAATTAAAGCTAAATATCTGTGGTCATTCTCTGCAATATTTACCCTCTGAAAGCATATATAAATTTATTAAATAGAGTAGAATTAAGGTCTTACTTTATGTAGATGAACAATCATTCCATAAACATTTATTAATTATTTAGTATGTTTAGTTTTATTTATTTAAGTAATCTCTACACCTAATGTGAGACTCGAACTCACAACCCCAAGATCAAGAGCTGTTTGCTCCTTCAAATGAGCCAGCCAGATGCTCTTAATTATTTGGTTAGGGGATAGTGGGGAAAATAGTGAGCAGATATACTCGTACTAAGTATGTAAATAGATATACAGATATCATTAATATTTATACTTCCAAAAAATGAACATTTTCCTTTTGGGGGTCAAATGATTACTTTTAAAACTTGGTATATAACATGTAAATAAATAATGTTCAGGTCACAGTTTATTGATTTAATCTCTTTTTTATGATCTATTTGCATTCTTTTTGGAGTAAGATGTGACATCCTTATTTTACTTCAAGAATGTAAGTCATGGCCAGAAAATATTTATTAATATATACATATAAATATTGTTCTGTTCTCCCCCCTCCCTCTCTTTAGTGGCCTCTCCTTGCTTATCCTCAAACAACAGGGCATCACTTCTCTACAATTCCAGTCCCTGAAGGAAATCAGTGCAGGAAACATCTATATTACTGACAACAGCAACCTATGTTATTATCATACCATTAATTGGACAACACTCTTCAGCACTATCAACCAAAGAATAGTGATCCGGGACAACAGAAAAGCTGAAAACTGTAGTAAGTACATTATTTGGATGTTAAAACAGAAACTTTGAACATTTTCTCCCATTTTATGTTGGACCAAACACTTAAAAATAACTGATGTAGGATTATTTCCCTCTTTTTCTCAACCTTTAAGAAAGGGTGTAGTTAATCAGCATAGGGTGACTTTTTTATAATCTACTGAATATTTTTATAACATACTGCGTGCTTCCAAATCTTGCCCAATCGTAAGAACCTTCCTGTGGAGACTTAGATTCAATAGATATAAATGTAACAGGGGCTTTTAAATATTTAACAAGCATCCTGGGTAATTCTTTGGACGTGATCAGTTTGTGGAAATCTGCCCTACTGAATTTTCTGTTTGCTTTTTGGTTTCAGTGAATTTGGTATCATGGGATAACAGACTATTTACTCTTTGGGGGGGTGGTGGCAAAAATGCAGATGTGTTCTGAAATGTGTAAAAGAGGCTGTTAAGAAAGTTCATTTCATAAATGCATTTCTGTAGCCAGTTCATTGTTTCTTTTTTTCATTTATTTTGCCACTTACTGATTCACTCCATCATTTCTTTGTTACACAGAAGCAAATAATGTTTTCATGGATATATAATGATACATTCCTATCTTAAACTTTGATATTTCAATGATTAATATTTAATTCTTCTGTGTGTTTCTACTAAGTACTATTTTCTTCTACATCCTACAAGTGCCACTGCTAAGCATGTGCGTCTGCCTTACTTATGATAAATATTAAATAAAAAGACTCAGAATTTAGATGATCTGTTACAAATACATATACTTACTGTGGTCATAATGCATCAGTCCTTTTAAAAATCACAACCCCTAAGAAACGTTTTGCTATTGGATGTTGTCTTATTGGTTTGGTCTGACCATTGGAACAGTCACAAAGGTATATTTATAAGTGAGTGAATAGTAAAGGACATTTTAAAAAAAATATGAACTCTTAAGAGGCTTATATATTTCAGTTTACCAAGTGAAATAATGACTTTACTTATGAGTACCCCACCTTGTTTCTGAAAGTGTTTAAGGCAGTTCAGGGTGGCAAAATTCATAAAGTATGACATAATTTGTGAGGAACTCACATTTTAGCCGTTTTGGACCCTTAAAAATACTTTTTGCAGAAAAAAACCTATTGCAACCTGAGGTTTTGTTTCTTCTGTTCCACATAGAATCAAGAAATGTAAAATCTTATTATATATCAAAATATGCATGTTTTTATTGAATAATATTTATCCTTTTATTTAGCCTGCATTCTTTGCATAGTTTTATACCTTTTGATTTGTAACATAAAGCTTGTTTTTTTCCTAATACTTAAGCTTCTTATCCCATATTTTTATATGTGTGTTTGTACATGACCCAGACAAAATAGATTATTCACAGAAGTAAAATAGAATCTTCTTCAACACAAATTTTTGACTATTTCCTTAAATTAGGATTATAGTTATAGTCTCCTATTTTTCTACTTCATTTAAAAAACAAAATAAAATAAAACAGTAGTACTACTAGGAAAACAAGAAAACCTGAACAAAACATAAAAGAATCAGAGAAACACATTCCTCTTTCACCCATTTAATCATTTTGCAAATCCCACATTTACTTCTTTTTATCTTTCATAAAGCCGAATAAAAAGCAAACGGAAAGAAGAACATGCAAAAAGAAATAAAAATGTAAAAAAAACAAAATAAGGTAAAATATGTAATTATTCCATACTTCTTTAAGACTTCTAAGCTTTTTGAGCAACCAAAAAGTAAATAATAAAAATAATTAAAAATGTAACATGTTTTTTCAATTTTCAGTATTACACTTCGTAGACTGAGTTTATCCTTTTTTCAGACCATGAATGTTTTGTTTTGTTTTGTTTTGTTTTGTTTTTGTTTTGCTTTTTGTTTGTTTTGTTGTTGTTGTTGTTCTGTGCTCTTACAGTTGACTTTTCAGTTTGGGGAAGAAAGGAAGCAGTTAGAAGAAGCAGTTTTATGGTGCTCTAGTATAAAATTAAGCATTATCTTTTTTTTTTCATTTGTAACATTTTAGAGTAAACAGTTTTGCATGAAATCCTTTGATCACGATTTGAATTTCAGTCTAACAGTACACTGGATCCTGAATTTTCAGAAATGTAATTACCCTATAAACTTGACTTGAGAGGTGATGCTGCTGCTGTTTACCTTGAGCCTACAGTGGTTGCCCATCTGTGATTACAGCCTTTTCATCATCCATAGTACTATTTGCAAATGGGAAAACTTAAATATTTGCTTCATTTTAAGTGCACTGCACGTATCGAATTTTTAAGATATTCTCTCTTAATAGGCTTTGCACATACAATATACACGAGAATAGGGGCGCCTGGGTGGCGCAGTCGGTTAAGCGTCCGACGTCAGCCAGGTCACGATCTCGCGGTCCGTGAGTTCCAGCCCCGCGTCAGGCTCCGGGCTGATGGCTCGGAGCCTGGAGCCTGTTTCCGATTCTGTGTCTCCCTCTCTCTCTACCCCTCCCCCGTTCATGCTCTGTCTCTCTCTGTCCAAAAAATAAATAAACGTTGAAAAAAAATTTTAAAAAAAAACAAAAAACAAAAAAAAAACAATATACACGAGAACACACATATTCACCACAAGGTACACACATACATATGCATATGCACACACAACACATACACATGTACACATCCCTAGAATACACACACATGCATACATACACAGTCACCATAAAATCCTCTAAATTTGAGCATTGGCTTGGTAACTTAAAAGATAAGGCAGCCTTGATTTTTAACATTGTTTTTGGAGTTCAACGTGATTTAAACAGTAATGACAATAAAAGAAAAATTTCACCTCATCTGTAAAGTGTAAAAGTGGCTTGAGCCATCTTACACTTTTAAGTCAAAAATTTCAAAGCAGACTTTCTAGTTTGAAGAGATTGAGATTGAGAGAAACTCTAGGATATGAAAAGCTAGAACATTTTCTGTCTCCTTCATTTGTATGGCTATAGCATGAGCAAAATGACAGTGCTGGTTGGAAGAAGTTTTTGGGTAGGTTAATGAAAGTGTTTGAAGTTTCTTAAAATATCTAAATATAAAATTTAACTCTAAAACATAAACAGTAAAGAGATTATATTACATTAACCCTTCAAAATCTGAGTTATATTTAAACTCATACACCTTTATCTTAAAAATATTTGTACATATACACTTAAACTAAACATAAACAAGAGAAACTAAATTCATAATTAACTTTTCAAAATGAAATTACATTTATTTTCTAATTATCATTGTTAGAACTCCAAACAGTAGAAACATGGAAAAAGAATATGTAATTTTTGTTTATAGATATATAGGTAGTGAAGCATATCCCTTCACATAGAAACAGTACCATAACATATAGATTTAAATGGTCTTCAGCCATATGTCTCTGTCTAATATATTATGAGCATCTTCCATGGTGGTGTTCTTATTGTTTTAAAAAGATGCATATAAATACATTTAGCCAATAATTGCCGTAGTAATGGTCATTTATTTTCTATTTTTTACGTTTTTAGCACTGCCATAATGTGGATCTTAGTTCATAAAGTATTTTGCAAGTACAATTATTTCCTTAGGCTAAATACTTAAAAGTGGGATTCCTGTGTAAATGAGGTAACATATGATAAATTTTGGTGTATTTTTCTATGTCATCTTTCAAAAGTCATAGGTCAGTTTACACTTCTCCTACACAATGTTTGATAGATAATATTTTCCACTGCTGTTTGTAACACTGGGTATTATCTATGGTTTTAAATTTTGGTGATCTGAAATGTGAAAAAGAGGTCTTTTAAATTTATAATTTTTTAGCTGACAGAGCATTTCAATTTTCTTCTTTCGTAAATTAGTCAGTCTGAGTTTTGCTTATTTTCAACTTGGAGTTGGTCTTCTCCCTTTGGATTTGAAAGACCTCATCACAAATTAAGTATATTAAATTTTTATCTCTTGAATGTGTTATGTATATCTTTCCCTCTCTTAGGTAATTTTAAAAAATTGCCTTTTGATAAATATTTTATATTTTTATTTAGTCAAGTGGATAGATTGGTTTTTTTTTCATGTTTATGATCCTGGCATTGTCTTTGTCTTTTATTTCTAGTATATGACATACTCTGTTGAAATTTCTAATGCATCTAGAAGTTTTGGTGTAACATGATTTTTTTAAATCCTTAATTGATTAGGATGCTGATGAAACATAATTTATTTTATTTTATTTTTTTAATGTTTATTTATTTTTGAGAGACAGAGAGAGAAAGAGCATGAGTGGGGAAGGGGAAGAGAGAGAGAGAGGGAGACACAGAATCTGAAGCAGGCTCCAGTCTCTGAGCTGTCAGCACAGAGCCTGATGCGGGGCTCGAACCCACAGACTGTGAGATCCTGACCTGAGCCGAAGTCATGCTCAACTGACTGAGCCACCCAGCCACCCCTCAAACATAATTTATTAATAATTCATCTCTCCTTTACTGATCTCAGGTGTCTGCAATATATGTTGTTATTATTTTAGAGAAGTCAGGGGGGAGGGGCAGCTAGAGAGGAGCAGAGGGAGAGAGAGAATCTTAAGCAGGCTCTGACATAGGCTCAATCCCATGACCCTGGGATCATGACCTGAGCCAAAATCAAGGGTCAGATGCTCAAACAATTGAGCCACCCAGGTGCTCCTGCAGTATTCCAGCTAAATGACAAAACGGTGCCAGGCTCTATCTCTTGATCTGTATAGTTTAATTTCATCTTTACCACCACCTTGTAAAGTATTATCTCTATTTTGCAGATGAATATACAGATGATCAGTAAGTTGAATAATATTACCACTGTTTTGAGCTATTAAAAATCATATTCAGTGTTTGAACCCAGCATTTGTCTAGTTTCAAAATCTATGCTCTCCATTTCACCTTGATTTTCCCCCAAAGAGAAATGATGCATTTTCATAAGAAAACCTGAATTATTGAAACATACCCAGTACAGCATCACATTTAGGAGCACACTCTAGAACCAAATGGCCTGGGTTTTAATCCCAAGAAAACTATTTATTAGATGTTTGGTCTTTGGTAAGCTATTTAACATTTCTGAACCTCAGTTTTATCATTTGGATATGGAGTTAATAATAGTACTGACTTCACTGAATGCCTGGTTCAAAACAAGTGCTATATATATGCTAACTATTATTATACAATTATATTTCCTTATTAAAATAGATTATATAGTATATAAATACATATAAATACATAGTGTAAAGATGCAATATTTAACTTTTTACTTAATGAAACATTTCTTCTTGGGGAAAAAGAAAGAAAGGAGAAATATCAAGGGCCTCATTTAAAAAAAAAAAAAGTTCACATTATCAAGGTGGTGAGTTTTAAGTGTGCAAGTAGCACATAAACCACTGATAGATATTGAAGAAATGAGAGTTGTCACTAGAAGCCTAGATGTTGAGGAATTTAAAAATGACCTCCTGAGATCTTTAATGGATAAAACATCTCTATGCTTGAGACTCCTCTAAATACTTTCTCTCTTTACTCTTGTAATTAAAACATTTTAAAATCAGCTTTATAAGTAACAGACTTCATGCTTTATAAAAATATCCACAAAATATTAATTTTAGTTTAGTGTTTCAAGAGATAAATATTTGGTGATGAGGAGTAGATTTTTTAGACAAAGAATATAAAAGGAATATAAATTTCTTCATTTATCTATGATTTTTTTTTTACATTTATCTATGATTTTGGTGTTCCTGAAATGTGATAGTTATAAAATCCTTCTCATTGAACATGAATCTAGAAAAAGGAAATAGTGAAACTATAGTCAATTGCTAATAACTGAATCCTCTGAATGGCAACATGATCCAATTTTATGATGAATCACTGAATGTCCAGAATTTAATCGGGGCAAAGAATTAATGAGTAGGGAATAAAGGGTATTTAACACTGGTGGAGAAAAATACAATGTTTGCTTAACATATTCTTTTGTTTTACTCTGGTGAGAGTGACAATAACTACAAAATAGTAAGCGTTTTAGTGTTTATGACATCGTAAGTAGTGTTGACTTTCTATAAAATCACAATCCCATTGGTATTGTCATCATTATCATCTCTAATATGTTGTATATTATAGAAAAATGAATTTCAATTATAAATTGAGGTTTACCTTGTTTTTTTTTTAATTTTTCTTTATTTATTTTGAGAGGGGGAGGGGCAGCAAGAGAGGGAAAGAGAATCTCAAGCAGGCTCTGTGCTCAGTGCAGAGCCCTACACTGTGAGATCGTGACCTGAGATGAAATTAAGTTGGACGCTCAGTCAACTGAGCCACCCAGGTGCCCCAATGTTTACCTTGTTTTAAGAAAATATTGCTAAGATTGATGATTTTCTTACTTTCTCTCAGTCCCCTATTTTTGTCTTTAATTTGCACACTCCAAGCCCAGCCCATACTATCTTGGGTAAATGTACGTTTCTCAACAATGGCAACCATGTTAGAGAATTGTGCTATGGGCCTCACAGCCAGTCTTCACTGGGAAATTAGTCAACCTTGCCACACTTTTCAGTAAAACATAGTGCAGTACAAAACTTATAGTACATAGCTTAGAATATAGTGAAGTCATTGTTCTAAGTAATCAGAAGATAGAAAATCTTAATTGTACTTCTAAGATTTTCTTCTTTATACTGAAGAAATACATTAATGCACTTTGTAAAAAAATGCAAATAGGAGTTTTTTGTTGTATTTGAAATAACACAGTATCTAATTACTAACAATGCTCTAAAATGTTCTTCGTGTTCTTATTGAAAGGGTAGTAAGCAGTTATAATTTCAGAAATGACGCTCCTTCCATTTTGTAAACCAGAAATTCTGGAAGAACTGATGGCCTCTCAACAACAAAAACCAGAATGACTGCAGGCTTCAGTGTTTATCACAAATGGCAACATTTTAACCTGACTCGCTGCTAGATCAGTAGTTGGGGAATTTTAAGGCACCAGCTTTTAACTATTAAAAATGCAGAAGTCTGTATGTCAGTTTCCAGAGATTATTGCTTAGATAAGTGTTGTGGCTTCTATTGTATCTCCCCAAAAGATGTATTAAAGTGAACGTGGCCTTATTTGGAGATAAGGTCTTTGTAGATGTAATTAAGATGTAAATTAAAATGCGGTTTGCACAGGAGTGGAGTAGGACCTTAATCTAATATGACCCAAGTGCTTGTAGGAAGAGGAGAGATGCAGAGACAGACACAGGTAGGAGAACGCCACATGCAGACATATACACGCGCTCATAGGGAAAAAATTCAAGTGATGGCAGAAGCTGAGACTGGAGTTATGCAGCTGTATGCCTAGGAACACCAGGGATTGCTAGCAATCGCCAGAAGCTAGGGAAGAGGCAAAGAACAGATTCTCCCTCTGAGCCCCCAAGAAGGAAACAGCCTGCGGACATTTTGATTTTGAAATCTGGAACTGTGGGAGGATAAATTTCTGTTATTTTAACCTGCTCATTTTGTGGCATTTTGTTACACCAGCCCTAGGAAACGAATGCATACAGTGGTTTGAGGCCCAGGATTCTGCATTTTTAACACATACCAGATCATTCTGAGGCAGATGTCTGTGGGAAATCATTTGAGAAACTACTGTCACACCCCCCATCATTCTTCCTATTATTCTATAGTCAGAAATATAATTAAAAACATATAGTCCTGATAATTCATTTCTTCTTATGGTGATTTATTTCCTCAAAAAGGATGTACGACAGGAAAATTCACAGTTGAGTAACATGAAACTATATATTTAATAATAGTTTGGGGAGACAAAGATAAAGAATGAACTTTAAAAGGCATCCTATGGTGTTCTTTTTTTTTTTCCTTTTAGTAAGATAACATAATAAAACAAAGGAATATTTAATAATAGTTTACAAATTAATTGAGTAATTATAGCACAATATATTGTACTATTAAATTTTATGTATTTAGAGTTTCAACAAAACGCTTAGAAATGTATTTTACTCTATTACAGTTAATGTGCCTCCTGAGAGGTACTTTATAATGTGCTCAGTGTTCTAAGAATATTCAAGGACTTTCTAATATTTTGTCACTGTTGTCCCTGCTGCCTGTTATCTTCACCATTAGAATTTCCTTCCCAGGTGCCATCAAGTCAGAGATATAGTAACTAGAATACTTAAGATTAAACAAAGCTGGGGACACCTGGGTGGCTCAGTCAGTTGGGTGTCTGACTTCGGCTCAGGTCATGATCTCACAGCTAGTGAGTTGGAGCCCCACATCGGGCTCTGTGCTGACAGCTCTGAGTCTGGAGCCTGCTTCGGATTCTGTGTCTCCCTTTCTCTCTTCCCCTCCCCCGTTTATGCTCTGTCTCTCTCTCTCTCTCACTCTCTCTCTCTCTCTCTCTCTCTCAAAAATAAATAAATGTTAAAAAATTTAAAAAAATATTAAACAAAGCTTTGGGTCATGTCTGTTCAACCTATTCAATATGGTGAGTGAGTGGGTATGTCTTATCAATTATTCCCCCATTCCTATCCCTCCTAACTTCTCTAGTTTTAACTCATTCTAACATGTTACAAAGACTACACTCTCATTCCACATATATACCTAATGTTCCCTACTCATAGACGTCACTGCAACACAGTCTTATGATGATCCTCTTCCCAAGAGGACTTCTGACCTCCAGAACTCTAAGGACTAAATTTGTGTTGTTTTAAGTGATTACATTTTGTTATTTATTACAATAGCAAAAAGAAACTAATCCAGTGCTCTTTTAATGGCAAAAACCCAACTCAAATTATTTTAGGCAAAAGAAGAGAGCATATTATATGGCAACCAAAGAAACCAGGTCCAGTTATATTAGACAAAATAGAATTTAAGTAAAAAATGTAACAAAAGACAATGATGGTCATTATGTAGTAAAAGAGGGGTGAATTCACCTAGGGGATATAACAATTATAAATATATATGCAACCAACAACAGAGCATCTGAACAGATCTGAAGGGAGCAATCACTAACAATACAATCATGGCAGGGGACTTTAATGCCCTACTTTCAGTGATCATCCATACACAAACTAAGGACTTGAACTATAAGGAAATAAGGAAACACTGGACTTGAGCTATACTTTAGACCTACTGGACCTAAAAGACATATACAGAACATTCCATCCAATAGCAGCAGAATATATATCATTCCAAGCACACATGAAATATCCTCCAGGATATATCACATTTCAGGTGACAAAACAAGTCTTAGCAAATTTTAAAAGATTGTAGTCATGCCAGTTATCTTTTCTGACCATAATGGTATATAACTAGGAATCAGTAACAGGAGGAAAACTAGAAAATCCGCAAATATGTAGAAATTAAACAACACACTACTTAACAATCAATTGGTCCTTAAATGAAATTAAAAGATAAATCAATATCTTAAACAAAAATGGAAACACACCATACCAAACTAATGTGATGCAGCTTAACAAGTCCTAAGAGAGAAGTTTATAGCAATACTTAACTTTAAAAGAAAGGAAAAGAAAAATCTCAAATAAACAACTTAATTTTATACCACAAGAATTAAAAAAGACAAGAAAAAACGAAGTCCAAAGTTGTCAGAAGGAAGGATATAAAGGATCAGAACTGAAATAAATGAAATATAGAAGGGAAAAACAATAGAAAGGATTAATGAAATGAACAGTGTTTTTTTTAAAAAAAAGATAAACAAAAATTGGCAGACTTTCAGCTACACTTACCAGGGTAAAAAGAGAGAGGACCCAGATAATATTAGAAATGAAAGAGGAGACATTACAACTGATACCACAGAAATACAAAGGATTATTAAAAGATTACAATGAGCAATTATATGGCAACAAGGTAGACAACCTCGAAAAAATGGACTAATTAATAAAAACATATAAGTTTGAATTATGTTTTGAAAAAACAGGTAATCTTAACAGATAAGTAAGGAGATTGAGCCAGTAATTAAAAACTTCCCATCATAGAAAAGCCCAGTTTTATTTATTATTTTCTAGTTTTATTGGTGAATTCTACCAAACATCTAGAGAAGAATTAATACCAATCCTTCTCAAACTCTTCCAAAAAAATTGTGGAGGAGGGCACACTCCCAAATTCATTTTACAAGGACAGCATTGTTTGGATACGAAAGCCAGATAGGACACTGTAAGAAAAGAAAATTACAAACTGATATCCTTGAATAAATATGGATTCAAACATTCTTAAAAAAAATATTGTAACACTGAACTTAGGGGCACCTGGGTAGCTCAGTGGGTTAAACATCCGACTTCAGCTTGGGTCATGATCTCACAGTTCCTGAGTTTGAGCCCCTAGTCGGGCTCCATGCTGATAGCTTAGAGCCTGGAATCTGCTTCAGATTCTGTGTCTCCGTTTCTCTGTCCTTCCCAGGCTCACACTCTGTCTCTCTCTCTCTCTCTCAAAAATAAACATTAAAAAAAATTTTTTTTAAGAAAACTGAACTTAATAGCACAGTTAAATAATCATTCATAATGATCAAGTGGAATTATCCCTGGGATGCAAGGATGGTTCAGAATATACAGATCAATATAATGATACACCATACTAATAGAATGAAAGACAAAAATCATCATCATCTCAAGAGATGAATAAAAAGCATTTGACAGGGGCGCCTGGGTGGCGCAGTCGGTTAAGCGTCCGACTTCAGCCAGGTCACGATCTCACGGTCCGTGAGTTCGAGCCCCGCGTTGGGCTCTGGGCTGATGGCTCAGAGCCTGGAGCCTGTTTCCGATTCTGTGTCTCCTTCTCTCTCTGCCCCTCCCCCGTTCATGCTCTGTCTCTCTCTGTCCCCAAAATAAATAAACGTTGAAAAAAAAATTAAAAAAAAATATTTGACAAAATTCAACCTTTTTTCATGAAAAAAAGCTCTCAACAGATTAGATATAGAATAAATAGAAGAAACATATCTCAACATAACAAAGACTGAGTATGCAAAAGCCACAGCTTAGGAATACTTGGGAATAAATTTGATGAAGGAAGTAAAATATCTATACATCAAAGACTACATAATATTGATCAAAGAAATTGAAAATGCAAATAAATGGAATGATAACCCACATTCATGGATTGGAAGAGTTAATATTGTTAAAATGTCCACAGTACCCAAAGTCATATATAAATGCAATACACTCTCTATCAAAATTCCAATGGCATTTTTCACAGAAATAGAAAAAAAAATCCTAAAATTCCTATAGAACTGCGAAAGATTCTGAATAGCCAAGTCAATTTTATGAAAGAACAAAGGTAGAGGCTTCATGGCTCCTGATTTAAACTATATTACAAAGCTATAGTAATTGAAACAGTGGGATACTGGTACAAAAACGTATACATAGACTAATGAAGCAGAATCAATCAATTTATCTTTAATAAATGATGTTTGGAAAGCTGAATGTTCACATGCAAAATAATGGAATAGGATGCCTATCTCATATCACTTACAAAAATTAACTAAAAATGGGTTAAGGACTTAAACATAAGACCTGAAAACATAATGCTCCTAGAAGAAAACATAAGCAGTAGTAAGCTCCTTAACATTGGTCTCGGCAATGATTTTATGAATATAACACCAAAAGCAGAAGCAACAAAAGCAAAAGTAAACACGTGGGATTACATCAAACTAAAAAGTTCCTGCAGAGCAAAAGAAAAATCAATAAAAAGAAAAGGCAACCTTAAAATGGGAGAAAACATTTACAGATCATTATATCTGATAAGGTGTTTATACAAAAATTATGTAAGAAACACATACAACTCAACAGAAAGCTGCAAACTTTTCCTGTTTAAAATGGGGCAGAGGAATGAAGAGAAGTTTCTCCAAAAAAGACATGCATATGGCCAACAAGAACATGAAAACAGGCATTCAACATCACTAATCATCATGGAAATGCAGATGGAAACCACACCTCACACATGTTAAAATAAGAGAAATTACTAGAAGTGATGGTGAGGATGTGGAGGAAAGGAAAATCTTGTATAGCAGGAATGTAAGTTGGAGTGGCTACTATGGAAAACAGTATAGAGGTTTCTCAAAAACTTAAAAAGAGAACTACCATATGATTCAGCAATCCCATTTTTAGGGATGTATCCAAAAAATATCAAATCAAGATCTCAAAAAGATATCTGCATGCCTGTGTCCACTGCAGCATTATTCAGCCATAAAAAATAATGAAATCTTACTATTTGCAATGATGTGGATGGACCCAAAGAGTATTATGCTAAGAAAAACAAGTCAGTTAGAGAAAGACAAATACCATATGATTTCACTCACTTGTGGAATTTAAGAAACAAAACAAATGAACGTAGTGGGGGAGGAGAGGCAAACCAAGAAACAGACTCTTCACTATAGATAAAAAGCTGGAGGGGAGGTGGTAATGGTTGGGTTAAATAGATGGTAGGGATTAAGGAAGGCATTTGTTGTGATGAGCACCGGGTGTTGTATGTAAGTGATGAATCACTAAATTCTACATCTGAAACTAACATTACACTGTATGTTGACAAATTGGTTTTTAAATAAAAATTTGGAGAAGGAAAAAAAATAAGATCCTTACTCTGCTGTTTAAAACCTTCCAACAGCTTCCCATAACTCTTTGGACAAAGCAGAAAATCTTGTAAATGACCTGTAAATCCTATATAATCTGGCTCTTGTATACCTCCACTATCTCATCAGGTACCACTTTCCCACTCACTGCCCATGTCCAGCCTTTTCTCTATAATCACTAATCTTATTCCCTGCTCAGTCTCTCTTGGCTAGAGTTGTGATTCCCAAATTCCCCCAGCCCTCTTTGCTTTAATTGTTCCTATTTATCCTTCTTATCTCAGTTTCTTATTCCTCCTTATGTGGGTAGACCTAATGCAATTTACTGATTAGGTTAAGGCAAGTGCTATATTCTCTCAGTGCATTCTCCCTCTTTCTCTCTCTCTCTCTGTCTCTCAGTGATTATTTATCTCATGCTTGTCTTCTCAACTAGACTGTAAGCTGTAGATAAGAGAATATGTATTTTATTTCATGTTTTCATCATATCCTTATTTGTTAGCAGTGTCTAGCATAAAGTTAAGTAGTTTCTCAACAAATATTTTTAGAAGTAAACACATGAATATACTTGTATGTTTTCATATTTCTCTTAAGTATTTATTGAGGGCTTAATTTAGCTGAGTAATCCTGCATTAAATACTCTGCTAATATGAGGTCTATTCTTCATCACAACCCTGAAAGGGAGATATTATCATTCATTTTTTCAGGTGAGTAACATGTAAATAATTGCCTGAGGCTACATGGCTAGTCATAGAATAAGGATTTGAATCTATACTGCTCTGATCACAAAACTGAGCTACTACAACTAAATCATGTGTTTTAGCCTTAAAAAAAAAAAAGGCTAGTGGTATCTGTTCAAATATATTCCAAATAAAACCTATGCCTCTATATACAGTAAGTAATACAAACAGCATGGATGGTTTTGTATTATGAAAGAAAAAATATTTTTTCTGCATTTGTGCCTGTAGACAGGTATTCTATTTCAATATTTTGAGCTAGTCCATTTACTTGAACACATGCAGCACAGCAGCAAGAACCATTATTTAAGCTTGCATCTATTTTAATGAAAGCAAGTTCAATACTCTATATAAAGGTTGAAATACTAAGCACATTATTATCTCTCCACATTTTTAACAGACAGATAACAATTCAGATGAGATAAAGAAAAATCTATTTTACAGCTTCCAGAGAAAACACAGAGTAAGTTAAAGGTTGCCTAATCACTACATTCCTAAAGTTTCTTTAGTGAGGCTTGTAATGGCCTTTTGAACTGTAAGCCATTGAATCGGCCTTCTACTCCTTCCCCATGTGACTATCACTCTGGGAGGTCAGAGAACTGTTGAATTCTGGGTGCTAATCGAAAGTTCTTTTCTCTGAAGAATTTCAAAGAAGAAGCTTCCTTGGCCTTTTGTTCTATGCTGTGTAAAGACACTTCTCTTGGTTTCACTCTAGAGAAAATGATCAACACAGCCTTCAATACCATCATCTAGTGGTTTGGAAAAAAATGAGAAGAAAGTAATTGTTTTCTGTTTATTCTCACTTTCCTCCAATAGATAGCTTAGTGTTTTCCTGGTCTAAAACTGTTCTGAAATTGAGGATCTAAAAATTCAGAGTAAGGGAGGCATTAAACAGTTGAAAAGAAGGTAGGGGCTTGGGTGAAGCTAAAACTCTCCTGTCCATATAATTCAAAGCATGCAATAGAAAATCAAAGAAGGCAGCTTTTATCCTTCCCAATACTAAAGAGTCCATCTCTCTTGGTAGGGGAAAGGAGAAAGGACAAGAGTGTGAGGCTTTGAAACCTGAAAAAAATGAGTAAGAATTGGTGAAATAGACCAAAGGGTGATAGGATATCATGAAATTGGCAGTAACCAGGGGGTACTAATGACTTTCTCAACATTCTAATGGAAGAAATTGAAAATGCATTTGAGAGACTTAGAAGTTGGCAAATTTGAAGCCTTGATTTTATTTCCTATAAGGATTTGAAAGTGATGAAACCAGAGAGCCAGATTCATAACATTGCAATGTGATTTTGTCTGTACTCTGCTTGTATTTACAAGTTGCTTTATTAATGTAACTTTTTTTCCACTTTTGGGGATTTATTCAAATGCAAATGTGTATTAGAAGTGTATATAAATGTATACATGTTGCAGAGTGTGAAACTCTATTAATAACTTAAAATGGCTGAATGATTATAAAAATGGGTATTATAACTTTATATTGGTTGATACCATAGATCTTTGGCTTCTTTCTAACTCTATGAAATAGAATTTGATCTTACACATTTATGTTCAGTCAGCTTAACTGAACCAATTTTTAATCTCCTTACATCTGTAAGTTAGTACAAGTCACATATACATGTAAGTAATCAGTGATATGAAACCTATGTAAAGATTCCATTTCAATTGACTTTTCTTTCGTATGGTGAGAGAACCCTCTTTCCCTGCATTATAAATAAATAAGAAAGAAGGAACTGTTGCTATTAGTTTAAAATCAATATAGCAGATAAACTGTCAGCCTTTCCCAAGTAGAACATAAAATCATTCAAGTTTTGAAGAGTCTCCACACGATATGAAGAAAAAAAAAATAGTTACAATATATGGTGTTTAATTTATAAATCTAAGATGTGGAGAAAACTGTAATTAAGCAAAGTCCACAAATTTTATGAGTTACTTACAATAATAATATATTTGAGAAGAGGGACAATCTTAGCTACATAGGAAAGCACTCTATTCAGTCTCTGTTCTTTCAGACTATCTTTAAAAATTACATTTATATATTATTTAGGATTATAACTATAAAGTAAATAAATTAAAACAGGATAGAAGGAGGTATACTTTTTTTTTAGTTTACTTATTTATTTTGAGGCGGCGGGGGGGGGGCTTTCATGCATGAGCAGGGGAGGGGCAGAGACAGAAGGAGAGAGAAAATCCCAAGCAGGCTTCACACCATCAGCATGGAGCCCTAGGCAGGGCTTGTTCGCATGAACCATGAGATCATGACCTCAGATGAAATTAAGAGTCAGATGCTCAACTGACTGAGCCACCTGGGCACGTCAAAGGAGATATACTTTTTAATAAAGTTTTGTGGGTGCTTAGAAGCTGTTTGGGGAATTTTGGGGAAATATTCTATGAAAACTTTTGTCTCTAAACAAGAAACAGCAAGTGATCCCATGTTGCATTTTTTAATGTAAATATAGGATGTCCTTTTCTGGCCAAGACATAATAGCAGGGATCAGATTTACTCTCCCTCATGAAACAACAAGAAGAACAAAATGTATGAAATGACAATTGGCAAGAGAGTAGATATTAGATAATGAAGGAGAGTGATTCCTAAGAGTGCAGAAACAAATGAAGTGAGCCTGGCGATGGCTCTGACCAACTACTTTGAGAGAATTTTTAGACCACAGCATAGTCAGGAGGAACCCAGAAGAGTCCCAGAGACTGCTTGAGTTGAGGGGGCAGAGCTGAGATTCCAGGGAGACCAAGGCAGCCGGAGTACAGAGACAGAGTGCCAGAGAGAGAGCAGCACCAAGGGAAAACCACACTGCAAGAAACATCAACAGAAGTCCTTTGGTAGGAGTAAACAATACCAGATGAAAATATGGTTCTACATATGGGATAAAGAGCCCTACATGGATACATATATAGAATCTTTGTTTTATTATTTAATTCTCTTAAAAGAGCAATCTAATGTTTAGACTAAAATAATGAGCATGTGGTGAATAGCATGTAGAAAAGTAAAATGTATGATGGTTGTTCAAAGCTTAGTAATGGCGAAATGGATATATCCTATCTTAGGGTTCTTAGAACATACATTAAGTGCTAGAAAATACTGAAATAGTGGTAGAATATAATGAAAATAGACCGCAGTAAATTAAAGATGTGTACTAGGATTTCTGCTTCTGGTAAGATGAATTAGATGTACCTTTGCCTATTCCCTTTGCTAAGTACAACTGAAAACCTTGGACATTATATATAAAAGAAATGTAAGATTTTGATACTTGGGGAGAAGAAGGAAGACATATTTGGCAACTTGGAATCCAAGAAAGAGCACAGATATGAGGCCCCTAGGTTTTCTTTTTGTCTCCTACCTCCCAGATTTGGAGGCAAAGAAACTGAAAACTCAGAAACACTACCAAAAAAGCTGAAATGAAATCCTGTTCTCTCTCTCCAAAGGACCAGGAAAGGGGCATACTAGCTGTATCAGAAATCTTTTAGGCAACAACTACTCTACTCTAGCCAAACACCACAGAAAGAAACCATGGCCCAACTTCACCCATGGAAAGGAATGAGAAGTGTGGGCTTCTACCCTCACAAGACTAAAACAAGGTGCCCCAACCTCCCTGGCATCTGGTGTCACAGAAGGTGGGGTATGGAGCTGGGACTTTCATCCCCACTTGGGTAAAGAGAACAAGGCAGGACTGCATTGAAACCCCTAGTCTGACACTTGTAGCCTGAGGCAGTTTAGCCTGAGTCTCTGCCCATCTGTAAAATGAGTAATTATTTCTACTTTGCACTGATGATTTTTAAGATTAGGATACATATGTGAACAAAGAGTATCAACCAACCAACAAACAAACAAAAGAAATAAATGAGAGAAAGAAAAAGAAAGGCAGAAGGACAGAAAGAAAGAAAACTACAAACCAATGTGTTTCTCAGGAATATAGAAGCAAAAATCCTTAGCAAAGTAGAGCAAATAGTATTCAACAATTCAACAATACATAAATTAATTATACAGCATAACTATACAGGGCTTATTCCAGGGATTCAAGGCTTATTCAATATAGAAAATCAAACAGTATAATATATATTAATAGGCTACAGAAGAAAAATCACATGACCATATTAATGAATATAGAAAAAGCATTTGAAAAATTATTAAGAGAAAATATTTGGGACCTATGGCTAGACAGAGAATTTAGAGTTGTCACAAAAAGCACAATCTATAAAAGGGAAAATTGATAAATTAGATTTTAAAGTTAAAACAATTGCTCTGAAAGAGATCTTATTGAGAGGACCAAAGTGCAAGCTGCAGATTGAGAGAAATTATTTTTAACTCAGATGCAGAGAGAAAGAAAGAGAAAAGTTAGATGATATATAGATATAGGTTAGCTGATAGAATATATAATGAACTGTCAACATTCAGCAATGAAAGTATGTAATTAAAATGGACAAAGACAAAGATACATTTTACTGAAGAGGATATATGGATAGCAAATAAGTGCACGAAAAGGTGTCAATATTATTATCCATTTTATGGAAATTAAAATTAAAGCCACAATGAGATATCCATATACACCTATCAGAATGGCTAGAGCTATTTTAGTGACAAAACCAAATGCTAGAGAATATAGCAGAAATGAGGTCATTCCTACACTCCTGGTGAGAATGTAAAATGGTTCAACCACCTAGAAAACAGTTCAGCAGTTTCTCAAAAACAACAACAAATGTTAACTAAAATGCCCAATTTTAGTTCATATGACCCAGCAATTATACCACTGAGCATTTATTCCAGACAAATGAAAATTTATATTTACATAAAAACCGATAAGCAAATGTTTATAGCAGCTTTACAGCGCAACATTAGGGATCATTGTGTGATGGAAATCTTCTGTATCTATACTGTATCAATGTCAATATGCTCTTTGTGTTATTGAACTACAGTTCTGTAAGATTTCACTATTAGGGAAAATTGAGTAAAGGGAACATGGATCTCCCTGTATCACTACTGACGACTGCACATGAATTTATAGTTACCTAAAAATAAAAACCCAAACAGGAGAATTTCTGTATAGATGAAGCAGCCTTATATTGGAAAAAGATGCTATCTAGGATTTCATAGCTAGAGAGGAGAAATCAATGCCTAGCTTCAAAATATCAAAGGACAGTCTGACTCTCTTGTTAGGGGCTAGCACAGCTGGTGACTTAAAGTTGAAGCCAGTGCTCATTGACCATTCTGAAAATCCAAGGATCCATAAGAATTATGCTAAATCTACTCATCTGTGCTCTCTAAATGGAACAACAAAGCCTGGATGACAGCACATAGTGTTTTTAACAAACGGTGTGGGAAATATTGGATATCTATATGCAAAAAATGAATAGAACTTTAGTACTTGTGATGGTGAATTTTATGTGTCAAATTGACTGGATGGTGGGGCTAAACATTATTTCTGGGTGTGTCTGTGAGGGTGTTTTTGGATGAAATTAGCATTTGAATTTGTAGACTGAATGGATCTACTGCAAAATAGGTAGGCATCATCCAGTCTGGATAGAACATAAAGACAGATGGGAACATTCATTCTCTAAGTATGACTTCTGAGCTAGGATATTGGTGTTCTCCTGCCCTTAGATGGCACTTAAACCATCTGTGCTCCTAGTTTGCAGGCCTTTGGATTGAAACTGGAATTATGCTATAGGCTTTCCTGGCCCTTCTGCTTGCAGGGGGCAAATGGAGGGACTTTTCAGCCTCCAGAACTGTGTAAGACAATTCATTATGACAAATCATATATATCCTATTTGTTTTGTTTCTCTGGAGAGGCTCGACTAATACAGCACCGTACAAACTAACTCAAAATGGATCATACACCTGAATGTAAAATCAATACCATAAAACTTCTAAAAGAAACTATCATAGAAAAACTTTGCTACCTTCAATTAGACAAAGATTTTTTAGACATGATACCCAAAGCACAATTTATAAAAGAACAAATTGATAAATTTGTTTGCTAATTAAAAACTTCTAATTTTCAAAAGACAGTGAATATGTAAAGAACTCTTAATACTAGGTAGTATGAAAACAATCAATCCAATACAAAATGAGAAGATTCAGTAGCTCTTATCCAAACAAGATATATAGACAGCAAATAAGCACATTCAAAGATGCTCAGTGTCTTTAATCATTTTGGAAAAGCAAATCAAAACTTTAATGAGGGGCGCCTGGATGGCTCAGTTGGTTAAGTGTCGAACTCTTGATTTCAGCTCAGGTCGTAACCTCATGGTTGGTGAGTTCAAGCCTCACTTGCATTCTGCTCTCTGACAGTGTGAAGCATGCTTGGGATTCTCTGTTTCCCTCTCTCTCTGACCCTCGCCTCTTCACTATCTCTCTGTCTCAAAATAAATTTAAAAAAATTTAAAAAACTTAAAAAAAATAAAAAAACAAAACCATAATGAGATATCACTACAGACCTATTAGGAAGGCTAAAATTAAACAGACTGACCATACCAAATATTGGCAAAAATGTGGGGAAACTTTAATTTTTGAGTTCAGTTTACTGCTATTGGGAATGTAAGATAGTACTACTTTGAGAAACAATTTGATCATTTCTTAACAAGTTAATCTTACACTTACCGTATTATCCAGACATTTTACTCCTAGGTGTTTACTGAAGGGAAGTGAAAATATATGCCTATACAAAGATTTGTACATGATGTTTATAGTAACTTAATTTTAGTAGCACAAAATTGGAAACAGTCTAATGTGTAGCAATAGGTGAATGGTTTATTTAACAAATGCTGTATATACATACAATGGAATATATTCAGTGAGGAAAATAAAGGAAAATTGATACACGCAGCAACATGGATGAATTTCAAATTGGGCTATTTTGTTTCAGTGTTTTAAAACTAGTTAGCATCATGGATGCTGGCAATTCACTTTCTCAAGCATATGTTAGAGAAGGTAACTTTCACAGATATGTTTCCTGCTTATATTATACTCACATATTCAATTCTATCCCAACCCACCTCACAGATGCTCTTGTCATGACATTTTGCATCCCATAATAATTAAACTTGGTAACTAATGGGAAGATAAGGATGTTTTTGATTTTTTAAAATCTTCTTGGAAATTCTTAATATTTTATGAAAACACAGAGTTGTGTTTCAGATGCCACAAATCAACTTTTCAGACACTCAGAATAACATTTGAAGTCTCTATAGGCCCTTCTTATTCAATACCTAGTATCCATTAACTAAAATTATGTTATTCTATATAAGTAATAATATACTGAATAAATGTTCTGAATATAAAGGGAAACAGAGATGGCAAACTTAAGTAGAAATTAATTAAGTAATTAGTTTATTTATTTTTTTATGTTTATTTACTTTTGAGAGAGAGAGAGAGAGAGAGAGAGAGAGAGAGAGAGAGAGAGAGAGAGCACCAGCTGGGGAGGGGCAGAGAGAGATAGAGACACAGAATCTAAAGCAGACTCTGGGCTCTGAGCTGTCAGCACAGAGCGGTTAAACTTAAGTAGCAATTTTAAAAAGCCCAAATTTTCTTTGGCACCTTTCTCCCCAATATACAGAGATAAAACTAAATTTTAGTTTGTTATTACTTTATTCTCTTATACCTCCTCATGAATGACTACTATGATTTGTTTCATATATTTGCAAAATGTTTTCCTCACATGTGCCACTTTGGCTAAATAGCAAGGCAAGCAGAGGCCTATAAAAAACTTGTATTTTATTTCCATTTCTTTCTCCCCTCTCATCTTCCAGATATTCTTCTTTTTCTTTCTCTTTTTAAATTTTGTTTTGTTTTGTTTTAAAACAAAGATGATTTGTTCTATATCTTCATGAAGCTCTCATATGGAATTGAAGAAATTTTTGGTGTCATAGTGGAGCAAAGGTTTGGATTGAGAAAGGTGGTCTGTTCCTTACCTTAATTGGAAGATTAATTTCTTTCATGCTTCCTCCCTAGAATTTTGATGTAGACAATTGATATTTGGTCATTCTCATGAGAAATGTAGTGGTTATATATATAGGCACTGATGGGGTCTCTGCAAATGGAAGAAGGTGACAGTAGGGTGGGTCATGGTGACTGACTGGGTAGGCAGACAGTTATCTGCCACAGATCTCTTTCAATCCCACTTCTTCAGAAACAGCATTACTTAGGAAGAGTCATATTAAAATGGTAAGTTTTGACACAGCCTTCTGTTTTGTTTCTTCCTTGAATTTGGTGTGCTTTTTAGCTGCTGCAGGAATGGTGTGCAACCATCTGTGTTCAAGTGATGGCTGCTGGGGACCTGGCCCAGACCAATGCCTGTCCTGCCGTCGCTTCAGCAGAGGAAGGAGCTGCATAGAGTCTTGTAACCTCTACGATGGGTAAGGCATCTTACAATGTTGCCTTTACCTCATAAGTTTGACTACTGAGTGTTTCAGATTTTAAAATATAAGAAAATGGTAAAATTGCAGAATGTGTGAGCTGTCCAAGATTTTTCAGGGGAGTTCTTGTTGCATAAAGGTGACAACAATAGAATTGTTTTAAGGGAAAGACTTTTATCTGAAATAAGTCCAAATATGTATCAACTATTATACACACTTTAAAAAAGTGTACCAAAATAGATATTCTTAGTAAATTATAGCAGTTTGTACTTAAGCAAAATTGAAAAATATATTCTTATTTTCCTTATGAAGGAGATTATTACAAGTAATCTTTCAGGTGTTCCAATAATCTTTTTTTCACATGCTTTCCTATTAATTTTCATCTGGAATACTATATACCTTTTGATTTTTTTCCATCCAAGTTCTGTGTCTATTTGTGTATTAGAAACAATACATGTTTCTGAGTCTCTGACAACTGCTTAACCCTATAGAAAAATTGCCTTTGTAGTTTCTATTTGAAGAAGTTTTTGGAAGTGTTCTCCCACTTTCTAAAGATAACCTAAGCAGTATTTTAAATCAAGTATTTTAAATTCCTGCTGGTGCTATAATAATCACATTGCCAACAATAAAAGCTGGCATATATCTTGTTGCATGGCATTTCACATAGTCATAAAATCAGTTTATCATAACATATCATTTCATGCATCACAGTTGTCCTTCATTAGTGTGATAATACATTTTTTAGTACTGTTCCTGATTCAAATTTTCTCATAATGCTCACCAAAAGGATTTTCAACAGTTCTGTAAAAGTGTAGTTTTGAAGTTCTCTATTTCATTTCTTCTTTTGTTTCATGAATTGTCCCATTTTATCTTTTTTTTTTTTACAGGTTTGAATTTTTGTTTTAAAATTCTACATGTCTTGTACAATTCAATATTATGGTATTTAAGTGACCTGTAAATGGTTAATGTACAGTGCCTTTGCTTTTGCTGAAATAAAACCATGAATTATGATTTCTTCAATGCAGTTATAGAATTGTCCCATTTTAAATAACTGTTTTCATAATCCGAGGAAACATTGCACTTTTGCATTTTATATCAGAAAGATAGAAATCTTTGGATCATAATAATATTGATACGTCTCTTCTTTGAAAGAAATCAATTCCCTTCATGAAATTTAGGAAAAAAAATAAAATGAGAAATTTAAGTATGAAACAATTTAAAATAAGAATTTAATTGTTTTTCAGGAAAATTTCAGCTTATAATTTTGTAAGTTACAATCAACTTATAAATTTGATAATGGATAGCAAATTCTGTGTTTCTTTTCTCATTAAATTGTATTCATGCTTATTCTCATTATTACAATAGAATGATATTATCTGAACATAAAATACTTGATTAAAATATGCTTGTTTGTTGTTTAGCAATCGATGCCATTAAAGTGTAACTAATAGATTTTAATTCCATTTAGTGAATTACAAGTTTATTTGTGTATATATGTGTATACGTGTATATATATGTGTATGTGTGTATATATATATATATATATATATATATATATATATATAGTACTGTATAGGAAATGGGGCTGTAGCAATCATGTCTTCTGACAGCAACATCTTATAAATAGTGAAAACTGGTAGAATTAAATGTTGGCCAGTGTCAGAACACTGTAGAAACAAGCCAACACTAGAATTCAGACCATCTGATTTCCGTCCTGTATCTTTCCAGATGCTATTGTTTTTCTTTAACATTTCCATTTTCAACTTGTCAGATATATGAAAATGATACATATGCAAATGCATATACTATCCTCTGTCTCATGTCTGCAAAATAATGAAAGCTAAGGAAAAATAACCTGTTTTCTAAAAAAACAACACTGATTACCAGACTGTTTTTGAAAGTTTAGTATTTTACAAGTCATTAAATCAAACGTATTAAAAGCTATGAAGTTTTTCATGTATTTTGCAATAGTAATAGGGCTCTAGGAAATCATATACAAGAATTAGCTTGAAAGATAATAAGTGAAAGTACCTTGTAAAAGTCTGATGTAATTCTAGTCTATGCAATGATAGGTTTTCCCACTTCAATCTTGTGGCACTGGCTAATTTCTCCTGACATTGCTTGGCAGTTAGTTAAAACAGCCTTTGAGGAAGAATTAATTCAAATCCTAACTTCATCACTTCCTAGTTTTAAATCTTGGATAAATAACCTAGTTGTGCGAATCATTTCCTTTTCGTGTCAATTTATCCAAGCTGATTAGATGGCTAGGTAGAATAGTTATCTTAAAATTACTGAAAACAAATACAAATGTGACATTTACCAAAATCAGGGAAACTATTTTTATATAAAAATAGTTTTGAGTATCATATGAGAAGAAGTCCTAAAAAGAGGACTTTTTGAAGGGGACTAGAAAACCAGTTAATTCCTGGCTGTTAGCATTCAAATCCAGGTCATAGAAGCCACTGTATTTCAGCAACTCAGAATTAGAGTGCACAGGCATTTAAAATGAAAGAGAAAGCTCATTACAATGCAGTCTTAAAATTGTTCTTATCTGGCAACATGGTTAAATGTTTTTGAAACGTTAAGAACAACATGGAAACATCAGAAAGGTGCCAATCTAAGCTCTTTGTAGGCATTTTTTATATTTAACATTCACAACCTCTCATTGAAACACGGTTTTTCCCTTTTACAGAAGATATTTACAAAATTAAGTCTAGAGATGTTAAGGGATTTAAGTCCTAGAAGGAACACCAGTGAAGTTTAGGAAGGACTTGACTGCAGAGCATTGGTGCTGGCTCACAGGATTGGCTATAGAGTAGCAAAAACAAGTGACAAAAAGCATAGTCTGCAAAACTCACGCTCAGTAGACAGTGATTTGCTAGGTCAGATTCAAGAGAAAGGGAATCTCTGGCAGTTATAGTATAATCAATAGGAAACGGGGAAGAAAAAGCAATGATGGAGACAGTGACAATGAAGAGTGAAGAAATAGTAAAAATTGTAGGAATGATCCGTTCTGAGAGCATAAAGGAAGAGAGCCCAAAGCCATACAAATAGACGTCTAATCTGCAGAAGAAAAGGCAGCTGGGTTGTCTCCATGACTTTTTATGACATATTCACCTTATTCCTTAACTCTGTGTGGGGAAGGGTTTTGAAGAAGTGAAAGAAAAGAATGACCTATGTTTTAGTGCCACAAAAATTATGACCTTCATTCGGTAACATAACCCTTCAGTAACCCAAAACTCTATTCTTTTTTTTTTTTTTTTAATTTTTTTTTCCAACGTTTATTTATTTTTGGGACAGAGAGAGACAGAGCATGAACGGGGGAGGGGCAGAGAGAGAGGGAGACACAGAATCGGAAACAGGCTCCAGGCTCTGAGCCATCAGCCCAGAGCCCGACGCGGGGCTCGAACTCACAGACCGCGAGATAGTGACCTGGCTGAAGTCGGATGCTTAACCGACTGCGCCACCCAGGCGCCCCCCAAAACTCTATTCTTAAAAACAGGAATTTGCTGACGATTGCAGGTTTTGTTATAATTTCATGTTAATTATTTATAATTTTATAATTTCATTATAGAAATAATACTAATGATTCTCTTCACAATTGAGGTACCACTTCATACCAGGTCATTTTGACTTTTATATTATGAAGATTTCCTCTGTTGAGTGCTTTATATCACTAATGATGAAACATGCAAAAACAAACAAACAAAAAAAAACCAGTCTGTTTATATGTAATTGAGATTTTAAACTCAATAAAATGCATCAAAAGCTTAGTCCATAGCAAACCAACATCACATTTTAAAAATGGAAAATCCTGGGGCGCCTGGGTGGCGCAGTCGGTTAAGCGTCCGACTTCAGCCAGGTCACGATCTCGCGGTCCGTGAGTTCGAGCCCCGCGTCGGGCTCTGGGCTGATGGCTCAGAGCCTGGAGCCTGTTTCTGATTCTGTGTCTCCCTCTCTCTCTGCCCCTCCCCCGTTCATGCTCTGTCTCTCTCTGTCCCAAAAATGAATAAACGTTGAAAAAAAAATTAAAAAAAAAATGGAAAATCCATGTAGATAAATATGTGCACTGATATATAACTAAACCATCAATTTATGCCATGTGTTTTGAAAACCCAATATTTTGCTTTGAAGTAAGTGTAGTTTTAATTTAACCAACAGAAAATATAGCCCACCTTTTAGACTTCTATCATTTATTAACACTTTACAATAGCCAAATGGGATAGTTCACTGTAAAAATAAGTGAACACTTTAGGAAAAATAAATTTAAATTTATCATGCAATTAATCCTTAAATGCCATATTTGCAATGCTTTGAGTATGGAATGATAGCTCATGATACATAGACACACAATAATACAGAAGCTCTAATTATTTAGTCATGTTTTGTTAATGACTTGTAACTGACATTCTAAATTGTCATTACCCAGTGCCTCATCCACTCACACATTAGTTGGAATGGGGTGTATAAACATGATGTACATGAATGATAACCAATTATTGAAATGAAAACTTTACAATAGGTATTGATTAGAAAGCTTACATATTGATAACATTTAATATTGAAATGGCCACAAAATGTGAGGTTTGGAAAGGGATAACATCATCCTAGGTTTTAATTAAAAAGTTTTAGAATGTTACCATTGAACTATTTTTTTTAATTTTATACTTTATAGAATTACTTCAAAAAGATTTTAAACTGAAAAAAGATGTTGTGATATTAGATCAATAATCTAAGAATATAAAATCTGCCATAAAAAGCTATTTTTTCTAATTCTCCAAGGCAGCTATTTTAAAAGAAGAAAAGAAATCAAAGCATTTTTTGAAGTTTCACCAAAAATAAATTGAAGAGTCTTGGGATTTGAAGGACAGGAATGGGGAATATCATGTAACTTAGCAACAAGAAAAATACAATAGTTCTTTCAGAGTTTAAAAAATAAAGCTCAGCCAAGAGTAACATTTTATATAGAGACAAACAGGCACAGCTTTACTTTTAAAAAAGAGTGAAAATAATTCTGCTGTGTCATCGGAAGAGTCATACTTTTTTTTTTCTTCTCTCTCTCTCTCGCTCCCTTTTTTTTTTTTTTTTTTTTTTTTTTTTGAGACTGCTAGAATATCTCTCACAAGAGAGATGTTTCCTGAATGAGTCTATCGTTGAACCCAGTGGAGGGCAGGGAGAGCCATCTGGCTGCAGTTTATCTTTTCTCCTAATGGAGAGCTTATTCCTTAATGTACAGGGAAATGATTCTGATGCTCCTGGCACATTGAGAAACAAACTCTAGAATTTACTCTGCCAATAGGACTTTTAGCAGATGTTACTTCATTTGTTAAGTTGACAGCTTGTTTGCTTATACCACCTCATGCAGCTGATGTTTTCACAGTGAATTTCGAGAGTTTGAGAATGGCTCCATCTGTGTGGAGTGTGACCCCCAGTGCGAGAAGATGGAAGACGGCATCCTCACATGCCATGGACCGGTAAGCTTGAAGACACCTGTGGTTGTGTTGGCTTATTTAGTTACATGTGTGAATGTTTATTATGTCATTGCTTTATCGTCTATCCATCCATTCAGCAGGTGTTTATAGCATACTAAGGGGAATCATGTTTGATATTCTGCCCTCAAGAGGCTTACAGTTTGGTAGTAGAGACAAAATATTTACAAATTAAATTTCTTAAATACTTATGTCCCATATAATGTATTTAAAAAGAGAATATGAAGATGCCCTTGAAATTGCACAGTGTTGAAAAGATGGATCTATAAGTAATTAGATTGAACCAAAATAATTGATAAAATATAAATATGTGTAGATTGTTATAGGAACAAAAATGATAGAGAGAAATTTATCTGTCTTTGGGATGGAAAGTAGGGCATCAAGGAAGCCCATAGAGAAGTGATACTTGAGCTCTACTTTGAAGAAGAAACATCTGGAAAGAGGAGGCATACAAAGAATGCAAATGTAAAAATTCATGGTGTGTTTGAGGTAAACTATAAGACATTCATATTTGTGTTTAATTATTTAACTATTATGGATTTGTGAAGGACATTAAGACAGACTGAGAAGGCAAACATAAACTAAAATCTAAAACAGTGTGTTAAATACTATGGCAGAGAGAAATATTGAGCTATGAGAATGGAGGGAGGGGCTATGGGATTAGGAAAGTCTTGATGGACACACTGGCATTAAATGTTTGAAGTTAGCCTTATAGAGAAAATGGTAGTTCCTTTTTAGATCTCCCTTTGTTTCCCATCATTCAGCCTTTTTCTTAATAATGAGGCCAATATGAGTTTGTCATTCCAAAGTGTCACATTCATCCTTCTTTAGACAAATTTCCAGGTTTTGTGTGTGTGTGTGTGTGTGTGTGTGTGTGTGTGTGTGTATGTGTGTGTGTGTGTATCGAGTCATTTCTCAATAGATGATTTGGGGACCAACATTTGGGTGTAGCCGAGAGCTCAACATTGTTCCGTAAGAATTTATGTGGAATTTAAATAGTACTAATTTTTCTACTAGAGTGCTTATTCAGCACTTAATAAGCTAGAAAAAAGATATCGTTGAGCCCTCCAAACTTCCATTAGGCCCCAATGAGCTGTTCTGGAACTTCATCTAAAGAAGGATGTGTAAAGCTTGGACAGTTCAGAGGACTACCATAAGGATGATTAAACTTGGAAAATCAGACCTCTGAGAAAAAGAAGTGGTGTGATTTGGCCTCAAGAACCAAAGTCTAAAAGACAATTCAATATGTAAATGATCTCCAAATAAGTATGCAAAGGGCATATACAGCTATTTTCTTTCTCCACTGAAGATATTAGTGGAAAGGGCAATTAATCCACAGAAAGAGAAATGTGGATACTGTAAAGAATGACACGAAACAGGGGCGCCTGGGTGGCGCAGTCGGTTAAGCATCCGACTTCAGCCAGGTCACGATCTCGCGGTCCGTGAGTTCGAGCCCCGCATCAGGCTCTGGGCTGATGGCTCAGAGCCTGGAGCCTGTTTCCGATTCTGTGTCTCCCTCTCTCTCTGCCCCTCCCCCGTTCATGCTCTGTCTCTCTCTGTCCCAAAAAAATAAATAAACGTTGGAAAAAAAATTAAAAAAAAAAGAATGACATGAAACATAGGGAAGTAAAATTCTGAAATGGGTTGTTAAAGCAAGTCAAGCTATCTATATACGACTTCTTTAAACACTAACATACTTAAGTACCAAAAGTCAAATAATGAAAAACAATGTATCTTTCAGAGAGACTGAGACTTCAAAAATGTGTAATTACAATAACAAGGAGACCGCAAAACCAGTCCCATGCTTTTTCTATTCCTCTTGCTGTCTCCTATGGTATAAAATTTTGCTGCTGAGTAACTAGTTTATTAATTTATTTCAATTTGTATGTTTTCACAGTTTGTTCATTCTTCTGTTACTCAAAAGATTGAGACAGTTTGTAAACTACACATTAAAAAAAACCTAATAGTGTTTTTTTCAATTTTGAAAATTATTTGATAACTAAGAAAGAACAAAAAAATTAAGTTTTTAATGAACGCATTTTGTTTTCATATTGACAGCATTGTTGAGCCATATACTTAAAATTACCACCCAGTGTGAACATTGTCAATTAATATGTCTAGAGTTTAGGAAAGGCATTAAGTCAAAAGTAGAAAAGATTTAGTAAACCTGAATCACTTATTTGTAGAAAATTAGAGAATGGAATCAAGAAAACCTATTTGATCACTCGATCAGTAAAACTTGAAATGCTAAGCAGGTAAGAATACAATTTAGGTTATGGTGTCGGAGAAACTGGTAGGACTGAGCTCAAACAATGACCCATCCTCCTTTCACTAGGACGTTGCTTGCTTTCAGCTTTTACAGTTTATATGAGGTTTTTGCCTGTTTCTGTGTTTATATATTGATTATCACAACTATAGACAGAAGTGTTTTGTGTGCCATGTCACAGGCATATATCATTTAAGATATCCAAGAGGTTCTCTGTGAGACTGACATTGTGATGAGATAGAGAAGTCATGAAGAAGGTTGGAATTCCAACACCTGGCCTTACCATTTCTTCTGTTGGAATCACACTTTCCTGACCTGTCCATATTTTCCTAATAATAATAATTGGTACACATTTATATTTGTCAAATACTGTTACATTTGAAGCATATGATGATCACTTTTTCCATTTAAAATATAAAGAAACTTAATCTATAATAATTAGAAAGTTATACCAAAGAGTCAACAATCTATAAGATGTGGAGCTGGGACTCAACTGTTGAAGTTCTGCCTCCAAATTTTACACTCTATTCATTTCACTCCCCACCCCACCCCCACAAAAATTCTGTAATATAATAAGGATAATATGTTTTCTGAGAATATAACAGCTACATGTCAAATGGGATAGTATTATACTATTTAAATGTGGCAGAAATCCAGGATAATCTTGAAAGGGCTAGCTTTGAAATAAAGCAAGCCCCTGTTTTTATAGCCTTGTGTATCTGCATGTGTTTTTTACGTTTTATTATTTATTTAGCAATTTCATCCATTCTGTCTCACTTTTACTACCCTTGTTTGGTCCTGTCAGGAAAGATAAGGAAGGGCATGTGAGAAGAAAGAGAAGTAAGGGACACCAGAGGAGTTGTAGGAGATCAAAATATAAGCCAAAGAGGTGGCATGCAAGAGAAGAGATAGGGGAAGAAAATGATAAAAGCTAAAGTAGTTGTTAAAGTCAAGTTCATAAAGGTGTGCTGCCATAACAAATAACCCCCATATTAGAGTAGCTTGTAGGAAAATGTTTAAATATTTTTCATGTAAAGTGCACTGCAAGTCAGCTCTCCTCCCTGAGATGGTGTAGCATTCTGAGATGCTTTGAGTTATGGCATCTCCACATTCGCATGGGATCCCCACATCATGGCAGCAGGCAAAGAGAAGGCTGGAGAGTTGAGCCCTGACAGTCTCATAAATCGTTTCTACTTAATTTCATGGTCCAGAAGAAAACATACCTCACCTCTGGTGGGAGGGGAATTCCAGTCTTCCATGTGGCTAGGACTGGAAGAGAAATGGATACTGGTGAATATTAGCATTGTCTCTTAGCAGTAGTTACCAGAGAAAGTCATCAATTGTTACTGAGAAAAAAAATAATATTTCTATCAGGATTTAGCTTATTCTTTAGTTTTCTGCCTAGATAATTGAATCTAAGGATAGCTTAAAATCAGAGACAAGGAACAATATTGCTTTCACCTCTGTTTTTTATCATTGCATTTATCAACTCATTCACTGAACTTAGGTTCTTAAAAGCTTTGGGAATATAATGATAGAAGAGTAAGCATTAGACACGCGTATTTCTTTAAATCTTTTTTATGGAAATGAGTTGGAGAACTAGTATATTTCATTTCTTTTGAGATTTGTCGGGATTTTTTTTAGTTATGTCAGCTTAGAACGTTAGGTTTTGTATCATCACACAATCAAATAGGTGAGAGGGGCTTAAAAAACAAAGAAATACACAAAAAAATCTGTTAGAAGGACAGTTAAACATTAAATATGATTTTCATTTTAGTTTCATAATTTTTTGTGTCTTCTGATTTTACCTGGACATTATTTTACATTAGAAGAATTTTATAGGAAAATAATTCCTAACTTCTAATTTTCACCATGCCTAATTTACTCATGGTTAGTTTTATTCTTCTGTTCTGCAGGAAGACATCAGCCTGTCTCTTGTCTTGTACAATAAGTCATGCCACTGAGCATACTTGCACAGTAAATGATTTTGTATAATAGATGGCATTACGTGCCTAAGTACCCATGAGCAGGTGTTAAAATTGGAGACATGTGAAATATTCTTTTTTGGTAGGAAATAAGAAGTTGCCAATAGCAAACTCTTCAGGTTGAATAGGGATTAGGTTTCATAGGATAATTTTCTTTTAGTTCTAAATCTCACATCAAAATAGCGAAATAGTGCTTGATTGAACCTCACCAGTCCCAGAATTTCCAGAAACCTCTTCCTGATTATTTTTTCTTCTTTACACCACTGTCCTTCATTAGCAGCCTCAATCTTTACATTTTACAATGTTATATTTATTGATTTCCTGATGTCTTATATCTCCAACTTGTTATGTCTGGACACTTTTGGATTAACATTTGTAGAAGGATGTAATACACTCCTGTGAATGGACACTCCCTGCCTAATACATAGTTCTGTACAATGTCTGCTTGTTGTTGGCCCCCAGATTCACCATGTTAATTATAAGCCTAATAAAATTGATTATCTCCCTCTATACTTACTATATCTCATTTATCTAAATTGTGTTTAATGTGAACTGTCATAATTGTTGGAACAATGTGGACAGACAGATTTTGGGGAGAGATGGGTCAGGGGAAGAAGTTCCAGAGAGAGGTCAAAGAAAAGAGGAACCTAAGACAATATGATGTTCAAAAGGGAAGGCCAAAAGTCAACTTTTTAAGTAGGTAATATCACTATTCAAAATAGTTAAATGTATAAATATATTGGCATCTCTTAAGAAAATAGCATTTTAAGAAAATGGTTATCGATTTATCTTGAGAGAGAGAGAGAGAGAGAGAGAGAGAGAGAATCCCAAGCAGGCTCCACACATCAGTGCAGAACCTGACATGAGGCTTGAACCTACAAACTGGGAGATCATGACCTGAGCCAAAACCAAGAGTAGGACTCTTCACCAACTGAACCATTCAGGCACCCCAGGAAATAGCATTTTTAATAAAAATATTCTCAATTTTCTTTGATTTGGTGGTAGACGGCTTATCATTTTGCATGCTTACTATCCCTAGCACCAAATTGAAACCAGTTTTTTCTTGTAAAATTATTTTGTTTAATATGAGTTTTAAATATTTACTTTTTGATATTTAAATATATTTGCATGCTATTATTGCTTAGTAACATTCTACATATCAGAAAATGGTTATATATTATCAACATAAATATATGAAGTGAATTAGTGCCATTAAAATTTATTTTGCTCATATTTATATCACCTTTACTATTGGATAAATTTTGCATGCATCTATTTCACTATTATGGGACTTTTGTATTTGCTTATCTAGAGTGTGCCTTTATTGTGCTCTCAGTACTGTACTGTTACTTACTAAAATCTCTATAGACGTGTGAGTTTTAACTTTATCACAAGCTGATTTAAGATGGAGTGTAACGTAGAAATTAATTTTTATTTGCCTAACCTGACTAATTCCTAATAATTCAACCATAGTAAATTTTAAAATCCATTGCTCAAATAGTCATAGTATAATCAAAGGAAAGTTTACATCTCGTTTTTACATTGAAAAGCTGCCACAGTGACATCCCCACTTGTAGTTCTGAAAATGCTCTCCCGTTCCCTGGTGCAAGATTGACTACTCACTGAAGTCTCAAGGACTAATCCACATGAATACCAGAGGAAACCGCACCCATTTTTCTTTCTCCATTGTGTTTTGTTTTTCACAATTCAGGGACCTGATAACTGCACAAAGTGTTCCCATTTTAAGGATGGCCCGAACTGTGTGGAAAAATGTCCAGATGGCTTGCAGGGGGCAAACAGTTTCATTTTCAAGTATGCTGATCAGGATCGAGAGTGCCATCCATGCCATCCAAACTGCACCCAAGGGTAAGCATCCTTGCCAGCCAAGGACTCCATCACACATGTTATCTTTACCCCTGAAACCATCTACTAACTATATAACATGTTCATGTAAAACTCGATTCATCTTTATATTAATATGTTGATCTGAAGAGGAATACTTTCTAAGAAAACAATTTATGTAATCAAATGTACACTCTCTGAAATATTCTGTTAAATATTTACCTAAAAGTATTCTATCGACACCTTTATGAAGCTGGTGGGAGGTGTACTTGTAGGGAGTCTAGAAATTCTTCTAAATTTTACTTGGTATTGAAGATATTTTATAAGAGACAAGATAGCCGTCATACTTGGAGATGTGTGCTTAATCAATCTTTAACAGAAGTTTTCTGATTATGTTTCTTTGTTCTTACAACCAGCTTAAGTTGAGGATAGCTCTCTTTGATAGATATTGCCTTGGATTACCCCTTCAACAAAATATAAGCAAAATAACGACAGAAAAAAAGGTGGGGGGAGAACTTAGTGATATGTATATTAGTAAAATCACAAATACATTTTGTGAAAGTAATTTTAATACAGGTCAACCTATAATCTAGAACTTCTTTGACTACTATAGGACAACTCAAAGATGGGTACCCAGTTTTCTATCTTTTTTTCCAAAAGGATGCATTATAAAATGAATAATAATTATATTACCTTTGATATTGAAACAGTTGTAAAACAAAGACATATTACAGAAAGAAGAAAAGCACTGAACTGAAAGAAATAATGCCACTCATGTAACAAATCCCAGAACTATTTTTTAAAAGATAGCAAATCTATTTTAATAAGGGCTTTTCTTTTTCTTTCCTCCAGAAGATGACTAATTTCAGACTTGAGAACAATTTAATATACTCTATCCTCCTTCTGTCCATAAATCCTCTTCTTCATTATGAGTGCCCACACACATGCGCACACACACACACACACACACACACACACACACACGTGCAAATACATACACTTGTTTTTGAGAATTATCTCGGGTACTTTATATCTGGCAGGAGAGTATGAGATTCTATAAAGAATGTTTTCTGCCACATTAAGAGCTAGTTGCTAGGGGATATTGAAGAAGTTAAGCAAGCAACAACATCATTTTCTGCCAAGAGGACATCAATTTGCAGATGCTGCTACAATTTCCTGCAGGTCAAGAGATCAGCTTAAGTCACTCTGTGAAGTGGTAGATCCTCAAAAGGTAAAGTAATATTCTGCCATTCAAATTTAAATTCAGCTTAGAAGAGCTAACGCCATCTCATTGGTTTACACATAAGGACATAGACTGAGGATACTGAAATAGTCACACGGACACCTAGCTTCCAGGAAACTACAAGGAATAAATTTCTCCCCTTGCGAGGTTTTGGCACACTTCGGTTAAGAGTATTTCATGAAGAAACAACTGGTGCCACTGGAGCAGAAGAGTCAGCAACAGAAAGGGAAAACTTTGCCTGCTAAAGTAATCATCCACAGGAGGGTTTTATTGTTTTGCAGCTAAAATTAAACCAGTAAATTATTCAATATAATGTTGATGTCAACAGCTGTTGCCATTCAAAATGAGACCTTTTGCTATTTTTGCAAATCTAATTACAATGAAGCCATTAGGGAAATGAAAGTGAGATCGCAGAGCCATAGTCTGGATGTGTGGCTGGTGTGTCTTCCTCTCAGCCCTTTTAAATCATGATTATGTAATAAAAGAACACATCTATAGTGGGGGAAGTAGAAGTAGAGACAATGAAGAGATCCATTTACCACAGCAACAAAAGCCAGATGTCAGCGAAAAGGGAGGATGAAGGTATAAATGGAACAAATCTGACCAGGCCATTTAGGAACTCCAAGTAAATAGAAAAATGTCTTTAAATCAACTGTTGCAGAATGATGGGGAGACAGAATTGGATGTTGTATTCCCTGGCATCTTCCAAGGTAAATGGATTGAAAGGAATGATTTAGTCCTGAAGGATTTGTGTGTTTGTTTTCATTTAGCTTCCTGCCATCCTTTTCCCAATATCCTCCATATTGTCCAGGTTCACTCACTTCATGAGAGTTTTGTCATCCCAATCCCAGAACTCCTAAATTCCTAAATCCTATTCTATATTACTGTTGTGTAGCACTGTGCTCTGAGATTCTTGAGTGAAGCCATGAGGTGCTCTGTCCACTTAGTCCCTTCTTTTCAAATTTCATGTAGAAGTAGGATCTTTCTCTAGAAAGATCACAGGGCCAGTGGAGATGACGTGACAAGTGACTATTTTTATTCCTAAATACATGTAATAATTGACCTGTCTGTGCGTGTGAGCTCACCATGCCAACCCCACTTTGGAAAACCGCTTTCCTTTTATATGCTGATATTATGTCAGCTAGATAATTCAAGAACCAAGTTACTGGAAATAGTCTTTTGAATCACATTTTTTAGAAGGAAAGTTCTTACTTTGAATACTGTTCAATGATTTTCTGAAAATAAAATTATGTGTGTAATACCTTAAAAGCACTTTTATTACTCTGGAAGTACATTAAATATATTGGCTCTAATAAGTTCTTTAGATACTTTTAAAATAGGTTATCCATTTAGCACGTATCAGGAGATTCTCATTAATATCCCTAGAGGGGTGGGGAATAACATTGTCTCTTCTTGCCTTGACTAGAGAACTTTTATTTTAGCAGGCTTTTCTCGTTTGATTCATTCCTCAACTTGGTTATACTGAACACCAACTGCACATCAGAGATAGTGATAGCTAAATTCAGAAATTAGTAAGATCCCCATATTTTGAAATGATGAGCAAGAATTTAAAACTTAGGAATGATCTTCATATTTGAAAATAGCAGGATAGAATTAAAAAAAAAGACTTGTAAACTAAATTTAGTATGTAATTAAATTCCTGTAAGGGGATTTTTTTTGTGTGGTTTCCACACTAAAATCTAATCCATGACAAATATCAATGCAGTTTTGGTTTTTAGTCATGGACTAGAATATTTGTTTTTCATAGGCGTCTTTGAAAATTTGCATTGAATATTTTTGTTAATTGTAGAATCATGGTTTCCATATTATTAAATGCCCTGTATGCATTTATCTTTTTTTATCAACCCTTTTTATATATTTTTTTAAATTTCTATGGTGAAAGAATTTTCATTTATAAAAGGAAAGAAGAGCTGTTTGTGAAATTATTGTCTATACTCTTTTAATTGAAATTTTAAAATACTCCACTTTCATTTCAAAATTTGAAGATCTTGTCAAAATATCTCAACTAAGGTAGGTGGGTATATCAAAGTGCTTACAAATCAGTAAATAGTGGCAAATGTTAAACACAACTCAGTGTTCAGAATTGCAGATACTTTTGTAATATGTTATATTGACATGTTATAGTTTCTGATCTTCCTTTAAATTTTTTACTTTGTAACACTAATTTTGTAGAGTTACGTTATTCCTTATCTGATTTTGATCTCATATTTGAGATTTTGACTCTTCAAAAGTTTAATGCTTCCATTATTCTGTGATCTTGCTGAATCAATATAAATTACATGTGCTAATTAGTTGCTTATATGAAGTCCAAAGGGTTGAAATAGAGTATACATCTTTAAATACACAGTGACTTGTACTTACAAAGGATGGTGCTGCTTTAGTCACACTTTTATTATTTGTCTTTCATTGTTTCTTTCATCTTTAGCTTTTAAATATGTCTACATCTCAAATATTCCTCAAGAGTTCCCTCAACAAACTTTCCTGACCCCACATCCTGCCCCCTCAGTGCTCACCTTCCTTTTCCCTTGCTTTGCTTATGTCCAATATGCTTCTCAACTCACAGTGGTTGAAATTCTGGTGACCTTGACAATGACAACTAAAATGTTCTCAGTAGTTCTTATTTTATTAGACCTCTCTTTGCATTTGATTTTGACAGTTACCCCTGAATGTCTCTCCTGATTTGGCTCCCACAGTGATCCTGTAATTACTTGATTTTACTCAATATTTTCTCATGCTTCTGGCATATGAGCTTATCTTAGGTCATTTACTGGTTATCGGAGTTCTTTGAGTTTCAGTCTCAGTCTCCTCTTTTCTCACTTTATAGATCCTTCTTCAGCTATCTTACCCACTTACATGATTTCAACTTTCTTCTGTATGCTGTTTCAAAACTGATCATCACACTGGTGCCTTCACACCCTACAACCACAGGCCTCTCTTTCCAGCTGGCGAGGAACATTCCCTACCCAGATGTAGGACAACCACATTGGATGCATACTGTAGATCCATAAAGCTGAAATTATCAACCCCTCCTCCCCCAACACACACACAAGAAAAGGTGTCCCTCCTCCTGCATTCCCTCACTGATGGTACTGCATGTTTAACTCCTCTGATCCTACTTTTCTTTCATCAAATCAGCCATCAACTTCTCTTCCCCACCCCACCCACCATACCTTTGAAGGCATTTGTTGAATCTGGCCCCCTGCCTCTATCCTAGTTGCCATTTCCCCGGTGTAATCCTTTTTCATCTTTTACATACACTAAAAGAATCTTGGTGCCAAAGGAATCTACCTGGATCCCAGCTGACTAGCCTTCACAGGGCAGAGATCCATGTAAAATACAAATCTAGCAAATCCACTACTTCAAAACCCTGCAGTGGTTCTCCATTAAGTTTGCCCCTGAGCAAATAGCCTTCAAATTCTGGCTCCTGTCTAAATGATCTCGCTTCTTTTCCCTCTTCCTGTCACCTCATGTTTTGTTTGCTCCCTGACTACTCAGAATTATTTGCAGTTTTTCATGTGCACTCTAAATTTCCTCAGATCTATGCTTTTGTTCCTGCTGTTTGTTACCCCTTAGAAATGACTGCTACTCCAACCCAGGTTCTCAGCACCCTGCATTTCAGCTTCCTAACTTCTCCATGAGGATTAACATGAATTTCTAAAGCTAAGTGTCCCTCCTCTATGCTCCCTTAAGCCACTCTTTCATGTCTCTTTTTATATTTATCACATTAAACAATATACATCTGGTTATGAATCTATCTCCTATTATGCATTAAATTGTGAGCTCATTAAGAATAGGAAATGTGTCTAATTCATCATCCCCCCCACTGCCCAGCTCCTAGAAGAGTAGCAACACTTAGTAGGCCTACAAGCATGTTTTTTTAATGGATGAATAAAGATCTTTCATATTCACACTTTACCCTCAAGTTGAATTTCACTTTCAAATATTTTTATGTTTCAAATGATATTGTAAAGACACAGATTGCAAATTAATCATAGCTTTCAGATTCTCACTTGGAAATAAGAAGTAGACTATTAATTTTACCAAATGGTAATACTGTATAAAAAAGCACTTGGAAGAAGATATAATAGGAACCTAGGAAAAAAATAAGTTCTTCAGAATGAAATAAAAAGAATATCATATTAGACAGTTTGAAAACATTTTTAGTAGTTACTTTTTCCATTTCAAGAAATGGTTTTGGTTATGGATTATAGTACCAATTCAATGCTATGTGCTATATATTTTTATTTGTATTTCTTGCTTTTTTAAAAGACTTTTTTCACAGTGTATTCCCCATTTTTCTGTACATTAAATTTTTTCTGGGCTATTCAAAACCAGTGCTCAAAATGAAAACAATTTTCCACCTAGTAGAAATGTTATAGCAGATATTCATGAAGCAGGGAAATATTGACTTAATTATTATTATACATAGTTACATTAGTTTACCAATGTTGAGAGTTATCTAAGGATATAGTAGACAGTCTGGCCTTATACACGAGTCCCTTATTACTTCATTATATGGTGATTTTAACTTCAGCTTCCTTTTCAGTTTCAGAAATTAGAGTTTGGAAAAACATTTGTGATCAGCAGAATTAGACAGTCCTATAAATCATAGCTGTGGAGGGAATCTTGACAATGCACTGTAGATATATGTATTTGATGAGAGAAAAGGGAAGGAAATACAATTTGTACATTGGAAGATGGAAGAAGTAATATTTCCATAATACCTCAAAATGAAATTCTAGGGACCGTACATCCGGATTTTGTGTACTTATATAATTCCAGTGAATTCTTTAGTTACCTGCTTCTCAGTTTGTGCATTTCCTTGGAGAGTATTTATTTATTATTGTTTGAGTTAAATATTATGGCACTTTAAAAACCTATTGTTTGTCTGTTATGGCACTGTGCTTTTAAAATAGAGCGTCAAGATAAACTGCAGTCTTGGTAAAACCAGTTAATTTGCTTTTTAAATGAATTCATGTTTAAAGATAAGTATGTTTTAAAAACCGTCACAACCAAGGAATGGAATAATGTGATTATGTAAAGTATCCATAAGAATAGCATTAAAGCATGTTAACTCATTTTCTGCCATAATCCATCTTTAATGAGTATTAAGCATCAGGTTATTATATTATATTGAGTAGCTCATGTTTCATTTTTTATTGACTTTAGTTTTTACTTAAACTTAAGTGCTTTTAGAAGAAACTGTATACATGAAACCATTTATAATCATTGAAATATCAAGTCATTCAGCAAGACATGTACTCATGATGCAAATGAATTGAGTATTGGAAATGAGTCATATGTGTTTAGAAGTTATCCACAGAAACAGGGTACAGTTTCCTTTACTGTGGACATGTTTCTTTGCATTCCATGCGGATGGTATTTGCAACCTATTTCTTTGTATCCATCAGGCAATAATCTTCTCACTGGCTTTAAATTCACAGTGTTCCAAAATTGTCTAATAACCGTAATTATGAATTTGACACAATTAGTGTTTATCTGACTGATTTTTTTTAAATGACTAATTTTTCTTTCCTTGTATTTTTTAAATTTGGATCTTCTGCAGGTGCATAGGCTCACGTATTGAAGACTGCATCGGCCTGATGGATAGGTACTTGGTGTGCTTGCTTCCCATGTTCTTCCTCCAAGGCTCCGTGTGTGAGCACTGGTGCATGTGTGCGCATGCCGCTGTGAATGGAGAATGATGTTTTCTGTTCTGTAATTGCCTGCAGGTGTAGCGGCCCCACTAGTCATGACTGCATTTACTATCCTTGGACGGGCCATTCCACTTTACCACAACATGCTAGGTAACATCTACCATGTTTCCATTTTGTCACTCAAATCCTTTTCAAATTATCATGTTTACAAACTACTAACCAGTTGGGTGAAATTGATAATATGTTAAATTAGGGAGTTATGAAATAGGCATATAACACTACTTTTCAAACCACATCACTTACTTCTTTTTTCTTTACTCATTATGATTTTAGCATCCAAATTAGTAGTGTCATTGGTTTTCAATTTTGTACAACTTAAACAGGATTTCAAATTATTAACCCAGAACTTTAAGAGAATTTTTAAAATTAATTTTGTAGATTATTGCAAAACTAAACATTTTTAAGAGAGGAATTTATAAAAGTTGATCTATTTTCGTAAGATGTTTCTTGTTTAATTTGAGTCCTTTTCTGATCTTATATTGTTTTGAGCTGGTTGGTATAGTATTCTGTAGGCTTCTGAATTACCATAGACTAAAAGCACTATAGAAAATATTTTGTGCAGGTAAAAGTACAAGTTGGAATGAAAACAAAACAAAACAAAACAAAATATATCACTCAGATTCATACAAAAACCCATGCATGAAGGTTTATAGTGGCTTTACTCAAAATCACTCAAAAACTGGAAACTACTTCTTCAGTTGTGATATATCCATACATTGCAGTGCTACTCAGCAATAGAAATGAACAAACTATTGATACATGCAAAACACAGATGGATCTCAAATGCATTTTGCTAAATGAAAGAAGCTATACTTAAAAAGAATACATACCAGATGATTCAATTTATGTGGTATTATTCTGGAATAGGCAAAACTGTAGGGACAGAAAATTGATCAGTGTTGCTTGTGGTAGTGTTGCCAGGTAAGCCTGGCAAGGGACATGAGGGAATTTTGGAGGAGGGTGATGGAACCATTCTCTCTCTTGACAGTGGTGATGGGTACACGAATGTATGTGCTTGTCAAATATCATGGTTAAGCACATTAAAAAGGATGAATTTTACTGTCTATAAATTAGACTTCAATAAATTAGACTTTTAAAACATTTCATTTTAGGAACATAGTAATTTACAATGTTACGTAGAAGTACTGTTTGCTTTCTTTATGAAACAAGTTAATTGTATCTTCTGGAAGTGAGAGGGTAGTGCTAAATTACAATAAGCAAGATGACAGTTTGGGATGAAATATTGCCTTTTAATGTACATTTTTAAATTCAAATTTAACATCAAATTTAACAGTATAAAAGTATACAAAACATAGGTGTAAAACTCAGTGAATTTCTTCGAATGAAACGTTTATATAACCATCAGCCAGATCAAGAAACAGAATAGTAGTAGAAACAGAAACACCCTTGTGCTCCACTCCAAGGGAACCATTGTCCTGAGTGCTAACAGGAGTTTGCCTGTTTTTGCACTTTATATAAATTGAATCATATATATGTATTCTTTGTCCCTGGCCTCTTTTGCTCAATATTATATTTATGAGGTCCATCTATGTCATTACATTTAGTCATAATTTTTCATTTGTATGATATTTGCCTTTTAAAAGTTTTTGGAAAATATCAAGTAAGTGTTATCTCTTATTAAAAGGTTATTTAATTCTATTAAAAATAAATTCTTTTTTTTAAAAAAAGGGTGCAGTAGAAGTAAATGATTTATACAACAGTGGCACTTTGACACTTGGGATCAATTCAGACTAGTTAATACAGTTCTTTAGAGCAAAGTTTAAAGTATGGAAAAAATCAGCAAGAGAGAGAGAAAGAGAAAGTGCATGTCTTATGGCCCAAAGCTCAGTTTTATAAGCCAAGACCCATTTTATATTGTTTCTATATTTATGAAATAATTTTCCTCCTTGAGACTTTGGTTGAGTCACTGCACTATCATTATGAAGAGTGTTTTCACATCCTTTTTATGACTTTCTTATAATTATTCCAGCCAACTAATGAGAGGCAATATAATGTGGTGACTAAGTGTGCTGTCTTTGGAATCAGATTTTCTAGGTTCAGAGCAAGGCTCTATCATTTTTTAGATATGTAACCTTGGGTAAGTTCCTTAATTATCTGAGCCTTACTTTCTTCATGTATAAAATAGGAATGTTAATATAGTTTATAAATTGGTTGTGAGCATTGATGGAGTCCATAGAATATGCCTAGCTCAAATATCACCCAGTAAATGTTGTTATTTATTATTTTGCTATATATCAAATGATTTTAAATGTTGGACATGGGGGAACATAACTCCTAGGGGGAGTAGGAAAATCTCTCAAAGTCACCCAGGAAAGTTTGACTTATACCTCTACGACTTCTGGTGGGTCCCTTGGCGGAAGGGAGGGCATTTATTTCTTCACCTCAGGGATCACTGTTTTAAGAGGTCCACTGGTATCTTTGGCAGTAGGTCACAGGCAGAGGCATATGAAGAGACAGAGAAAGAGTTAAAACCATAGTGTAGATCCCTAGTGGTTTTCAATTCTGGTAATTAAGGTTGTGTAACTCAAAATCATAGTGTATCTTACTATAGATTTAATATTTCCAACATGTTTTGGGAATTTTCAATCCTATTACTTGCCTGGGCTCTCAGGCCATTTCCTGTATTCTCAGACTAATACCTAATTCAGATTAGCTTTGTCATAAGTAGGTAGGTGACCATGTCCAGTAATAGAGTACAATTCAGCACAATTCAGCCCATGATTCCTATGAAAAATCATCTGTAGGCCTTTGTACAAGTAAAGAGCAGAAGTTTTTGAATGTGAAAGCCTGGGTTCAAGTATTTGCTCTGCCATGTTTCCTGTCTGTAAAATGGGATGATAATTTGATAATTTTTAAAATGGAAATTCTTATACCTCATAATATTGGTATGATGATTAAATGGTTAGGAGATATTATCAAGTATATATATTCATTGGTGGTAGTTACATCTCTAGTTGAAATATTGGAAAAAAATCTTTTTTAAAAATCTCATGAGGTTATGTTCTACTAGCATATATATATGCTATCAGCAGGGCACAAATATTTATGTATCAGCAGGGCATAAATCCAATAGTTTATTGACTACAAAACTGATATATCAGAATTTCTAAGCTTTTAAGCATCTAAATTGTGCATCCTACTTCTAAGCATAATGACTTAAAAAAATTGGTAGTAGGGAGCTAAGTATTCCTTTTAGAAACTCTGGATATATTTAATTAATATTTCTTTCGAACTTAAATTTAAAGCAGTATGACTCTTCAGTTGTGTTGACTTCTCAGAATTAATGGACTTGTCATAGGCTGCTTATAAGTAGTTTGGAATTTACAAGAAAGATATAGCTTGGACACCTTGAAAAGTGTTTATGACCATGGAACATTTTGACATGGATTGGGTGAGAAGTGAAAGTAATAAATGTTACCTTTTTTTCAGGTAAATGCTTTTTTCAGTAAATGTTTACCTCTCTGAAATGTGGTGGGTACACAGTTAATTGAAAGCAGGGGACTAGCTTAGTAATATTTCAGTTTATTTTCCATTTTTAAATTCTGTGAATGTTTTTTTTATGCCTCCGTCTTAATTGATTAAAGTAAATCTTACATAATAGGGAGATAAAAAAAAAACATGGTAGAAAGTAATTGCTTTCAGTTTTGTAAACTATGTTTTAACTGGGAGATTACCCAAATGCCTAGTTTTCTTTTAGTCACACAAAATTGCACTGAACATGGCAATGTGGCCATTTCGAAATATTTAGGATTCATACTCCCTACTGCCCCATTATGTTGTATTCTGTTTCCTAAACCAGAAGGAAAAAAGATTGAAGATTTAAATGAAAACAGGTGAAATGCTTCCAATCTTGATCGACTTTCATTTTCTAAGCAGTGTTACTCTTTCCCAAGCCTGCAATTTGTGAATTGGTTTTCCACACTCCATTTACCTTACAGGCTGTTGCTGGAATTTCTTCCAGGAAGATAGGATAGGATGGAAAAGATCGTTGCTGTTGTTGTTGATTTTCTTTTACCTGTAATCTCCTAGAATATTCTACTTGTAATGAAAATAATACTTGAATTTCAGGCCTTTTCCATATTTTCCTTATCTGAATTCAATGCCTTACAACTAACATTTACTTGGATGTTCTTCTTTTTCTTATAAAGAATCTTATGAAAAAATGTGTTCAGCAAGTTTTTTTTTATTATTCTTTTTTATGCTATTTATTTGAGCTTGCACATATGCTATTTTCATATAGATTGTAATAGAACAAAGCATTTAGTTCTATTCTATTTTAGTTTCTTTGCCAACCATATATCCCAAGCTTTTTATAATCTTAGTCTCTCACTCCATCAGGGCCAACATGTGTTCATCTAAACAAGCAAAGGCTCTATTGGCAAAGCATTTCTTTTTATTAGTTAGAAGTCCAAAATATAAACTAATAATTCTTTTTGAATTTGTGACAGGAATTGTGAGAAGTACTAGATTTCTGTTCAAAATTTTTTATCTGGCTATCTGCTCCAATTCAGTTATTCTAGACACTTCACAATATGAAGTAAGGTAACTGAAATCAGTTTAATTCTCTAAATCTCATCTGGGCAGATATTTGAAACGTTTTATATTCCTGTCACATTTTAATGCCTGTATCACACTTTTACTTTCTGGTGTGGTGGTTATTACCTAAGAGGTCACATAACAGTTTATTCTTTAGCAGTGTGACCCGTGTGTGATAGATGAGGGAGAAGATGTGATATTCTTGGCACCGCTTTCACAAATGGCACAATCTTTTTTCTTTGTTTGTTTGCCCTCAAGGAACTTGGTTCATAACTTATGTCCGTATCAAATGGTCAAAATAGCCCATAGATGGTTTCCTCAGATGAGTGGCAGTTATGTTATGATCCTTAAGTCCAATAAATAAAAGTACACAGGCTTTTTATTATAAGTCTATCCTCAGTCCACCACATTCTGTATATTAAATTTACTTTTGAATTTAAGAGAGTTCAAAGAGGTGAAGGAGAGTGTGTGAATTTCTTCTTTTCCAGCTGATTTGTGTCCCACAGTTTCCAGTACATATAAAATACGAAAAGTTACCAAAGAATTACCAGAGCAAAACAGTTCAGTTTTTGTTAATTACTGTTCATGGAGTTTCACATGGTTACTTTAAGTAGAAGTATTTAATGGCATAAGGTTGCATCAGTGGCTTTGTTTCAATATCGAAATGCCCACACATTGTTACCAAAGCTTTTAGGGATCCTAGGAACATTAATATTATACTCAAGCATGCTAACTGTAAAAATGTGACCAGAAAAAGCCATACTTGTGGTTGAAAGTCAAAAGAGATTTTTTAAGAGCATTGACTTTGGACTGTAATAGAAAATCTAAAAATAGCATTATTGAACTGAGAAGATGCTGATTATGCTAGTTAAGGGTCAGATAAAAAATTCAGTGAGTTGAGTGATCCATTATGAATACTTCTTCAGTATTTCCTATGAGCATCATTCTCTGGTGTAGAATTTACAGTGTTCTGTAACTCTCTGATTATTATTAATCTCTGATTTGTAAAGATGTCAGGACTGCTTATACTCTATGATCTCAAAGTACCTTAAGTGTTGCTGAAATTCATTACTAAAATCCAATGTCTTTTATTAAATATGAAAGCAAACAAGTAAAATATGGTCCTGAAGCCCTGCCCCTGTCTTTAGGCAGATATAGTTTTAAAAGTACTCATATGTACTACTCCAAGATTTGACCCTGGCATTATTTTCTTATAAAATACAATTTAGAGATATAAGTATATGATCAGTATTACTCAGGATTTTTAATTGGGATTTTATTATCCCAGGAATATTAAATTCTATTTCATAAGATCTCATTTCTAAAAAGTAACTTTTCAATGAAGAGCCACCTATAATTTCAACCAACCAAAAATAAAAAAGCTTTGCAAACATTTATAGGTATTTTATATACTCTTTGACAAAATGCAAAGGAAGTGAAAAAGTAGCATATAGCAAAATGAACAATATAATTCCCAATAAAGAGAAATTACCTTATTCTGTCAAAGAACTAAGAAGTAAATATATTGAACAAGTTATATGTATGTATATAGAAAGATAACATCTGACTTGGTCCCCTGCTAACATCTGACACAAGTTATCAGTAAACTAGGGAGAGTCATAAGGTAATGCCTTTCCATGGAAGTGAGTGCTCAAATACTATTGATAGCATGATTTGGAATTAATATGCTATAATATGATGAGGCTTACCACATATAGCATATTATCTTTGATCTTATACATACCCCTTGTGGTCAGTCCTTAAAAGTAAGCTTAGTTTGTATGTGAAATTATTTCAGTGTTTGACAGAAAAAAATAATTATATAACAGTGAATGTATTCTGCTGACAGAATGAATAAATTACAGGGATTGAAGGTACATCATAGGGATTATATTGATGGTACTGTAATAGTTTATCATGACAGATGGTAGCTCCACTGTGGTAAATATAGCATATTCACCTGAATGCTATGTGGTGAATATAGTATATACGCCTGAAACGAATGTGGCATTGAGTATCAGCTATAATTCAATAAAAAAATAAATAAAAATTAAAATGTTACAGATAAAAAAAGCGAATGTATTAAAATAAACTTCTTCAGTGTGACAATTTTGGTGAATTAGCATCTAAAACTATCATAATTTACCCCCAAACCTATTTGGAAATTCAAAATATTGTATATATGGATTATATATTTGATAACTAAAATGGTAAGGATTGAAAAAAACAATAACAACTCTGTAATTAGGTAAAGTGAAGGAATTGCTCAATTGCTATATAGTTTTCTATTACTGTGAATAATTGCCATGAATTTAGCAGCTCAAAAAACAAGACAAAAGCACAGTTCTATAGGTAAATATACAGGAATGGCTTGGCTGTGTTCTCTTCTTAGGATCTCACCGGGCTGAAATCAAGATTCTGTCTGGGGTGTGTTTCATCTAGAGGTGAAATTCAAGTTCATTCAGGTTGTTTGAGTTGTGGGTCCTGGTAGTAGGACTCCTATTTTATTGTGTTCATTGCCAAGCACATTCTTTGTCATGTGGCCCGCTCTATATTCCAAGACAATTGTGCATCCAAACCTATTCATTTTTGAATCTCTTAGTTTTCATTTTTCTGACCTCTATATCCAGATTTAAAAGCTCATGTGATTAGATCAGATCCACCTGATTGAATCTTAAAATCAAATGATTTGGGACCTTAATTACATCTGCTGAATCCCCTAGAATAGCACCTAGATTAGTGTTTGACTGAATAACTGGGAGAAGGTGTGTTTATATACCATAGGATGGAATCCTTATATAACAGAGACCCATCTTCTAATTCTGCCTACAGCATCTATCATGGTGACTTAAGCATCCGTTAACCTTAAAAAAAAAAACAAAAAACAAAACAAGAGTTCAGCTACTTCACCATAAAAAATGAGTTTATTTGGAAATACCAGAGAATTGCAATTAAGGGCAAAATATGGCAAATCATTGGCAAATTCAGATGAGAGGAGAGGGGCTTGCTTTTATGGAGGCAAGGAAGAAGTTAGGAGGGGCTGTTTCAAACTGTTCAAGCTGGTGTTGGCTTCTCATTGGCAGAGTGTGACAGCTTCTCATTGGCTGGGTTGTTGCCAGGTGAGGAGAAATTCTTTCCTCCTGCCTGGATATGTAAAGTAAGCTTCCTTCTGTTTGGGGTCTGAGTGGTAGTGCTTGAGAATTCCTCCTTCAGCGCTTTGCAGCTCCATTTTTAGTAAGGTTTTTCTTTTATTTATTTTCACACATATCTCCTTTTAAAAAATGTTTATGTTTTTGGAGAGAGAGAGAGAGAGAGAGAGAGAATGAATGAATGAACGGGACAGGGGCAGAGAGAGAGGGAGACGGAGGATCCAAAGCAGGGGCTGGAACTCATGCACTGGAGATCAAGACATGAGCTGAAGTCAGACTAACTGACTAAGCCACCCAAGAGCCCCACACATATAACATTTACAGTGATCCTTCACATATTTTTGTCTTGACTTGCATGGAAGGAATTTAAATTTCTGTGACTCACACAACTTTGCCATATAAGGATAACTTTAAGTCTGAGAGAAATGTGTTACTATCTTCAAATAATTTATTCCTTGTTTTTTACAAAAAGAGCCAGAAGCAAGCAATTAAGTATTGCTTTGGAACCAAAACCAGGAATTCTTTGTACAGTTATATGCTGTAGGATGAGGTCTCAATGTACATGTTGGCTCTGAGTATTCAGTACTCCATTTGTGACCAGTAACTGACATATATAATTAGGATCAAACCATCCCAATATTAACACCAAATTTATGGCCTTTCCATTTATTTTCAGACGGTGAGTTTTCCCCAAGAGTTCTCTAGACCTGTTCTGTCCAATATGTTAACTGCTAACCACATCTGGTTATTGAGCACTTTAAATATGGTGAAGACAAACTGAGGTGTGATCTGATTGTAAAAGGTACATTGGATTTTAAAGACATGGCATGAAAAAGGAATGCAAAGTATCTCATTAAAAATTTGTCCATTGATTACATGTTGAAATGTTAATAATTTTGGATATATTGAATGAAAATTCTGTTGTAACTAATTTCATCTCTCACACACCCCTAGAATATTTTAAATAACATATTGACTTGCGTTACATATCTGTTGGGCAGTGCGGCTGTAGAATTGTCACAAATCTTTGAATACTGTTACCAACACCTTAAAAAAAAACCTTTCATTACGTACTAATCTATGCAATTATATAGATAGTATTTATGATAGGTATTTAAAGGGACGAAATAAGGGGTGCCTGGGTGGCTCAGTCGGTTAAGTGTCTGACTTCAGCTCAGGTCGTGATCTCACAGTCTGTGAGTTCGAGCCCCGTGTCGGGCTCTGTGCTGACAGCTGAGCCTGGAACCTGTTTCAGATTCTGTGTCTCCCTTTCTCTCTGACCCTTCCCCGTTCATGCTCTGACCCTGTCTCAAAAATAAACATTAATTTTTTTAAATAAATAAAAGGATGAAATAAAATGTAATATAAACAAATTACAGGGTTTTTTGTTTTGTTTTGTTTTGTTTTGTTTTGTTTTGTTTTGTTTTTTTGCCTCCCACTCTGGAGGTAACAAATTTTGATTCTAGAATGTGAAGGGTGTTTATCATCTGTTTAACATCTAGAAGAGTGTTTATCATCTGCAGTAGATTGCAGAGGGGATGAGTTAGACAGATCCAAGGAACACATTTGTTTGCCTGAACCGATTGCATATACCTGTATATTTAATTTATACAAGCACACAGATCTTATGAACTTCCACAAGAGCAGACTAAATTATGATAATTTAGGTCTGATTTAGAATTGTCTATGTTTTAAATTAAAAGTCACTCAAGGTTTGGAATTGTGTAGCTTCCCTTAAAATTGCATTTTGTAGCCAGTATTTCTATTAAAATATTGTTTCAATTTTTGTGTCATGAAGGAAAAACACTTAAGCAGGAAGAATTTTTAAGGGTAAGTTAAAGTTTCTATTTTTATGTTTGATATATATGTGTGTGTGTATATATATATTCAGAAAAGAATCAAAACTATCCCCCCATTTAACTTAGGAACACATTGTATTAGACCCTAAGTATCTTTTCTTTTTTTATATTTCCTATTTAACTAAAGGAATCTAATTAAGTGAGACCCCCTTCTGTGATGTGGTTACATAAAATGATGTGTAGATATTAACTCAAATTGCTCTCTTCATGCTTTTTTTTATTGCCTAAACACATTTCCTAACTAATCATTCTTTCATAAACATACAATTATTTTTCCATACTATGTATGTAGGCAGAAGCTAATTAACAGAGAACACTTTGATTTACCAACGAAATTCCTCACAGTGATTTCATTCTTCTTTACCATCCGCCCTCAAACCCAAAGTGATATAATTTCATTATAATTTCACAGCAACTCAGTACTAAAGAATGAATGTTAAGGAAAGGGAAACCCACCTCTAATAAACTCTGAATGCTTGTAGCCATTGCACTTTTTATGGCATTCTGTTCGATTGCCCAGAGTAAAGCATTCCATATGCTTGAGTCATTTATGGAATAATTATAGTTACTTTTAGTAGAGTAAAAATAAAACAGCAATAGCAAAACCCTCTCACCATAAAAAGTTTACTTGTTGAAATGAAAAAGATTTTTTTTCAATGAGCAAAGAAAATTCCTTTTCCAAAGTGTCTTCATTCTTGAACCTCTGGATCCCACTTCCCAAAGTTCAAGTCCCAAGTTCAAATCCAAGAGTGGCTAGCACCATTGTTCTATGTACCAAGAATGAAAGGACCAATGGGAAAACCAAAGCACCAAATCAACCAAAACCAGATCTTGCTTTTTTTCCCAGAATAGTGTTGCTTTTTATAAAATCATCTCATATTTAGAGCTTATTTATGCCATTCTTTAAAAGAAAAATCCTAATATATACCAGGTGTGCTACATTATCACACCTAATTTTCATGATAAACATATAAAAATAGTTATTACCATTATAGTTTTACAAATGAGGAAACAGGTTCAGACTAAGTAGGCAACTTACCAAAGATCACTTAGCTAGTAAATGGCAGAGCAAAGATTTTAGCTTTAGTGTGTCTGATTGATTCTAAGGACCACATTTCTTTCTTTCTACTAGGCTGGTTCCCAAATGGAAAAACATTTAAGAGCTATTCTTATGATGAGGATGATTGAATATTTTATAGCCTACTTAAACAGTTTTATCCATTGTCTTTTCTTTTAGTCCTTTTACCTATCAAGCCTTCTTGCAATGTATAGGATTTTATATTGCTTGCCCTCAAACAGTATATTTTAGATTAATACATCTGGTATTGCTTGGTTAAGATAGAACAATGCTTCCCATGATCTAAGCACATAAGCCTGTGTAATGGTAACATAATGTAAATATATTTTTTATATTATTAATGTAGCAGTGACTAATCTAAGACATTTACAAATAAATGTAAGCTCAATTAAAAAATATTTTCTAATGTGGAAGTTATTTATAAATTCTGGAGAGATTTGTTAAAACTATAATGGTCCCATATGAAAACCACTTCCATGAGACCTGTCACTTATTCCATAATGCCGTTACCCCCAGACTTACCTATCAAGGATGTAAATAAGAATCAAAATTTCATGAACACTCAGCAATAAAATAACAGATAATATAGTGTTGGGCTTTATCAGGCTTTTCGTTTAGATTTTCCTCCCTAATTCATACTGTAGAATGTGTGGGATGAGGCAAAGTTGATTGAGAATAGAAATGAGTTCAGATGGTAGAGCATGAATCCTAGACTGTATATATATATATATATATATATATATATATATATATATAGTCACTTTGTTCTGTTTGATAAGGTGAAAAGTGATTTCTGCTAAAAAAATTTCCCACTGTTGATACAATCAAACATACCATATTTTATTTGTTTTTGAAAGAATAAAAAAAACACATTCTTATATATATAAAACCAGCCAGTAAATATCCGTTAGGTTTACTCTATGTTAGGAACTGAGGAAAGAATGGAGAGAAAATTAACATAATCCCTAATACTGTAAAATTTACAATAGACTGGAAGAGAAAATACAGTTTATAATTATATATTTGCATGATTATTTACTATGAAGAATACTGTAAATAGATTCATTGGTGTGGTTGTGGTAAGGAGAATAAAAATATAAACAGTGATACCTGGGTTTTTGACCTAAGTAACTGGATGAAAGGTGATATCATAAACTAAAATGAAGACTCAGAAGAAAGTAGAACCAATTTTCTTTTGAGGGGGGAAATGAAAAGTCATGTTGGGGCTGTGATAAGCTTGAGATGTTTATTTGATATCTGAGTGAAAATTTTGCATGAGCAGATAATTATAACACTCTGCAGCTCAAGATTGGGGACTGAATTGTCGGTCATATTTATATCCATAACACTGGATGAAATTCCACAAGCAGAAAGTGGAGATGGATAAGAAAACTGAGCAATGAACTTTAGGCTACTCCATTATTTAAAGGGAAGAAGAGAGGAGAATGTAATATAATTGCAAAGGAGGTTGAAACAGAGGGATTAGGGGTAGGAGGAAAGCCAGGAAAAAAAAAAATATGCCTGAAGCCAAGTGAACAAAATGTGCCTAGACAGAGGGGAGTGAAATGCTACAAAGGAAGGAGATGATGAAATAAAGAGAAAAGAGTTTTTGGGTTGTTTTGCCTTAGTTGGGAAACATTGTAACATATTTATAACCTGATGAGAATGGGGCGCCTTGGTGGCTCAGCAGGTTAGGCGACCGACATTGGCTCAGGTCATGATCTCACAGTTTGTGAGTTCGAGCCCCACGTCAGGTTCTGTGCTGACAGCTCAGACCCTGGAGCCTGCTTCGGATTCTGTGTCTCCTCTCTCTGCCCCTTCCCTGCTCACGCTCTGTGTCTCTCTATCTCTCAATAATAAATAAATGTTAAAAAATAAATAAACTGATGAGAATGATTCAAAAGAAAGAAGAGAATTATGTTCCAGAAAATAATGAACAACTTCAGGCAAAATTTTCTTTAGTTATCAGAAGAGATGGAATTCAGTACTAAAGTGGTCATAGAAAGAAGTAGAGATTGTGTGACCATTGTAACTGGAAGGGATTCAGAGTGTCTAGGTAAATATGCAGGTAGATAGTGGATTTGATGGTGAAGAAGATGAGGCAGTGCACAATGTGTCCTCTTTTTAAATGAAATGTAAGATTATGTCATCATCTTAGACGAGAGTATGGGAGGCAATATTGGGAATTTTAGGAAAGACAAGATTTGATAGTCTACCAAAAGTAGAAGTACATCATCCTAGAAGTATAGTAATGCTGGGAGTGCTGATGGTCCACTTGAGATTTCTGGTTATAGATTACAGTGATTCCAGTTAGCATTGTTATGTTTAATTCAGCTATGGTATGATTGTTCCAATTTAAGCATGGGTACTTGGAAATTGGGTTCACGCAGGATTGAAGTTTTGCCAGGTGAGTACTCAAGACAGAAAGTAGAGACCAGTGTGTTAAGGATATATGAAAATAAATGACAACAGCAAAAGGTAACAAAAACTGAGTTGCATAATGAGAGAAATTGGTTTATAAGGGAGATTGATGTACAATGAAAACACGGTAGGGTCAATGGCTGTAGTTCCCAGCATTATCACGCATTGTTGATGTAGGGATACCAGTGTAGGCATACGGAAAAGAGAGAAGCTGAAAATGTGCAAGTAGAATACTTGAAATAAAGATTCTGGAGTTGGTACAGTTATTGATTTTATATATATATATATATATATATGTATATATATATATGTATGTATGTATATATATACACATATATGTATACATACATGTATACACATATATGTATACATGTATACACACATATATGTATACATGTATACATACACGTATATATATGTATATGTATATGTGTATGTGTGTGTATATATATATATATATATATATATATATATATACATATATAGCTAGTACAATGAATGGGAATGGGTGGTTGAGACTATTGGCAGTGAATAAGCACAGAATTGGGAAACCAGGAAGCTGGATAAAGATGGAGAGAAGTGGGAAGTCTCAACAAATATTTAGAGTTTAAAATTAATTACTGGGCCTGGTGATTAAATGGATATGAAGTAATTAAGGGAAAAATTTATTATTAATTATTCTGGCTTGCAAACTAAAATGAATGTTGAGGTGGCACAAGTGGAAGGGTACTAAACTCAACATGAATTTGTTTTTGGTTGTGCTAAATTTGGGGTGATTTTTACAGATCCAAGCGATGCTAAATGGGAAAGTTTAGCATAGAGATATGGAAGCCTCTCCATATGTAGACGTAGAGTCAAAGTGAATTAAAATTGTGGATAGTCAAGTGTTGATATCTCATGGGAAATTTACATATGAAGGAAAGGAGAGAGGGAAATAGGGAATATTGTTAAGAGAAAAATAGTTTGAAGATGGATGAAATTTGAGTCTGTTTGGGAAGGCCCTGTAGAGAGCGAAAGGCTAGAGATACAGGAGAGAGAAGAGATCATCAATCATAGCATTTTCCTGAAGAAGCTAGCATTAGGGACAAAGGAAATGTGAAAGGACTACACTTGGAGATCAAAACCCTGCAACCATTAGGAGAGAATAAATACAGGATGGAGAAGGATGCAGATAGATGGGCAAAGGCTGAGGGAGTTTCCCTTCAATATTCTCTATGAAGCTATAAATTCATCTTGCCAAAAAGGAAGATAGTGTTTAGTGTGTGTGCATGTGTAAAGGGTTGGGATATTAGTTTCAAATAGAAGCTGTGCTAATTTTTGCATTCAAAATATCCTGATACTAATCCTCAAGTCATCAATAATTTGCAATGTGTTGCTTTACATGTATTCAACTGAAGGTCACCCTCTTTTATTTTTGCATGGAAAATAACAGGTTGTGGTTTGCTATCAGAGACTCTAGACTCATTAAATTAGAAGACTGTTAAATATTTAATCAGAATCTAACAGCATCCTGTATGTGTTCTGAGAAATTAAAAGATTTCAATATCTGTAGTGATAATTTCAATATGCTGATATATAACAATTACTCCAAATTACATCATTACAACAAACATCATCAATTTTGTATGTGTGTGTGCAATCGTGCAGGTACAGAACATTAATATATCAGGAAATTATACGGAAATGTTTTTCCTATTTCATGCTTTTGAAATGCTCTTAAGTAAGGAATTATGATAAATAGTCTCTTACAAATAAAATATCTGTGAGTCTGATTGTTCTGATGTAATTAAATCTATCCTCAAGCAGTGATTCTTGTTTTAGCCATGTGAACTATATGCCTGTTTCAAATCTAAAGCAAGTAAAGGTAGAATTCACCATCCTATTGGTTAAAACTCACCAGCTATAATTCAGTTTTTTTCCCTTTTTTTCTTCTTCCTATTTTTCTTTAATATTAATTATTGTCTTCAATGTATTTTAAAATACAATTTAAAATTACAAAAAAAACATTCCCCGTGTTTAAATATAGATGTATGTGTGTGTATATGTATGTTTATTCTTCCACGTCTTTATCTATGTACTAATACCTATTTACAGTAATAAAGGTTTTGTATGACAACAGAATCCACACATTGCTCATAAGGTTACTCGACTCCCTTACTGATATATTCTAGACAGCTTTCTACATCAAGAGCTATAACTCCTTTTAATGGTTGCATTATTTTCCTTAGCATTGATTTACTACTGATCCTGTATTTAAAGATAAGCAATTCCTAATTTTATGATTTTTACAAATTAGAAAATAGCATGTATGTGTGTGTATCTGACATTATATAAAGTATATTTAGAGGGATGTCAACTAAAGTACATGGGACTATTCAATTTTATCATTCAAATTTGCTAAACATGGTTCAAAAAGCCAGATGAGCAACACATTAAAAATTATGGAACTAAACATTTGAGTTAGAAAACATTTGAATTACAGTCTCATTTTAATTATATATATATATGTGTGTGTGTGTGTGTGTGTATATATATGTATATATATACACATATATAATTTATAGCAAAGCATTTTTTAAAGTTTATTTGTTTTGAAAGAGACAGAGACAGCGCAAGGGGGGGGGGAGGGGCAGAGAGAGGGAGAGAGAGAGAATCTTAACCAGGCTCTGCACTGTCAGCCCAGAGCCTGATGTGGAGCTAAAACTCAGGAAACCAAGAGTCGGAAGCTTAACCAACTGAGTCACACAGAGGCCCCTATAGCAAATCATTTTTATATTTATCTAAAATCAGTTGAGTTCCATTAAAGCGTGGCTGAAAGTCTTTGACCAAAAGTTGCCAAGAAATTAAGGATTTAGAAATTTCTTCTAATAAGTTTATTGTTTTCTTTCTTTTTTTAATTTTTTTTTTCATGTTCATTTATTTTTGAGAGGGAGAGAGACAGAGCACGAGCGGAGTAAGGCAAAGAGAGGGAGACACAGAATCCGAAACAGACTCCAGGCTCCAAGCAGTCAGCTCAGAGCTAGGCACTGGGCTCGAACTCACCAACCATGAGATCATGACCTGAGCCAAAGTCAGATGCTCAGTCAGACACTGAGTGATGCAGGCACCCCATCTTTCTTTCTTTTTAATGTTTATTTACTTTTGAGAGAGAGTGCGCATACAAGCATGGGAGGGGCAGAGAGTGAGGAAGACAGGATCTGAAGAGGGCTCTATGCTGACAGCAGAGAGCCTGATGTGGGGCTGGAACTCATTAACCCATGAGATAATGACTTGAGCACCACCCAGGTGCTCCACATTTGTTTTCTTTATGGTGCCATCAATCATGTTCTAGAGAGGACTTACTTAATAGATAAGGAAGTTTAACCTTTTTTAAAAGTTTGTTGATTTCCTAATTGATTGTAGGTAATCCCAGATGTTCAGATATACATGAATAGATCTTTAATATTTTAGCAATTTAATAGGTTTGAAATAATAAATAAATAAAACATTAACAAAAACTATGACTTAGTAAGTCATAGTAATGTTTAAACTTTTTAAAAATATACTAAGACTATATTGCTTCAAAGGGCTTCTCTTTTTTTTTTTCTCTCCCTTTCTCCCTCTCTTGTGCTCTTGCTCTCCTTATTTACTATCATTACTTGATATAATGAATAACTGGCATGAATTTTACAAGTTCGTGCCTGTTGTATACCATCTTAAACTTACAGTTGTGTTCTTTAGATCATTTTGTTTGTTTTGACTAGTTTGTCAATCGCTAAAGTACTACTATATTCAGTAATCCCAAAATGTACTCAAGAGGAGATGATAGTGTTTTCCAATAATCAACTCACTGTCAAAGAATGAAGTTAGGGACTATTTACTGCTATCTCTTGTTCTTTCTACTTGCCCTAAGAAAAACTGAAAATTCGCATGAACGTGGATGGTATAATTATAAGTAAAGTTAAGCCATTTGCTTGGGTAGTATCTCAGATGGAAACATAAAGATATTTAGTCTGAGAAAGGAAAAGACCAAGAAGAAAGTTAATAGAAATGCATCGGTCAGGAAATTTAAAATTGATATGTCTAATCCATACTACTTTTAGATTATTTCCATAATGACCATATGCAAAATAAAGAGATTTTGATATATCCTCTCCTGGCTATCCAAAGAAATACATAGCATCAAACATGACCTACTGTTAATAGTATACATAATTTTAATAACAGCAATATGTTTAAAATGTGTTTAAACACATTTAAAAAATTAATATTCTGGCTAGGAAGAGAATCTGGTTCATGTAGATGTGTTTGTTTGCCACAGTCGTGGTGATTTCTTTTACATGTTAAAGAAATTGCAGGCAAAGTGTAAGATTTTTTGCTATTATATTATTTCATTGTTGTTTGAAATATATATATATATGTATATATACATATATATATGGGCTCTATACATATATATATGGGCTCTAAATCTGTATTCAGAACATCTGCAAGTTTATAACATCTCCACAATGGCTTTAGGAAAAAAATGGGTTTCCCCATAATTAGAAATGTGTTCTAATTAGGGATTGGGCATTTATATAAGTTTACAAAGGAGTTATATTGCTAAACATTGTTATTAGATGCTTTAAAATGCATTTCTGTGAACTCAGTCACAACAAAACTCCCCTTAGAATAGAAGAGTGGTTCGTTCTATGCTAAAAACATTAAAGTGGGGTGCAATGACCAAACATTTTTGCAAAAGATTTGTCTTTTCTCCAAGTCCCCTGTGTAGTATTTTTAAAGAGATAGGAACATTCCCACCCTCTCATTTCTCCCCCTTGGATTACTTCCAATGTACTATGGACCCAGAAATTAGAAAAATTAGATATTAGAGTTTTCCCAAGTTAAATGCTAATGAAAAAATGCATTTTCTTCATGTTCTCTTTATTAATCTTCCCATATATTTACTTGAGATTTATATGTAAGTTAGAAAAACATTTTACTACTTTTGAACTTTATCATTACTTAAAAATAGGACAGTGAACGGGCTGTGCTCTTTATTACAACACAGTTCAGAAACTACATTCTTGAGGAAGCTTTACAAGCTTCTACTTAGTGTTTACTTGTAAAAGTATAGGACATTTCGCATCCCCCTAAAAGTGTCAGTCAAGACTGATGTAGGTACAGCATAATGAATAAGTAGGAAGCTAGGTTAATTAAGCAGACATACTAGAAACAAGGGTTATTAACTGTTATTTGGAAAGGAAAGGACATTTGTTTCATCTTTTGTTTTTAAAAATTTGATTATCTTGAGGGGCACCTGGGTGGTTCAGTGGGTTAAGCGTCCGACTTCGGTTCAGGTCATGATCTCATGGTTTTTGAGTTCGAGCTCCGCTTCGGGCTCTGTGCTGACAGCTCAGAGCCTGGAACCTGCTTCAGATTCTGTGTCTCCCTCTCTCTCTGCCCCTCCCCTGCTCACACTCTTTCTCTCTCTGTCTCTCAATAATAAATAAATGTTAATTTTTGTTTAATTTGATTATCTTGGGATAATGTTTTTAACAGTTCAATGCAAGAAAAGAAGGAAAACTTGGAATATCTGGGCATAGTTCCTTTTTTGTTTAGGACCTTACTTGACTACAAGTAAAATAAAGCCTGACAATAGTGGTTTCAACACTATTCTTTAAATTATTCTGATATTCTTTAAAATACAGAAGTCTTAAAAATAATAATAATAGCAAAACTAAAATAAGTAAGAATAAATAAAACAGAAGCCTAGAAGTGAGGGGGGTGTCATCATTGACTACATGGATCAGTAACATGAGGGCTATAGTCAATGTCATGTTCTTATCTTTCTGTTTTGGTAGCAAGACAGCAAGATAAACACTACATTCACAGACAGAAGTGGAGGGACAGGTTCCATCAATTGTACCTGTTCTATCTCAGAGTTCTGTTAGCCAACTTCTGCTTTCCTCCCATTGAAGAGAAATTAGTTATATATTCACACCAAGATGCAGTGAGAATACGGAAGTTATGTAGCTTTTTAAAAATCACTAGATTAGGGGCGCCTGGGTGGCTTGGTCGGTTAAGCGTCTGACTTCGGCTCAGGTCATGATCTCACTGTCCATGAGTTCGAGCTCCACGTTGGGCTCTGTGCTGACAGCTCAGAGCCTGGAGCCTGTTTCAGATTCTGTGTCTCCCTCTCTCTCTCTGCTCCTCCCCTGTTCATGCTCTGTCTCGAAAATAAATAAACGTTAAAAATTTTTCTTTAAAAAATCACTAGATTAGAAGGTGCTAGGGAGCAGGGGGTTAGGAATGACAGTTGGATTAGTCAACCAGGGGCTTTGATGTAGAGTGGTGAGGGGTGCAACAAGCAAATAAGAATAACAACTGGTCTGAGGATTCATTTTTACAATTTTTTGGAGAAAATGCCATTTTGCAAACAACTTTGAAATCAGGAATAAGCAAATATTAAACATGTATCTGCTTCAATCAGAGGAGCATTAAATAAATAACTCTTCCCATTTTCTTTTCATTAGAAATCTTTTAGAATTGTGTTTTTTTAAGCTTAAAAATATATAGGAAGCTCTGAAACTGTTGAAAATGTATGTTCTTTTAAAGAGTTGATTTAACATAAAAAGTATGTAAATATATAAGTAAGCTATTCATTTAATTATGTATTTTTGTAATAATCATTTATTCAGTGCTTCTTTTTAAGACACAATAAACTAGTCCCCAAAGAAATATAAAGATGTCTGTGACATAATTTCAGCACTTAAAAAACTTATATTTGTACTGTTAAAAATAGAAATGCCATTATTTTACCTTTAAGCTCTGAATATGTGCACATAGCTATTTCCCTTCCTAAAGTTATTTGAAAGTTATACATTGCTCATGCTAATAAAACCCTCAAAATGACAACTTAATTCTAGAACTCCTAAATAAAGTAAATTATACTAGAAATCAGTATATGCTATGGGATATGTTAGCAGTAAATGTTATAGATTAAAAATAAATGAATATTTGTCCTCAAAACGATAGATTATATTTAAGGAAAGAAGAAAAGAGTAGTAAATGAGCAAGAATCTAATTTTTTGCCAGCTTTAATATGTGGAATGTGGAGGAAAATAGAAAGATAAAATTACCATTTGCCAAAATAGAGAATCGGGGAGAAGTAGGAAATGCTTTTTTGGGGGAAAGAGGTGTTGGAATGAAGTTTATTTTGGAGTGGCTAAAGCTGAGAAATTTAATATCTAAGTGGTATTGGCAAGTAGACAATTGAATGCACAATTGATCCTTGAACAACATGAGTTTGCACTGTGCAAGTCTACTTATATGTGGATATTTTTGTATAGTAGAGTACTATAAATGTATTCTCTCTTCCTTATGTTTTTTTTTAACAATTTTCTTCAGCTTACTGTATAAGAATATGGTATATAATACATAACACAAAAATATGTGTTAATTGACTGTTTATGTTGGTATGGCTTCTGGTCAACAGGAAGATATTAGTAGTCAAGTTTTTGGGGAATCAAGTTATACATGGATGTTTGACAGTGCAGAGGAAGTGAGCATTCCTATCCCCTGCATTGTCCAAAGGTCAACTGTACATGAATTCAAAGGAGGGGTCTAGACTGAAGATATAAAATTGCTTATCATTACATAAATAGATAGGTAATATCACTATGAAGTAAATGTGTAAGTGGAGAAGAGAAGAAACCCAATATTTAAGTCCTGGGACCCTTCCGCATTTAGAGGTCAGAGAGGTAAGGACGAAGAAGCAAAAGGGACTGGAAAGGACTGGCCAGACAGATCAAGAGAAACTAGAGAAAAGTGGTGTAATGGAATTCAAGTGTTTTAAGAAAGGGGACATGATCACTCATATGAAACGTTATTAAGTGATTGCTTAAGATTAGGTCTAAGAAATGACTCTGATTTAACAATAAGGAAACCATTGGTAACTTTGACAAGAGCTGATTTCATGGAGAGGTAGAGAATAAAAATGTAATGGCAATTAGTTCAAGAATCAAGAGATTGTAAGTGAAATGTACGATTATAGATAATTATTTAGGAGATAAATGCAAAAAACATTTTGCTATTTTCACAATTGTCCCAAATACTAAAAAGTCTCATCAAATACTAAAAAATCTCATCAAGTGGAGCAATTGCATTTGTCTTAAATATACTATCACCTAAATATCTCATTTGCAGTTTGATTAATTTAATGATGACTGTTGAGAATTTTTTAGGGAATGTTCTTAAAAGGTGTAGAGCAATAAAAAAAAAAGTAGAAATAATGGTTACTAACCTTATGGGGCTTATAATTTACCTAGAAATAAAAATAATCCAAGAGGAATAATTATAAATAATGAAATCACATTTAGTCTGGGAATGTACAAATGAGACACAGAGTGCTAAGGAGAAATACTCTTGTAAATATAACAGCAAAATTGAATGAATTGTGTCACAGACATGGCAATAAGATTGAAGCCGTTTATTAGCACTTAGTACTTTATATCTGAAACATAAGGTTGTTGTGGACATTACCAAATCTTAAAAATTATGAACTGGCCTCTTTCAGAATAGTTATATTTCACTATACTTTTCAATTAAATAACTTTCTTTAAGTTTTAATTTTTAATGCCAAACTCTAAATTCTCTAAAAAAGGAATGCCAGTAAGGCTCAAAATTAACAAAGGTGTCCATATAGGCTTACAAAGGCATCTGACTCCATCCAGCCTGTGTTACCCAAGGCAAAGGTGTTCATATTCAACAGTATGAACAGGATATTTCAATGCATTAAATAGTTTGTAAACAATGTTTTTATTTTATTTTTTTTAATGTTTGCTTATTTTTGACAGGGAGAGAGAGACAGAGCACGAGCAGGGGGAGGGCAGAGAGAGAGGGAAACACAGAATCTGAAGCAGGTTCCACTCTCTGAGCTGTCAGCACAGAGCCCCATGTGGGGCTTGAACCCGCAAACCATGAGATCATGCTCTGAGCCCAAGTTGGACGCCTAACCATTGAGCCACCCGGGCACCCCTAAACAATTTTTTAATATTTATTTATTTTTCAGAGAGAGAGGCAAAGCGTGAGTCGTGAAGGGTTAGAGAGAGGGAGACACAGAATTCAAAGCCTCCAGGCTTTGAGCTGTCAGCACAGAGCCCAACGCGAGGCTCTGACCCAAAGACCGCGAGATCATGATCTGAGTTGATGTCGGACACTCAACCAACTGAGCCACCCAGGCGCCCCTTAAATGCATTAAATATTTTAAAACTGTATTTTTCCTACAAATGATTGGTCTCAAAAGGTTAGTAAAAATATATGAACAAAACTAGGTTGAAACAGCAGAATCCACCTTAATGGGAGAAATCAATGTTAAATAACAGTCTCTCAAAAAAAAAGGAAAAAAGAAAAGAAAAAATTCTCTTGAATCATGCATGTTATCCTTTGCATGTTTAGTATTCCCAGAGAAAAAATAAATTATTGGAAAAATCCAAAGAAAAAGACATTATGGTATCTGTGACTGTCTTTAATTAAAAAGGTAAAGATATTAATAAAATCAACACAGATATCTATCTTGAAATTAGAGGAGAAATAAGTGGATACAGAAATTTTTTTTTTAAGTTTATTTATTTGAGGAGAGAGAGCACAAGTAAGGGAGGGGCAGAAAGAGAGGGGGAGAGAGAATCCCAAGCAGGCTCCAAACTGACAGCACAGAACCCGATGCATGGCTCAATCTCACCAACTGTGAGATCATGTCCTGAGCCGAAATCAAGAGTTGGATGTTCAACCGAATGAGCCACCTAGTGTCCCAGATACAGAAATGTATACCCTTCAGTACCTCAAATCCATAGATCCAGAAGAACTCAATACTACTCCCTTCCAAATGTTGTCTTTCTCCTGATTTTCTCATGTCTGTGAATGGCATCATCAGCCTACTCACTTAAGGGTGGGACTCCTCCTTTGTGTCTTATCATTGTTGAGTTTGTACTTTTTATAATATCTACTGCTGTGATACTTTTCTGTCTTGTCCTCTATACTTCCCTACTCTGCCCCTCATTGCCACTGATGAGAACTATTAAAATAGTCACCTAACTAGTCTTGAAAACATCTTCTTTTTCACTCTTATCTACCTTTCAACCTGTTGCCAGAACAATCTCTGTAACCTATTTTGTGTGGGTGATCTTATGTTTATTTTTCAAGTATGTGAAATTTTAAAATACTATCTTTTATAAATCTATTACTCCTTATTTAAAAGGAGAAAACTGTAAACTATTCTTTCTAAACATTTAACATTTTTGAGATAGAATTGATATAAAGCATTATTTAGTTTCCAGTGTACAACATAATGATTTGATATTTATATTACTGCAAAATGATCACTGCTATAGGTCTAGTTAGTATCAGTCACCATATATAGTTACCAAATTGTTTCTTATGATGAAATCTTTTAAAATTTACTCTTTAAACAACTTTCAAATATGCAATACAGTATTAGTAACTGTAGTCATCATGCTGTGCATTACATCCCCATATCTATTTATTTTATAACTGTAAGTTTATACCTTTGACTCCTAACCCTTTACCTATTTTGCTTCCCCCAACCTTCTGCCCTGGTAATTATCAGTCTGTTTTCTATATCTGTAAGCTTGTTTTGTGTTGTTTGTTTGTTTGTTTGTTTTAGTTTTAGAATCAACATGTAAATGGATTATGTGGTATTTGTCTTTCTCTGTCTTAGTTCATTCTGTGTAATTCTTTCAAGGTCCATCCAGTTGTTGTAAATGGCAAGATTTAATCCTTTTTATAGCTGAATAGTATTCCATTATATATGTATACCACATCTTCTATATCCATTCATCTGTTGATGGACACTTACAATGTTTCTGTATCTTGGATACTGTAAGTAATGCTGCAATAAACCTGGGGGTGCGTATATATTTTTGAATTTTTTTTTCATTTTTGGGGGATAAATATCCAGAAGTGAAATTGCTTTATTATTTCTTGTATTTTTGATAATTGTCATTCTAACTGGTGTCACATGATATCTCATTGTGGTTTTAATTGGCATTTCCCTGAAGATTAATGATGTTGAACATCTTTTCATATTCCTATTGGCCTCCTCTGTATCTTTTCTTAGAAAAAAGTCTATTTAAATTATCTGCCCACCCCCCTTTTTTTTAACAGGAACACTTGATTTACTTTTTAGAAGTAAGGAAGTGTTTTTGTTGTTGTTTTTCTTTTTTTCTTTTTGTTTTCTTTTTGAGAGAGAGAGAGAGACTGAACACACAAGTGGGGGAGGCACAGAAGGAAAAGGAGAGAGAGAATCTTAAGCAGACTCCATGCCCAGCACAGAGCCTGATATGAGGCTCAATCTCAACATGAGATCATGACCTGAGCCAAAATCAAGAGTTGGATGCTTAACCAACTGAGCCACTCAGATGCCCCTCTCTGCCTGTTTTTTAATTGTTTTTTTTTTGCACTGAGTTGTATTAATTCTTCATTTATTTTACTATTTTATTTTATTTTATTTTATTTTATTTTATTAACCAAAATAATGTTTTACTGTCCATTTGCTTCCAAATCTTTTATGCAAGTTTCAACAGATTACCAAATGATAGTGATTCATTTTATTAACAAGAAAAGTAGTTCTCATTCTTTTGATTAAAATGATAAAGGTTAATATTAGGCAACAAAATAATCATAGGAAATTGAGAATGCCACCTTGCACTTAATAGAAAAATTCTGAGTAGCAAGGAGCAAGATAATCAGGCACTAAAGTATTTTTTTTTTTAGTTTTTGTATTTTAAATTTTTATTTTAAATTTTTAAATTTTAATTTTTTTATTTTAATTTAATTAATTTATTTTTTTAGTTTACATCCAATTTTGTTAGTGTATAGTGCAACAATGATTTCAGTAGTAGATTTCTTAATGCCCCTTACCCATTTAGCCCATCCCCCCTCCCACAACCCCTCCAGTAACCCTGTTTGTTCTCCATATTTAAGAATCTCTTATGTTTTTGTCCCCCTCCCTGTTTTTATGTTATTTTTTCTTCCCTTCTCTTATGTTAATCTGTTTTGTATCTTAAAGTCCTCATATGAGTGAAGTCATATCATATTTGTCTTTCTCTGACTAATTTCGCTTAGCTTAATACTCTCTAGTTCCATCCACGTAGCTGCATTTTCTTGATATATTTTAGATTGTAACTCATTATCGGCTATGATTTGTAAATATTTTCTCCTATTCAGTAAGTTGCCTTTTCATTTTTTCCCCTGTGGTTTCCTTTGCTGTGTAGAAGCTTTTAAGTTTGATTTAGACCCATTGGTGATTTTTGCTTTTGTTGCATTTGTTGTTGGGGTCAAATCCAAAATATCACTGTCAAGACCCAAGTCAAGGAGTTGACACCTGTTTTTGTTTTGTTTAGTTTTCTAGGAGTTTTGTGGTTTCAGGTCTCTTACATTCAAGTTTCTATTCTATTTAGAATTATTTTTTGTATATGATGTAAGAAAGTGGTCCAGTTTCATTCTTTTGCATGGGGTTGTCCCATTTTCCCCACATTATTTATTGATGAGACTGCCCTTTCCCTTTTTATATTCTTGGCTCCTTTGTTATAAATTAATGGACCATATATGCATGGGTTTATTTCTGAAAACCTATTCTGTTCCATTGATGTAATAAACTCATATAATCATTTGTTAATGGAAACAGACAAAGCTTTGGAGCAAAACATGCCAAGATTCAAATCCTGATTATCCACTTAGAATGTTTTTGACCTTTGGCAAGTTATGTAACCTACCTCAGATTCATCACACACAATCCATTATGTTGGAAGAACTATCTGACATAACACACATAAAACACCTAGTAAAAGTATCTTTGTTCTTTAATTATGCATGAAATGTTCAATGACCCTACATGGATGTCCCAAATTCTGACATCTTCCTCAGGACTGTACCTGTTTCTTAAATTCTCGGTACCCCGCCCCCCCCCTCCCCCCCATCTCACTCCATCCAAATGTCAAGAATTTTTCAAGGCTGCCAACTCCTCTGGAATACTTGGAGATCCCCAGAGAGGGAAATAAGGCTGCCAGCAGGGCAAAAATGTAGAAAACATTTCATCTAAATTAAAAGGAGTAATAGGTCTTAAGAAAGACATTTCCTTACCCCGTCCAGTGTTTTATGTAAAAAAAAGAAAAAAAAAAAAGGGTTTTTAGTCTAAGGTAAGAATTGGGTTGTCTAAAAAATACATGCAAAATATTTTTACGATGCTTCATGTACAAAATTATATATAAAGAGAACAAGACAAATCATTACTTAAAAAAATGGTTTGTGGGGCACCTGGGTGCCTCAGTTGTTTAAGCGTCTGACTTTGGCTCAGGTCATGATTCGTGGCTTTGGGAGTTGAGCCCTGCATTAGGCTCTCTGCTGTCAGCACAAGTCCATTTGGGATCCTCTGCCCCTCTCTCTGCCCCCTCTGCGCCAATCTCTCTCTCTCTCTCTCTCTCTCTCTCTCTCTCTGCCCCATTTGTGCTGTCTCTCTCAAAATAAACTTTAAAGAAAAAATTGGTCTGTGACTCTTCTGAAAATGGGACTACTTTATTTATTTATTTTTAACATTTATTTATTTTTGAGAGACAGCACAAATGGAGGAGGGGCAGAGAGCCAGGGAGACAGAATCAGAAGCAGGCTCCAGGCTCTGAGCTGTCAGCACAGAGCCCCACACGGGACTGGAACTCAGGAACTATGAGATCATGACCTGAGCCCTAGTCAGACACTGCCAACTGAGCCACCCAGGCACCCCAGAATGGAACTGTTTCAGTCTGTATTATGTAATTGTGCCCAATAAACCTGACACAAATGTACAGTGTGGTGCTTTGATAGATAAAGATAGATGCAGTTTACTAATAGAATGTAATCTCTGTTAGCAACACAGGTTATCTGCAGTTACAGAGTCTAGAATGAATGGGGGTTTCGAGGTGAAGAAAAATCTTAACATATGGGAACATAGAATGGTGCCTACCCTCCCCCTCCTTTCCTTTATAGTTGTTTTTACATGCCATTATCTGCTCTATTATAAAACTAATAAATTCCTTAGCATGTTAAACAATTTTGATAGGAAACATAACTGAAGTTGTAAAAAATCCTCAATTTTTTTAATCCTTTGGCATATTTCTGCTGATTACCATGTCTATGTAATGAATAAGTAATAGGTTAGAGTACTTAGTGGATAACATATTTGGTAATGAAATGTTTACAATATTTTGCTTGTGGCAGTAAACATATTTCTATATTCTATCTATAGATAATCATAAAAGTGCTGTACTAATACAGACATTGGTGATATTGTATAATAGGTAAAAACTATGAAAAAAAAATGTAAGTGCCAAAAATTCACCTAAGCTCTAAAAAGGACCTATTAAAATAAAATTATTTCTACGGGGCGCCTGGGTGGCTCAGTCGGTTGGGCGGCCGACTTCAGCTCAGGTCAAGATCTCGCGGTCCGTGAGTTCGAGCCCCGCGTCGGGCTCTGTGCTGACAGCTCAGAGCCTGGAGCCTGTTTCAGATTCTGTGTCTCCCTCTCTCTGACCCTCCCCCATTCACGCTCTGTCTCTCTCTGTCTCAAAAATAAATAAACGTTAAAAAAAATTTAAAAAAATAAAATAAAATTATTTCTAGTATAATTCCCTTTCAACACTTTATTTGTAGAAATCCATAGGTATTTTTCTATTTTACCTCAATAAAGCTGAAAGATTATTATATATATCCTCAGAATGATGTCCTTAAGCATGAGAATGTCTGTCCCCAAAATCAAACCAAGTATGCATACTTTCTCAAAAGTTATAACAAGCAAACAATAACCCATAGATAGATATAAACATTGCCAATACAGAGAAGGAAGGAATTATCATGAAACTATTAGAAATTTTTCTCAGAGACTAATCCTAGAGATAAAAGAATCCAGGTGATATTTACATATTGCTTTAATGGTGATATCTCTACTGAAATAGTTTGTAACACCATTTTAGTGAATAATCTGTAACATTCATATATTTTTTTTAATATTGGGAAAAAAGATCTTATCACATGAAGACAAGTCAATTTTCTTAGGAAGAGGGAGAGTATGTTGTGATTCATTTGTTTTAGTACTTACTCTTCTGGTAATATTTAACATATAAAAGAGGAATCTAGAATCCTAATCAAAGGATAGAGACATACTGTAATACCCTAGGTCTCATCAAGTAAAAACTGTAACTGTCAACTGATGTCTGCCTCAGAGTCTGACCCAGATCACTTTTATTTGTTCAGAAAGAAAAGATGTGTCATATTTATAGAGCAGGTGGAATTCTGGGTCACCATAAGCACAGTTTGCAGGAGAAGAAACAAAACAAGACAAAACAAAGAACATTAATGTGGCTCTCCTTGCCCTAGGCAGTAACACTTAAAATGTCTTCTGGGGAATTTCAATGTTTCCTAGTGTTTCAAGGTCTCTTGTTTCAAGTCTGAACCTCTTTGGGGAAGACTGCACAGAGAGTATCACTGTAGTAGGCACAGACACTACTAGAATGGTAGATATTGCTGGTCTTTGCTTTTCTTAAAGGAAATCCAGGTTTTGTTGTTTGTTTTTTTTTTTTAAGCCAAAAAATCCTCTTAACTGTTTTCTCAATGAGAAAAATAAAATGAATCTAAGTAAAGAATAATATCACTTATAAATTTCAATAAGGACATAAAGTATTTAATAAACAGAAACCACAATGAACATAGCAATGCAGATACAATGATAGTCCAGTAGAAATTACAATAGTAAGATATAACTAAATATAAAATCAAAGAATCTATTGGAACCCCTAAGTGAATTTATATGCCTTTTCTATTCTCTACTTTCAAAGAGATATTGAAGAAAAAATCTGATGAATTGTATATCTGCCTTAAAAAACAATTCTAATGAATCAACATTGGAAAATGAGACAACATAATATAGCTGAAAAATTAATGGACTTCAGAGTCCAATATGTAGAATGTTAGCATTACTATTATGTTTGACCTTACCTAGGTGTCTTAACTTTTCTCAGAGTCTGTTTCTTCATATCTTATATGAAGCTTATAAGATCTACGTTGTATAGTTATTATGAAAATATACAATGTATGTAAAAATACATTTTTAATTAAAAATATACAACTATTATTAGAATAAAAATGCTGGGGCGCCTGGGTGGCGCAGTCGGTTAAGCGTCCGACTTCAGCCAGGTCACGATCTCGCGGTCCGTGAGTTCGAGCCCCGCGTCGGGCTCTGGGCTGATGGCTCGGAGCCTGGAGCCTGTTTCCGATTCTGTGTCTCCCTCTCTCTCTGCCCCTCCCCCGTTCATGCTCTGTCTCTCTCTGTCCCAAAAATAAATAAACGTTAAAAAAAAAAAATGTTTATAGTCAATTTATTTATTTATTTTTTGAATTTAAGGACCAAATAAATCTCTGATTTACCTCCATAAACAGGAATGTTTTCTTTATCAGGATAAAATGTCTTTAATATTTCCATTTCTATTAGATTATTTCCCATTGAAACTGAAGTGAATTTTTAGTGACATTCTTTGCACTATAAAACTCATGAATACCTGATGGCAGTCAAATTCCGTGTCCCCCTTATTTGAGCAGAACTTTTACTATGTTTAAACTGTTTACCTAATTAATAAAATATTGAAAATGTTATTTTCAAAGTTGTATTCCTTATCTTAGATGGCAACTGATTCTAAGAATTTTCTGTCAATAGTCAACTTTTTTTTTTTAATTAAGGAGTCAACATATTTTTGATCAACTATATTTTTCTTATAGCAAGAGCACATTAGGAAACATGGAGCACATTGCTGAGGATACATGGTGGACTCACACTTTTGTCTGATGACCACTAGAAGATATGCAGAAGGAAGACAGGGAACAGTTGATCATAGCCAATATTATGTAATTGTATTTTTAAAGAAAATAGCTAAAGCTACCTAATTATATGTTTTAAAGAAAATATAAGGTTATAGAGAATCATAACATCGGACCCTAATTTATGCAGCATCCGTTTAAGTTACATATATGATTACTACAGGCAAAAATTAATTTACCTTCCTAAGAAGTAAATCTGTTAATATTAATACTCTCTAGTATGAATGCGTGTAAGTATACACACACAATGCAAACACTCAGACACATTTATATGTGTGTTATATATAAAGACTTGTTAGCTGTTATATGTAAAGACTTGTCAACTTGAGGTACCCTAATTTCTCTAAATTGGGCTACAGTTAAGATAAATATTGGATTTATCACTCACACAAGGTTGCTTTTGAGAATCAGTGGGATACTATTTATATTTACACTGGTACAAAATATGGATTGTCCCGACCAGAGTGAGGCATATGATTCACTAATGCTTAAGGGTACATTATTTAAATTTTATTTAATTTTTAAATTTCATTTATTTGGCAGGATCTAGAGTTATAATCATCAGATCTCAGAAATGTAAGAAAGACTATAGAGTTCCCTGCTGTGTCTATTTTTTTATTACCATAGGTGAAGAATATATTTATGGGTACTTAAGCTGAGTTATTTGATAGAAGAACTACACTCACAACTAGGCAGACACATAATTAAAACTCAGATTGGTCTGACTGTGAAGCCTCTTTACAGCACAATATGCCACTCTAAGGAAGAATCATGCAGATTTGAAAGGTAAACAAAAAATAATAATGTTAGAGACACTATTTTACCATGTTATTTAAAATTTATTATACAAAAATGCCTTGTTAAAATTATCTGACTAGCCTGTTGTTTTTTGTTTATTTTTATTTCCTATGTAAATTAAAAAAAAATTCTATTTCGGGGCGCCTGGGTGGCTTGGTCGGTTAAGCGTCCGACTTCGGCTCAGGTCATGATCTCACGGTCCGTGAGTTCGAGCCCCGCGTCGGGCTCAGTGCTGACAGCTCAGAGCCTGGAGCCTGTTTCAGATTCTGTGTCTCCCTGTCTCTCTGCCCCTCCCCCGCTCATGCTCTGTCTCTCTCTGTCTCAAAAATAAATAAACGTTAAAAAAAATTTTTTTTTAAAAATTCTATTTAGCCTTTAGTGCCCATCAATAGTGAATTCACTCTAAGTCTGATCCAATGAATCCTGAGACCCATCTCCAAATTATTTAATTTAATTTAATTTAGAAGTTTCTAAAAGTGTACTCGCTGATTTAAAGTCATAATGTTGGTTGCAAATTGTACCATCAGTGTTTGATAGAACTTTGGGTTGTTTCCCTTATCTGTATTGAAAATTATTCTGGATTCAAGAAAAAGAAAAAAGAAACCTATATCATAAAATTGAAATCCTTTTATTTGGTGAAATACCTGTGAAAGAATCTTACAGATTTAGCATTCTTTGCAATGACTACATTAGGCAAAATACCAGTTTAACTAAGTTTACAATTTTATAGAAAAATATGGCTGTATATTTTTAGGAGGATGGCCTGCCCTTGACATTAAATGAAAAATGGTATGATAGTTTGAGAGCCATTGAGTTTAATCATAAATTATATTGACTTTAATACATTTTTTTCTGACTAGATCTGGAAAGAAACAGATCAATGAAGGAAAAATGTTTGGATGTTTATAAAATCAAATTTCATATATTCGCTCACATTTTGTATACTCCAGTGAGGATTAGCGTGGTTCAAATATAGCAATAAATTATAAGAATGTATCTTATTATGTGAGTAGTATAGTTCGGGGAGGCACTACTCTTTTATAGATAACTATTTAAGACAGGTAATTGCATTCAAGGCAATAGAATATAATACACTATGTTGTCTCTGAAATTCAAAATGAAATTATGAAAGCCAAATTATATGCTTTTACGTAAATAAGCCAAGTTCATTTGTGACTAAAAATCTTTATTATATTAGTCTCTATTAGTAGTGGGGAATATCTGTGTCATTGTAGTATTTCCGAATCACAGAATAAGGTAAATTATCATTTTATTACATCCTTTTATTTATTTTTTAATTAATTTAACATTTATTTTTGAAAAACAGAGAAGAAAATGAGCAGGAGAGGGGCAGAGAGAGAGGAAGACACAGCAGAATCCAAAGCAGGCTCCAGGTTCTGAGCTGGCAGCGCAGAGCCCAATGTGGGACTTGCACCCACGGACTGTGAGATCATGACCTGAGCCGAAGTCAGATGCTTAACCGACTGAACCATCCAGGCACCCCTGATTACATTCTCTTAATCTAAGCTTGGAGTTGGCACTTGAAGTGTCCTATGTCTTCTACTTTAAGTGTCCCATACATTTTTAATGTACAGGCAAATGACAACAAACAATACTCATGTTATAGATAACAGATGACAGAACATTTTAGGTCCCTTGGTGTTTGACCCTTATGATCTTGTTAATAGTGTAATATCTCAGCCTTTTAAGAGGTTGCTCTGACTCACATGTGAAAGGAAATGCTGTCTTTCAGAAATATAGCTTAGTTAGCAATAGCCAGCATTATACCTAGGAGGGATATACAGCAATTTAAGAAAAGCCGTTTAAATGGCTATTTCCTCTTTATCCAAAGGGTTCTCATAAAGAGTTGAAGGATTAACTCTTAGGGAAAAAATGGGCATGTATCCTATACCTACAAATATCTGGGTTCATCAAAATTTCATGGAGTGGGAAATGTGTAAATAATATTAACTTTTCAGATTAGCTTGGTCTGGCAAAACATAATGTTAATTGTACAAAACATAGTGGGAAATGTCTCAGACACATTAAACGATAATGATTAGAAATATGTGCAGAAGTACTTCCATTGTAAAGGTGGACAGGGGATAGCAAAATTAAGTCTTAATTGAAAAAAATACAAAGTAAACAGTAAAGGAAAAAATACGGTCATTGTTATAAAAAACTTTTAGGGGGCGCCTGGGTGGCTCAGTCAGTTAAGCGTCCGACTTCGGCTCAGGTCACGATCTCGCGGTCCGTGAGTTTGAGCCCCGCGTCGGGCTCTGGGCTGATGGCTCAGAGCCTGGAACCTGCTTCCGATTCTGTGTCTCCCTCTCTCTCTGCCCCTCCTCCGTTCATGCTCTGTCTCTCTCTGTCTCAAAAATAAAAAAAATAAAAACGTTGGGGCGCCTGGGTGGCGCAGTCGGTTAAGCGTCCGACTTCAGCCAGGTCACGATCTCGCGGTCCGTGAGTTTGAGCCCCGCGTCGGGCTCTGGGCTGATGGCTCAGAGCCTGGAGCTTGTTTCTGATTCTGTGTCTCCCTCTCTCTCTGCCCCTCGCCCGTTCATGCTCTGTCTCTCTCTGTCCCCAAAATAAATAAACACTGAAAAAAAATTAAAAAAAAAAATAAAAACGTTAAAAAAAATAAAAAAAAACTTTTAGACAATGATTTATTTTTCTGTGTTTTAGTTACATTTAACAAACTTGTATATCCAAAGAAAAATACATTGTATCAAATTTTAAAATGCCCATTAGTAAAAATGCAAAAATAAAAGCACTATAATCATACTATCCAAAGACAAGAACTGTTTAGTGTCTTATTGTATATTCTTCTAGAAATTTTTACACACACACACACACACACACACACATTTCTCTGAGATTCTACTGTTTGTAACCCACTCTTTTAAATCTATGGCCTATATGTTTACATGGCAGTACATTTTTATCTCATCTGCTACCTAATCAGCCCATAATAAAACTTCTCAAGTTATCTGAAACCTGTCCATACAAATGGTGGTCAAACTAAGGTTCACTGCAGGATTGCATTTCACATCTTGTTATGACCAGTAAGTCTTCTTAATAAAAACAGTACCTTTTTTTCCTATTCACTTATTAAAGAAACATGCACGTTGTCTTAAAGAATATTCCCCCTACTCAGTTTGACCAGTTGCATACTTGTGGTTTATGATTTATTTTTCAAGAGCAACTTCTACTAAAATATGGAGGATTTGGCCACCTAAAATATCCAACAAAACATTTATGTAATATTTTAAGGTATAGAAACTAGTTCTTCAAGCTTGTACATCTACCATTCCTGCAGAGTTGTAAGAAAGAAAAAAGATAAAGAAAGACAAATCAACCAAGGAACTTCTTTGGGGAAATATTGAATGTAAATGCTAATGAGAAAAACGTAGTAATTATTGTCTATTGTGTTTTTGGGTGTTTTATGTTTATTGCCATGACCAAGCTAAGTAGTAATGACTCAACAATTGATATCCACCCAAATTAGATGAAAACAACGGAGGCAGAGGTCTCATTTTATTCTATTAAGTGGTTCTTGGGGCACATGTGTGGTTTAGTGGATTAAGCGTCAGACTTTTGGTTTCAGCTGGTGAGATTGAGCTCCGCAGGTTCTGTGCTGACAGCGTGGAGCTTACTTGGGGTTCTCTATCTCACTGTCTCTCTTCCCCTTTCCTGTTTGCACACATTCTCTCTCTCTCAAAATAAATAAATAAACGTAAAAAAGAAGTGATTCTTCTTAAAATGGAAAACAAAAACAAAATAGAACATTTTTTTGGTTACAGTGATATTGACATCCATTTTCATAAATTCATGCCACTTATTTTTTGCAGAATAGATAAACAGAAGAAGTTTAGAGTTTCGTTCAAATCTACAACTAACAAAATGTTGGGCACTATTCTCAGTCATACATAAATCCTTTGCAATAAAAATATTGGGCTGAAGGCACAAAAATACAACTCTTTGTGTAGTAATGGCTTTTTCAGGGATATGTGAAACACTTGAGCCAGAAATTATGCCTTGGACTGAAATCTTAAAATGTTTTCTTGAGATACATATTTAACTGCCAGGCTCAAAAATATGATCTCACACATGCCAAAACACATCACAATGATGAGTTTGTGTCCATACTACAGTTTAATTTTCTCAGCATAGATTTTTATATCTTTATAAAATTCCATTTAGGAAAATCTAGTTGAATTATAGCAACATTCCAGTATGCTATAGTACTTTCGGCTGTCAGGAAACAACCTTTAGGATGAAATACTTCTTAAGGTTTTTCTGTAGTTTTATACAGCAATATAACAGTCATAATCTTTAGAAGACATGGCTTCATTTATAGAAGTTACACGGATTTTTTTCAAGAGCTCCTTAAAATTTTAAAATTTTATTTAGGATCATCTGCTATCATTATTTTTGATGTGTCTTTGAACAGAAGTTTATTTTGCAAGAGCAAGTAATTTTTTTTTCTAAAAGAATGTAGCTGTATAGAGTAAATTCCTGTAAAAATGGGAACATAAGGCATAAAAAACTTTACTATTGAAAGCATGGACATTCAGGGAGTTCTTTTTTACTTTTCTTATCTATCATGTCTTCTTGGTCAAATATGTATTAGGTAACACCTATGTGTTTTGCTCTGGGCTATTTACTGTGATGAATGAAATTAATATATCTCAGGGCTATGACCACAGAAAGCTCATAGATACTACTCTAGAACAAGCAGTTAAGATCATAAATATTACTTTTCAAGCAAGGAAAAAATTTAAGTTAGAAAACAATGAGTGATCAGTTTCAAAATTATATCTTAGCTAACAATGTATTAAGGAGACACTTTAAGAAGAAAAATCTCTAGGAAATCTCTTCTAACCCCTTCTAATCTCATCTTACTAGTTATATCTTTTAATGTAATACTTAATGTGTAGACCTCTTTTGTAGGTATATGATGCTTAGGCACGCTTTTGATAATAATATTTACTTCTGTCCTACCACAACTCTGAAAAACAATCTGACTCAATTCTTCATTTTTTCCTGCTCTATATCTTATCAAAGTTCCAAGAGTTTGAAACAGCACTTTTGTTAATACATCTCTCTTATCAGTACCATCATGCTCCAGGGGTGTGGGTTCATATGTTTCCAGACCACTCATTTTTGCGTTAGAGCAGTAGTTCTCAAAAGGTGGTGATTTGGGCACACATTTGACAATATCTAGTGAAATTGTCAACTGAAGGATGGGGGTGCTACTGGCATCTAGTGGATGGGGGACAAGGATGTTGATAAACACCCTAACATGCATGAGACAGTCCCCCATAACAAACAAGTATCCAGCCTAAAATGTCAATAGTGCCACTGTTGAGAAAGTCTACTTTAGAAAAAATTTTGGAAATAATATTATGTACCACAACATTATTAAAATATATTTCCATTTATTTATAGACACAAGTAAAATTAAAACAATTTAAAATGCTTAAATATCAATATTTTGTCATATGTTCTTCATTCTGTTACTAAGTGTAATATATATATGTATATGTATACACACACACACACACACACACACACACACATATATATTTTTTTTTCATTTTTTTTTTTTTTTTTGGTCAAATGGCATGCTGTGGCTGCTCGTCTCCAAAGATTAGTTGTTTGTGCATGGTTTATTTAAAAAACAAAGCAAAACAAAAAGCAGAAATAGTTTTTGTCATGAGAAAAATTTTGTGACAGCTTTAATGCAATTTTTTGTTTGTTTTTCTTCTAACTGACTAGATCTGTGGTATGTGGATAATGTATCCTACATCCACTCTTTTTCTTCCTCTGTCTTGTCTCTCCTCTTACTTGTTTTTTTCCTGTTTCCTTCGGTTGGCAGAACTCCTCTAATTGCAGCTGGAGTCATCGGCGGGCTCTTCATCCTGGTCATCGTGGGTCTAACATTTGCAGTTTATGTTAGAAGGAAGAGTATCAAAAAGAAAAGAGCCCTGAGAAGATTTCTGGAAACAGAGGTGAGGTGATTATTTCTTCTCTGCATGTGTTTGGGGCTTTTCATTAGGTTTAGAAGGTTTAGATGATACTCAGCTTTTTATCCTAGTGAAATGCTGTTCAATTTCCTGCCAAGGGCTTATAGTTCTTAGTATGTTATACAAAGTTGATTAAAAATCAGAGTATATAGTAAAAGTAGTCACGGCAGTTTCATGGCTTAAAGAGGACAAATACCAAGGGCGAGACTATTATCTTCTCGAACGACAGATCTTATTGAAAAGACATATCTGTTTCTTTTGGGAGAGGAATCCCAAAGGCAAGCTCTAGGATATTACAGTAGCAGAACAGAAAACATCTGGGTGGATGAAGTCTCAGCAGAACTAGAAAAATGTTAGAATTTTTCTGGTTGAAAATAAAACCAGATAGGCCAGCAATTTATGCTTTAATTACGGTCGTTAAATTGGTAGCCACTGATCCCACTATACTAGCAGTAAAAAGCTGAGCTTACAGGATGAAGCTTAGTATTGTAATCACACAGACCTTACCACACAATTTATGGGAATCATTTAATATTATGCGTGTTAGTTGTTGTGAATATGTAAATTACCCACAAATTATTATAATTTCTTTTATATTGCCACACTGAGTTCTCTAGTGTACAACATGATAGTTTTCACTGTACAGGTTACAGGGGAAAAACAATTACAGAAAACTGCATTTCCACATCCTTCTCAACTTGCATCTTACCTCTTTCTTCTGATATACACATCCCTGGCTGTCTGAACAGCTCACAGCAATTCTGTTCTGAGTCTTAGCCTTCCCTGGTTTGTTTTCTTGCTCATTGTCAGTGTGACAGTCTGACTTTTCCTCTTAATACTGACAGGAATGAGAACATTCATTTATAAATTTTGCAAACTGATAGCAAATACAATTTAGCTCTCTTTCTTTAGAAGTTGAAAGTAGATAGAATCGTGTGCAATGTTCAAGTACCTACAGTTACACGGAGGAAAGAATTTCTAAGAATTGGAGGTGTCTAAAATTCAAATGGATTGTCTCATCAATAGAGATGGCTAAGCATAAGATAGGTAGTCAATTATATACATGAGAAAAAATAGTAATAACTCTTACTTGAGCTGGATATTTACAAATAGATCAACTTCATCATTTTCAACCCTGCACATGAATACAAGTTTGGACACAACACCTGTGCTGTGCTTATTTTCAGTTTAGCTAGGATGCTGTAGGCAGGTAGAATTCTCCCTCATGGCCAGCTTGGGGCAGTTGTAAAGAGAATTCTAAAGAGTGAAGTAAATTAGAGTTGGAGAGGAACTGAAGGCTTGGAACAGCAGTGGCTATTTAAGTGACTGAATAAATAGAAAAGGAGTTCTGTCCCTTAACCACAGGCAGAAAAGTCTCATTGCTACAAAAATAATTATTTTGTGTGTTTTCTTTTTTTTTAATATGGTGCTAAGAATGTCCTTTAAATTGGCATTTAATTACTAAATAAGCAAATGCTGATTAGTTTTATAAGCAGATTCTAATTTTTATAAAAAATTATTGCTTAGTACTAAATTAGATAATTGTAGAAGTCCCATCTTTCTCTCAGGAGAAGTAAATAACTATGATTTTCTGCCATCTAAATAGAAGAGGAGTTCTTAAGAGGATCAACTCAAATCCTTAACTACTGAAGCTTGAAATCTGTCTCAGATGTGAAAAACTTGTTAAAGCATGATATATTGTTGGAATGTACTTAGAGTAAATATGCTTTTCCAAAATCGTTTTGCTCCAGATTGTCTTGTCTTCTGTTACATGAATAAAAGTAGAAAATATGTTTGTTTTTATTTAACATACACTTACTGAGATGCACTGTAAGCTTGATACTTTGATAGATACTGTGATTAAAAAGTGTTAATGGGACATGATCCTATCCCATGAAGAGTGACAGATTCAGAGCTTACAATACGGCAGGCAATATTCCAAAGTTTTCCAGCTATGTTATACCCCATTTCATCTTTTGACACTCTTCGAAGGTAATTATTGCCATATCTATGTTACGAGTATGAAATGAGGGACAAGGAGGGATAAATTGCTTTCTAAGCCTGTGAGTGGCAGTACTAAGATACAAACCTACAAATTTAAACTTGACCCTCTTTTTGCCATCTTGGCATGCAAACGAAACAATGCCTCTTTTAAAGACATCATTCGCAAATGCCTGGAAAAATATGTTTGTAAAAATTTTAAGTGACATCTAAGAAAATTGCAGAAGACTAAACATTTCAGGTAGAATAGTGAAGTTCTCAAAACATGAAATTATGGCAATATTATGTGCCAAAGCATCTGTTTTAAATACATATAGCCCATAGTGCTAAAATTTAGTCCCCAATCTTGCATATGATTTTTATATAAGTTTTTATATGATTTAAAAAGATAATTTATTAAAGTTCCTGATTATATACATATAGTGTGTGTATCAAAATCTACTGAACAAATTCTCCACAGCAGAGTTGGATTCGAATAAAGGACATTTTCTGAGGGAGATTCTTCTTCTAGTTTTTCAAAAAATTTTGTAATTCATTCTGAGATTTATTTTAGGTGACTTGAACACAATTGTATGCATTTTTTGAAATATAAATTTGAAAATGAAATAGAAGCATATTTGTGGTCAAACTTTTAGACCATAGCCTAAATTTATTGATAATTTTATCATCTTCTCCAAATTCTTGTTGATTTTCACTGCACTTACCTATACTCAAGATTCTGTTCAGCTATTGAAATAGACCATTATGTTCACAGAAGCATAATAATAACCAAGCCAGAGGGTCACAGTGCACTTAGCATTGTAAACAGACATTGTGAAATACTGTGATGGTTTTCAAGGCAATTTGAGTAGGCGTCGCTTTTAATTATTTCCTTAGGCTGAGAAAGAACCAGTTATTTGTCTGAATTTAAAGTTTAGTTCCTTAATTTAACTTTTAAAAAAGAAACTTCTATTTCTCTCACTTGCATTTTTACTCAAGCATAGATAAAAACCTAAAATTTTAACACAGGATGTAGACTATTGGTACCCACAGTCAATCTCACGTTTACTTTTTTTTTTTTTTCCTCTCCCTCACATAAGCAGGAAATTGGCACATACTCACCTATCTTTCCCCTCCTTACTCATCCTCTCTGGCTGAATGGCATCTAAACTGAACATCTAAAATTATTTGTATTTACATATTTTGGCCACACCCAGCCCACTTTACAGTCTGGTGTTTACCATCCTGATCTCATCCTTCAGACCTGTCCCACCCCTCGTTGCATTCTGCTTTCTGTCTTCTTCCTCCTCCCTGATGCTGTGTCCAAACTGTTCTTTACATTGGCAAACCCTCCTCCATGTCAATCCATTTTTATTATCTCAAGTCCAACTTTAAAGTGTACCTCGTCCAGGAAGCCAAAACTAGCAAAGCTTACTCGCTCCTGGTTATTTTATTCCTTTGCATTCCAAAGCATTCACGTAGGATCTAGAATGAGTTCATAGAATTTTAGAATTTTTTATCTTTAAGGTACTTTAGGGCCTTGCTGCTTAAAATGTGTTGAAGGACCATCATCGTACATAGATATCACCTGGAGTTCTGCAAAATGCAAATTTCAGCCCCAACTTTAGACTTATTGAACCAGAATCTGTATTTTACCAAGAATGTCAGGTAATTCAAATGTACACCAAAGTGTTAGAAGCACTGCCCTGGGGCACTGGTATTGTGCTAACTTACTTTATTTTCTTCCAACCATTTGTTTGTCCTGGCTTCCCAGTTAGATTTTCAATGCTAAGAAGACAACATTTTATTTTTTTATGTATCAAATCTCCTAAAACAAGAAAGAAAACTTTGATAGAGTACATGGACATAACTAAGATCTCTGAGTCTTAGCTGGGGATACCAAAACTGGAAGCACTTCAAAAAGTAAGATTTAGAGCCCCTAATCAGCCTAAATTTCTTTAAAAATAGGGAGAAAAATCCCCTATCTTAATATGCCTCAAGGTAGGCACAGTTTTATACTTGTGTTCAGCTAGGCAAAAAGTATGGGAAGAGAAAAGATAGACTCTGAAGGAATCGTGAGTGATCCATACTACAAAAATATTGTCAATGAAAGTGTTCTTGTGTGTTTTTGTATGTATGAGAAAGACAAGCAGGCAGAGGAAGAGGGGGAAGCACTGACTGGTGAATGGAAAGCTGTATAACCTGTATTTTTTGTTTTGTAGTTGGTAGAACCCTTAACTCCCAGCGGCACAGCACCCAATCAAGCTCAACTGCGTATTTTAAAAGAAACTGAGCTCAAAAGAGTGAAAGTACTTGGCTCGGGAGCTTTTGGAACAGTGTATAAAGTAAGTAAAAACCCATACCATTAGTTACTTTAAGTTTCCTTTCAGACTTGTCTTAAATAATAGCCAGAGTTAATTGCTCTCGCCAACCTAATTTCCTTTTAATATCCAGAGAGTGGAACCTTTATAGTATTGAGAAGTTGCTGCACAAGTGAATCCATTCATTTTTGTTGAGGGCTGGGATGGGTACAGTCATGAGAAAGCAGGAAACTGTCACGGAAGCCATGGTATATAGTCTTTCTTTCCACGCCCTTCTGAACCCCTTTTGATATGATCTCCCTATTGGTAAATTTGTCCTTATCTAAAATACACAACTCTCACCCACTTTCCTTCTCCGTACACAGTGCTGAGGGGAATCACAGACAGGCCTGAGCAATGTGCCATAATCCTTGCTCTTCTTTTCTTCTGCTCTTTCATCCACATGTCTCCCCACCAGGACGTTACTTGCCTATCTTTTTAAAACCTACACAAATGTGCTGACTGGTTAACAGTTTAGTTTAGTTTAGTTCCTAAACTACTTTTTGCCTACCTGTTAACATATATGATTTAACAGAAAACTTTCAGTTTTGATGTCTTCACCATTATATGCAAACTAAAAAAGTGACTTTATTTGTGAAATTCAGGTCGGAGAATGAAAGGGTGACATCGTGGGTTTCCAATAAGAGACATCTTTTTGGAAAGGGAAAGCTCAAATAATGTTATCTGCGTGTTTACTTTTTTAGCTTAATTACAAAACCAGTTCAGAGGCCAGGCCCAAGGTTAATTGTGGTGAAATTTGTTTTTCAAATTCAAATTTCTGCTGGGTTAGTGCTAAATCCTTCTTAGACTGTCCATTGTGACAGTTCCCCAAATTTTACTTGACAGTTTTATATATTTCTTAAAGCTATATGCAAGCCTACAGTTATTTTTACAAACATTTTTGTTAAAATAGACTGGATCTTAGAAATTCTGTATTTTACAATGTTTGTTTTTTTTTTTTCTATGTGAAACAGGTATTTACTTAACAAAAAACATTAACAAGTAGAATATTAATCTTAATTTTCTCTCCTGAGTGTTCCAAAAATAATTTAATGTCTTTAGAATAAAGTTGTTTTATTCTAGGGCCAAAATGCAGAAATTTCTTAATCTATTTAGTGTACATATTATGTTCAATTACACTCAAAATTAATTGAGCACCTAATTGGAATAGAAACTATTCTAGGCTGGCTTGGTGCTTTCCAGTCTTCAAATTCTTTGTAATGTTGAAGAAACACAATTTATCCTGTTTTTCTATTTATATATATGCTAGAAATAATGGACTTCCTGTTTGAAGATAACTCAGTTTAGATTGTTCCTAGCATATCACCACCCTTTTATTTTAAAGATGGTATGATCTGGAAAGAAAAATTTTATTTTATTTTATTTTATTTTATTTTATTTTTTTTTTGACCAAAAAATAATTTTATTTTTTTTTTCTATTTTATATTTATTTATTTTTTTATATGAAGTTTATTGACAAATTGGTTTCCATACAACACCCAGTGCTCATCCCAAAAGGTGCCCTCCTCAATACCCATCACCCACCCGCCCCTCCCTCCCACCCCCCATCAACCCTCAGTTTGTTCTCAGTTTTTAATAGTCTCTTATGCTTTGGCTCTCTCCCACTCTAACCTCTTTTTTTTTTTCCTTCCCCTCCCCCATGGGTTCCTGTTAAGTTTCTCAGGTTCCTGCTTTGTCAAAGATGAGTTGGCCATACGTTTGTGGGTCTAGTTCTGGGGTTTCTATTCTATTCCATTGGTCTGTGTGTCTGTTTTTGTGCCAATACCATGCTGTCTTGATGATGACAGCTTTGTAGTAGAGGCTGAAGTCTGGGATTGTGATGCCTCCTGCTTTGGTCTTCTTCTTCAAAATTCCTTTGGCTATTCGGGGCCTTTTGTGGTTCCATATGAATTTTAGGATTGCTTGTTCTAGTTTCGAGAAGAATGCTGGTGCAATTTTGATTGGGATTGCATTGAATGTGTAGATAGCTTTGGGTAGTATTGACATTTTGACAATATTTATTTTTCCAATCCATGAGCAGGGAATGTCTTTCCATTTCTTTAAATCTTCTTCAATTACCTTCATAAGCTTTCTATAGTTTTCAGCATACAGATCCTTTACATCTTTGGTTAGATTTATTCCTAGGTATTTTATGCTTCTTGGTGCAATTGTGACCCACAAACGTATGGCCAACTCATCTTTGACAAAGCAGGAAAGAACATCCAATGGAAAAAAGACAGCCTCTTTAACAAATGGTGCTGGGAGAACTGGACAGCAACATGTAGAAGGTTGAAACTAGACCACTTTCTCACACCATTTACGAAAAATTTTATTTTAAATCATGGATAACATTTAGCTCAAGGATAAATACGATCTAGTGACCTCAGCAGGGAAAAATTACCCATTTAGACATTTACTAATAAAGTTATATGAATGTTTTTATTATGAACAATTATTTGCCTGTTGTCCGTGACTTTATGCCTTTATTGAAATTACTTGTATTGAAGGTTCCAGAAGTATGTTTAAATTTTATGCCTGCAGTGTGTATGGTTGGCCCTAAGTTTTAATTAGTATATAAGTTCCTACAAAGACATACTGTCTTAAAATGTAAAGAACTATTCTTGACCACATAAATGCAGATTAGCTTAGCTAATTATTTGGTTAATTTTTCCTCCTGGTTGGAGATATGCTGTGTTTAAACATAAAAGATCTGAACCAGTATTGTGGGTATTAGCATAGTTGAATTTTTGTCTGGTCAGGCCTAGAAAATAATGACTATACTTATTTAAAAAGCAGTACAAATTAATTCACACTGAATTTATATTCTTATTTCAAAAGTATACTTTAGGAATATTTTAATATTGATGATATATCTTTATAAAGTAATCCCCTCTTTAGTTACTTTATTGAGTAATGGTAAACGTGTTCTCTACCCTAGATACCATCGCTAAGCAAATGTAGCCTATGGATCTTGGACTTTCACTGCCTCTCCTACCCCATTTCTGCACTAATAATTAAAAAAATAATAATAATACCACAGGGAACATGGCTTATTTCTTTGTATTTTTTTAAATCTTTTTCAATGTTTATTTATTTTTGAGACAGAGAGAGACAGAGCATGAATGGGGGAGGGTCAGAGAGGGAGACACAGAATCTGAAGCAGACTCCAGGCTCTGAGCTGTCAGCACAGAGACCAACACGGGGCTCGAACTCACGAACTGTGAGATCGTGACCTGAGCTGAAGTCGGATGCTTAACCAACTGAGCCACTCAGGTGCCCCCTTTTTTGTATTTGACACATAAATTTCCCTATTCACTCTAAGAAGAATGTAACCCTTAAATTCACCTTCTAATAGTTAAAGAGTTTTTTTTTCTTTATTATTCTGATTTTTTAAAATAATTTTTGTATTTAGTTCTCCTCTTGTATTATTGCAACTTTTGATAATACAAATATACATGTTTTAGTGTAGAAGTACAAAGTGAAAAACTTTTTTTTTATAACTACAACCAATTGATATTAGGAAAGACTAGAAATTCTCTTTAGGAATAAGAGATTGCTTTTCCCCCTTTTATTTTAATATTAAAACTGGACTAAGAATACTTTTGTTTTTGGTGTCAGGGCTAATAATTTAAAATCTGAGATTTCCATTTTTTCCATATAACCTCACATTTGTTTCAGTGTTCATTTGGGACAATGTGCTTCAAAAAAATTCTCATGTAATCGATGCACCCCTATGTATCTTATCAAAATTATTGTCCTAATTCAAATAGTTGTTTACTCAGAAATGCTGTTATTTTCCTTAATGTTGTACTTGACTCAAACCTTACCTACTTTATATTTTCCCATTGTATAGATCTTGCTCAGATATTATATTTTTGTAGGAGGAGAGAACTGGCGGTGACCAATATAAATATTTTATATTATTTCAGAGCTAATAAAAATCTTTGACACACACATACACAGTATTTAGCAATCTAAACAAATTAATAGGTGGTCAATACTCCCTAGTACTTTCCTTAGAAAACTAATTCTTAAATCAATCTGAATTTCAGGAATGTGAGACTAGGCTATTTTTGTGTTTTTGTTTGTTTTAGTTGCAGAATAATTAGCTAATATTAATGCTGAAAAGAACCTCCAAGATTACTTAGCCCAGTCTTCTAAATTACAAATGAGACATTTGAAGACCAAAAATTGGAACAGCATTCTCAAAGTCTTGAGAAGTTGATTTTTATCCTAATCTAATATTATTATATTTTATGTCATTTTTTCTCTATTGAAAGCCTTTTTCACACATACAAATTGAATTTTATAATGTGATACTTTATGATATAATAGTAAACACCTTGAAAGCAGAATAAATGTATGAGTCATTCTCAGATAATGAAAGCAGAAAACAAAGTTGCTATGTAACTTGTAACATATACCAGGTACTTGTTAAATTTTTTTTTATTGAATAAAAAGATGTAGAACTTCTAGATTATTTTTTTAAAGAAATTAATAGAGTGGTTAAATCAAATTTTGTCTCTGGTATGAATTTGTATATGTCTTCATATAGATTTTATGTGATTTTTCCCCCAAAGGGTATTTGGGTACCTGAAGGAGAAACAGTAAAGATTCCTGTGGCTATTAAGATTCTTAATGAAACAACTGGTCCCAAAGCCAATGTGGAGTTCATGGATGTAAGTATAGACACCAGGCAATCACGTTTTTATGCGTTATTAATAGACTGCTTTTAGAATTAAATAAAGACTTCACTACTTACAAATGGTATAATATTTATAGTTAAAGCCTTGAGCAGGGGTCAGCAAATTTCTTAAAGGACCAGAGAATAAATAGTCTTTTTGTGCAATGTTGTCTCTATGGAAACTAGAGACCACAGCTCTGTCCTTTAGGTGGGTGAACACCCATAGGTACCTAAAGATACAACACACAAAAATGGATTTGCCTGTGTTGCAGTAAATTTGATTTACACAAACAAGATGAAGGCTGAAGGGCTGAAGACCAAATTCTGCTCTCACAAGAGCTCTGTGTTTAACCACTATGCAAAGAAGGGCAAATTGCATTTGGGAGTAGTAATGATGATTTGAAAAATTAATTGTGCTGCTTTATTTTATTATTGTTATCCACTTAGCAGAAAACATCAATCAAGGTTAGTTTCTATAGTAAGTCAGTTTGTGCTAAATTTAAATTAGGAACCTACCCAAGTCAGATAATTACCGATGGAAATTTACTTTTTTCAGTTCAAATTCGGAAGACAAACCTTATGGGTAAAAAGCTCCAACTGTAGAAAAATAAGAGTGTTCTGAAGAATAAAAATACTTTATAAGGTCAATCATAACTTTAAGATTCCCCCCACCAGCAAAAATTGTAGATTGAGCTGTTCAGCAGATTTCAGAAGGTAGGACAGATAAAATGTATATGTGGCATGCTGTTATTTTTTCACATTCAATATAAGCTATCCTGCGAGGCGTTCTATCAAAGATACATATGATCTTTCTCTTTTAGAATGATATTTTCAATAATAAGAATGATTTTGATTTTCAAATGACCTTCATATGAAAGATGACACAAGCATATGCACTTTGATTTTTTTAAAGATGGATTGCTATATATTTCTACCCAGTTTCTCTTGTAAGCTCTTTTGTAAGTTTTATAGGAGCTCAGTTTTTGACCTTGGATAATTTATTTGGGCATAATGCTTACCATCATATATGGGACTGCTTTTAGTTAAAGAACTTCTTGACTATTATATAACAGGACTGATAACTAACCGGTGCAAGCCAGCTGCTCTGATCAGTCAGTGCTGTGCCTTACCAGTTGCTAAATATTTTGAATACCACCCTTGTTACACCTTGTTGTTTATCTACCACCACCTGACAGACACTGAGTCCAGTGACTAAATAATATTTCCTTCTGCAGGTGTCTAAAAGTTCTGACACTCTCTGCAGCTACCTGTCCTGGCTCATATAGTAAAATGTAAAACTGAAGCCTTTTCCAGTGAAGTCACAACCTATTTGATCTTGATTATAGGTATACAGTTGTGAAAGGAATTTTCAAAGAAACTAAAAAATATTAAGAAAAAGGACAATGAATATAAAGAGTGTAGGTTAATATGTAAAACCGATATAAAAAAAGATCTTGCCCAGACTAGACTGCAGCCAAAGCTGAAATTCACAAGAATGCTAATAATCTCTGCTGGAGGCTTGGACAGCCATTTTTGTCATATTTCCATGGAAACAGACTGGCAAAAAGGGGTTAAGAGGCTACAAAATAATCACCTAAGAAAGAAGCTTTAAAGGCTTCATCATGATTTTGAATGATTATTTGAAAGCTCCTAACCCCATCCTTTTTATTTTTTTTTCCTGATCTGAAGTCTATTCCCATGGAAACAGGAGTGGGGATGGCAGCTTGAAGTCTTAGATTTCTGCTGAATTTTAGATGAGGTTCTGATTGAGCCATGAAAGGAGTCATTTTCCTAAATCATTGGCAAATTTGGTGACCAACAGACTCCAAACCGTATGTTCTTTTTAGAAGTTTAAAAAAAAATTAGGGAAAATGTTTTGACTGAGCCCTTCGTACATGTGGATAGATGCCAGATTAATAGATCGATGGACTGCCATCGACAATTTCAATAAATATCAAGCAGAAACATTCAGTACTATTTCACAACTTCTTTCAAAACATTAGTGTGGCATCGCCGTAATTAAAATACAGTTGCACTGGAAAAATTAATGGTAAATTCAGTATTTTAAATAGACTGGTATAATTTTAATGCAAAGTATACCTACATTGCATAGCAACATTTTTAGCTCATCTATTATGAATGTAGATCATATCAAACTATAATAAAAAGCTTCATATCAGCAAATTTATTTGTAATTTGGACCTAAGAATTAAGTTGAAGTTACCAATATCCCAGGGTTATTAAAATGAAGGTCATGTTTGGCATATCTCCTAGTTTGGGTTCTTCCATATGGTAGAGTACTCCCGATTTAACTTTGAAATTAATATAACATCTACTGCAACCATGCTTCATGTCTCTTGCAAAGTAATGTATATGTGTATTTGTTTATATGCATTTGTTTTATACCATTTTGAAGAAGGAAAATAAAGCTTCCAAAGATTATGGAAACCATACACTCTTATTAAACATTAGATCTCTGGGCACCTGGGTGGCTCAGTCAGTTAAGCATCCAACTTTGGCTTAGGTCATGATCTCAGGGTTCGTGAATTCAAGCCCCACATAGGTCTTGTTGCTGTCAATGTAGAGCCTGCTTCCAATCCTTTGTCTCCCTTTCTCTACCCCTCCCCACCCCTTTCTCTCTCCATCTTTCAAAAATAAATTAAAAAAAAAACATTAAGAAAAAGAAGGCATTAGATCTCTTTGCCCCACTTCACCTGAGAGCATCCAACTTTATACTTGGGGTAGAATATTCTAAATTCAATAACTGTTAATACTAAGTTTATTAGATACAGCTATGTTTTACTGGTTATTATAATAAATGACAAAATACAACTTAAAACTCACTACATCCAATACTTCTATTGATATCCAGGGCAAAGGAGAGGACTTTTACATTTTCTTAGAATTTTTACCATAGGCAAAAACAAATAAGGAACAATTTGTGTTCTTGTAAATGCTATGCTAAAAGTAAGAGAAGGAGAATTTGGTCACAAGGCTGTTATTCAACCCACCTGGATATGTCTAATAGATTTATAATGACAATAATAACACACTGTTATTGAATGACCAGTATGTCCTTAATTCCAATAAAGGAAAATCACATTGAACAACATTATAAAATAATGACTCTAAAGGTGTACATTCTTAAGAATACCTATGTTTATACACACTGCTAGTTCTTGTTTCAAATAGCACCATTTCGTTGGAAGAACACAGGGGTATTTTTTGTTGTCGTTGCTTTGTTTTGTTTTGCTTTGCTTTGTTTTGTTTTTACCCATAAAATGGTAAGGAATGCATGCCAAAACATGATGCTATTGAGCAAGATTCCTAGAATTGGGGACCATGGTCTGGTCAAATCAGACAAGCTCATTAGTTTGTCTGAATTTCTATTACTGTGTTGTTGTTATTGTTTTCTCTGATATTTAAGTCCCACTATCACTTGACATTATTACATATAACTTGAAAGTGTACAGGTATTTAAATGTTTTGTTAACTGATATGCCTTATTAAAAATAATCTTGAGGTTAAAAAAACATGATTATTCTAAATTCCAGTGACTGAACAGTAATACTTCAGCTTATTGCTTCAGTTTCTTGGCTTTAGTTTCAGCTTTCCCAGGCCAAATCAACCACCTACTTCCCAGTAAGGTGCTGCAAGGAGATATGTTTCAAATCACTCAGATTTATTGTGTAAATGGTCATATTTTTATTAAAAGAAGAATAGCTTGTTGTCCTCTCCCTATACAGTGGAAAAATTTATTCATCTTCACACAACTGGCATTTTATCATTTTCTGAAGAAATGTCCATATGAATTGTGCTTATATGTTGCTCTTCTCTATATTGCCTTAATAATATTCACTGTCTTAATGTGAGTTGTTTCAAATCTAACTGATGTCATGTTAGTGGGCTGAGACAAAAGAATTTATTAGTAGAGTTTTTCTCTCACATTATGGCAGACTTGAAAAATGATTTAAAAAGATATTTTGTACAATAACATTAATTTCAAATGATAAAAATAACATTTTTTATGCCTATGACTTCACAGGTAACAGTAACTATTGGCTAGCTCCCATATCATACTAATAATTTTTTTAATTCATATAATTTAATCCAATGATATCTTTAGGCCTTACAGATTTGCTCATTTGCATTCATGAACAAAATTTCAGAGGTGAAAAAATGCAAAATTTCTTTTTTAAAAAAGCCCATTATTTAGATGTCACAGGATTCTATACTGCTGCCATGATCTTGAGAAGTCAATTATAAATAATCCTCCTTTCCTAGGAAAAATTACAGCTAAAATAATTAAGAAAAGTTTTGGATAGTTACTTTGCTTTTAAAAACTTGGGGTGCGTGGGTGGCTCAGTCGGTAAAGGCTCCAACTTTGGCTCAGGTCATGATCTCACTGCTTGTGAGTTCGAGCCCCATGTGGGGCTCTGTGCTGACACTTCAGAGCCTGGAGCCTGCTCTAGATTCTGTGTCCCTCTCTTGCTCTGCCCCTCCCCTGCTCGTGCTCTCTCTTTCTGTCTCTCTCTGGAATAAATGAAATATTAAAAATATTTTAATAAAAACCAAACAATATCTTCAAATAGAGATTCTGTGAACTCCATTAGAAATAGAATTTAGTCTTTCAAGGCTCTACTGAAAAGAAAAGAAAAGAAAAGAAAAGAAAAGAAAAGAAAAGAAAAGAAAAGAAAATACAAGACAAGAAAAGAAAAGAAAAGAAAATACAAGAAAAGAAAAGAAAAGAAAATACAAGACAAGAAAAGAAAAGAAAGGAAAAGAAAGGAAAAGAGAAGAAGATTAGAAAAAAGAAAAGAAAAATTTACCAGTTAACTAAAGTAAATCATTTGTTATGGTTTATTTCATTAGCCCTTCTTTACCTCCTGTTATTTGTATAGAAGTTGGTCAGAAATGGCATCACATCTGAAATCACTATTTCAAACACTGCATTGTCCAACCACACTCTCCTACACCTTTGGTTCCTTTCCTATAGTACCTTCTTGAGAAACATTGCACCTTTTTAGGTATCACCCATATATTTGACTCCTCTATTTCTCACTACCTCTCACCTACCACCTTTCCTCACATCCCTCCACAAACAACTTGGATTCATCACCCACTGTTATAATCACATTCTTTCAGAAACCTTCAACTTTCTTGCTTCTCAAAATCATGCTGATGTTAAGCAATTCTGAAAATACTGAAATGTCTCAGTGCCATGTTCTAGACCTCTTTCCAGTCTGCATATTTTCCCTAGATCATATCACTGGATTACTAAATTTCAACTCCAGTGTATTTTATGAATCTGAGCTCATCTCTATCTTTGATGTCTCCAAATTGAAATTTCGGGGGCATCTCAAATTTAAAACATTTGGAATGTATCTCTTTGTCTTCTTGTCTATATCTCTTCTGCATGTAAATAATTTGTATATTTTTCCACCCTGTTCTACTCTATCAGAAATTTAGTATTTGTCCTTGAATGTCACAACCCCTCAAACTACTCACTACCAATTCAAGAGCACATGATGCTATGATTTTTGATTCTATGCCAAAAACACATTTAGAGAGCATCCTTATCTTTTTATATTCCACTGCTACTACCTTAATCCAAATAATCAACCTCTTTAGCTTGAATTAGGAGAATAGCTTCCAGTTTGATCTACCTACTTTTTAATATAAGACTTGAGTTGTGTAACTCCTGTGCATAACAACTTTCAGTAGCTTCACTAGAGCAAAATACTAGATCCTTGCTTTCTGAGCTCCTAATTACTATCCTAGCCTTCTTTCTCTTCACTGACTTTTTTTTTCCACTCCTACAAGTCAAGCAAGACAGTGCCTTTGCCTGGAGTGTCCTTTTCCCAATTATACCTAATGAACTCTTAGTTATCCTTATTTTCTCAGTTTAAGTATACTTCTTCAAAGATTGTTTTCCTGACCCCTTAATCTCAATTATAACCTGCTAACAGTACTTAGATATTTTCCATTGTGCATCAATCATGACATTATTATACACTTACTTGTGCTAGTTATTATTATAGAATCCCACTCTACCACGAGCTGATAGGATCTTTGATGACAGAGACTGTCTGTTGACCCCACCAGTGCATATTTAATAGCAAAATAGCTTGCTATGCAAGCATGTATTTAGGAACCAATAAATACTTTGTTAATTGCCTGAATGGATTTTTTCCTATTTTTTTTTAAATTTTTTTTCAACGTTTATTTATTTTTGGGACAGAGAGAGACAGAGCATGAATGGGGGAGGGGCAGAGAGAGAGGGAGACACAGAATCGGAAACAGGCTCCAGGCTCTGAGCCATCAGCCCAGAGCCCGTCGCGGGGCTCGAACTCACGGACCGCAAGATCGTGACCTGGCTGAAGTCGGACGCTTAACCGACTGCGCCACCCAGGCGCCCCAATTTTTTTCCTATTTTTTAAAAAGACTTTTATTATTCCTCTTTTAAGCCTTCTTTATTTCAGTCTAATTGATTTCTATTTTTCCCCAATAGTCTTATCTTTTTTGGCATATTGTTCTTGGATCATTTTTCTTAGGTGTTTATATTGTTCATCTCTGATTTATTTCTACAAACTCAAATTTAGTAGCTGTCTTAAATCCAGAGTAACAACATATCTCTGAAAAATAGACCTATATTGACTCTCTAAGTAGGACTCAGTGTGCTCTCTGAAAGCCCGTTAAGAAGGAAAACACTTTGTAGATTATCCATGCATGCAGGAAGCCAGTAACCACCCCCTAGTGGGAACCTTTTGAATACTTCCCTGCAAATGTTTCCGTTATATATGGGAAGATGGTACTATGTTTCATGTTTAACTTCTTTTTAATCTTGAGTTCCTGAAATTTTATATAGTAATTTTGGATAGAGTTTGCTTCTCCAATAACAATCTGTTATTAGTGTTCCCCTCAGATCCACCCTTGTCACTTGCCTATTGACATCTATTCCAATAGGAACAAGGACGCGAGGATGGAATCCCAAATAAAAAGGAGAAACAAAGTTTGATTTTTATCACTGATTTTTGCAAAATTAAATGTATAAAAATAATTGACTGCAGTCATAAATCACTGCTGGTATTAGTTATCTGAATTTAATAAATATTATAAAACTTGAGCTTTAATTATTATCATCGGGAGTACTAAAATGTTAGAAAATAGGCAACGTACTTGCTAAGTTTTATATTCTAACAGGCTTTTTTTTTTTTTCTTGATGTACCTAAAAGAGACCTCCTAAATCCAAACCAGTTTTCTCTCTGTAAGCCTCAACATGTAACTTAATAAGTTTTCTGCTCCTGTTTCTCCAAAGCATTTCTTGGATTTGTGTGAACGAAAGGATGTTTCTCAAGGGCACATAGTATACTGTACCAGTATTTAAATTTGATGAATGAAAATTAGTAGTTTGTTAAAGGCACTGGCTTTGCATATTGTAGATGTTTTCCAGCTTTGTAAATTCTACAATTTGGTGAATTTTATAAATTGTTACGGATGTATTGCTTTGCCACCACAGAGCTAGAGGAGAATTACACTGATCATGTACAGTTTCTGACTCCAATCTGAACAGTATTTGCTAATTACGGTGGTTTAGGAAGACTCCTCGCTCAGTTTGATTGCACCAGTAGAAAGAGCTGTTTATAATATGAAACTTGTTCCTAAAATTCAGGTAGAAAACTTGTGCCCACAGGGCAAGTATATACCAGAAAATAGCATTTCCAAAAAATTAGCAAATAATTTCAGACCTATCAAACCTTGATATGATTGGTTTTGTTAGTGCTTAATGTTATGTTTACAGGTTCAAGGATACAAAATATTGTTTCTGCTAGAGGAAGGGACTAGCTGAATAAAATCCTAGTTTGCATTATGTGGCATAAGGTGATTTTAGTTATTCATATAGCAGGGATTTGGTTCAGGAAATGAAGGCTTAATATGCTGCGACATTTTCAGTAGCACACACACATACAATTATGTGTATCTACATAGTGGAGCAAATATATATTTACGTATTAATGTATACTAATATTATATATTATAAATATATGTTATAATTATATTATTAACGTAAATAAATTATAAGTATTATCAATACTGTAAATACATATATTTTAATCTCATCATTACCACCTTGCATAAAATGATTACCATACAATTTCTGTGTCTTTAAGCCTGTTAAAATAATGAGTTGTACCATACATACTACAGAAAGAGCTCAATTGTATTTTTTCTCAGTAAAAATAAAAGAATCAAGATACTGTTTTGAACATTTCTAAATGCTGCAGCAGCTCCTAGGAAGCCATGTTTTTTGTTCTCATAGCTTAATAGTTTACGTATAGCTTGGCACAGTGTGATTAGAAATAAGAATGAGCACCTCTGAGGTAGTAAAATTATCAGACCAGTTTGATAAAAAGCTTAGCGTTTTCTACAGTGATTGTAGTGACTACAATTTTATCTAGGGTTTTGATCCACTTAAGAATTTCATCTAACCTCTCTGAACTTAAATGTTCCATTATCTGTTCGAAAATAATTAGAAGCTGTAAGCAGAAGTCTTCATACATGGAGTTCCTTGGGAGTCCCTAAGCTCACCGTAGCAAGAGTGTGATGGATGCTGGTCAGCTGATATTGGACCAGCAGCTATAATAGCAGGAAATGCTGCTTAGCTAGGTGAGAAAGTTAACGTGGGGAAAATCAAAATGAAACATTTGGGATTTATGGTTGGAAATAAATGTATCTTTTTCACTTGTTTCCCCGGTTAGAAAGTAGCCAAGGGAGCTAGTTCTTTTTTTCAGTTGTTTTTTGAAAATTTATAATTAAGATCTAAGAGCCCACGTGATCTCAATCATATTCAGTGTAATTTCCTTCATCCTCACAAAGAAATTTTAGTGAATTAGGAAAATGTTTCGTACACTGCATGCAGATAATAGGTGAATCTGACCAGTAAATTAAAAATTGTCTGCTTTAGCAAACATGTGGTAAATAAACCATAGGAAACATGTATAAGCTTTTTGGGAGGGTTGCAAACACAAGGGGTTTGAGTACAAAGCCAGAAACATACTTTCCTTTCGTGAGTCAAGTAATGAGCCACGTTCCTTTAAAATGAAAAATTAATTTCAAAATGAAGAATACTTATTCATTTAATAAACATGTTACTATAGTCTCACTAATGAAAAAGTATTTTATTCTTTTGCAGAGAGATGCTACAAAATACAATATTCTCTGGTTTTTCATGTCATGTTGCTTTAAAAAGGAGTGAATTCCAACCTACATTAGTCTCTTTTCTCTAATTTTCCACTAAACTTATAACGCATGTACTAACGTATAACTGTGCATTATTTTTGCGTCCCCAACAAAATTGTTAATATCTTTTGGTTAATAGCTACTCCACTCTTTGTAAATCCCACAATACCCATTAACTGAGTAGTAACATTTCAGTAAATATTTATTTTTAGTTTGGAAGGATGGATATATTTACTTCATTTGGTTTTTACTAAGCTTTAACGGAGTGCCTACTATATGCTGAGTCCCATGCTACTCTAGGGATTGTAAAGATAACTATCATGGCTTAAACTTAGTGAGATTTCTCTAGTAGCATTAAATTAATAAAACAACATTCCTTAGGTTGGAACAGAGGAAGTATGTTAGGGGATTAGTAGAAGAAAATATGATCATTAATGGTGGGTTGGTTTAGGGATCTTTTACACTCTTCACCAATGCAGGAATACCAAAGTTATTTGACCTTCCAGTTTATTTGGTTGCGTTTGTCTAAAATGCATGCACTTTATGAAATAAATTGAACTTTGTTTCAGTTTATTTTTTATCCTGATCTTACTTTTGCCATATATATTTAATATATTTATTTTTATATAATTTATGCCATATATGTGTGTATGTATACATATATATTTCCATATTGTGTGTGATTAGGGGGATTTGTTGGTTTATTTGTTTGAGGGGGTTTAAGTCAGGAGATAATGAATTAATATACAAATATTCTCCTATAACTTAATTAACATTAACTCCCTCAAGGTAAGATATTAAAGTGTAACACAGTTTTCAGATATAGGTCTTATATAAACCCTGACATATCTGTTTCAAATATGTTTATTTTAAAAATGTTTATAAATGTTATATTTCTATTTTATTTTAAAGCAAGAACTTGTTAGTTACCATTTTAATCTGGAGATTAATTTATTAAGAATATTTGCTTATAAATGCTATTCACCCAAAAGAAGGCCACAAGTTCTCTCCTATTTTATTGGGTTAGGTATGAACATATTTTGAAAAGGCTCTGTTCTTTTTTTTTTTTTTCACTTATATACACAATTAACTCTCAAATAGTGTCTATGACAATATTTTTGGTTAATCTTTATATTTTTTGGAGCTAGGAGATGATAGCTACAGATTCACTAAAGATAAATCAACTCTTCTGCTTGATAATCTAACTATAATTGAAGTAACTGCCTGTGGAAAAAAAATTGCCAATTTAAAACAATATTCATTTTTTTCCTCCTCAATCAGATTGTATTCTTTATAATATCTATATATCTCTTTAGTAATATTTTGTACAGTAAATCTGTATTTATATACATCATGGACATTTGTAGCTGTTAAAAATGACATTCCTATTTACAACTAGGTATTAAGATACTTATAAACAGTGTGGATATAATTGTGTTGGCAGAGTTTTCTAATTGAAAATGAGTAAAGGACTTTCCTAATAAGGCATAAAGTCTTTCCACTGCTTGTGAAGCAAACAGAATTGCTATTAACAGACTATCATCCCTTTATTTAATGTGTCATCTGTTGTCCAGAGGAAATTAATGACTACCATCTGCATCAAAAAATACACAATTTAAACTTATAAGTTAGAACTGCAGCAGAACATATGTTGCAGTGAGATGGGCAGCGTGCGAGAATTCCTGTTTTCCTAATGTGATCCATCTGAAATCACTATTAAGTCTGGTAAGATCCCGATCTCCAGGTTTCCTTTCATAGTGTTCTTTCCATAGGCAGAACAATACACCATTTCCTAGTGTGAGTGAAGATGAAGTATAGAACATTTCTCCAGTAAATTTAATTTTACCTCTCTACAAGGCTCAGGCATCACTGCCCATTTTTAATCAATAAATTATTTTCTCCCTGTTAGATGTAGACTTTGATTAGCTTGAACTTCTTAAAGTAGTATCAGAAAAATAAAAAAAGAAACAATTTATGTAAAATCCGTTAATTGTGATCCAGGTATGTTGAATAAATTTTCTTCTATTCATCATGGTAATAAAGCAACAAAGACCAGCAAAGTATACTCTGGCACAAAGACTTGCATAATTAATGCCAACTTTTCATAACGAAAAGATGAAAACTTATGTTTAAGAACTTTTCTGCATGTCGCTTTTCCCATTAGCAGTTCAAATAGACTTCTATTTCTAAAGGTAATGCATATGCCAGATTATTATTATGTGGATCACAAATGAAGGTTTTTAGGAGTCTGTGTTAATAATACAAGATATTATTTTCATCACCATAAGTGAAGTGTTTTTTAAAGAAGCTACTGTTGGTTAAAGGTTAGTAATCAGCCAATCAAGACTTGATGAAAGACAGTTCTAATATTTAAGTCAACCAACCAGTCCGTTTAAAATATGTATTTGCCAGCTAAGCCATTTTTGAAGTCTGGTTCTCTATTATCTAACTGTCCTTTTTATGATGAGATATTACATTGCAGGGTCTCTGTGCTATGAGGTTGATAAGGCTGAATGTGAGCACTGGCATACAACTAAACTATTTGACTTACAAATCAGCATTAGAGCATAAAGTATTCAGGGACAAGGGGCCTTGGCGATTACTAAGTGATATTTATCATTTGGATTTCTCCTTCTCAAGTGCTTAAATTTAGGAACATGTCAGCGTTTGATAGGGATTAGTGGCATAATCTCAAGGTAAAATTTACCTGTAAGAACAAAATTAGTTTCACCATTAAATGTGTGTGTGTATATGTATGTGTATATATATATATATATATATATATATATACCTCAATTAAGATTTGGAGAAATCCCATGACCCACTAAGCTCATATAAGCCAACTCTCAAATCATGTTTCTCTCTCTCAGGGTGTTGATTACTATATAACACTCTACAGAGAGTAATAACATATTTTCATTTTATCCCTCATAACTGGCATTTTTAATTTGCCATCACAACATCAGTTGACCCCTGTATTCTACTCCAAGACTCCATCTGTGGTTTGTCAAGGAGAGAATAGAAAATGTTATAAACTAAGGATACTTTAAGAGAGTTGAGAGAATGTGAGATTCTGTAATAGTTCACTCAAAAAGTAAATTAAATAAGCCTACTTGAATAATAATGACAATCTGTTTAACCCAAATGGCAGGAATACCACTGTACTTCAGGAATGACCAGGGAAAAGACATTAAAAGCTGTGAGGATCCACAGACACATCTCTCCTCTCAGCTTTTACCCAGCTTGTGTGAAGTGCTCCACTAACCCCTTACTCTGAAGAGCAGGGTTTAGGAAAAGAGTCTCTTTGGCTTATCTTGGGAACATGCCTATCCCTGGATCAAGGAAGAGGGTAGAGTCCCATTGTTCCAAGTGGCTGTTGATGGTCCAGCAGTTTTGCATATACATTGAATAGACACTAAGATTCATAAAAGGAAGAGGGGGAACTAGAGTGGAAACCCAATAAATGACTGCTAAAAAGAGTTAATACCTTTGGTTCAATCAGATAAACCAGAGAAATTTTTATTTCAAACTGCATAGCCTCATTGTTTTCTTTTGCTTTCCTTTTTATTGTTCCTCTCTTTTTTTTTCATAATTCACTTTTCTCTTTTAATGGGAATTTATAATGAGATTTTTCTCCCAATTTTTTAATCGAAGTAGTATATATAGATAGAAATATAGACGTATAACATCTATGTTAGTATAGAAATATAAATATATATTCATCATATACATAGTGCTATATGTGAAATCATTATTTGAAGTCAATAATCGCTTATTGAGAACAAGAGCGTTCCTTAAGCATACGATCTTGTCATCACCACATGGAAACAAGAAGGACCAGAAGCATCTATATTAAGAAATGGTAGATTACAACTCTACCTAGGGTAGTCACTACAGGGAGAAGTTTCTAAAACATCTAGCCCTAGATTACAGTTAAAAATGAAGTTCCTCTTTGACTTTTCCGTTTGGTTAAAATTTTTAAATACTGGAAATATTTAGCTAAGAGTTACTGTCTTTAAGTATAAGAGAAGCTTTATAGGACACAATCTAAGTTGTCTAATGATGGAAGTTGGCTGTAAGCTCTCCAGAAATATTTATGGTACCCTTTACTTTCATATATAATAGAGTTATAAAAAAAGTTATATAAAAAGTTTCACCAAAGTGAAAGAAGACATTTAACAACTGCAGGATTCTCAGTAGAAGAAATCTAAACGTTAACACATGGAATCTATCGAACTTAAGAGTTGGTAAAGAGAAAAAAAAAACAACAAGATTTTTTTTTTAAGTCCGATAGTTCAAAGAATATTTCCTTAACACAGGGCTAGACATAATTGAAATTAGCGCTGCTAGTCATCTTTTTTTTAAATATATTTTCTTTGTAAGCAGAAATGAAAAGAGCCTAAAGCAGGAGTTCTCACCATTTTTTTTTTCAGTTCAGAGATTCCTTTGAAACAACTGATGAAAGCTATGAAAACTTTGCTCAGAAAAAGTGCACCTCCATGTATATTCAACCATGATTTTGATTCAATATCTAGGGATTTGGATTCCCTCTGAAGTTCAGATACACAGTCAAGAATCACTGGCTTAATGTCTTTGCTCATGTTATATCCCTAAGGGAAATTTAAGTGGTTAATATCTGCACTTAGATTGCCCAAGAGATTATTCTAAATCATTAGTGTTTCCACAGTGTATTAAGACAAGTACCGAGGTCTCTGTGTATCTCACCTTGTTTAATCTCAACAATCCAGTAAGAGGTTTTCTCCAATTAAGAGATTGGAGTTCTGAAAGAGGAGATAGATGAATGATCCAAAGTTCCGTTTAGCTAATAAGTGGCAGGATTCAAATCTCTAACTTGATTCAAAAATGTTTCCTTCTGCCAAGTTATAATGTTAAAAGTGTTGAATACCTTTTGTGAGAAGTAACAAATTTTGGGCCATAGAATCCATTATGTGTACAACCATAAAATATTTGGATAGCAGGAATTCAATTCAGTCCTGGAGAATATGAACAATCTAATAAGTAGCAGGTAACACTAACTGGAAGGAAATAATGTCCAGTTTCTCTTTTACTGTTACATGGTGTATTTTTAAATAGGTACAAATGTTCACTTTACTAGAAGATTTTTAAAAATAAAATAAATAGGTAAAATTAACTTAGAGTTTTTATAGGAAAAATAATTTAAATGGTAAAAATATTTCAGGCTAAAATGAAAAATCAAATAGATTTCCCAGATGTTTGCCCGGCGTTTTGTTCTATAATTTAAATCAGAATATCCAACTGCTTACTAATTAAAACAATATGGAGGGGCGCCTGGGTGGCTTAGTTGGTTAAGCGTCTGACTCTTGGTTTCAGCTCAGGTCATGGTCTCACAGTTCATGGGTTCCAGCCCCGCATTGGGCTCTGCACTGACACTGCTGAGCTTACTTGGAATTCTTGCTTTCTCCTTCTCTCTCTGCCCCTCCCATGTGCTCTCTCTTTCTCAAAATAAATTAAAAATAAGCTTAAAAATATTTTTAAAAATGGAGGATTTCATAAGCCCTCAGTTCAGCATGCCCAAAACGATCTGTTCTTCAATCCTAAATGTGACTTTTTTTTTTTCCTGTGCCCCTGTGTTTAATGAATGGTGACACCATCCACCATGACCCAAGCATCTCCAGCTTTTTTCTATTTCTCAACCCAACACCAAATTGTAAAGAACTTTATGGTCTGATCTTTCCCTGATCCTTCTGCTCCTAGGCTTAATCTTTTCTAGTTCAAGCTTTGCAAGCATGACAGAAAAGTCCTTTGAAGACATAAAGCTGAATGACAATCTAGCTGCAGAGGTCCTTGCTAGAATTTTGGGATGAAGGAGTTTAGAACCATTGTAAGGGATGGGAGCCTGGGAGGGGGGCATGGAGAGATTCATAATTTAAAGCTCTCTGGTCTTGATGGTCAGTATTCATATTTTATATAAAGGGCTACAGTGAGTCTATCAGCAGTACTATGCCATGTACCTACAAACTAGAGGTTGCAAGAGCCATCAGATGGCTCTAGCTAAAGTTCTGTCCTATTCCCACAGGTATGCAAAACTGCCACTTTAGTTGAATTATCCTTTTCCCTGTTTTTACCACTTACTGATTAATATCTAACATTAATGAAATAAAATATAAAATCTCATCAAACAATAACATTATAAGAATACACAAACATTCTATTTGGATAAATTTCACTTAATCTTAAAATGTTGGCATTTCTTAAAATTATAAATCCACTGATGGCATTTATTTATTAACTGATCATTTTTAAGTGATAGCTTTACTGTCACATGAATGTTTAAAAAATAAAAAATTACATGATTATTTGTGAAGTAATGGCTTAATGTATCCTTGCAGATTTGACAATTTAGATTTTAACTGAGTATAGCTCTAATGAAAATGAACATGTTAAACATGAATTTGTATTGTGGAATTTTTCTAAATTATTATATAATATAGTCAATTGCCTTGATAGAATTTGACCATACTCCACATTAATCTTTGCTTGTGAATTAACATTTTGTCATAATCCAAAAATTCTTTAACCATCAACATTTACTTGATACATTACTGGACAGCTGTGTTTCAATGGAGAAAAACATTATTCTATCAATAGTTGTATACATGGGGATTGAAAGGGAATGTTAATAGATTCTGTACCAATTAATCATTTCTTTTCTTATGCTCTGATAAAAATGAACAAGTATTCATAAAAATGCTGAAAATACTTAAGTAAAAATTGATAAATATCTTAATTAAATGCGGGTATGATTACTGTCAAGGATTTAATACATATCTTTGAGACTTTTTTTTTTCTTAACTGATTAGATGTCCCCCATTTCCTTAACCATACATATCATAGACAATAATGTATTAATATATGGGAGTTTAGTCCGAAAAAGTTGGAATCCCTTTAAATGTACTCAAGTGAATAAGGGGGTTTGGTGGGGGGAGCTACATTCTCTAGTTGCTTCATGTGCAGGAGAAAAGGTGATATCTAGGAGGCAAACAGACAAACAAACAAAAAAGACTATCAGATGACCAAAACCACACAATTAGAACCTAAAGAAAGTTCTTTAGTGGTAGGAAAGAATATCTCAGGAATTTCAGGGTGCTAGAAAATAGAAGAGAGCATGCAGAGTTATTAGAAGTTTCTACAGATTATATTTTGGGACCACTTGAAACTTTGGGAAAAGTGTTAATATAAATATTTTTATTTATGTTGATGCTTCTTAAAAGAGATGTTTTTTAAGAACCAAGCCACTAGCATTAATGAGTTTATAACTACGTTATAACTCAATTACCAGAATATATTTATTTATTTTGGGACTTCTCTTTTGTTTCATTGACCTGTCTATACCTACTTTAAAAAATGAATTGAAACACTGTTTCATTTACTTCCCCTTTATTGTATATTTTGTTACAGGAAGTAAACTGTCATTATTATTCAAAGAATTATTTTTTATATTATTTTTCTGGTGAAATTTTTAATTGTTGCATTAATTTCTCTTCTTCCAAGTGATACCTTATGTTTATTTATTGAAATAAATATGTAGTTTAACTTTGAAGAAGCTGACCCTTTACAATATTGAAACTTCTTATGCAGTTGAGAAGTATATCTCATTCAGATATACTTTAGTGTTATAATTTTCTTAAAATATTATTGAACTTTTCTTACTGGAATAACTTCTAAGTATTTTGTTTCTGTTTTTAGTATAATTGGAATATTATCTCTTATTTATATTTTTAATTATATATTGTTGGCACAAATGAACATTTCTGGTTTTGCATATTTATATTATATCTAATCTGTTATTTCTAATATTTTGTTTATTTCTTTGGTTAAAAAAATACCACTGATGGCTAATACTAATTTTATCACTCACTTCCTAATATTCAAATCCCTTACTTCTTTTTCCTGTCATATAGCATCATCTGGAGCCTCTAGAAACATGTTGAACAATGGTAGTGTTGAACATGAAAACAGTAATGTTTTCCTAATATTATTGCAAATCCTTGTAGAAACTATGATGTTTTCATCTCGCTTGTTTTATATATTTTCTTATTCAAAATGTTTTATATTGGTATTTTTCAGTTATTTCTCTAGATCAGGGTTTCTAAAGTACTCTATTACTATAAGACCATATTTCAACTTTCTACCTCCATTTAATATTTTTATTATCTTTACATTTCTATCAATTTAGTGACCTTTTTCTTTTTAGTATTTGCATTTTTAATAGTGTTTATTACTTATTTTAGAATTCTAGACATATCAGGAATCTCTTCTTTTACACTTTAAAATGGTTTTACCAAATACTCTTCAGTAGCCAGCAATATCTCTTACCATACAGATTCTCCAAGTTGTTTGATTAATTGACTTTTCTTGGCAAGTAATTATCTACACCTTTAAGACACATTATTACCTTACTCTGTGAAAACTTATTCCTAAATATATACTATACTTCTTTTTTTATGTTTATTTATTTTTTTTTTAATTTTTAAGTGTTTACTTATTTGTGTGTGTGTAAGGGGGGGAGGGGTATAGAGAGTGAAGGAGACACAATTTAAAGCAGGCTCCAGGCCCTGAGCTGTAAGCACAGAGCCCGACGTGGGGCTCAAACTCACAAAGCATGAGATCATGACCTGAGACCAAATCAAAAGTCAGATGCTTAACTGACTGAGCCACCCATGTGCCCCTATCATATTTTTACTTTTATATCGTTTTCACCATTTCTGTAACTACAGTAGATTTCTGATGTAGTATTTCATGTCTATCTTGGTCATGACTCTAATTTCTTGTATAAAGTAGGATGTAGTTAATAACTATTTTATGAAAAAAAAATTCTCAGCTGCATTGATAGACATTCCATATTTGATGTCATAGCTATTTCTAAAAAGTCTACAAAATTTTACTAAAAGCAAATTATTTCTTAGTTTGTTTTCAAGTGGTTTGTGTTACAGGCAGGATTTCCCAGGAAGGATAGTCTGAGATGGAATATAGTACCCAAAGTGTTCTTAGGAAGTGCCCTTGGGGTCAGCAGTTGTGGTCAGGAGGATAGAAAGAGGCTATGATTTAGGTTTAACACCACTTTTTCTGATTCCATTGGTAGCTCTGGAACTAGAATGATCTATCAAAGCTATCCTGAGTTGACAATCCAGCAGTCTTTACATGCATGTTGCTCTGGGAAGGGGTATAGACTTGAGTGAAGTGGCTTTCTGCAGCTGAGAAAATTCTGAAGTGTGGGTTGGCAGGAGGCAGCCTTCTAGCAGCTCTCTCAGATGCTAAGGCAACAAGTCCTTCCTTGAAGGGGGATCTGGGCAGTGATCATTTTATGCCATGTTGTATCCACAAATCAACCGATGTCTGGGCAACATCAAGCATGTGACCAAGGAGGTCAGGTGTTATTTTTGTGTAACACAAAACACAAATCTGAGTTAATATGGTTAACTAACTCTGTATGTGATAGGAAAAGTTAATATACTTCAAAGAATGCAAGATAAAATAATACAAAATGTTATATTTTGTGCTTCAGAGAACAGAAAGCTTAATAGATACAGGGACTTTAGAGAAATGTGAAAAGATAAGATTTGAGCTCATTCTTTTGATACAGGTTTCGTTTAGGTAGGTTTAGGAAACAGAGAATTCATTGCATGTTACGTGTCCTTCGGTAATTTAGATTTGCCTTGTATCAGCATGGTGAAATGGAAGAGCCTGACATATTTGAATGTAGCATCAAAAAGCTTATCTGGAAGCATAGTTAATTAAGTGAAGTGACAAGAGATAAAACCAGAAAGATAAGTTAGAAAAAAATTAAGAAGAGCCTCAAATGTTCAACAAATGTGTCTTCCCTTCCCTATCCTACTTCCCCTCTTTGGCAGATAAACAGATGTTTGTAATGTATAATTTGAAAACTGAAATAGTGACTTTTCATGTAATTCTGATCAAAATCAAGGAGCTTATTTGAATAATTAAATAATGATGTTGCAGTTACCTGAAGGGTTCCAGTTATATGTAGGAAGAATCAATATCTTTATTCATCTGCTTAATGGCCTCTAGAAAATGTTGTAGTTTTAGCATTTTGGTGCTAATACCATGGTAACTGACCCCATGAGTGATTTTGATAAGGAAAGTGTAGTCATTTACTTTGCTTAATGTTTTAGGATCATGTCTGGTGAATAGAATTATATTGTTTAGGTTTATTATCGTTATTGTAGAGAAAGTTTCAGAAAGTGCTTAAGTTGCTGCTTCTTCTTCCCCATGACAGGATAACAAATTTTCAGTTTGAATGTGTAACCTATGGACATTTTTAGCATAAATTACTTGGAAAATGTGTTTATCCTTAGATCAAGAACTCTTCTTCGTTCCAAGAGTTTACAATTTCAAATATACATATACATCCCATTTTTTCTTAACCAGACATTTCTTTTCTAGGAACAGTATATATATATATATATATATATATATATATATATATATATACACTAAAAAATGGACAACATCATTAACATCTCAAAATCATAGCTCAATAATTAGGAATGATATCTATTGGCTTGATTAATAGTTTTTCATAGTGATGATTCAGAAGTAAATGCTAAACACAGGTCATCACAAATTGATCAGATGTTCTGTTGTGATGATTGAAGTCAGATGACTTTTATAGGGCTAAATTTTTTTTTAATTTTTTTTTTCAACGTTTATTTATTTTTGGGACAGAGAGAGACAGAGCATGAACGGGGGAGGGGCAGAGAGAGAGGGAGACACAGAATCGGAAACAGGCTCCAGGCTCTGAGCCATCAGCCCAGAGCCTGACGCGGGGCTCGAACTCCCGGACCGCGAGATTGTGACCTGGCTGAAGTCGGACGCTTAACCGACTGCACCACCCAGGTGCCCCTATAGGGCTAAATTTTAAAAGGACATTTTGACTGTAACTCTCCAATAGTAATTAGCTTTATGGTAGGTATTTTCACTTAGCAATCAATTTGAAATTGTTTGGACAATGGAATTTTCAAATATTTGGTTGACATAATTAATTATCTATCTAGTCCTTTTGAAATATAGTATCAGTTACAAACCATTATATATTATCAATACTTAATCAGATTGCTGCTTCTAAGGCTTAAAAGTTGGAAGTGACTGAAGATTTTTATGAGGAAGAGGACAGTATGAAGAAGAAAGGCTATACTGAAGGCTATGTCATAAGAGCTACTCAGAAGGACTAAACATTTGTTTGTTTGTTTTTGTTTTTGTTTTGTTTTAGAGAGAGAAATCTGTAGGGAGGGGCAGAGAGAGAGAGGACAGAGAGAGAGGGAGAGAGAGAATCCCAAGCAGACTCCATACTGTCAGCAGAGAGGGTGATGTGGGACTGGATCCCATGTGCCATAAGATCATCACCTGAGCCTAAATCAAGAGTCTTACACTTAACTGACTGAGCCACCCAGGTGCCCCCATGCTCGCTCTCTCTTTCTCTCTCTCTCTCTCTTTTTTTGTTTTTTTTTGTTTTAGTTGGGTTGGTTGTCTTACTTCTTAAGTTCTATAAGCTCTTCACATATTAGAGAGACTCGCTGTTATAGTAAGTGTTGCAAATATTTTTCCTTTGTCATGTGGGTTTTGATGTCTTTATGGGATATTATAATATGCATAAATATTTTTAAATCAAATTTATTAGTGTCTTCATTTTTGTGTTGACTTGTGTCTTGGTTAGAAAGCAGTTTCCTAGTTTAATTTTCATTGGTTTGTTGCTTTTGAAAATTTCACTTGTGACGTTCTACTTCATCACATTTGATAGGGTGAAGAGATAATAAAAGCAAGGCAAGAAATATTTTGATGTAAATTTCTTGAGCTGTGGTTAATTATGATAAAAATCAGCTATAGAAATTTAAGTATTTTGATACTTAAAAGATAATTCCAGCCCCACTAAACTGAAAACCTACAACTGATTATTTCACCAACAATAACTTTTTATTGACACAGATGCTGAGAGTTGGATTTAATTATCTCCACTTTATTTTGTAGTCACTTTTCCATGATAATATTTATAACATTTATTAGGCATTTAAAAATAGAGAGACTGGGTCTGAATAATGACACTTAGGCACTTGTTCTTTACTTGATACTAATGTACTATACATTTTTAAAAATATTTTCATTAAAACTTATGTGTTCAAATGCCTTATTTCTCAACTTATGTTATTATAGTTAAGTGTATATATTTAGGTTATTTGTGAATAACTGCAAAGTGCATTGAAAATTTTAAAAAATCATTTTGAAGTTAATAAAGTAATTTGATATTTTAACTTATCTCTAATTTAATATTAAATATTCTGAATTTTTTTAAATTGTGACTCCTCAAAGATATTTTATTGTCGTTTTTTTGCTCTCAATTGTGACTAAATTAATGTTGATCGAACTTGCTAAACCATTAATTTCATTTAATTATGAAAGTTTAGTATATGTGGCTTAAATAACAACACGTTTTCATGGAATTGGATATCTTTCTACACCTGAACCAACCCTTTTATTTTTTTCCTAGTTTCATAAATAAGTTTATAGCTTTGGCTTACTACCTGATCATTATAATTTTTAGGGATATATTATATTAATGTGGAATATAATGGTAAAAAGCATTTCACTTCATATTGTAAAAAAAAAAATCTGAAGTACCACAAATAAATAAACATGGCTAAAATATTTTTAAAAAAATGTAGATTTGTGTATATATTATATTAGGAAGAAAAAATTGATATAAGTAAATTTAATAAGTTATATATTATATATGCCCATATGTATGTGTGTGTGTATATATATATATAGAGAGAGAGAGAGAGAGACAGAGAGAGAGACAGAGAGAGAGACAGAGAGACTATATATGTATTTTATTTAAGTCAGGATAGATGTATACGTGTTTTTCTATTTGAGTACTTAAACATAAAGTATGTTTTCATGGTCTGTATTCACATATGCAATTTTAATCTCTATGTCCAGATTTTTGGACAAAAGTTTAAAATTCAGTAATAAAGAAAAGTAGTCTATTACTCAAAATATATTTTGTTCTATGTTCTTAATCAAAATATATCAGACTCTCTCTAGGCATCAAGAAAGAAATGCTAAGTTGCTCCAGAATACTTTGCAAATGCTAAATATATGGGTCCTGGTCCTCATTATAGATGTTGTTCTGTAAACATTTTGGTACTCCAGTCTTGTCTTATTGATGAAATATTTACCTTCAAATGTATAAATGATCATTTACCCAATAAAATGCACATCTATAACAAAACGTTCTATATATGCAACTATGAATAACAACAAAAAAACCCCACTAAATTCCAATAAATTATCCTAATATATTTGATAATAACCAGCTGAGCTAAAATCTATTATGGATTTAACCAAAGAGATGTTTCCTTTTGGAGGTACACCTGAATTAAATATGCAAGCTATGTGTGTTGAAAACATATCAGTTTGTAATTGGATCTTTCTTGAGGCCATTCAGACATGCACAATAGACATGGCTTTTGCTCTTGCAATTACTTTAAAATTAATGGGGAAGGAGACTATCTAGTGTACTATCTCTCTTTTCATAATACTTTTTTTTTCTTCTCAAGGTAATGAAAAATAGACATTCAAATGTTCTTTTAAATTATTTGAATTCCACTATTAAAGGAAACCTAGGGACAAAGTCAAAAATTAATTTCTTTCTTCCTAAGGAACATTTTTAGAATCTAGGAAAAAATAGATGTCACTAGTTAGTATAATTGACAACAGTAGCCTCTGTGACCTCTCTCTAATCTCTGTGTATCAATTATATTGTTTATATTAACACATATTTATAGATAATATTTTTCTAAATTTTATTCTTATTGCATTTTTTATGAATTCATGTGATATGCAGTTTGTTTTCATTTTTAGAATATGACTGGATATGTGTTAAATGCTGAGTAAATCTCTATGTTTGTTGATCAAATGAATTCCAATGCTGGATGTTTTCTCCAAAAAGTACACTGTCCCATTAGAAACTCTTAGCTCATAACCAGAATATCTGTAGGTATTTATTTTCAAAGCCATATAAAGTCATCCAATAACTACCAAATGAAGTATTTAAATATTTCCATCACATTTCAAAAAAAAAATACATTAGTTGTGCAAAAATGCCTTAATGGTAAAAAGCACATAATTCTGTACTGATATTGCAGATATTCTCAAGTGCATTGCTTCTTTAATCACACTAAAATTTAATTGCACAGTTTGCATTTAAAAATCATTGAAATTGGCTTAGAAGAACCTTCAAATACTTGCTTTCTCTATATTATGATTTTTAAAATTGAAATAAATTTCAGGTTATGATGCTGCACTACATGTTTTAACATCTGTGAATTTTAATTCATATAAATTTCAATTAAAAAGTCTAAAAAGTGAAGAATTTATTTTTTACAAGTGGATTTTGCATACCATTTGAAAATTTGATTAATAATTGTTCTGAATATATGAATTATTTTAATGTAAGTAACCTATGTAAGTGTTATCATAAATAATAATTTTCTGGTGCCTCTGATGAAACACACTGAAGCAAATAACTCTTGAGAGTTGAAGTGCCACAAAAACGTTTTCTAATAATCCAAAATTTTCGTAATCATGACTAGTGCCTTTAAATGTTTAATTTTTACTCTCAAAATGATCTTATATTTAGGTTTCTAGTAGTAGATCCATCTCAGTTCATTCTGGTTCTTAGAATGAAAACTTAGGTCATGGTCATCAGATTCTTAAAATTAGATAATATTTACAAGAGGACTTCAGAAATTCTGGAAGCTATAATATTATAAAGGATAAAAAGATTATTAGAAAAAGTCGAAGAGTTTGTTATATATTCATACGTGGGGATAGAACAATGACATCGCAACAATTAATAGACACCACAGACAAAAGTTATAGCATGCACCTTTGGAAAGCCGTCCCTGTGTGTATATGTAAAAAAAAACAAACAAACAAACAGAAAAAAACAACGACAGTATTAGACAGTACACTGAATGTTGAATACCGTAAATTCTTTTGCCCTTTTCAGAATTATTTAGCAGAATGGTCAAAAAGTAATTGTTATGCAGTCATTAGGCAGGGGATACATACGAATAAGGCAATGAGCCAGACTGACCGACACTTACATGAAATTTGATGAAAAGAAAGGCATCCATATAGGTTAAGTAGATTGTGAAGAAAGCATAACCAGTTGTGGGAATGATAAGAATAGAGATGATGAGAAGCACAGTTCTACTTATGTAGGATGCAAATCATTTCCCACAGCAGGGAGGAGGACTAAAAAGAGGGAAACATTTTTATCTTGACTTGTAGACTAAGTCTTGACCTTCCATGAGACAAATTCCTCAAGATTCTGTTACTTAATCAAGGGCTAACTACAACAACAAAAATGTTGACACGAGAAACCCCAGTTCAGATATGAGAACACATAAGCTTTAAAAATGTATCTGCCTTTGGCAAATTAGGCCTTCATTTCAGATTTCTCAGGATTCACTGTCAGTGCTAGGATCCCATTACCTCGTTCATGGACAACAGCTTCCCAATCTCTTGGTTTTCAGACCTTTTCCCTATGATTTGTCCTGCTGCTAGATTGAATGTTTCTTGGGCAAAAATTTTGAATTGATCCTCATTTTTGATAGAAAAATCTAAATGTCAGACCATTATTTAAACTCCTCCAAGCCCTACTACCAGCCTGCCTTTCCAGTTTTACTCTTTACTCTATTCCTTCATGTACTGGATGCCCATAAAGCTGATCTAACTGTATTCCCGATACATACAGATTTTCCCACTTTCCTAACTTTAGAAGGAAAGAAAGCTAATTATATTGTGTACCTGTTATGCCCCAGCCCCTGTGCTAGACCCTTTTGTACATATTATGTGAAATTATTGTTACACGAGACAGGCAATATTGATCTTTAGCTGTTTATAGCTGAGGAACCTGAGGTTTTGACAGTGTAAATGATTTGCTTCTTATCATATAACTAGTAACAGACCAAGCAGACTTTGGAAAGAATTTGCGTGAATCAGTGTCCACACCTCTTTCTCCTCATCATACCACCTGGCCCATGTTATTTATTCTTTTTCAACGTGTTCTTCCCACATACTAATATCCACACTTATATTTGTCTTCCCAACAAAGTTTTTGTTTTCCCGCATTCAATATCTTCTGTCTTCAATGGATTATTGGAAAAAACTTGCATCATAAATATTTATCATAACTATTATTAATATTCATAACTTAGTTTCACTCAATTTTAAAGACTTCTACTATGGTATTAACTCCTTATAAGTAGAATGTATGTCTTTTTAATTTTTGTGCCCTTGGGGAGTGTATAGAGTAACCCTCAGACAATATTGGAGATAAATTGGTGAATGAATGAAAGCTTGGCTAGCTATTCTCTATGAATTCTCCTAAACTACATACAGTCATTAATAAGGTAATATGTAACAAAATAAGTATTATAGTGCACTGCACTGCTATTTGAGTTCCCTGATGATGTATGTAATGACCATGAGTTGACCTTTTCTAGGGTCGCCATTATAGAAATCTAAGATACCATTCCATTTCTAAAATATTGGTTAATTTTCAGTGGCTGGTTTCAAATGCCAGATCATGATTAGATGCCTTCTTGCAGAGATTCTTTCTGAGGTATTTTTTTTTCCACTGCCACTTTCTAAGCCCTGCACAGTGTGTGTCTAACCACAGAGCCACACATTCTTATGACTCATAACCTCCTGAAGCAAATACAATAACAATAAGGGTCTTCTGTGACACCATATATTTTTTTCAGGGTTCATTATAACTCATTTTGCCTGAGTGGGTGGTAATATCATTTACTGCTACTATATTAAAAACATAAAAGCATAAATAACATTAATGCAGACTTTTTCTGCTTATTGCCTCTAACTGAATGCCCTTGACATCAGGATCAGTGTAGAATATTAAAATAACATTGACATGAATATTTAATAGAAGAACTTGCATATAAATCATGGTTTCAAATTTAATATATCTGATGATAATAATTAAGTTCATTATAAAAAGAGGAGATAAGAAAGAAATAAATGATAGGGCAAATGATTTCTATATATGAATTATCCTATATGAGCATGAGACTAGAAAGTAAAAAATGGAAGATGTAATTAAAGTCACTATTGTATCTTGAATAAATCATAAAGAACACAATGCAGCCTTCTCCTTTATCAGAGGTATATTTGAGATATTTTAGTAGGTATTAAAGGAACACCTAATTTTATTTAGTTGTTTATTATTACATACCTTTAATATAATTGTCATTAATTAACAGATTATTCTTGCAAATTAGAAACACAATAGATGTCTTCCTTTAAAGAAGGTGCAGTATCTAGGAAAATAGAATTGAGTATTAATTCCCCAAATTATACAAAATGGAAAATCATAAGACCCTAAGTGACTAAATAAGTTTTATTACCAAAATTATTAGATTCTGATCTATTGGAAGTCAAATTTAATTTTAACAATAATTGATGGAACATTCCTAGAAACAACTTATCCTATGCAGAAATGAGAATAAAGGCATGAGTTAATCCCCTCCTGCAAAGGCTCTTTAGCATTTTATTATTGGCAGATTAATTCTAAGTAGTTGAGGATAAGTTGTACTCACTTGATTTATGCAAAAAATGGCTAGTGAGTATCTATTAGAATGTCAGTTCATAAAGATTCTGTTAACAGGTTAATCTGATCAGTGATAATTCCTATAAGGACACTAAGATAATGAGCACAAAATCTTCTGGTTGTACCTGGTTGCCTAATAGACATTAATAGATCTTGAAGAGATAACATGATAGAAAGAGTCTTTGCTGTGAATATAATGAGAACTAGACTTACATCCCAGCTTAGCTACTTACTAAATTTAGGATCTTGGCAAATTGCTTATCCTTCTCAAACTTGTCTCCTTATCAGTTAGACATAATAGTATCTGTTGGACAACATTGTCCTGAGGACTCAGTTCATGTGTAAAATCATCAGCATTGTGCCAGGCACCATTCAACGAAAAGTAGCAATTATTATGATGATCTGATGGAATTCTTTAATAGATGGCTTTTTAAATTTATTTTTTAATAGGTGACTTTAGAAGGATAATAATGTTTACTAACACCTAAAAAGCTATAGCTAAACTAAATACAGGTCTTATAGATTAAGTAACTCTCAGAGAAACGGAGTTTCATTTATAAAGAGAATTGAGTTTCATTTATAATTGATTTCATTATATATAAGGAAATCTTTATAAACCTAAATAAATCATTATTTTGTTGATAATTATTCCTTTCCCCCTGGTGGTAGAGTCCATGGCTTTGGATGATATATTTAGTTCTGGTATGTTTGTGCTTTCATTCTTTTTTTTTTTTTTTAACGTTTATTTATTTTTGAGAGACAGACAGAACGTGGGGGAGTGGCAGACAGAGAGGGAGACAGAATCTGAGGCAGGCTTCAGGCTCCGAGCTGTCAGCGACACAGGACTCGAGCTCACAGACTGCATAGATCATGACCTGAAGTCATGACATGAAGATCATGACATGAAGTTAGACGCTTAACCGACTGAGCCACCAGGGCGCCCATGTTTTCACTCTTTATAGCATATTGCAGTGTCCTCTCCAGAAGATTCATGTTGGGCCTTCCTGTGCTTGTTCCTCCATATCATTTCTGAAATGTGAATTACCGACCAGTCTGTGCCACTTTTTCTGTAACTTTGCTAAGATTAATCAGTAGGTATAAAGTGCTTCTGCCCTAAATACAAGCATTCACCGGTACCTCTTGGTCTCTATTATCTACTTTAACCCCGATTGCTGTTTACTGTTAGTACTGCTATCATGGCTACGTTTGTTACAGAACAAATTTATGTAGTCCTTGAAGTTCTCTTGCAACTCAATAAGCCACTTTTGGCCTTCTCCTAACTCTTCTTGACTGCTTTATGTTGAAGGTGGGAAGAGAGGTTTCTAGCTCTCCTTGGGCTTAAATAGGAACATAATAGCTTCCAAACTGCTAACAGTAAAAAAAAAAAAACAAAAACAAAAAACAAAAAAAAAAGGTTTTTTTGATCAGTTTCTCTGAGTCCCCCACGGGACTCAAAAAGATCAAAGTGACCAGCTTTTTTTTCTAAACTGTTGGCCATGCCTTTACTACTCAACAATAACATAACTTACTGATATAATTGATTTAATATTAATGTAATAATAACTAAACTTTTAGAGCCCACTAGACATTATAAGTTCTTTTCCTATACTATATAATTTAGCTATTATACATATATGTTAATTTGTAAATAAATTAAAAGAATCTGCATCATTTATTTTATTCTTTTTAAGTGTATTTATTTATTTATTTTGAGAGAAGCAGAGAGAGCACAAGCAGGGGAGGGGCAGAGAGAGAGGGAGAATTCCAAGCAGGCTCATGCAATGCAGGGCTTGAACCCACAAAACTGTCAATCAAGACTCTGACGCTCAACCAACTGAGCCATCCAGGCACCCCTGAATCATTTAGATTAGACTAATATAGTACATCCAAATTAAATAAGGTTTGGTGGAAACATTAATTGTTAAAATATGTATAAAATCAAGGCAATGTTATTTAATCTAACCTTTATATCCCAATATATTCATTTAGGTTACATAAAGAATTGAGAAGGATTGTCAATCTTCATTCAGTCAGGAAGGAAAGACTGTAGTAATTGTATTAGTTTCTGTGGCTGCCCTAACAAATGACCACAAACTTGGTGACATACAACAACAGAAAGTTAAATCACATTTCTGGAGGTCAGACTTCTGAAGTCAAGGTGTTGGTAGGTCTGTGTACACTCCAGAAGCTCTAAGGAAAAACCTGTTCCCTGCTTCCTCTATCTCCTGGTGGCTGCAGGTGCTCCTTGGCTTGTGGCTACATCACTGTCATCTCTGCCTTCTTCTTCATGTTGCATTCTTCTCTTTGTGTCTGTATCTAATCTCCTTCTGCCTCTCTCTTATAAAGATACTTGTAATGGCATTAAGGCCCACCTGGATAATCTAGGATGATATACTCATGACCAAATCCCTAACTTAATCATATCTGTGTAGACTTTTTTTCCAAATAAGGTAATATTCACAGGTTCCTGGGATTAGAATTTAGACATATTTTAGGATTCATCTACAGTGTTTGTTTAGCAATATATCCCATAGGCAAGAGGAGTGGGTATTGGTATAGCATGCATGCCATGTTTTGTCATCAGTGACCCAATCTGTCATTTTACAAATAAATGTTAGGTTATGTGACTTGTCCAATGACTGCATCAACAGAATCCCAGAAGGACTCACATGGTATAAAAAGTTGGAGTGATGATAGAGAGTTTAGCAAAGGAGTTTTAATAAAGGTATGGTCAGGGTTGAGGAACACCAACAAAGATTGTTGAAGTATCTCAACACTAGTAATGGAACTGCTAGGCCTGAAGGAACAAGGAGAAGGTTACCTTGAACTGACAGCAGTGTGGCCCTTGGGGGCTGCAGGAAAGGGGAGGTGAAGGATAAATACTAACCTCACTCTTCTCTCAATATTCTGCTCTTGCTTTTCATTGGTTGACCCCAAATGGAAGCTAGGAGACAAGGTAACCTTTTGTCATCCATTTGGTTCAATTTCACTGGATACATGGAAAAGTGAATTAGGATGGAGATTGGATATGGAGGGGCAAAGAAAAAGAGCAGGCCAGTCCCACAGATCATTAGTATCATAGCTGGAAGCAAAGTCGAAGCTTCTTTATTACAAAATTTATTATAATTTTCAACATGTCAAATTTAATTCAACAAATATTTATTGAATACATGCAATGTTAAAACTCTCTATGTGGCACCACAAAAGTGCCTATAATTTTCTATAGGTAATAACAAAAATAGGCTGGAGGTAATAAAAAGAAATCTGCATTCTTCTTACAGTAGTGATGAGAGTCTGAACTTAAGTGGGTGTCAGAATGAAAATACATACAACAATGTATATTTAAACGCCAATAGAATAAACAATAGAATTTTGCAAAATGTTCACTATGAGTAGAATGGAAAACAATGGGAATAGAATGCCAAATAGGAACTGAATATTTGAAAACCAAATTAGAAAATGTTTCTGAAATATACAATATTAGCAGTTAGCAGATAAGCTCTTATGAAGAAATTTACTTTGTACCTTAAATTTGAGGTCTGGTAGGAAATTTATGTCAAGATGACCAGAAAACATTTGAACTGTGGGTTGATTCCTGGAATGATGTAGGGTGAGAGGGGAAGAATATAAAAAAATATAATAATGATTCTGTTCATTTGTTAAGAAAATTATATTGTTTCCTTACTATGAGTCATATGCTCTACAAGAATTTGGTAATGGACTAATGAATATGATCAAATAATATTACTGCTTTCATAATAATCATCAAAGGTGGAAGATTTAACAAATAATAAAAATTAAATAGGAGATACACATTTATAAAGAGCTATTTGTTCCTTCTCAGAGATGACAGATGAAATTGCAGTAATGGAAAAGAAAGCTTAGAATATGGGCACAGTGTATTTTTTTATAAATTTTAATTTTATTAAAAATTTTTAAATGTTTATTTTTGAGAGAGAGAGACAGACAAGGAAAGAGAATGAATGAGCAGGGGAAGGGCAGAGAGAGAGGGAGACAGGATCTAAAGCAGGCTGTGTGCTGATAGCAGAAGAGCCCAATGTGGGCTTTAACTCACGAATTGTGAGATCATGACCTGAGCTGGAATTGGATGCTTAGCCAACGGAGCCACTCAGGTGCCCCATTATGTTTGGAATATTTTAGACAGGTATTTTGCAAAGGTATTTTGGATATGATTGTAATGAATTTTGTTTTGTTTTGTTTTCTATCTTGTAAATAGCAATGCTATTTAGAGTTTCAAACTAAATCAAATCACGAAAACTACACAATTTTATACCGGACACCATGTATTTTTGATAACTCTGTCAAATTCCTTAAAGTTATAAAATTATAGATGCCAGAGATTGTAGATGAAAGCAGAGAATGTCAGGGACAAAATCACAGTTGCATTTCGACATTTAAGGTATGGAAGGAAAAAGCAGGTACCAATAATTGTAATAAGAGCACTCAGACTGAAGATTTAGGATAGAATAAAATATTAACATCAGCCACAGGAGGGCTTTCAAAAAGTAGCATTGTCAGTGAGATAAAACAGTGCAGAAGCTCAGGAAAATGTAAAAATGAAAAATGGGAGAATTAACCCATTGACTGGGAAAAAGGAGGTTATTGGTGCTTTCTTCAAGAATGATTTGAATACTAAGAATATAGTAAGTGGTAGAAAAAGTAGAGCCCTAGGGAGTAAATGACTATAAAATGTAGAAATAGACAAAGTGAAAATAGCAAATACTCCCAAAGTAAAGAAATGGAAAATTTAAGGAACTTTCACTTTTAGCATAGAGGATATCTAAGTATACAGTGAAGTTTCCAATATGGAGTGAAGATGAGTTTGTACTAGAGATAAACAGTGGCAGAATCATTCATGGGAACAAAACGGGATGATGTCAGATATACATTATACATACTAAACATAATAAATTATAATTTAATAATAATATACTATAACATACTATAATAGTATAATATAATATAATATAATATATATAATATAAATACTATGAAAGGTGAAATGTTGTTTTGTTGTTTGTATTGTTTTTTTTCCTGCCCAGAGATACACATCATAATACATGTAATAGAGTCAATAAGAAATTTAAAAATATAGCAAAGGACTATTTTTAGAAGATAAAATGAGGAGATTGAGGACAAATCTCCATGGACTTATGCCTTTCTCTAACAACATTTGAAAGTTTGAGAATTCAGATGGTGGGAGTTACCTCTGGCCAAAGAGTGGCAAAATGGGAATATGAAGGGGAAAAAATATATGATGATGGTAAATGCTTTATTACAATAGTCAACACTGGAGTTCAGGCTGAGAGAGGAGCAAATGAAGCATAACAGAAAGCAGACATGAAAAAAATTATGATTAAATCCAGTCTTCTTCCCGCTACTGCAAAACCTTTCATGATCTGGCCCCTATTTGCATTTCTAATTTTATCTCATTGCTATCACAACTCTTGCTAAATTCCAGACCCTTGAGTCTTGTCAGAGCTTCCCAAATTTGCCAGATTCTTAGGCTCTTATATTTGTCTACCTGGCTGCTTCTCATAATTCAGATCTCAGGACACATTTCCTGACTACCCTTATTTAAAGTAGCTCTGCAACCACTATCCTATTATCTATTACAATGTTCTATTTATTTTGTCCATACCGTTTAAATGACTTATAATTACTTATACATCTGTTTTATATTTATTTGTTTTTCCTGTGTATTGGCTTTCTCTCCCAGTAGAGTGAAAGCTTCACGAGAATAGATATGGTGTTGCAGACCCAACTGCAGTAACAGTGGCAAGCACATTGTAGGTCCTCAGTAAATACTTTTAAGTCATGTAAATACATTTACATGAGTAAATGTCTAACAAAGGAAGGGATAGGAAAATGTAATAAGAATGAGGGGAAATTCAATGTAAATAAGGGTACGGGAAGGTAGGAAACAGCCAGAACGTGGAAATCTACCTAGTATAGAATTATTCATGAAGTTCTACATTGTGCAGCACTGTTAAGTAATATCTAAATCTAAGATCCAGCTACTCAATGGGTGAATGGTGGAGTATGGAAATGGAACATTTTGACAGCAAAAGTTAGAAGGATCCTAATTTTTATTAGGATAAAATAATATAAAACTATAAAAATGATAGCAGAGATTAGAAAAGAGTGCTGAGGCCATTGAGCAATGTGGACAAACTTAGATTCAATGGCATATTAATTCACTCTGTCTAATTGCCACTCACCTACTCACACAAGTCAATTAGTATTTATTTTAGGTGTTGAGGAAACAGATGTGGATTTCATTTATTTTATTATCTAGATACCATCTGCAACAATACATGTTTGTAAAACATTATTATGGACCGATAATTTTATTTCATTTTTCATCACTGCTGTCATCATTATTTTCTCTGGTTTCTTCATCACCATCATCCTCACTATCTTTAGGACAGGAGTTTGTGCCAAGCAGTCACAAATCCGCTGACTGTTGCATTAAACGTGGTTTTATGTCTACATTAATTGTTTATCTTTTCTTTTCCTCCATCTTCCTTTTTATCTTCCTTATCCCTGATACAATGAGATTTTACCCATTTTCAGCTGGAGGGTATTGAAGTAATGGTCCATAGACATAATGAAACAGTGAAAGCTTGGCTGAAGTTAACATTAAAAAAAAAAAAAAAATAGCCCGTAAGTTTTCACTGGCCATATGTTTTTTTTTTTTTTCCTTTTTTCTTTTTGTGAAACCACTAACCAACATGAGTGAGAAAACAAGTTTAAGTGGCAAGGTATAAACATCTGAAGGCTGGGCAAAATGATACCTTAATATGACAAATGGTATTGCTTACTTTTATTATTGTACAGAAATGTCTTCCCTTCAGACACAAATAGAGATACAAATAGCATAGGCAAGAGAATAATGTCACACATGCTTCAGAGCTTTTTGTCTATGCCCTGGTCGTCCCTTGATAGTTTAAAAAAATGTCCTTATTCAAACCAGACTTCATTATAAAGAAAAATGTTCTTGCTTTAGAGTTTTCACTGTAGCACCTGTTACATTCTTCCCCTCTGTCCATGAGAAAACTCTAATTCACCTACAAAAAAAAATTATAAAGCAAAAGGGAAAACAAAGACAGAAACTAATTTTATTTCTGAAAAAATAGATAATGCACCTGTCAACTTGTATTTATTCCAGTGGCCTTCGGTAACATTTTCTAGTGACAGCAGCAAAGATTCCAAAATTGCTTCCATAGGCCCCACACAGCGATAGGTAACAGGGGACATTATTAACTTCAACACAGAGCAATTTATTGAAGCCCAACACTCCATTATTAAAATATTGGAATTTTTTCCCTTTCTATCCCACTCATCACTCTAAATGAATCCACATTCTCTTTTCTTTATCTCTTTTCCTATCCCCCAAAAAAGCCATCTGCTATTTCCTTTATGAAAAAAATAAAACCTACAATTAGTGTCTTGTTCATCTTTTCTTTCTCAAAAAAAGAGAACTATTATGCAAATACTCTGCAATTTGGTTTCAAATACTCTTTGTAGTGTGATGAGCAATTTTCCTTAATACAACCCCAGCTTTTTTGCCAGGACTTACTAATAGATTTTTTTAAAAGAAAACTTTCATGTGACTTTTTTACACTCTTCTGATGTAAACTTTTTGCATGCATATGTAGAATGAAATTATCATTACTCCTTGAGTTGTAAAAGAAAAAACATTGTTTATATATTTTATCCTGAAAAAGAAGCCTAAAATAACCTGGAAATTGTTCTTTTACCTTAAACTTCATCATTGTCTTCCTCATGCTTTCTGAAAGCGCATTGTATGCAATGGCAGTTTACCTGTTAGTGCGAATTTGTTGGTTGATTTTAGTGTTTCTTCAGGAACTTAGGTATAATTTGACCCAATTCTTCAGGTACGGCTGATATCAGGTGTTTGGAGCTGTCTTCCTCTTAACAAGATAAGCATCTACAGTGAGAGGTGCTGATGGAAGTGAAAATTTAAAAGTACAGTATCAGAAGAAATAGCACTGCACTAAGAATCAGAAATCAGGAGTCTTAACCCTGATCTGCCAGTTATCATAAGACCTGAGGCAGTAAGCCCCCCAGCCTTGGTTTTCTCCTTTTATAGCTGAGAATCACTGCCTCCTTTGACTGCTACTAGGCTTATAATGAGGATCAAACCACAGTTGCAAGTTACTACTTTTGCAATGGATTCTAGATACATTTCTTGGCAATGTTTCAGAGGTCCTCAATTTCCCTATTTCCTACAGTAGCTTCACCTGGAGAGCTTGCTACAAATGCAGCTTTATGATCAATTTCTAGACTGGATTATCTGGGAGTGGGACCAGGATAACTACTTGTAATGACAAACCTAGGCAACTCATGCTCATGAAAGACTGAAAGCCACTAGAAGAGAAATAGAGAAAATGCAATCAATATAAATTTAATGTAATTAGATAATATCTAATTTTGTGCTTGATTAAATTTGCTATTTAATTTGATTACATGTTCTGCTTATTTGTTGGTGTATATGTGTATATTTATATGTGTGCATATCATAATTCAGTGAAGGAACCCTGTGGTTTACACTTTCAATATTAATGTTAATATTTAATTAATGAATAACAATACTGGATTAAATAATAGGTGATATTACTTGCTAACATTCCTATCTGTATTCTCCTTATAACTACATTGATTTCCTTTATTTCAAATGTTTACTAATGTTTCAAATGTTTTCAAATGTTTAAAATATACAGTAAGTGAAACCAAAATGTTTCTACTTTTTTGGACCCAGATGGGGCCATATTCATAGTAATGACTCAAATTTCTGGCCCTGCTCATTATGCAGAAACTCCAGCCACCAGAGAAATTTCCCCAAATAGTTTGGGCAGTTGCTGAGTGTCTCATACGTACCTATAAACTACTCAGTGCTCTCTGGGCTGCTAGTCCCCAAGGCATTGTTGTGGTGACAGGCTCAGCAAGGAAGCATAGAAACCGGTGTCCTCCCCTGTTCTATGCTTCTGGTTGCCTGGGGCTGCTGAGGAAGGAGGAATGTCAGCATCTACTCAGAAGCCATCTGGAAAACAGCAATTTCTGCTTCTGCCCACAAAGACTCAAAACAGTCTTTTGAGTTGGGCTGATAGTATTTTATCAGCTTACTTTTTTTTCTGTTTGCCCTTATATATCTTCTTTCTCAAAGACAGGTGCCCATTCTGCCCCACTGTTCCTCACTCATAAAAGTGAAACATTATACTTGACTAAGAACCTAGCTAGATTCAGTAAATTCATATACTCCATCAGATATATACGTAATTGTGAATCATCTTTAGACTCAGCTGAATTCAACACCGCTAAAGTAGCAGTGGAGTTTAAAAGTTAATAATGTCTTGGGGCGCCTGGGTGGCTCAGTCGGTTGAATGACTGACTTCGGCTCCGGTCATGATCTCATGGTGTGTGAGTTCGAGCCCCGCATCGAGCTCTGTGCTGACAGCTCAGTCTGGAGCCTGCTTCAGATTCTGTGTCTCCCTCTCTCTCTGACCCTCCCCCACTCATGCTCTGTCTCTTTCTGTCTCAGAAATAAATAAACATTAAAAAAATTTTTTTAAAGTTAATGTCTTCTCAAATAGCTTTAAAGTAATAATAGTAAGTCAAATACTTCTACAAGGCGAATAGTAAAAGACAGAAGTCTAGAGTGACCCTCCATTCCTTTTCCTACTCATTTTCCACAGCCCAAAACAATCACTTTCAGCTTCTCAGCAATTTATTTTTTCACTTAACTCTATATGTAAATAATATGCTAACACTGTCAACGCTTGATTTTTCCATTTTATGCATCATATGCTAACTTGTCACTAGGAACAACAGGAATGTACCTTTCACTTTCTTCCTATCACCCCCTTGCAGAGGTACACCTCCCTTCCCTTCAGTTTTCAATATAGTTATATGATGTCTGCATATATCAGCATTTGTACTTACGCCATTATGTTTCTACAACTATTCCCTGCCATGCTCTATAGCGAGTACAATGATTTTCTTTTTCATGGATATCTTTGTGTTTTACCAAATCAGTTGCTTCATTTTATTTTTGCTTAGTTTTCTGTGCATTGATCACTAATTTGAATTTCGGTTTCTGATAAATATATATGCTCTTAATGTATTTTAAATTTTTTTTTTCAACGTTTATTTATTTTTGGGACAGAGAGAGACAGAGCATGAACGGGGGAGGGGCAGAGAGAGAGGGAGACACAGAATCGGAAACAGGCTCCAGGCTCTGAGCCATCAGCCCAGAGCCCGACGCGGGGCTCGAACTCACGGACCGCGAGATCGTGACCTGGCTGAAGTCGGATGCTTAACCGACTGCGCCACCCAGGCGCCCCGATGCTCTTAATGTATTTTAAAGTCATTAGGTATTCTATCATCTCCATCTTCTTGGATCACCTTTTCCAGAGCAATATGCCCACTCAAGTCTGGACTGACTGCTATCTCGGTCTCTTGAACAGCTTTTATTCTGGAATATCCCTTCACTGTCGTTATTCTGTTTCCTCAATTCAATGTACTCTTTTAATTGCTCCCTCTTATTTAGTGAGCACAGCTAACGGAGAAAGGAGGCATCTGAGAGAAGTTTCTTTAAGAACAAGCATGGCTGAACATGTGTATATATCCACTCCCTTGGTTGAATTTTTGCTGGCTTTGGAATTTGAGGTTTAAACAATTTAAGTTTCAGAATTTCGAAGTCACAGCTCCATTTGGGAAAAGGAACTAGAAGTGGCCCCAATTTTCCCTATATATAAATTTACATAATCTTATTATTTTCACCAGAGTACTTCTCTTTCTATTTTGCCTAATAGCCGTAGTCCACAATCCTTTTTTTTTTTTTTTTTGTCCACAATCCTTTTGATTTAGCTTCTCCCAAAGACGAAAGGGAGGAGGAGATCTGCCGTCTGAAGTGCCTCCAAAATACACTTTGAAACGGTCCTACTGAAGTCAGTTTCTCCTCCCTGTTCCACTTGCACAGATTTGAGGCACTAACACTACTTGAGCCTTTGGTGGTGACATACGTGGTGTATATCGGATTTCTGCTCAGTTTCCCTACCTGCTACATTAAGCTTCGGATGTCTTATGTCTGTTAATTTAGTTACTACTATTAAGCCACATTCTACTCTGTATTCTATCTTTATTGCCTCCTTTCTATGATTGTTGGTTTCTGCCTCTTTATTAATGCCCTTATTGTTAATGTAGTGGAAATGAGAGGAAATGGAAATAATTTGTTTATTCGATTTTCCATGTCATCTTAAATAATAGATCAGTAGAGCTTTCTGTCCTCCATTTTTAGTCTTGAAAAATTTCAAAGGCACAGAAGATATACAAGAATGCTAATATAAACATTCTCATAGCCTCAAAGTAGGTACACTAATTGATAATAAATTGTCACGTCTGTGCCATCCCCCTTGTGTGTGTGTGTGTGCATGTGTGTGTGCACATGCATGGAAGGTCCTATTTGTTTTAAATTGTAGTAAAGATACTTAAAATAACTTTATTGGAGAGTAACTTTAAGATGCACTAAATGACTATCATATGTCCAATCTTCATTAAACAAAAATGACATGATTATGATAAAGAAATTAGAGCTATTTTCTCATTTCATGAAATGATAAAGTTGGAGTAGACAAGTTTTCATGATCTCACTCAGCTATTATATTTTATGATTCTATAACTAATACATGACTTATAAATTTGGAAATGAAGTAGAATTGAATAAAGGCAAATGTATGGAGCAAATTTAAAGGTTTATTTTTCTACATAAATCCCCAATGGGCATAGTGCTTGTAATTGTTTAAGTTTTGATATTTATAATTTAATAATTATACCTGTGTATTCTATCTGACTCCACACTAATAACAGATGACTTACCTTTGGTTCACCTTGTACTATGTACAAATAATTACATTCGTATGGAGTATTGTACTCCAGAACCAAGATCAAAAGTTAAAAATCCATGGTATAAATCAAGATTCAATGTCAACTTACTTAGCAGTAAATAAAATCAAATATTGTTCATACTACAAAAGACAAAACACTAATAGTAATTTTATATTCATTTAATTTTATAACATTGTCCATCTTAATAAATGCATAGTCCTTGTTTTTTCACTTAAATTTACTTGAATTAAATCACTTTAAAAATATAATAGCTGCAATAATGCCTTTTCATTTTTAATGGATTCCATTGAATGAGAGTACATTTTCAAAATTACTATGAGCACCATTAATGTAGTGAGTGCTATAAAGGAATTTGAGTTGAAATTACATTTAATTTTTTTTTTTTAATAGGAAGCTTTGATCATGGCAAGTATGGACCATCCACACTTAGTCCGGTTATTGGGTGTGTGTCTGAGCCCAACCATTCAACTGGTTACACAGCTTATGCCCCATGGCTGCCTGTTGGATTATGTCCATGAACATAAGGATAACATTGGATCCCAGCTACTGCTTAACTGGTGTGTCCAAATAGCTAAGGTAAGTTCCCATCACTTTTGATGGAAATGACTCTCCTCTCTTATCTCCTAATATAGAATAGTATGGATACTGAAAATATGTCAAGTCTTTCAGTATATTTAAATAAAACAAATTACTTGTGCTATATTGAAAGATGTAGGGAAGTATTTGCATTCAAATCACAGATCAAACACATGATATACTTATATATTTGGGGAATTTTTACTGCTATTTGTGTTGTGTTAACCAGATGCCAAAACAAATAGATTACTGATCAGAAGAAAAAAAATGTTCTACCAAATTTGTTTAGCTTTTTGTTTGTTTTGATATAGTTTAATTAACAAACAAAATCCAAGAAAGAAAAGATTGAATATAAGAATTATCCCATTTTAGACAATTTTATTACGATAGTATGTACATTTAATTCTCAATATTAGAAATGATCAAGTTCTAAATATCCTCCTAGACATTTTGATAATTCTCAGTTAGTCTTTAATGGTTGAGGTTTTTCAGCCTGGCACACCGTCTCGGGCATGTAACATGCATATGGAAGTGGCATGGATCTCAGGACCTGAGGTGATGGGGTGGGGGCTCTGTGGTGACCTAGAGAACACCATTGCCCTCTGAAAGGACTATGGTTTTTTCCACCATTGTACGTGTTCTTCCAGTGTTTCCAAGGGGCCAAAATTCTGGATTTTTTTTTTTATGTGACTTCTCCAAATTTAAATCTTGGCTCAAACTGCTGAAGTGTTCTAGAAACCAAACAAAGCAATTATGCCTTGCAGTCCACTGGTGTGAAATTTCTGGTGTCCATGTTTCACATTCAAATAACCCATTTATGATCACCTATACCAAGAATATTTCTTGAAAATTTTCTCCGGGATAAATAGATGTGAAATGAGTTTTAATTCTCTATTTAAACCTCTATTTACATCACAAATTGACCTAATGTTCAGTTAATTCTATAGATGTGTTCATCTTTGCATTTGTATTAGATAGATGCCAAAGTGTTAATTTAGTAATTCTAGTCTATTTCTTTTTACAGCCTATGAATGAATAAAAATTCATTTCCTAGAGTAGAAATTTGAGGTAATTCTTAAAATTCCAAAAATTATCTAAGGGGAAAGTCCAGTTTACTTTTCATACCATAAATTCCATTATAGTTTCATTATGGACCATGTATTATATTTTTGTTACTATTACATGTTGAACTGACAACTTAGAGAATTTTTTACAGTAATGAAGTTTGAAACACAACTCTTCAAAAATTGATTTACTTACCTAAGAACTCCAATAAATTATACGGTGAGCTAAACATGCAATAGAAATTCTCAAATCATTCTAGCAGTATAAATGAGAATAAAACTAAGTTTCAAATTTCTTTGCTGTTTTCTATGTTTCCTGCAGTATTCTTCATAATTTAGGTTTTGTCCTTAGAGATTCATGACATCAATATATCATTTATGCAAAGCTGTACACTCTAATAATAGAAACTACTTTGAGTTCCCTGAATAATTGCACTGTTTTAAACCATTTTGCCTTTGTGAATGCCATCCTTTCTGTTTAGAAATCTTTCCTCATAGCTTCTTGATCACATACGATGGTCCTTTCATCCATCAATGCTGATTGGGTTCCTCTGCTTACAGAACCTTCCCTACTCAACCTTTTTCTCCAAACAGAAACAATTTCTGCATTTGTTTGGTCATTGGTATCTTGAACACATTTTTATTATTCAAGTTTTATACTATGTAGTTTATATGATTGACTGTATGGCAAGTTTCTTTGGTCATTAGTCTTTTAATAAACATCTATAGACACCTTCCATGTATCAGATACTATGCTGCCTGAACTGTCTAGGGGCAAACAACGTGGACATGGGCCTGGTTGTCTTTGTATACCCTAATGGCCAGAATAGCCAACAGATAAAACAATTGTATATTATATAGTATATACTTAATGCTTGGGTTCACATTTTGACGAAAAATAATTACAGAGCACATTTAAGGTAGACATCATTGAATCCTCAGGGAGAATATTTGGCTATGGGATGAAAATTTAGGCAGAGGAAAGATTCCACAAGAGCTGTATAGATATGGTGACCATGTAATGTATCATCCAGGTGGGACATTTTTAAGAGTGAAAGAAGGCTCTGCCACTAGTTACGTGAAGGCAACAGACACACAAATGTGTTAAACAGAACAAGGGATGTGGTAACCCTGTGTAGCATGAAAGGTTTGCATTTTATTATAAAAACAGTAGATATTGAAGTATTTTACATTCTAATGGGACATTGCCAGTTTATATATGGAGCTGAAATCAAGGCAATCCAAAAATGAAAATGAAGATACCAGTCAGAAGTCTGGGGGTAATGAAAGTAAGGAGAAGTAAATAGGATTAAGATGTATTTTTTAGATAAATATAGGCTTCTGAATATGATAAGTTGTTGGGGTGTATGGTGGTGCTCTTTCCTGAGCTGGTGAAGGCTGAGATTTGAACATAATTGTAGAAAAAAATTTGAGAGTTCAGTTCCAGACATGGCAAATTGCAAAGGTTTATACAACATGAAACCGGAGCTTTCGACTAGGTGGTTGAATTTGGTTGCGACTCTCAATATAGAGTGAAGAGTTTTGGGTATTTAAATATATGGGAAAATTTGTAATGACCTAGCTGCTGACTCAGTCTGATTCATATTTCTTCCCAGCACCGAAAATTGGTATAGTAGCCATTCAATAAACATTTAATAAATACTTTTAACTCATGAAGAATTTGAAAAAATCTTTATGGGAAAAACCCATAAAGAGAGAACCCTTCCTTCATCTTTTTTTTTTCTACTTTGGGGGCACAATTGTATAGTGGAAACAGCATTAGGATCTGAAGGACCTGCATTAATACGATGGTACCCACTTTTTTTTTAAATATATGAAATTTATTGTCCAATTGGTTTCCATACAACACCCAGTGCTCATCCCAACAGGTGCCCTCTTCAATACCCATCACCCACCCTCCCCTCCCTCCCACCCCCCATCAGCCCTCAGTTTGTTCTCAGTACTACCTTTTTTTCTTATTTGCAAAATGAGCATAATTGTATCTACTTCTGGTAGGCTGAAACTCCCTACCCTGAAATATGTTATATCCCATCCACGGCATCTGTGAATATGTTACTTCACATGTTAGAAGGGAATTGTGAATGTTATTAAATTAAGGATTTTGAGATGAAGAGATTATCCTGGATCACCAAGGTGGGCCCAATGTAATCTAAGAATTCTTATAAGTGGGAGGCAGAAGGATCAGAGTAAGTGAAGATATAAAGATGGGAGCAAAGCTGGAGTGATGTGCTTTGAAGACAGGGTGCTGGGAAATAGAATCTACCTCTAGAAAGGAAGTAGATTCTCCCTACAATGTTCAGGCCTGCCACATCTTGATTTTATTCCAGTTTACAAACCAATTCAGGACTTCTGACATCCACAACTGTAAGAAAATAAATTTGTATTGTTTTAAGCCATTAAATCTGTGGTAATTAGATACAGCAATAAAAAATTAATATACTTCCTCATAGTGGCTTGCAAAGATTAAATAAAATAGTCCAATGCAACTTCCTTGGCTCAGCTCCTAGAACATGAAGTGCTTAAAAGCAATCTGTTTTTATTACGTATAGGTTGAAAGCCTCAAAACAGAGAATTGTTTTAAAAATTTCTGTAAAATATGAGTAATATGGTCTGAGTAAACACAAGTATTTCACAAATAGTTATTCCTGTAACTTAGAGGCTTTGTCTTCCTTGCTTTCAATTCTTACCAAGAGTGGCTCAGGAAAGTAAGATAGCATCATAATTACTTCAATACCCACTTAGTTTTTTTCACTGATAAAGTTGGGGGGGTTGGGGGTAAAACTGTAAAGTAACTTATATATATTTGTGTTATGACATACCTGTAGAAAATACAACAATACATAGGAAAATAATAATTATAGCTAACATCAAGCAGCTCTTACTCTGTGCAAACCACTACTCTATATTTTATTCATTAATTAATTTGTCTCATCACAAACCTATGAAGTAAGTATCATGATTTTCATTTCACAGATAAAATCGCAGAGAATGTAAGTTACTTGATTAAATGCACACAGCTAACACATAAATAGTTGAACAACTAATCTGTGTTTTTGTATATAAGGGAGAAAATAATTTTAACAAATTTTACCCCTATTCCCAGTTTTCTTTCCATTTTTCCTTTGGTATGTCATTCTACAAAACTTTATGTCATAGGAGACAGAAATTTAAACACCAAAATTGTTTGACTCTTATAGGTAGCCATATTAACTTTGCAAATGCTGTATTTGGAACTTGATTTAATTTGGAAGCAGAGCAGGATATATTATTATTTAATGTTTATATAATAACATATGCCTTCCTGGTGCTTTATGAATCCAGGATAGAAATAATGATGAGAATCCCTTCTTTCATACTTGTTGCTAACATGTTGGGCAAGCAGTTTTTAAGACAGCTTAGCAGACTCTCAAAAGTGTATGTGAGTTTAGAATGACGGAACTTCCTGGTAACACCAATAATGACTGAGTCTATGTGGATAAAGCATGTCTTATACACTTGGCATCTGCTTGGTGCTTTAGGCACATTGTGCTATTGAATATTTACTGAAACTCTAGTAGGTATGGCTCATTATTCTCCCAATTTATAGATGAGGAAAATAGGGGAAGTTAACTCCTAATGGAAAAAACGGTAGGTTGAAATGCCTGTGTTCTAACCAGGGAACTCTGGTGCCTGAGCAAGGTCTTTAAGCCATTCAGCACCTGCCTCTCCAAACACATACACATCACTGCAGCTTAAAGCTGCTTGCTGTCCTCAACAGCACTTCTGAATATGGAGAGCATCAAGGAGCAAGACATCTGACACCATGAGACAGTGGTGTCTCATCATTAATCCCATAAAAGAAAAGGTTCTATCATGAATAATACTTTTCATTGTCTTCATGAGAATTTTTTTTTATTGCCTTCTCATCAGCATGTATGTTACATTTTCTGGGAAAGAACTAGATAGTCTTTCAACTTTGGGGGATTTTTTTGAACCAATGTTTTAATTATAAGTTATTTTGATAAAGCAAGCTCAACTGTTCTGTGAACAATTATGCAGTGTAGATACTGATCACAAGTACCACTATAAATTAGGATTTAAAAAAAATAAGTTTATTCATTTGTTTTGAGAGAAAGTGCACATAAGGAGGGGGTGCAGAGACAGAGTGAGAGAGAGAGAGACAGAGAGAGAGAGAGAGAGAGAGAGAATCACAAACAGGCTCTGAGCCTTCAGCCCAGGACCTGATGTGGGGCTTAAACCCATGAACTGTGAAGTCACGGCCTGAGCCAGAAGTCAAGAGTTGGACGCTTAACTGACTGAGCCATCCAGGAGCCACAAAATTAGGAATTTAAAATGTGTAATTTGGCACTATCTTGTGTTGAGCATACAGACTCTAGAACCAGTCTGAATGGGTTCTATTTCCAGACCCACCACTTGTCAGCTGTGTGGCCTTAAATAAGTTAATCTCTTGAGTCTCCTGAAAATGGGGATAATAAAAGTAGTTATTTAATGGAATAATTATGAGAATAAGGTAATATTCTCTGCTTAAAACACTGTGTAGCATACAGTAAGAATGTACATTCTGTGTTATTTTGAATATATTTGATATGAAGGCAATAAGGAAAGGCACTTACATTCATAGTTAGAATGCCTTAATGATGTTATTTTGAAAATACTCTATTTTTGAATCTCAGCTATAAAAGACTTAGCATTTGTTCTTAGATGATGCTGGGGATAGGAGGAGAGAATCCTATGTTTAATATTTAGTATTTCTTATTTTTGGAAAAAAGGACCTGAGTCCCCTATCCTCGTGTGTTTTTTTTTTTGCACAGATTCCTAAGATGCTGTGCTGTATTTGCTGTTATTATGACCTCTAATTTTCATGTTAGAAAATTGGATTATTGGTAACATTGAAAACATGGGAAACTATCAGGGAACTGGCAAAGAGTTGAGTTTTGGGTATTTTGAATAAGATAGTCCGTTATTGAAGAGGAATAAAGAGAAAATTCTAACTTGTCAATCTCAAGCTAGAAAAGGTTAACATTGGTTTGAATTCCTGTTGCTGCACAAATTTTAGCTCCTGACTACTTTCTAAAGAAAAGCTTATTTGAAATATTTTTGTTGATGTTGCTACTGTGTTCTAAATTTCAGTTCAATTCAGATGTAGGGTCTCAAGGGCTTTTTTTTTTCAGTAGTTTACCACTGAAACTAGTTAAAGAGATAATTCTAAAAACACATGTCAGTGGTCCACTATAAACTACAAGATAATTCATTGCCTGATTAATTCATAAATTGTACCATCCTTAAAATTCTTCTGAAAGAAAATAGAAATAAAAGTCACTCAATATTTTAAAGAATAAAAAAATTGACCTAATATGTTTAAGCAAAATAATTTAGATTTTTGCCTCTAAGACTCTTTAAGTTGTATTTTTATAAATAGATTGATTCCAGCATTTATATTTTTGAAGAACACTGTATCATTTAAAGGTCAGTATAATTTTAGGTTAATTTAATATATTTTCTTAATTAAACTGTAGGTTTTTTTTATATTTCACACTCTACTTTATCCCTGATTTACTTTTCGTGTCATATCATATTCCTGTTTCAAGCTAATGAGAATTCTACTGTGAAACCTGACTTTTTGTGGCCATTAAAAAGTATCTGTGTACCTTAGTTTAATTTATACTTCGTGCCAGAGTAGGAGTTAGTGTGAGGCACAAAGTGGAGAGAAGAACCTCTCTCAGTTCAAAAACAGTTCACAATGATGGAAAAGAGTAGATTTCTGTGTTAAGAAATTAATTCCTCTTCCACACACAGATACAAAGTCTTTGGGTTTGAATGTGTTACATGAGCAGAATCTTCATTTTCTTTCTTTCTTTCTTTCCTCTTTTCCATTTTTCTGCTCACAGTAGCTACACAGAGTGATAGGAAAACTGTAATTTTACCATTGGATCCAGCCATTTTCTCTTTACGAATTAAATTAGATTCAAATCTGAATGTCTGATGTCAGTTAAATGCATGAACTGGGCACCAAAATTTCTGCTTTGTTTGTGGTCAAGGCCAAAGTCTATATGTAGATACGACCTCAGTCACTATACATGTATACATTATATATATGTATTGTATATATTATATAAATGTATTATATATATATACTAATATATAAAATTTTGAAATAGTAAATAGTCTAGAGAAGAAACAGAACACTACTAACCTTCTAGGAAAGATAATTGGTACTTATTATATTTAATAATATAATTATGACTTTTAACACTTTTTAGAAGTTTGTGAATGTCAATTGAATGAATAGATTTGGAAGGTATGTTTTGACATAGCAAAATTATTATATTTTACAAAGATGGAGTAGAAGGGACATATTAGAATTAGAAGCCATGGTGTTGGTGGCATAGCCAAACCTCACTTAATAACAATTCCCAGTTTAAATGAAAATAGAGATTATTTTTTTCTAGTCATATAGCCACATTTTGAGAAAGACAAGGACAGCCTATGTATTTATCTTCTTAATAATTTACATTTACATCTTATATCTTATTTAATATATCATTTTTACTGCTATTATATAACTTTAAATGCATTATATATTCTAATAAATTATCATTAGATCTTTAGAGAAATACAGTAGCATGAATCTGAGTCAATGGTAAAATTTTATTCAGAGTATATACCTTCAGTGACTTTCCCAGGGTCATGTTGCAAACTAGTCCAAGGATGAAAAATAATGTCCAAGTCATTGATTATCTCATGAAGATACATCATTCAATTTTTCCCCACTAAAGAAGCAGCCTGATAAGTGAATATTTTCAAGGTCTCTGTCTATTGTTTAGATCTATGTTTTCATTAGACATTTGAGATTTAAATCACAAGGGAGAATATCTGTGGTCTTTAGGAAAGATTCATTTATTTATTCATTTAACATAATATCAAGTTATGATGTAGTAGTTACCATCCCAAGATCAGAGGTTTCAAGCAAGAGCAACAACTATAAGCCCCTCTGTCATGACTTTTATATTCTCTTGGGGAAGGTAGATACAAAAACCAAGTAGACAAAAAACATCACCTCGTATGGTGAGAGATGAGAAACGGTGCCACCCATTGGTATTTTAGGGAAGAATTTAGAAGGAAGTAGTGTTGTGCTCCTCTTTTAGTTCTACCACTTATCATCTGTATGACTTAGGCAAGTTCCTTACTGTGTCTAAATCTGTTTCCTCATCTATAAAATGGGCAACAGCCTCCATTTGTCCAGCTGTTGTGAGGTTAAATAAGATCGTAGATTGACTTTGCACATTTACTACTGAAGCTTTAGTGCTTAAAAAGTTATTATAATATTTATAAAATTATACATTATTTAATATTTATTAGCATCAAAATTAATTTAGACATGGCTTTTACAGAAAGACAGCATAGTATAACAGAAAGAACATGAACCGTAGAGAAATACAATCTGGGTTTAAATTCTGAATCATAGTTGTGAGAACCTGGAGACCCATTTTCCATTTTGCTAAATGAGAATACTTGTGTATGCATAAAATGAAGCAAACCTATGTTTTTCAAATTTAAATTAATAAATAGGAGAAACTGATATTAATCTGAAAAATCAGAAGTTTTTACAGAACAGGAATATATGTATTTCTTTATTCATTTGTATGCATTTATTATATCCTTTTATCATTTTTACTCATTTAGTATTGTACTCATGAATATTGAAAATTTCCTTTGAGACCCTACTATGATTATAATGGTTAAGGAAAATGGATTTTGGACTTACAAATATTTAGCTTCGAATGACAACTACCAGTCTATAACTGTAAAATTTTGGGCAAGTTTTTTAAACTCTCTGAACTTACTTATCTAAACATTAGAACAATAATATTTAGCTCATAGAGTGTTTATAACAATTAAATAAAACAGTAAAATGTGTCAGTATGTTAATATATTGCCTAACACATAGTATCCCTCAATAAATATTGACATTGTTTTTTGTTGTTGTTGTTGTTCTTGTTGGTTTGTTTTTGTTTTCTTAAATCACATAGAGCAGTGCTCTCAAGACCATCCATTTCAGAAGATTGCTATATTTTGCACAATTAAAAGAGTTCACTTGAAATATTTTTTCCAGGACAAAATACAAACGTGCCCCAGAGAAGTTTGTCCATCATTTCCTCATGTTAAATGAAAGTGAATTTGATCTACGATAACAGATTAGAGGAACATTACATTATTTTTTTTCTAAATTAAAATTATTCCAGGTTGGTGCACACCTATCAAAGTTGGTTAGAAATTCCATTTTAATCATGTATTGGGAAGCCCCCACAAGGATTTTTATAGGGATATTGAAGCATCTGATGAGAGATATATGATTCTTGGCAGACAGGGGCAATCTTCACTTTTCTGACCTTTATAATCGGTACATAAATGTGTTCCTTGTTCAGCTCCATGGAAGCTGAGCTCTCCAATCTCTCTACATAGTCATAATGGCCTCCAAATCATTTTCTTTCTCTCTCTTTTATTTTTTAAAGTTTATTTATTTTGAGACAGAGAGCACAAACATGGGCACAAGTGGGCAGGGGCAGAGAGAGAAGATGAGAGAGAATCTCAAGCAGGCTCCACTCTGTGAAGGCAGAGCCCAACATGGGGCTCAATCTAGTGAACTGTGAGATCATGACCTGAACCAAAATCAATAGTTGGACACTTAACCGACTGAGCCACCCAGGCGTCCTTTTCTTTCTCTTTTATTTGGCACATAACTTAATTGTTTATTTCTCATGAGTTTAGGTCTGCTGGGTGGGTCTAGGATCTTGGCTGGACTCATTGACCTATTGGGGGGTTGGCACGCTGTCAGCTGATCTAGACAGGGCTGATAGGGTGACTGAAAAGATTGAACTCTGCTTCACAGAACTCTCTTCCTCCATCAAGCCAACTGGCTATGTCTGTACAAATCTCTACCTCATTCTGCTCAGTCCCCCAGGTCCTCAGCATCCATCCACATATCATCTCATGAGAAGCCTAGCATCTCTGTGAGTACAGACTGAGAGTAGGAGCATAGCCTCCCCCCACCTCACTTTAAGCTCTCTTCTGAAATTGTCACCATAATACCTTCTTTTCTTGTTGGTCTTGGAAAATCTAACCATTTTTCTCTAGGTTGTTGTCTTCAACCTTATCCACATGCCACCCCATCTTCACAGCTAGATAGAAATAAGTCAGGGGCGCCTGGGTGGCTCAGTTGGTTGGGCGACCAACTTCGGTTCAGATCATGATCTCACAGTTTGTGAGTTCGAGCCCCGCGTTTGGTTCTGTGCTGACAGCTCAGAGCCTGGAGCCTATTTCAGATTCTGTGTCTCCCCCTCTCTCTACCCCTCCCCTGCTCACGCTCTGTGTCTCTCTGTCTCTCAATAATAAATAAACGTTAAAAAAAATTCAAAAAAGAAAAGAAATGTCAATTTCTCAAACAACAAAACCAATATAGACTTTTTCCTGTGTGCTGCTGTCTTGGAATTGCAATTTTAGGTCCTGTAATACAAAAACTCCTTTAAGATGAATAGCCCCGGGGCGCCTGGGTGACTCAGTCAGTTAAGCATCAGACTTCGGTTTGAACTCTGCATCGGGTTCTGTGCTGAGAGCTTAGAGCCTGCTTCAAATTCTCTCTCTCTGCCCCTCCTCTGCTCATGCTCTGTCTTCCTCGCTCTCAAATATGGATAAAAACACCTTAAAAAATGTTTTTAAAAAGATGAAGAGCCCAAATTAGAAATACAGGTTTTCCTATTTATTTTAAAGAAGCATGCACAAAACACAAACTGGTATCTTAATTTGCTGTGTATACAAAAATAAAAGAAAGCAATAGAAAAATTGCATGGAAAGGATCCAGCCCAGAAGAGTTACTGTGTGGAGGTGGTGAATCTTTAAAAAAAATTAATATCAGAATTTGTTGAAATTATGTCATAGCAAGGAGCCCTGAAAGATTATCTGGTTCAGTGATTAAAAAAAAAAAATTAAAGAATGCAATTATTTCAAGTGAAATCTTACTTGAAAATCTAAACAAATAAAACCAAAGCGTAACTACAGCAGCAGATGGCATTGAGAGGGCTCCTTGGGACCATGAGTCTCCCGTGGTCTTCACAGAGACTAGCTTTAAAACCATCTATCTGATGAGCTTGTGTTGAAGATGGAGAAGCCTAAACAGGTGACAGAGTTTGTATGAGGACATAATTTTTCATAGTAATAAAGCCATGATCTGAATCTATATATCTATATATCTATAGATATCTATATATCTATAGATATATAGATATCTATATATATCATGATCTGAATCTATAGATCCCCCAGCCTACATCAGCTGGCAGGCGAGCACCCCTTCCCTTCGCTCTGTAGGATTTGTGGACTCTGTGTTTACAATTTCAGTGAAAATCACTACTACCGTATTAGAGAGTTAGTCTAAAAATTATATATTTTTTGTGATAATTTGTAAATGATGCTATGGACTTTTGCCCCCTATAGAATATTAAATGAGAGCCAGCTAGATTTTTACTTCTATGTGCTTTTATGCTTTCAGTTTACCATCTAAGTTTTTTTTTTTCTAATCTCTCTTTTCCAACGATAGTTTTCCCTCTCCATCTTTATATCAGAATGTCTAATAACATTGCAACCTCCCAAATTGGTGATAAAGCACCTGGCTGAATTTGAATTGTGTTTATCCCCTCCCGGAAACGACCTCATGCTTTTTATTTATGTGCCAAATTCTCATTGCCTTAAAGGAGGGCGATAGAAAAGGGGTAGTAAGGGATAAGAGAGAATCTCGAATGTGCTAGATGAAAATGAAGTTTATTGATGCAGTTTCTAGAACACGGGTCCCAGAATTGCAATGAGGCCTTAATTGTTTCCCGGGGTTTGCATGAAATATGAAGGCCTCTCACTTAGAGAAGGAGTCATGTAGGTTGTTTCTTGTCGAACCTATAAAATAGCAAGTTTCCCTTTTGCTTTGCCTGTGGCTTTGTTTGGCATGCTGAGCAACTCTAATTCAGCTTGGAAGTTACTCCATTCTATAAATGGCAGAGGTTTTCATTCAGCTACCATACACATCCAGAAAGTAAAGAACTTAATTTCTTGACTGTAAATGTATGCATTGGCTGGTACTTTTTTTTGACAGAAAAGTGAAAGCTATCCAACCCAAATGGATTAAATTGTACTTCATGTGTGTAAAGTGTTAGCAATTACATCTATTAGTCATGACTCTGTGAAGCTTGGTATTGTAGTAGCTTTTAGGAGCACAGTGATTTTCTCAAATGGAGAATCAAAGTAGCAGGACTGGGTGTCTACTTTATGGCTCCCTGTGGCTTTTGTTTCTAAAACTGTTGCCTTAGAGTGGTGTTATAACATTGCTCTAAGGAAGTTGTGATATATATTCATGATCTTTTAGATGTATGCATGTAATGCCATCTCCCTCCCCCCAGATTTCAAGATGCTTACAGTAATTTAGAGAGATACGATTTGTCTTTTGCTGCACATGGAGGAGACAAAGGATGAAGTCAAATGGTTTGGCTGGAAACAGAAAAAAAAAAGCATATTGAGACTGAAGGCAAAACAAAAATTTACTTCCTCTACACCTGCCCAATTCTTTCTCCAAATAGCATTAAATAAAAAAACAAACAAACAAAAAAACTGACAAAAGCCCCACTTTTTATTTTGAAATAATTGTAGATTCATAGAAAGTTACAAAAAAAAATTAAAGTGCATTTCCATGTGTCCTTCACCCAATTTCCCCACCAATAGCATCTTGTGTAACTCTAGCACAATATTGCAACTAGGAATTTGACATAGGTACAACCCACAGAGCTTGTTTAGATATTTCAGTTTTACATGAACCCTGTGAGCATGTGTAGATCTAAGCAAGTTTATCACGTGTTGGTTCATTGTACCATGACTACAATCAAGATATAGAACTATTTGATGACCTGTGCCATCCCTTTGTAACCCACACAAACCTCCTAGTTCTTTGCTTTTAATTGTACTTAAGTCTTGCTGTGATCTATATTTGTAATAATGATTTATTTTTTCAAACATTTTTTTTAAAATCACTATGTTTTGGGGCGCCTGGGTGGCGCAGTCGGTTAAGCGTCGGACTTCAGCCAGGTCACGATCTCGCTGTCCGTGAGTTCAAGCCCCGCGTCGGGCTCTGGGCTGATGGCTCAGAGCCTGGAGCCTGTTTCCAATTCTGTGTCTCCCTCTCTCTCTGACCCTCCCCCGTTCATGCTCTGTCTCTCTCTGTCCCAAAAATAAATAAACGTTGAAAAAAAAATTTAAAATCACTATGTTTAGTACATTACAATGGGTATATAATACTCTGAATGCTGAGTCTGAGTCTAGCATTAGTATTACCTCTAGCATTACTTCAAAGGATATCCTCTATAGATTGGCACATATAAATTCTAGAACAGTGGCTATAAAGAGGAACTGAGTTGTGTGTAGTTTTTGACCTAGGAGGGACCCAGCAATCAAATTGTAGTGTTAGATCCTCTTGCAATTACTTAGAGGGAACATCTACACTCCTACTTCCGCACCTGCTAATTACCATAGGAAAGTGGTTTAGCAGGTCACTGGCTACAGAAGAAAGATAGCTCAATCAAACCCAGAGGGCATGGAGCCAGAAGAGAAGAAAATTAGGTTAATAATGAAGACAGACTAAATGAGAGAAAGCAGTTAAGGCTTTATGCTGATTTTTCTATCTTCTGAGGAAGTTCAAAATTTTGAATTATTCTATTTAGTATTATACGCAATGAAATAAATATACACACCTTGTATGATATTGTATCTGTGTGTGTATAAAAACATAAATACACACATATACATGTATTACATAGAGCTGATATTTTAATAACTTGAATATAAATGTATTAGTGAGGAATTTATATTTTAAATATAGATTAATTCTATGTAGTCAAGATTTCACAATATCCAATTTAGTATGTATATATGGAAAGGAGCATTGAGTGGGGAGATCCATTATTGTCATGATTAGAAGTAATAGGTTAAGCACTATTTGTACAAAATTTCACTTTACATCATCTAAATTTGATTGATTAAGTAGAGCTTGTTGGCAGATGTTTGTCATTTTTCATCCGGCTAAGGTGAGAGTGGAACAGAATACATGTGCAGTTGGGGACAGGAAGGGTGATGTGAGTGGTTATGAGCACATGAAAAAGAATGGCTACGGGTCAAAGATTTTATCCTTCATTAAGAATCCTTTTCCTAAGCTCAGTATCTACCCCATCACAAAGTGAACAAAGGATGAGCTTAATGACAGTCATATATCAGCTAGCCACATTGTAAGCTTCAGGATCTTGCTATTCCCAACGCTGCATGCCTTGACAAGGCTAATTGTATAATTACAATACTACATCACCCACTCCTGGTGCACTTTCACTGGCAGGGACCAGAACTAGGGACTCTGATGATTATTGCCCCAAGCAAGTACATTACCATGAATACAGTTTACTAATTGGGGCTGCTCTTTTAGAAAGTGTAGTATATAAGGCTTAGGCCAACGGTTTTGTTATGAAGTCTCTTGTAGATTAAATGTAAGACTGACTTGAGCTTTAAAATTAGAATTGTTTTTTTTTAAAACAAAATGAATGATTCCCCCATAATTTCATCTTATTTCTATCATGTATTAAACTGTCAAAGTTATAATGCTAAAATGAAGTAGAGTTTAGAAAGCTTTTACCAATGATACATTAAGTGCTAAATAAAATGATATCCTTTAGCTAATTCATATATAAGGTTAAAGAATTCCATAAAAATATAACTAACATGGGTCAGAGTAGCTTTTGTGATATCAGCACTGTTCTTAATCTGGGTGCTGGTTTATGTGTTGCTTTAAAAATTTCAGATGGCTAGCGGAGCCTGGGTGCCTCAGTCAGTTAAGCAGCCGACTCTTGATTTCAGCTCAGGTCATGATCTCACAGTCCTGAGCTCAAGCCCCACCTTGGGCTCTGGGCTCACAGCTTGTGCAGCTGTGTCCCCTCTCTGTGCCCCTCCCCACTCTCTCTCAAGAGAAAATAAACATTAAAATAAAAAAAAAATCAGATGGCTATTTCTTTAAGGATTTAATGCACCAAGTCAGAACATCAATGACTCAGTTTCTACTCCAGACTGGAGGAATATATGGCAATCTCTAAAGCAAGAGTGTACAGCCAAAGTCCCTTCCTAGTGGGGTTGTGAAATTTTCATGAATTGCCCCCTGTCTTGGTATGCAACCAACCTTGACTGGAGGTGATTGGATCTTTTGTAGAACAGGTTGTTTTGTCATAGTTTGGTTTCACGTAGATTGGCAGTTCACAGCAGTAACAATAGAATAACAATCAATAATGTTAGCTAGCGTTATTATCACTCTTTTTATTGTCCATATTATTCCCATTTTACATGAAAACAGTGAGACTTAGAGGTTACATAACTTGTTCAAGGTCATGTAGCTAATGGGCAAAGAAGGTGTGATTCTGGCATAGTCTGCTCTCAGCCTGACCTAAGCATTTCCTCATACTGCTTCTCTCAGGGCCAGTGTATTGTACAACTCTAGGGACAGGGCCAGGTAGTGACCTCAAACTGATAGTACCCATGCCTAACTAGTTTTCCATCTTGTTTAGATAACTGAAGGAAATATTTCTTATTTCCTGTCATAAACAGTAAAATTTAAAGTTTACAAATTGACCTGTGTTAGGTAACTTATACCTTAATTTTATGGCAAATGTGGGAGAGCACTTGATTACTTGACTACTATCAATAAAATGACTTGATTACTTCTAGAATCACCATCTTTGCAGTTACTCCTATTCTTATCCTCCAATAAAATTTTTCTATTAAAACATAATCAAGTGGGCTGATAGTTTATTCCATTGCTACCTTTACCTGAGAACATGCCGGTATGATCCTTATGAATCTATGGACTATCATTATGTCAAAACGTCTCTGTGGAGTGAGATTTTAAGTATAATTTCTTACAGTAATCTCCCCATGCTTATTGTCCAGTTACAAATGCCCATTGTCTTTTTCACAGGTGCCCTGGGGTATCTGGCCACAAATTCCTCACATTTTTATCAGTCACTGAGGTAGTAGGAAAAAAAAATGTTTTAACTTGCATTCCCCAAAAGATTGGCTTGGAAAGACGTTATTGAAAACTTCTTTTAAATCTGATTCAAGATATTACAACAGTGCCTGCTAGAGTCTGTCAACATTTCCATTATAAACCTATATTTTCCAGGTTTATTACTTAGCTGTAAAATTTTCCCGTGGACTGTGATACAGAATACAGAGTTTTAGCCCAAAGCAATTTTTATTATCATCGCTCAAATATTGAGATTTTTCAAGTTATGATTGTTTTAAAAAGTGTCACAAAAATCAAATACTTTTGGGGACACCCACACATTTTAAATCCTTTATAAAATGCAACATTAAAAACAATTTGTTCCTCATAAGAAACAAAGAAACAAATAACTAGAATCACAAAGCCTGAAGGGGAAATTTTGTGAGCCCACATGGATTTATTTCCTTATGATTTGGGGGCTTATTTGATATTTAAATTGAGATTTTTAATATTACTACAATAAGCTTTCAAGAAATTGGCACCATATGGGTCTGAAAGAAATTGGATTGTAGGCAAGGGAGAATCACAATAAAGATTGAAAATGCAGCCCACAGAAAGAGTATTCTCAAAGCTACTGATGTTGCTGCCATTGGAGATAGTGTTGTGTTTTTGTTTTGTTTTGTTTACCCTCCTGGTGAGTCTAAGAAAGGTTGATAATCAATTTATAAACTGTTAAAACATTGGATGGACTACCAGAATCAGGAATTTTATCAGCAAAGCAACCCCATCGCAACTTAATTAAATTTCTTGTCAACAGAATTGCTATATTGGAAGTTCTAAATTTTCTAGCCCCCAAATACATATAACGCTGGCAGGGGAAAAAAAATATGGATTCCTTATACTGTCAGTTTGCTTTTCTACCTCTCTGAACAAGAGGTATTTAACAGGAAAGTACTACCTGGGTGTTCTTCCCTGTTGGGACTGAATGAATTTAAAAAAAACTTCTACTTTGGGTGAGATAAGGCAGTTAAATTAAGTGTACTTTATATCTTCAAAGAATTGTGATTTCAGGATTTAAAAGGAGTCACTCCTGAGGGAGTTCAGTTCATTAATAATTCTAAAGCACTTGAAAACACATTCTTGTGTATGTAAAGGGGGAACCTGTATTTAAGTACAATGGAGAAACCTAGACAGAAGTTTTACTACCTTGGCCATTCTTAGTCAAAGCTATCAAATAATGTTCCCAATTCCCTAAAGTAGATGGAATAAAATTTAAAATACAAATTTTCAGGACAACCTCTGACTTGTTTTCTATTTTCACCAATATATAAATGTAGTGATGTCATTCTGTTAAGTTTTATCTATATCTTAACAAACATGGCCTAGAGCATAGAGGAAATAGGTGTGGAATCATTAGACTCATACTGGTCATAACGAAGTGTCTTTACACGTACATCACTGGCAGGCATAAAAGCCGGATTCAAATTCCTTATATTCAAATTATGAAAGCAAATTCAAGGTGTTAATCTAAATCACACAGAGGTCAGAAGGGAAGTTGCCCTTGAAATATGGGCATTTAAGATCTTTTGCTAGTTTCTTTCTAACCAGGTCCCAAACTGCAAACATCTAAACAAAGGGCATCAGGGACAACCCTTAGGAGGCTATTTAAACATCTGCTTGAGAAATAAATGAGGATCTAAACAAAAGCAATATCTGTGGGCATTAAGAGCAGGAGAACAAGAGGCTCCTACATTTACTTGATGAAAAAATGAATGATTATATTTAGTAAAATGATTTTTAATTACTATCCCTAAATAAATGGCAAATACACTAGTTTACCTCTAATTTTCAGAGTTTAGCAAACTTTCAACATAGACTGTTAAAATTTGCTGTGTCCCCTGGCATAATAATACCTCTCTCTGTTTCCCTATCTGTGTCTCTGTCTCTCTCTCTGTCTCTGTCTCTCTCCTTGTTAGAAGAACCAATGCACAGCTTATTCACCTGATAACCTTCCCACCTTGGCTTACATGTCATATTGAGTATTTAGTAGTATAGTCACCCAAATTAGCACAAAACATTTAGTTAATATTTGTCCCCAAAGGCATAGAAATATGATAGAGCCACAAAAAGAGCTTCACCAAGTCCTATGAATCACAGTTACATGGGGATGGAGTCAGACTAACTGGGAAAGGAGAAAGGAATGGAAAGATTGGGATGAAGTCAGGATCCAAGGAGTGCCTACTCCCTTCTCTTCCATTCTAATGTGTCACAGCCAGCATCCCAGAGTAAAGAGGTATTTTTCCTTGACTGTTTTAGAGAAGAGTGTCTAGGGGAAGCCACAAAGCACTGCTTCATTTTGATGCCCCAGCAGTCAGGCACTGGGGGAGCTATTCTAGCAACCTGCAGGCCATATGCTATGTTTGTCTTTCTGCCTAAGGCATTCACCAATTATATGTGCTATAAATATATGCTGATCTCCCTTACTGAGGTGAGAGTAAAGGGCTTGGGGAATACTTTCTATGCTCCAGTTTATTAAAGAGAATGAAGTGGAATGAAAGCTATACTCTAAGAAGGAATCCAGAAAATCAACATAATCTAAGTAATGGGACCAATATCAATATAAAAAAGTGTGGACACTCCCTCCACCAATTAACTTTGGTTCAGGTAATCTTTCTAAAATTCAGGCTCCTCGTTTGTAAAATGGTGCTAACAGGAGTACTTACTTGGTAGAGTTGTGAATGTTAACTCATAGGTCAGTTAACATATGTAAAGAATTTAGTTTAGTACAAAGTCTGCTGGATAGTAAGATCTTAATGATGCCTCCTACTTAGTGAGAACTAGATGAGCTTTGCAATGATCTTACTGATAAAGAAACTAGTGTGGAAAGACAAAGAAGATAATATGCACCATTGGAATTGTAACAGCTATCAGCATGAGTACTTACTGCATTGGATAAAGGCCTGATGAAGAAGAACATCTTCTGTGCCATGGATTCACACAACCATTTGCAATAGTGTCTTCCCCAGGATTGAGTTGTGGTACTCATTTAACTCTTGCTAAGGAATAGAGAGGCAGCTACACAGATAGGAAAAGAATATTTAGTGGCAGGGTGTCTTTCTGAGAAGACCAGTCAAAGCAACCAAATTTAACTGTATGTCATGGTGGAAAAAATAATACTGTTAAAATAACAGAGCTGTATCTCCAGGACTTGGACTTGAACTCTTGAATAGGAAAATGCACAAAAGACAGATTTCTTCTTATCATTTTATTTTGAAAATAAAGAAGGATATTGGAAGTGAATAGCACTATATAGATGGAATCCAAGAGCAGATTTTAATCTCTTTAAAAACATATGGCTCATCAAACCCTGGGGTCTTGATGAGTAAGTAGCCTATATCTTTTGAGAACCAAGCAAAATGCATTTGCCTGGAAATTCCTTTATTTGATTAAAGGGTATTTAGAAAAATATCACATTGTACCCACCACACTCCCCAAAGAGAAATGCAAGTGTACCAGTTTCTTAAACATAATCACAAAAAAGAGGCAGAAAGTGGCCCTTTCCTTCCAGAAATGAGTATATATATAACAATAAATAATGAATAATATATATTATGTATATGAATAATAAATAATACATATATTTAAATCCATATATGTATAGATTTAGAAGAATAACCATGAGAAAGATGCTCAAATATTTTGGAAAAAAATTATTCTCTAGAGATCCTGTTTAGGATTCAAAGCTCACTAAACTATATCAGTATATGCTATTATGCTACTATATAGTAGCATTGCCCACTATAACACTGTATACAATTTCTCATGTCCTAATAATTCAGTAGTGGAAAAACAAAACAATACACACACAAAAATTAAAAAATACTTTTCGTTTATCTAGCCAGAGAATGAAATTGCTCTCTTAGAAATAATCAGTGACCAAATCCAAAGATAATTTTCTAGTTCTTATCTTAACCTCTCTGAAACATTCATCAGTCTGACCTCTTGCAATTCCCTTTGCTTAATATCTTTTGGGGGGGATCATCCTCTAGTGATGCTATTCAGGACTTGAAATTTAAATGCCATCCTGTCCTTACACATTATCCAGTTCCTTCTCTGCTCCCACCAGATGTTTGCCCTCTCCTGGATATTGTCATAGGACTAAAACATCTATTTCATGTATTCCATTGCAATGTAGTTACTTGTACATATTTTTCTTCTCTATGATTCTTAAAGAATAGATACTAGGTATTGTTCATGTTTGTTTCCTAACCAGCCAGGCCAAAATTTATTACAGAGCAGGTGCCCAGATATATATAGAAGCAGGTAGGTCACAGACAATATTTATGGGGGCCGATATCTTCATAATAATACTTAGAGAATGGATAATGAGCAGAATGAGCTTGAATTGTTAATACAAGGCTGTAAATTTGATGTCAGCAATATTGCCAAGACTTACCAGACTGGGACTTCACAGGCATTTTGCATGACTTATTGGTGTATCAAGGACATGTACAAGAAAACAACATATAAAATCAAGGTCAAGTGATGAAGCCTGGCACAAACTTGAAAATAACATTTGCACAAAGGCTACAGTGCAAACTGAGTTGAGGCTATGTAATGTGCAACTAGCAATGGAAAGCATTTCCTGTTAGTGCTGCCTCTGTCTTATGGAGGATCATCTTCACACTGGGAAGGTTGGAAGAGGCATATGAATAAGCCATTGAAATAGATTGATACTTAAGTCCGTTAAATGACTTCAGGTGAATTATATTCCAAAGATTTGTAGTGTGCTCCTAGATCTTTAACCAGAATTCCTGGAGTATTAGAGAAAGCAGGAAAGGAGCCAGAAAGCTTTAAGTGTGTGAATGACTTTTTAATTTTTTTTTTCTAATGCAGACTATGAAGGCAAACCATATCCAAGTCACGAGTTATTAAACAGATGGTTCTGACTTTCCTTATGTAAGGCAAGAGTGATCAGACTCACATGTGCTCATTTAAAACAAATCAGAAGCACAGGTTTATTATATGGGTGGATCAAAAAGTTCTATAGACAACATATCTCTTATCTGGGCAAGGCATTTGCAAAGTTTTTACAGTTGATAGGAGAATGAAAAATTGTGGTGCATTTAAGATTTTTTTGATGCTGACTTGTTAAGAATAACCTTACCAAATATCTTTGATTTATATACCAACATCAACCTGGATGACTGTGGTAGTGTTTCACAGAATTTTATTCATAGCCCCATTAGGTCAAATGTTTTATTGATTACCTGGGTGAAGACATAAATTATGCTATGAATTAGATAAAGCTGGCATAGATTGATTACTTTTCAGATGACGAAATCAAGTATTCCATGTATCTGCAGTTTGTATGTTGGTAAGTGAAAATAAATTTCAAATTCCTTTTTTTTTTAACATTTATTCATTTTTCGAGAGTGAGAGAGGCAGAGTGTGAGTGAGGGAGGGGCAGAGAGAGTGGGAGACACAGAATCAGAAGCAGGCTCCAGGCTCTGAGCCGTCAGCACAGAGCCCGACGCAGGGCTCAAACTCATGGACTGCGAGATCATGACCTGAGCTGAAGTCAAACGCTTAACCGACTGAGCCACCTAGGTGCCCCTAAAATTCAAATTCTTATACTTTGGTTCATAGAGTCAGTGCACACAGTATGAGGAGAACTAGTTCAATAGGAATGCATATTTAAGAGTCAATGGTTCTTAAATGCATGGGAGTCATGAGCTCAAAATAATCTAAAGTAAGTCATATGTTTTCTGCCTTAAAACATACACATATTCGTATTCACATTGAATACATAGCGATCACGGATTCTCTGGATATTACATCTATATATACCACAGGTTCCAAGAAACCTAGATAAAGAATCTTTTGTCAGGAGTAATTTGTTGTGGGACTTCAAAACACTGTTTCACATTGTCCCTCCTTAACAAATATGCAGTGTCCAGAATAAGAGTGTTTGCTGGTCTTGTACAGATTGCATGCATTAATACTATGCTTATTTCTGGGTCAAATTTAGTTATAATGAAACTAGACAGCGAATAGTCAGAGAATCACACCATCTGGGAAACACGTGGGGAATTTTACAGCTTAGGAAAGACATCCCCAATAAGGGATACAATAATTGTCTTTACAATTTTGAAGATTTGTAACTTACGGAGTTAGATTATTCTGTCATTCAAAATTTCGTGGAAAAAAAAGGCCAAAGGCCAAAATGACAGGAAGGCCAATTTGACTCTTAACTGTATAAGGAAGAAATATTTAATATTTGGATTCATGTAAAAATAGATTGGGATGTTTTCACTAAGTCATGGTCTCTCTGTTAGTAGAAGTAATCAGATAAAGTTTCAATTACCTCGTGCCCAACCTATGGTGAAAGGGATGTCTACAATGAGAGAAGGGATGACTGGATTATCTTCAAGACACATTTCAAATTTAAGACTCAGTGATCTGATGATATGTTTTAAAGAATAATAAATGACTAAAAAGATAATTATTATTTTTGTTCAAGAGAACAACAAGCCATAAACCAGTATGAAGACCTATTATTGATGTTTTGTATGTGCTTTAATTTATATCTGTTACTCAAATCTTCAATTTTATTTCTCAAATTGTATTTTGAAAGATGATGGCAATTTGCTAATGCAAAAACATAGAAAAAAATCTCACTTTTTTTTTTTGGCTCCCTGTCAGAATGGAGACATAAAAAAAAATCTCACATTTGAAGGTTTTTGTTTGTTTGTTTGTTTGTTTTTATTTTTTTTTTTTTACTGTACTTAACAATGACTAAAGAAAGAAATAAAATTAGGGAAATTTACACAGAAGTTGCCTTGGTATTATAACTCATTACACATTCATAAAATATGAAATGAACTTCCATTTTGACTTGTGTTTCATTACTTTCCTTAAGGCCTGTAACTCAATTCAGCCTGTGTCTTATGAGGTACAGGTATAAATTTTAAATTCACTAAAGAATTTTTAATGTTGAGTTGGACTTTGATGTTATATTTGGAAGCTATATTTATCTTGATATCAAAGAATATACTTTAAGGAAACATACTTTCTTCAACCATCTTCTCTTTTTTTCCTGAATAGAAGTTAAAGTGACATAAAAGCAGCTAGAATTATAAAGCTTTCTTTATGACATTAAATGATTTAAAAATGAGGAGTCTGACTTAAGAAAGTGGACAGTTTAACATTTTATATTTCTGCGAAATGCTTTCCAAATTATCTGTGCTTCTGCCTCTATTACAAAACTATATGCTTTTATCCTTCCTCTTAAAATTTTTTTATTTTAATTTTTTTAACTTTATTTTTGAGAGAGAGAGAGAGAGACAGCTCACAGGCTGGGGAAGGGCAGAGTGAGAGGGAGAGAGAAAATCCCAAGAAGGCTCCATGCTGACAGCACAGAGCCCAATGTGGGACTTGAACCTACAAACCATGAGATTATGACTCAAGCTGAAATCGGGAGTCAGACACTTAATCGACTAAGCCACCCAGGTAACCCCATCTTAAATTTCTTTTTAAAGAAATACATTTTAGCTCTCTCTTTCCTTTTTTTTTTTAAATGTTTATTTTTGAGACAGAGAGAGACAGATTATGAGCATGGGAGGGGCAGAGAGAGGGAAACACAGAATCTGAAGCAAGCTCCAGGCTCTGAGCTGTCAGCACAGAGCCTGATATGGGGCTTGAACCCACAAACTGTGAGATCATGACCTGAGCTGAAGTCGGAGGCTCAACCAATTGAGCCACCCAGGCACCCCGTATTTTTACTTTTGAGAAATTTCAAATAATTAAAGAAATTTCCAAACGAATTGATCTTGCCATCTTATAGAAATTACCTATTATATTCTCTGTTCTGTTTATACACATCATTATAAACCATGTAATAGATGGAAAAATACGTATCTTTACCATTGAACTAGTTAAGAAAATGGTGAGACCCTTGAGAATGTCAGGATCTCAGTAAACAGAAGTGGGTACAAACCATTGGAAAGATATATCTCCTTAATTTTAGTTTTACACTAATTTTCAGTGTAATTTTAAAAAGCTAAAAAAAAAAAAAGCCTGGGTGGCTCAGCTGATTAGGCGTCCAACTCTTGATTTTGGCTCAGGTCATGATCTCATGGTTTGTGGGATCAAACCCAGAGTCAGGCTCTGTGCTGACAGCATGGAGCCTGCTTGGGATTCTCTCTCCCTTTCTCTCTGCCCCTCTCCTGCTTGTGCACACTCTCTCTCTTTCTCAAAATAAATAAATAAACTTAAAAAATTTAAAAATAAATAAGCTAAAAAATTTCACTCTTATTTTAAGTGTATTCAGTTTCTAGTATTTCATCTTTAAAATGTAACGAAATTAGCACTGCTGCCACTACAGAATAAAGAAAATTTTTCCATAAAATGATAACTTTAATAACAGACATCTTATTTCTCCTCTACCATATGTGGCTGGAAGAAGGGCCAAGGGAGAGAAAGGGCAATTGATGTTATGGTGATGTTATGGTTCTCTGTGAGTCAGAGAACCCTAACTGGAGTCCGTAGGCTATCCAGACACTCATCTGAGCCCTGCAAATTCAGTTAGTTGAGTTGCAGGCCACAGTCATAATATGAGGGTACATGCCTCAGCTATGTGGTTGTTTATTTTCCCCATTCCTTGATGGATTGTTTCTCTTTGATTTCCTTCTCTTCTGATTTTTTCTTAATTTCAATAATTCTCCAGCTGTCTTCGCTGATAGTGTATTTTTTTTCTTTGCCTTCTGGATTCTTACTCTGGGTGTCTCTGCTACTTCCCATCCATTCATTCAGGCATCTCTGGACTCCAGGGTTCAGAGAGTGGGACTTTTCTAAAGCTTATCTTCCAAGTTATGTTTGTTGTGTTTGAGGACCTACCTCTTCCCCAGTTCCTAGCACACAGAATGTCCGCTGCGTGATTCAAGGGGACCTCAACTTTCACAATCTAGAGTTAGTTGGTTGGTTGGTTTGTTCCCATATCCAATGGCCTCTATCCATTGTGTTTTTTTAATGTTTATTTATGTTTGAGACAAAGAGAGTGTGAGCATGGGAGGGACAGAGGGAGGGGGACAAAGGATCCGAAGTGGGCTCCATGCTGACAGAGAGAGCCTGATGTGGGACTCGAACTCATGAACTGCAAGATAATGACCTGAGCTGAAGTTGAATGCTTAACATACTGACCCACCCAGGTGCCCCTCCATCAGTTTTACCAAAAAAATTTTAATAGACTTAGAGTTCACTTTAGGTGTGGATATTGGAAATGATGGGAGTGTGGAAGGGGGAATAATTTCATTATCTTGTTGGACAGATTGATTCCTAAACATTTCCTTTTAGCTTGAAAACTTTAAAATTCTAGAATGTAGCTCATTTTTTCTTGGTGTTCATTTTAATCTCTTCTCCAGGGTACTAAAGCCAAAAAGAAGGTAAGGGAGAAGAATCACTTTTCAAATGAAAATAATAATGATCATTCAATATTGTATAGTTTATAAATATTAAATATGGCCCAGACCTCCAGTCTACTTGCTGCTTATTAAAGACAAAAAAAAAGAAAAAAAAGAGAAAAAAGAGGAATAATGTTATCTTCAAAAATATGTGTAGGCTATTTAAGATCCATAAATGCTGTTCAGAAATAAAAAAGCATATAGTGTCATAATTTCTATCAACATTCTAAGGATTCTTAGCCTATCTAATGTAGAATACATTCAAAAGTTTTTATTTTTAATTTTTATTTATTTTGAGAGAGACAGAGAGAGTGAGTGGGGGAGGGGCAGGGAGAGAGGGAGAGAGAGAGAATCTCAAGCAGGCTCCACACTGTTAGTGTGGAGTCAGATGTGGGGCTCGAACCCAAAAACTGCGAGATCACGACCAGAGTTGAAACCAAGAGTCAGATGCTTGACCAACCGAGCCGCCCAGGAGCCCCCAATTTTTTTTTAAATAGTTGTTAATTGACTAGGAACTTCTGTAATTTCACTGGAAATAAATCCTACACAGAGTCCATCTGAATTTGGTAATCCAGGTTTTACACCTTCTATACACATACATTTTTTTCTCATATGGTTTTCACAACAGCACTAGAGAGAATATGTAATTTCCTTTGTAGAGATAAAAGAATTTAAGCAGAGGGGTGCTAAATTATTTCTTAGTTCACTTAGCCTTTGCAGTATAACCAATACTGGCATCTAACAGTCTTGTTTCAGGCCCAGGGTGTATTTCAATACACCATGAACATGAATTTGGTAGTTGAAAAGAAATTAAAACTTTTAAGTCAGAAGGAGAATAGGAGATAGGTAGGAGTCCATTGTATATAGTTCTAGGAACTCCCCACCCGTCAGAATCAAAGATATTTTACCACGAGCGAAGTTTTTAATAATATAGTCATGTTCTCAGAATAAATTTGTTTTTCTTTTTCACCACAGCTCTTATTAAGTCACAAAAGGTGCCACACACTATAGGTTTACCAAAGAGGCTCTTAAAACAACACAGGGATCAAATTTTCCCTGTTGGAAACAAAGGCTACTCTAACAATAAACTCCTTAACCTTTCAGTAATACACAGCTTCTAAAAGAAAGGAGTCCAGTTAGAATGTGTATTTTCTGGATCATGATTAGATACTGCATAAATTTCCCTAGTGATAGTAACAATAGAAAGACCAAGGTTAGCCTGTTAAATGAAATGTGAGTGAGAACTGGGCAGTTCCAAGTGGCTGCTGGCACTTTTAGGTGTCCTGCCAGCGTTGAAACCCACAGGGTCATTTGGCAGTCAGGTGTCATTAGTCACCTCTCTCCCTGTCTCCCTCTTCCCATCTGTTTTCGTCTAGCCTATTTGTGTAAATTACCTCTCAGTATGCTGCAGGACTCAAACTAGTCATGTATTTTCCTCCTACTCCTTTGTCCTTTTCATCCCTGACTGCTCATTTAGACTTATACCCATCATTTGACCCAAAATTTAGCGTAAGAGGCAAGATAATGGTAGCAATTAATATTACTACTGTTACAAAGCAGCATCCCTTATGACTATGGTAAAAAGACCACTAAAGGTAGTATAATAAATGTCAAAGACATAGTTGCCACTGGCCATTTCAAATCATGATGATTATCATCACAGACCAAAATGTAATGATGCCCTTTAAGAGAATGGAGAGTTTATGTAATTCTGTGCAGACAATTTCCAAAGTTAATATACAAAAGAGATTCTTGAAGGGAGTGCTGTTCCTCATAATAGCGAGACCTTTCAGAGAGGATGAGAAAAATAAAATCTGCTTTCTCCTGAGTTGACCCTGCCATTTACCAGCAAGCTGAATGCCCACTTCCCTTTTATTCCAAGTCATAAGTATACCTTTGAATTATGTCTCAATGCTATGAGAAAGGTAGGAGTCTCAGCCTGTATTACTCAACCAGTATACTTACTGCACAAAGAGAATTAAAAGTAAACAATTGTTTATACAATAGCAACTGATAATAAGGAATTCCTACTTTGAGAAGGATTTAGAACTGAAGGGATTATTTACTAAGGGCTGATAAGAATAAATCATGACAAATAATTCTGCAGCTGCATTTCAATAATGATAAATAATTAGTCATGTTGGAACAATAGTTATGGGAGTACACTATTGATATCTAATTCTAGTTTACATAAAATCATAGAAAAGTCAATTTTCTGAGAACTTTCCACTCTTTACTAATCATGGCATGAAAATATTTGGCCAGATTTATTGTATTTGTCAAGTTAAGTAGGTTTTATGGCCTATATAACTAAAGATTTCAGCCTGTGTTTTTTTTTTTTTTTTTAGTTCACTGTTAACTTGTCATATGTGGATGAATTAAAAATAAAATGTGAACAGTCATGAATTTCAATGAATTAGCCCTTATTTTTCTTTCTTTCTTTTTATTGTTTATTTTAAAGTATCTTAAGGTTAGAAAGTCCCTGAAAGTAATCTAGAATTACCACTCATTGAGTACTTTCATTTCCACTGGAACAACTCTGTAAATAGATTGTCTGGTTTATATTTAGATATTTCTAATGACAAGGGAGTCACCATTTTCTAAGACAGATCACATATTTCGATAATTCTGTATCTTTGTCTGTGAATACCATATATGCATTGAAACACATTACTCAGCATTTGCCAAACGATTTTCCTTTCCAAAGTCTCACTTTAAAAATTTTTTTTTCAACGTTTATTTATTTTTGGGACAGAGAGAGACAGAGCATGAACGGGGGAGGAGCAGAGAGAGAGGGAGACACAGAATCGGAAACAGGCTCCAGGCTCTGAGCCATCAGCCCAGAGCCTGACGCGGGGCTCGAACTCACGGAGCGCGAGATCGTGACCTGGCTGAAGTCGGACGCTTAACCGACTGCGCCACCCAGGCGCCCCTCAAAGTCTCACTTTAAAATAATGTAAGGATTATGATTCTTCATTTATTTAAAAATAATAAGAGCCCTTTTAGGAAAAGTGCTTAAGAATAATGACAAAATAAAGTATGCAAGCATGCATTTGAAAGTAACAACTGAGCCTGAGATTCAATGAGAGGAAATTTTAAAAGACATGGGGCAAAAATCTGTATGGTATTCATAATAATAAAATAGTGAATTATCTATATATCTAAAAGAAGAAATATCTAAAAGAGAAGACATTAATTATGGTACATATCTGGGGAATTTTGTGACACAATTAGAAGTAATGGAGTACACCTATATGTTACTAACACGGAAAGATCTGTAAGACCTTGGCATCATATAACACAAATAACAAAAGAAGGGAAGGTACTGAAAATTCTGTGTAATATATTCCCATTTGTGTAAAATAAATGAATAGCAACCAACATTTTATACATATGCATACATACATATACACATACACACAAATACATACATATTTATATCAATAAATACATGCATCAAAAGATTTTGAAGGATATATAACCTACAAAATATTAACAGTGTTATCTCTAAAGAGTGGCATAAATTTGGGAAAGATAGAGAAGGAGATAACTTTGTACTCCATGTACTGTTTTGTTTGGGTTATTTCTCATTTTTAAACACAAGATTGAACACTCTAAAGGATTTTGAGTAATAGAAATGCCAAGAGTGAACCTTTTGGAGCATAGATATCTTTTCCCATTTGTATTGCAATATTCTGATTTTGTTGTTGTGGTTCAGTTTGGTGCATAAACTCACCTTCTGTCTGTGAAGATCACCATTTGATTGTGGGAATCACCTATCTGTGAATGTCATCATTGATATAATCTGGTAATGATAGAATGTTTAATATGGCTCCCTTTTCCTCCTACATTATCATTAACTGCTATATACAGTGCAGTTTCCTTTTAGTTAAAACCATGATATAATGTCCAGCAAGTTTATTATTCTCTTGTCTTTCTTACACATAGCAACAATTTTTCATGTTACTACACTAAGATAATTAATGCACCTTAACATCAAAACCCAAGTTAACTAAAATACTCCTAGACCAAAAACTTCAAGTCTAAATATCTTAGGTTTTGTGGTCCATATATGATCTCTAGTCTCTATCATATAGTCTTCTTTTTCTTAATATCCCTTTAAAAAGCTAAAAAAAAACTATTCTTAGCTTGTAGGCAGTACAAAAACAGGCCACAAGTTAAATTTGACCTAAGGAATATATTTTGCCAATGCATATACTAGATAATCTCCTTTATTCAATATCCCTTTTTTCTTCTCTTTGTTATAGATATTCGTAGGACAATATGGAAAGACGATAAATATTATTCAAAATACAATTTTATAAACGTAAAGCAAATGTCGGTGGAATTACCCCCTACTGCTGAAATGGTATCTTCTGATAAAATCTTGAAAAACAAACAGAATAAAATGAAACCAAAATTCATTCCTTTTGAATTCTAGAGATGGGCATTACCAACAAATTTATAACTGAAGCACACTGCATACATTTTCAAAATAAAATTTCTTTTTTAATTTTTTTTAATGTTTATTTGTTTGAGAGACAGACAGAGTGTGAGAGGGGGAGAGGAAGAGAGAGAGGGAGACACAGAATCTGAAATAGGCTCCAGGCTCTGAACTGACAGCACAGAGCCCAATGTAGGTCTTGAACTCATGAATCGCGAGATCATGACCTGAGCCGAAGTCGGATGCTTAACCAACTGAGCCACCCAGGTGCCCCTCAAAATAAAATTTCTAAAGCTAACTACCCATCTTTCTAGTTGATTCTCATATCATTTTTTTAATGTTTATTTATTTTTGAGGGAGAGAGTGTGATCTGTGGAGGGGCAGAGAGAGAGGGAGACACAGAAATTGAAGCAATTTCCAGCCTCCGAGCTGTCAGCACAGAGCCCGATGCAGGGCTTGAACTAAGGAGCTGTGAGATGATGACCTGAGCCAAAGTCAGACACTTATCCAACTGAGCCACCCAGGCGCCCCTTCTCATATCTTTTCTAAACATAATTCAATTAGAAATCAATTCAGACAAGTGGAAGAATAGATGAGACCTCAAGACAAAGGTGCATTACAGTCTTTTCCTCCTTGAGTGGAAGAGGTATGGCCAATCCACTAGGACTTTAGGAAAATCATTTTCATTTCCTCTTATCAACAGAAGGCTATACATACAGGCATGGAGCAAGCAAGCCTTCTTCTGTGCTCAAATGGGCAGTGTAGCTTTCTTGTGTAAGAGTATATTTGTATTTCTAGTACAGCTGAATCAAATTTAAAAGATAGTTGATAAATATAAAATATTTATAAAGGATTTGTGTTTGTCTTTTTATGATACAGTTAGAAATGCAAGTATGAATGCATGCAAAAATATTGGACTTCCTTTTTTATTCATTAACCCCATTTTAATTCATGGTCAACTTTTTCGTCTGGGAGAATTTGTGACTTCTAGAGTCGGTGACCTTTTTCTATACTTATTTTGGTTCCATGTATCTGAAATTTGATATATTACAACTTCTCAGGCTTAGTTTCTGTGAAAGTTAAACTATTATTCAAAAGCTGTTCTGGATCCATACTGCAACAACAATAGTGTGACGTCAGTAGCCATGTGCTCCAAGATGGAAGGTATTTGGTACCCATCACAGTGGAGGAGATGGGAGAGGGCTTTAATTATACTTGTTGTACAACTATGCCAATTTGATCTACAACTTTGAATGGAAAAGAGAAACTCAGAGTTTATTGTGTAGATTAACTGGATGTAGCCAATAAACTAGTTCAAGTATTTGATACTATGCATTACAAATATGGATAGCAGTGTGGATAGAAGCAGATAAGATTAGTTGAGGAAAAGAGAGGTGAGTTTCCACTGGATAAGATTGCATCTTCGATCCCATTTTTTTGGTAATTTTTATCTGATTTTGCACATTGGCATCATTCCATATCTGATGTTTTATTTACTTTTGGAAGATTTTCCTATTATTGAACTTCTTATATAATTCACTTCAGTGGGGCTTCATTTCTCTTAAGCTTAATTGTTATACAAGAAAATAATTTAAAATAAGACAACCTGAATTGACTCTACGTTAATTCAACGTAGCTTCTCCTTACACTCATCTTAGATGTGGCAGTATTCAAGAAGCCAAAAATTGTGTTGTCAGTTTTGGATAGAAATCATATCTACCCTACTTATTTTAACTTCCTTTGAAACAAAAAAAGTGTTTTGTTCAAAAGAAAAATAAGTGTTTTATTTCACAGTTAACTCTTTTAGAAATAATTTTGCTCACCAGGTTTAGTTTTTTGGCCAAATGTTCAATCTCTTATATTCTTCATAAGGCCCTACAATATTAATCCTTTGTGCTTTCTATGTTCAATGTAGATAGTTTCTCAATCTCTTGTTTTAAGTTTATTTATAATTTGTTTTGATAGAGAGAGACCCCGAGCTGGGAAGGGGCAGAGACAGAGGTAGAGAGAGAGAGAGAAGCCTAAGCAGGCTCCGCACTGTCAGCACAGAGCCCGACGTGGGGTTCGATCTGACAATCTGAGATCATGACCTCAGTGGAAATCAAGAATCAGACGGTCAGCCAACTGAGCCACCCAGGTGCCCCTAAATTCCTTATTGGATTATTGATTAATTAAGTATTCTCATTCAATTTGATAATAAAGATCATATATGACCTTTGTCTTCCATTTGATGTTCCTGATTGTGAGATATCCTCCTTGCTTTAAAAGGATGTTGAAATGCGTACAACCAGATGGCAAAGCAAGGTTGGAAGCCTGGTTATTCTAATATTAAAAACTTAAATTATTACACTCTCAATAAGCCACACACTCTAAGCTATACAACTAATAAGGAAGATAATATATTATTATGAAAATAGATCTACATTTCCAAACTGGTGGGTTAAAGTTACATTAAAATACTGCAGACAAATTTATGCAATAAACAAACATTAAGTCACTATATTAAAATTGTTCCTAACTCTACATTCATGCAATGAGCATACTTTTCTGTACTCCAGTGGTTTAGAGTGTACAGGCAGCTTTCTTCCACATAGCTTAGCATTATTTATCAGGATGTTTAGATAGAACTCCTAAGAGATAAATTGGGTGATTCAAACTAATTCAGCTTCACTTGGTGCAGACAGTTTAGGGAAATAAGATGCTGTGGTCTTCACCCATTTCCAAATCCCTACTGATGCCATCAGGACAGGAAGTTGCAAGGGAGAAAGGTAGAACATTCCCTTCAAAGGAAAGCTGGCTGAAGACTAATCTTTAGGGAATATGGGAGTTTTCCAAGGGTAAATTAATAACAAAATGAGCAATCAAACTAACTAATATTTAGTGAACCCATGCTAAACACTCTACTTGCATTAAAAAAATGTAAAGTCTGAGAAAAGCCCTTTAAAATTAATTCTATAATTATGGTCACTTTATACCTTTCAGAGTTCATGTAATATCAGACCTCAGATAAAGAATATACTTGAAAACCCTCTGCAACCTGATATGGATAAACAAATAATCTGATAAACTAAGCCACTTTACATAGACTCACTATAACTCTTCTCTAAATTTCTTCACCTAATGGTATTTGCAAGGGAACAGAAATTCAATGACAAACTCAATAAATCAATCTTATCTCCACTGGTGATTAATAAGTAGATAACATTTATTGAGCTCTTGTTGAATATAAGACTTTCTGTGGACTATTTTATTTAATTCTTGTATCAATACTATGAGGTAGGTAGATTTTTTTATCTCCATTTTATAGGTATGGAAAACTGAGACACATAGAAATTATGTAATTTCATCCCAGATCTCTCCCTAGCCCATTTTCAGATACTATGCAATAAGAGAAGACATACGAGAAACAAATACAAAGAATTACAGAGAATAAAAGTAGGTACGTACATGGTGTACTCATAAGTGAGGGCAAATCATTAGACTTGTCCAACTAGACCAGGCAGAAATGAAGGGATAGGTTGGTGGCAGAATGATGAGTGTCTGAAGGAAAACTATTTAGAGAAGGTAGGATTTGAAAGCCTGCTTGAATATAAAAGGAAGCTGTCATCTCACATTTCTCTGTGATTATCAACAGAGGAGACATCAAAAATAAAATCCACCTCCTCTATTTTGTATCATTATTTACCTTGGTGGGAATGGCAATTAATTTCCTGGATTTCAAAAGTACAAACAGCTTGCAAATGTCTCTATAATGCATGTCTTGGATTTTTATGTAATTTATGTAAGCACAGTGATTTGCTTTTTTGCAATGTATACAAATTCAGTGTTTGCGAGCCAGGAAATAACATAAATGTCAGAGGAAAATCTCTCTTCATTTAGGGATATGCCTAAAGGTGTGACTACATTTCTCAAGGACCAAACACCATGGGGAAAAACTGCCACCCTCCCCTCTCCCCGAAAAAAGAGCTATCTAGCTATCAGCAATCATCCATAAAATGTTCTTTTTCCAGTTTGTAACATTGCGGAATGTTAGATTTGGAAAGATACTACCTTGGAAAACTCCTTATTTTCAGATGATAAAGTGGGAACCCAAAGTAGCCAAATGACTAGCCCAATATAGTCAGGTCATTGAGGGGCAGAATTTATAGGTATCCCTTATTATTTTATTATAAAACTTATAAAACTTGGCCAAGAAATTTTTATTATTCCCATTTCACAGATAATGATAATTACTCTTATTTTTATGATTAGAAAGTGTAGATTTGGTGCTAAGACCAAAGTTTATGGGATGCAGGTACAATAAGCTTTCATTCTAATACATTCTCTTCAATAAGTTATGGAAAATATCAACAGAATTTTAAGCAGGTAAAGTGGAGACGTTCTGATTCCTTTGCTGCTCTCCTATTCATAAGGGAAAAGTTTTTTCCTGCATAGAAGTATCCTTAGAAGCATAGTGAGGAAGGTGGTAAGATCCAAAACTTGAAGAGTTGGCTACATAGGAGCAAATCCAATCCCTCTGTCTGAGCCTGAGAGCTAATAGCCTAACTAGGAAAGAATCAATGATCAGACCTAACCACGTTGCTGCTACTCTAGGATTTCTTACTTTCTTTGCTTCAGAGACACTAGTTCTTGCTTCTATCACTGGATCCGTCCATTTGAGATGCAATAATTTTTTTATATGCTCTGACTACAGTTCAGGAAAGCCTCATTTCTCCCTTATTTAGTTTCATGTCCTCTTAGTAAATTTTACTAAGTAATTAAGAGGGAAATAAAGTCAAAACAGAAATGCAAAAAGGGATCCAAAGAGTAGGGCTGAAATTTATGTTACCTACAGATATGGCTATTTGGTGGTAGAAATAATGAAATATTTTTCAAGCCACTTGGTACACAGTCACTGTTTCAAAGACCCTAAATACATACTGTCACTACTTTCCTGATCTACTGGCCAGATACCTCCTTCTGTGTATTCCCCGACCAATTAAAGGGAAAGGAGTGGCACAGTAGGGGGCAGCCAGGATCACATTACAGGGCTGTGACCAGCATTCATGTCCTTTGCCTTGCCATTCTGAATCAATTAGGCTTAATATTACCTTTGCACAATATTGGACACATGGATATCTTCACAGAATGAGTTTGCAACCCAGTCTTCTTCAAGCCAGTTCTCAATATCTAACAGCCTCAGGCACTTATATTCAATGTGACAAAATGAGCTCATTGACTTCCCAAATATTTTAATCTCTCTACTAATCTCTAATCTAATCTAATTCTTATGTTCTCCTACTCAACAGAAAGCATCCTCATCTACCGTGACACGCAAGTCAGACATCTGGGATTGATTATAAACTTCCCCTTTATCCTGTGTTAAGGAAGCTTCAAAGTCCTATAGTTCGTCCTCTTTAATCCTTCTAAACCAGCGGGCTCTCACCAGAACTCATACAGTAGTTTCTTAATAGGTTTCCTAACATTTAAGGCCCACACCCTTTAATAAAAAGCCCAAAATCCCTAGTATGGGGGACTCGTACAATCGTCCTGCTTCTCTGTTCTTTTGTGATCCAGCTTCTGCCACATCCTACAATTTGCTGTTCTTGAGGAATGTCAAGGTGTTTCTTGTCACCATCCATTTGGAATATTGTACTTTTTGCCTGAAACTCCCATGGTAGAGCAGGCCTTCTAATTTATTAAGAATCACCTGTCATGTGAAGCCTTTCCTACTCCCCATCAGCCAGTAATCATTCCCTTCTTCATTCTCTACTGAATCTTGTGCATGTATCTATCAATGCACCTGTAAACACTTATTGCAGTAATTTGTTATGCCTGTCTCTTCTTACTAGACTGTAAGCTCATTGGAAGCAAGAGTGTTCTAGGCACCTTTCAGCAGGGACTAGACATATGAGATATGTAATAAATATTTGCTGAGTGAGTGAACAAATGATTGGAGTGGTCAGTTTGGATGCTCCAAGTAGTAAAGATTTCTGTAAGTCATTGATTTATCAAACTATTTTTCTGAATATACTCATAATTTTTACCATGATATGTTTATTATAGAGAAGTTGGAAAATGATGAAAAGCATAAAACACTAATCATTCATTAAACCATGCCTTTTGGCAGAATTAGAGGTAACTCACTCTGCTCAACTGACCATACTTTGATTTTTTCAACTGTAGTGAGTCCTGTCATCCCATCCCTTTCATGACTCTCAGATGTTGAGATACATTTCATATTTAGGTGCAACACTTAAGCAAACTCGGCAATTAGCCTCATCCCTTATTTTAGAAGTTTTGAGCCCTTGGCCTGTACTGTATTGCTTACTCCTATTAGAGACTAACAAGGTCTGTGGAAGGAGCTGCTCAAGACCTATTGTTCTAGCAACTGAAAGGGCTGCCAGCGTATCTTTTTCTGTGGTTTGAAAGGAAAGTTTTGATAAAAAATGTTTTCTCATTATCTTCCCTGTCTCCAATCTAAATGTTGTTAGATTTTGCAGAGCAGAATTTTCCCCAGGCAATATTATTAGACCTGAATCATAGGGACTAGATGAACCTAAATAATTAGGAATTCCATAGAGAGGCAGAAAGATCCCTAAACAATATGTTTAGGGTCAAAAACTTTACACATACTTCACATGAAAAAAGATATATATATATATATATATATATATATATATATATATATATAATAGATTATCTTTCCTAGGGACAGTGTTATAATATTAATATTTTTTTCAATTTCATCAACAGGAAATATTGCATAGTTGGTGTCCAGAGTAGTCAAGATACCTGAGAGAAATTTCTAAGAAACTTCTGTAAGACCCACAACCTGTCTTGATATAAAGCAATAATATTCTTAGATAGACATTCAATTCTATCACAAAATTTTATATATACATATATATACCTATCTATCCACACATACATGTCTGCTTTTTAATGAAATATTATAATTTTAGTTAAATTATCTTGCATAATTTTAACATTCCACACTTGGATATGGAAGAATTTACTTAGCTGTATAAACCTAAGGTACCATATTTCTATTTTTTTTTCTTGCTATCATAAGTAATGCCGGGACAAGCATTTCTGTGCATAATTCTTTGAACAAATTTCTGGTTATTTCCTTGGGAAAGATCCTTCGAAGTGTAATTATTGGTAATTATTGGCTCAAAAGATTTTGGTACTTTAAAGATTTTGATAACATATCACAAAATTGTTTAGCAGAAGGTGTGTACCATTTCACATTCCTGCCAGCCATGTATAAGAATGCCTATCTCTTTGCACATTCAATGAGACAGAACTTTACTTATTCATTCCCTTCACAAAACATGTAAAATCAGTCCTGATGCCTATTCTTCTCTGAGGTCTCCCTCTTCTCATTGGATATCCAGCTCTAATTTTGCTCCACTGATTTTTCCTAATTATTTGTTCCTGATTTTTCCTAATACTAAGTGTTTATCTCGAGTTTCCCTCATCTCCACATAAATATCCCAGTGTCCTGCATTGACTAGTTGGCTTTGCAAGGCAATGGTCTATCACTAGAGACTCCTAGACAGTCATTTGTTCCCACAAGACCAGTTCCTGATTTGATGTTTCCAGTGCACTCCCATTATAGACCCACTGTCGGGGCTCACCATTCCGATAGGAATGGTTGAAAGTTTTTTTTTTGTTTTTTTTTGTTTTTTTTCGCAGAGCTTGAGAGAACAAATGCATAAAGCAACCATTCCTGCACATTCAAGTAGGCCAGTGTTTTGTGTAAGATCCCAAGAGCCAGATCTCCAACCAGAGGCAATCAGTTCTGCTCAAATCAGAATACTGTCTAATGTTTGAGTCTGACCCAGAAACAAAAGCCTGACCTCATCATGAAAACTTATTTTCCAGTCAATGATTAATTTCTACCTCGGTGCTTGCAAGTTCCTTTATTTAAGCATATTTTCAAGAACTTGTGAGGTAACTATGGCAATGGATACCTAGAAGGGAGAAAGACCTTTGTTAATAATTTCTACATGCAGAGATCGGTCAGGTGTTTAGTTGTGTTATTATGCAAATCTCCAAACATGGCAGTGGGTGACCTGCTGGGAATGTTCTTACCCAGAACAAAATGTCCTTTTACAGAATTGTACTTTGAGGTTAACTGTTTTTGTTAAAACTTAAAGGCATAGCATTCTTTGAAAATGAACAGAAAACGTGTTTTGCCTACTATTAAGAAAATGACAAATTTTTATTGATTAGGAGGGAAAAAAATTGTGTGCTCAGAGGTAGTTCTGAAAGTAGGAACTTTTTTGGGAGGTGGTGGTGTTCACTTCTCAGAGGCGATAGTCATTTCTGATATACTTATAAATGTCTGAATGTTATCAAAATTTACTCTTCTATAGAAAAAAAATGTTTGTTGAGGGTTTTTTTTTTCCAAGAGTAAACCAAGAGAATCCTTCATCTATGAAATTAGTGCTCTGTTAAAAGGACCCAACTTTTGAAATTTGTTCTAATTACAACCAATCTCCAAGAATGATGGAGGAAGATTTAAGATAATATTAATAGTGGAAGGAAGAACTGTATGTTTATGATTTACAAATGGAACAGATCACATTTAATTTATACTCAAAGTTCCTAAACTTCTATTTTAAAAAAGAAGACAAACGAGTACACTCTGGTTCCTGGCCTTGTAAAACACAAAAGCCAGCCAACATCCCAACAATGTTTCCAGTGTTCTTCCAAAGAATACCTTTGAATTTTGCATTTCAAGCCTATAATAAGGTTGTAACATAGAATAATGCCTTTATGTAATATTTTAAAAATTAAGTCAATTCTTTATGAGGGTTCTTTATGTCTACCCAATAATTTGGGTACCCTCTGGCATTCCAAGTCTCCATGATTTATTTTCAGAAATATGAGAAGAAGTTTTTATTGTTTCATGTAAGCCTCATATTCTTCTGCCTTTCAAATGACACCATTTTAAAGGATTATGGTTCCATGAGCTGGTAATCAACTAACCAGTTCCTCACAAAACAATGGTATAGGGAAAAAAGACTTTTCTGAATATTTTAGTTTCAAAGTTACCATGGTAACAAGATACATTAGCTTTATTAACATAATCTTTTCATTTTTTTTTAGTGCTTTTGCTCTCTAGAAAGGATTCTTCTTTGATATGATCACAATTAAACAATGGATTCTGAAATTGAACTGGCATTTATAGAAGCTGGTAACAATGTAAAACAATTTTGCTTATCTGAAAAGCATACTGCTTTAAAGAAAATTTATAGATAGCTTTTCAAGGTTTGTCATTTCTTATTAGGGTCGATTTGGCTCAAGTTTTGCTTTCTCAGGGTATAACATCACAGGAATTTTCCATTAAATTATTCTCTTTCAGTAATACTCATGGTCCATTTTCATTTTTGTGTCACTTCTTACAAGAACAGTGTTGCTTTTATGTAATATTTCTATCTGTATTTATTCAAGAACATGAACATAATCATGCTATGTAACAGAATCATAATAACTAAAAACTTTGACATTGCTGTTAGATCACATCACTTATAATTAGCTTAACATTTTTTTCAAGCTCCTACACTGTGCGAAATACAATACTAGACAATGTTGAGGATATAAAAAGCGTTACACATAGCTTAATTAAAAATTAAGAAATTTTTAAATATGCCATTTAAATTATAATGTATTCTATTTTAGCATGGCCTCAACTAGAGAGTTTTAATCTAATAATACATTGATTTAATAATTAACGTGGAACTTATTAAATTAGTGGTGACTAGTCCAGTAAGCAATCTGGTCCCTCTGTTTTGTTTTGTTGTCGTTGTTGTTGTCGTTTTTTTGTTTTATTTGTTTTTTATATAATTTCTTAGTGCTTTAACATTAAGGTATACAATTTAAACCATGGATTTTATTTACTGTTTTACATATTTTACAATGTGTTACTTTAATATTAAAATAATTTTGGGGGCTCCTGGGTTGCTTAGTCAGTTAAGCATCTGACTTCAGCTCAGGTCATGATCTCAAAGTTGGCGAGTTCAATCCCCATATCTGCAGGCTCTGTGCTGACAGCTCAGAGCCTGGAGCCTGCTTCAGATTCTGTCTCCCGCTCTCTGCCCCTCCCCCCTCACACCTCTGTCTCTCTCTCTCAAAAGAAAAAAAAATTAAAATTTAAAAAATAAAATTAAAACAATTTTTGAATACTGGCTTGAGATATAACTGTACTACAGCAGTAAATAAACCTATATTAAGACAAAAGGGAAATCAACTGGATGCCATTTTTTCTTAAAGGATGAGATATTATTAGTATTTCTGATCTTGGAAATTTCTCAGGGAAAACAGCCGGCCATTGAAACAATGGACATTTATGTTTAAGGGGTTGATAATAAAAAGATCTGGAAAACAGCTTGTTGAGGCAGGTTTTTTTTAATAATTCTAAAAAGTAATAATCTCTTTACATGGAAAAAAGCAGCATTAAATCATTCTAACGAAGGGAGGAATATTATTACATTATTAGGTTTCCAGTGATTCCTTTAGCAACCTGGTTTTCTTTAAAAATAAAAAAATGTAGGGGCGCCTGGGGGGCTCAGTTGGTTAAGTGGTCGACTTCAGCTCAGGTCATGATCTCACAGTCCGTGAGTTCGAGCGCCGCATCAGGCTCTGTGCTGATAGCTCAGAGACTGGAGCCTGCTTCAGATTCTGTCTCCCTCTCTCTCCGACCCTCCCTCATTCATGCTCTGTCTCTCTCTGTCTCAAAAATAAATAAACATTAAAAAAAATTTAAAAAAAATAAATAAATGTAAATATAAATATAAGTAAATATATGAGGAACAAAAAGGCTTATAGAATATTATCTTTTTCACATTGAAATAAAATAATTTTCATTTAAAAATTGAATATAAGTACAAGATCTACAGCGACAGTTTTAGAATGTATATATACACACCTTCTATATGTATGATTACACAAAATGATTATTGTGTGAAAATAACTTTATTACTCATTATTAGTTTCTCAAACATCTCCCTGTGTCGTGTAGACTATATTTTGCCCCTTTGTTAAGCACAAATCATTCATTTGACACAGTTTGGCCATATAGAAGTAGTTTGTACTTCCAATTCCTAAATATTTCTGCAGATAATTTAAATATGTACATATAGATGCATTCTTTAAGAAAATGAAAGAGTCCATCTATTAGACTTAGAGAGGTAATTTTCCATCTCTTTCTTTTCCATATAAATAGAATATTATCCACAATGGCTTATGGCTGCATGTTTCAATCAATTCACCTGTCTTATGATCCAGCCCAGTTTTGACAAATGCATGTGTGTCAATGGCTGGAAACCAAATTTTCCTGGAGAGTAAATGAGGATTTGAATGGACAGGTTCTTCCACACATTCTTATTTTGCACAATTTCGGTCTCTTGAACACAGGGTGCTTTTTGAAGAAATATAAAGTACTCTCTGTTCTTAAGGTAAGTTTATTCAGTCTTATGGAAAAGCAAGTTGCTCCTTTCCTCATTAAAGTACATTTTAAAATACATGAATGAAGTAAGTATATAGTGGCATGGCCCTTCAGGAAACTCTTATTTTTTTTTTTACTAATAAAATAATTATATTTAAAAGTTGTTTACATCATGATGATTTCAACCAATTTTAAAACATAATATATTTATTAAATGGAGTAAATATAGGTCTTCTAAATTATTACTTTCAGCCATTATGTGATATATCTGTAAGGAATACCTTCAGTGGTTCATTATTGTTTGTATGGAAGATGTAATATGTAAGACCCAGTTGAAGGCTCATCTGTAATTCATTTTTTATCTACCCTAGTTTCAGTTACGGTGTCTCAGTTTAGAGGGAGTACAATAAATATTTGTTAATTGATTGGGTGAATAAATAATGTAAGTGCAGAACAGTGATCTACGTAATTAAAGATGGGTCTAAGGTGTGGACCCATTGCTGATCTAATTCTACTCTGAATCTGTGTCCCTCTTCTCGAAGAAGACACTGACAGAAAAGGGCAAGATTCTGCAACAGGACAGATGCCAGAGGCTGCTTTTTGTTGGCTTGGTGGAGCCTCAGATTATATTAAATATAGATAACACTATATAAGCAGTCTTTTATATTTCATTCGACTAGCAGTGTCTTGCTCCAAACTCAGAAATTAAAATCACAGCAGCAACAAAGAAAAAGTGTGTTGCAAAACTCACACATGTTATTTTGTATTTGAGCCCTGACTGATCCAGATACTTGCATGTAAAGTAATCTAGAAAGGCAGTTGTACTGAAAAATGATAGTTTCAGGTAAGGGAACAGTATGGAGGTATAACAAAGGAAGAGAAATAGTTAATGAATGCTCTGAGACATTTAATGTGGCCCCACACTACTCAAGGTCCTGAAGGCATTGCTTTATTACAGCAGAGTAATTGATGTCTATAGAGATGGGCTTGGATTAACAACATAAAATATTGGATTATATGTTGTATATTCTATTTAATAATTAAAAGAGTAGAATACATTTTAGAAAAAATTTTAGTACCATGATTAATACAAAAGCAAATGAAATGATTATTTTTATGAGAAGTATGGTTATATGCATTCTATCATGATTTGATGTAATTAAATATAATATTGTGATAAATGCATATATGTATTAAGTACATCTGTATATACACTCAGAAAGAGAAGTAGAGAGACAATTATAAAACAATTGTTTTCTCTACTGCAAAACAAATAAGTCAAATGTCTTGATTTATGCTGTTTGTGTAATAAATCTTTTTTTGAGGAAAGATTGTCTTACAAACAATCTCATTTCAAATGAGGTATATAAATGCTTCCTTCCATTCTACATTCTATTAGATGCTTATCTTTTTATTTATTTTTTATAGATGGTCTCTTATAAATTAACTAGGTAATGTTCTTAATGGAATCACACATTATACACAGATAATGGCCTTCCAGTGAAATATGCATGTCAAATCTTAGCTAGAGTAATGAGAGGAAATAAACTTGAAGACAAAAGAAAAAAATGTTTATTTTTGGAATGTTAGACCATTATAGCTATGCAGTCACAACCTTTAATTTCATTAATGACAAACCTATTATACTAAAGGAGTCAGTCTTTAAAAATGAAATAATTAGAATGACCTGGCAAACCAGTGTTCACAGTGGGAGATACATACAAACACTGTTTCCAAAATTTAGCTTTCAAAACAGTGGAAAAAGGACTAACCCACAAAAAACTAATTTAGAAATATTAACCATAAAATCTTACAGAATATTAAAATGAAAAAGATTCTTATCTTTTATTATTCCTGGCAACTGCAACTCCAGATGTTTATTTCCATTTCTTTAAAGTGACCTAAGAGAAACATGGAGTCAATAATTCAATCATAAACTAATAATAGTTAAGAAGCAGTTTGATCATTTGACTGAAATGAAAAGTGACTTTAGGTTATATTTCTAATGAAATGCATTCATATTTTTAAAGAATCTAGACTATTAATAAAGAAAAATGTAAATAAATTTTCTTTACTGTGGTAAATAAGTCAGTTTTCAATCAAATGATCTATTTTTAAAGTTTGGGGCTTTTTTTGTTTTTTTTTTTTTGTTTTTATGGTGTGTGTGTGTGTGTGTGTGTGTGTGTGTGTGTGTTTAGTAAATAGGCTTTAGACTATTATTTAGAGTTCTGTTAAATTGCTCTTCTAGGTATAAAGCAGTGAGAATTTAAAAAAAAATATCTGTGCTTATTCATACACCAGTGGAAATGTTGTGTCAAATATTTGACTAAGTAAGGCGGCTTAAATTATACCCTTTTAAATGACTATAAATGAGAAAGAAACTGTGAATAAAATTATGATTCTGTCATTATAGAATTTACAAAAGTCCAGGGAAGACTATACCATGTGCGGATACAGTAAATGAACTCTGAATATTTTTACTTCCTTCAGTCTCACTGTACACATTCATATGTTTCAAAGATCCATGTAGTGAAGATACCATTGTCCAACTAGAGAAAGTAGGGATTAACACCATTACATATAGGATGTATCATTATGCATTATTTTAGTCTTGCCTTGTCCTTGAGTGCCTATGATTTAGAAATACCATACTCCTTCAACATTCCTTGAGATGAGATACTGAAGTCAAAACCAACAAAACCTTTCTCAGAAACAAATTTATGATTGTCGTGCCTCAATTTGGGAAAGCTTGTACACAGGCTCAGAACTAGAGCTTATTTTTGATGCGTTGGTGTAGGAAGAGCAGAGGAAAATACCCTGAAGCAATTGTGAGTTCCCTAATGTTCATAAGTGAGTTCCCTCCTCTAGTTACATGTTCTGGTGACCCCAGACCCCAGATACATCCTCTCTATCCATGGAATTACCAACTCATGGAGCTCTGCCTCTGAGTGTGTATGTACATCATTCAACTCCCCGAGTCACAGTTCCCTCATCTCACAGTTCCCACATCTGTTCAAAGGGGAGTTCCAGCATAAAAGGCAACTGGCCGAGGGTGTGGCACATAAAAGGGGCTTACTAAATGGGAAGAATGATGAGGATTCAGAGGGGGGGTGTTCATTTGTTCATTCCTTAATTTAAGCAAACATTTATTGCATGCATGCTCAGTGCCAGGCTCTGTGCTACTGCTGGAGTTACAGAGGAGAATGTAAGAAATAAAGGCTCCTCATGGAGCCTACACATGGCAGAGCTGCATTATAAACTTCACTGTTGGCCAATCCCATAAGATTTCCTTATCTGTGTCCCTAATGGAGACATCAGCAGCTATGCTGTGTCACCAGTTGTAGTCTTCCTTAGAATCTCGCCACTAACGGTGCTCTCTGGTTATATTTCTACTAGGAGTGACATCTTTGCTCATATTACACAACTTTCTAACTTCCATCTCTCAGCACTTGTAAACATCTCAGGACCAGCTTCTTTCAAGACTTCCCTATCCATAAGGTCTCTTTATCAAGTGTAATGTTCATGTGACTGAACGAAAATGATTGTTGCAGGCAAGACCGCCTTTCCAGTTTCCTGCTAAGAGACTTAGAAAGTAGGAGAATAGTCATTTGAAAAAGCATTTGAAATTTCTACTGTGGACTCAGCTTAGTACTATTTACGATGCTTGAAAAAACAATTAAGAAAGCTTAAAGTTTAAAAATAGCTTGGTTAATGTGAAATGTGCACAATATATCAGCAGTGGTGTTTTTTAGAAATAACTACAAACAAATTGTTCTGATAGTAATATTTATTAATATTATATTTATATATTGATATTATATAGATATATACATTAATATTAATGTACCAAATTCAAATGAACCAAGGATTATCTTAAGACAGACAAGTAATTCTTTGAGTTGTAATTATATACCAAGAATGGGCCATAAATTCTATGTGATGAAAAGGAATGTTCTACCACCAGTCAGGACACAGGTAGCTATATATCAAATAGCCAACAATAGCCAAATAACAGCTATGGAAGTTCCTGGGTTGCCAGAAGCCAACAGACCATACTGTGAGGGACCATTGAAGTCTTGGAAAGCTGTGGAGAACAATAACACATGCATAAACCTCTCACCGAGGGAATGAGTAGGGTTTCATGTGGTGCTCTACACAGGGCACCAACAATATCTTTGTTAAGGTATGCAGATGTCTTGGTATGGTACACAGGGCAGACACCGATGGATGAATTACTGACAGAAACTTGCCCATAATATATCTTTCATCATGCATGTTTCATCCCGCTGATGAACAACTTGAACAGACTGCTTTTGAAGTTTCTTCTGCCGGCCTTTTGTGGGTCAGCAAAAATTGATGTCATGTGAAAAATTAAACAACTTTACACGGTCCTGCCTTTCAAACCCAGATATTTGCATAGGGTAGGTTTCATAGTATACATTTTTTTTTTACTTTTTCAAATATGTGGACATTCCATGAAATAAGTAATCTCTCTCACAAGAACATCATGTCTCCTTTAAATGTGCTATTTGCCATCCTTTTATTCCCATATTGTATTCATTCACTTATAGCAAATCCTATCTTTTCTTAAACTAAATTTATGTTTTTCCTTCCTTATGGCAGTGTTGTTTTAGAAAACTTTTCTGTAATGTGCTTCTTTCCTCCGGGTGTCCCTGTTGAAAGAGATGATGCCCTCTCTTCTTCTCACATATGTCATTTTCATATCAGTGTTTTTGGGGGGTTGGTAGTATAATTAGATATATATAACTCAACAAATAGTGAATGAATACCATGTGTCAGGAACTGTCTGAGAAACTAGGGCTATTGTGTTCATTCTGCTTTCTTAGAAGTATTTAGAAACATAAAGGAAGGAAATATAAAAGCAAATGCAAGCAAACTATTGTACTTTACCACTATTTTATGCTTATCTTCAATTTTTTTAAGTCAGGCTTTCATCTTTCTCTTTTCGAAAAGTTTTGTATTCTTTAAGAATTCTTCAAATATATTTTTATTATAATATTACATGCTAATAAGTTGGCCAATATATATTTCATTATAACTTTGATTTTGCTGTTTTTGAAACAACATGTACACTATGTAAACAATTCTAATTCTGGTCACATATGCAATCAATGAATATTTGTTAAGTACCTACTATGTAAAGTACCTACTATGTAATAGGGTACACAACAGCCAATTAAATACTGCCATTGTGGAGTTTATGTTCAAGAGGGGAGGAGCAAACCATAAACAAGTAAATAGAAATGTCCGTGTGTGTGTGTGTGTGTGTGTACTTTTAGAATGAATGGACCTAGATGGCATCACTGAGAAGAATACTTGAGGAAAGACATAAACGTTGTAAGGGACATAGGCATGGATTGTCTGGAGGATAACTGAAGCAAAGGGAATAAGTATAAACAAAGATCCTGAGGCAGGAATGTTCCTGGCAGATTTGAGGAACATCAAAGTGTGCTGTGTGACAAGTGCAGAACGATAAGGAATAGAGTAACAAGAGATGAAGTCAGAAAGTAATAGGGGCCTGTTCTAGGGCTTTCTAGGTATTAGTAAAGACTTTGGATTTTACTCTGAATTAGATGACTAGCCATTGCAGTGTTATATACAGAGAATTTAAATGAGATGGCTACGTAGTAAGCCATACAGAGAAAGACAGATACCATATGGTTTCACTCTTATGTGGATCCTGAGAAACTTAACAGGAACCCATGGGGGAGGGGAAGGAAAAAAAAAAAAAAAAAAAAAAGGACGTTAGAGTGGGAGAGAGCCAAAGCATAAGAGACTGTTAAAAACTGAGAACAAACTGAGGGTTGATGGGGGGTGGGAGGGAGGGGCGGGTGGGTGATGGGTATTGAGGGCACCTTTTGGGATGAGCACTGGGTGTTGTATGGAAACCAATTTGTCAATAAACTTCATATTAAAATAAATAAATAAATGAGATGGCTAGCATCTTAATAAGATTATTGTAGCTTGCATATTGAGATTAGACTACAGGAGAAGAGGGTAAGAGATTATTTTTTAAAGGTGTATTCGGGGCGCCTGGGTGGCGCAGTCGGTTAAGCGTCCGACTTCAGCCAGGTCACGATCTCGCGCTCCGTGAGTTCGAGCCCCGCGTCGGGCTCTGGGCTGATGGCTCAGAGCCTGGAGCCTGTTTCCGATTCTGTGTCTCCCTCTCTCTCTGCCCCTCCCCCGTTCATACTCTGTCTCTGTCTGTCCCAAAAATAAATAAATGTTGAAAAAAAAAAAGGTGTATTCAACAGGAGAATATGCGGTGTTAGAGAAAGTTAGTTTTCAGGTGTGATACCAATGGCTATGACTGGGCAACTGGAAAGAGTGTTACTATTAATAGTTGGAAAGGACTGGGCATAAACTTGTTTGGGGAGGAAGAATATCAGGAGTCCGGATTTGGACACATAATATTTGAAAGGCTCATTAAAGTCGCAAGTAGGAATGTCAAGTAGGGAGTTCAATATAAGGGTTGGAATTAATGGGAGGAGTCCAGGCAGAGGGTACAAATTTGGGGATCATCGGTATTTAGGTGCTATTTAAAACCATGAAACAGTATAAAATTATACCTAAGGAGCAACTAAATTAAAAAGATACAAAGTCCACTTCTTAACACCAGGGAACGCCAAATTAGGATTTGGAGAGATAAGGAGAAATAGCAAAATAAACAAAGGAGGACCTGTGTGAAAAGTGGGAAGAAAATTGGGCTGATTAAATTTTTCAAGAGGAAGGGAATGATCAACAATGTCAGTGCTATTGATGGCTCAAGCAAAATGAGAATTAAGAAAGGACTGATAGATTTATCAATATGGAGATTATCAGTGGTAATGGAAGATCATAAGCTCTATCTCTAGCATGTTATCTAGGTTCCCCTTTAAGATATAAATGATCATGTGAGTGGCACCTGTGTGGCTCAGTGGGTTGAGCATCCTACTTCGGCTAAGGTCATGATCTCACACTTCATGGGTTCGAGCCCCACATTGGGCTCTGTGCTGATGGCTCAGAGCCTGGAGCCTACTTTGGATTCTGTGTCTCTCTCTGTGTCCCTCCTCCATTCACATTCTGTCTCTCTGTGAAAATAAATAAATAAAACATTAAAAAATATATAATAATATTAATAAAGGATTATTTGAATATAATTTTGTAAATCATAAGGTGCTATACAAATGTATTGTTATTTTGACAATATGTTAATTAAAATCTGTTCTAGGATTATTTACAAGCGAGTTCATTTTTTCTTTGATTATTTTTAGAACAGTTTAATGCATTTTAATGAAAATGATTTCAAATGTTAATGTCCATCTCCATGTGATAGTTTATTTTAGTTGGCTTCTAGAATGGACTGGTGTTTGCCTAATAGAAAGGACAATGTATTTTGTCCCTAGCTTATATTGGAGAGATTCAAATATCAGACAAATCACTGAGTGATATTATGAGGTTACAGGAAGGTTAATGCTATTTAGGCAGATGGTGAATTGCAAATTCAACCTGTTGTCACAATAACGAATATGTGAAGAAACATTGGTGTTGCAAATAGGAGAAAAATGAAACAGTTTTCTTTCACATGTGTACACAAATTTATTATTAACGGCTCTCTCATAGTAGAAGTAGTTATTCTTCACAAAAGACTGATTTTTACAATCTGACTCATCAGTCATTACAAGAAACAATATTTGAGATTATATTCAGTGTATCTTTAATAATTACTTTGATATATTTTTTCTAGGTGGCAATGGCTTAAGCATTTAATATAAAGAAAATTTATCTTATGTGTAATTTCCTATTTATTGTTATGTATCCATCCTTTTGTCTCTAAGAACAGATTCCATAGTGTTTATTAATCCAAGTCTGATAAATGTAGTTCCTATCAAGAAATTAAATCGTATTCTCTTTGAATACTGCTTTTCCCTCATTTTTGCAGATATATTACATAGCTAAAACTCTCACGTGTACTTGCTGGGATATTCTTATTTATTCAAGAATGTACTCTAGTCAGGGCCTGTAGGTGGCTCAGTTGGTTAAGGCTCTGACTCTTGATTTCAGTTCAGGTCGTGATCTCACAGTTCATGAGATTGAGCCTTGCGTCAGGCTCTGTGCTAACAGCATGGAGCCTGCTTGGGATTCTCTCTCTCCCTTTTTCTGTGCCTCTCCCACGTTCATGCATGTGTGCTCTCTCTCTTTTTCTCTCAAAATAAATTAAAAAAAAACATTAAAAAAATAACACACCCTGGTCAATATGGTTACTAAATCTTAAAGAGAGCAATGCCTATGTTTTCTCTCATGTTTTAAAAAATGCCATAAATTTTGTCCATGTTTGCTGTTATAAAATGAGATGTGTTTTCTAGAAAAACTCCCAGAAACATGAACAGCGAATCCTAGTGTACCTAAGATGACTGTCAGAGGAAGAGCTGTCCTCTGAAAACAGCCGATTAAATAACACACAGGTTTGGAGCTGTCACTTGAAAATACTGCTTGCTTACCTAAAGTAGTAAGTGATTGAAAACTCACAATAAACACCTTTGAAATGGGATTCATGAAAGCTTCTTTCAAAATTTCAGGGAATCATTAGATAGCAAGTAGGTCATTATTCTGAAGTCTTCTTTCTAATATAGAGGTTCCTCAAAACAGATTGGCAAGGAGGAAAGAGAGAAGGGCAGCTGCCTAGGGAACTGAGTTATGGACTGAGTATGCATTGTCAAAACAGGGTCAAGTCAAGAGAAACTGATGCTACTGTATTTTTTAATCTTGCAGAAAAAAATAGCAAACTTTTATTTGGTAGGCATGTTCCCTGCTCCAGTGTTTTGTAGCCTTAGAACTTTAGTCTGACTTGTTTCAGAGCTACACTAACACCTTCTGATGATTTTGTTAGCAACATTTCTAGTACTCAAAATGGGAGATCGCAAATGCAACATGAACCTTATTTTTGTTTTCCTACTTTCCTACTACTAATAGTGTATTTATATATCTATATCCACATAGACACACACAAGCACCTGTTTGTATATATACATACAAATATACATGCATACCTATGCGTGTGGTATATACACATTTACACACACATAAACACACACACACAAATTACCTTTCTTGTTACTCAGTACTAAAGCGATTAAATACTATGAATTCTATAGATTTTTTTCTGACATTAAATCTAAAATAAGTGCAAGTGAGGCAATTATATGAATAAATTTGAATGAAAGTTGAATTAAATTCATTAATATTCTGTAAGTTTGTGAATTTTCTTCAACAGAAATTAACTTTTCACATTCCAAGGAATGTATGTATAATACATTTTTATATCCAAAATGGCCTAAAAAGAAATGTGTGAAGTAATATAATTTTAAAAGAATACATCCTTGAAATTGAAGTAAAAACATTCCCAATTTTCTTTAGAATATATTAAAACATTTACATTAAATGTAAAACAGAGGGGCGCCTGGGTGGCGCAGTCGGTTGGGCGTCCGCCTTCATCCAGGTCACGATCTCGCGGTCCATGAGTTCGAGCCCCGCGTCAGGCTCTGGGCTGATGGCTCAGAGCCTGGAGCCTGTTTCCGATTCTGTGTCTCCCTCTCTCTCTGCCCCTCCCCCGTTCATGCTCTGTCTCTCTCTGTCCCAAAAATAAATAAACGTTGAAAAAAAAATTAAAAAAAAAATAAATGTAAAACAGAATAATTGTGGCTTTGTTCTTAGTATATTACATATTATAATGTGTAGCACTTTCTAATATCAATTTTTATACACTTCAGATTCTGCTATGCTAAACATTGATGTTGAACAAATATTTATTGTGTCCCCATTGCATCCTGGTCATGTTTGTAGGTTCAGGGGAAATGGGGTGGCTAGGGAACAGGACAGTGGTGGAAAATATATTAACCAAGCTTTTGCACAAATAATTACCATTGGGAAAGTGTTGCACTGAAAGTGTAGATAGGGCTATGGGCTACCTAATTAGGAAACTCCACTAGTCTAGAATAACAGTGGGTTTCATTGTAGAAGTGGCGTTTAATTGGTGAGAAGTAAAAGAAGCTCTTCCTCATGTTAGGACTTCCTGCAAACAACCTCTCTCTCTCCTCTGGACCTAGCACCATAACCCCCTATGCCATTTTCTGCTGTATCTTAACTACCACCCTCAGCCCCAACATATACAACAACCAACCACTGATTATTTTTCAGAGATACTTAAAAGCTGGACCATAATGAGCAACTTCATAAAAACTACTTTTTTGTTGTTGAGAAACAAGTTAGGAGACTTTTTCTGTGCTTCAACTAAAAGGTTTTGGTGGCTTGGTTGAAGTTGGGTATGCAAACAGAGAGAAGTGGATAGGTTTAGACAATATTTAAAAAGAGAACTGAGGTGATGCAATTGAGCCTTAGAAAAGGCAATGACTTGTCCAAGGTCACAAATTAGGGAACAGTAGAGCAGGAAGTTTTATCCACTTGACTTCTTGGAGACTGAATGACTGTTAGGGGTAAAAAGAAGAGACATGTGGTGCTGGCATGAGCAACTGGATGAATGATGGTGCCATTTACCAGTACAGAAACACAAGAATAGCAACAGGTTTGTGAGGAATCACCAGAAGCTCCCCATTTGATATAGTATGAGGTGACAGTGAGACATCAAAGTAATGTCGGATATATCCATCAGGACCGGAGGATCAAAGTTATGGGTCTTTGGTATACTGATGGAAAATAAGGTTCTATGAGTAAATGAGATCATCTGGGAAGTGAATGTGGAAAAAATAGTGAAGATGGATTAGGGCAGTGGTTCTCAAACTTTAGCATGCACCAGGATCACTTGGAGGGTGTGTTAAAGCACAAATGTATGGGCCCCATCCCTACTGTTTCTGATTCAGTAGGTCCGAGACACTTGTGTATTGAAGACCGGTTTTAAAGAGCTTGCCAACTCTGATTATACATGCCTTCCCCACACTGTATTGGAAGAAGTAAGGTTGGTAGCTTGAAATTGGACATGTTGAAGTTTTTACATTATGGAAATCATTAAATGCCATAATTTAGGCCTTTATTTTCCAAAAGCTAGTTTACAGGCACATCACAGGTCAGTGGAAGCCTGATAATTTGCACTTCTGGCATATTCCCGGAAAATACTGATGTCATCTGGAAACCACATTTTGAAAAATGGATTAGAGAAACATTTTACATAGCCTGAAATATTTCCGTTAATAATCTCAAGCTTTTGAAAAGTAGAGCTCCTCCAAAAAGTGATTATGTCTTAAGGGGCGCCTGGGTGGCCCAGTGGGTTAAGCGTCTGACTTTGGCTCAGGTCATGACCTTGCGGTTCGTGACTTCGAGCCCCGCATAGGGCTCTGTGCTGAAAGCTTTGAGCCTGGAGCCTGCTTCAGATTCTGTGTCTCCCTCTCTCTCTGCCCCTCCCCCTTTCACGCTCTGTCTTTGTCTCTCAAAAATAAATAAATGTTAAAAAAAAAAAGAATATGTCTTAAGATTTAATGGTAATGGTGAAAGCCATATAAGATGTATGTTTTATACCAACTGTAAAAATACTGACTTTCCATGGTTATATAGCTTAAATTGAATAAAATAATATAATTATAAACAATGCAATGTATAAATGCAATTATAATCAATGCATTTATAATGCAATGTTACTTTTTTCCATTTGGTTATCATTGTGTTTTGGTTGCTCAGAATCTCATTTTTTTTCATTTTATACTATACAAAAATTATTTAAGAGATTTTTTTAATAAATAGATTTTTCTCCTGATACATGAGTAGTAAATTTAGCTAGACCAAACATTAATTGCAACATTTCAAGATTAACCAAGAATGGGGTGGTGGAAAGAATATATTTTAAATTGGGCATTTTTTTTCCCTAAAGCTAATTAGCTTTCCATCTAAAAGAGTAAATAAATTGTTTGCTTGAAAGACATTGGAAGTATAGAGACATGAAAAAGTACGTTATAAATAACTGAGATAAAAATTCATGGCTTGGCATTCTTTACTTAGAATCATGCCTCCACCTTTCTGGACAGACTTAAACTAACTAAAGCCATTAGTGATATATAAAGTTTGAGTGTCAATTATTAATTCACAAAATATAGTATCAGGAAGCCTAGAGTGCTGGTGTCTGCATGATTAGTGATTCTCTTGCTGAAGATAGATTATTTGGAAAGTCAAATCTTAGTCACTAAATAATCTTTAGCGAACAAGGATCAGAAACAAAAAAACTAGTAAGATGTGGTGAATACGTGGGGGACATCATTAGAACAGCTTGCTTTTTAAATTTCTATTATTCCTATTAGTATTATTAATCAGTTATTGAATGTTACCCCTGTGTCAGCTGCTGTGACTCAAGATCTAGGTAGGCAGTGTGAATAGAGATTATGAGAGTAGGCTCTGCAGTCCAATAATAAGGTTATGATGTAGGGTTTTTTTTGTTTTGGTTTGTTTTTTTCTTGTTTTTTTTTTTGATACTTCTTAGATAAGCAGAGTACAAAGTTACTGAACACCATATTTCTAGCTACTTTAGTAGAATCCAGCTCACAGGGTTTTTATGGGGATTAAATGAAAGTATACATACAAAGTGTTTAGGAGAGTGACAGACACTCAGGGGTGGGTAGGTTTTTATTATATCATCTCATTTAATCCTTACAATGAACTTTATTACTATAAACATTATTATCTCAATTTTATAGATAAGAGAAATGAAACCCATACATGCTACATTTTGTTTGAGGTTTTACTGGCGGTGGCGGAGCCAGAGTTTGAACTTTGCTCTATATAAATTTGAAGCCTGAGTGTTCCCAACAGAGTCAAAGTAACTCAATTTATTAGCGAAGATTTCCCCTTCCTTTGGAAGTGCTTAGTATTTTTACTGTGCTGTCGGTATTTTTATTGGAACTCAACTTTTTCCAATCCTCTGAGATGACACTCTTTTTAGCTATGATAATACATCCCATTCGGTTACAAACAAGTCTTACTTAAGTTTTTATTTTTTTTCCCTAACACAAATGTACAATCTTTGCTGTGCTTTATTACGCCCTGAATTAGCCACTGCATGACAACCACCTTCATGTTCTTGATGGTGCGTGTTATGGAGGCTCCTAAGGGCTAACAACAATAACAAAGTATTATAGTACAGAGAGTCTGAAATTCTCCCTGTATCAAGCCCTGAATCCTCAGGCTTTAATATTATCATTATCATTAAATATTTACCAAGTTCCTACTGTGTACATGCCAAATGAGGCATTACGAAAAGAGTTAGAAATGATACAGAGAAATGCAAGCAAAACAAAACAAAGATGTTTCTGTAGCCAATTAACATTTTTAATGTTTTCATTGATTTCCTTTGTGATTTATTTAAAAAAATGCTAAATAATTTGAAGCCCACTTCACTTTCTAAAGATCCTAATTCTATTTTTAATTTACACTATAATCACCATTCCTAGGACCTTTATAATTTATTATTTATAGTTTGCTATAATTTATTTATTTATAGTTTGATATAATTACCAAACCTAGCACAATTTCTTAACCATAGTAGGTTGATATTTATATTTTGATATATAAATTATTTATTTATTTATAGTTTGATATAATTTTATTATAGTTTGATATATTTATAGTTTGATATAATTACCAAACCTAGCACAATTTCTTAACCATAGTAGGTGTTCAATAAATATTTGATTATATATATATACACATATATATATGTGTGTATATATATATAATTAAAGCGGGATTTTAGAACACAATAAATTGATACCCTACGTATTTATTAAATGTATTAACCACTCCTGAGTATTTTCGAGGAATATTAGTTTTACTGAAATGAATTGTGGTGATGTTCTTTTTGGTCTCCTATCTAAACTGAACAGTCCTCAGTTTCCCATCTAGATTCTGCCTGATTCCCATCTAGATTCTGCCTGATTCTGTCGCTGCATCTCTCTAGACCTCTTTTCTTCATCTATGAAATGAAAGAATCAAATAAATTCTTTCTAAGACTTGGTCCAGATCTCAAATTTTGGGGTTTATTCTAAAGGATTTAAAAGAAAAACAAAAACAAAAACAAAAAACAGGTCCTACATAACAAATTACCACTAAACTGTTAAGATCCCTTCTGCAGAATCAGTCTTTGATAAATCTTCCCTTTCATGTGCACACTTTATGTCCTAGAAGTATAAACATTATTACCTGATGATTTAGGAGACTTCACAAATTCCACAGGAGATCCTGAAATAGACAGCATCACATTAAAATCCCAGCAGGGTTTAGTGGTGAATATGGATTTAACAATGAGGAGTCTCAGCTTTCGAACAGCACACATTAAATGAACAAGTCCTGAAACACTGTACAATTTCTTATTTTTAAATCTATACACAACTGCAGCAAAAAATAATATGTTCTCATATGTGATTATGTAACAGTTTTCTAGAGAACAAACAACGAACATCAAAAATGTCTCTTTCTTCCCCTCTGTTTTATAAAGGTGTCTTATCAGTTAAGGGTAAAATTGGAAGGGGATGTGGTTGCAAGAGAAAGAAATCGCAGACTGCCTTTAGCACGCTTTCCTGTCTCCTTTCAGTTCTTCCACACACCCTCATCTCACCAACCACAAACAAAGAGCCATGTTCAATTCCTGGAGTTGATGTTAATCCTGCCGCCTGGGCCCACTTCTTCATTCCTTCATACTTCCTGAAGGTCTTTCTCTAGGCTTCCCATGATTTTCAAGAGGTTAGTTAGATAAACTAATTACCAATTTACTTTTAACTCAATCATTTATTTATTAATCATTCCTTTATTGAGTTTCTACTACAGATGAAATGCTTTCACGGGTGATGGGGTTTAGCAAGAAACAAATCACCTCCACTGCCTTCATGGAACCCATAGGCTAGTGGGAGAGATAGCCTATCAAGGAATAAATGGATTAATATATAGCTTACTTATGCTAAATACTATGGAGCAAAAATCAATGTTTCATGAGAGATTCTAACAGGAAGAGTTTAGATAGTTCAGAATGCTTTCTCTGATGGGCGGATCTGAAGGATAAGTAGCAGTTAGCTAAACTGTGAGGAGAATATCAATTCCTGGAATGGGGACATTGGAGGAGGAGATGAAAACCCAGTGTGAGTGGAATGTAGTGAGCAATTAAAAAGTGGGCAGAATGCAAGGAAGAAGGAGCCAGACCATTTCTTGAACTGCAGGACCAAACTTAAATTCCATGGGAAGGATTTTAAGTATGAAGTTAACATAATTAAAGTCACTTAAAAAATGATTATCCTGGTGACTCTGTGGAGAATGGATTGGAGGGTAATTTAGGCAGAATGAGTGGCAGGGGGAGCTGGGGTAGAGTAAAGGGATTCAGAATATAGAAATAGATTATTGAATTAAAATGGACAAAATTTGATGTGAGGGATATTGAAAAAAAAAAGAGGAATCAAGGATGAATGCCCTGTTTGTGACATGATAGAGAATGGATCATATTTTTGACGTGGTTGGATAGAGTTGTCATTTATTAAAATGGAAAAAAAAATGAGAAGTTGAGTACATCTGGGGATTTGGGGAGATCAGTTTTGGACATGTTATATTTGAGATGGCTGTGAGACCTCCATGTAGAGATGTCAAGACCTATATATGTCTCTCACAGCCCTACTCCAAGATCCAGACATGTGCCTCAAAGAGTCATCACCAGGGGAAGGGTGAACCTGGACAAGCTCACCTAGAGATGAAGTATGAAGCGGGCCAGCACTAACCTATAAGGACTTTAGTGTTAAGAAATCAGAAACAATTCACTGTATTGTGCATCTGAAACTCTATGTTAATTATACTGGTATTAAAGTAAAAACTTAATTAAAAAAAGATAGAAAGGAATCAGAAACAGGTGCTAAAGTCCACAAAGGAAACTGAAAGAAGAAGCCAGAGGAAAGCCAGGAAAGCAGCAGAAAATGTTCCAGGAAGGCATGGTCAACAGTAGTACATAGTATTGGCAATTCAATTAAGAGGGAGCACTTCTTTAGAGAACAGCAACCTTGCCCCAATTAAAATGCAAGAAAACTTTAATGATGTTAGGAATATCAAATCCACTGAAGTAGTCAATGAAAGTTATTTTTCATGTAGATGAGTGTCTTGGGACTCTGGGTGATATTGTAGGTGGATAACTTCACTGTTAGTGAAAAAGCATGGTATTTGAAAATAATACATTTAACATGAAATTTCTCTAGTGGAAATTCCTAAGAACTGCACTATTTAGAGTGGTCCAACCCACTATTTAGAATGGGTTGTTAGAGTGATCTTCAAACCCACAAATCAGAAGATCATGACCTGAGCTGTAGTCGGACACGAAACCAACTGAGCGACTGAAGCGCCCCATATAATAGCTACTATTTCTAATACTGAATATGATGACCAGCCCTGGGTATGGCATTGCCTTAAGTGATCAGATGACTATAAGTTTTGTTTTGTTTTGTTTCCCCACTGAGATCTGACTATTTTTAAGGATTTAAAAACTGTGAGCCTAGAAGCTCTCTAGAGTTGTGTGAAGAAAGGATTTATATGGGGGAAAAAATAATGGTTTTCCAGGTTTTAAAACGGAAATGACATGAAAGACCAGACCAAATGTGATTTCTTTAAGGTATGAGAAGTATGCAAGGTAACTGCTATGATTCATCTTGCACTCATTAGAGAGTTTTTCTATTCTCAACTCTCTAAAGTCAAAACCTTATGTATCTTGATCACCATTTGTATATCCTGGATATGACACACAGTTAGCCCTTGAAGTATATTTACTGAATAAATCAATGAATAGATGAATAAATTAGTACTGTGTAGCTTTCTTTCATATGCTATTTGTCATAGTATATGTACATGTATTTATTTATTTTTTAAATGTTTATTTATTTTTGAGAGAGAGACAGAGACAGAGTTTCAGAGGAGGAGGAGCAGACAGAGAGGGAGACACGGAATCTGAAGCAGGCTCCAGGCTCTGAGCTGTGAGCACAGAGCCCAACATGGGGCTCGAACTCTCGAACCATGAGGTCATGACCTGAGCCAAAGTCAGATGCTTAACCAACTGAGCCATCCAGGCGCCCCTGCATTTATTTGTTTTTAACTTGATATTGCCTAGCCAGTATGTTCCATGAGCCCTGGGGTCCTTTTGTTTTGGTCTCCGCTGTAGTGACCAGCACAGTTCCTGATATTAATTATTCATATTCATGTTTCTCTTCAATTTTATAAGTGGTGAAGATTTTGTAAAATAATATCAATAATAGCCAACATTTAGTGTCATTCAAGGTATCTTAGATGTTTAGCCAATATAATTCTCTCAACAGTGCTTTGAAGTTGTTTAATATTATTCCAGATTTGTAGTGGAGGAAGAGTTAGAGTTAAAATCATTTGCCCAGAGTAACAAAGCTACGATTCAAACCCAGACATTCTAGCTCCCCAAATTCAGCACATCACCACCACACTAAACTGTTTTATGGTATTTATAGTAAGTTGTTGCAGTTAGAAAACATTTTTATTACCCATTTATTTTTTAAAAATTATTTTTAATATTTATTTATTTTTGAGACAGAGAGCAGGAGCAGGGGAGGGACAGAGAGAGAGGGAGACACAGAATCCGAAGCAAGCTCCAGGCTCTGAGCTGTCAGCACAGGGCCCGACGCTAGGCTTGAACTCAGGAGCCATAAGGTCATGTTCTGAGCTGAAGGCAGATGTTTAACTGACTGAGCCACCCAGGCACCCCTCCATTTATTCTTATTATAGAATTAATGAAAAAGCAAGCAGTCAACTGTAATAAAAAGAAACATATTCAGAAATCATGATCAATTTAGTTTTCAGCTAAAGTTCTCTCGAATTAGTGACCTATCTTGTTCATTCTTGGGGTTCAGTGTTCTTTCTGAACCAAAATATGTTTTACCTAGAACATGCAGAAGATTAGCTTTTGTTTCTTTCCAACTATAAAATCTACTGCTTTGGGGATGTAAATATTTACCTCTAATGGAATCTGATTAAAGAGCAAATTGGAGAATCAAAGCTACAATTAACCATATAGACACAACTGCTTAATTCAAACAGCAGAGTAAATAAGTTAGAATGGTATAGATGAAGAGTGTTTGATTTGATTAGCCTCATTAGTATAAGATTGGTGCTCTCACCTTTTTGCTCTGAGATGTCTGTGGTTTCATTTCCTTAATAATCTCCTTCTGTAAGAAAAATTGCTGACATTTCATCATATGCAAGATGAGGACAATTTTTTTTTTGCTAAAAATTTTGAAACATTTACATAAATTTACTTCTTTTTAGCAATAATGTTCGAGTAATTATTTTTTACCTTAAATTCAGTCTACTAAAAAAATTGCAATTTTTTTTGTGTACTTCAGTGTGTAGCTTCTCCTGGATACTTTTTGCTTTTAAATAAAAGTGGTCACTTTGAACTGAGGACTTGGCCTCTTAGGATGCATGTGAGACTTCATATTATATTTCTCTTAAACAAAATGTTATTCTTAATTTATTATAATTTAAGAAATATTTATTCATAAGTTACTATTGGCAGATACCCTTTCAGGCTCTGGCAATGATTCTACCCCCATGGAGCTAAAATCTAATCAAGTAATACATACATGAATGTATAAATAAATAATTTCCAATAATGACAAGTGCCAGGGCAGAAATAAAATAGGGTGATGTGACATAGATAGAGTAGCTAAGAGAGGGGTTAGAGAATATAGAATACTTCAGATACAGTGCTCAGAATAGTTTCTATTTAGCTTAAGTGTGGACAATCATTTGTTTACATATAGGAGGTGACTTATTCATAGTTCATTATTTTGAACTGAATGAAGTACAAATACTGCTTTGTCAATATTTTAGAATAAAAAAAGAAAAAAGAAAATCTCGTTCTTCTAGGGAAAACACTCTGTGGTATGAGTGCCAGATTTTTTTCCAGAGAAGCACTGACATTTCTTAATTACTCTCTTCATGAGTGGTCATGTGTAGCGATTACTGAAGGCTCAGCAGAGCATTATTCTTCTAAAGCCTTGGAGAACAATAATGCTGACAGGACAGGGCTTCAGTGTCCAACACACTTCTCCTCTCTCTTCATTACCCCAGCTAATTACTCTGGCCGGTGGTTATTGTGTAACTCCTCTCCCTTTCTCTAACCCCCACAACCCTCTACTGTCAGTGTAATTTACAGTAATTGCATAATATTCTCTTGCCGCCATGCTTTTCTGTTGGTTATTTAAAGGCACAGCCTCCTTTTTATCATATCCAGCTTCTGAAATACCTTACCAATGGGTGATGTCCAAACTAGATTAATGAAAACATTGCAATGCCATTTGTTCTTAAAAAAAAATACCTGTTTTCCAAGGAATTCTTACCTTTACATGAAATAGAAAATAATTTTTTAATGTCAAGTTACTATGTCTGAAGAAGATATTTTGAGCATATGTCTACATGATGCCTAAATATTTAGTCAGTTCAGTTTTTTAAAAAACTAGCCAAAACAGTTCAGCATCATGGAAGCAAAACAATGATATAGTGATTATTTTTTTAATTTATAAATTTTATTACGGGGTATATTAATACAGTACATAAGCTGTCTCAAAGTTGGATAACATAAAAGTATACCATTTTTAAAATAGAAAATCAGGGTTTTTTCAAAAATATTTTGAAGAAAAATTATTTGGGGAATACGTTATTTGATAAGCTGTTATATTCTATATAAAGACACTTTGTACTAAATCTACTCATCAATCAATAAAACAAAGCTATTAACTTTTTATTGCAAATATTTTGATCTAAAGTTTACTGAGCAGTTACTATGTAGTGAGCATGTTACTTATTATTTATTTAAACTTCTTTAAATGTCATCCTCACTTTTCACAGGAGGATAGTTGAGGTTTGGAGAGACTGTATAACTTGCACAGAGGCACAAAGAGTTATAGTAAATGGCTAAAATGGGTTTTGACACCAGATCTAAAATTTAAAATCAAAACTGAAGCTCTTAACCTACACACATCATCTCGTACATACAGAAGTGAGCTAGCTATAAGGTGGTAAAACTCATTTCCACATTAAAAAAAAAAAGTTTACTTATTTGAGAGAGAAAGAGAGAAAGAGAGAGTGAGAGAGTGGAGGAGGCCAGGGGAGAGGAGGGGGAAGAGGATGCAAAGGAGGCTCCAGCTGACAGCAGAGTCCCACCCCGGGCTGGAACCCAAGAACCTTGAGATCCTGGCCTGAGCCCAACTCGGACACTTAGCCAATTGGGCAACCCAGGCGCCCCTCATTTCCACATTTTTAATTAAAAACAATCTATCTGAGAGGTACCTGGGTGGCTCAGTCGGCTGGGCTTCCCGACTTCATCTCAGGTCATGATCTCGGGTTCAGTCTGTGAGTTCGAGCCCCACGTCAGGCCCTGTGCTGACAGCTCAGAGCCTGGAGCCTGCTTCGGATTCTGTGTCTCTGGCTCTCTCTGCCCCTCCCCCGGCTCATCCTCTGTCTCTCTCCCAAAAATAAATACACATTAAAAAAAAAAAAACTATTTACCTTAGATACTTTTCAACTGTCATTTCTGTTCTGTTTAAGATTTTTTTCTGGGCTGAGTTTGCTTTAGAACAGAGGATGTATACAATGGCTTTTAAAGTTTTAAATGTCTTAAAGAGTCAATTTACAATGAGGTCAGTAAAAGAAGTGCCTTAGGAAAAATCCTTCTATGATATTGAGGACAAAAATGGTAAAAATTAATATTTAATGTTGTTTCTTATTTATTAATAGCACTCATTAAATGTCTTTTTTTTTTCACCTGGGAATGAAAAGGCATCAAGCAGCATTAATTAAGGGGCGGAGGGGGAAGCAAGGTATAACTTTTCATTGAATCTACAGTTGTCAGCACATACAAAGTTTAAAAAAAGATGATGTAATTTTTGCACATAGCTATAAGCTTTTAATAATTTATTGTAGTGTGCCTATTTGTGAAATCTAATTATAGGTAAAGCTGTAGGGTCAAGCTTCTTACGTATGAATACACTTAACTAATGATATAGAAAAACACCAGTGTAAAATGAGTTGAGTTGCAATTGTTGATTTATAAACTAGTTTGAATTCAGAGTAAATTCTCTCATAAAGCAAAATTATAAATGAATTCTCAGATCTTTAAACCAATGCACAAATCTCTGATGATTTATTATCATTAAGGAATATTTATGTAATACCTGTTCTTTGCAGGACTTTCCTGAGTTTGGGGAGGAGGGTGCTCTAGGATATTCAAGACAGACCCCAATCACCTTATAGAACTTACAGCCTGAATTAGAGGATAACAAAAAGGGAAAATGGGCTAAGTGTCAAAATAGTGGTAAAAACCATATGGCCTATAGGACTTGAGAGAAGAAAATCATCCCTGAGAGTTGAATTGATCTGGGAAGTCTTGTTTGAAGAGAGAGAATTTGAACTGGGCCAGAAAAAGGAAGTGAAAAAAACTGAGACATGTTTTCCAAGTAAGGTGAATTATGCAAGTAAGAATATTCTCTGCTGGTCTACAACTTTTATATGGAGGAAGAGCGAGTGAGCAAGAATAATGATAGGTAATCAAGACAGGATCTTAGAAACCAGACCAATACATTCGGACTTTATATTTGTATGATGCATGTCTTTCTGTGTTGCTTTGGAATTCCAAATCATAAACAGGTTCTAAGATATTTCACCAAGTCAACTGAGAGTTGACAATCTTAGAAACAAAAAGGAGAGAGATGCAGGTATGTATCAGGAAAAGAACCAACAACTAGAATACTGTGGACCATCCCTTGTGTCTCTTATCTCTCCTTATTTATCTGTTTTCATAATGGTCCCCTAATACTCAGATCCATGGTGGAAAGATGAGTGCTGACTGCTCCTGATTTTGTATTTTAACTTCAACCAATTATGAGAGAGACTGTGTTCTAACAGCCAAGATTTCAAAATATTTGAAACTTTGATTATATCAGTTTGAGGAAGACATGGTACCCACTACTGGGCTAATCAACTTGTCCAGGTGGTGAAGATATATATAGATATAGATAGATAGATCGATAGATAGATACGTAGATAGATATACTAATAAGGAATATCTCCCTAGGTATTAGGTCAAGTTACCCGATAGTGTTTAAGTCTTCTGTTTCCATATTGATTTTCTTTCTACTTGTTCTATCAATTACCGAGAGAGGGACCTTGAAATCGTCAATTATACTTGAAGATTTGGTGGGTTGTTTTGTCCTTCTAGTTTTATTATTTTTGTTTGAAATATTTTGAAGCCCTGATATTAATTACATAAATATTTTGGATAGTTATATTTTCTTGAAATAACCAATTTATCATGATAAAATATACTATTTATCCATGTAATATTCTTTGCTCTGTCTCATAATAATGTAGTCATTCCACTTTTTAAAAATTATTAGCAAGTTATAACTTTTCCATCATTTTACTTTATTATTATTATTATATTATTATTATTATTATTATTATTATTATTTAAATCCAAGTTAGTTAACATATAGTGTAATAATGATTTCAGATATAGAATTTAGTAATTCATCACTTAACATATAACACCCAGTGCTCATCCTAACAAGTGCCCTCCTTAATGCTCATTGCGCATTTAGCCCATCCACCCACCCAACACCTTACCAGCAACCTTCAGTTTGTTCTCTGTATTTAAGAGTCTCTTATAATTTGTCTCCCTCTGTTTTTATCTTATTTTTGCTTGGTTTCCCTTACGTTTATCTGTTTTGTTTCTTAAATTCCATATATGAGTGAAATCATGTGATATTTGTCTTTCTCCGACTGACTTATTTTGCTTAGCATAATACCTTTCAGTTCCATACACATTGTTACAAATGTCAAGATTTCATTATTTTTGATGTCTGAGTAATATTCCATTGTGTGTGTGTGTGTGTGTGTGTGTGTGTGTGTGTGTGTATGTATATATCTTATTTATCCTTTCATCAGTCAATGGACATTTGAGCTCTTTCCATATGTTGGCTATTGTCGATAGTGCTGCTATAAACTTTGGGGTGCATGTTCCCCTTTGAATCAGCATTTTTGTATCCTTTGGATAAACACCTAGTAGTGCTATTGCTGGGTCACAGGGTAGTTCTATTTTTAATTGTTTGAGGAACCTCCATACTGTTTTCCAAAGTGGCTGCACCAGTTTGCATGCCCACCACCAGTGCAAAAGGGTTCCTCTTTCTCCGCATTGTCACCAACATCTGTTGTTGCCTGAGTTGTTAATGTTAGCCATTCTGACAGGTGTGAGGTGGTATCTCATTGTGGTTTTGATTTGTATTTCCCCGATGCTGAGTGATGTTGAGCATCTTATCATGCCATCCTTTTACTTTTAACTTATTTGTGTCACTTTGTTTAAATTGGGTCTCCTATAAGCAAGATATAGAAGTATTATTAAACCTGACAACCTCTGCCTTTTTACTGTTGTGTTTAGGCCACTTAATGTGATCAGTGGTGTCATTAAGCTTAAATCAACCATCTTTCTCTTGGTCTTCTATTCACCCCATGTGTTCTTTGTTCTATCTTGTTACTTTTCTCCTTTTTAAAAAATTAACTAATATTTTTATGACTCCAGTTATCTCTTTTGTTGGCTCATTAACTATAACTCTGTTGTTTTATGTTAGTAGTGTCTTTAGGATTTGTAGTGTATATGTTTAATTTACCATAATTTACCTTCAAGTTTTTACTACTTCACATGCAGAATTAGAATCCTACAATCATATACTTCTTTTCCTCAACCCGCTGCTTATGCTATTGTTATTCATTTTACCTCTATGTAAATCCCACAATTCAGTTACTCTTTTTAAGTATTTGATTATCTTTTAAAGAGATGTTAATAATGGGCAAAAAAGCATGTGTATTACCCAAGTAGTTACTATTTCTGGTGTTATTAATTCCTATATATAGATCCATATTTTCATCTGGTGTTATTTTCCATCTGCTTGAAGGAATTTCTTTAACATTTCTTATAGTGTAGGTTGGTTGGCTTTAAATTCTTTCAGCTTTTATATCTTTAAAAAAGTCTTTGCTTCATCTTTGCTTTTGAAAGAATTTTTCTGTGTAAATAACACTACGTTGACAGATTTCATTTTCTTGTAGTACTTTAAAGATATTGTTCTGTCTTCTCACTTGCATTGTTACTAACAAGAAATATGCTGTTATCCTTATATCTATCTATCTATCTATCTATCTATCATCTATCTATCTATCTACCTATCTATCTGCATTATGTATATGTATTATGTATATGTATATGCATTATGTATATGTATTGTGTCTTTTTTCTCTGGCTATTTCTATGATTTTCTCTGTAACATGCCTTTTAAGAAGTTTAATTATGATTATGACCTAGGGTAGTTTACTTCATATTTGGGGGGTTGGGGTTCATTGCAATTATTGGATCTGTAAGTCTATAGTTTTCCTCCAATTTGTAAAAAATGTGGTCATTATTTCTTTTTTTAAATGTTTATTTTTGAGACAGAAAGAGAATGTGAGCAAGGGTGAGGCAGAGAGAGGGAGACAGAGGATCTTAAGTGAGCTCCGTGCTGATAGCAGAGAGCTCAATGTGGGGCTCAGACTCATGAACTGCAAGATCATTACCTGAGCCGAATGCTTAACCAGGAGCCACCCAGGCACCCGGTCATTATTTCTTTAATAATGTTTGTTACCTCATTTTTCCTCTGTCCTTCGGGGACTCTAACTGAACATGATTTGGCTGCTTCAATTGGTTCATCAGCCCACTGATTCTCTGTTAATTTTTTTTCAGTTTACATTTTTGATACTTTTTTTTCTACATCTTCAAGGTCATGAATTTTCTTTCTGAAATATTAATCTACGTTTAATTTAATCCAATAGATTTTTTTCATACCAGATGTTTTGACTTTCTCTATAGAAGTCATTTTGTGCATCTGTTTTGGTTTTTTTTGTTTGTTTTTGTATCTTTGATCTGTCTTGCCTCTTAAACATATGAAATTTAGTCATAATAATTATTTAAATGGCATTGCCTGGTAATAAAATCACTTGTATTAATTTTGGTTCAGTTTTGATTACATAATTTTTCCTTCAGTATACATTTTATTTTTCTGCCTGTTTTTATACTTTGTGATCTTTGATTGGATACCAGAATAGGAAATTTAACTTGTTAAAAGCTAGATTATTTTTATTGCCATACATATTCTTGAGCTTTGTTCTGGAATGCTAAGTGATTTGTAAAGAGTTTGAATTTCAGGCCTTGCTTTAAGCTTTGCTAGATCATTACAAGAACTACATTTACTCTAGAGTTAATTTTTTCCCATCACTGAGGCATGACCCTCCTTAGTTCTTTAACTGATGCTTTCTGAATTGTGAAGTTTTCTACTATAGCTATTGAAAACAGGAACTAGCCGGGGCTTATGTGAAATTCAAGTACTGTTCTCTATAATCATCTTGGGTGGTTCTTTACCTGGCCGTGGTAGTTTCTTCACACATGTGTGCTGATTAGTAATGAATTTTCTAAGAGGGACATTCTGTTGCTCTCTGAATTCTCTGTATGCAGCTCTTTTCTCTTTGCCTATACTGCCCTGTGAACTCTTACCACCTTGTCACTCCCAAGGTCTCAGCTTTGTCTTCTCAACCCAGGCAGATCATTTATTTCCACCTGGGTTTCCTCTTATGTGTGGTGGCCTGCAAACTTACTCCAAATGGTAGGCTGGAACAATCTTAGGGTCCACCTCATTTGTTACTCATCATTTTCCTTCATTGCCTTATATTCAATATCCCGAGTACCATGTTTGATATATTTTGTCCAATTGTTTAGTTGTTTCAATCCTATCACTGTCCTACTTTGGCCATAAATTTTAAACTGAAGTGAGTTTTTCGGAGCAAATGAAATCCTAAAGTAATGTTTATTCAACAAATTTTTCCTGAATATATTGTGAAAGGTATTATGTTGAAGATCATGGGAGACACAAAATTACTTAATAAGCACCTCCTTTTCTCATAGAATTTGTAGCCATGATCACATATCTACTTTGTTCACAAGCATTCCAATGCTTCCAGAGATTAGTTTGTAAGGTGTGTGTGTGGGGGGGGGAGTGATTTCTGACCCTGATTCTATAATTTTATGAATGACCTTGAATAAGTTCTTCAGCATTTCTGAACTTCCATATCCTTATCTAGAAATACTTGAAGTACTAGTGCTATTTTAACTCTATCTTCAGAATACTGTAAAAAAATTAGTAAATGAATGCAGTAGGGAAGGGAAATATATGGAAATTTCAGTTAAAAGTTGGAATTAATAGGATATCATTGATCTCTTGAAATTTGTACATGTGTGTTCACAATGTGGCTGTTTCTCATCTTGTGATTTCCTCCTTCATATTAAATCTCTTTATTATTACTTTAGCATTACATTTGTAATATGGCATTGAGCTTTGTGGTAAGTTCAAAGTAGTATCCAATCACTTTGCACCCAAGTTCCTATGACCTCTTTTTTTTTTAATTTTTTTTTCTTACATTTTATTTATCTTTGATAGACAGAGAGAGACAGAGCACAAGTGGGGGAGGGACAGAGAGAGATGGAGACACAGAATCCGAAGCAGGCTCTGGTCTCCGAGCTGTCAGCACAGAGCCTGACATAGAGCTTGAATTCACAAACCACCAGATCATGACCTGAGCCAAAGTCAGACGCTTAACTGACTGAGCCACCCAGGCACCCCTCTATTAACTCTTAATGGAATGCTGACAAAAAAAAAACTAATGCTATTTAGAATGAAAGAGATATAGATTACTATAGGCGTGTAATTGGTGAGCCAATTGACTGGCAGATGTGAATCCCATTTAACTGCTATTGAGAAGTTATGTCATGCTGATACATGAAGCTGATTGAATAATAGAAATGAAAGTTTATGAATTAACATTCTTAGTAATAATTTAAATAATGACAATGCTATTCCTGACCCAAAAACTAAAACAAAACCAAAACTAGTTTTCAAATGCTTCATTAAGCCTTCCAGGAGAATGACATGTTACCTATCATACAATGGAAGCTCAAGAGAGGGAAAGATTTATGAAGTGCTAGAGATAAATGGAACTTATCCCTCTCCATCATTTGATGTGTAAGGACTGTGAAGTCTAATAAGATAAAATATTTCATCAGCTAGATAGGAGTAGCAGCAAAACTAGAATACAGGACTCCCCATTCCCAGACTAGTCTTCTAGCATACCATGCCCATTAACTAAATACAGCAAGAAGGAAAGCATGAAGATTAAATGCACTTACAGAGTGGTTGAGTGTGATTTGAAAGAGAAAAAAACAAAAAGAAAAAAGAAATAAAAGATTAAGTCCATTCCAGTGATGGCAGATGGATCAGATATCTGTTCAAAGTGTTCAAGTGTTTTTGGCAGAGGCAACCAGTTATGCCACAGTTGAAGATGTCCGTTGCCTGCCATTTTGCATTCCCCATGAGACCATGAGATATCTTATTAAAGATCACTTTGCTCGGAGATTTATGTCTCTGAAGAAAAAGAGAAAACAGAGTTACATATGTGATATTTGGACACCAAATACTGACTTCTCTTTTTTGTCATCAGATGATAGAATACTTTGATTAAACTGCTTAAATATTTTGCCCCAATACTTTGCCCCAAAACACTGTAGTTGGTTCCAGCAGATGGAAACACAGCAGGTGTCTCAGATTCATTGGCAAAACATGGACACATGCAAAGTGAAAACCAAGCTTTGCACCAAAAGACAGCTTTATATTACCTTTGCCAGTTTATCTGCCAGTAGATATTTGTGGTAGAATCATTATATCCTTTTTCAGATGTATTTATTTACCAGTCAGAAAACACTTATTTTATATCCCCTACATAAGACATCATACTTTGCTCTGTGGATCTGTAATTTAAAAATTTTAACGTAGATACTGCCCTCAAAGAGTGTGTAGTCTATAGGGAAAATTAAATTCTACCACATGACTAGATGAAAAATAGGCTATTTTATGTACTATAAGACAGAACTATGGCACTATGGACAATCAGAGAAAAGAGAAGTATCTTGATATCTTTGTACTGGGGATATTTGCCCAGAAATAGGAAGAAGTAATATTGAATGGAGCTTTAAGTGATGGGTTTATAGAAGAAATAGAGATGGAAGGAACATATTTAATTCAGCATCAGTTCTCAAAATGTGATCCCCAGACCAGCAGCATCAGCAACAACCCCCCGCCAAAAAAAAAAAAAAAGTGTTAGAAATGTGAATTTCCCCACCCCAGATCTACTAAATCAGAAACTCTGAGTCTAGTACCTAGCATTCTGTGTTTTAACAAGTCCCCCACGTGATTCTGATGCATGATAAAGTTTTAGAAGCACCAAGTTAGAGAAGTCAACTAGGACAAAAACAAAATGGTAAAGGTTGGAGTATCTACAGGAGGGGGCCCAAGTGACTGAATGAAAGCTAGCAAAGGGCATTAGACAGATGAAAACGGACCTGTATTTGGGGAAGCTTGAAAAAGGCTTAAATGACCAACCTAGTTTTTAACATTATGCCATGGATAACGCACATGTGAAGATGTTTTTTCTTAGTTTTAGTTTTGTTTTTGAAGGAGAAAGGTGGCATCATTAGTACATATGAGAAATATTGATAATTTGTTATCAGAGGAGTTAGAATAGAGGTATAAGAGTGTCGTGAAGAGTTAGGAGACTCATAGTAATCCACACAAGGCATATAAAAGTTTCAATTAGGACACTGAAAGCAGGAATGGAGAAAAGTGAATAGATTCAAGTGGTATTTTATTCACTAAAGTGGAAGGATGCTGAAGGTATTTCAAGAGCTTCAGAATCAAATGTTTTTGACCTCTGATTGGGCCTGAAGAGTGAGGAGAAAGAAAGATGACTTTGTTTCTAGATATTCAGGTGGAGATTGTGCCATGTACAGAGATAAGGATGTTAGGAAGGGATATTATTTTAGAGGAAGAATATGAGATTCCTTTTAAACATACACATTTGGAGGTGCTTGTGATGCATTCAAGTAGAAATAATCAACACATATCTGGAACTTGAGATCTGTCTTTGCTATTGGATAGTTAACCATATAATCATTCTTTGCTTGGTACCACTCCACCACCCCAGCTATTATATTATTCATTTAGGAGCCCTTAGTGGTTCAGTAACTTATTCTTAACTGTAACTTATTGGTCAATGCGGGTATAGATAATGGGTCTAGTATAGATACTATCATTTTCCCTAATAGCTTGTTCTTTTCTCACCCTGAGACTATTATAGACTCTTTTCTAGAGATCCCATAAATATGGTTGGCATGTCTTTATTTGGCTAATTATACAACTACAGAAACCGGATAGTGGATATAGCTTCCTGTTGGCTGCAAGTGCCAAAAATTCATGGTCCAGGGGATGGTGTAGCTTGGACTGCTCAAGGAAACTTTCATTAGCTGATTAACTACTTCTCACCATAGACTTCCCAGGAAGCCCAAACCAGAACTTTACTTATTACCTATGTGATAATAACTTAGAACTGTACATTGTGGGTCACCTGGGTGGCTCATTTAGGTAAGCGTCTGACTCTTAATCTTGACTCAGGTCATGATCTCACAGTTCATGGGATCAAGCCCTGCATCAAGCTTTGCACTGACAGTGTGGAGCCTGCTTGGGGTTCAATATCTCCTTTCTGTCCCTGCCCCACGTTTGCTCTCTCTCTCTCTCGCTCTCTCTCAAAAGAAATAAATAAACAACAACAAAAAAGAAATGTACATTGTTAACTGCACATCTATCTGATTATGTAACACTTGGAATTTTTTCATGGTGCCTCAAATTCAACATGGCAAAAAATTGAATATATCATCTTCCCTGATTAAAAGATTATAAGTTCCTTGGTAAATGGAACTACCATACACAAGAGGCTAAGTTATAAATATTGAGTCAGCGTAGACTCCTTGCATCCACCTCACTTCCTAAAGTCATTCATTAAACTACATTAAATGTAGTTCTGATGAAATGAAAGTCTTAAAACCTCAGTTTTGTCATCTGTAAAATACAGATGACAATAATAGTACTTGCATAGGGTTGAAGAGATGTTTAGAACATAGATGTTCAGGTTTTAATGTTTATTTTTATTAATTTTATCTTCATTGCTCACAGAATGTTCTAGATCAGAGGCAGATTAGTTATTATCTATGTCATAATAACTGAGTTTGTCCCCTCTTATCCCAGCCCTTACCCCTGGGGCAATATAGTAATAGACATTGAAAAACTCTCTTTTGTAAGTGGCCGGATATTTTATAAGTGATGACAGATCAGAAAAATGGATTTTTGGTCACTTATATACAGGAGAGAGGTAGGTGCCCCATACCCTTTCTGAAAGAAGGAAAATACCAAACCAAACCAAACCAAAACAAAACAAAACAACAACAAAAAACTTTGCTTCTTAGAGACAAAACGGAAAAGATCCTGAGTTCTTACTCTAACCCAGGAGCCTTTCCAGCAGCCAAATTTCTCCATGTCTGGATAGATGACCTTTCCATCTCTGACTTTTATTAATGACTTTTAGAGATGCCTGTAACTTCAATTCACTTTCATATGAAAGTACTATTAATAAGTCCTATTATTGTGCTAATAATAAGTACTATTATTATCATTCAGATTCAGAATCAGCTGATAACCTTTGGTCAGGTATTTCCTGCAATACCAAGTGTCCTGAGCCTCGTTCCTAACATATACTTAGGGAGATAGAACTCCGGTACGTCCGGCTTATTGTGAGTGTAACCTAGGGGCCTAGTCCAGGCCCTCTAGGGAGATAAAGAAGGTTTGTTATCCTTTAGATCAGAGCATTTAACTTGACAAATATCTAGAGATCTAGTCCACATGGTATGTGAAAGTAAAATGTTTCTAGGAGAAATAAAAATTAATTCTCTATCGTTTTTTTTTTTTTAAGATGGGGATTTTATTTTTCTCTCTCTCTTTTTTTTAATGTGACATTTATTGTAAAATTGGTTTCCATACAACACCCAGTGCTCATTCCAACAGGTGCCCTCCTCGGTGCCCATCACCCACTTTCCCCTCCCTCCCACCCCCATCAACCCTCAGTTTATTCTCAGTTTTAAAGAGTCTCCTATGGTTTGCCTCCTTCCCTCTCTGTAACTTTTTAAATTCCCCTTCCCCTCCCCCATGGTCTTCTGTTAAGTTTCTCAGGATCCACATAAGAGTAAAAACATATGGTATCTGTCTTTCTCTGTATGGCTTATTTCACTTAGCATAACACTCTCCAGTTCCATCCACATTGCTACAAAAGGCCGTATTTCATTCTTTCTCATTGCCAAGTAGTATTCCATTGTATATATAAACCACAACTTCTTTATCCATTCATCAGTCGATGGACATTTAGGATCTTTCCATAATTTGGCTCTTGTTGAAAGTGCTGCTATAAACATTGGGTTACAAGTGCCCCTATGCATCAGCACTCCTGTATCCCTTGGGTAAATTTCTAGCAGTGCTATTGCTGGGTCATAGGGTAGATCTATTTTTAATTTTTTTGAGGAACCTCCACACTGTTTTCCAGAGTGGTTGCACCAGTTTGCATTTCCACCAACAGTGCAAGAGGGTTCCCTTTTCTCCATATCCTCTCCAGCATCTATAGTCTCCTGATTTGTTCATTTTATCCACTCTGACTGGCGTGAGGTGATGAGGAGTGATGTTAAGCATCTTTTCATGTGCCTGTTGGCAATCTGGATGTCTTCTTTAGAGAAGTGTCTATTCATGTCTTCTGCCCATTTGTTCAATGGATTATTTGTTATTTGGGTATGGAGTTTGGTAAGTTCTTTATAGATTTTGGATACTAGCCCTTTGTCTGGTATGTCATTTGCATACCTTTTCCCTTTCCGTAGGTTGCCTTTTAGTTTTGTTGATTGTTTCCTTTGCAGTGCAGAAGCTTTTTATCTTCATGAGGTCCCAATAGTTCACTTTTGCTTTTAATTCCCTTGCCTTTGGAGATGTGACAAGTATGAAATTGCTGCAGCTGAGGTCAGAGAGGTTTTTTTTCTGCTTTCTCCTCTAGGGTTTTGATGGTTTCCTGTCTCATATTCAGGTCCTTCATCTATCTTTCTATTGTATATATTTCTTTTTTAAATGTTTATTTATTTATTGTGTGTGTGTGCGTGTGTGTGTGTGTAAGAGAGAGAGAGAGAGAGAGACAGAGAGAGAGAGAACCAGCTTGTGTGCACGTGAGCGGGAGAGGGGCAGAGAAAAAGGGAGAGAGAAAATCCCAAGCAGGCTCTGTGAGATCATGACCTGAGCCAAAATCAAGTCAGTTGCTCAACCAACTGAGCCACCATGTCGTATATATTTCTATGTTCCAGGAGGCCGATCCTGTTTTATAGGAGCACTGAGAAATTCAGGAATATTTATTTCCATATGTGTTAATTTCCTCTGGCTGCAATAGCAATTTACCACAAATTGGTGCCTTAAAACAACTGAAATTTAATCTCTCATTCTGGAGGCCAGAAATCTGAAATCAGAATCACTGGGATTGAAATCACTGTGTCTTCATGGACATTCTCACTTTGGTGGCTCTCTTTGTACAAGAGAATTCATTCCATGCTTCTTCCACCCGGTGACTGACAGCGTTCTTTGGCTTACAGCTGTATCACTTCAAGAGTCTGCCTTTGTCTTCACATCACTTTTCCCTCTGTGTGTGTGTGGAATCTCCTTTGCCTTCCTCTTGAGAGGATGTGTGTGGTTGTACTTAGGACCTGTTCAGATAACCCGGGACAATCTTTCCACCTGCAATAACGTCTGTTCTTCCACATAAAGTGGGATTAGAGACTAGAGCATGGACATTTTTGTGGGGAGAAGGAAGAATTTTTTAGCCTACTACAGCAGGAAATAATGAATATTACCTATTATTATTAGTGTTGTGATTATCGTAGCACTTGTTACTATCACCAGAATGTCTTTAGAGTACTGTTTACCTTCCTTGCTACAACTATGTCTTGCCTGACTATTGCAAAAATCTCCACAATTCTCTCCCTGCTTCTTTCTAGTCTTAAAATCCTCCAATATATCCTCACTAAAGTGAGTGATCTGAAACCTAAGTTTGATCAGATATAGTTTGTCATCTTAAAAGTTTGCAATAGGGGCACCTGGGTGGCTCAGTCTGTTGAGCATCTGACTCTTAATTTGGGCTCAGATCATGATCACAGGGTCCTGGGATCAAGCCACATGTCAGGCTCCTTGCTGAGCGTGGAGCCTGCTTGGGATTCTGTCCCACACTCTCCCTCTGACCCTCTCCTGCTTGTGCGTGTGCATGTGTGCCCGCACTGTGTCTCTCTCACTCAAAAAGAAAAATGTTTACAATGTCTTTCCACGGTGCAAAGCCTGCCCCTCCAGAATTACCTTCAGTTACTCTATCCTGCCACTGTACTCACCAGTGAGCTATTCTTGCATATTGCTCTGCCCTGTATCTGCTGTCCCCCTTATTGACATTCCTCCCCCCACTCCATACTTCTTCACTTTTCTGATTCATACATTTCTCAAGGGTCAGTTCATCCATCTTCTCTATTGGGAAGCTTCTCGTAAAATGTCATTCATTTTCAGCTGGGTGCTCTTGCCTATCTGCTTTCCCTGGTATTAGCCACTCTTGGCTTCAGATGCCAGTTCCACCTCTTATTAACTGTGAGATCATGGACAAGTCATTGAAATTCTCTAATCCTTTTGTCCTCATTTCAGAAATGCAGTAAATTTTAGCATTTACCTCACATAATATACATGATTCTATCTATCTATCTATCTATCTATCTATCTATCTATCTATCTTCTATCTATCTATCTTCTATCTATCTACCTACCTACCTACCTACCTACCTACCTATGTATCTATCTATCTATCTATCATCTATTAGAACATTTCTTAACTGTATGGTTTCCATAACAACAGGAACTCTTCATTCACGTCTACAGTCCTTGGGCCTGCTACAATGTCTGGTACACAGTAGGAATTTATTAGATGTTTATTAAACAAAGGATTAAAATGATGATTTCCCCAATAAACTATGTACAAGAGAAAAAAAAAAGCACATGACATTTACTTTTACTTCTCTTTGGTGCAATGGAGAGGAAATACATATTAAGTAGAAAAAAAACCTCAAATATTACCACTTAATTTATGTAACTAAGTGGTGTTTTATTTTTTGTTATTTTTTAATTTTTTTAACGTTTATTTATTATTGAAAGATGGAGAGAGACAGAGCATGAGCAGGGGAGGGGCAGAGAGGGGGAGACACAGAATCCAAAGCAGGCTCCAGGCTCCAAGCGGTCAGCACAGAGCCCATCGCGGGGCTCGAACTCACAAACCATGAGATCATGACCTGAGCTGAAGTCGTACGCCCAACTGACTGAGCCACCCAGGCGCCCCGGTATTTTGTTTGTTTGTTTTTTAAATAAGAATATTGGGGCACCTGGGTGGTGCAATCGGTTAAGTATCATTTCAGGCTTAGGTCATGATCTCACAGTTCTTGAGTTTAAGCCCCACATCAGCCTGTCTGCTGTCAGCACAGAGCCTGCATCAGATCCTTTGTCTCCCTGTCTCTCCGCCCCTCCCCCCCCAAAATAAGAAACCTAAAAAAAAAGAATATTTATTATCATTATCGTTTTAGAGACTGCTACTGAGGTTTTGAATAAATGCAGTTATGATTTATTTCAGTTAAATATTGATGTAAAATCTCTTTTTTCTAGGAGTGCAAAAAGAGAAAATAGATCACCTAAGTCTTTCTTTTTTTGTAAATGTTTAAGTAGCATATTTACTGAATATAAATAGTTTATTTATTTATTTATTTATTTAGCATTTGAAATCCACTCTATTATCATTGTTCAAAATACAGAATATAAGCCTTCAAAAAGCATTTGTCTGCTAATATGATGTGGGAATGATAATTTCCACAATTTGGGGGCCTGAGTTCATTCTTTAAAAATGTGTTTGTGCAATTGCATCCCATTTTGGGGAAGAGTTAGCTCTCCTCTGATGTCTGTGAAGATTTCTTCACTTCAGACACATCAACTGACAAACACATTAACTGGCATTCTCTACTTCTAACTGTTGCTGTAATGAAGATACACCAGGGTTTCACTGCACTGCCGCCTCTTTTTCCTTAAAGAACAGTTGGCAAATTATTTTATTTATAATATTCAGAAGATTTTTAGTTTCAATACAGGGAGAAGAATGATGTTCTGAACACCTATTGCGTGAGAACTTACATCAATGTAAATATCAGTGGCTTTAAAATGCTAGCCTTCGCTTTTAAAGTCTGTTTATTACCCACCTTGCTTATAAATTCTGATTTATTTATCTATTGCTGTGTAGCTGTATACTGCACAGTTTAGGTTCCTAAACAATTATTTTAATTTGCTCAAACTTTGTGTATCAGAAATTCATGAAAGTCTTGACTGATGGTTTTCTAATCTATGTGGTATCAACTTGGGCCAAAAGATCCACTTTAAATATGGCTTCTTCACTCACATGACAGGTGTCTGTGTGCTCTTTGACTCTCTCTCTCTCTCTTTTTCCCTCTCTCCCCTTTCTCTCCTTTCCCTATGCCAGGCAGTCTCATTCTCTCATTCTCTCTGTACTTCTTGAGCTTCTCATAGCATAGTTTGTCCAAAGGCAGTTACACTCCTTTCGTGGTACCTGGCTTCCAAATCCTGGAAGTTTGAAGCTGCCAGGCCAGTTAATGTCACATAAATATCATAAATGTCACAGCATTAATTTCACCATAATCTATTTGCGTAAGTTTTCACAGGGCCTGCTCAGATTAAAGGGGATGGAGACATAGACTCTACTTGACTTCTAGGAGCAGTAGTAGCAGATTTACATCACCTGCCATAGAGTATGTAGCATGAGAGATTTCTGTTGTAGTCATCTCTGGTAATTACAATTGGGCCACGTGTGTTTTAGAACCTTGCTACTCCAAGGGTGATGCATAGATCAGCAGCATGGTTATCACCTAGAAATATAGACTATCGGCCTCCTCCCAGACCTAACTAAATCAAAATCTGCATTGTAACAAGATCCACAGATGATTCACATACACATTAAGGTTTGAGAAGCATTGTGGTAGTGTATTACAGCTTGCAATTCTTCAGAGTTATAGAGATCATACATAACTTTTTTTAAGTTTGTTTGTTTGTTTGTTTGTTTATTTATTTATTTATTTATTTATTTAGAGAGTGTTCACACATGAGCGACTAGGGGATCAGGAGAAAGAGAGAATCCCAAGTAGGCTCTGTGTGGTCAGCGCAGAGCCCATCACAGGGCTTGATCTCATGACTGTGAGGTCATGACCTGAGCTGAAACCAAGAGTCGGACGCTTAACCAACTGAGCCACCTAGGTGTCCTGTAATCATACGTAACTTAAAGTCGTGACTTAGAATCATCTTAAAGCTTCCCTGTAAAATACGCTGATGCCCATTTTATGGATTAGGAGGCTGAGGCATCCAAATATTATGTAAGTAGATGAAAATAGAAAACCACCTATTGCTAATTCATAGGGTTTTTCTACACTTAGCCAACATGTGAGACTGGTCGTTTTCTTCCCTTAACAAGATACCTTCCTTCAGATTTTATATGAAAACAACTGTTCAGTAATATTGCACATTTTGACATCTTAGTTCTAACATGCAGGGAGTCAGAGAACTGAAGAGGGTGTGGTCTGGGGTACAATCAAGCTCCCAGAGTGCCTGTGCTACTAACCCAGTCCTCCCTTTCCCCACAGGGATTTAGCAGTGTTCTTAAAAATGGCAGTGTTGATTAAGAACTTGATTTTCAAATTCCATCTCTACTACCGTTTACCATTTACATTAGTGGGATAAGTATTTCTTTCCATTTGAATATGAACTTTTTGATTGCTGCAGCAAAGCACTGGTGAAGGTTTTTTTTTTTTTTCAGAAATTACTAAGTGCCTTTAGGAGGGATTAATTGCTAATCATAAATGTTTTATATTTTAAATAAAGGGAGGGAAAGAACTTGTGCTTTGTCCCTCATGTTTTCAAGTATATGATTATAGCTAGAACTCCCCAGTTCCTCAGGTATCCCTCTCTTAATAAAATTATATGATTTAACACTTGAGCCACTCTCCCAAGCCCACTTAAACACACTTAAGGTTGACTGGTTCCCACTGGGAAGCTGCCAGGGAGCAGCATTTTTGTTCTGCTAAACCTTTTCCTATTCTTAAAGAGAAAAGAGTAGATATGCAATTATACTCCTTCCCAGTTATATTTGCATGACAAAGGTTTATATAGGATGAAGATGTGATTTAGATATGTCAAAGATTCAAATTAAGGCCTCGCCAAGCCAAATGGTATAACTTTTTTTTTTTTTAAAGACGTTATTTCCTAACCCGTCTTAGGCACAAGGCCAAATTCCTTCCCCGGATGCCTTTCTCAAGCTTTAAAGATAAAGAACCTAGTAAACATATATATCTTTGACTAGGTTATTGTTTGCCTCAAAATATCTGTGGAAAGAGGATTTAGCTGGCTCAGAACGTACATGTATTTGTTTATATCTGTACTTCCCCCACCAGAGCAAGGAAGCTCCCTAGTGAAAAGTCTCTGTTATTTATCACTGCATCCCAACCACTCTGCACTATGAGAGGCACATGGCAAGCTTTTGATAAGTGTTGAATGAACGGGTAAGTGAATGAGTATATTTACACTATGGCCTACGTGGCTGCTGACCTGAGTGTAAGGTACCTCAGCCTGGTTACGGCGTCCCGACTATAGCCAAAGAGGAAGGCGGCTGAAGGGGAAGGTGAAGCATGACAGGCAGGCAGCTGGCTCCCTGGTTCTTTGTCTGAGGGGGCTTGCGAGTGGAGTCCCCTCCCAGCTCTGTTTGGTCTCATTACATGCAGGATCAGGTCTCTGCCGTTCCAGACTTCTGCGCGCAGCCTCGGCTCAAGCCCTCCAGAGGACTGTCAGCTTTCTCATCTCCGCCAGACGAGTTGACAACGCTGTACATGAAACACAGGCCTCACCACCTTTAAGGGTTTTTTTTCTCTCTCTTTACAGAAGAAGAATATACATGTATATTCTGTAAAAGAGTAGCTGGGTGTTTGTTACTGTTGTTTTGTTGTTATTCTTGGTGCAGGAGACAAATTACCCAGGGGCAGATATTTCCTGAAGCTAATCATAAAAGCATCACTGTGTTATTCTTCCATTATTTTATGTTTTGGGGGTGTAAAATATTAATCCTACTTTAACTTTCCCTGTTTATCAATCCTTCTTCTTAAACATCAAACACTACTACTCTCCTTTGTCACCTTTCTTTGCTCAAAGTCCGAAGACTAATAATGATCTCATCTGAGTTGGTGTATGTAGAATTGGGGGCCTCTTTCCCACCCCCTTATGTCTCAAGAAATATACTTTTCCTGGCAACCTGACTTTTCTGTGTCTGTAACTTCTAGGTTTTCATATAGGCTTTTTATAAGCACAGTGCTGTTTTCTGTCAAACCGCCCTCATCCTTTGAACGTATTCTTGTCTGTCTCACACACCACGGCCAAAAACGCCCTCATGGGTTGGCAGGCTCAGCCACCTTGCTTTGCTGTCTCCCTTTCATAAAGGAAGGCATTTGATCTGGTCTTCTCTTAGTGGAATATATTCTGCTATATTTTCCTTCCTTTCCCTCTCTCTGCTGAGGTGCTCTGATTTGTGGGAGGTTCACAAAGGTGTGTTAGCACATCCTTGCCTGTATGTAGTTTTTTATTACTTGACATTTGCTTTCTTTCTTTTTTTTCTTTTGCCTCTTCCACCTTTCGGTATCCCCAAAACACTCCGTGGGAAGACTCAACTTGGTGTGTGCAAAAACCTACTTGCATATAAATACCTGCCTTTCACTGGCTATGATCTGTCTGTTGAAAGCTGCATTCTTTACCTCACTTTCTTCTTCTGGTCCTCTGTCCGCAGCTCCTTCAAATGTGGGCGTGGAAGTGCCCTTAGATTACCCATAAAGGTTTCCCCAAAAGGAAATAATGCATGACTTTTCCATTCAAGCTAAGAGCCAGAATAGTGCAGTGTCCAGGGGTATTTTGGTAATCACTATACCTCCTGATCAAGGATTAAAGAAAGTCACATGTTTTACCTAGAGATTACCCCCCCCCCCCGCCCCGTATATTGAGAGGGAAGGAGAAATGGGTTTACAGATTCCCTGGAAATTTAGTGTCTTGTCTTCAATATGGCTTAGCATTACCTCTGCTGTTTTTAGTAATATAAGCTAGGATAACTAATATCATCTTTTGTGTGATAATGAGTACCCTTTCATACTTCCCACTTCCATTGCCCCCAGACACTCTATATTATATATGAAATTCAGTCTGTTTAGAATGCTTTTCTTTTTGGTTTTACATTCCAAGGAAGGTTTTTCCATAAGATATCCCCAAGGATAAGGTTCACTGCATGGACAGACAGGTAGAGACATTGCAGCTTGTAGGTGAGCAATTATGGCCTAAGATAGAAAACAAAAATAATTAGATGGAGCCTTCTTAAAAACAACACTTCTAATAGTAAGCCTGCACATATGTATATTACTTTGTCATTTTGTAAATCATGTTTATAAACGTCATCGAACATAAGCGTCACAACAACCCAGCGAGGTAAATAGAAGAAAAACTAGCACTCCCATTTTTTAGAGGAGGAAACTGGTAAGTGGAGGTTGAGTCAGGAGGGAAGAATAAGAAGCCAGTTCTCTTTATTACCAATTCAATGCTCATTCTGCTACAGGACTTTCTAGTCTTTCCAGAACTGTTTTTACTTGCTTTGGAAGAGGAATGCTGCTATAAAATGAAAAGTAGTACCTCCTAATGAATAATCCAACAAGGGGAAGTTTTGATGTTCTGTCACTTCTAAAGGAATAATTTTTAGAATAATTACTCACATGGACATTAGAGTCTGGTCTGTGGCACATCTGAAAATCTGAGTAATATATATTATGTTATACCTGAAAAAAAAACATGAGTTTTTATTTTTAAAAACATCAAGAAACTTTATAATGCTGTCACTTATTATTTATTACATAAAGCAAAACAGTTTATATGTAATTAAGTGCTGGTGAGAGACAAAGGGAAAAAGAGGGAGGGGGATTTATCACCATTTTTTTTTTAATTTTTTTTTCAACGTTTATTTATCTTTGGGACAGAGAGAGACAGAGCATGAATGGGGGAGGGGCAGAGAGAGAGGGAGACACAGAATCGGAAACAGGCTCCAGGCTCCGAGCCATCAGCCCAGAGCCTGACGTGGGGCTCGAACTCACGGACCGTGAGATCGTGACCTGGCTGAAGTCGGACGCTTAACCGACTGCGCCACCCAGGCGCCCCGATCACCATTTATAATGTGGGGTTTTTTTCTTAGTAGAGCATAGTACTTATATTTGAGCACTATAATTTGTAGCCTGCCATAGATTTCCAGTAATTGTCATGCCTTCATTCAATGACTTCCCTCTTTTGGGATGAGTTTGTAAGGGAGGAAAAATAATTTTTTCTTTACTTTTCTGAGTTATTGGCTCAGACACCTATAATAAGAGACAGATTAGGGGCGCCTGGTTGGCTCAGTCAGTTAAGTGTCTGACTTCGGCTCAGGTCATGACCTCATGGTTTGTGAGTCCTAGCCCCGCGCCGGGCTCTGTGCTGACAGCTTAGAGGTTGGAGCCTGCTTCAGATTCTGTGTCTCCCTCTCTCTCTGCCCCTCCCCCTTCATGCTCTGTCTCTCTCTCCTTCAAAAATAAGTAAACATCAAAAAAAAAAAATAAATAAATAACGGGGGTGCCCAGGTGGCTCAGTCAGTTAAACATCTGATTTCAGCTCAGGTCACAATCTCACGGTTCATGAGTTCGAGCCCTGCATTGGCCTCTGTGCTGACAGCTTAGAGCCTGGAGTCTGCTTGGGATTCTGTGTCTCCCTCTCTCTCTGCCCATCCCCCACTCACGCTCTGTCTCTGTCTCTCTCAAAAATAAGTAAAAACAAAATTAAAAAAATTTTTAAAAAGATTAACAACAGAAAACCAAACATAAGTTTATTAACATGTGTACCTCATGTGTGCATAGGAGATAGGAAAGAATTTACAAGTCTTAGATCTCAGAATTAAATACCATCTTAATAGGGAAAGGGAAGAGGAGAGGCAGGCCTCTTACAGGAGACTAAATGATTCTTAGGAAAGTTGAATGGGTCCTTGGAAGAACACTTGGGAGGTATGACAGTTTGCAACTGTTTGTCTGGGGGGTGATGTTGGCTTCTAGACTCCTCTCCTATGACAAGAATCAATCATCCCCAGTTGCTGAAACTCCTGGTGGGGGAGATATCTGAGCACTTTTTGGAAGACTCATCTTTAGGCAAGTGAGGGGAATCCAGAGAAAGTGTTTCCCCCTTTTGCTGTGCCTACAGTTCAAAATAGTCAATATGCCAAAGTGGCATATTTTGGCATGGCCAATTCTGCTACCCTTCAAGCACTTGCAAAAAAATTTAAACCCTAGGATTTTTTTCTGTCACTTTTGTCTTTTACTCGCTCAAAGCTTGCAGGAGAATTTAAAAATACTAGGAAGTCACAGGTGTGCTTTTCTTCTTCTTTCATTTTTTTTTTCAGCCACAGACTATTTCAGGAATAGCGCAAGCAGTTTTCTGATGCATTTGAAATTTTTTGGAGACCAGTTGTCACCTATAAAAAACTACCAAAGAATCTAGCTTGGCATCCTGTCCTAGAGACAGCAAAACCTTTTCTTCTGCGTCTTGAGTTCCTCAACAATAACAAGGGTGTTAACCACAAATTTGGAAAGGAAACTCATTCATATTTCACTGCATCATTGAATGTGTTCCTTGGTTAAAAAAAAAAAGCGACAAAAAAGATGAAACGTGTTACTTACTTGTAGTAGAAGACACCTTTTACCTCACATTGAAAAGCTTCCCAACCTCGGTGCTTAGAAAGTGAAAGCTATTGTGCTGAACAACAATGCAAACACGAGGACACAGGTTTCAAGTAAAGGGTCAGCAATGTCTCTTTTAAAAATGTCAGAGCTCTTTCTGAGTTGAGAACCTTTCTCAGAGAATGATAATCAAGTGCCCTGTGACTGCCTACGCTTTCACAACGACTCCAGTCCCTTGCTGCCACCCTTTTGCCAACTGCTAGACAAAATGCTTCTCAACGAGGTCCTTACTTACATCCAGAATCAGAGCAAAAGGGTCTGACCTTTGATTATCTGAAGTTCGCTTCAGGACTGATTAAAACTTCAGCTGAAATTCCAGCAATGTGTTTTATTCACCAAGGTCTAGTTCCCCACTGGTAAATCTGGCCGTTTGCTGGGGGATTTTGCTTCCTTTGAGAAGTGCTAATCATTAACAATAGACTCCTGCCAAGGGGTAACTACTCTAACTTACAGAAGAAAAGTTCAAAATTGCTCTTGTAGTGGGTAGGCTACTCTCAATGGGTAAGTCTTAGAAAAATCAGATAGGAAGTTTCTGTGGATCTTATTTTTTTTTTCTTGTTGTTTGCTCAACATAGATTTCAATTTATGGTGACTTACATAAATGACTCTATTTCTTTTCCCATAGGAATAAATAGCACTTATACTTAATGGCACTTATTCTTAAGTAAATTATATACTATCTGTCATTAGGTTTCAAAAGTAAGTGAAATAGGTCAATGTCAGATTTGATTTTAAGGATTTTCAAAAGCTTTTCCATATCTCCCCCCACCCCCCGCATTATCTTGTCACCTACTTCATACAGTGTCTAGAAGTCTTGCCATTTTGGGCTATGATGTCTTTTTCAAACACCCTGGGATTTCAATTATCTTTGCTGCATTACAACCTATCCCCAAATTTAGTGGCTTAAAGCAATAGCTTATTATTTCTTTTGATTCCTTGCTTTGCTTGACTGGACTCAGCGAGGAAGTGCCTTTACCCAACATAGTGGATCTGTGGCCCTTCATACATTCAACCAGGAACTCACTCAGGCCCAGAATATCCAAAAAGCCTCTCACGTACTAGTGTATATCCTCCTGCAGTGTATATCCTGCAGTGTTTCCTTACTGAGAAGCTTAGTGTGAACCTCTCTATAGCATTGTAGCCGGCTTTCAAGAGTACAAGCTCCAAGGTACAAGTGTTTATTATACCTCTAGTTGCTTTCTGCTTGTTGATATTCCATTGGCCAAAGCAAATCTCCTGTTCAAGCCCAGAGTCAATATGGGACTATACTGATGCCCTGGGGCATGGCTCACTGATAGCCACCACTGAAAAAGTCTGTCACATTAGGTTAAAATGTTGTTAAATGTGAAAGGTGATAAGTATAAACTCACACTTACATAATACTTTATTATATAAAAGTTTTTCTTGCATTAATTTTCTAGATTCTATAAGGTGGGAGAAGCATTTGCTATTGTTGTCTTCTTACAGATGAGGAGAATATCCATCAGTGAGGTGGGCAATAACACTATTCAAATTGAATCTTTATGTGATTTGACCAAGGCAACATAGATAATAAATGACAGAGCTGTGGATAGAACCCAGTTTTTCTGATTTTAAGGGGTGGTTTGGGCTCTACTATTCTGCATTAATCATGGTATATTTAGTTCGCAGCAGAAATTGGCAAAATATCAGCCTACCATACCCAGCTGGTCCTCAACTATGCATATTGGCATTGCCTTTTGAACTTTTGATTAGGTTGTTGAAATGGATGAAATTTAGGAACTCTAGTTATAGCTGTAATGATATTTTTCTGTCAAAAGAGCTTATATGGATATTCCCCAGTTGCTTCTAAGTCCACAATATTGCGTGACTCCACACACACATCATCATTAATTCATATGCTTAATAAATACTTGGTGAGTGCCTATTATATATGTCCCAGAACCAAAAATGTCCTGCATTCGTGGAGCTTATCTTTTATTACAGAAATCAGAAAATAACAAGATAAGTGCTGAGGAGAAAAATAAAACAAACAAAAAAAAGTGGGAAGAAGTGTGGAGAAGGCTTGCAATTTTAGATTAGGTGGGCAGAGCAATTCTCCCTGAGACAGTGACATGTGAGATAGGACTTAAATAGAGAAGCTACACATGCAGATAATTGGGAAAAGAGCTCTTTAAGATGAAAGAAGAACAAAGCCTAAAGCCCCTGATTTGGGGGGCATGCCTAATATTTGGGGGAACAGCAAGGAGGCCAATGTGGCTGGAGCAAAGTAAGTAATGGGCTAACCTTAGAGATGAGGTCAGAGGTACTGAGGACCAGAACATGTAGGGTTCTGAATGTCATTGGAGGGACTATCCACTTTTGCCTTGAGTGAGATGTGAAGCCACTATTTGATAGAAAGTCCATTTAACCTACTGTTCAACTTCCAGAAAAGACCTGCCAGAGGAGGTGGGAGGATACTTATTTAAAATGCTGATACTAACCCAGATCTGAGAGTGAGAATCTTTGGGAGTGGGGTCATGTAATCTGCATTTTAAATTGCTCCCAGCTGCATCCTATGTCCACTAAACTTTGTGAAATACTGCCTGACCCATTAGCACATTTCGGCTTCCAAAGAGCAGATAATCAACCTCAATTTTACCATCTGGGTAATGCTAAATGAGGCCCACTTCCGGTTAGATTAATGAAGCTACCAGGAGACTGACCCCTGCTTCTGCAAACCAACACTGATCTAGCACCTGAGAAACTCCCCGTAAGATCCCAGGAAGAAGGATTTGCAAAATCCCTGAGGTTCATGTATGGAATCCACAAAGCAGCATTAATTAGTCTTCTTAACTAAATGAGCAGCTTTGCAGTCTGTACATGAACCCTGCTAGCATTTGAGCCAGAACCCTTGGAACTAAAAACTATAGCTCTGCTTTTTGCAGATGAAGGAGGATTACCAATTACACAGAGAAGCACTGGGTTTCCTAGTTCTTTTCTTAAGTCTGGAGTCGTTATCAAGCAAGGAGTAACACAGCATGTAGCTGAAGAGCATATTTCATCAGAGAATATGGAAGGAGCTTAGAAGCTCCTTTTTCTAGGATCATTTTAGAATAGGTAAATTACTGCTACAGCTAGCCATGAAGTAGCAAAGTACTTCATTGGTGTTTATTATCCCCGAGGAACAACAAATTGTCTTCTATCGGATTTAATTTTGGTGCAATCTTGGATTCATTAGTTTTTCTCATTGAACAGAAAAGGGAAACTACAAAATACGGTTTGGGGCTGGATTGAATAGAAATGAAAAGTATTGTTGGTTTTGAACTTGAGAAGTATAATTTCCGTTTAAATACCAAAGTATTTACACACAGACTAAAATAAAACATTTGGAAATTTGATTACATATTTTCCCCTTAAAAAATTTTTTTAGTATTGACTTTTAGAAAAAGGTAGCAAGGTAATTGCATACTTTGGGAATGATAATTTTTCAAGAATCCTGAGAAGCCCAACAGGACATTACAAAGTAAGACCTGGAACAATCTAGATTAAATAAAGAGCTGTCACTTTTGGGTTTTGATGCACCAATCATTTCCTTAAAAATCAAGCAAACAGTTAAAAGTTAGTTAAAAAGTTTAAAAAGTTTTAAAAAATTAAAAAAAAAAGACTTTTATAATTCCACCATTTGGACCATATGAAACTTACTTTCTGTGAGGATGCTATTTGCTGGGCCATCCCAGTTAATTGTCATAGGAAACTCTTGCTCACTTATTATAAATTTCCTCCAGCTGGTTTACATCCTCACTTGTATTTCCATTTGCAAATTAAAAAATCATATATAATCATTCTGTCCCAGAGTGCCTTAAAAATACATTACCACTTCCTTTTTTTTATCTTCAAGATTTTCCTTTCAATTAACCTTTTCATTTTTAATAAACTCTTCATTTTTCTTGCCCATTTCCCCATTCCCCAACCAAAAACACATTTTCTCAGACAGGATATAAACAGTGGCTTTCTTGATCAGTATCTGTATCTTTATTCCCAATTTAAAACAGTTACAAAAAATATATTTTCTGGGGCGCCTGAGTGGCATTAAGCATCCTACTCTTGGGTTTGGCTCAGGTCTGAGTTAAAACCCCGTGTCCGGCTCTGCACTGGCCACACAGAGCTTGCTTGGGATTCTCTCTCCCTCCCTCTCTCTCTACTCCTCCTCCACTTGTGACAACTCTGTCTCTCTCAAATAAAATAAAATAAATAATAAAATAAAATTAAATTAAATTAAAATGTAAAAAAAAATATTTTCCTACAGGCCAGATATTGAGAAGATGTGATACTACAAAAGAAAAAAAAGTGGTGGAAAAAGAAATTACCTTAATGAGTTCCTCTGCCATCTCTCATTTTTTTCCATTCCACTTCTTTATGAAAGGAAAAATCACTCTCCATTTGTGTTTTTCCTCCATATTGTTTCTTCTAAATAATCTAAATAGTCTTCTAAACTGTGATTGTCTCTAATATCTTTCATGTATTTAGTATTGATAATATTAATACAAATAACCCCTAATAGAAAATGTCTCCTTGTTTTTTTGATTTTTTAAAAAGAACAAGTGGCTTATGTATTTTGTCTTATAGTAAGTTTTTAAATATGCAATAATAAAATGTTTGTCTTTTCAAATGACACAGATAAGTTGTCAAATACCTTTTAAATTAACTCTAAAGTAAAGATGACCTAATCAGGAGCAAGGATTTCCTACCATCTCTAGGAAAAATACAGGTGACACAGTGAGTACTAACTCTCTAACATCAACTTTATTATCAGGTCAGATCTTTCTTGGACTTCATTTTTTACTTTGTAAGATGGAATAGAGAAAGTTACCAAGGAGAACAGCAATACATCTGTTCCATGAAGCCAGTGGAGACTTTCATGAACATAATTAAGATCAATTTTTCCTTTTTTTAAAAAGAAGTTTTACAGTCTCCAGATTGGGTCTAGAATACACAGCCTCTAAAGCGTGTTCTAACTACTAATTTTATTTTATACTAAAAGTTCACAAAGATTTAAGTAACATTGAAATGGGAGGAAATGCAGGAAAATTTAAAAAAAAAAGGTTAAAATAATTCCCTTGAATCTAGATTATATAATTATATAGGAAAGCAGGCCCTGGCTCTCTTCTTCAAAATAACAACTTGAAATATAAGAAATTATTTATATAACACACAATACAACCACATACCTAGAATTTATTTTATCAGATTTTTTACAAAGATAAAAGTTCTACTGACAAATTTTGCAGATATGAAAACTGTGTTAATGTGATTTTTAAACAGTGATTATGCTTAAATTTTGCATGGTCTGGTCGCAGTTGTTTTATAGTGAATATATTATGGAGACGTTCAACTTTGAGTTCATAACGGTTATTAACCCACTCTAGGAAATTAATGTTCTGGCAATGCATAGTCTAAGATTCAACAACAACAAAAAAAACATTAATTTATCTAGGAAATATTTATTATCCTCTTATATGCAAGGAACTATGTAGAACACTGAAGGTTTTACAAATATAAATCTGTTAGTTCTTTTGAGGTATTTATAGTTTAGTAGAAATTAGGTCATTATCAGCAATGGCTAAAAAGTATTTGACCTATAAGAGACATATAAAGTGCTGAAGGAGACAGTGGGGGCTTACACTATTGTTTTTACTGACAATAACAAAAAATAATTTTTTAACAAAGAATAATGTAAAAATTTGCAAAGTAAGTTTTTATAATAATAGTGTTGGCATTTTCAAACATTCCTACAAGTCTGATCTAGAATTGGGTGAGGAGGTCATGAAACGGTAATTATTACAGAGATTTCAAAAGCGAGGGACTTCTGGAAAAAGTGGAGCTTTTATATGCATTTTTTTTTTTTTAGCTTCCACTGTGGTCCTAAGTAAACTTTGTATTTATTTCATTCTTCTTTTTCAACCTTAGTTACCTGATGTTGACTATTAACCATATATCAAGAGGGTGTGGTGATGTGTATATAGTGTAAGGAGTAATGTAGAGAGTATTAGGTGGAAATTCAAAGACTAAGTCATAGTGATTCAGTTCAATGTTCATTATATAGATATGAACAACCGTAAAATAATAGAATTATAACATTTTTATTCCTGGAGACAAATGTGCCTGGATTATTTTCTTTTTGACTTTCGTCCGTTTTCCTAAAGAAAAGTGGTGGGATTAGTGTTCTTGGTAGGAAAAAAAAAAGTGTTAAAGAAACATAAGCTATTGAAATAGAGAGAAAGTCCCCATTGCAAGAAAGCAGCCCATTGACTACAGTTGCATTTTCTTACTTGGTTGTCCTAAATCTTTTCTTAGAACACTTCGGGCTATAAATTATTAAAAAATAAATGTCTCTTATTTCAGCATTTTTTGAACACTGCCACATACTGGCTTAGGATGTACTTGTTTTACACTCAGTCAATTATTTGGGGTGAGGTATATATATATACATATATATATGTAGATTCAACAAAAATATATATATATATTATAGATAAAAATATATATTATATATAAAATATATTTTATATAATATATATTTTTATATATAATATATATTTTTATATTATAAATTTAAAATATAAATTTAAATATAATATAAATTATAAATATTATATATATTATATAATATAATATTATAAATATAATATAAATTTAAAATATAAATTATATATTTATATAATATATATTTTATATAATATATATTTTATAAAATATATATAATATATATATATATGTGGGTTTTTTTTTGCCAAGGAAAACAAGATTTATGTTTCTCTAAAGTATAAGGGCACCTGGGTGGCTCAGTGCATTAAGCATATGACTTTGTCTCAGGTCATGATCTCACAGTTTCCGAGACCTGCATCTGGCTAACTGCTATCAGCACAGAGCCTGCTTCAGATCCTCTGTTCCCCTCTCTCTCTGCTCTTCCTCCACTTTTGTGCATGTGCTTTCTCTCTCTAAAATAAATAAATAGTAAGAAAAATCTTTAAAGCAGAGTTTGTGCTTTTATGAAAAAAGCTAATGATACATGAAATCAAATTCTCAAATAATTCAGAAGATTAAAATAAATTGCCAATCATTTCATTACTATGTCAGGGGAATAAAGAGAAAACCCCCATATTCCAGAATGTTTGATTGAATCTGTAACACCTCTTTAGACCTTTCTTAGAGCAGTAGAAAACTGTGACTTTGCTCATTTCAATGTTTGCAGGGGATTCTGCAAGTATTGGAGACGGCTAAGGGATTTCACTGTGTGTTTGGTTTGGATTTTCTATTTTTTAGTAGTGTATATTTTAGCCTGGCTTCTTCTGAAAGCCAATTTTGAAGCAAAGGCTACATGTTATTTCCTTTTGGAGGAGTACAGTCTCAGGAAAGCTGAAGTCAAGGAAATCTTTATTCATCTCTTGGGGCAATCCTTTTGTCTTCTGAACGATTGAATCTCAGAATAGAACCTCTGTGGGGAGAAAAGCAAAAGAGTTTATTCACATTGTCCTGTCTCCCGCTGGTCAAAGGCTCACCTTCCATTTGGCTAGCTCCTTGCTCTTCAGGGTTGTGCAGACAGGATACCGTGCAAGTCTTATAGCTGCAGTGTCAACTGGGAAGCCCAGGGTAGGAGGTGAGAAGTGAGAGGTATATAGAGCAATAAGGAGACAAAGCACTTTCTGGTTGTCCAACATGAAACTAACTGGAGTCCACGTAGAGCTGGTCACTATAGTGGGGGCCAGAATCAAAAAGTTCCAAAGGTCCAGAATACAGGTGAAGCAAAAGGATCTTAAGGAACACATATTGTTGTGTGAGATTTAGTGAGTTAACATGAGATTCATACTGGACCAGTGGCTCCTCTAACTGGTGAATTGGTCTCTAACAGTGGCATGAAAAGCTGTGGTATTTGTATTTGTATTTGCTGTAACTGTGATTTAAAATGGCTACGAATAAAACCTAAATCTCAGAAATCCAATCATTCTTGAATATATCTATTTATAGAATCTATTTATAGTTGAAAATTCTGAGCAAAAAAAAGAAAGAAAAAAAAAGCCATATCCCTTTCCTTGTGAGTTTAATCTTAACATTATCTTGTAGGTTAGGCCTGTATGATTCAAGTGTTCTTTTTACATGACCTTCAACTTCCTGTGCAAAATTATTATTTTATTTTTATTATTTATTTAATTCTTTTAAGTTTATTTATTCATTTTGAGAGAGAGAGAGAGTGTGTGTGTGAGTAGAATTGTGGGAGAGACAGAGAGAAGGAGAGAATCTCAAGTAAGCTCCATGACATCAGCCCAAAGCCTGATGCAGGGCTCAAACTCATGAACTGTGAGATCATGACCTGAGCCAAGACAAAGAGTCAGATGATCAGATGGTAAGATGCTTAGTGGGCTGAGCCACCGAGGGGCCCCCTCCTTGTGCAAAATTAAAGAGCAGCTGGTTGACACAGGGAAGGCACTGGCCCATCAGCTCATATTCAAGTCTCTGCTCTGACCTGGAATGTTTGAGGTTGTATATTCCTGTATCTCTAAGCTAGCTGGCATTTAGATTATTGTGTTATTCCTCAATGATGGTCTTAGTGAGGATGATAGCAAATATGATTGCTTCCTCTGCCTGTCACTGCAATGATTAATACCTATGGTACTTAGTAAAATACAGAGGGGAAGACAGGTAAAGATATTTAGTCTACAAAGCACAAAGGTTTCTATGGCATCAAAGGGAATACTAACATCAGTAAAGAAGTAGATCTCTCTAAGTGGACAATTTCAAACTGATTTCAAGAATATTGTATAAACCAAAGGTATAGGCTTAAATAAGAATAATGTACTGGCCAACTGTTACTAAAACTGATTGCTTCTATTCTTTTCACATGATATAAAAAGATGATGACTTAGAACAAGACCTGGCTTCTTTAGCTTTTTAAAATTCTCTAAGTTTTAAGTTCTTCAGTATTAATATCTTTAACTTAATACTAATCACAGAGATTAAACGAGATGATGTGTGTTTTTGTAACAGCTTTGTAAACAAAGTATCATGTATAAATCATCACCTTTGTGATATTATGTGAATATTTTAGATAGCTACTAAACCATTGGAAAAAAATATATATAGTATGTATATTTAAACATACATATATATAAATAAGTAAGCTGCCTTATCTGCTAGAAGTTGAGCTCAAAGTAATGAGGGCCTCATTGAATGTTGAATGAACAAGTGGATTTTTGAATCTGCTTCAATAATTGATCAGCTTCATTTACATTATAAACTCAAATGTTCATTGATTCAAGAATACATTTATTGAGTGCTTAAAGTGTGTTTGACCCTGTGCCAAATGCTGGGAATACAAAATAATATATGATATCCTTACGTTGTTTGACTAGGTTACTGCCTAGTGAAAAAACAGGCATAAAATGATTTTTAAAAAGTTATTCTGATTGCACAATACTTTAAATACGTTACCATCAAACGTATGGTATCCCCCACTAATACCATACTTGAAAAATAGAGTCTTACCTCAAATTCCTCAGTTATCTCAGGTGGTTTCACAAATGCATCCTCCTCAGGAACTTATACACAATAAGTTTATACCTTTTAGTTGCACACGCTTAAGTGTAAATATATGATACTGATAAAACAAGAAAATTACCATATATTTAAACCCCTGAACCTTCAAGAAATTGAAACTATTCTATGAACTGGCTGAAATTTCTGGCTTGTCCTTAAAAATTCATTCAAAGCAGGTTCATTACTAGTGAAATTGGTAAAATTAGTGAATTGTGAAGAATTTGAGAAGATACAAAGAGAATTCCCTTGAAACCAATAACTAAAGATTAGCACTAATTTCAGAGCACTTCACTTGTGGACATATTTCACTTTTGCCATCTTTACTTCAGACAGTAAAAAAAAAAAGGCAAAACAAAAAGGTAATGATCACATATGAACAAGGTAAGAAAAAAAGCATGAGAACATGAACTGTTTTGGGTATTTTGATTCTTTGGTAATCATTTTAATTTGCACTCCCAAATTATGAGAATCTGTATAGGATATGGGCATTATATGTGAGCATTTGGACTTCTGAAGATTTTTCCTTTTTTTCCCTAATGGTGAAGAAACGGATTTCAGTTGGCAAAAAAGCCAAACTAAAACAAAACAAAACACAAAAACAAAAAGACTGCTGAAAAGTGCTGCCACCTACTGTTCAGAGAGCTGTCAAGCACTCTGGTGAATTCATTGTCTCCTGAAACGCATGGAATATGAATATTTAAGTGTTGGCGGCATTCACATAACACATCCATTGGATTACCTACAGAAATAATTTCTTATATCATATGGTGAAAAATCATTATTATAAAACTATCACAGAATTGCTGCTTTCATTCAATAATGAGTAGACTATTGCAATGCTCAGTTTTGTGTTTCACCCAATCAAACATGTAAGCTGTCTGTGTGTATGAGTACTTTCTATTGAAATAGATGGCCATACTAAATAGAGTAATTTATGTTCCATTGTGTAAATGAAGTTTATTGGAGACAGAAATAAAAAGTACAATGAAGGAGCATCACTGAGGATAAAGCACATTCTTTGCTGTGAGTAGCAAAGACTGGTACCTTCAGCAAAAGAATGGTTCATGGAATTTCATAGAGAGTTTTATTTAGGAGATTGTTTTAAAACTCACTAGGTGATTTTGGCAGCACATTACACAAGTGAGGAAGCAAAACCCTCCTGGCAGGAAGGTTTATTAACAAGCCAAATGGAGAGTTGGCCAGTCTCTGTTTGCTTGATAGAAAAAGTTATTACCTTTGCTTGTTTCCCAAGAAGGCTAATGGAGCTCTTGTGGGTCTCTCTAGACACTAAATAACATCAATTACAATGATCCCAATTAAAACAGGGAGTAGGTCATGTGAAATTCAAAATTTAACTAATAACCCCTTGACTGACATTCTCTGTGACTTTCTCTTGTCACACATACTCTTTAAAAGTCTGATTTCTTGTGTCAACTCATATCACCCTAAAAATCTTTAAATTGCTAAAAATAATAAAGTATAGAAATCCACCTGTCCTAGTAATCTTAATGTTTGAGGTCTTCTAGCATCAGTGGAATTGGGTGCCTGGTTTTCTGCATACTACATCCAAACTAGAATGTAAGAGGTGTGAAGCATGAAATGAGCAAATACATGGATTTAGAATAAACTGAATTTTCAACTTTGTAAAATCTTTTTTTTAATGTTTATTTATTTTTGAGAGATAGAGAGAGACAGAGAGTGAGCAGGGGAGGGGCAGAGAGAGAGGGAGGCACAGAATCCAAAGCAGGCTCCAGATTCTGAGCTGTCAGCACAGAGCCCAACGCGGGGCTTGAACCCACAAGTCGTGAGATCATGACCTGAGCCAAAGTCCAATACTTAACCAACTGAGCCACCCAGGGGCTCCTCAACTTTGTAAAATCTTAAATATAACTAAAATATTCTATTTGATGCTTACTGAACTTTTATTCATAAAATCTTGAGTATTAGTAGGTTATAATTCGTATTCCCTATACATGTATTCTCGGGTTCCAAATGTGCTTGCAGAAGATATTTCACATATTTAGTCAATACATAATTTTTATTAAAAAGATATCAAGATAAGAAAAGGCTAGTTTTGTTTCTCATATAATCTATATTTACTTTTTTAAAAAGGCTGCTAGAATGAATTTTACTAGTTGTAAATGGCAGGAAATCTACACAGGACAATTATACACATGTGTCTGTAGATTTACTTGCAAACTTTTTTAAAAAAGATATTTGAAGACATTTGTATTCTAATTAAAATCAGAATTTTTATAGTTGACTATTGGATTTTCTCCACTTAGAGAATATGTAGGGTTTCCATACTTTTACTGTTTCTACAACTACTATTGAACTTCAACGATTTAGCTTTTTTTTTTTTCCTCCTGCAACAGTGCTAGTGCATTTTGTAAAATGGGATGTACAGGTACATTAAAGCAGATAAAAAACTGTCTACAAAAAAGCAAGTGAACAGATGGTTTAGTTGCCATAGACACATTTTTAACGGTAGTTAGCCTGATGCAACACAAAATGCACGTACTGTCCTGGGATCTGTGTCTGCTTCTCTGCTATTTCCTTGTGAATGAAATAATAGTATTGATTTATAACACATCTATGCAGTTAAGATCCAAAGCACTCTAAAGCTATGAAATGAATTTAGAAAAATGTTAGGGCTTTTCATTTAACAATATGTCTAGTGGATGCAGTCAAAAACACATTGTACACTGTTAATTCTCACATCCTTTTCCGTTTTTTTTTGTTTTTTTTAAAGATAATTAATTAGTGAAGATACTCAAGAGTACTAGTGTATGAAAAGGAGAATATCATGGAAATTTAAAGAGGAGTTATAAACAAGGTGAAATTAAATAAACCAAAGTTTTATGTGAATAGTACTCTCTGGAGTTGTGTTGCCTAGTGGCCCCAAGTAATACCTACTATTTCGGGATCTCTAACATACTTTTTTTTATTATTTTTTTAATGTTTTATTTATTTTTGAGATAACGAGAGACAGAGCACAAGTGGGGAAGAGGCAGAGAGAGACTGGGGGGACACAGAATCCAAAACAGGTTCCAGGCTCTGAGCCATCAGCACAGAGTCCAATGTGGGGCTCGAACTCACAGACCGCGAGATCATGACCTGAGCCAAAGTCGTACACTTAATCAACTGAGCCACCCAGGAGCCCTCTAACATACTTTTAAAATGAGCTCAGGACTTCAGAAACCTTAAACTTTAAAGATGTGAATTTAATTATGCTCCTAGTAAATGAGAGCAGTATAATTTTTTATTTGATTAAATATTAATTTGGCCCTTTCTTGAAGTATTACCATTTCATTGTTGAAACCATTTACCTAGTTCCCTGAATGAAAAGGCACATATGATAATTAATAAAGAAAATAGAAAATCACTGGAAAGCTAGGCTACAAATTTTCTCCTTGCAATCTGGTATTAAGGATAAGAAAATAAAGAGAGATTGCATGAATGTAATATACTAAAAGGGAAGGATAAGTTCCTGTGATTTTAATTTTCCATGTTTTCTTTCAAACAAAGTTACACTTTGAGAGACATATTAAATCATTTATGATTTGGGGGGGATGTAATTATATACATTTTACTCTGTAATTTTATGTCAATATCAATTTTTTTAGTATTCATAAAGTATTATTAGAAATACTGAATGATTTACTATGACATCTAATAATATCATTATAGGTAAAAGTCAATTAAGTTCCCTACTATAATGTTTTGAAATGAAAGTAAGATATTATACTATGATATATATAGTGTGTGAAGATTTTCAAAGGAGGTATCTGACAATAATTACCTATTATGACTTAATTTGGCCAATATCATTATCTATATTAATCTATATTATCTACATTAATATATATATAACCTGCTAGAAGTAGAGATAATTGAAAACAGACCTATTTTATTGTTTTTATTTTTTGCGTCTATCAATATTTAGTTGATCCATGAAAGAACATATTGAGCAATACTTCAAAGAGTATTCATAGTGATTATTTCCATTTATGAAGAAAATGGGAAGAAATAAGTTCTATTTATATATTTTTATTAAAAATATATTTCCTGAGACATAAACCAAAAATTTATTTTAAGCAGAAATATATTTGTTCACCTTTAAATGAACAATTTTGCTAACCTGGAAGCATTGCAAGAGGTTGCATTTACTTCAATCTGGTTGCTTAAATAACCTGAAGATAGTTTAGTCTACACGCTAGGTTCTGTATGTGCCTCTACCCACCCTTGCCCTTCTTTTATCACCCAAGCTCTTTCTCTGCTAAGCTCTTGATTACCATCAAGAAACATCTCTGGGTTCTGCATCAACTCTTTTCTAGTATTTCTTTGCACATCCTCCTATTTTCCTCCCTCATTGATGCTGTGCTTCTCTTTACTTCTCCATAGCCCTACCTCTTGAGAGAATAGTCTAAACTTGCTGTCTTTCTATTTCATGTCCAATTTCTCTTTCAAACAATTGTAGACTACCTTCTGTGCCTAACACTTAAGCAAAATTTTTATCCATAACACTCCTAAATGTCAATTTCAATAGCATCTCTTCAGTCCTCTTCCTATATTGACATGCTAGCCTTTGACATTTCATTTTTAAACTTATGTATTTCCTGGATTTTCACTGTGATGCTCTTTGTTGGACTTCTCCCACCCCCCCCCCAACTTTGTCATCTGTTTCCTTCCTTGTTTCTTCTTTTTGCCTTCACTTACCTACATTTTCTCTCTTTGGTCTCTGTGAAGGATTCTCATCCATATCCACAACATCAACCATTTCACATATTCTGGTGGCTCTCACATTTATTTGTTCATTCAATAAGTAGTGATTGTCCACTTGGGATGTGCAAAATGCTGTTCTAAAGGGTAGAGAATACAACAGAAGTACCAGTGACAAATTGACCTCATAGTGCTTTCATTATAGTTGTGTGAAAGACAATAAATAGGTGAAAAAACAATATGCTAATATATTGTCAGATAGTCAAGTGTGCTATGAAAACAATAAAGCAGGATAGGATTCAGAGACTTAGAGGAAGATGATACTGAGAAACTTAGAGAAGATTCAAACCTTCAAAGATGACTTCTCAGGAGCTATTTAAGCAAAAACCTGAATAATGTAAAGGCTAGTCCTTCATCTATTATCAACCAGTCAGCAGCAGTGACTAAAACTTTGAAGTTATCCTTGATATTTCTTCTTCCCTATGCTCCTATTCTATCTGATATTAAGTACCGTTGATATTGGCTCTTAAATATCTTACAAATCGATTTACTTCTCATCTCTCCCATCAGTTCTAACACCACCCTAGTACAGGCTACCATCACCTCTCACTTCAACTATAAAATAGCCTCTTAGCTCTCATTTTTACTTTTATCTTCCCTTTCTAATAAACCTTGAACACTAAAGTCAATAAGGTTTTCTCAAAATGTAGCCCAGTTATGTTACTTCCCAGCCTTTGTAGTTACAATGCCCCAATGATTTTCACTGCTCTGAGGATAAAAATCAAAATCCTGAACATGGATCTGAGATCCTCATGCTAGCCCCTGCATACCCCTCCAGTCCCATCTCACACCATGCTCCCATCTCATTATTTCTGCTTAGCTACATTGGCTTTCTTATAGACCTGCCAAATTCCATAATTTTTCTAACCTCAGTTCCGTGCATGCTGTTCCGTAGACCTGAAGCCAAATTGCCTAAGTTAAAATTCCAACTATAGTGATTACTGTGTGTCTTTGGGAAAATCACTTAACATTTTCATGCCTCAGTTTCATTACCTGTACAATGGAATAATAGTAGTACTTGCCTCACAGGATTGTTGTGTAAAGTGCTTATTACACTGCTTATCAGTTAACAAGTGCTTTTTGAATGTTTACCGTTAGACATACCCTTGCAATTATATCACAGTGCCTAGAATGTAGATTTCCCATAAAGCCTCACTGAATGCTTATCGATTCCCTAGTTAGCCACTGGAGGCTCCTTCCTGTCTTCTTTCTAAGAACACTTATCTCTCGGCCTCTAACTTACAGGTAAATCAAGTTATCCTTCCCCAGCCAAAGAATGTTGTAGCTCACATTTATAATATTCCTGTAGGTAATTCCTCATTTCCATCAAATTAACTTTCTCTTATTAAACCCAACTTTATGTTTTATAACTTGTCTTTAGTAATGAAATGGGCTATAATATTGATACATATTTATTAGGGATGAGGATATTTCTTCACAGATGGTATGTGTGCCTTCTATTTCATATTCAGATTTAATCTAAATTGCATATGAGCTATATCTGTTCAGTTCAAAAACTGGTTATAAGCTCCTGTCCTCAACAGAAAAGAACAATTAACACATTCTTGAGTTAGAATTCAATTTATGGTTATATTGTAATGAATAACCATTTGCTAATTTAATAAACTCTATGCCTTAACTGCAAATGTTAATAGAGGAAAATAGTAGCTGAAATTTGGACTGACTATGAAATACAAAATATTAGATTTTATAAAGCTGTTAAACCTTTGAGGAAACATCTTATTTTCATACCAATTTTAATATTCTGCTAGTAATACTATATCATCCAAACCATTTCAGGACAATGCTATAATAACATGAAAATGCAACTGGCTTTTAAGGTATATTCTGTCTAGTTTTGCAAATGAATCTTAGCCATTATTTGTCAAACTGTATGTGTGAGGTGCATTATCAGGTAATAATTTATATTAATATCTAGGCACAAACAATTTTTGTTCATAAAAATGATTAAAGATTATGCTAGAAGTGAAAATATAATACCAGTTAACTTTGTTAGGGGTACCTGGCTGGCTCAGTTGGGAGAGCATGCAATTATTGATTTCAGGTTTGTAAGTTCGAGCCCCGTGTTGGGTGTTGAGATTACTTAAAAATAAAATCTTAAAAAAATAAATAAATAAAAAATAAAATAAGATAAATTTATTGATTGGTCATCTTATTTGGGAACACTTAAATAGACCGAATGTGTATAGTTGAATATTATAGTTTTCCCAAAGAGATTTTAAATATTGCAAGAGTAGAAACAGTGCCTTTATTTATTTATTTATTTATTTATCTGCTTGTGTTTTAGTGAACTAACATTTATCTTGTACTCAGAAAAAAGTATATGATATATGATCTCAGTGCTAACAGACATCTAGCATTGATCTACAATTTAAATATTTATTAAAGTAATATTACATTTTGGAAAATATCTTACCTATTCTTGGGTTTAATCTTAAAAGAATAAATGGGCATATTTTGTCTTAGCACAGTATAGCTCTGCTAAAAAATATTCTAAATGTTACTGGTCCTTCAAGATATATTTCAAGGCTTACCTTTGTTCACAAAATTGCTAATTCCTCTATTTGGAGTTTCTCTTTTACCCCCATGTGTGCATAGGTCTTTGTACCTCTACAACAGCATTATCACAATCTGTATTGCATTCTGTGTGTGTGTGTGTGTGTGTGTGTGTGCGCGTGCGCGCGCGCACGTGTGCACACATTGTTGTTGAGTGGATGTGCACAAGTCCAATTGTCCTTCCTTGTCACCTCTAGAAGACTGTGAGTGACTGGTAGAGTATTTTCCCCAAAGTTATCCTCTGACAATATTTTAATTAAAATGCATCGTGTCTGGCATGGAAAATCAGAAGAATCTCCCTCAGTGATATATTCTGATTTAGGTTAAAAATAATAATGGTAATAATAAAGCTAAACAAATATGTATTCTGAGGTTTCCCCTCACTTGTCGAATCCCAGCCATGTTCCATGTAACCATATTCTAAACGAAGTGGTCAGTGTTGTAAAGAATGTTGTTTAAACAATCTAAGAAGCACTTGTGCCCAAAGTTGGATTGTGTTTCTGGGTAAAATCTTATGTAGCATTTATTTTTAAGCTTTCAATAGCTTGTATCTCCTGACACTGACAGTCATTTACATGTAATCATAATATACAGAAACTACATTTGGGTGAAATGCACTAAAAAAAAAATACGTTAAATCTGAATGGATACAGAGCTGATTTATAAAAGTATCAGTCATATCTATAGATTTCATGAGTTTCCAAAAAGTCAAAATTAATATGTAGTCCCAAAATGCCTCTTTGTGGCTGAATTCAAATAAAGAATCATTATATTTTAATAGACTTTCATTTTTTGCCGAAAATGTGATATTTCTACCAGAATATTGATACAGAAAAAATTACTTCATTTTATTTTCGTATCTTTGCATACGATTGTGTTTATAGTGCCATTATCCACAAAAGCCTTCCATAGAGTATTTTTTTCTTGTAATTAAAACAGTAGGAATTAATGACAGGCTGGGGATGCTTGCTGTTTTTGTAATAATGAATTGGACTATTTGAATGGGTAAAAAATGTTAATACAGTGATTATTTCAGTCTGAGCTAAGTCTTGTCATATAAGATAAAAGTATTAAATTTGCATTAGATGTTTTAAAATGAAATTGAATACTGTGAAGCCACATAAAGGTAGCCCAACTTTGCCAAACATTATTACAATTGTAAAGATATATAGAAGTTACGATTAAAATAAATTCATTCTGACAGCAAAATAAACCCATGGATTTTTGTGACCCAAGGTCACTGGTTTCATTAAACCCATATATTCAGTTCCTGGCTTGTGTGTGTTGCTTAATTTTCCTACTCTTTCAGTGGTTTATAGTTTTCTTAAAGTTAGGACGTTTCAGCTCAATGTTGTATATTGTGACATGGCGGGGGAGTCACTTGTTTAAATGATATATGATAGCTAAAAATTAAATTCTGTAGGAAACATGGATAATTTGTTAATAAACATATAGAGAGGATTATCAGAAGCCAAATTATTAAAAATAATCAAATAGTAAGAAATGCCTTGTTCATATGATAAAAAACAAAAAAAGTCTTTCTTATTCTCTCATTGTTTTAGAATATACATCTTTACCTGATGCTATACAATTATAGCCTGGTACTTTCTGGTTAACATAAAGTTTTTGAAGGAGAAACTGATTTTATTTTTTAAATGTTTAGATGGGAAGGAATATTTTGTGGCCTATGTGTTTGTTGGTGATAGTAAAGCCTTTGTAGAAGAAACTATAAGACGCATGCTAATGTCCAGAAATCACTCTGAATTTCTATGAGTTTTTCTAACATCCATGTATTTTTACAAAGGTTTTGTTGGCTTATTTGTCCTGATCTCTGTCTTCCTGTCTCACTTCCTTGATAATACCTTTCCCTGGATGAACCCAAATATATCCAATTACGCTCTTTCTCTGCTTCTTAGGACAATAAAATACTCAAGCCAGTTAATACAATTACAAGCTTATGATTTCCATGTGATATTGCCCCTCAATATGTGTGGTGATCTTCACCCTGATATGTGAGGTTTCTTTCCCATTCTCCATGGATGCCTGCTTGCTGGTTCCCACAGCAAACTCTGAGAATGTTCTCCTTTGGGCCATTTCAAACCTTTCTCTCTGTCTCAAATTTTCTTTCATTCTCAGCATGTGTTACTGCTTCCTAATTTACCAAAGAAAATAATGATAGAAGGGTACTAACTTCTGCACTGTTGCCCTTCTCCAGCTTCCAGCTTTTCCTTCATTGCTGATTCAGAGAGAGCATTGCCTTTCTTCCTTTACAGAGCCTACCTTTTACCTACACTCTTGATCCCATCACAGCTGCAGTATTTCTTCTTATCCTATATCATCAACCTCTCCTGACTCACTGCCTTCTCTCATGCATCTTACGTACCAGTTCTCCAGGGGTGGTAGATGAATGGCCTCAAACTTGCTTCCTCTTCCTAAAGTGACTGCCTATTTATCCACATACTTTTAAAAGGAGCACAATTTTTTGTTGACCAGAGTTCCTCAAAACCTTGTTTACCCGAGTGTACTGCAGTCTAGTGACCTTCACCAAGGTGACCAATTGCTATGGACTGATTGTATCCCCTAAAAAGTGTATGTTGAAGCCTGTTAACTTTAAACAGATCAAAGAAAAATTTTATTTAAGTAAAAGAAAAAAAATGAGTTTATGTGGGAATAGCAGAGAGATTGCAACTAGGGAGAAGCAACCTGTAGTGAATCCTAGGCAAGCCTGAAGGAAAAAAGGAAAGGTCAGCTTTTATTAGGTTTTTGGAGGAACGTAAGGAAAGTTGTTTTGAACAAAAATTTATTGGAGAGGAATAGTTCAAGGTTGTGGCATTTTCTCACTAGCTGCAGGCAGTGGTTAATACATTATTGTTGGGGCACAGAGGGATCTTACTTCCTTTTCTTAGAAGCAGGAGGAGACACTACAGGGCTGTCTTCCTCTCTCTCTTTCCATCTTGTGAGGACACAGTAAGAAGGTGGCCATCTGAAAGCCAAGAATAGAGCCCTCCCTAGGTAACTGAATTGGCTGGCACCCTGTTCTTGAACTTACCAGTCTCCAGAGCTGTGAGAAATGTTTCTGTTTTGTAAACCACCTAATCTACAGTATTTTGTTATGCCCCCCTGAGATGACTAATACAGATTTTGATACAAAGAATGGGGTACTGTTGTCACAAATATCTAAACATGTGGAAGTAGCTTTGGAATTGGGTAATATGTAGAGGCTGGAAGAGTTTTCAGATGCATGTGAAAAATATAATTTTTAAGAGTGATTCTGGTAAGACCTTAGATGGAAATGAGGAATATGTTGTTGGAAACTAAAGGAAAGGTGATCCTTGTTATAAAGTGGAAAAGAATTTGGCTGAATTGTTTGTGTCCTAGTGTTTTGTGGAAGGCAGACCTTGTGAATGATAAAATTGGATAGTTAGCTGAGAATAAGCAAAGTGTTGAAGGAGAAGGTTGATCCCTCCTGACTGCTTATAATAAAGTGTGAAAGGAGAGAAATGAATTGAAGAAGGAAAAACTAACCAAAACTTGAAGATATGGAAAATTTTCAGCCTATTCATATTTAAAAAATTAACAAATTATGTTCTGTTGTGAACACCAGGGGCATGGCTAGAGTATTACTCAATAAAGAGGTTATGAGATTATATGAGCTGAAACATTTCCAGTATGAACTAAAGGGATGGATACAGGACAAAATGAAGAAAGGCTGTTGGATTTGCAAGCAGTTCCTCAGAGTAATGGAGATATTTGGCCGTGAACATGCATTCTTCTTTAAGAGGGAAAAATGCCCACCAAAGCATTTCAGAAGTTATCAGGTCCTCTGTCTTGGTTTTCACAGGTCAGATAGTCTATGTCCAAAGCCACAGGGATAGACTACCCTGTGGAGCCATGGGAATGAGGTAGGACCCTTCCCAACTCTGCTTTGGAGATAGGGCCACCAAAGCAGATCCTGAAGGCAGATCATTGAACCAAAGACTATTCGTGAGCCTTAAGAGCTGATGAAATTCAGCTTGCAAGGTTTGAGATACATCACCCTTTCCTTCTTTCCTGTTTCTCCCTTTTGGAATTAGAATATCTATCCTACCCTAACCCCCTTTGTATTTTGGTAGCATATAACTTGTCTGGTTTCACAGGTCAATAGATGGAGAGGAGTTTCGCCTCAGGATGAATAATACCTAGGGTCTCATCCATATCTTACTTAAATAATACTCAGATGAGGCTTCAGATGTTAGAGTTTAGAACTGATGCTGGAACAATTTTGAGCACTGTTGGGATGGATGAATGGATTTTGCACATCAAAAGGACATGAACTTTGAGGGGCCATGGGCAGAATGGTCTCTTTTCTAAGATGACTAATACACCAGTATTTCCATTTCCTAAACTCAAGAGTCTCCATTCAGTTATCCTTTTTTGACCTCTCTATTGCACTTGGCACTGTCCCCAACTTCACCTTGAAATTCTCTCAATTCCTCTCCAACTCCCCAATACCAGTCTATCCTTTTTCTTTTTCTTTAAATCTGACCTTTACTTTTAGTCACTTTTACCTTTTTTTTTCCCCTCTTAGCCTTTCAGTTAACAATGATGTTTCTCCTGAATTTGATCTGGAAAAACTGAATTCTCTCACCCTGTCTTATGATTTTATTATCAGTGATAAGCTCCCATCTTTATTTGCTGCTCTCAATCCAAAATTAACTCTCCAAGTTACTGCCTTACTCAAACCCTCAACCATCATTATATGGGCTAGTATTATCATATCCTAATCAATCTCCTTGATTCTTTCCAATCTCTTTCATCCTTGTGTATTCTTCACTCAGCTGCCAGATCTGATCACGCTAGCTTGTTTCATCAAAACTTTGGATGGCTTCTCTGTACCTCATATCAGATAGTTACAATTAAATTGGACAATTGTGGCACTTCTAGCTTGTGTCAACTTATGTCCCATCCTCATAGAACTTCTTGTACTTTTTTCCAACCATACTGTTACCTTTTAGGACTCTGTGTTTTGTTTTATTGTTACTTTTTTTTAATGCTTTGTATCGTGTCTAGAATAGTTTTACTATATATTATAGCCAAAAATTTAAAGACCTATTTTTTCATTTAATATCAAGCTCAAATTCCACCTTTTCTGTGAGACTTTCTGTAAAAACACAGAAAGTGTCACAGTCCCCCTTTTCTGTACTTTCAGAACATTTTCTTTACATTTTCTATGGTGTCCGTGTATATATCTCACACTAGAATGAGAACTATATGTAAAAAGTATCAGCAGAGTGCCCAGTGGTACATAACAGCTATTCAATAGATGATTGTTGAGAGACACAAAGGAACTTTTTAAAAAAAATTTTTTTTATTCTCAAGTTAGTTAACACACGGTGTAGTCTTGGCTTCAGGAGTAGAACCCAGTGATCATCCCCAAAATGCCCTCATTAATGCCCGTCACCCATTAACACACCCCTACACCCACCCACATCAACCCTCAATTTGTTCTCTGTATTTAAGAGTCTCTTATGGTTTGCCTCCCTCTCTGTTTTTTATCTTATGTTTTCCTTCTCTTTTCCATGATCACCTGTTAAGTTTCCCAAATTCCACATATGTGTGAAATCATATGATAACTGTCTTTCTCTGACTGACTTATTTGGCTTAGCATAATACCCTCCAGTTCAATCCACGTTGCAAATGGCAATATTTGATTCATTTTAATTGCCAAGTAGTGTTCCACTCTGTGTGTGTGTGTATATATATATATATATATATATATATATATACATACATACATATATATATATGTATATATACATACATACATACCACATTTTCTTAATCCATTCATCAGTTGATGGACATTTGGGCTCTTCCCATAATTTAGCTATTGTTGATAACACTGCTATAAACATTGGGGTGCATGTGCCCCTTTGAATCAGCATTTTTGTATCCTTTGGGTAAATACCTAGTAGTACAATTGTTGGTTTGTAGGATAGTTCTATTTTTAATTTTTTGAATAACGTCCACACTGTTTAAACCCAAGCTGGAGTCATCACAATCCCAGACTTTAACCTGTATTACAAAGTTATAATCATCAAAACAGTATGGTATGGGCACAAAAACAGACACATAGATCAATGGAATAGAATAGAGAACCCAAAAATGGATCCATAGATATGTAGCCAACTAATCTTTGACAAAGCAGGAAAGAGTATCCAATGGAAAAAAGACAGTCTCTTTAGCAAACGGTGCTGGGAGAACTGGACAGCAACATGCAGAAGAATGAAACTGGACCACTTTCTTATGCCATACACAAAAATAAATTCAAAATGGATGAAAGACCTAAATGTGAGACAGGAAAACACAAGGAAACTTTTTTTATCCTGTTCAACTATATGTAGAATGAATTGTATACTCAAAAAATATTGTATGTGTAATAAGCTAGAAAAGCATCAAGAGATTTGGGTGCCTGGGTGGCTCAGTTGGTTAAGCCTTCAACTCTTGATTTTGTCTCAGGTCATGATCTCACCGTTAGTGACTTTGAGCCCCACATGGGCTCTGTGCTGACAGCTCTGAGCCTGCCTTGGATTCTCTGTCTTCTTCTCTCTCTGCCCCTCCCCTCACACTCACTATCTCTCTCTCAAAAATAAATAAACACTTTTTTAAAAAGTATCAAGAGAAAATAAATAATACTTAGTCTTTTTTTGTATTCTTTTTTTAGTAGCCTATGACCTAATGGAATATGCATATGTATATACAAATATAAGGTAGCCACAATTTTCATACGTAATTATTCATAAAAAAGGCAAAAGTAGAAATCTTAAATGTAAACAATAGATCTACATATTATAGCTGGAATTCAATTGTAGATAGCTTGAGAGTATCATAAAATATTTAATTTTTCTTTATCTTTACCTCTCATGCATAGTGAAGTATTTACAGCCCTTTCTCCATGTACTTTATTTTTCTTGTTTTAAAAAATAATATACAATTATTTAGCTTAAGTTCAATGAATATACATACCGTAGTTGTTGAAGACATGCTAATTCCAAATCCTTAATGATTTCTCTATTTGTCTTAATTTTATTAGTTTCATGAGAAAATTTTTCATATCACTTTTATTTTCCACCCTATTTTCTTTTGAACATCAAACTGAAGTGTCATTAAAATAATTATATGAAGGAAGAAAAGTGTACAAGCACAAAACAAAGTTTTGTTGAAATCAAACTGTTGTATGAATGATGGCAATACCAAGACATGTAGTTGTTGGTTGATAGATGATCTTTTGTATCCTAAGTATAAAAGTCTGTTTGAGAATGTCTGAGAAAATGATAAATTGCTCAAAAGCTAAAATTTTGAAAAATAAGAATCATCTCTAATGCAAGATGCTGGACGAATGGGGCAGTGGCGATAACTAACAATGTTGAGTGCTTGCTACAGACCAGGCACTGTGCTAAGAATTTTACATGCACCAAGCTCATTTAATTTTCATAACAAGCTTATGAGAAATGTGCTATTATATTATTATCTCCACCTTGTGGATGAAGATACTGGCAAACTGAGAAGCTAACTGACATGGCGAAGGTGACGCAGACAGCTGCATTTAGAGTGGTTGAGTTAATACTGAAGCCTGGGAAGTCGTATTTGAGAGCTGACACGCATACTGTACTCAGCTGTCAAAGATGAACAGGAATGGGCTGAGAATGACTCTTTAGAGCATGGCTTGTGTGATGTATATCTGCAGATTTTTTTCCATGTGAAGTATTAACTGCATAAATCTGTGAACTGGAGAGAAGAGCGAATGAAAAGGGCAACTTTCACACACAACTTTGGCAGTGTGCATGAGCAGCGCCTCAATTTCCCTACCTTATAGAAAAACAGGTAGCATGTAGCACAAAACCCCAAAATTTTCCAGAAGTCAAAATATTCACTACTCAACCTGTAATACATATGCAAGGAAGCTGGAAAATTAGCAGATATTTAATATCTTAGAAAAAAGAGCAAAAGGATGATATATAATAAGAGTAATCACTAACAATACAAAATTGTTTCCAGTAATATTAAATATTTATTTTCCTCTTTCTTCTTCCTTTAGTTTTAATTGTTATAAGACTATGTGTTTTGTAAGTATTTTTATTATTACTGGGAATTCCGTTTCTCCTTACCTGGTGATTCAAAGGCAGTAGAAGGCATATGGATGAATAGATGGAGGACAGAGGGGGATATCAATCAATTGACCAGTATTTATTGATTGTCTACAATGTGATGGGATTGGTAAATGTGAGAAGGATCAAATTGAGTTAAGTCATCTCAGCAGGAGTACACTGTTTTCAGCTTCAGGCAGTTAAGGATTCATAAGGGTTTAAAGCAAAAAAGTGAAAAGTGGTCAGATTAAAACTTTAACTTTTAAGACTTGAACAAGCCAAAACACAACTTTCTACTCCTATCCCTCCCTTCGGTGTTTCTCTTAAAAACAATGTTACAAACTAATCAGTTTAGTACATGAGTGTTCAATTGGGAACCAGATGTTTTCGAGTCTTCTTCTATTATTCACCTGAAACTAAGATTGTATAATATGCAACACAGTATTTCTAAAGCTTGAACGCAGAAGATGCAGCCTAATTTACAAATAAAAATGTATGTTACTTCTGCTTTATAAATAAAGTAACCTTGATTTAGCCTTACACAAAAAGTTATTTTACACAATGCTTGCTAATGTCAGGGTTTAGTTTTAGATAGATGATAGAAGATAGATAGGTGATAGATAGATGATAGATAGATAGATAGATAGATAGAGAAAATGGGACATTACTAGGTCATACAATAGAGGGACATAATCTCCTTGGGCATGAGGGAAAACTGTGTGGAGGAAATGAGAGCTGATTTGTAATCTAAGACAGTATTAGAGCTACCCAAATCTGCATCTGAAGCATACTAGGAGGAGTGTAGCAGTGTGTGGTGAGGGACTGTTCCAGGTGAAGGGAGGAATAAGTGCAAAGACAGAAGAGCCAACAGAATTTTCCGGTTGGTTTGAGCCATGGAGTTCCAGCTGAGGAATCCCTAGAAAAGAAGCTAGAGTGACAGGGTCAAGTTGCTTGGAGACTTTTGTCAGTTATAGGATAGAAGAGGCAGTTGTACACGCACATGACAGTGTGTGTGCGCATGTGCACATGTATTGGGGGGGTAATGGAAAATGAGGAAATGATGAAAAGTGCATGGGGTCCAAGAGGAGAATTAAAGAGGGATGCATTAGTCTTCCCTCCTATGTCTTGGACTAAGTCTGAGCCTTTATGGAGTCAGGAGCTAAGTCGTGGAAGAAGTTTTTAAGGGAACTGAGACTAGGGTCTCAGATACTCTCAAGACTATTCTCAAGAATAGAAATTAATGTCGCTGGGGGCAAATTATGGCGCGTGTTGAGAAGTGCATAGAACTCTTCGCTAAAGGCAGTATGGAAGATCGCAAGGTTCTCATGGGTGAGGAAGCTGGAAGGGTGTCATTCGCTGTTTTGAATTATCATAAGCTCCAACTTCTCAAGCACCGAGAGATAGACACCACTAGAGGGGCAGTAGCATTTCCACAGCAGCTCCAGCTGAAGGTTTAAGGAATGCAGAGCCCTGAGGAAAATAACCAAGGAAGTATTCACGAACATCAGTGAGGCTCACTGGGGAACCCCACAAATATCTGGAAATAGCTTCTAAGGGGCAAATGGCTACAGGTACTCTGCAGGCAGGTTGGGCCAAGAAACAGCGAGGTTTGTGTTATGACTATGACACCCCCAAACTTTAAAACAGCAAAAACTCAGATGACAACGTGTTGCCAGTTTAACGTTTATTTATTTATTTATTTATTTATTTTGAGACAGAGAGAGACAGAGCATGAACGGGGGAGGGTCAGAGAGAGGGAGACACAGAATCCGAAACAGGCTCCAGGCTCTGAGCTGTCAGCACAGAGCCCGACGCGGGGCTCGAACTCATGGACCGTGAGATCATGACCTGAGCCGAAGTTGGCTGCCCATCCGACTGAGCCACCCAGGCGCCCCTACGTGTTGCCAGTTTAAATAGAGATAAACTATTCTCCTTTTATAGTTATGTATTATCTGATACATTTATGGTCATCTTGGGCTAGAACGTAAGGCAAGGCAGGGGTACCTGGGTGGTTCAGTTGGTTAAGCATCTGACTTCAGCTCAGGTCATGATTTCCCAGTTCGTGAGTCCGAGCCCCACACTGGGCTGTGTGCTGACAGCTCAGAGCCTGTTTCAGATTCTGTGTGTGTGTGTGTGTGTCTCTCTCTGCTTTTCCCTGGCCCTCTCTCTCTCTCTCTCAAAACTAAATAAACATTAAAAAAATTTAAAAAAAGATGAGCCAAGACAAAAATCAGGCATCTTATTCTCTTATGTCCTTAGGCAGAGACTATAAACAAAGCCCTAGCATTCTGTTGGAGGGAGAGTGCAAAGTTTGAAACAGAGGAAATGCATCAAAATGGGCTTCCAAAATGTAGGAGATTGAAATGAAAACTTAAAGCTGTGGTTCCAATCCTTCTCAGAATTTTAAAGAGAAAAGAACCCGAGCAAGAGGAGCACTGGTCAGAGCAGGCAGATGGGAGGTATCTCAGTGACTTCCAGAGGGGAGTATATGAGTTTTACATGTGCTGGGGAAGCATATGCATAGATGGGCCAGGTCCACTGGCATCCAAATAAGACAGAGGCAGAACTGAATTGAATGATACATCATATGTGGACAAAAAAATTGGCTCAGATCACATGAGAGCTTTTAGTGTTCTAGAAACGTCACATTTTTTCACAGGAAGACACTTATTTAAAAATATTCAGCAACTATAAATAAACTCAACTGCTTGAACTCATAGATGAGTAAGCCACACTTAAGAAAATAGTTATTGGAAATTTTTAGTTCTGTATGATGGCAGTTTGCTTTGTAATAAGTATAGCTTCTAACATTGATGTAATTGTCTTAAGAAGGAAAGTTGTATGCACATGTTCCCACCTACTGAACTTTATGGTTTTCAGTCAGTGGCATGCGACTCTATGAAACTAAAGAATATTAGGAATGATTTGCTTATGCTCAATTATAACAAAGGCGTCAGACACTCAACCTCCTCCCTATAGTGTCTGAATGTATTTGCACAATATGAATTCTCAGAGAAAAGCTCAGCTTTGATCTGTTAATCTAGAGGTTGCTGTATTAATAGTTTGCACACTTCATTGATTTTTAATTAATTTCTAAAGAGGCACAGAGGATAACTACTATAGCCCACAGACATCATGGTTCTCATTGCAATCCACATCTTTATTGATCGGCTGCCTAAGGAGCAGAAGTAATCCATTTTAAGTATACTTTTCTGAGAGAGCGTGGACACTATACAATTCACTTCTGTCCTTGTAATCATATTGGCAAGAGGTCAGTGAGGAGGAAAACCTATAGCATGTTTAGTATTCTCTTGATCCAGGCAGATGAGCTTTTTGACCCATTATTCATTTGGTAGGGAAGCAGTGACTTCTCACACGTGCTTTTTTTTTTTATTTTTTTTAACGTATATTTATTTTTGAGACAGAGAGAGACAGAACATGAACGGGGGAGGGGCAGAGAGAGAGGGAGACACAGAATTCGAAGCAGGCTCCAGGCTCTAAGCCATCAGCCCAGAGCCCGACGTGGGGCTCGAACTCATGGACCGCAAGATCGTGACCTGAGCTGAAGTCGGATGCTTAACCGACTGAGCCACCCAGGCACCCCTCACACGTGCTTTTTAACTTATTTTTGTTTGTTTGCTTCTTTATTATTATTTCATTTCTGTAAGACACTCTGGAATCCCAAGCAGACTATCCTGCACATTCTTGCAATGGAAATTTCCAAAAGCTTGTGAAGGGTGGTAAATGAAATTTCTGGAGAAATATCTGAAGAGAATGTAGAGAACCAGAAGAAAAATTTTGTTTTCCCAGCCAGCCTCAGGAATCTGTAAATGTTGTCTTCATTCATTCCCCCCGGTATGCTAATATCACCAGCTGGGGTTTGGCCAGAGTGCTGAAAGTCTGGCTTCCTTCCACCTATCCTAAATATTGCAGACTTTTAAACTTGCCCCACCTACGCTGCAAAGAAAAATTGCTACTGCCTGAACAGGCTTACAAGATTTTGGTATTATTGTTCATTTAATCCAACTACAAACATCTATTGAGTAATAGTTAACTGTCAGGCAATCTTCAAATTGCGGAATACGTAGTGAATAACAAGTAGTCAATGCAACTGTGTCTGGAGGCACCATTCATTCTAGGGGATCCCAGCAAAACTAAAGAGATTTGTTTACTAGGTATAAGAATTTTCTCTTCATTGATTTTAGAGCACCCATTGTTTACAAAAAAATTATTCAGTTATATATCCTGTCTTTGTTAGTTTCATATATGGTTTTATAGCCTATTGACTATAGTTGTATGTATATGGTCATATAATGTAATAGCTAAATTTGTTGCCTCTGGAGTCAAGCTGCCTACAGTCAAATCTTGCACTGTCACCTTTGGGCAAGTTATTTTATTATTTCTCTGTGCATCAGTTTCATCATCTTAAAATGGAAATAGTAGTAGTACAGATCTCTTTGGGTTCTTGTGAGCTCCACTAAAACAGTCCCCTGGCATGGAGTGCTTAAATAAAGGTTAGCTAGTTTTTACCTACAAAAATAGGAAGTGTTAACATGCATAGTTATATTGTATTCCTCATACCATTTCAGTGCTCCCTTAACAAAAAACTTCTACAAGTTCCATTTTCCACAGTGACTATCACTATTATTGTTTGTCTAGATTCTCCTACACTAAAATTGGTACTGAACAGATTTTTTTATATTGTGAAGCAAATTTATATCATTTTCACATGGTGTTAGTGTTAAATGTAGTCTTGTTTATAGTGTCAAAGAGATGGAGGTAAGTTTAGTGCCCACCAAGTGTGGAATAGACAATAAATTGAGAGCGTTTGCCTGTGTTATATATGTGTATGTGTTTATGTGTGGATATAATTTAATTCAATGACAAGGAGTAGTGAACTGGATTTTGTTTAGCATTATGCTTGAATCTAAAAACATATGATGAGTAAAACATGTTTTTATTTAATGCACAATACGATTTACATGTTAAAATAATACACACGAACTTAAAAATAAGTAAAGATAAATAAACATGGATGGATTGGAAGGATGTGCATGGAAAAAAAAAGTTGTGAACACTTAGGATGGATAGGAGAATGGGATTGGGGTGGAAGATATAGGGGAGCAATGATAATCACACTCATGGATTATGGAATATGAGTAACTCAAAATTCTGTGAATCTGAGATCCTAAAAGAAACCAAAGACAAAACCCACACATATTGCCTTGAGTTGGCTCCTAGAAAACAGTGTCTGAGACAGATTTTCATGAAGGAAGTTTTTTTGGCAAGTGTTCTCAGGAGCAATACCTGTAAAGCCATGAAAAATATTAGGTTAAAGGAAAAAGTTGAGCCATGGTGAAATCATGACAGAGATCTCACCCAATCTTAGGAGAAAGCCCTGGAACTTGCATAGTTTTTCATAGTTGTCCAAGTGTGGATGGACTTTGTAACTGCATCAGCCAGTTGTTGGATGTGGGTTGACTCTGTGAGAGGACGAAAACCCCAGCAAAGCAGCAGTTGGCGTGGGGGTATCAGGGCAACCAAAATGATGTAGCTGAGATGAGAGCGACCAGCAGCCAACACTCCCAGAAGCTGACAGTGTGAGTCCGCTGGTCCTGAAGAAGTTTCTGGACGATATACCACAGCACCTCCTAGATGCATGTGTGTATGTGTGTGTGTGTATGTGTGTGTGTGTGTGTGTGTGTGTGTGTGTGTGTGTGTGTGACACAAACACCCACTCAAATATATTATTGGGAATATTTGATAAACACATTTCAAATATCAACACATATTGTTTTTATTGCACATTATTAAACTCATATAAATTAAGCCCTCAGTATTTCAAAATCTCCATAAGAACTGCAGCCTAATCACATTACGTAAAGATCATCAGTGCAATTGGAAGATGTAAGAATTAACCATGACTATTAACTCCAGGCTAGTTTAGGAGAGCCATGTGAATCTGCTTTTCTTCTTCTGAGAAGAATAGTAGGAGAACATATGGGGACAAATAGAGTGAGAAAGAAAAGTTACTTTGCCTAATAGTACTGCGTACTGTTTTCTTTCTCTTTAGTAGTCAAATTGTATTTTCAATACAATTAGAGGTTACTTATTTAGAAAACGCATAGTATCTTAGAATATTGAATGTTCTAGGTGTTTTTACAAACATGAGGGCACTGATTCCTGAAGACAATCTTCAGGGTACATACTATTATTGTCCCCATTTGATGGATAAGGAAATGAAACGCACAAATAAATTGACCAAGGACACAGAGCTAGTAAGAGCTGGGGTTTATTTCTAAAGTCTGTTGTTTTAAACATTGGATGCATGAAACTGACTTTTACTAAAACATGTTCACGGCTCTTGCTAAACATTTGAAGGAAGGCACCTAGTCTACATCTTTCTTTACTATTCTCTGTGTCTTTTATTGGCCCACAATTTAGTATTTTATATAGATCTATTGTACAATTCCATCTATCATGGAATAAAAATTTAAAGCTGGAGGACACCTCAGAGATCATTTAGGCCAATCTGTCACTTTTATAGGAGAAGGGAAATGAGTATCTGAGGTCAAAAACCTAGTGAGCAGCATGTCTGGGACTTCTGACTCTAACATTCAGTTCTGTGTTCTTTCTCCGCTGCCATGAACAAGCTTTTGCTAGTTGAAAAGGCTTCTCAGTTTATTTAATTATGAGCCCCCTTAGTCTCCCTTCATGCACTATTTGGATAAAGTCAGTTACTTCATCCAAAAAGGCTCCTTTCTTCCCTTGAACATGCTCATATCTTTAGCCCTAACAGAGAACATTATAGTTGAATTTTCCCCCCCTCAGGCATAGAATTGCTTTTAGAAGGAAAAGTAGAAAAGAGGAGTGATTTTCATTTGAGGCTAGCTTTCCTGAAGCTTCCTGTGTTATTAAAAAAGCTTGAGGTTATTAGAATGAAAACAGGAAAAAAAGTGTACTCTTGCTAACTCCAGAGATTAATGCCTGTGAAAGCTGACTGCAGCTTGAAATTTTTAGCTCCACACATGTTTGATGAAAGTGTCACATGTCCTATATATGGGAAGCAAATATTTATTGTCAAAAATAGTCTGGTCTCTCTTGACTTGTGTTAGCTTCCTGCAGCTGGGCAGAATACATTTTCACATTGGATTAAAACATAGAAATAACGCATTTTTGCTAGACAGTTGTGATTCAAATATAATATTGAGAAGAAGGTCATTGCCAGGTGTCCGTCAATACTGTTATTTTAAAATTAAGTCAGTCACTGATATTTTTTTTTCCACAGAGCAGTTTAGATGAGTCGATTTTAACCAGAGATTAAAACTTTCAACTCAATTGTAATAAAATTATCCTTGGATTTGGTATTAAAGTGCATTTCTGAAAGTCAGAATAAGGTTTGTATTTATTAAAGCACCTTTTGAGAGGTATAAGCAAAACAGAAAATAAGTAAGAAAACTCATTACAGCATATAGAGCAAGTATGAAAAATGGTAAAATACTGAATGGTTTGGATAATGGTAAATTCTGAATAGTTTGAGTAAAAATCAGACTTATAGCACCTGGATCTAGAAGTAGACAAAATGCCCCTAAAACATGTCTACAGAAAACTCCCGTCAGTGCTGATAAAAGACACACAGTCCGGTACAAGTGTACTATTTTATTCACCCTTCCTGCAACATTGAAAACTCTCCAACCTATCTTATTAATTACCTTTAACTTCACTAAGATCCTAATTCTGTGATGTATTCATGGAGGGCACCAAATCTCTTAGTAGATTCCCTATTTTTCTCTTCTCTTTATATGACAACATCCTCAGGTGAATCATTACTAAAATAATACTTTGAACAGTAATTATTTGGAATTTGTATCCATGCATTAATCATGATGGATTGGTTGTGGGTATATATATCACCATTTGTAAACATTTATTGAACGCCTACTGTGATATATTAGTTGGGATTCACAGATTTTCTGAAATAAGCAATTCAAGTTAATGAGGGTAAGTTATTCTTGTTCACACTATGACTGTTGATATTTATCTGTAGAACAGTAATAAAAGCTTGCATGCCCTGCACTTACTATATGGGAGTTACGATTTAAGCTCCTTACATATATTAACTCATTTTATCTTTATAACAATCTGTGGTATAGGTGCTATTATGACCATTTTAGAGATGAAGGTGAGTGCCAGGTTAATTGACTTGTCAGCGTCACACAGCTAGAACATGGCAGAGTTGGGGTTCAATCCAGGTGATTGACCCCAGAATCTGCACTCAGACCAACTCCACCATCCTTCATATCCTGTGGTCAAAGCAAGAATTAAATTTCCAATTTATATGATTCAAATTCCCACTAAATAAGAAAAAGGTTCCATAATTTAGCTGAATTTTAAATAAAAATACAAGTCAGTCACTTGCATTATTCCCTGAAATTCACAGAAATCTCTTATAATATTTTGTTCCAAAAGAACTAGGATCTTCTAAAGCCATATGACTTCATTGTGTACATTAATTTCTTCATGCTCACACAACCCTGTAACCCACCAAGAGAGGGGGTAGGCTTAAAAATGCAGACTTTAGAACCCCACAGGAACCAAATCCCAGTTCTGTCACTCCTTAGATGACTTGGAGGAAGTAACTTGACCTCTCTGAGACTTGGTTTTCTCGTATTTAAAATGGGATGAGGGGCGCCTGGGTGGCTCAGTTGGTTGAGCGTCCAGCTTCAGCTCAGGTCATGATCTCACAGTCTGTGAGTTTGAGCCCCGCGTCAGGCTCTGTGCTGACAGCTCAGAGCCCGGGGCCTGTTTCAAATTCTGTGTCTCCCTCTCTCTCTGACCCTCCCCGTTCATGCTCTGTCTCTGTCTCAAAAATAAATAAACGTTAAAATTAAAAAAAAAAATGGGATAAAAACAGTACGCTTCTCAGAGGATTAAGTTAACCTGCCAATGTAGAAGCATTTAGTTCTGCTGTGTTCTGAGTACTCAGTCAATGTTAGCTGTCATTATTGTCAGTGTTCATAGTCCCATAATGTACTCCACCCAGGCAGACATGGCACGGACATGGGAATTGCTACAAGGGAGAGTAAGTTTCTTTTCAACCAATGCAGCATTATCCCTTCAGTGATAATGAATGGCCCTTCTTTTTTAATCATCTTCAAACTTCAAGGGACTTCATCCAGTTTATTTTTGTCACTGCTATTTCTAATAACTGCCTCCTTAATTGCATCACGCTCTGATTTAAGGAGTGATTTTATTTTGAAGGAATCTAACAGAGACTGTGATTCTAATGAAATCATCCACCAAGAAAATCCTATCTTAATAATTGCAATGTGGAGAAAACTATCATGAACAATCCAATAGATGATTCAACACTCTAATTCAGGTGTGAAAGTAGAACTAAGGTAGCAGTCATAATTAATGATCTAAAAGCAGTCATAACCATGATGTTGCATAGTTACAAAGCAACCATACAAATGTATTTTGATGATTTGGTAATGATATAGATGCTTCTGTTTTTATCTTTTAATCATGGTCAGGTGAGTGAAACTATACATAAATTACCATCTGGTTGCCTGAATTGAGTTTTCATTATGTTGAAGAAAACATTTTTTTTTAAGACAAATAGAATTGAGATTCAGAGGTTCAGGATAGTCTATCACCTGCTAAGACTTGGCATATAGAATATCAAAGAACATATGGAGTTTTTGAAGTTTTGCTTGTAATATGGATATGTCATTAGGGTCTTAAGCTTCTTGGTGAATGTTAGCTCCCTATTGGTATAGAATATATCACTATTCTTGCACATGGTGAAGAAATATATGCATATTTGCATTAGGATAATATTTAGTTAAAGGAATTATTATCCACCTAAATTACAAAAGTCAGAAAATAGAATCATTTGTAATTTATATTCCTCTTCATTATTCAATTACCAGGATGGTTACTTTACTGTATAAGTGTAACTTGAAATTGTTCTCTCCCTGAAATTTCTTGTGGACTAGTTTAGTTGAAGATTCAGATGATCATACATGAGGAGCTAGACGAGTATCATAAATGAATTCGTGGGTAGTAATAGTGAGTGGTGGGATCCTGGCCAACTGGAGGTGCCCTCAATGGGGTACAGCCAGTAATCAGCTAAGGAGGATGTTTGAGAGTTTCCCAGTGTGTGAGCCAAAAATATATATGCATATAAACTGCATATAAGCTGGATATAGCTCAGACTGCCAGTCTGCAAACTTTATCTCTCATCCTTTTCCACCTCATCTCTTCTGCATTGTGGCAGTGGCTCCTGACTTCTGCTGTATTTGTGTCCAGCCCTTTGTTTATACACCAGGTGATTTTTTTGCAAGACTCCAGTGATCACTGTGTCACTCTCCTTTTTCAAGCAACTTCTGCATCACCACAGTGAAGTGCAGATTATCTACCACAACACGTAAGAGGCCCTTTTTGAATCAAGCCTCTTCTTACTTTGTCAGCCTCACCACTCATCACTCTCCCTTCTTTATGAATAATGATTTAGAAATACAGAATTACGTACCTTTGTCCCAGTGCACCATGGTATTGATGCCCCTGTGTGTGTTCTCTGTAACTGCAATTTTGTTCTCATCTTGCCCAACTGATGGACATCATTCAAACATTACTTAGGCCTCAGGACCTCCCTGAAGGCTCCCCTCTCGTGCACATTTCTAGGCTATACTACAAATGGTCCTCAAAACACAGCTCTCCTTAAATGCCTTACATGTGTCACATTGATCCGTTCAAGCCTGTATTCCACGTCTGCCCACTTTATTAACAGCTCTGTCTTCCTTCAATGAATAGATCTCCTCTGACTCTTTTTTTGTTCCCTGATGTCTAGCACAGTGCCTGGAACATAGTGTGTATTCTGTCATCATGTGTGGATCTGAATATTAACTTGTTGCAAACACACTTTCCATATTCTGATATGAAAGTGGTAGGAAAGATAATGATGAATGTTTTTGTGGACATTTCTTAAAAGGGCAAATAATTAAAAATACTTCATCTCCAAGGCAATAAATCTATTTTTTTGATCTCTTAGTCATATAAGGGTTATATGTTTTCAGATTCATTTTATTCTAGGAATTTATTAGTTGGCATAATTGAAGAGAAAACACTGTTTAGGAAAGAGGACAAAACCTTATAAATCTCAGTTATGGACTGATTTCAGAAAACACAAATACACTACTGACCAGTTGGACCATATCAGGCAGTACGTCCACTGGTTGTGTTTAATGGGCATTTATAGTATAGTGTTTGGCTCATGATGCTGTTTGAAGCAATCTTCTCTTTACACTACACTGAGTATATGGTTCATTTTTTTTTTTACCTGTGTGATTTATGTGTCTGTTTTCCGCAGCTTTTGTTTTGATATCAAAAACCATTAATCCTTCAAAGTCCTGCAATTGTGATATTAACTACCAACAGCTTTGATTTGGAATTGGCATGAGAGTATGCTTTAATGATTTTATAATAATTCTGATTTGTTTTTAAGCGACAATGCTTTTTACCACTGAAATCCTCAAATACAGAATTTCCTCTAACACTTGAATAAAAATATGTTCGCTCCCATCTAGGCCTCTGAGTTTGCTTCTTTTCATCAACCTTTAGTTAAGGCTAATGTTTAATGGCTCTTAGTTTATTTACTGGCAAAGTACAATTTTATTTATTGCTTTTATGAATTATGGAGATATATATATATCCCCATATGAATATATATGGATATATGTAAATTGTTGGCAATCAGTAATGAATTTTATTTTAATAACCCTATATGTTTTTTGAAGAAAACATATTAAAGGCTAATATCAGGGTCACTATAAACAATGTAATTTCACTTATAGGTTGTTCTAATGACTACTATTGTCATTGACACCATTTTAAAAAAGTATAGGTTTTTCATGCCTCTGGGGTATAATTCATTTTTTGCCTAATTAATAAGAATAATATAATTCTTCAGCTTTGATAGAAACTATGATGCTGATTTTGGTGCCATTAAACCTGCATATGAAGTTTTTGGGTTTTTTTTTTTAATTACGGTTGGTGTGTTTGTTTGGAGAAGGGGTGTAAGGGGAGAGTGACATCGAGCAGGAGTTATTGAGAAGAAAACAACTAGAAATGTGTGGGTCTCTTAGCTTATCTGCTGAAACGCACGCACACTTCACTGATGGAAGTGTTTGCAAGAGAGTACAAAATCTCTGGGGAAAAAGAATGATCTAACATTTAGTTCATATACAGGTAATTCATTCTTTACAGGACTTTAGGGGAAAAGACCAAAAGCTATTTGCCATTTGCTTTTTTATCCCTTTATTGGGTTTTTCGTAATTTTGAAAAATATTCCAGGATTCTGGCTTCACTTAGAGAAATCAAGCACTTGCAACTGAAGGCAAAGGAACTACTTTTTAGACAATAGAAAAGCCTAGGCATTAACTGTCTTTTTGGAACTTGGTGTTTTTCAGGGAATGATGTACCTGGAGGAAAGACGGCTTGTTCATCGGGATTTGGCAGCCCGAAATGTCTTAGTGAAATCTCCAAACCATGTGAAAATCACAGATTTTGGACTAGCTAGGCTCTTAGAAGGAGATGAAAAAGAGTATAATGCTGATGGAGGAAAGGTGGGTATCTTTTTAGAACAATATGGCTTGAAAATATAGTATGATATCCTTTTATCTCCTTATATGTTATAAGAAGAAGTCAATAAGCCTGAGGTTAAGAGATTATAAAATCTCAACTCTACCATTTGCCTTCTCTCCCACCCAGGGTCAAATGTATATATATGAACCAACTTCCATTTCTCAAAAGTAGCCAAAATAAGACAATTCATCTCTAGTGGTCCTTATGTCACATCCAGTGTGGGAAGTAGGTGGATCCTTCGGAAATCCAGATATTACACTTAAGGGCCATAGACATTATTTCATTGATCCTAAGAACGCAGGGCTAGCTACTACAGAGAGACCCAACTATTCTTTCATAGTAACCTGGCTAGTACCAAGAACCATAACTCACTGGAAAGTTCATCATCCTATTTAACCTCGAATCCTCCTATACCAGGTACAACAGATTCCTCTTAATATGGTTATATTTTTTTCAGCTTTTATCATAGAATATGATTGACCAATTTACTTTATTTTTTGATTCTCTCCACCAGAATGCAGCCTGCTATGTCCCAGGAATCTTAACAGTGCCATTGCCTCTTCTACGTTTCTGACTCTCTAGTCTCAGGCCCTGCCTGACAACTGTATTCCTGCCATATGGTCCCGGCTCATGCCTTAGTTCCGGCTCTTGTTTTTCTCATTAACCTGATGCTAAGATTTCTGGCCTTGGCTGTACAGTGAGGATATCTCTTCTCCATCTGGAGGTCCCCCTAGCAAAACTTGGACCAGGAGAGGCCAAATGAAATAAGCAAATGCAACCTTAACCTATGTATAAACTCATGCTAACAAAAAAAAGTTATTAAAGTGTCATATAAATATATTTATCATGTGCCTTATTTATCATGAGCCATCCAAATATGTGTTATAAATATTTTGCAATGCTTTCAAATGCTTAGCATTGATTTTATGTATCATGTAGTATATGATTTTTATATAACTTTGTATATCTTATATAACTATATATCTTCAAATCTTATCACAAGACAAAAGAAAATAAAATTTAAAAAAACTTAAGGTTTGTAGTATTTCCTGACCTTTCCTTGATTTTATTAGACTATTTTGCCTGTTTACTACCAAATTGCAGCAGTTTGAGACCACAGCTTTGAAATTCACTACAAGATTGCACAGTAGAAGTCCATAAATCACATGACTTGACTTGTCTTAAGAACATACAGCTGTAGGATTTGTCTAAAGCAAGATTCATTATAGCTTTAAATGCCTAGTTACCATTAAGTCTTTATCAAGCCACCTGTGATTTAAACTTACTTCTTTAACACAATGTCCGTAGTCCATAAAGTCAGCTAACTCCTTGCCCATAGGGAAATTACTTTCAATGTGTCTTCTGTTCCCTTTCACTGAATGCCATGATTCTGTCATAGAGTTACCTTGATGTCACCTTGGTGAGCAGCGAACCTCATGATTTCAAAGGCCTATTTAGTTTTAAGCTTTCAACTGCAAAGTAGAAGTGTTTATCTTTATTCTGTAGAACCTAATTATATTTTCAGCTATATAATGCTGCCGTTCCTAGTTGAAACTTACTCTGCTGACCCATCATCAGCAGGGTATGTGAGTTGTTTTTCTTGTAGTGGTAATAGATTGGTACTGATCCTCTCGTATCCTTTTATATAATACCTATTTTGGTATGTATTTTCAATACTGGCTAACCAAAACAAGGGAGACCATTTGTGGCTGGGGAATAAAGCAAGCCTAACTTTGGAATACATTATTGTGGGTGTTTTAAGTGACCAGATTATATGAGAGGAAAAAGGAAAGGGCAAGTGTAGAAAGAGTCCATTGTACTGGTGGTCAGAAATGTTCTGAAGGGATAACTGAAAATGTAAGGAGTCTCATTTTGGGGGCAAAAATGTAATAGACCATATTTTTAGAAGCACATATCTTAGATGTTTAGAGTAGTATTGAGAGTCATAATAACTAGTAACTGAATTAATTGCTGAACATTAAGAAATAGAGAAAATGATACTTATTTTATTCTTTTACTTGTCATTGTTTTTGAAGCTTTTAAAAATATATCTTTAGGTTATTTCACTTCTAGAATTTTATAAATTTCAATTCATGGTTCCCTGTATTAAAAAATAACATTTATTATTAAGTACTGCTGGTGGGAATGCAAACTGATACAGCCACTCTGGAAAACAGTATGGAGGTTCCTCAAAAAATTAAAAATAGAACTACCCTACGACCCAGAATTTGCACTACTAGGTATTTATCCAAGGGATACAGGTGTGCTGTTTCGAAGGGGCACATGCACCCCAATGTTTATCGCAGCACTATCGACAATAGCCAAAGTATGGAAAGAACCCAAATGTCCATCAATGGATGAATGGATAAAGAAGATGTGGTGTATATATATATACAATGGAGTATTATTCGGCAATCAAAAAGAATGAAATCTTGCCGTTTGCAACAATGTGGATGGAACTGGAGGGCATTATGCTAGTGAAATTAGCCAGAGAAAGACGAATATCATGACTTAACTCATATGAGGAATTTAAGATACAAAACAGATGAACATAAGGGAAGGGAAGGAAAAAATATAAAAACACAGAGGGGGAGAAAACATAAAAGGCTCTTAAATATAGAGAACAAACAGAGGGTTGCTGGAGGGGTTGTAGGAGGAGGGATGGGCTAAATGGATAAGAAGCATTAAGGAATCTATTCCTGAAATCAATGTTGCACCATATGCTAAGTTGGTTGTAAATTAAACAATAAATAAACTTTAAAAATAACATTTATTATTATTATTATTATTATATTTATATTTTCTATACACACAATCAAAAAATACAACTGAGGCAAGCCTAGAAGCTCATATTTTGAGAAATGACTATAGAAATGAATTTTTATATAACTATAAAAAGTTAACTTTTTATTTCTCTTTTTATTTCTCAGATGCCAATTAAATGGATGGCTCTGGAGTGTATACACTACAGGAAGTTCACCCATCAGAGTGATGTTTGGAGTTATGGTAAATAAATCTTCCTTGTGAATTAAGGGTTTTAAGGCAAAATTAAATATATTAGGTTCATGTGAAATATCTTAAACCAACTTATTTTATTGTGTTGGAAATACTTATAAGCCTTGTTTCTTAAAGGAATTAACTCTTTGCTATTCCATAAAAAAAAAAAACCTCTAAATAATATTATCTGCCTTTTTTTTATTCCTTCATTCTCTAAAATGTAATATGTTAATATCTCAGTTGAGTTGTCTACCATAATCTTTGGTTTGGTAGCAACTTTTGTGATCATTTTGACAGGAAAAAAAAAAAGTCAACTTTAGTTTAGGAACAATGTCATAGAACCTCATGGCCTTAATTATCAAAAACTCTTTGAAAACATGTTAAAAATGAAAGAATGTCTGTTCTATAATAAGAAAGAAGTTATTGTAACAAAGAACAACAATTACTGAAAGCAAATAGGTGAAAGCACTAAATGTGAGGGGAGAGATATGAGAAGATTACTAATCGCACCTTTGATTTTAATTTAAAAATTACTTTGGAATAAACAGACATATTAGAGAGTGAATAATATGAACTGGAAAAGAGTGGTCTTCAAACTTAGAACATTCATGTAATGCATTTAATTTAATTGTTGAAATGAGATATTTAGCATCTGTCTATTCACAACCTAAGTCCATCCAGATATTAATGAGAATGAATCAATAGCTTTTCTAAGTTTAAATAAAACCAGTATTTCTTACAAATTAAAAGCACAATGTCCATTTAAGGAAAAAGGGAGTGGTGGGTCTTGAAAGCATGATACAATTTAGTTCACTCAAATTTAAACTTTGCTTTATCTTTATTATTGTTTTTTTTAGGCAAAAGATTTAAGCTATTCAATCATTAAAGAACTTACACCTCTTATCTAGAAAAGCACAAATTATCTTTAAAAAAAACTTAAGAGGCTCTTGGGTGGCTCAGTTGGTTAAGCCTCCTACTTTGGCTCAGGTCGTGATCTCTAGGTCCATGGGTTTGAGCCCCATCTTGGTCTCTGTGCTGACAGCTCAGAGCCTAGAGTTTGCTTCAGATTCTCTGTCTCCCTCTCTCTCTGCCCTTCCCCCGTTGGCGCTCGCGCATGCTCTCTCTCTCTCTCATCTCTCTCTCTCAAAAATAAATATTTTAAAAAATAAAAGTAAAATAAAAATAAGGCATTTCTTTAAAGTGTTTTTTTTCCTCCTCTATACATGTATGCTATAGGTTTAAAATTTCCATGTAAGGCCTCATGTGTTCTACTCAGCTTAGAAGTAGAAAGTGTGATGTGTTTGAGATTTAAACAAGTATAGGAAAATGCTTGTAAAATTTAGTTGTTGAACTGTAAGGACTTAATAGAAAAATAAATCTATTATATATATTATATGGTACAAATTAGCTTATATATTATATGATAGAGATAAATCCATAGATTATATTTTATATGATAGATTATATATTACACACACATTTTGATATATGTCATATACTTTTTTCTTTTTCTTTTCCCTTTTTCCTATGTATGTTTCCCTGAAATAAATGTAACAGTCTACTACAGTCAAATTTTAAATGGCCTCTAAAATAAGTAAGTAGGCAGATAGATGATAGATAGATTGATAGAGAGATGATAGATAGATAGATAGATAGATAGATAAGTAGTACTCTGCTTTGAAATATAGCCCAGGTCATCAATCCATACCCATAAGGCATTTTAGGATTTTTATGATATACTATAGTTGATTGCAAATGGTATACAAGACAGAAACATAATGTTGTTTACAGTGAACCTTTGTAGAAAATTGCCACCGGGTTCATCTTTATTTTTACAAAAATAAATATGCATTGGCTATGGTTTATATCTCTGGATGATAGAATTGTATGTTTTGAGAATGTTTCTGATTCAGTTTTCCTGTAATTGTCCTTCTGCATGAAGCCATCTCTGTTTAACCCTATCTTGTCACTCCTAAAAAGATTTAATTAAATTATTACTGGCAGAAGTAGGGGTTTTGATGTTCCTGATTTTGTTTTTGTATTTATGTTTCTGTTTATTATATTTTCTATTATTTTGATTTGTAATTGCTTTGCATTTTTCTTGTAAGTTCTGATAGAGATATGAGGGCATATATTCTGTCTTCTATAATTGCATACATAAGTTCATAAAATGTCCTCATTAAATATATATTCTATAAATGTGTATTTAAAAATTTTTTTTCAACGTTTATTTATTTTTGGGACAGAGAGAGACAGAGCATGAACGGGGGAGGGGCAGAGAGAGAAGGAGACACAGAATCGGAAACCGGCTCCAGGCTCCGAGCCATCAGCCCAGAGCCTGACGCGGGGCTCGAACTCACAGACCGCGAGATTGTGACCTGGCTGAAGTCGGACGCTTAACCGACTGCGCCACCCAGGCGCCCCTAAATGTGTATTTATATTGACTGACTGAATAGAAATGGACAGCCATCCAGTTCTTAACTTGTTCCAGTCTGCCTCATGGACACTGAATCTTAATTATTGGCTCTAGGAAGTCATTTTTTAATATGCAAAATTAAGTAGGATTTAAAAAAAATTAAGTTTATTTATTTGTTTATTTTGAGAGGGAGAGAGAGAGAGAGAGCAGGGGAAGGGAAGAGAGAGACAGAGGGACAGAGAGAGAGAGAGAGAGAGAGAGGGAATCCCAAGCAGGCTTCATGCTGACAGCATGGAGCCCTACATGGAGCTCGATCTCACAAACCCATGAGATCATGATTTGAACCAAAACCAAGAGTCACTCAACTGACTGAGCCACCCAGGTGCCTCATAAGTAGGGTTTAATAAAGATCAATCAATTAAATTGTGTCGCTAATTACATTTTTATATAAGAATTATAAGATATAAATATTAATCAAAAAATCAGGTAGTGATCTTATTATAAAGGATAATTGGCAATTCACATATACTTTTATATTTTAAGCTTTGTATTTTTATTATTAGTCAATGATAACTGTTATGAACTAAAAATGAATAAATAATTCATTACAGATGGACATGGAAAAGAAAGCATGGTCCTAATTAATGGATTTTATATTAAACCATATTTTGCATATTATATGCACCAATCAAAATTCACCTGGTGAGACTCCTATACACATACAGCTCTTTCTGAACTTATAATCCTTAACCTTAAGAAATGATAACTTCTTAATTGTATAATTATTAGATCACAAAGAAGAGGTCTGTTATGTGTATAGTATTGTTCAAATCAGAATCATTTTCATCAATGCTAGCTATTTGCATGTTAATATTTAGGGTATTTGCTTTTACAGAACAAATCACTCTTCTAGTGATTCAAGAAGGTGGTTTCATTATCTAAGGGATCAACTATTATTGATTCCTTTCAATTTTGTGATGCCTACTTCACATGTATTATGGTATATATGGATCATTCCTCACTCAGGGTCTCACAGGTATTAAAGAAATAAATCTCTGTGTGTGTGTGTGTGTGTGTGTGTGTGTGTGTGTGTGTGTTTTCCACTTGTTCTCTTTGTGTGAGTTAAAGAGAGAGCCATGATTATTTATCATAACATAAGGTATTCATTTTGGCACCACAGCTTAGCCCATAGGGCTTTTAATAACAAAGAGGTTAATGTCAAAATTAGTCAACATCAGATTTTGCCTGCAATCATATTTACTTAATACTAGATACACATGTTTATAGTAAATTGTTTGATAGACTCTAATGCGGTGTAGTGAAAATTAACTAGAATCAGCAAATGTTAACATTACTTAAAAGTAGACATGGGGAAAAGATTCTGTGTTCTGATACGCACTCTGAATTGTCTCTGCTACTCATTAAAAATTTCAAGACAATAATAAGATAATTGAATTTCCCACAAAGATTTTGTCACTGGGCTTCTGCTAATGAATATAGAAATCTGAAGAGCTTTTCTTTAGTCTAATTTTGATTGCCTTCTAGGGAGCTTTCTTTTGTCACTGGCATACTGCTGGTTTATTCAAAGTATGTTGTTAATATGCTTATGTAAATATTTGATCTCCAATTTAGGAGTTACCATATGGGAACTGATGACCTTTGGAGGAAAACCCTATGATGGAATTCCAACCAGAGAAATCCCGGATTTATTAGAGAAAGGAGAACGTTTGCCCCAGCCTCCTATCTGCACTATTGACGTTTACATGGTCATGGTCAAATGTAAGATTGCAAAATAATTTCATCATCACCATCATCACTCTTAGTAAAGCAATAGTATAGATTAATCTACCTGCATAATGTTTTTGTATATTGAAAAATGTAAAAGTCCAAAAATAATTATGAAAAGATCATGTAAACACCTGCGTTTTTGTGATTATTATGAATAGGAAGCAATATCATGCTTCCATGTTATGAAGTCAAAATTATATGACTCTTTCTCTTCTGATTCATTTCACTTTGATTCTTATCATTTCCATGACAATCACATTGTCTTTCATAAAGAGATGTAATTAGTTACAATAATGTTAGTAATCTTTATAGGAAAATAGCAGTCTAAACAAATGATCTGATATAAAGAAAGAAAGCTTGAAGCTGATAGTTGAAAAAATGAATTAAATGGAAATAGGTTTACCAGTTTTAGTCAACAGGAAATTAGCAGGACAGAATGGAAAGTAGGAAGACATGAATCTACAGTCAAATAAAAAGATTATGAATGTTTACTTTTTTTTTCAATTTGATCATTTGTTTACATCAAACGCTCTTACTTTTTTTTCCTCCTTTCTATGCCCCAGACACATACGTATTATAAATATGTTTTGGCAGCCTAGGCTCTTAATTTAAATAGAATTAAGGAAGTCTCTGGAGTTTCCTAGTTAATTTAAGTGAGATTAACATTCAGCAATCTTTCTTGTGTAATCTGGGGTTTTCCCCTTTCGATTTACACAGGGTTAGCAAAGAAACAAACTGGTGAAGGTGAATAAGCATCTTATTAATAAGAGACTTTGGACCCAGGTCTACTCAGATTTATATTCATGACATGTGTGATACATTCTGACAGTGAGGAAAGAAATAAAAAATGTGCCTTCCAGTTCAGGTCAGCATGCCCTTTTCTCTAAGCATAGTTCTATTTACTCAATATTTAGTTAGAAAGAAACGGATACCTCCTGGCGAAGTTAACCTTTTTAGGTTCTAATAATTCCAGAAACACCTATTTTCTCATTAGCATCTTGGTATCAACAGCAATTTTGTGTGTGTGTGTGCAAATGGATGCATACAGTGCAGCTTTATTAGGAGAGGGAAAAAAATCAGGTGATATTAATGATACATGAAATGACACCCAAAGACTTCCCAGAACAAGAATAAAAATTGAACTCCCAGAAAAAAGAAACTCACTTTATAACTTTATTGAATCAAGCATCTTCAGTAGTCATCTATGCAAAAAACCTTAAAAACATGCATACATTATATAATTTGATCTCATAAGTAGCATAAGAAATGATTTATATACTTCATTTTGATACTCTGATGAAACAATGAGAAATCAGGAACAGATTTTGCCTAATAGAGAGTTTTACCTTGCTTTTATGAGTTTTAATACCTAAGAAAAGGGTCACTTGACAAGAAAATCAAGGAAAGCTTAGTACTTGTATTCTTGTGATCTCATCAGCTAAGCAGAGCCTGGGGAGATAAGACCCACTTTATCTAGACTCCCAGCTAAATAATAATACATACCTTGAAAATTGCTGATAGTATTTTTATGCTGCAAAGGTTACTAGTTAGATAAGCTAATGGCTAGTGCTGAACAAACATTACCAATTACTTTGCATTGTTTTTTTTTCTCCCACCAGGAAAAAAAACAGCTTGAGAAAGTTGCTTTCTATTTCTTTCCCCACCCCCACCCCCTCCCCTGTGCTGGTGCACTGCATTGTAACTAAAATTTGTATTCTATGTCACTCCTAATAGAAAATAATAAATTATGTCCCCATCAACTCCTCTATAGCCATCCAAGAAAAATTTTAAAAAAAGAAAGAAAGAAAAAGGAAGCATTCTCTCCACTTAAGAAAAAAATATAGGAGATTCTGTAAGTTCCTATAGTTAGCCTAGGGTAATGTTTCATAAGAAGAAAAATTACTTTTAAATTAGATCAACAGAATAAAAAGTTTCTCTTATTCACATTTACTTATGAACATCAACAAACTGCTTGAGATAGAACCTTGCCTATTGGATTATTTCTTTCTTTAGCTTTCTTTGTTTTTTTTAGATCATTATTACTAAAACAGTATTTTTCAAACAGCCTATGTTTTCGTAAAATTTACATCCTACTTCTTCCTAATTATGGATAGATACAGTGACCCTCTTACTGTGTGTGAATTTCTAGGCTGGATGATTGATGCAGACAGTAGACCTAAATTTAAGGAACTGGCTGCTGAATTTTCGAGGATGGCTCGAGACCCTCAAAGATATCTAGTTATTCAGGTTGGTACATATCTGGACGCTGGAACTTTGTAAATCACCATTCATAAATCGATTAAGCAGAATATTATGTGAAATGACTTATGGAAAAGAGGTTTCTAGTTGATGTCAGAACTCCTTCTAGGAATCTTGCCTTAGTATTCAAGTGCCTCTGCTATTGAATGGCCAGATAATTATGATTATCCATATACATAAGAAGTCCTTATCCTCAGATAAACCTTCTAGCACTCTGCTTTTTGTTAACATTATGCGTTAAGTCATGTCCATTATTATAATCTTCCCTTTCAGAATAAAGGGAAGATGGATTTTTGTTTTAATCTTGTCCAGGTTTTAAGACAGTGAATTAAAAGTGTCAGTATATTGCATTCAATTTCCTAAAATATATTTATAAATATATTTTGTTTTGTTAAGGGAGATATACAGTATCCAAGCAATAACTCAGATTCCAGTGAATGGATGTACATATGAATCAAATAACAGTCCAAAAGAACATTTTATATTAAACACTAGAATCACTGGATTGGATAATTTAAAAATTATAATATATTTCTCTATGATTATTTTGCCTAAATCATAAACAAGTGGACCTTGGGTTACACTGAACTAATTTTCCTCAATGAAACAAGGTAGCATTTATCTTCCTATTAATAGTCTGCCATGAAGATAAAAGTCAGGATTTAGAATCTAATAGTTCCTAGTTATTTTTCTCCCAAATTAACTTGCATAAACCACTTATATACAAAATGTCACATAATTTTGAAAAATAAAAAAATCATATTTAAGAAATATAGGAGGCAAAAAAAGAGTAGGGTTTTGGTGTCTCTCCCACCCTTGTTTATATTATTTGCCACTTTTGCTGTGATTTTTAAAGCTATCACTTTAACAGTGTCATTCTATAGAATAAATCATGGGGGCGCCTGGGTGGCTCGGTCTGTTAAGCATCTGACTTTGGCTCAGGTCATGATCTGGTGTTTCGGGTATTCGAGCCCCGAGTCGGGCTCTGTGCTGACAGCTCAGAGCCTGGAGCCTGTTTCAGGTTCTGTTTCCCTCTCCCTCTGCCCCTCCTCTGCTCACGCTTTGTCTCTCTCTCTCTCTCTCTCTCTCTCTCAAAAGTAAATAAACATTAAAAAAAAAAAATCATGGAGCCTACATGTCCTGATAACTCTACTCTATCAAACCAACCAAATAAAATACAGTAAAGATTGAGAAGTCAATTGCCCTTTATTGCTTACTCTTAAAGTCACAGCTCAAACAACATCTTGGCAATGAAGCCTATACAGTTATTCTCACGTCTGAAATAGATTATGCCTCCCTCAAAAGAGCCATAGCATACTGCCATAATTACCTCTAATGGCGTTTATCACATTCTATTAAATGTATTTATCTTACCGTGTCATATCTAAGTATGTTACAAGTTCCTTTGTGACTGGTAAATGTGTTAAACAGTTATTTTTTAAACAAGTGCATGAATTTTCAACCACTTGTTTTGATATTACATAAATTTGCTGCAAAGTCCATATATTTAAGATGAAGAATCTTTGTTTGTTTGTTTGTCTGGTGGGCAAACTTTTAGGGTGATGATCGCATGAAGCTTCCCAGTCCAAATGACAGCAAGTTCTTTCAGAATCTCTTGGATGAAGAGGACCTGGAAGATATGATGGATGCTGAGGAATACCTGGTCCCTCAGGCTTTCAACATCCCACCTCCCATCTATACTTCCAGAGCAAGAATTGACTCAAATAGGGTAAGAAATGATTATATACCACCTCCCATGTTATTTCTGAGAAACAAATCATGCAAACATATTATAAGCACTGGAATTACAAAATAATTATACAGCTCAATTCCGGGTGATTCCTAGATTAAAAACATACTATACCAGGGAAAGACATGCCATATATAGTTAATTTTGAAACACAAACATAGGTAATAGAATATGTACTCTGAAGTATTTTTAAAATTTCAAAAAGAGGAATGTTGCTTTTGTCGTATGTTACTTAAATCTTAGTTTTAAAAAAAATCTACAACCAATTCAAGCTAATAGAACTCTGTGTTTATATAAATGAAAATTCTTAACAAGATAGGCTCTTTAAAAAAGATGATAGGACTTATTTATTAGTCAAGAGGTGATACAAGTACAACCTCTTTCACTCAAGAGACTTTAAGTATTTCCTGTCACTTTGAAGTCGAAATAGAAAACTGCAATACTTTGAACTATATCAATCCTTTTGGGGGGACTGCTGAACCAATTCTAAGATGTAGATTTAGGTTTTGAAAGAAGCTTCTGAAAAGAACTTGCATTTAATTTTAAATATTAAGCACACTCTATACGACTATCATTCTTCTTCTGAAAACTGTCAATCCATGTGTTCATTCATTTGTTTATTTTTTAAAAAAATATTTAATGTTCAGTCAACATGTATTGAGTACTCCTACATGTAAGGCATGATTAGACACTTGAGATTCAAAGTATTTTGACATAATCCCTGGCTTCAAGAAGTATCCAGCCTCCTTCATTTAAGAACATTATCATAGCTGGTGGAACAGACAGCATTCTATTTGTCTCGACCACAAGCATAAGAAACCTTTCAACTTGCTGCTCATTTTCATAAGTGAAGTTCTTTGCTTTATTTCAGATCCACAGCAATAATAACATAACACTTACCTGGTGTTTACCCCGTGTCAACATATATATAAACCTGGTGTTTACCCTGTGTCAACACATATATATTAAGTCTCTTATTCCTTACAACAATATCATTAGGTTCTATTAACATTATCTCCATCTTAAAATGAAGAAACTTGTCACAATTAAGTGATTTGACTGGTGTCCTACAGTTAGCCAGTGGGAGAGTAGGATTCTAATGTAGGCAGCCTGCCTCTATCACACATACTGCTGCCTCAAAGTTATTGGAACATGTTATTTTCATCATATGGTTGTTTTTCTTGACATAGACCTCAATGTTTGAGATAAATGCAGTTTGAGAAATCCCCTGGGTGATTACGAAATGCATCCTCCAACCTCTCCCATACCTTTTGCTCATTTGCTCCATTTAGAAGGGCTGATGTAGAAGAAGGCAAAATAAATACCTCAATTTTTATTTTCTATGAAAAATATGTCAGTGCTTCCCAATGGGGAGAAGACAACTAAAAGGTTTGCAAATTAAATCAATACTCATTGAACATCAGTCTTGTTTATAGGAAGGAACAAAGTCCTTAAGGTATATAAAGGAAGCAACTTTCCCCCCTCCATATACTTAGCAACATGGCCAAATTATAACTTTGGTGATTGTAATTTTATGTGACAAATGTATTGCTTTTCTTAAAATAGAGACATTTCAGAAAACAGTTTTCCTTCCTTAACATGAAATGCTATAGGACCAAGAGCTTGAATCTTTTTCTTTTCATAAGGCGTCTCAGATTTCAACTTTCTGTTCATTTTAATTTATGCTCAATGCAAGGAATTCTTAATAAAGGTTTGAATTAACTAAATGAAATTAGTGAGACAAAGTAGAAGCCACATGAGAAATTATTTGGCCTTCAGTTATCATTTCTTATTCCACATTATTATTTAAACAATGTTATCTGTAGATTTCTTTTTAGTTTTTCAGGTCTTTGTTAGGGGAATTGTGCTTAAATACCATTTTATTTTCAGGCATTAAGAGGCCTGATTAATCATCTGTGTTTTCCTATTTAAAAAAAAAATCTGGTTTTATGTAACTTCATCTGTGTTTTCCTATTTTAAAAAACTTGGTTTTATGTAACTTCCATGGTAATTTCTAATTTGTGCAAATGCTATTTTCCCTTTTTCTTCCTAGAAAGCTAAGTTATATTATTTTATAGTTAGAAAATAAATTACTTCAGTTTTAGGTTCTGTGGCCAACTTATGTGGTAAGGGAATATCTTAAAGTGAATTTTAATCAAGTGTTTCTTGAGCATATTTGCTAAACTTCGAAACCAAAAACTAATTCGGCTTTTAAATATAGATTCTTTTGCTCACTAGCTGATAAATTTTACATGTTGTTCTTAATAACTTTACATCTTGTTTCTTCATATGTAAAATAAATACAATGGTAGTTAATTTATGTGATTGCTAAACAATTACCCTTTAAAAAGTGCCAGGCAAATACATACTTATTCTCTTTTAAGAATCACTCAAATTTCATTTGTACTTATTTCCTTTCCAATATCATATATCACAACGTTTTCTACATATTATCTAGAAAAACCTATTGATTCAATCACTACTTGACTGAGTACTTCTGCTGATGTGTTTTTTTTTTTTTTATAGCAAATAAGATATAGATGTAATTTATTCTATGGTGCTTTTATTTCAAAATCTGTATGTATTTTGATACATGTCATGACTTAAAAGCAATGAATCAATTAAAACTACAAAGCTGACATTTATCCAGCAAGTTGATAGATACAGATGCAAGTGTTGCTAAAAAACACCCAACAAATTTAGACCTGTTGTTGTTATTATTATTGTTATTGTTAGTACCATTTTAATACTATCTCAAATACTTTTATCACTATAATATACCAAAAATGCTTACTCTAGCATGATGAAAATGGAAGAACATGAGAAGCTGTGTAACTTCTACAAACTTCAGGTCTGTACATCTGTAAAATGAAGATTTAAAATCTACTCAGAAGTGCCTGGGTGGCTCAGTCGGTTAAGCGTCTGACTCTTGGTTTCAGCTCAGGTCATGATCTCAAGGTTTTGTGGGATTGAGCCCTGAATCAGGCTCTGTGCTGACAGCGCAGAACCTACTTGGGATTCTCTCTCTCTCTGTCTCTCTCCTTCTCTCTCAAAATAAATAAACTTCAAAATATCTGCTAAGAATATTGTGAAGGTTATCTTTTTAGGATACCTAAGTGTGTTCCCCATTGATGGATATGTAGGAGATGCTCAATAGTGTGGAAATTAATGAAGACCAAACAAATGAGAGAAGCGAAGCCTCTTTATTCAGAGCTTGTTATAGCAAGGGACTTCGCCGCTGCCACTTGCATTTTGGCAGAGTCTCAAACACAAGAGTGGGAAAGCTTTATAGTGGAGAAAAGGGAAGGCTTCAAGTATGCTTTGGTTGGAGGCTTTTGGCATGGGGAAACTATAAGAGGGTAGGTAATTAGAAGTGGGACATCCAGTGTAATTAGTTACAGGTACATATTTGTCTTTCTCTGGTTTGTCCTAAATTGAAAGTGGTGACAAAACTTAGAGAAGCTATTAGTTACTCAAGGCCTGACAACTTTGGTTAAGTTGTTACATATGTTATTATTTAGCTTCCTAGATTGCTGCTGGAGGTAACAATCTGGCTTCCTGCAAAACTTATATAACAGGACTGGCTTCCTGGCCTGTTTATTATAGATACGGTTTCCCAGGTAAGTTGCTATTAAGTTGGGGATTAGACTTCTGTTTTTATGTATGATCTAGCCATTGTCCATTTGTGTATTCAGTCTTTCAATAGGTTTTGGGCTCCATGACTGCCTTCTTTCTCTCTTGATATATTTATTTAAATACATAATGCCTGATTTTTTAAATTAAATCCTTGTACAATTTTTGAATTTCTGTGCAGATATTTTTCTGTTCATGTGGATAAGAATTGTCTTTTTCTTTTGAGTTACCTAGATTTATATTTCTCTGGCATAGTGAATTGTATACCAAATACAGGAGCAATGATAAAGATAGCTAATAACTTGATATGACTAAAAATATTTTAGCTTTAATAATATTGGAAATTTTAATTTAAAATCTTCAGTACATTTTTGTAGAGAAGGTTTCAATTGTTGCTGGATCATTCAGTCATTTGTGATGAATAGTTTTAAAGATGCAGTACTCTACATCTTTCCAAACATATCAGCTAGCTCTCAATTATCCAGGCCAGGGGAAGACAAAGGAATTATAGCTGCTGCACATTGGTGGAGCAGGTGACCCACAGTGGTTCTCTCATGACAATTTACACTTCTTTCACACTGCTAAGAAATAACTACATTAACAGATCTGATTTTTTCCTCCTCCTTTTGCCCTCTTTCTTCCAGAATAGGTTACATGGATAGGTTGAGAAATGAATAAAATGTAAGCAGAAGAAACAAAGGATGAAGAAAAATAAAGAAGCTTAGTATCTCAAAAATGTGATCAGTTTCTAAATAATTGGTTGTAGGCTGAATATTTGACTGCTCATAAAGTGGGATCTTACACACTTTATTTTGTGCTACTATCACTTTTCCCTCAAATTAAATTTTGTAACTTTGATAAAGATATCCTAGTAAGGCTACCACACACATTGTAATTCCCATTAAGAGTTTTACTAATTCATCACTTAGAAAAAATAGAGGGGCACCTGAGTGGCTCAGTCATTAGAGAGTCTGACTCTTGATTTCATCTCAGGTCATGATCCCTGGGTCATGGGATCAAGCCCCACATCAGGTTTCATGCTGAACGTAGAACCCACCTAGGATTGTCAATCTCTCTCTCTCTCTCTCTCTCTCTCTCTCTCTCTCTCTCCCTTCCTCTTTTCTTCTTCCCTGCTCATGCACGCTCGCTCTCTCTCTCTCTCTCAAATTAAAAAAAAGAAAGAAATGCAAAGCACTTTGGTTTCCCCTATAGGATTTATGATATTATGCCAAATATGCTTCCTAATGATGTATATAAACTAGAAGAAATTCAAGCAAAATGATGATGCAGGGACAGGAATATAATGATGTCACTTTCCATAATGACATTTGAAAATATAAGAGTTTCAATTACATTTGTTTTTACTGTTCAACAGATCAAAGCTATGATTTCTTATTTTATGGAATCATAAAACTAGTAATAATACTATCAGCTAAAACTTATTGACTGCTTACTATGACCAAGGTACTATTCTAAGTATTTTAAATTTACTGTTTCACTTTTATTTCACAAAGCCCTATTAGGTAGACACTAATATTCATCCCATTTTAAAACTTAAGAAAATTGAGCTGTGGAAAGTTTAGATAACACAAATGATAAGAAGCAAATCTAGAAATTGAGTCCAGCTTTCAACAATCCCACTTGGAGGCCATACGTAAAATAACAGTGTGGTAGGGGAAAGTTCCTCATTTCAAGTTCCTATTAAACTTCTTACTATGTATGAAACTAGCACTTTTCATTCACTTAATGGTAATTGTAAAAAAGAAAATAAATCGGATGTCAGGAATGCCACTTTTTAGAACAAACTCTGGCGTTACAGCCCTAGTTATATCATTTAACTAAATTCAGTTTCTTCACTTTAACGATGAGAAAATTGAGCTATATTGCCTATTAAGTTCTTTCTAATTTTAAAAGTACCTTATTATCAAATGAATTTTTGAACTAAGTATTATATTTTATGAATTTATGTATTATCTTCTGGCAAATATTTAATTGGAAAATGTCCCAAAGCATTTTGTATTGCCTCTGCACCACATGCTTGTGTCCTTATGTGATTGAATATAGAAGAGAAAAACTTAAGGACACAAGTTAAGGAAGCATCTCATAGCTAAATGATGTAGTGGGAGAGTTTTGTGATGATATAACAATGTTACTCTGGTTGCAATTTACCAAGGATCAATATCAATTCTAACAACAGCTGCTACTTGATGATAAATGATTGTAGTCTCAGGATATTGGTTTTACATTTCTTCCAAAATATGTCAAGGATTCCCACATCGTATCTTAGATGTGATTGGGATTTCTTTTTCTTTTTCTTTCTTTCTTTTTTTTTTTTTTTACTCTATTAAGCCAAAAGAAGGAGCTTTCTTACTATGACATGCCATTATCACTAAGTATTTTTTGTCCCAAAGTTTTTCCCATCTAAGTAATAATTTTTATATTGTTCAAGTTATTAATTAGGATGGAAGAGTAAATGAATTAATATGTTGGATATTTATCATGGGCTAGGCACTGTGTTGAACAATGAGGGTGCAGAGTTTCAAATCAAAGATTGGCCTAAAAAGAGTTTATATTTTAGTTGGGGAGATAGTATTCTGCAAGCAATATGCTAAGTATTTTGGGAAAAAGACAAAGGAAACCAAATTAGCCTAAGATCGTCATTCTAGCTGCATCATTATTAGAGGATGAGGGTGTAGCTTGGAACAGAAACAAGAGTTTCAATAGTGCAGGTCTGAAATGGGTCAGAAGGAAGGCTGAACAATAAAACAAACCAAACAACCAAACAAACAAATCCTATGTGAAAAAAGGCAAGGAGATGTTTTTTTAAGTATACTTTAAAAATCTTAGGTTTTGTAATATTTCCATATCTATACATGCTTGAGAGCTCTTATGTTATCAGAGGAGATGGGGTGAGCTTCCTCCCAAATTTTCTATTTTTTTCTTTGTTATGAAGGCTTGAAACATGACTTTGAAATCTCTTGCTTCTCATTAAAATCATCCAATTCAAGCTGATTAAAAAGCATCTGTAATCCAAAGTCAAAACAGTTAATAACTTTAATTTAAAATTTGCTTGAGACACAAATACTGAGTTAGTTCCATTTCAGGCTGACATAACAGGGTAATTTTGTAATGTACATTTATATTAATAGTTAAATACTTCATATTTTGTGTGAGAAATAATTGTTTAAGGAAACTAAAGAAACTTAAGGAAATAAAAAAAATCATCCAATTCAAAACAAAATCCTTTGTGGACTTCCTGAAAAACAACTCTTAAATTTCTCTCTTCTGTTTCTTTTGTCATGACCATAATTCAGGTCCCCTCATCACTTCACAGAAATTACTACAGTATCTCCTTAACTGACATCCACATTATTTTTTTTTTTGGAAATGGGCTCAATTTGTAAATATATAGTGTTTACATTGTACAAAATCAAAGACACTATTACTGAATATTTTGAGCACCTGACCATTTATCAGCACTAATTCTTTTCATTTTTTTTCCTCATTGGTTAAATGAGGATAGTATACCTATCATTTTTATAATAGGATAAATTTGAATGATATATGTTATATTAGATCTCTCTTTATATGATATATAATCCTATTGTCACCAATAGCTGAAGGATTTTTGAACATTTATCTTAGAAAATTCCATGGTCCTTCCAGTTGACCAGTGTCTGCAATTTATTTTCTACTATTCTCTGGCTCACATACACAAAATTTCTCAGAGCTCTAATCTTATCCCACATAGTTGATCTCTTTCAAAATATAGATCATGTTGGTGCTTTCTGTTCTAGTTCAGAAGTGTGGGTAGGTAGTTAATTTAACAAAGAGGTATCTTTCCTTATACAGTATAGATTTGCCTCTTTTTTCTTTTTTTAATTTTATTTTTTAACATTCTTTTTAAAGTTTATTTACTTAGAGAGAGAGAGAGAGAGAGGAGAGAGAGAGAGAGAGAGAGGAGTGGAGGGGCAGAGAGCTAGGGAGACATAGAATTTTCAATCAGGCTCTGCACTGTCAGCATAAAGAAAGCCCTGTGCAGTGTTCGAACTCATGAACTGTGAGATCATGATCTGAGCAGAAATCAGGAGTCAGATGCTTAACCAACTGAGCCACCCAGGTGCCCCAGGGATATTTGAGAATATCCCTCACCCTCTCAAATGATAGTGTTTATGCAGCAAAATATCAAGTGACCTTTTTGTGCTATGTTTTCTCTACCATGATTTTCTTAAAATATGGATATATTATTTTCCTTAGACTACTTTTTGTAAGCTTTTCTTTTCTTTTTATTTTCCCCACTGCTATCATTCTTTTATATCTTGCTAACAACCTCCTATGGATTTTCACTGGATTTAGATCATGATATCTTGTTAAACATAATGAGAAACCCTCTATACTACAAACTCTAGATTCTTCCTTTAATCTTTTATTTAGATATTACAAACAAAATCAATCTTTCAAGTTCTTAAGTAATAAAGAGATAAATTTTAGACCTCTTTCTCTAATTGTGTCTTCAGGTATCCTAAAAATTATTTCTGGCAGATTTAAACTTTGGGTGCATCTCCTTGTTGTAGTACATTATGATCTCCTCTATAGTTGTTTCTTTATTCTGCAGAGAATCTGCTTTTTCTGTTAGCAAATGACTGTCTATATTCCCTTCAACATTTTTTCTTATCATAAATATTAGTTATTCTCTTTTTCTCCAATCTGAACACAAAGTCTAGTTCTCCTCATGTGTAAAACTAGGACTAATGCCTATAAATGTGTGCTTACAAATGTAATAGAGGCGGAATATTTCCTATGTCATGGTAGATCAGAGTGATTTCTCCACTCGCACTACAGGCTGAAGGGGTAACAAGACATTTAGAACTTCCCAGCTTCAACCTTGATGGAGAAAAGAGGTTGGCAGTACACACATACATACAGACATCGCAACATATTATTTCTTGCACTTTCAAGTCTCATGCTCCCATTTCTACATAGACATGAACCTTCCTAACCACATCAACAATATAATCTTCTTCCCTATCACTTGCCAGTGACTTTTCCTTCCTTTCTGCTAGCATGTATATCCTTTTCTGGTTTTCCCTAGTTGAAATATAACCAGTAGAATAGATATATAACCAGGGTGGTTTTGTCCTTGACCCAAGTAAATAGATCAAATAAATATAATAATTTTCACCACTGACATGCCCCCTTGTAATATGAGATGGATGCCTAAGTAATTATAAAATCATGGAGTGTCAGAGCGGGAAGGGGTCTTAAAGGCCTTCTAGCACAAACCCTCTCATTTTATAGATGCATAAACCAATGCTGGAAAAAAGAAAACCTATCACTCAGCATTCTTTGCTTTTAAGGGAGAGGTGGGAAGCCATGTTGCAATTTTTCATGTCTAACATTCAATCCTCTGTTGGCTCTGTCTGTTTTTTTTTTTGCTGGTCAAACCATGGAAATCTTGATTTTGACTTCAAGTCTAATGAGATTTAGCATCAATTGGTTTAAAGGCTCCTGCTGGGAGTGCAATGAGAAGCCAAAGACCCTGCTGCTGTTTTGCCTCTTCTATTTATTCTTCTGTGAGACTCCCTGTAATCAAGAGTTAATGGTTCAGGAGGATCAAATGGAACCCATAGTGCCAAGAACAAAAACAAACAAAAAGAAACCCACCAAAAACAAAAAACAGGGACAATGACTGTCTGGGGACTTAGTAACTATCATAGGCTTGAAAATAAAATGATCCTTACACGTTTCACAAATGTTTCAAAAATTTTACCTGCAAACCTAAATATAGCCACCATTTATTGATCCCATTTTTATGTGTCTGGTTCTGCTCTGAGCTTTTTACTTTATACCCTTAATCTTCACAACAAGGGTAGATAAAAAGCATCACTGTTCTCATTTTATGAAGATAGAGACTGGAGATAGAGGTGACAAATCTTTTTGTTGAGATTTCCAGCTTGTATGATAAAAAGTGAGATTTGAACCCAGATACGTCTGGTCTACACTCTTTGCTTTTAACTTCCACCTTTCATTTGGGGAAAGAACATGTGAAATCAATATATCATCTCCAATAAATAATAATTAAAATTATTTAAAAAGCCTAATTATTCAAATGAAGTTCATTAAAAAATAGTTGGTACACATGTCTAGTTACTGTTATTTAAAAAAAATATTTAGTACAATCCTTATGAAAGCATTTTTACTCTAGTTTACAAGATAATATTTCAAAAAGTACCCTCACCTCCTCTTGAAACTTTTGGAGACTCAAAGTCCACTACAAAAAAATATAATTATAAAATCAGAGAGTCTCTTTCATTCTTGAAACATTCTCAAAAATAAGTGATAGCAGAAGAATGCTTTGAAACTTCCAAATTTGACATATGTAGCACTTTATTTTCACACCAGAACCCTCAATTCAGAGTAAACAAAAGTCCTGACCTAGTAAATGACTTGGGAAATTAGTTAAGCGCTTGGTTATTCAAGAACGAAACCAATGTCAGGTCTTCAGACTCCAAACTGAGTGACCTATCTAGTAAATAATGATTCATCTCAGAGAACTTGTATTCATTGTTGTCTGTAGCTTTTTATCAGTACAGGAGTGGCATACTGCCAGTCTCCTACAACACTGAGACACCATGGACCACAGCAATGCTGTTTGTTTAAGAAGAATCTGGTGTTAAAGAACGTTTCGGTGATCTTTATGAAATCATTTTACACTTAAGCAATTGTCGACTGGCATAAGAAACCTTTTAGAATAATCGGAAGAGGCTTTTTCCCTTCTTTGTTCAAATGTACTAAAGAAGAAAATCAGAGCTAGGAAAGGAAACAAAGAGGAGGGCGGGGCAGCTGGAGATGATACTTAGATTTGGAATGTTAATGAATGTTTTATCTAAATCATTTAGGCGGTTATTTTTTGGTATTATTGCCACAAGATTCCTAGCACTGCTGTACATTATTGGAAACATCTCATCAAGAAGCCTATTCTTTACTGTACTAGACCTGGGGAGCACAATTGTGAGTTTCCTTACCCTTTATACAATAGAATTGGGAGATTATCATCAACTTTCTATTCATATTTTGTGGAGGTTATTTAATTTATGTATATCTATATTTATTTATTTATTTTTACAAATCCATCTTTGTCTGCCAGAGCTCCCTGTTCAGGCCAGCCTGTTAGGGTGATTACTCCTGCAAAGGCTTGAGAAAGAGATGTTCTATTTCACTCTCAATAAGGATTGATGGCATTTTGAGAGGTTCAGAATATCCTTTGATTACTCCGGGAAACGGAATGGAGAAGATGGTTGTGGATAGTGGGGGGTGGGCTTGCTCATCAGCTTCCCTTTGTGCACTTTCTACAGTTGAGCGTACCCTAATCATAAGCATCTTGTGTTTCAGCCCCTTTCCTCGCTCACCTGCCCAAACGAAAAGTTCCCTTTTTCAGTTCAGAATTCTGACATACCGGAGTGATCTAAAGAGAGGCTAATTTGTGCCCTGTAGTTTTCACTCAGACACTGTAAATGAATGGCTGTGGACTAGCCTCTCATTACACTTGAGCAAAAGCTGAATTGAGAGATGGGTAGACCACCGTGGGAAAAATTCCAAATGCTATGACTGTATTCCTTATTGCAACATGTTTTTCACATTGTGATGACAGAAGTACTGCAAATCAGAGAGGGAAAGAAATTCAAAGTGTAATTCACAACTAATTTGGTTTGCTTTTTCCAACAATAATCATACGCATTGGTTAGTAACATCCATACTTAAGTGTTTTCTGTCCCTGGAAGAAAATAATAATGTTTAAAATCCTTAGCATATTGAAGATGTAGAATATACATAATTCAGATTCATCTGGAGTCTGGTATGGTCTCCTTTTAGTTGGAGCCAGGCACTGCATTAGTACCTGTGGTAGAGAGACCTGGCTATTGGATATTCTGGGTTGAAATTAATAAACTCATTCTTTTATTCCTAGTAATCCCATATATTTGTAAGAGTATGAGATGATTCAAAAAAGAAAAAAAACAAGAGGTGATATTATTATGTACCAGGTATCCTATTAAGTTTCTAATGTTTATTAGTTTATAGAATCTCATGAAGACTCTGTGAGGTATTTGCTATTATTATTGCCTATTTTGTATGTGAGGAAACTGAGGCATGGCTGTTAAATGACAGAACCAGGCAACCTGGCTGTAGCATCTGTAGAGGCTATGCTCTTCACCACAAGGATGCATTGCCTCTCACTCTGCTTTTGACATTTTTTTTCTGTTTTATTATTGCTAGAAGTTCAGTACTCAGAACTTTAAAGATGAATTGAGTACATCAGTAGAGAATTTTGACTTTTCTTGAAATTTTTTATCATCAAATTCCTTTAAAGGCTAATTTCGATCTTTAAAGGGTTTTCTGAATAGTCTTACTAGTAGCTGCTTATCCACTAATTCAGAGATTTTCACTCATCTCTGTCAGATAAGATATTATTTCAAGCAAGTAAAAAAGAGCAGCTCTCCATTCAATCTTATATTCACTGATCAAACATTTATTGAGTCATCTACTATGTATGTATCTAACCTCATGATTACCTTACTATAGCCACACCAGCCCTGACCTCAAGAAGTTTACAGGTAACTAAGGGCCAATAAAATGCAATGAGTAAAGTGTTACGATAGGGACAGGGAGTGCATAAAGGGTCATTTGAGCATGCTGTTGTTTTTAAGAAGGGAAAGTGATAAGGTCAGATTTGCTTCTAGTGAGAAAATTCTGGCAGCTTTTTGAAATGTGAACTAGAGACTGATTACTTGTTAAGGCAAAGGATATAGTATGTAATGTTTCATGTATGTGATGGGTTTTGATTTGGGTTTGGTTTTGGTTTTGTTTTCTTGGTATGAATGATGGTTTTGAGATAGAATCAACAGAATTTGGATACCAGTGGGATATTACAGAATGAGATAGAGAAATCAAAGTGACAGCATGTTTTCTAATTAGAATATTGGGGAGATGTTAACATTATTATTAGTGTAGGAGAACAGAGGATGTAGAATAAGGAAATATAATTAATATTTTGGAATATAAGTAAATACCACTCTTAGATCCTCAGAAATATGTGTCTAGAGCTCCAGTGAAATTAAGTCTTCATTTGGAAGTCATTATTATTCTGTATTCATGACATATTATTATTCTTTTTGAGAATAGTTTCAATAGAATATAGCACTAGCAGAGAGTAGAAAACAACTGACCAAAGAGTAAAGGCATGAAGTGGGAATTTCTTTGAAAAATTCTTCCATGTGAAGGAAAGAAAGGAGGCAGAATGTGAGCTCAGAGAGAAAATGGTGCCTTCAGTAGGAGCAAGTTCATTCATACTTCACGTAATCCCTTCTTTCTTTTTCCCAACAAGAAAAGTAATTTTCACCAAGACTTTGTGATGTTGGTCGATTTGACTGAAGACAGACAAGTGGGCAAGACTGAAGGGTCACATCTAGAGAAAAGTCTTCTGCTGTCTTACCATTTTCTCTCCTCTTCACCTCTTTTAGCTCTGTTTTCTCTCAGATTAATCTGAGTCTCCAGCATTTTCTTTCTGTGTTGTGTAGTATAATTTTCCCTCTTTTATCTGAAGCCTTGGTGATCAGCTCTTGGTTGATTTACCTTCTACTCCAAACATTTCACCAACATTTTTTGATAATTTTTTACAAAGTCAGTTAGTTGTCTCCCAAGGGATATCCAGACCAGTTGTAATAAAAAAAATAGTAACAAGTGTTCCACTGTATTCTAATTTTTAGAGTAAACTGACAATCAACATAAAGCCATTTAGATTCTATTCTCTCTATTATATGGAGAGCAAGGTTGTCAGAGACAGAGGAGAACAAAGACAGGTTAGGGAGCTTAAAAAGATTGTCTAGGGGCACCTGTGTGGCTTAGTAGGTTAAGCATCAGACTTTGGCTTAGGTCATGATCTCACAGTTCATGGGTTCAAGTCCCATGTCAGGCTCTGTGCTGACAGTTCAGAGCCTGGAGCCTATTTCAGATTCTGTGTCTCCCTCTCTCTCTGCCCCTCCACCGCTGGCACTCTGTCTCTTTCTCTCAAAAATAAATGCAGTGGTGAGGCATGTGAACACAGACTAATAAGGAGCCAATAAATCTGAGGACTCCCAAAGGTAGAAAACATGGCTTTTTAGAGGCACCATTCTCCTTGGATACATGATTGTTCAGTCTCACCAAGAGAACTAGGCACAAGGGAGAGAAAAAATGTGTGAAATATCAAGAGTTGAGACCTGGTAGAGCAGCTGCACCAAAATAATATGGAAACTTAAGGCACTAAAGGTTATATTGAGGGTCAGTTAAGTAATTAACCATGTGGTACAAGTTATTTTTTTTCTTAATCTATCATCTACCTAATTATATATCATTACTTACTTACTATAAACTGAATGCGATATAGGTTCTTTCTTTATAATCATTCACATATTTAAAAATGCTAACAAAAGAAGGAACATCTTTTCTCCATTTTAGGCTAAGGAAACTGGGACTCAGAGAAGTTGAGTAGCTTGTGACAGAGCTAGTAAGTGGCACAGGATTCAAACCAAATCTAGCTTACTTCAAAGTTCATGCTGATAAAATAATGTGTCAAGCAATTAAAGAGCACAAAAAATAAAAAGTCAGAAGATCTGATTGAATCAGAAAAGGGAATCACCAAAGTGAATGAATACAAGGCTATGGTCAGAAAAAGATATTTTTTAAAAATCTGTAATGGGAGTTTTTCCTGTTGTTATGATATAGCCGTGTGGTAGTAAAATTGAGGTTGAGGTCATAGGCAAGGAGGAAGCTCAGAAAATTATATATTCAGTGGCATTCATGGTGAAAGAATTAAGTATGAGTCAGATATCACGGAACAATTAGAATGATACCAATGAACAGTCTGGGTGTTGGAAAGTGCCTGCAAAGACTGCAGAAAATCACAAGGATCAGGACCTGTTGAATAGTCATTCAGTATGAACCTCAAAAAGAAAAGGGGTTTGAATGAATTTTGAAAAGCTATGATCTGGAACCTTGTAAGGTTCCACCATCAACCCTGGCTCTGATGCCTGAGTTGAATCATGGAATGAGCTTTCTTTACTGGAAAGGATGTTCTAAGGATGTTCTAAGGATGTGCAGCCTTCTGATTGCTCATGAATACCAGATTTTTGATAAGGAATAAACTTAAAGAACATTCTTAGTAAAGTGAGGGTAAAGCATCAAGGTTATGTGGAGCCAGACACATCCTTGGGAGTAGGGGTGGAGCCTCTTTAAGGAAAATAATGCAAAAATAAAAATCTTACTTTTTCAGAATTTACCAAATTCCAAAACCATGTGAACCCATGACGGACTCTGGCCTTGGAAGGGGCTATACAAAGCTTTAAGCTTTATCATTTTAAAGTGAATTCATTCTGGGCAGAGAAGGTGAGAAACCATGCAAGAGTAATGGCTTCCAGGAATGAATGTATTCTTGGCTTAAAGAGCATATTAGTGAAAGCTTCCTTTGGGGTTTCTGGTATTTAGAAACTCAAGATGGATGGTGTTGGCCCTGGAAATTTAATGTAGTAACAAAGAACTCTTTATTTATTGTGCTTCTTTCCTCCCTCCTGGAGGAGGATGGTCCAGCATTTTTAAAAATTTTATTTGTGGGCTGATAAACATTTTATGAATGTTCACCTGACCATATGCTTAGGATGTGCTTGCTACTTGCTTTTGCTCTTCTCTTGACCAGAATTTACAAGCAGAAGAATATGAAGGTATTTCAAAGCAAATAATTCACAACCTGGGCTTATGTCTAGCTCTCCTGGAAATATCTTCTCCTGCATAATTGACATCCAATATGCTTTTGTATGGTAACAGGCTGAATGAAAATCCTAGAAGTTCTGTCAGAGTGCTAATATTACTTTTAATTTTTCTCACCTGAGCTTTTGATTACCTACTTTTCAGTAAGCATTAAGAGATCGGTCTTAGGAACAATCAACATTTCTTCTCACTTACTGTTTTTGGCAAAATCTGAGTATCTGCTAGGTACCTTTTTAATATTCAAATAAGTAAATTGGAGACGAAGAAGAAAGGTGAGATACTAACATAACGGGTTTCGTACATATTTAAGGAGTTTGTTTTCCTAAAAGATGGCACAGATAAATTAGAAACAGTTTCTAAAACTCTTGGATAATTTGTAAGTAGTAAAAGCAGTAAAGATTCTGAAGAGAGCCTGGGGGTGCCTGCCATTTAAGCCTTACAGCAAGAAAGACAACCTTCCTCTCCTTTATGATTTTATTTGTAAGATCAACCATTAATATTTTATTTTGTCAAAACACAACTGCATGTTGGCTTAATATTTTCCTTTCAAAATGATAAGTAATAATTGTGCTAGTGTAATAAAGGACATAGGGGACTGGGAACTATACCAGGGGCTTTTCTTACCTGTCTAGTACTTTTTTGGTTTGTTGGTAGTCCTTGGGAGAAAGCCCAGGGTATATAATATGTGGGAAAGTTCAACCTTTTTATTTTTCCCAACTCCCAAGTCATTTATCAAATTATTTCAAGTTGTAAATCTTAGCAATTTTCTGTAACTTAGCTACTTTCTTTCCAAGATGTGTCTTTCTTAAAGATGTTTAGTATGCTTTTAAAAATCTATAAAATGCTTAATGTATTAAAGAGGTGACACACAGGAATTGTCTCTCCACCAGAGTACAAGAGTTCAAACATTCCCTGCATTACCATGTGCCTCTCTTAATGCCTCAGCTTTCCCTGGAAAGATCAACAATCACAGGGAAGAAAAAAAATCAATCTAAGCACAATTCAGCACTGAGGACTTCTTCTTGGCCTGTTGACAATGCCTCAGCATGAATTCTGAGACATATCTTATTAGGAGTCTGTCTGGATGCATTCAAGTGTTCAGTAGAAGTGATTCAAGAAAATCAAGGCCAACACACACTCTGCAGAGATGTGAATTTCTAATGTTTGTGTTTCATTGACTTTCTCACCCCCATCATCTAAAGAAAACAAAAGTAATGACAATTTTATTTCAGTTTATCATAATCACCACTGTTAGATCACTCCATTAGTTTATTTTAGTGGTTAAGGAATTTATCATTGGACATTTAATACGCACCTTTCTGTGACTAAGTGGAGGAGGAAGAGTTCCATGGGATCTTGTTTTGATTTACTGTTGCATTGAGAAAAACATCATTTTTAATTTTCAAAGGAATATTTTATAATGGCTTTAAATGATATATTAATCAATATACATTCAAAGGAACCCTGTAAACAATTTCCTACCATTTTATTTACTTAAGTAACACCAATCATTTTTGACAGTTATTTCAATTGAAATATGTGATACCAAATTTGCAAAAATAGGCTCTTGTTTCACATAGATACACATGTAGCTTTATGATTATTTTTATTATTATTTTTATTCTGGTGTGCAAGAAACATGTGCTGATTTGAAGCATTTAGTGTGGTTTGTGTGAGTGATACTTGGACAAGTCAGGATTTAGCTGCATTATTTTTAATTTAGTAGAAAAAAAGTACCAAATCTCACACACACACACACACACACACACACACACACACACACACGTATATGTGTGTGTGTGTGTGTGTATATCATGTTACATTTTTAAAAAAAGTTTTAATATTTATTTATTTGAGAGAGAGAGAGTGAGCGAGCAGGGGAGCACAGACAGAAAGGGAGACACAGATTTGAAGCAGGCTCCAGACTCTGAGTGTTCAGCACAGAGTCCAGCATGGGGCTGGAACCCACAAACCCCAAGATCATGACCTGAGCCAAAGTCAGACACTTAACCGACTGAGCCACCCAGGTGCTCCTATATATTATGTTACTTTATTGAGAGATATTTAACATTGACACACACCTGTAAAACTCATAAAGCAGGCGGGACAGACATTATTGTTCCCATTTCACAGATGAGGACACTAAGGCCTTAAGAAAACTTACCTATGGTAGCAGAGTAGAAGAATGGCAGTGCTTTTGCCTCAAGTGCTCTCTTCCTACAGCTTCTTCCCTTCTTGAGACACACACTCTGTAACTTTGGTGTAAAATTTCATTTACTTATAACTTTGATTTTCTATACTACTGAGTCATAATTATCCTAAAAATGCTTTTTGAAAAACTTAAAATGACCCTTCCCTGTGGGTGTCTGGGTTTGCACCACAGTGTAGAAATACAGGTGGGTGGTATGTACCACTTAAAAGGTACTGGTAGGGATTTGTGTTTGATCTTACAAGGCAAAACTGCATTTTCCATCTTCATGACGGCAATTTATTCACAGGTATGTCTTTCCTATTGTTCTTAATTAACAATGTATATCTTCAGGGATAAAGCTGAAGCCTGAGTTTGCTAGACCTCCAAAGCATTAGGAAATACATAGATGTCTCATGAGAGTGTTGTCATACTAGAGATAGAATCCTGAAGTTTTATAACTACATGTGAAATGTGTGTTGCATTTGGAACCGTTCGGTGTTTACCAGAAGACATGTTTTGTTTTGTTTTGCCATTAAAAGTAAGATTTTAAACAATGCTTCCAGAAATAGCAGCTGATTGATAAGAAGAATGAATGTATTAGATGAGAAATAATATTCAGATAACTATATTGGGGTTTAATTTCAATTTAGGACTCACTGTAAGTATCTATAGGCTGGGATATGTATAATATATAATTTGAGGAATGCTAAAATCCCACATTCTTTAAAACATATCTTGCTGGCTGGCTGCAGTCCCTGAGATTCTCATTAATAGACCCACTCTGTCTGTGGGTTTAATATACCTTTCTATCTAACCATTCTTTGATCCGGTACACCTTTTACTGAACATTCAGTTAGTCCATGCCCTTGGACTGTGTTAAGCATCAAGGATACAGTGAGTATTAGAGGAAGTCCTCTTCTGAATAGCCTTACAGTTTATGGAAGAAGGCATACTAAGGAAGTAAATAAACAACCAGAATGCAGTGATAAATCGTCCATATAAGGAACATGATAAGTGCTTAGTGAATTTTTTAATCAATAATTAAACATGAGGGGCGCCTGGGTGGCGCAGTCGGTTAAGCGTCCGACTTCAGCCAGGTCACGATCTCGCGGTCCGTGAGTTCGAGCCCCGCGTCAGGCTCTGGGCTGATGGCTCAGAGCCTGGAGCCTGTTTCCGATTCTGTGTCTCCCTCTCTCTCTGCCCCTCCCCCGTTCATGCTCTGTCTCTCTCTGCCCCAAAAATAAATAAACGTTGAAAAAAAAAATAATTAAACATGATCAAGGAAATGATAATTTCTCATGGGGTTAACATGTAGTCAAGTCAAAGAAGCTAGAGAGAGCATTGAGGAAATGATTAGAGTTTGAATAGAGGCCCAGAGGTGAGGGAGAGAGTGGACCCTCAAAGGAAGTGCTGTAATATTTTTGCCTCGAGGCTTGTGAGGAGAAAGTGCAGAGGTGAGGCTGGAGAAACTGGCAAGGACAATAGCTACCAAAAGTCTTCAGTGCCACAAGAAATTGAGATTTGGTTTGGCCAGAGGCAACAAAGGATCTTGCAGGTTTTTTTAAGTAGGGAAATGAATTGTGAATATTAGATTGGAGTGAAGGGAAGGACTAAGATCCAGGAGATGAGTTAAATATGCTTAAAGATGCTTAAAGATGCTTAAACATGAAGAATGAGACATAGGAGAAGTTAAAGATGATACTAAGATATCTGACTTGCACAAGTAGGTAAATTGTTGATACTATCCAGTAAGCCAAGAAAGATAAGAGAGTTAGATTCAGTGTGAGGAAAAGAGATGTTCATTTCAGTTTTGAAAAAGTGACATTTGAAATGCCATGGAATGTTCCAGTAGAGACATCAGGCCAGTGGTTCATTGCATGCTGAGGGTTGGTATTCAATAGTTCAGTGTTACCTGAGGCAGGGCCATTATCATCTACTAGCACTAATTTGAGAAAATTCCCCCACATTATTCAGAATAAAGAGATGCCCTCTGCATTAGTTACTGACAAATTCCCGAGGAAAGAATGAGAGTGTATATAAGAGAGGATGTTTCGGGGTGGGAGTTACTGACTCAGAATGGTACACTTTCCGTAGGGGGAGGATATAGATATAGTCTCATTTCCAGCAGATTCAGGGCAGGAATCTGTGGGCCCTGGAGTCTATTGGGGAGGAGTAAATGATCCTGGGGCAGAAACTAAGAAGTCAACCATGATGAGGAAACTTTGAGATCAGACCTCACCTGCTATAGAGTTTCACCTATGTTTCCCCTTACTCAGGAAGACATATTCAAAGGACTCCAAGTAGAGTTTTTTCTACCCATAATAAATCGTAAACGTATTTCCTAATTAGGCCTATGGATTTTGGCTTGTTAGTAACTAGCTGTGTGACCTTGAGGAAGATCGCTGGTCATCCCTATTACCATAGCTGAAAATCGAGTGTGATTGGGTGATCTCTGGCATCCATGTAAGATTTAAGTTAGATTCTCTTATTTCAGGCCTATTATATATTTTGACTTCTTCATACATATATATATATATATATTTATATACACATATGTATATATATTTATGTATATAAATATATATGTATATAAATATATATGTATATAAATATATATGTGTGTATATACACACATATATGTTTTATTAAAGTGTCAGCCATTTTAGAATTTCAAAGAAAATTATTATGGCCATGGTCCTGGCTAATTTAAGTTGACTTTGGCAGCAAAAAGTGTAAATGGGAAATTAAGAAGTACTGTGGTCATTTTTTTTTTTAATTTTAGGAAATTCCAATGTGGTTCCCAAATAGGTGCAGGAGTTCTTTGTATATTTCCTTCTCCCTTTTTATATGCAGCAAAATCAAATTTGAAGGATTTTTGAGAATGGTAAAACTGCTTAGACTATAATCAACAAGTAGCTCTTGGGGAAAGCTTTTTTCTCCTGGGGTGCTACCTTCAATCTGATATTCATTTTGGCTCAGATCAGTTGTAAATACCATCCTGTTTCTGCGAAATGTAACTGGTGTTTGCTCTGGGCTGATGGGACAGCCATGTGCTGTTTGCTCTGTCAGTAGCTGTACCCGAGTATCCACAGTACATTATTCAGATCAGCTCTCATGAACCAGCTGTCATAATTCCAGGTGGACCGTTCAAAGTCTTTTTACTCACAGCAACAGCTGTTGCCACGCTGGTAGCTTAAAGAGCAGTAGTTGGATGAATCAGCCATTGTTACAAATTCACTTTTTATCTAGTAAACAGTTTGCACATACTAGCGTGACTGAAGATATTTCCAACCTGGTCCGCACTGAAGTGATATGAACACTGTAAGCCTTATCTGTATTTTGTTAAATTGTTTGCTTATTACCAACACTTATCTTTTAAGATACTAAATAAAATCTACATGCCAACATTAGATTTACAAAATTTGTAATTCTATTTCCTGTAATATTGCTTTCAATCTCTCAGTACACAACTACGCCCTAGTTTTTTTTTTTTTTACATTTGCACACATAGATTGCTGAAAATATTATTACTGTTATTTTAAATATGTGATAAAATTTCCAGAGCTTGGATTATTGCTAAGGAGGAGATTGAAATATAGAATATTTCACTATTGCATCATTATTTGCAAGTAAAAGAAAACTCCAAACAACCACTAAAGAAATATTTTTAAATAGAGCTCTCCTACATAGTGTGTTAGTTAACAAGATTCATTTGCTGATAAATGATATGCACATATGAAAAATAGTAAAAGCAAAACAAAACAAGCCCACAAATGATCTGGCAGCCTGTGGGAAAAAAAGTGTTAGTTTGAATGGGTTAAATAAGCCTTTATTATTTTGTTTGAAGCTATTAATTTTCTTATTGTGTATATGAATACATATATACATGCATGTGCATTTATGCACACACGCACACACACACATGCACAGACACACACAAAGCCTAAAATTGTGATTTAAGTGTTTACTAATATTACAAACAGAAGTATGTGATACCCGGGCCAAGGCATAGCATTTTAGATTCAAAAGTAATGGCATTGAAATTCATAGTACTTATAGTTTTTGGCTTTTCTCATTCTCAAACCTGCGTATACTTAATTTTTTTTACTTAATTTTTTAAATGATTTCTATAATCCCAAACATTATCTCATCGTATAAATAGTTATAGGTAGATATAGCTATAGATAAGCATTGTTAAGGTAAAAATATATCAACTAATAAGCTTATTATATGTGGATATATATATACACATGATCAATACTTATATAAATATAAAAATCAATATGCATTTTGCATAAATATAAATATAAAAGAAACATGTAAGTGACTATTAATTTATTTCTAAATATTAAATAAAATATTAAATATATTATAAATACAATATTTAAATATTGAATACAATATAAATATAAAATTCATTGCATAAATACACAAATATTTTATGTAGATACAAAAATCAATATGTATTTATTTTTAATAACTTTTATAGCTAGAATGTTTAAATAACATATTCCCTCTGTGGAGGGCAATTTGTATTGTAAATAAAGTATTACTTTAATAAGTTCTGCTTTTAATTAATCTGTGTGTGGATAGCTTTTATCACAGTATTTAATACTATTAGAGTATTTCTTTTGTCTAATAAACTTATAACCTATTTAATAGGAAAAATTGACTTCTGTCTTATAATCAAAGCCCCATTAAATTCACTGTAAGAGTATATCAGTATGTAATTCAACTGAAACCAAATGCCATCATGGTTAAGGCTCATGCTTTTGGCTATAGTAAGGAAATTGTATTTTACAGAAAAACATTAAAAATGTACCTGACTTTTTATCATTATTAAATGCCATTTGAGGCTGTAAGGTATAATGGGATGTACATTAGATGGAGACTCTGGGAACCCTATTTCTAGTACTGTCAGACATGTGATTTGACAATTAACCTAACCTCTTAGAGAATCAGTGTTTCATGAGTAAAATGAAAAGTTTAAATTATAATACTTCATTTTACAATTGTATTTTCATTAGTCACCATCCAAACATGGTCTTGTTTCCCAAGAATATGCAGTCATATATTGTATATAGGCTAAGTGATACTTTATAAATACTCCATTTAGAAAAAAAAAAAAGAAAGAAAAGGTGCTTCATATACTTTGAAAAGATTTAAGTAAGAAGACTGTATAAGATGCTTTTGCTATCATGTTAATCACATTTTACAGTATTTAACAATGGTGTAGGCTTAAGGCAGAATATCCATTTTATATACAAATAATTTGTCAGTTAAAAGTGCATTTTCTCACTACCTATCCCATAGTCCAGTTTCTCTTTTCAGAGATAAATAAACTGGGGGCCCAGTAGATTAAGGAGTTTGTTGAAGGTCTCATGGCATAGTGGCAAGAAGTTCAAGAATACAACCTTCATGGCAGAAGCCCACAGGTGACCACTTGTTCCAGGACTATGCCTTGTTGTCTTCAGAGTTTCCTGACCTCAATGCATTGTCTGTGTACTAAGATGTCTTCATTAAATAATCTTCATGATGTTAGGTTATGAAACACTCAGGCAGAGAGGCAATTTTAGGATTCTCTTGAAGACTTAGTCAGATTTCCCAAGATTTTGGACATGGTAAACTCTTAATGATTTCACTTTTACTCTTAAATGTAGATACTGCAATTGAACCAGATGTTCTTATGGATAGGTTAAAAAATTAGGAAAAATATCCATACTTTTTCTAACTGAAATGAACTAGTAAGAGGTCTTTAAGAAACCTCATAGAAATTCTCTTGAGATTTCTAGCAGCATGTGTTAACTAGAAGCTAAGTGATAACTAGGAAATGTTTCAATACCATAACACACTTCTGAAAATAAATATAGACATGCAAAAGAAAATTGCCAGAAACCAACCAACGAAACAACCAACAAAAAAATTTAGAATATGCACCAGGATAAAGAGATATAAATTCTATGTGATTACTAATCTCAAGAAGGGTGACAAAAGTCTTATTGTTTATCTTGAATGAAGCTAAGGAATGTTGGCACTTATGTAAAATCATGTTTCCTTATACCCTTTCTTTTTTGACTGTGCTAATAATGTCCTTTGACTTTTTCATATAACAGCAGCAAAGACTTAAAGAAACAAGGTACAAAATGAGGAATTTTCAGCTTCATTTTATTGACTCATCTAGCCATGAATATTTTAAAGGGGAATATCCTCTTGTTTTATGGATATTTGGAAAGAGTATAGGAGTTATTTCTTGGAGATATAATAGTTTACTTACCTTTAGTCAAGTTGGAAGAGGAATTTATTGACTAAGCCATGGAGTAGGAATAATAAATCATAAGCAATTGTGCTGTCACAGAAAATCTTTGAATCTATCTATCTATCTGTATCTATTTATCCATCAACTCCTGTATGAGCTCTTCACATTCTACTTATAGTTTCCTTTTCAGCTTAAGGCCTTGTAGTTCATTAAAATGCAAATAAGCTGGGAGGAGTGGTACTATAAAGCATCATTAGTATTTTATGGCTAAGGCTAGTGAGTCAAAGTCCTCCTTGAAATTAATTTTTCACAAGAAAAAGAAACCATGAGAACTCATGTGAGAGAAGAGTTGAAGCACTGTGCAAGGGCAGAGAGGGGTTCTACATGTGGCATAATAAAAGGGTAATAGATTTAGATAGCCACTAATGGCTGTGTGTACATGGGAGGAACTTATAGCTTCCCTGGTCCTCAGTTTTCTCATCTGTAAAATGGACATCATGATTTTTAGTAACGCTATGTACCTTGAAAGGTTATGAGAATAAATAAAACCTAAAATAGTCTCTGGCGTATGGTCTCTCTTCCTGTTTCTCAGTTGGCCTAAAAGTAGTATTTATTCATCTACAAAATAGAATACACATTGTGATTAATTGGACTTCAAGATCTGAGTTAGGAGAGTAGAGTTATTAATTTTGATAAAAGGCACCATGCCTCTATACTTTGTAAATTCTGAATTGTCTCCCATTCATATTTACTGATTCCACTCATACCCTCCCTTTATTAAAATTTCTTTTCAGTACTAGAGTAGATGAGACATACAAGAGGGATAAGATGTTCCAGGGTTAATGAAAACTGAACAAAGGATAAGAGCCCAAGTTAATATTCCTTCAACTGAATCACAGGCTTATTATTAACTATTTGTTTATCTATTTAATATTATATGGTTTTATATATTTTATTTATTATATCATTATTGCTAATTTATTTATTTTGTGAGTGAGAGAGTAAAAACTTAAATTTTTTTTATTTGTTTTTATTTGTTTTTATTTTTTTCTTCCGGGTGATTCTTTTTTTTTTCTTCTTCTTTATTAACGAGTGTGAATCATCCCATATTTAAGTTTGCTTTATGGTTGATTCTGAAATTTGGAGTGTAGTTTTATATTTCTCATGATGTTCCCAATGCTTTTTTTCTTGATTATCAAAGACACATAGAACTTTTTAAAATAATATCTATAACAACATCCATGTTTTTTATTGAAGTATAATTGGCATACAATATGTATTATTTTCAGATGTACAATATAGTGATTTGACCGACATTTGTATACATTGTGAAATGAGCAGCACAATAAATTGTAGTTACCATCTGTGACCTTATGAAGTTAATATGGTATTATTGACTATTTTCTCCATGCTGTATGTTACATCCCATGACTATTTTCTAACTGGAAGTTTCTACTCCTTGATCCAAAAAGCAGCATCTCACAGAATCAAACCAAGTAGGTAGATGAGTCCATTAGCCAATAAACACATAACATAAATAGATGAAAGATGTTTTGTGTGATTTATATATACATACGTGTGTGTGTGTGTGTGTGTGTGTGAGCCAGCTGCCTAGATTTGTTTGGTTTCTCTCAGTTCTTACTGGCTTTTTGTCTATGGACACATTTTGTTTGCTTTCTTCTGGATTCCAGCTTTATGAAAAATGAAGATTCTAAATAGATGTCTCAAACTCTGTATGTTGAACTCAGTTGTGAAAAAAATATATGTTACACCCATACATCAGAAATCGTACATAATGCAAAAACCATTTTATTTGTCTACTACCTGACCTGTAAAAATGTGAAAATGCCCATCAGAGAGTTAAGAATATGTGACAAGGAGGATAAAAGATTGAGAATCCTTAATAGTTACATGTGGAAGTGTTTTGGTAACAAATTAGTACTGATGAATTGGTAACATCTTACAGAGACACACTCTGTTTTAGTTAAAAGGATTTAGCGTATTTCTTGGCCCTAGAAACTTTAATCCTATAGTTAATATTGATAGGAACAATTATCTGAAGTTAAAAAACCAAACAAAACTCTCATTAAGTGCATGTTTTTTTTTTTAATTTTTTTAATGTTTATTTATTTTTGAGAGAGACAGAGACAGAATGTGAACGGGTTGGGGCAGAGCAAGAGGGAGGCACAGAATCTGAAGCAGGATCCAGGCTCTGAGCTGTCAGCACAGAGCCTGACGCGGGGCTCGAACTCACGAGTTGTGAGATCATGACCTGAGCCGAAGTCGGACGCTCAACTGACTGAGCCACCCAGGCACCCCTAAGTGCATGTTTAATTTAGGTAGAAGTTAGTCATTAAGTATGTATTTTTGTTAGTTTCCTAAGAACATAGATTTGTATCATATTTTTTTTTAAATATTAAAGAGGAAATCCATCTGGTTTAAAATTTCCCAGGGATAATATTTAACAATATAATGTTTTAATGAACACAATAAATATGAGAAATACAGTGCATGTAATAAGACAAAGTTTTGCATTTTTATCATTCAAATGAAAGATAAATTTCAGGACATGATGTATGTAAAGTGCATTTAACACTGTATTTGATACAGTTGCTGATGTTTGCCTTCCCTATAACCTCTGGCATTTCAGTCCAAGTTAATCATACAATGTCCCAGTGACAGGGCCACAAAATTAAACTTGACTCTCTCTATCACCCTTACAAATCCCCCCACCAGAAACAAACTCCCTATCACCTGCCAGTTTATAACCAACTTCTTTCTCTGTCCTGCTGACAGTAAATCCCCTCACTAGCTAATTGAACAGATGCACCCAGTATTTCCAGAAGATCCACAAAGCTGGGCTTTGATGGACAGCAGAAAGTGGAACAATGAGAAAACAAAAGCCTTTAAACTGAGAGCACTGCTTTGTTCTGCTTAAAACTTTAAGGTCACTCCAGCTCGTTCTGACTATGGGGATCTTAATTTTTACTCCACCAATTTACTTGCAGCTGTCATTCTTTCCAATATTAAAAGTTCAGCTCTTCAAGTGTGGGGAATTGGGGGGAGAGGGGCGGGAAATGAGAAGAGCTTGTTATAAACTAAAAACAGCAAAAACAAGTAAAATCTGGCTTGGCTCTCAAGTACAAAAAGTTATTTTCAAAGCCTATAAATTATGACATAGTGATTAACATGTAATTTAAATATATTTAAACAACAATTATATCACATTTCCAGCCCAGCTAATTGGCCTCACAGATGTTCCCTTGTAGCTGCATTGCCCTTCCAGGGGGAAATGAATGAGGTGCTTTTTATCATGGAAAACAGAAAAGAAAAAAAAAAAGCAAATGAAAAAAATGAAAACAGAAAAATAAAAAGCAGCCAGTAACCCTAAAAACAATGAATGCTTAAGGGACTTTGCCTAGCATTTTTTTTCCATTTTAATGCAGAAAACTAGGAAAAGCATGAAGACACTCCTATTACTGTGATGGTATCTGGCAGTGTGTCCAGATATAGATTTGGCAGGTTGCTGACGGAAAGACTTGTCAAAGCAGGGACAGTGCCTGCATTCTAATATGGCATGGCCTCTCTTCAACAGATCTAGTTATTTTTAACACAACATCTTTACAATTGAAGGCAGTCCAGCTCACGTAATGAATATATATAATAAAGTATTTCCTGATGAAGAATGACTTGTAACTTGTTCCTTTGATCATCTATCCCTCAAGTTATATAAAATGCAAAATGTACAGCAGTCAGTGCTGTTTCCTAAGCTGTGATTCTAGTCAAACACGAACCAGTACAGCAATTGTTGGGAGGTTAGAGGCCAAAGGAACAGCAGTAATTACTAATATTTTGGAATACCTTTCTAATATGTAATCTTAGAATTCAAATAAATTCACCGCAGTTTCATTTTACTCTTGCCTTTTCTTCTAATAATCCCAGGTAATATTTGATCATTCAGTGTAAATTGCAAAAGGCCAGTGGTCATGTCTCTCCTGGTGCCTAATGGTATCTCCAGCATATTCGTTAAATGCTTGCTCAATAATTGGGGTTGAATGATAGGACAAGACCAAGGTTGAAGATATGATAAAGTTCCACTAGGCAGTTGCCGTATTTTTCCCATACCATCCCTCTGTTTTGCATATCACTGGCAGCAAATTCCTCTCAAATTTTACGAGCAAATGTATTTAGCTTCATTTCTAAAGGATAACAAAATATACCTGTATTTAAGGTGATGTAGAGAACAGGGAAACATTTTTAAATGTGTCTTTGATGAGTAGCTCTGGCATTTTGATTGCTTGACTTTAAAAATCTGATTTAGCATATGTGAATATTTTATTTTTTTATATCCTCTTCATTTGCTTAGTAGTGCAGAGCTTACAAAGTTCACTTATATATACCATTTTACTTTGTATTCACTAAGAGTAAGACAGAGGACAAGGATAAAAATGAGGGTCTGAGATGTTTCTTGACTTATCACATCACTTGTAACTGGGACTGGGGCTAAAATATCTAACAAATCATAAAACAATGTGTCTACTAGACAATACTACCTCCTATGTATAGCATGTTAAATATATCTCTACTTTTCCGCATCATGATCTTCAATACGTTCCTAGTTATGTCATTAGAGAATGAAAGAGATTAATATTTTCTACGCCATCATGTAGATGACTCAGTTATGGGGAGAGTTGAAATGTAAACTTAATGTAGGAGTTCAGACCTTGTCCCTTGATTAGTCCAGTTAATTATAGGAAATTGTGTTATCCAGTTGTTATTAATTTACATTAAACAGTTAATCTCCATGGAACCACATTCTGCTTAGAATGTTTTATGAACCTCTAAATTGTAAAAACATTGGCCTGGAATAATACTTAGCCAAGTTTCATACATGTATGCAGAAAATGCAAGCTTCATAACATCAATTGTTTTTCCTGAATTATTTATGATCTCCAGTGTCTAGAAAAGGGCCTGGCTTAGTAGACTAAGGTTCTCAAAAATTGTATTTAATGGATATGTATATTAAGAAACAGTGTTGATATTCACATAACCCGCTCTATTTACCCCAAGGAATATTGTCCTTAATATTTTATCATATTCTTGTATCCACTTTTTTTAACCCATAGGATGGAGTATTAAGTTATAAGAATACAGATGCCCTTATTTTAATGTTTATTTATTTTTTGAGAGAGAGACAGACAAACAGAGAGCATGAACGGGGAAGAAGCAGAGAGAGAGAGGGAGACACAAAATCTGAAGCAAGCTTCAGGTTATGAGCTGTCAGCACAGAGTCCAATGTGGGGCTCGAACCCATCAACCATGAGATCATAACCTGAACTGAAGTAGGATGCTTAACCAACTGAGCCACCCAGGAGCCCCAGATACCTTTTTTTTTTAATGAAATCTGATTTTAACTGATTCTAAATACATGAAAATAATATATATAAAGCATATTTCCACGAAAGGAATTAATTTTCCAAGATTTCCTTCCTTTTTTTTTAACTTACAAAAAAATAAGACTCTTTGAAGAGAAAACAGGTGTACCTTTTTAGTTTTTTAATTAATTTATTTAAATTCAAGTTAGTTAACATACCTTGTAGTATTGGTTTCAGGAGTAGAAGCTAGTGATTCATCACTTTCATATAACACCCAGTGCTCATTCCAACAAGTGCCCTCCTTAATGCCCATCACCCATTTAGCCCATCCCCCCACCCACCTCCCCTCTAGCAACCCTCAGTTTGTTCTCTGTATTTAAGAATCTCTTATGGTTTGATAGTATGCACCTTTTTAAAGGAAAGACTAAGAAGTTGACCCTTTGCTGAAATGGTGAAAAACAAATGTAACTTGATAGTAAAAATTATTCAAGGAAAATTGAAATTTGCTTTTATCTCCTTCTAGATAAGTTTCTTTTTACAAGGGAAAACCAATGCTGTGGCATGTGGCCATTTCAGTCATATAACATGTTAGGAAGGAAATGGTTCTTTATTTAAAACTATATTTAATAATTTACTGTCTTTATCTTTCTTCTAGGGTTAATCAGAAAAATATTCATGGTCAACTTAGTTTTTAATCCATTTAAAAATTTCACTTTTTCTGTATATTTTTTCTTTCAGGGATTGAATTAAAATATTTCATATTCTCAAAACACATAAATAAACTCACGTGTAGTCAGGATGCATAAAAATTTTACCATTTAGCAAACTTCACTGTTGTGCATGTTTTCCTCTTTGGTTCATACAACTCATGCGGCTTTTTTTTTCTTTTCATTCATATTACCTCTTATTATATCCATCATTCCATTTTTCTTTCCTATTAGAGTGAAATTGGACACAGCCCTCCTCCTGCCTACACCCCCATGTCAGGAGTAAGTATTTCACAATCAACCTTCATCTTTTTTGTATTTTTGGTCTTCGCTTATCATGTTTCTTCTCTCTTGTCTCTCCATAATTTTCTCATTTTGCTTTTGCCAACAGTGAGTTCATAATTTGCTGTAGATTATATAGCTGGGCTTTGTGGATATGTTTTATCTCAGGAGATAATCCAAAGTTGAGATATCATGCATCAACAGTAACTTTTGATTTTTACCTGAGGGATTTACCTGGACTCATAAATTATGCTTCCGGTTGAGGAGGTTACCTTTTATTCCCCCCATGATTACAGGTTGTGTGCGAAAAAGTCAGAGTCTCCATGAAGATTCTCTAGTTAGGTACTTGGAGACTCAAAGTCAGAATGACCACAGAAGAGAAGGCAATAAGGACATATCATCATCCAAATGGCATCACTGTGCTTCTGTTCTTAATGGCGACTGTCTACAATCAATAGCATTTCCATTTGTCACGAAATATGAATTTTATATAAAAAATTGGCAACTGTAGGGAAATAATATGAGACACTTTTTATTAGGTCATTTGTTAGGTGGTCAGTAAAATTTAAATATTTATTTCCAAATTGTTTCCCCATGATTTACTTTAAAAACCAAATTGGAATTTTAGGTGTTTGTAACCCAAGCTTATTAGCCATTCAGGGAAAAAACTCAATTAAGACACTCTGACTTTTATCTAAAAGACAAGATCTCATATCCTTTGGGTTGTTTTTTTTACAACTATTCCTAATACTAACTTCCATCCAAATGTGTCTCTCCTATTGACAGAACCAGTTTGTATACCGAGACGGGGGGTTTGCTGCAGAGCAAGGAGTGCCTGTGCCGTACAGAGCCACGACCAGCACAATCCCAGAAGCTCCAGTTGCTCAGGGGGCTACAGCCGAGATTTTTGATGACTCCTGCTGCAACGGCACCCTACGCAAGCCAGTGGCACCCCATGTTCCAGAGGATAGCAGCACCCAGAGGTACAGCGCCGACCCCACGGTGTTTGCCCCAGAACGGAGCCCACGAGGAGAGCTGGATGAAGAAGGTTACATGACCCCTATGCGAGATAAACCTAAACAAGGTACAAACAGAATGTTCAAAAATGATTGCCATTCAAAATTCACTCCCATCAAAATAAGCAAAGTATAGAAGGGAAATTGACAAACCACCGGACTGGGTAACATTTGTGACCCGGAGAAGGCCTAAGGTGCTGCTCTATGTAGTATGCTATCCAAATCCACAGCATTACATCATCTAGAATTGCATTCTGATTTTTTAGAAATCAAAATCTCAGACACCACCTGAATAGAAATCTGCATTTTAACAAGATCCCTATGTGACTTTTATACATAATCAAGCTTGAGAAGCACTGATCTAAACATATCTTTATTGAAATATTTGAGTGAGGTAACATATCACAAGATTTCACAACCATTACTTTATTGGACTCATATTGAAGATCATAAAGACTGGTATTTTCATGGCACCAATAAAATATTTGGTCAATTCTTTAAAATTTTGTGTCATCAGAATGACTGTTCATTATAGAATATTATGATTTCTTGTATGACGTATGACACATTTCAAATGTTAAAGTTCTGACACTGTGTTTACTTGTATGTCTACCATCATGTCTTGAAAATATTCAGTTTGTGGTTCTACAAAGTACAGTGATAACTTTACAGAGCTGGTAGTAGAAATGTTAGACATCCAAATCAAGTGACATTTCACTTTTGAAAAAGCCACTCTCCTTCCATGTTAAACAGCATCACAAAAGGAGAAGATGGATGATTGTTATTTAAAACTGATTACTGTGTCCTAGAGTCTTTGGTGTCAAGTAAACTTTAAGACTCTCTGCAAGGGTCCATTATGTTCCTGATTATATGGTTATATTCACTTTTATAAAATGCAACTAAGGGATCCCTAAGTTCAAACTGTAAATAACCTACTAAAGTTTATCTGTCTACATGTATGTAAGATAGTAGTGACACACACGTAGGTTTCGAGAAGATTTGGCAGATTCCCCCAAAAGTAGAATACTCTCTGGGAAGATCCTCAGCTCAACCATAGAGTTGTTTCTCCATTTATAGCTACATGGCTATGCAAGTTTGCATCAGGACAATACATAAGTAGATTCCATTGGTGTAAAGTAACATGAACTTTCTAAGAAAACACAAGCCAGTCAATATAGACTCAATGTAGAGCCTCCCTAGATTTTGTCTCTGAATACAAGTTTCCATAAAAGATTTTTGTACTCCAGCCTGCTTCTCAGAGACTAAAGAATTTTAGTATAGACAGACACTCCTCCGCTTTCAGGAATCTGGTAGGGAAAATCAAATTCTGCCTCCTGTGTAAGTTTTTACATACATTGTTCTTAAAATGACAGTTGCTTTGAGAACCATTCAAATTCCAACATGTTATGAAGTGAAAAGTTCTCCCTACTTCTTTAGGGACAATAATGAAAACAGTTCAGTAGAATGAGATTGTTCAATAGGAGTTTTAGATCTGAATTCTATCTAGTTCAATACTAGTTGTATCCTTAATACATCTTTTAATCTCAGTTTCCTGTTTATAAAACTGAAAAGCTACAGCTTGTCCTTCCTTGCTCATAGGATTGCTGTGAGGATGATGTTAGTTCCTGTAATTTCTGTATATGATTGTGGGCTAGTCATTACTATCTTTTAACTTGCACAGGATGTTAAATACTTAACCATATCCAGCAGTCCTGTATCCAGGGAAAAATAACCCTGAATTGATGATTTTTTTTCTCTACTTGTCAAGCTAAGTATAGAGGGTAGAAAATTTGTTTCAGAATGATGGCATCTCAACAATTGTGCCCTTTTCCTGGCCCAACACCAAAATAGGAATAGGTAAAGTGTCATTTCTGTGGATACAGTGAAAAGAGAGGACAAAAAGTGGGTCTACTCTATGTAGATGTGTATACTATATACACAGAGGTGGAATTAAATTTAAGGAGAAAAGTATTGGTTAACAACCTTTAAAAAAATTCTGTGTCAATTCCTATTTCATATTGATTTATTAGATGGAATCATACAATATAGCCACTCTGTGACTGGTTTCCACCTACAAAACAGTCATTTCATATGATTCAAACTAATAGTTTGCTATTTTGTGATGATGGTCAGCCCTTGGAAGTAAATGTTATAATTATACTTTATTCTTAAGCATATGTAGTCTTAAACATATGTAAGGCATGCCAATTTAATGATGTTAGATGTCCATCAGGTATTTTTATCAGTTGAGTCTTTTCCTTAGATGTTTCTTTTCCTATGCATCAGGCTTTCTATGAAACATCTGTAATCAAATCTATTTTACCTATATGAGCATCACAGCAAACCACACAGACTAAAAACTGCTATTCCTTCACTTCATCCATTCATCTTAGCATGGAGTTAAGCTATAGACATTTTGATTTTTCAATATCCTTTTAAAAATTCAAATTTCTTTGCATTTAAAAGCTATTTAACCCTGATAGATTGTGTTGTTTTCCAACAAAAAGAATGCCGACGTTTAGAAAACAGAAGCATTTAAACAAGTGGCCCCATATATAGGAGATAAAAAATACAATTAGGAAAAAAAAGGAACAATTTAGGGGACAGGAACTCTGCTTCTGGCCTGCGGTGCCTTATTTAGTCACTAAGAGTTTTGGCCCACTTACTCTTTTTTCATATGACAAAAGTAATCAACCAAGCAATCAACATAGGTAATCAACAAAATAGTTTTCGTGAGAATTCATGAAGACAAATCTGTGGCTTCATTGTTCTGGAACAAGAAGCTAACCATCCTATATAAACATTTTCCAGAAAGTGGATATTAACTGATATTTTTGTATTCCATCAGAATACCTGAACCCTGTGGAAGAAAACCCTTTTGTTTCTCGGAGAAAAAATGGAGACCTTCAAGCTTTGGATAATCCCGAATATCACAATGCTTCCAACGGTCCTCCCAAGGCAGAGGATGAGTATGTGAATGAGCCACTGTACCTCAACACCTTTGCCAACGCGTTGGGGAATGCCGGGTACCTGAAGAACAATGTACTGTCTGTGCCAGAGAAGGCCAAGAAAGCATTCGACAACCCTGACTACTGGAACCACAGCCTGCCACCCCGGAGCACCCTTCAGCACCCAGACTACCTGCAGGAGTACAGCACAAAATATTTTTATAAACAAAATGGACGGATCCGGCCTATTGTGGCAGAGAATCCTGAATACCTCTCTGAGTTCTCGCTGAAGCCAGGCACCGTGCTGCCTCCTCCACCCTACAGACACCGAAACACTGTGGTGTAAGCTCAGCGGTGGCTTTAAGATAGAGACACGCCCGCTCCAATTTCCCTGCCGCCTCTCTTTCTCTTATGGTCTTCCTTCTATTCCCAAGGCCAGTAGTTTTGACACTTCCCAGTGGAAGATATAGAGATGCAATGATAGTCATGTGCTCATCTAACTTGAACATTAGAAGGAAGAACTGAAAGAGAAAGACAGGAGGAACCACACTGTTTCTTCATTTCTCTGCATGGGTTGGTCAGGAGACTGGAACAGCTAGGGAAGGACCAGCAAATATAAGGCAATACTGCCTGCTGTCAAGCTAGTTCTCAACTTTTTCCCTTTTTTGTCTCTTTCTTTCTTTTTCTTTCTTCTTTCTTTCTTTCTTTCTTTCTTCCTTTCTTTCTTTCTTTTTTCTTTCTTTCTTTTCTTTCTTTCTTTCTTTCTTTTTTCTTTCTTTCTTTCTTCTAATGCAGATGCTTGAAAGACCCATGCTATCTGTTCCTATCTACAGGAACTGATGTGTACATTTTCAGTATCTTTGGAAATCCTAATAAAGTTTCCATTAGAAAAAAAAGGATAAACTTTTCTATAACATATGATAGTAACTGAGATTGAAAATCTAGTTTCTTTCTTCAACACTTTCTATCCTGACAAGCAAGAATGGCCAACTCAGCTTCCATAATTTTTAGATCTCTCTCAAAGTTATAGCTAGTAATTATGTTTGGAGGGTTTTGTTTTGCTTTGTTTCGGTCTGTCCTTTTGTATTACTTTTATTCCTATATTTTGACTTTACTTTCTAATTGCAAATATTTTTACATCAGTGTTTCTCATGTGTTGCTATAAATTGACAGCATTGTAAAAAATATTTTAATATGGTGGAATGGCCATTATTTTAAATATTATAGTCTTTAAAATTAGAAGGGGAGGCCAAGATATTAGTCAAATGTAACGTAAATTTATTGAATATGTACCCCCCACATCCTCTACACTCGTCAACATTTTCTTCTCCATAAATGACAGTACTCAATAGGCAGTTGTAATATAAAGAGTTAAAGGGAAACTAAGAGACAGTTCTGTGTGGTTCATGAAAACTACTGACACTTTCAGGGGTGGTCCAATGGGGAATCCATTGAACTGGAAGAGACACACTGGATTGGGTATGTCTACTTGACAGAAACTCAGAAATGTAGTTTGCACTTAAGCTATAATTTTATTTGTTCTCTTTCTGAACTCCATTTTGGATTTTGAATGAAGCAATATGGAAGCAACCAGCAAAATAACTAATTTAAGTACATTTTTAAAAGAGCTAAGATAAGGAAAGACTGTGGAAATGCCAAACCAAGCAAATTAGGACTTTGGAACAGTATCAAGAGAATATGGTGAGAGGTCCAGCACATTATCTACAAGTGATATCATATTTGCTACGCAAAGAAAATTATCCAGTTTGTATACTCCACATGAAGGAATGCAAGTAAGGATTGGCTTGATTCCATGGAATTTCTAGTATGAGACTCTATTTATATTAAGTAGAAGGTAACTCTTTGCACATAAATTGGTATAATAAAAAGAAATACACAAACATTTGCAGTTTATAGATAGGTTCTTGGGTCAAAAGTTGTAAATAAAGGTGAAAAATTTCTCATGTAATTATTTTAATATCCAACATACTAATCTTTTGATACTTTGTATAATAACACTCTCTTCTAACACATCATCCTACTTCTAGAACCATCTTTTTATGTATCTTTTTAAAGGAATACCTACTGAGTTAAGATGAGCAATGTGAACAAATAGTAGGAATGAGTCTCCAGGAACAAGAGACCTAATAAGGTCAACAGTTAGGAAAATTGGGTAGTCTCTCTAGGAAAATCTGTGTGGGCAGTCATTAGGATTATTTTTTTTTCCCAACGTTAAAATGTTGGGATCAAATTCAAGTATATTACCAAAAAGAAAGCAACAAGACTAAAAATCTCCATTGGTAAAACAGAGTTTAGAGAGAGAAAAAAATGGAAAGAGATTTAGGTTTCTGCCTGTTTTGAAAAAGTAAATCAATCCATCCATTCAACACCCTTATTTTTCAACTGATATTTATTTAGAGTCTACTAAAAGCACTGTGTAAATGGGGAACATCAACATAAATACAATATTATCCCTAACTTAATGATTTTAAGTCTGGATTTATTTGGAATGACATTTGAATTTCCCCATAAGTCCAAGGAATAAGATTTTATGGACTATTTTGTGAGTGGTCATCATAAAATCAGTTGTTTGCTAGAAGATCTCCCATGAATCCATTTGAAACATGAATTAAACAACCTACAAGTTACTGAAGTTGACTAATACGACCGTTTCAGTGTTACCATCCAAACACGTACTGGTCTAGAAGGATATTGCCTCACTGGCTAATTGGCCTATCTGGATTCTCAGTCAACAGCAGGTTTTTGGTCTTTGGCCAAGAACTTTGGAGGTGCTGGAACTGGTTTCTTACTAAGTTATGAGAAATCAGGTAAGCTATAAGAGTGAAATAGAGCAAGGGAGAGGTTTGTAAGAACCCTTCCAGTGATGTTCAACCATGAACTTTTCAGGGCTGAAGACACGGAATGACTCAGGGGCTAAAGCCGAACATCTTCAAACTTTCCCACTCATTTAGAGGAGTCTCCAGAGGAAGGGGACTTCACATCAGTTCTTATGAAAATTTGGAAATAAGCCTCCCTTTCTAGATAAATCTATAACAACTTACCACTGACAGCACCCTTGTTGGGTACTAGAACTTGATTTTTTTTCTTCTGATTTGCTATATTCATATGATTTTTACTGGGATATGGAAAAAAGAATCACTTATTTTGAGAAGGAAAGAAAAATAAATGTTTTACTGTGAAGGTAATAGAATGTATTCAGTGATGTAGTCTCTATTCTGAGAACACAAAACACTTACACATCAGGTAGTCTACCACTAATAACTAGAAATAGATTCAAGTATAACCCAAGATGACCCAAAATGCTTCACAAAAACTTTTTTTCTTTTGAATGCTTTCTGTAGTACACCTTTGATTTCAGTTGTTTTAGGATTTCTCTTTTGTTTTGTTTTTGTCTCCTAGAAAAACATACTTGAGAGTGAATGAAAGGAAGAAAAATCTAGTTTTATCTGTTCTAAAACAATAACTTATTCAACCCAGTAGAATGAAATTTTAAAATGCCAATTGAAGCCTGCAAAGGACATCAGGATATCAAATCCCAGAAGCTGATTGTATCAATGCAAATATGCAAAACCAATTAAGAAAATTAGTAGTAAAATTACACAGACTATATTTTTTGAAATCACCAAATTTTGTAGCCTAGCCTATCTTGGGGAATCCTATTTACAGACAAGGAAACACTGTACAACTAAATGGTTGCTTAAAGAACCATTCTTTAATTCTTAAATGAGAAAAGATATTCTCTAGACTAGACCCAGAACCACAAAGCGTCCTGCACCATAAAGAGGTGCTTGGATGGCTGAGTAACATTTGGTTTTCCAAATTTTAGTGGCATGGGTTAGGATGAGGGTTCTTTCTCAAGTAATATTCTTGAAAGAGAATGAAAACAAAAATACAAGCTGAAATCACATTAACATGTACAAACTAAAAAGAAGAGATTCTTCCTTAGTAGATCGGGAAGAATGACTGAACATTTGTATGTTGAGATGCAGAAAAGAAGAGACAGTGTTCTAAGTGTTACAATGTACGTATCAATACCTTCTAAAAGCAGGATGTGACATGGAGAGCATGCATATTCCCAATGCCAAGGACAAACCAGTAGAAGAACTGGGAGGTTCTGCTGCTAGATGAAGTCAGAGGGGCTATCAATGTGCCCCTCACTTTCTGAAGTGTCAAAGTGAAAAGAAGAAAAATAAGATTGTTTAAGCCCGACAGGGAAGGATGTAAATACATGTTTTCTAGAACTATCTAACCTTTATTTCAAAACTTGAATTATTCATCCATCTATAAATGTTGATTATTTAACTAGTATGTAGTTCATAAGGTAATAGAAAAGGTGATCATGAGAGCATGTATATAACTGGGCAAAACCATGATAATGCTGTAAGACGTAGATTTAGTTAGGTTTTCAGAAAATAAATGATTTTAATATTATTAAATAAATCAAACTAGAAAACTAACCACAGAATATTATGTAACAAAATGCAGGATATGAAAATGTAGGATGGATTTTGCATAGTATAAGATAAGTTTGCCACTTAAAATTGTTATTTGTTAGGTTTAGCTGAAAGTAGGCATATAAAGAGCTGGTTCCACTTGTGAAAACTTGATTTAAAGCGTTGCAATTAAATGTTTTTCTCATTCTCTTATTCTTTTACCATTTTTAATTGTATTAAGTGTAAGAGAAAAAAAATTTAATTTTTTTTTGCAAACACCACCTTGCAGAGTTTAACAGGCAAATATGTTACGTGACTTTAAGTAAGAGGTCTTCAAAATGAAGTAAAGGGAATGTGAATGTTCTATTACCTTATGCAGAGACAAAGATTGAGTGGTGCCATTTAGTAAGCAAACAAAATACATTTAATTTGTAAAATGTCCATTTTTCCCACGATACCCTCCCATTTTCAAAAACAAAAAGAAGCAATTAATTGACAAATTTTTGATAACTAATGCTAAACGAAGCATTTCAAACTGCTGTATTTCCATTATTTTGGACTCTAGTTATTAGACCAATGATTTTTAATACTGCAGACAAGAAGTCCAGGTGTTTAAAATTCTAGTTGTGAGAAATCCAGATAAACTAACTTCTACTGTATATGCTATAGGCAAGAAAATTCTGCTGTTCCTCCAACTGTGTATATGGACTTCGAAGGGCAGCCTTGAGGCCATACAGACACTGAAAGCAGACTCATGTCTCCTGATTGCCATTTGCGTAAGAATGAATGACATTATATAGTTGTAGGTTAGGTGTGATTTTAAAATAACAGTTATTAGTGGGACCTTGATTTTACTGATATCACAGTGGGGATAGCTTTTGTACATCTGGGTAGAATGAATACAATTTTTCTAATCCCAGAGATGCCTTTGCAAGAGTAGTTCTCTCCATAGTTGCCAGCATGAAGCTATTGTGGGCACGATGTTGGGTCAGGAACCCTTGTGTTTGTATGGACAGATGGCTTTTAACACCATGGGCTGCTTCATTCTTTTCATTAAAAGGAAAGTCTCTAGAAAATAGTCAAAATATCAGATACTCTGTTTAAGTCCCGCTGATTTTGTAGAGGTACAAAAATGTAGGGTGTATCACTTTTGCAGACTCCTGCCTCACCTCTTTCTAGACAGGTGATATTTTGGGCAGAAGAAAATGCTTTTCTTTCAATTATGAGCTGAAAACACTCTAAGCCCCAACCTCCTGGGGTGTCTCCTGCTTACCTTGGAAAATATTCCTTGACAGCTTTGCAAGTAAGCGATTATCTTGTTAGGAACACAGAAAAAGTAATATCTCTCTAGACCTTAAAGAAAAAGACCACCCTTACTTCTTTCCGCATTGGCACAGCCACCTCTGTTCTCTTCACCTGTCTACAACCTTAATTCAAAGTGGCCCTCTTCATGCTGTACCTCTGTGAAGCCATAGTGGGTCTCTTAGGTCCCACATGTTGCTTTGTGAAATACTGACTTAGCCTCTGCCCTCAAATGCCTGACTTCTCTGTAAAAGATTCTAGCAATGCAGACATTGTTTAAATGTCTTCTCAAATCGATTACTGCACAGAGTATGCTTTATGATATTAAAATTATTTTTCCCATAAAGACCAATTCTCTTACTATATCCTTCTCTGCAGAAACTTGAGTCGAGTCAGCCCAGTGATGAATCTTGAAATTTACATATGTGCACATACCCTTGGTAGGTCTTAGATTTAATCTTTTCATAGAAAACTTACACATGAGAAGTTAGTTTTGCAAGCAATTAACTTATTTACCTTACATATTTATTTTATTCCTGATCGCAAATGTTTTACAGCTGCTGTAACTTTTTTTTTTCACAAACGAAGAGTCTTATTATCAAACAGGTAAAGGTTATTCAGCTTTGAGAACCACCTGCCATTCCTTATTGGATCATTCATCTATCTGACAAATACATAATGAGGGCAGTTTCACTGCAATGAAAATCCATGTAGTCTAATAAGTTGCCACTTTTTTCTCTACTTTTAGTCTTTAAGGACATTTTTATTTCAATGCTCTAATGAATTTTCCCATATGATGAGAAGTGGTTATATTTGTACAAATATACAAATATCAGAAAACAAAGTTTCATACCTGTAGGTAATAGTCTAACCTGTCCAAACCACTTTGCCTTTACTGCTATTTTTTTATCCCTGATGTGATGTTTCCCCCAGGCCTGCAGCTCTCTTGAAAGAAATCATACCTCCTATATATTGACATAAACTGGTTCTTGAATACCATTTCCAGATTCTTCAGTTAATGGGGGTTGTTCCTTTTCCCTAATGTGAGAGTCGTTTTCCTGTATATTTCTGGATCTCTCAGGGGCTGGGAGGGGGGGAGTGAGGGGATGACACCATAGCACTCCAAGAATCCTTTTGGGATTACTCCAGTAATCAAGTATGGAAGTTATTTTCTAAATGTAGATATGTAAGTGGTTCTTTTAAAGTAAGGTACTTTGAAAAATGTAGCATAAATTGGTACTGCTGTTAAATGGGTCGATTATTAAACTGAGCAGCTGTGTGAGGGCAGCTAACTTTGAATGCACACCTCACTGGCTGGTGTGTCTACACTTCCTGTTGTGAGCACCAGGGACTTGCATCGCTGCATGTCGAAACTGCATCTTTACATGGTATATGACTAGTTGTTCATCTCTTTCTTAGGCACCATTATAACAAGATCAAATGGAAGTGAGATCAATTTGCAAGACAAATCATAGCACAAAAAAATAAGTCATGTTAAATCTTCTCTCAAACACTCATCTCATACATGCATCCAAGTAGTTGACTAAGATCAGTTCAGGTGATAAAGGGAGACATTTCACGGAAAAGGCAGAGGCTTAAGGTATTATATACATTCGTATTCATTTCCTTATGTTCTTAACTTGTAAACAGAAAACAAGCCCTCTCTCTTGTGAAGTATCTTCAGAGGATAGGGGTGCAAAAATACCTAGCTGGTAAGCCATTGATGTTTCATTTAAATCCCAGTGTTCAAAGTTAGCTGCCTTTTTGAAATAAACAAACAAAAATTACTACTGTATGTTTGAAAATGTGAATAGTATTTTTATAGCTTGTTAAAGACATGGCTAGTTGCATTTGTAAATAAGGGTCATGTTGCTTTGATTTTTTTTGTGTGTGGACATCTTTATTTGGGACATAATGTCTTTAGGATTGATTTGTATATAAGTAATTGGCTTGTGATTGTTTCCTTTTGGTTGGAAGTTATCATTTTGACATTACTTGTGATTCTGTGTTCAGCGCTATTGTGATGTGTTCAACCTCTGCACTCGCTTACACAATAGGAGATGCCAATTGTGTGTGGTGTAATGTTATTTTGATTTTTTTCTATTTTATCTATGAAGGATTATGCACTTAACACATACTAACTTTTTTAATGTTAGGTATATTTTAGTATAATTTCCCTTATTCTTTCTTCTCCACCAACCCTTCACCCCATTCTCCTTTCCTTCCCCCAATTCTGTTGTTATTTGAGAATGAGGGACAAACAGTATTTTAAATTTCTGTAATTAGGTTTTCAGTTAGTTCTCAAGGATCCTCTCTTGGCTCTTGGGAAAGGATTGTACCTGTACAAGGCAATTATAGAATGCGACCTGCTTTGCCTCATTCCGTACTGATCATCCCAGCTGAACAATTTGAAAACTGTTCTGCCTTTTTGTTACATGAATCTGTCAGAAATATATTTTTAATTTAATATAAATGAAATTCAATAAAATATGAAACAAATGTTCTCTTCTGTGTCGGAAATTTGTTATAAGAAAAACCAGTTGGGAAAGAGGAAGATGTGTTCTAGATTTAATAATTTGAAGATGTGAATATGGATTTATTTTTGTCCACATTTATGAATGCCAACTATTATTTCTTGAAACTCTTTAGTTCTTTGGACTGAAGCTCTTCAGTTGTTTGGAATGTGATACATTCCATAGGTTTTGCTCTAGTGCATATGCCTATTGATGTGTACATACTTACACCTCTGCACAGACTATGCTTAATTAACTAGTTGGGTTTTTTTTGAGTATATATATATATATATATATACACACACACGCGCATATATATGGAATATTTGGTAGGTTGTATCCAAATAACAGTAATATTTTTATAATTACTTTATTTCTGCCCCCATTGCAATTTACAAATTATTTCTGGCAAAGCTTTTGTTAGAAAGAATATCATATGTTAGTACCATGCTTAAAGAGCAGGAGAGGGACTGGGTCTGTAAATAGTCAATGAACTGATGAGTGACTTGAGATAAGCCCATGGAAATGTGTAAGAATAATTTCAGAGACATTAATGAAGTGAACAAGTTCCTCTCTCAGCTTCTTATTCTAAATTTTCTATTTCAAATATTGATTCTTACTCCTTCCTACCCCCAAAAGTGTAAGAACTTTAAGATTCTAATAGCTTCTTATTCAAGATTCTATTATTCTTTCAAACTACCATGGTTATTGGATGACATATGATCTTAACTGAATCAGTGGACAGAAAACATATCTTTCAACGTGATAACTGGAGTAAGTTCTCTTAAATCTGTTCAGATATGGGTCTTTAAAGATCCTGTTGATTGCACCACCTACTATTTGCATGGACACAAACACATTCTCTTCCTTAGATGTTGAGACCCATTAGTTTGGAATCACTGTCATTTCATACCTTTCAGGGTGAGATATGTCAAGGCACCATGTATTTTAAGTAACTGATAGGCTGAAGAAGAGGGAGAAACAATTTATGTTTCTAACGCTCTAAAGTACAGTTGACATTTCCCGTGACACCATATTACTTCTGGTCATCTAGATAAGGAAAGTAAGACTAAAATAACAAATTTAGAGTCATGTGACCTTTATTACTAAGTGGTTGTAGCCACCCTCAAAGCTGCATCTTCTGACTTAAATATCTTTCTTCTACTTAGTTAACCACTTTTCTTTCTTCCTCTGCAAATAAGAACCTCATTCTGATCACACCACACTTTATGCTGACACACTGAATCAATTTAAGACCACCAGTCATCTTCATCAGTCCCATGAGAACTGCTCTTCTGATAAAACTGAAAACCTCTCTTTGTCCCCTCAAACTACACAAAAACAACTCACCCATGATGGAGAATCAGACTCCTTTCATTCAAGAAAGATAAATGCAGCATAATAATAAGTAGAATTATTTTTTTAAATGACCATGTAGAGAGCCTACTGATTGCGTCCCTTTCTCAGGGTCTTATAAATCTGCCTAGTAGGGGCACCTATGTGGCTCATTTGGTTAAACGAATGACTCTTGATTTTGGCTCAGGTCATGATCCCATGGTTTGTGAGCCCCATGTGGGGCTCTGCACTGATAGCACAGAGCCTGCTTGAGATTCTCTCTTTCTCTGCCCCTCCCTCTCTCTCTTTCTCTAAAAATAAATAAACAAGAAATAAATAAATCTGCCTAGTGAAAGCACCACTTGTTCCTTACACGTGTCAGAGAAAATGGCATATAACTACACTTATGTCTGGCAATATTATTACATACAAGAATGTTCATCTAGGTGAAATCTCACATGAAAAACTGAATTTATAAATAACTTGACAAATTATCTACGATTTACTACATGCTAACTTTTCTGAAGTATAGCACAGAATCTGATACTGATCCAATGTCAAAACTTCAATTAAAATGATATTGGTAAGAGGAAAAACCTTATGGCAAAGTTGTGATGTTTATAAGGGAATAGAAGGTTAGAATCCAAAATAAATGTCACAATTAAGACTTGAATTCACAATTTAATTTTATAAGTCCTGTGGAAAGGTACACACATTTTTATACAGATCTTCCTTCACTTATGATGGGGTTAAGTTCTGACAAACCCATTGTAAGTTGAAAATTCTGTAAATAAAAAATGCATTTACTATACCTAACCTACCAGGGGCATGTGGGTGGCTGAGTCAGTTGAGTGTCCAACTTTGGCTCAGGTCATAATCTCATGGTTTGTGAGCTCAAGCCCCACCTCAGTCTGGGGCTCACTGCTGTCAGCGCAGAGACTGCTTCAGATCCTCTGTCGCCCTCTCTCTCTGCCTCACTCCCACTCATTGTCTCTCTCTCTAAAATATATATATATATATGTGTGTGTGTGTGTGTGTATATATATATATACACATATGCGTGTGTATGTATCTAACCTACCAAACATCATAGTTTAGCCCAGCCTATCTAAACTTGCACAGAGTACTTATATTCACCTATGGTTAGGCAAAATCGTTTAACACAAAGCCTGGTGTTTTATAATAAAGTGTTGAATATATCATGTAACTTATTAAATAGTGTACTAAAAGTGAAATCCAGAATTATTTTACGGGTCCAGAATGGTTTAAGTGTATCAATTGTTAACTCTGGCGATCACGTGGCTGAGTGGGAGCCATAGCTCACAGTCTCTGCTGCTCAGCATCATGAGAGAGTATTTATCTCAAATATCACTAGCCCCAGAAAAGATCAAAATTCAAAATCTGAAGTGTGGTTTCTACTGAATGTGTATCAATTTCCCACCATCATCAAGTTGAAAACTCTGAAGTAGAACTATTATAAGCCAGGGACTATTTGTATATACATATACATGTATTTATACATATACGTGTATTTATACATATACATGTATTTATACATATACGTACACATCAAGAGAGAGAATATAGAGACACAGTATATTTAGATATTTTTATGTATTACAGATTTCATACAGAATCTCTATTTTCAAGTGATTTTACTACAAGCCCCAAGATGTATATCATACTACAACTTACACTCATAAAATTGTAAACTGAGCAGGTGCATAGTTTGCTAATTGTATTTCCCTCCACAGTATCATCAAGCTGCATGATAAACCATGGGGACCAAAGCCACTAGACAACCATCTTAAGATTAGAAACAGAAGACTGTCACCCAGATAGCAATTTTAAAGCTATAAACAGAACAATTCACCACAAGATAGCAATCAGGAGACTGTAAACCAAATGGTACACATGAGACAAGCGAATATTGAAATACCTGCTCTTGCAAGTTACCCACAGATTTTTAAAAGAAATACACTTATCTTGCAAACCTGCTTATAACTCCTTATACTTCCAAGAGAAGTAGCATGATATACAAAATGCTACAATCCAAGTTTTTTGCCTTTTTTAGAAACAAAGAAAAACAAAGATTCCAAGTTTTAAAGACATATTCTATTAACTGCCCACTGATTCCTATAAGAGGCACATATGTACCATAAAATATCCTGAAAATAAAATCTTAATATGTCATTCCAATTCTGTTAAATGTCTTCTTATGTCATCTTCTTCCATGTATTACAGGGATTTATTGATTCATCTTGCCTTTACTCACTGCAAAGCTATTCTATTTATGTGGATTTCTCACCATTACAACAACATTAAAATAATAATAAACATTGATCGAATATTTCTCATATGTCTGGCCCTATATTAAGCACTCTGTATAGATTGTCTCTTTTGATGTTCGCCACATCACTGTAAGTTGGGTGCTATCATTCCTCTTTTCGTAAGTGAAATCTTAGAAAGGTTGAAAAGCTTGTACAAGGCACACAAAAAGTGGCATAGCTGGGCCACCTATCCACTTGACATCAAAATACTTTATCCCTTAAACTGTACTGTATTTATCTGGTAATAGTAACAATTATGGAGCAGGTGTGGTTTCTTCAAACATTTAAACTCAGATGTGCAATAAATGCAATTTTACTTTTTCCATAACAAAACTTAGTGTCTTTTCCAAATCTCAAGTTTATCCAGAAGTAGCAAACACAAACTGACCAATTAAGGATTTTTCAGAATTAATTCAAAATATACTCAACCAATTTAAGGTTTTTTCCAATTACTTTATCTCAGGGGAGACATCTAAATTCTGGGGCTTATATTAATAAAGAGTTGCATGTTGCAAGATAAATTAACCCTGAAACATCATTGGCTTATCACTTAAAGGCTTATTTCTGCTATGGGTCTGACAGCTTTCTTCCAAATGATTCTTTAGGAGACTGACCATTCTAGCTTCATCTGTGGCTCATCTATCTCAACATGTTACCTCTATGATTGCTGTAATAGAGAAAAGGATGTTGGGGGTTAGACAGGGGCTTTCACTGTCATAGCCCAGAAGTGGCATAGCACCTCTTTTCATGGACCATTGGTTAAAACTAGTCACCTGGTCCTACTCAAGTTCAAGGTAGTTGTGGGAACACATACATATATAGATACTGAATGAACATAAAGTTTTCTGACACATGGCTAATGTAGCATTATGTCAATGAAGGGAAATATCTAGTCCTTGGCCAATATAGGATGATGGCATCTTTTAGGATATACAGTGTAGTTCATATTATTGATCATGATCCTTCTTACTCTGACTTACACCAAAATGTCTACATTCCTATCTGATATCCAGCTATTTGGTCCAATACATATTCCACTGTCATACATCCTGAATGTGACCATGGTTCCTGTAGTCTCCTATAGACTCCTGGACCTTTCTAGAGAACACAGTAAAATTTGCTTGCTCAGATTATTTTGAGGCTCTAGAAACTTGGTTCTGCTACCTGAGATTCCCCATGCTAACACATCTACCCTCTTACTCCCAATTCAAGGGCAACTGCAATTCTGTGAAGTCACTTTTCAGGATTCCAGAAGAAAGTGAGTTATAATTTTCATTTCCAAATTTGACCTCAGGGAGGGTGCAGAACCAAATCATATTTCTATGCATAGAATCGAATTCTATTCATGGGCACTCACCCAGAACCTGTCATTTTTTCTCTTCATCTTAATTTTTCCTCTCCAGGTCAGAGTTTTATTGATTGGAAAGTGGGATTTGTGGGGAAGGAAGAGTAATGTGAAGTATTGGTTCTATCTAATCAATATTTTTCTAAATAGTGAATTTAAAAGCCAAGCTTTTGTTGTTTTTCTGGTTCTGTTCCTCCATGGAACCATGGAGGTTTCCCATCTTGTGGCCTGGAGAGTTTCTCACTGGGTAAAAAACAAAACACAACAAAAATTGTGTGTGCTGAGGGGAAAATAAGTATGTGTTAGTATGCTAAGCAAACTACATGCATCATGTCACATAATCTTTATAAATTATAAAGTTAGTGCTGTATTTTAATATCTGTTAGGTTCAGATGATAGTGGGACATAACAAATGGTCCTCAGTTAGAGAAAAGGCAAAACTCTTTATTACTTACAGTTTTGTCTGTGAGAATACTGCCATGCAGGGCCACACAGGAGGGTGCACCTAGAGAAAAGAATAATAGCAACCTGGAACTCTAGGGCAAAGTTTATATGTGGCAAGCGAGGTGGAGTTGGAGAAGTTTCACGGACTTTCTGTAGATCATTTAGAATAATTCCTCAGGCCTAAGGAAGAGGTATGTTTATCATCTGGGGGCTCAGTCAGTTGGATGTGTGTGTTGTAACCCAGGAGTTCTAGAGTCTGATAAGGAAAGAGATTGGCAAACTTCTCACAGAATATTGAGAGTTTCTAGCGATGATTGCAAAACTGGGTCAGACAGCACTTGTGAAATATTCTACTACAAGCTGTCATGTTTCCTCTTTTCAGTCAAAGTAATTGAAATGTAGACATATTAAGTTGCTTAACCAAAAGTTGCGCAGGTGGATTTTGGCTACACCGCTAAGTGAAGACGTTCTCTTTTACACCTTCTCTAGGAAGGCCTTATTGGGCTTTCTTTTGACCCTTCAGCTTGGATCTTTCTTCTTTCTTGAACACCATGTCATTTGCATAACTGCTAGAAGATATCATGTGTTAGTTTCTATGCATTTACCTCTCTAGGCTGTCTGCCCAGACTTAAACTTTACCTTGGCACATTTTGCTTTCCAAACTCTCAGTGCGTGGTATCCAGTTGTCCCCCTGGATTTTAACAGGTGGTGAAGAATGTGGGAGGAAGAAGAGAAACTGCTCTTACATTATTTTTAAAATAAATTCAAAACTTTTTTGAAAAAAATCTTTATATTAATAATAAAAATACTGTGTTTATTGACATAAATCTGGTAAAAGAGCATTTTACTATCCAATGGGTTAGATATAATCTGTTACTTTGCAGGGTAATTTTAAAGCATTTTATCTTTGTCAATAAGAGCATAATTGCTTAACACTATAGAAAATAACTGACTTCATTCTGTTACATGCTATATTCCCCCCTAACACTCAGTGAGTGACAGATCCAGTAGAAACCATCCTCAAGACATTTAATACTCAAATGGTCAGATGGGTCAACTTTACTATTGTGTGACAAATATACGTTTCTGTTCCAATGTTATTTAATTGTCTGACCTAATTCAAAGATTGTGGAAGTTGAAGAATTATAAGATGAAAAACATTCGTATCTTCCTTTTAGAATAGAAGGGACATTACGTAAAAGATTTTAATACTGATCTGGATTGAATTGGAAATCTCACTAAATATAGTAACAGTTCAACCATTGTTGTCAAAGAACAGATAACAAAGTACTAATCAGATGTTCTGCTGTTTCCCTGCCTACTCAGGAACTCATCTTGAATTTTAAGGTGAAGAGAGAAGAGAAAATACCAGAAAACAGTTCTGGTAATATCAACCAAAGGAATAAGATAGAGACAATTTAACAAAAATAAAATGGCTCTAAATGAACTCATCAGCTTGAAGAAATTTATTCAAGCATGAGTATTTGCTTTTACTTTTTTTTTAATTTTAGTTTTCTAAGAAAGTTTTAAATTTGTTTAAGAATAATGACTAAATTCACCATTGTGACAGTAAAACTCATTATTATAATCTGATCCACAGAATTCAAATTACAAATGCCCACAAAGCAAAACTATACTGTCTAGTCACCCACTCTTGATTTTCCTATTTCAGGAGACTCCCAGAAATCTAAATACTTAGGAAAATTCTATTCACCCAACTACCTGAGACATAGGAAAGATCTGTGTGCAAAGGGGAAACATATAAATGGAAGTTGGTTTTCCAATAGATCTATAGCAATAGCTAAAATAATGTTATTAAAGGAACTTTATACTTTAAAAAAAATGTTTTAATGTTTATATATATATTGAGACACAGAGCACAAGCAGGAGAGGGGCAGAAAGAGAGGGAGACACAGACTCTGAAGCATGTTCCAGGCTCTGAACTGTCAGCACAGAGCCTGATGCAGGGCTTGAACTCATCAACCACGAGATCATAACCTCAGCTGAAGTCAGATGCTTAACGGACTGAGTCACCTGGGTGCCCCAAAGGAGCATTATACTTGAAGCATAGTATATAAAACTTCAAAACATCTCAGAGACGTTCAATAAATGATTAATGACTTAAAATTGTTTCCTAGGAAGAAAAGCTGAAGGAACAAAATATAGAGAGCAAGGGATAAAACTCGGAGGAAGGAACCAATAATTCTTCAGGGACAAAAGGTATCAGATGAGTGACATAGCATCAGTGACTAGTCTAAATAATTCCCCAAATCAACTGACACCAAAGAACCAAAAGAACCGACCAAAACAGCTGCTGGGGTACTAGATACTTAGCTTATTTCTGTTGGTTTTTCTCTACAGCCACCACGGTCAGTCTTCTGCCTGTGCCCCTTTCTGGCATTCTGTCCTTTATTCAGGATGGAGATCTCACTACTGTTTATACTGCTCTCTAGTTCACAATAGCATGTTGCTTCTCAAGTGTCTCAGTGAGGTCTTCATCTGGGGGTGTAGAAGTGCAAATTCCTCACATGACAAAAAGAGAAGGCCACTGAGGTAAGCCTCTTAGATTCTGTTGCTCAGTAAGATTATTAAACGGATGAATTCTAGGCAAATATCAAATGCCATCTTGGTAGGGAACAGAAATGACAACAGACTATGTGCCTTGGGAATTGTGGGTGGAATGGAGAGGTTATATTGTGGGGGTCTGACTACCACCTTGAAGCTTTCTGATTCACTAGCAGGACTCACAAACCTCAACAGCAGGCTATATTCACAGCCAGGAGCAGGACAAAGTTATTCATTGGAAGGAGTCCAGAGAAGTCAAGCACAAGCTTCTGAGTCCTTCTTCTTTGATCATACAAGATGCATTTTCCCCTCTAGCCAGAAACTGTGGAGATGCATGCAAAATGTCTCTGCCCAGGGAAGCCTGCTCAAGTCTTGAGATCCAAGGTTTTCATGGAGAATTGATACACTCTGCTATGCAGTCAACCATCGTAACTGAAATTCAGAATCCCAATAGTGAAATGAGGAGCATCCCCAATCTTCATGTTTGCATGAATCCATGCTGACAAGTCCTGACAAGCTGGTGCAGTATGCCCCATCCCTCCAGGAATACATAACAACATCATCAATTAGTAACATAAAAGAATTCTGAGGACCACATTTCCAGAGTTTAGCCAAGGATTAATCATGGTTCCAGGCTCCCCTGGAAACATGCAATGAATGATTAAGCCTGATATTCTAACTCTTCCCCCAGATAGTGTTGACATGTTTGGGAACAGGATGAGAATGTGACCAATGATTACATTCCCCTGCCTGCTCTCTTACCCAACCCACAGCTTGAGGGAGACATTGTTGAGTGTTATTCTTTGATGTTGTAAAATATGGCAGGTCTGATATCTAGGAAAATTTTCTCCTGCTACTTGGGGATGGTAAGCTAGAGGAAGGTGCTATGGAGAGCTGCTTTTTCTTTTTTTTCCCAATGAACAGATGAACCCAGGATGCCAACTTTGTATTGAAGTTCTTAAGAGAGAGAGCCAGGTTGTTCTTTCCAGGCATGATGGAAATGATCCCAGAAAGTCAGCAGATATAACACAAACTCAATATTTTAGCTATCTTGGGCAAATTGTTTTTTAAGTTACTTTAGTTTTTGCTTTACAAATATTTCATATTTATTGGTTAAAATGAGAAAATACATATGCAGAGAATAAAAATTAAAAGTCATCATATGGCATATCATATACATAAATTCTTAAATCCAAACAGACTATTTTGCAAATTGGTATTGTTTGCTATATGTGGGGGATAAGCTTAGGAATCCCACAGGCTTACATCAATGGATTAATAAGGCATAAAGAAATACAAAGTCATAAAATGCTCATACCTGAGTTTGGGTAAACCAGATTGTCACTGCAAGAATAGGGGGTGCAAAGGCACCCCAAGAATAGGGAGGGACAAAGGTGTCAGGAATAGGGAGGTGCAAAGGCACCTCAAAATAGAGAGGGGGTGCAGATCCCCAGAATAGAGAGGGAGTGGCAAAGGCCTAAAATAGGAGTGAGCATAAAGTTTCCCAATACATAGGTATATGAAATAAACAAGATTAGATATTCAGGGTGGAAGCACCTCCAATTTAGTAGTGTAGCAGAAAAGGTGCTTTCACAAGAGGATAGGGCCAGGTTAGATAAATTGGTGAATTGGATTATGGACTGCTGTGCTGCAGGCAAAGCAACTCAGAGTGGAAATGGTTAACAAAGGAAAAGGTGCCTTGTCAACCCTAGGTTACCCCACCTGTCTCATCCCTTAGGCTAGTAAAGATAAACAGATGTGCTGCCTCATGTCTGCTGTAAGCAACCTTCCTCCTGACTGCCCGGCACCTGGATTTTGTTTTATATTGACCCAAACCCCAAACACTGTATATCTTCAAAACCCCCTTTTTCCCTCACGTCCCGAAGTTAATGTTCACAATTTCTTTGTTTCTTTGTACATGCCCATCATTTCTGTAAGCCTTCTTATCTGAATAAATACGGGGCAAAGACCCTTATTTGGGGCTCTTGTCTTTTCCCGGACAGCCATCTCTTGCTTTAATCCTGCATCCGCTCTTTTGCTGGCCAAAAGAGAACTTTAGACTTAGAGTCTATGACAGCTATATATGTTCCATTAACTTTTTCCTCCTTAACATATCATAATCATTTTCCAGGTCCATAAATACTTTTTTTTTTAATTTTTTTAATGTTTATTTATTTTTGACAGAGAGAGAGAGACAGAGCATGAGCAGGGGAGGGGCAGAGAGAGAGAGGGATACACAGAATCTGAAACAGGCTCCAGGCTTGGAGCTGCCAGCACAGAACTCAACGCAGGGCTTGAACTCACAGACCGTGAGATCATGACCTGAGCCGAAGTCAGAGACACTCAACTGACTGAGCCACCCAGGTGCCCCTAAATACTTTTTAAAGGTTTGTTTATAACAGGTGCACATTCTTGCATTATCTGGAAGTACTATATTTTTAACCAAATTATTTATTGATGACATCTACGTTGCTCTGGCCTTTCATATACATCATACATTATTTTATTAGGACAAATTATTAGAAGTTGAATTTTGGAGTCAATCAATGTGCACATTTTATTAAGAGACTGTGAAAGAATATTTTAGTTTGCCATAATTTACACATCTGACTTTGGGAAATCTTTGTGGACACACTCGGAATCATGTAAAACAAAATAAATACCCACAGAGTGTCAATTTTACCAATTCAGTTCCAGAACTCTGTGTGCCAGTGTTGCTAAGGATGCTGACTTTGAGCTTCCTTTTCATAGAGACAACGTTTTATGATGAGACATTCTCTATTACAGAGCATGTCCCCATCCTCACTGGAAACATTTTACCCTAGTGACCCTGAGTTTGACTCTCCCCCCAATACTAGAGAAATGAGCAGGTTATGGGTTAATAAAGCAAGAGAAATTTGATCTGAGATCTGAGGCCAAGATGCTTTTCCTCATAAAGTTGTCTTTAACCCAGGAGCTGATTGAACAGGGACACAGATTTTGAAATCATAGAAATGTCTTTTCCTCGTTTGATTTACTTCATCACCAACCACAAATAGTAACTCAAGAGTTGCATTAGTTTTGTGTTTGGACCCTGTGGTTCTCCCTTAAGGGATGTGAGATATATTCCTTCAGCATTCTCTTGCTATGTCTTAAATATGCTAGTTGGCATTGATGCTACTTTGTGTTGGAGTCCATCCTTTTGTTTTCAATTTCCACCTGCAATCACCACCAAAGATACTATTGCTGCTGCAGCAAATCAGAAAAGATAACAGATTACACTTAATGTTCTATTTTTAAAAAATAGACATTTATTAGCTGTACTTTGAAGACCAGGTCCTTACATTTACTTACATAATTTAAAAGTGGAACTGTACAGTTTATGCAAATATATTCACTCTCCTTCTGATAGTCTTAATTGCTTAGAGCTCTTTGAGAAGTAACATCACTCATTCCCAACAGAAAATCAAGCCCACACGAACAATTATAATGTATTGGAAATACCAATGAGACCATTCTATCCATTTGAAAGGAGTTGGAATTGAGCTTTCCAGCCTTTCATACTACCACCAAGACTGCTTCCATTCCATTATATACCTTTTTCCAATAGTAGACAAAGCTACTATTTTTAGATTATATAATTTTTCCACATTGATAAGTATGCAGTAGGAGTGGTATCAGTTGAAGAATTTAAGATGAGAAACATTCAAATTATCTAAATAAATGTCCATTTCCATTATGGTCCACACCAAAAGGGCTCTGAAAAAAAAAAAAAACAGAGGAAAGCAAAACACTGGAGAAAAGGGGAACTACTCAAACTCTAGCAGCGTTCGTTTCTAAGACAGCAAGAACGAAATCTGGATTTTGTAGTAATTTTTTATTTATTTATTTATTTTTTTTAATTTTTTTTTTAACGTTTATTTATTTTTGAGACAGAGAGAGACAGAGCATGAACGGGGGAGGGGCAGAGAGAGAGGGAGACACAGAATTGGAAGCAGGCTCCAGGCTCTGAGCCATCAGCCCAGAGCCCGATGCGGGGCTCGAACTCACGGACCGCGAGATGGTGACCCGAGCTGAAGTCGGACGCCCAACCGACTGAGCCACCCAGGCGCCCCTGTAGTAATTTTTTAAATTAATTTATTTTTTTCTATTTATTGAGTAGGCATCATTGATTTTTAGCATATAAGTGAGAAATAATAATTTTATGACATTGAAGAGAAAATGCTTGAAAAAACAGTCCATGACCCAATTATAGAGGCATTACAGAAGGACCCCTAATTACCTGTTGATCAAAATGTGGTGTTAACAAAATTGAAACAATGCAATAGCTCCAATGGCTGATATAAGCCCCTAATTACCTGGCCAAATTAGAGAAAAGGGGAAACTACATCCTTTAACTGCAAAGTTGTTTGCTAGTGAAGATGGAGGTTGCTTTGTGTTTTATATAAGTGCATTAGATCATAGTGAATTTCCATTTGCTTTTCTCCTGGGGCGTTAGCTCTACAGATAAAAATTTTCCCAGGCAAACTCCTCTTCATTTTTAATGCTATGAGTTTTGGTAAGTCAAATGCCCTAAGTCTAAATGCTTGAACACCTCAAATCAAACTTTCCTAGTAAATGTGTAATCTGGACGCAGGTGAGCATTTTATATTTAGTGAGAAAAAGTAAAGGTCATTTAGCTCTTCAAGGCATATTTTTAAATATTCCAATTTCCCTAGGTGCCAACTATTTGTTTCTTGAACGACCTCGATATTTTACATTCACTAGCCTGGAAAGGTCACTTCCTAGAATGTAATTCTCTTAACTGGAAATGTCCATGTTTCTCATTGTTTGTTCGAAATATAAAATATGTTAACTTGCATGTAACATGCCAGAAATAGATGTGGTGCTAATTTACACAAAGTTCACAGCCCCAAGTTGTGTGTGGGATGAAATTTATGCCTTTTTTTCCATATCTTTACAATTCTCTCCTACTGAACACTGGTTTTCCAACTTTGTTCTTTTAGTCATCTAATATCGAAATGTTCAGTTGACACACAAGATAAAGTTCTGTTAATTCCACATCCTTATCGTTTTTGGATGCACACGCATCAAGAAAACCCCAGCAGCATAAAATTTCACTTCGTAAAGCAGTTACGCAAAGTCTTTAAGAATATACTTATGAAATGGGATGAGATGACAAAAATGCCTTTCTGTGCCATTAAAACCTGTATTTGCAAAACAGTTGATAAAAATATTACTTTGGACTGCACAAGAAGTGAGGTAAGGGCAGCATGGATAACGCTGAAAAGTCCTATGTGCATCAGATGTGGCTTCTTCCCCTCCTGCTTCTTCAGAGACTGATTTCTTGCAGACCTATCTGCCTCTTTTCGTTTTGCTCCCTTTTTCTCCTTAGTTTGCACATTCTTGTCTGATGATTTATCTTTTTCCACTGCCTTTTTTGGCCCCTCTTCTCTTGGGTTCTCCTTTTACTGCCCTTTAACTGACTTGAAATTCCTTTTGGACCCATTGGCAAAAGTTATGAAGGTTGGGGGGGAGTGCAGTATGGCCAGAGCCTTTGAGAATCTGGGCTGCCTAAGGCACTGCCACTGCCCTTGTTTGTTTTAGTAGTACCACTTTCTGCTTCACATGTCAAGCTAGCAAAATTTCCTTGTAATTAGGTGGCTATTAATATTGAATGTCTTCAGTTTGAGGGAGAAGTAGATCCCCTGCAATCCACACTGGGGTCTACAACTTTGGCATATAATTCATCTCAAGATGACTTGAGCTTATTGAATTATTTTTCTCTTTCAAATAATATTATTTGGGTGGGGATATTTTTCTAGGAAAATTCTTAAATATGACTTTTTAAATTCATTTCTGATCTACTTGTCTGCCTGAAGGCTTGTAGAGAATTTATTTTCTAACAAATTCTATCACCTTGCTCCCCCCATCTCTCCTTTCCATTGCTTTTTCTGTTATGCTCAGTAACTCTGACCTGAAGAGTTGACCTGTAGCATTAGAGCCTGCAAAGTTGTTTCCCTGACTTTGATGCAAAAATGCAACAAGAAGTCCTGGTTCTAATCCCTGCTTAATCTCTGTGTGATATTTGCAAATCATTTAACCTTGCTGAGCCTCAGTTTCCTCATGAAGGTAGTAAAATATGCCACCCAAAAATATGACTTTTGGGAGCACCTGGGTGGCTCAGTCGGTTAAGTGTCTGACTCTTGATTTCAGCTCAGGCCATATTCTCAGCTCAGGTCATGATCTCAGGGTCACAAGACTGGGTCCTGCATAGGGCTCTGCACTGGGCATTGAGGCAGCTTAAGATTGTCTCTCCCTCCCTCTCACTCTACCTCTCCCCATCCTGCACATACTCTCGCTCTCTCTCTGTCTCTCTAAATAAATAAATAAATAAATAAATAAATAAAATAAAATAAAAAATAAAAGATATATATGCACTTATATGACTTTGGGGATATAGGACTTGCCATTCCAAAATACACCATCTTGATATATTGCTTGTTTTGAGCTGCAGGCACTTGAAAAATAACTAATGGAGGGAGAAAATTCTCTGAACTCCCCTTATCTGCCTAGAGACAGATTCTCCAAAATCAACCCAAATGTCATAATTCCTCTCCCCTGGAGGTTTATCAACCAATGAAGACTGAGTCATATCACAGGAGAGAAGATTAGAAGTCACATCACACCCAGATAAACTGTCACAAACTATCAATCCTCCTATCCATTTTTCTAAGGGCTCATTTCTACGAATCAGTCACTTTCTCCTAAGAAGTCTATCCTTTCCCCATCAAGATGGTATGTGAGCCTGAAATCTAAGCCATATTTGAGAGTTACTCATTTCCCTCTAAGTATCTCCCAGGTATATATGAGGTACGCATGTTAATAAACTTTTTAGTTTTCTCTTGTTTATATGGCTTTTATTGCGGAGGTATCAGCTAAGAACTTATAAAGGTAGAGGGAAAATCATTTTCCTCCCCTACACTCATTTATAAAACTTTGGAGGCTTATTAGATCACTGCTTCTCAACCTATTATCCCTACTAGTCCCAACTGACCTCTCAGTGTGGACAAGATCAGCTCTTCTGAAGTATTACTGTGCATGGGCATTTCCCAGTGATATGTTGCAAGGCAAAAGCATCCTGCCATTGTTCTGGTCCACAGAATGCCCTTAGGCTCTACTTGCTACTTGTCTACTTGCTCATTGCCAAACTTGTATGATCAGGGCTGCTCCTTCTTTCTGGAAGGACTTCTCTTACTTTCTGTCAGGATCATCCCTAACCTTCAAGTTCCAGTTCAGTGTCATCTTCTTCAGTAGGTCTTTGCTAATCACTTTCTTGATCATTCAAACACACCGGATTCTCTTATACTGAATTCTTGTGAAGTTGTAGGATTACTTACATGGCAACTTCATGGCCTTCACTTTGATTTTTGTGTGTGTGTGAGCTTCTCTTATACCTCTATTTGATGTTAAACTCCTTGGGGAGTGTTACCCATCCAACTCACTGTTATTCACTCTCCTTCATTATGTTTAGAGCTGCAGTTCTCATACTTCAGGAGCACCAGAATCAACTAGAGGGGAGAATGAAACAGATTGTTGGGACTTATCCCCAAGAGGTTCTGATTCTGTTGGTCAGGTGGGGCCAATAAATTTGTATTTCTACAATCTAACAGTACTTAGTGTGCTGGTGTTTAGGGAATTATAGTTTGCAAAGCCCTGCTGTGCAGTAAAACTCTTGGCTTTAGAGTTAGAAATGTCTGGACTTGTATCTCCATTTTTTTTTAATGTTATATCAGGATATGCCTGGAATACTTCTCCTTTCCATTCTTATTTCTTCAACAGAATAAATATTTTTATTTATTGTAGGAATTGGGAAAGACAGAAATTAAAATGTACATATAAGTCCAGTTTTTTCTTCATTAATCTCTTCCCTTAATTCATAATCACATCTTGATGTTATTTCTACTAGGTTTCTTTCATGCTCATGCTTAGATAAGACCAGGTCTCTTACAATGGGGTCCATGGCTCCCAGGAATTCCTTCATCATAACATTTTTTACATACTTTATTGTAATCACTTCTTTAATTATCTATCTTCTTTATCTTCTTTGATAAATTGTAAGACCTCTGAGGGCAAGAACCATAAATATGCTAGAACCTGAGAGTGTTTGTCTGTAATCTTGATTCAGTACACACTACAAAGACTGAGCATAATAGTTATTGAATAAAAAGAGAAACAGACAGAGATGAAAAAGAAATAACATTGCATCCAATGAAATGGGAATCACCATAGCTACCAGACAACATTATTTCCAAGAAAAGAGACTCCTGGGTGGCTCAGTCGGTTAAGAATCTGACTCTTGGTTTTGGCTCAAGTCATGATCTCACAGTTCATGGGTTCAAGCCTCGTATCAGGCTCTGTGCTGAGAGCACGGAGCCTGCTTCAGATTCCCTCTCTCCCTCTCTTCTTCCCTCCCCACTTTCTCTCTCTGTCTCCAAAGAATAAATAATTTTTAAAGAAAAAATGTAGCATACTTTTAAACATGTTAAATGCATCTAACAAATATTAATTATCTTTCCACAGTAAGATACCTTATTAGCATATCATGAGGATCATATAAATGATGCATGTATAGTGTTTCAAATAGTGTCTGCTACATATTATATACTCAGTAAACACTGATCCCCTATAATAATGATCATAGTTTGTATTAAATATTTGTTGGCTGAATTAAGGAACACAGAATGTTTATTACCTCGATCAGAAACTTAGCCAAATGATCAAGATGAGTACAAAAGTGGAAACCATATTTATTAGGAACTACCATGTGTCAGTTATTATGGCAGACTGTATTTTCTCAAATTAGCCACAACAATATTTCCTATCATGTGTAGTCTTCTGACAATTTGACTTTGGATTCCTTCCATTGAGAGGTGGGTCCTTATATTCATACCCTTGAATCTGGATGAGTTTGTTACTAGAACTGAATAAAGCTATGTGACCTCCTCAGTCAGGTCTTAAATTATGCCACTCTTCCACTTGGTTCTCTTGGGATACTCATCTTTTGATCTCTGAACTATCATATAAGAAGTCTGAGGTCACTATGCTATGAAAAAGCCTAGGCCACATGGAGGGGTTACATGAGTCTTCTGCTTCACAGTACTGGCTGAAGTCCCTGCCAACAGATCAACTGTCAGACATAAGAAACTGACATATCTGACTCACATGAAGATACTTCTTGACAACTCCTGCCTCCAGCAGACAGGTTACTCCACTCCATCTTTAAGTCCTTCCAGCTAAGGCTCCAGACAATGGAACAGATACAAACTATCTTGCTTGAACCCTTCCAAATCCCTAACTCACAGTTGTTTTACGCCAGTAAAATTTGAGATTATTTATTACATAATTATAAATAACCCTAACAGTTAATATAGACTTAATTAGCTTATTAAATGTCCACCACAATATTATGAGGCTGTGTTTACTACACCCAATTTGCTAGTGAAGATACTGTCAGTAGTAAAAACACATTTTTACAAAGGCACCAACAAAACAAGGGTAAAGCTGGTATTTTAACCCGATCTTTTTTATTTCAAGGCTTATATACTTTTTAATATTGAGGGGCAGGGGTGGACTTCTTATGTCCTCAAGACATCATTTTAACAAGTAAAAATTTTTATAAAGTCCCACTCATTATGTTAAGCTGTGCTTGATTTCTCTTGTGTCCTAAGAAGATGGTAATTTTCACAATCAACCAGAACTATCAATGACAATTGTCTTTCTCAATTCAAGGATTAAATTATCAAGTCTAAAGTGGTCACATGACTTTCTGGGTGTGTCCACCAGTGCCCGACTTAGGGAGGGTAGACCTAACCATTTATCTGTGGTGAGCTGAAGTGATTGCATTTTAAATCATGTGGATAAAAAACTGCTCAGCGGATTCCTAGAAATCACACTAGGAAATATTTGTAGTATGTACAATGAGCATTCATGGTATCTGGTGTGTGTGAAAGAGAAAGAGAGAGAGGAAATGAATGTTCACTTATGATTCAATAATACCTTGCAGCCAGACAAAGGAATCCATGGCACTTTAGGGCTGACAGAGGTTTCAATGAAAGGAGACTGCAAGTTACTCTATTTGTTTAATTTATCTGCTCAGTACTGGCCACTGCCGACAGAATAAAGCCTACATTCGTCACTATGGGCAAAACCTGCACTAACAGCTCTAGTGCCATGATTCCTGGTCCTCCACATCGTATTCAACACTTGGAACAAGTACTCCTTTCTCTGGGATTACTTATTTACATTTCAATCTCTTTGTACTGTGACCTACTTAAGACCAAGGACTATCTATTCTCTTCAACTTTAAATTTGCAACATCTCACTCAATGCCTCATAAAGAGGTTACCAAGAAATAATGTTGAATTAACAAGTCAGTCGAGAATAAAAGTCATTCATGATAAATAATAAAAATATCAGAAATTTCCCTTCCCTTCTTGTCTTTCCCCCATAACTGAGGAATGCTCCTTTGGAGAGAAGTTATGAAAAAATTATAAATTACTTGAGATGGAGGACAAGGTCATATTTTGAATGGCTGTCTCTAATAGTTGGGAGCTAATTTGAGATTCTTTCTGCAGTGGTCTTCCTCTACTTTGGGAAAAGGGAGTACAGAGCAGGATTGCCTTTTCTAGGGAAGATGGCTGTGCTTTGCCAAGCCAGTAGAGCCAGGGCAGATTTTAGAAAGGAGGAAGCCCTGGCTGCTCAGGACTGCTTTTATTAATATAATGATAATAACAATCTACTGAGCACATAGTATGCATCATACACTGATGTAAGTGGTTTATATGAATTGTCAGAGTTGATGCTCCCAAAAATCTAATAAAATATGTCCCATTGTTATATCTTCCTTACATATGAGATTATACCCACTCTACAGAGGGACTAAACTACAGAAGGATTATCAGCAGTCAAGACTGAATTGGGGCACCTAGGTGGCTCAATTGGGTAAGCATCCAACTTCAGCTCAGGTCATGATCCCACGGCTGGTGAGTTCAAGCCCCACATCGGGCTCTGTGCTGACAGCTCAGAGCCTGGGGCCTGCTTTGAATTCTGTCTCTCTCTTTCTCTCTGCCCCTCCCCTACATGTGTTCTACCTGTCTCCCTCTCAAAAAGAAATAAAACAAAAGAAAATTAAAAAAGACTAAATAAATTAATGCTGAAATACAAGGTAGGCCTTCTGTGGAGAAAGTTGTCTATGAAAGCTTCTAGCTTTAAGACCTACAGATCCAAAAGCTCTACCCATATTTCCAAAATCCCTCAAATTCCCAAGTCTTCAAAACTTGGAAAATCAGACACATTTTCTGAGCTTATGGAAAATCAATTGGTGAGAAAAATTGGCCTAAACTGATAACAGGCTATTGTTAAAATTGCTTTTTCTCTTATTTGGTGTAAAAGGCCATAAAGTTTGCTACAGACATACTAAGTGTTTGATTGGAGAAGTTTTTGTTTGTTTTTCCTAATCCTGCTACAGTGTGCATAATATACAGTATATTTGCCCAGTATTATCTAGCTAAACTCCAAAAAAGTATGCTATCCACAATACATCTGGTTCCAAGGGATGCAGATCAGGAATTATGGATGTTATTCTTTACCTTTTGTTGTTCTTTTTCTTTCTTTTTTCCTTTTTATTTTTTTTTCATTTTTGAGAAAGAGAGCATGAGCAGGGCAGGGGCAGAGAGAGGGAGGCACAGAAGATCCAAAGCAGGCTCCTCACTGAGAGCAGCAAGCCAGATGCTATGCTATGCTATGCTATGTGGCAGGGGGTGTTCAAACTCACGCACCACGGGATCATGACCCGAGCCTAAGTCAGATGCTCAACAAACAGCCACCCAGGTGCCCCTGTTGTTCTTTTTCTATATGGCTGCTACCTATTGGATGTAACCAAACCTTGCTTTCTTTATCTTGTAGCCCTCCTTCATTCTTGTTTCTACACACTATTTCCACACAATAATTCCCTCTATCTTTATGCAAATATTCCTCCTCTTTCAAGAATCAGGCATTTTAACCAGACACCTTCTACCTGTCACTGTAATTTCTGGATCACTTTCTACTGAAGATTCTAGCACTGGAAGACAGTTTTCTCTGTTTCTACGCCTGCCCTCATATTAACTCTCAAGTTTATGTTTATGTGGTATTTCTTGTAACATCTCAGCCTTAGTATTTTCATCTCAGCTTCTCATCCTCATTATCACCCTTTTTATAAAATCACATCCTAGGGGCCCCTGGGTGGCTCAGTTGTTTAAGCATCCGACTTCGGCTCAGGTCATGATCTCACGGTCCGTGAGTTCGAGCCCCGCGACGGGCTCTGTGCTAACAGCTCAGAGCCTGGAGCCTGTTTCAGATTCTGTGTCTCCCTCTCTCTCTGCCCCTCCCCTGCTCATGCTCTGTCTCTCTCTATCTCAAAAATAAATAAAAACATTTAAAAAAAATAAAATAAAATCACATCCTAAAACTTGGCATCACCTAGAACTGTCTCCACATCTAAAAAATTATGCTTCAAGATTCTTCATCCAGGCCCCAACACTGCAGCTCTCCTTTTCCATTTTGCCCAATACATTTGTTCTCAGATCTCAATACTCTCATTTTCTCCCAGTTGATCAATGTAGTGCCTTCTCCTCATTTCCTTCTTATCTATTCTAAAGTCTATCATTTTAAACTCTTTCTTGAATGTATTCTCAGCATCCTTGTTCCTATTCACCCTCTTCACCTTTCCAGAACTTTCTGAATGTACTGTGATCTTAGTACCACTATCCACAAACTCTTCATGTTTGCTATGTTGAATTACTTCCTGTTTCCCCATAGTACATTGCTTTTTCTTTTTTGCCTAATAATCTGTGTACTTTCTCTGCTTAGGAAGCTTCTCTCTTCTCCCTTATTTTGTCTGTCAGGGTGTAGTTTAGGTGTTACTGTCTCTGGGAAGCCTCTTCTAATCTCTCCTTGGCTCCCAGCAGTAGCCCCAGGAGATACCACTAACTTTCACTCCCTTAGTATCTAGATTGCAGCTTTACCTTGCATATTCCCCCTGGCTCTCTTGGGCACTTTTGGACTGGGACTATGTCTTTTTTATTTTTGAATCCTCATCTTCTAATACTTAAAAATGCACTGTATATAAACGAAAAGAATGGCTGTCAGGAAAGATTCTGTAAAAGTAATAAACTGCCAATTTGCGTGAAATTTATATTTTATCTGTCAGTAAAATGAATCTGGCCAATATAAGTGTACTTTGAATGCAAATAATGTAGGTTTTGTGCAATTCCACCTACCTAGGTCTCATCTAATTCTCAGCAAATGTTTAAATTAAAAAAGAAAAAGAAAAGAAAAGAAGGAATGGCTTTCTGTAGCCAAAGTAATCATGAGTAAGTCTTTGTCATATATAGAAGTGGAACATTGCAATTATTTTTAAATTTTTTTTTCAACGTTTATTTATTTTTGGGACAGAGAGAGACAGAGCATGAACGGGCGAGGGGCAGAGAGAGAGGGAGACACAGAATCGGAAACAGGCTCCAGGCTCTGAGCCATCAGCCCAGAGCCTGACGCGGGGCTCGAACTCACGGACCGCGAGATCGTGACCTGGCTGAAGTCGGACGCTTAACCGACTGCGCCACCCAGGCGCCCCGGAACATTGCAATTATGCCGGGCATGGCTTTCGAGCCGTGTCACTCCATAACTCACTTTCTGTTCCATCTGTCATGATCCAGCACCCTTGCCAGAGTTGGCTTGACCAGAGTTGGCATCTGACAAGAATGTGGCCATCCAGGAGCTGGCCACAAGCGGCGATGTGACCTGATACGAAGCTCAGCTTCACAGGCCTGCTCTGTGTCATATAGCAACAGGTGATCTAGTCAAAAAGGCTCCAGGGAATTTTCAGAACCATCCAGAAACTAACTAAATCAGTCAGAGCAGAGAGGTGACTGCACTGAATCCTCAACACCTCAGACCACTAGTTTAGGGAACCCCGCATCAGATTACTAAGCTCCCAAGGGTCCCAGAGCTGCTGCTGTGGCCTGCCCACACAGGAAGGCTGGCTGTGCAGCTGCGTGGCTCGCATCCTCCCTGGCATTTTTTGCCTTCTATGTTTCATCCTATCAACTGAGACAATCACACATGGCTTTATTCCTTACGCTCTAAAAATATCTAACAGATATTTGAATACAAAATCCATTAAGGTGAGGAACTTCATTCCTCTCATTTACAGTCTAGCTCCAGTGCCTAGATCAGCGTGTAATACCGGGAATCTTGGAACTTAAATATTTGCCAAACGAATAAATAACTAACACATTAATTTGGTCAGTTTTCTATAATTCAAGAAACTGCGCCCCATTAAGTTGAGCTCTTCACTGACTGCCTGTGTTTAGACGGGAAATCCTCCTCTTCCTAGACATATGACTTGACTCCTTCTCTCCGGAGTTTAGTTCAGCTTAGTTTAACATACAAAATCAGAAAGCTAATGTTACTTATCTCATAGAACTGCTGTTAACATGTGATGAGAAAGTCCAGACAGAGTTGTGCCTGGCATATAGTAAACACTCAGTAAATATTGGTTATTAAGATAATATTATCATTCACTGCTAGTTTTTTCACCAGGTATAATTACCCTGGATAAAATCATCTTTACAGAGATAGGGAATACAACTTCACAACACGAGAGGAAGAATAAAGGCCGAAAGTTAGAAATCCCGGATTCAAATCCTTCTGTCATGAGCTTTGTGACCTGAGATAAATTAACTAAGTTTTTGGTTCAGTTGTTCATACTCCTGGAGAGGGGAGTCAGAGTTAGACACTCTCAAAGGTCACTTTCAGCATTAAAATTCCACGTTTTACATGAAAAGTGATGATTCCATTTAGTTCTATCATTACTTATTAACAAGTGTAATTAAAATGTTGTCTGGAGAATGATGATTGATTCAGGCATGGTTTGGACATTTCTTTATTTGGGCACATATTTTCCAGGAACTGAGGTAGGCCCACAGAGTAACAGCTATTTAAATTATAAGTTAATTCAATTACCATGCAATAATTAAATTATTCTCATGCTCCATGCTATGTTCATGGAGGATGTTCAATACATATTAACTGACTGGTGTGATATCTTAAATACATTTGATTGACCAATTAATAATAATTAAATCTGCTGAAGCCATCAGATTGGGTGTAGCTTAGTTTTGGCAAGTAAGAAGAGGTATATTTGCCAATTCAATTGACTTCCTTTTTATTATTTAATTTAGTTTTTAAGACACATCATAATTCAAGTGGCAAGAATGAACACTTTGTAAAGTGAATCTAATTTTCACAATAAGTGCTGATTATGCTGGTTAAGAAGACAAATGAGGCCAATTGGAGCTGTCCCCTCTTGGAGGAATGGGCCTGTCTCTGGCTTAGGCCCTGGGGAAACCCCTTTGGTTGTTATCAACAGCCCACACCTTATTGATAAATCATGTATTGTTCCAGTTCACTTGATGTCCTCAGGTCTCTGACTGCAATGTTTGCACATGCTTGAGGAAGAAGGCTCTTTGTACAGTTGGAGAGCCAGGAAGCTATTTTTTCTCTGAGTTCTTGCCACTTTTCAATGTGGTGCCAGAATCAAAGTGTCAGCTTTCCATTTTCCCAACTCCCAGATCTCTGGCCCCTTGCTGGTCTCCAGTAATCCCTTAGAACTAACTTAATGACTCCCTCAGAGGCACTAGTTCTTCAGACAATTCTGAAGATTATTTCACATAATCCTGTCAGTGACTTAAAGTTCTGAAAAACAAAAACCAGGAAGTAAAATCGAACCCTACATGTTACACTATCACAACCCTTCCAAGAGGCAAGGGAGCACTTAGCATCCTATCTGACTAAATGGGAGTAGGAAAATACTAGAAGCAAACGCAAATAAATATCTTTAAAAATGATTTTACCACAACAGGTACATATCCATTAAGTCACTTCCACTGAGACCTCTGGTAACATTTGTTCAAGGTTCTCCTTAAAATTGTCTTTTCTGGGGGCGTCTAGGTGGCTCAGTTAGTTAAGCTCCAGTTCTTGGTTTTGGTTCCGGTCAGGATCTCACAGTTCATGAGTTTGAGGCCTATGTCAAGCTCCACGTTGCCAGTGCAGAGCCTGCTTGGGATTTTGCTCTCTCTCTTTCTCTCCAATTCACACTTTCTCTTTTTCTCTCTCAAAATAAATAAACTTTAGAAAAAATGCCTATAATTAAAAAAAATGTCTTTTCTTGCTTTATCTTTTCAGGATCATTTTGGCTAGGAAATTTTAAAATGCCTGGGGCTATTAACCAAAATTTATCCAGCCAGATGTATTTTACCTTAAACTACAATTGTTTCTTTTATTCTTTTATTCAACTGTACCAGGCATTTGTATACCATATATTGATTGGTCACTGTGATCATCCTGTACTATATGGAATGCAAGCATTATCAACAGATTACTAATACTATTTGTAGTAAGATAAACATAGAATCAAGAAATGTTAAATGACTGAACAATCTCAAAAGTATTAAGGTACAGAAACAGGAAAGAGGTTTTCAGATTCTGGGTTCAACCCCCTGCACTTCTGTTACTCATCTTGCCACAAGGGGCCATTGGCTCACTTGCAGGAGAAATTGAATGAGCTAAGCTGTCAGAACATGAGCAATTAAATTTTGCTTGACTGGATATAAAGAAGAAACGTTATTTCTTAGACACTGAGAGACATAAAGGATACGAGAATGAAACAAGGATGATCAGCTGATAGATTAGGATATGAAGTTCCTCTTCCAAATATCCTTCTTTGTCATCTTCACACTCCCCACAGGAATTAGCTCGGTATAAGCTATTATTTCTAACACCTAGGAGGTTCAACCTGTGAAAGAAAGGCATAAGGAAAGCTTCATAAACAAGTAAGCTGGCCTTTAATTTAAAGCTTAAAGTGTAAGCACCAAAATCTTAAACTCATACTGCTGTATCCCTGGGTTAAAGTATTGTGTACAAATTCACGGATCTTGAGTCATACCTGAAGCCTCCCATAGGAAATATATCATGCTTGTCTTATTTCTGTCAGAAAATTCTTGTTGGCTTCTGAAAGGCACTAAAAGTTTTAAAGATTCTAACTATTAAATGTATTTCCCAACATAAAGCATATCTCCAAACCATTAGAAAATATGCAATTTGTATAATGTTTTCATTCCTTAAAATGAGATATTTAACATTTGATTGATTATATTCTAACAACATGCCAAATATTTGTTTCTTCATATGGGTAGAGTTTACGCTTTGGCTCCTAACCCCCAGTTTCCATACCTGCTGCCATATTCTAACCAGCCTACCTTGGAATTACCATTATTTGGAGGTGGCGTATATTATTTTTTCCTTGATTCTGGAAATTACTCTAATCAATTTTAATATATATATACATAAAATAAATATTTTAAGTATATATATATATATTCAAATATATATGTGTGTGTGTGTGTGTGTGTGTGTATATATAGTGTTTTATGTACAAAACGTTAAGTAAATGGCCCAACTGGGAATCCGATTACATGATTTTTTTTTTTCCCACCCATCTACCTCCTTCACAGTGGATGAAGGAAGAAAATGATAATTCAGGTAATCTTTCAACTTCTGACTATCCCAGATGACAGAAAAATGTATTCGGGTGCTAATTTATATTTTGTTTTCTCTGTCGTGAAAGAACCAGAGCTATTTGTACTTTGTTCTCTGGATTTTCTCCTGCCATTCCAGAAGGCTACCGCCTTATTTTTTCTTCTCAAGGACTTGTACACATTCACCTTCATAGCATTTATGAAAATCTAAATCAATTGAAGCATTTCTCATAAGACAGAGGAACTCCTCCTTTCATGGCACACTCAGAGCAAGACAACGGGGAGAATGTTTGAGGCTAGGAAAGGAGCAGTGTTTGGAGACCACAGGTATCCTCATAGGGGCTTGAGACAATGGCACAATTTCTCAGGAGAATGGATACACCAGACACTTAGGAAAGCTGATCTGTGACTCCTGGCCTTGACAGTGCTCCCTGTTTTCAAATTAGCAGAGAAGTAGAAGAACCAATGGTTATCACAGAACCATGTGGATTGCAGTAATGAGCGCACTGGGTTCATGTGTGTGGACTGAAAGTGGAGTGGTCATTCATGAATGTTTTGCTCTGCATAAACTACATAGGTCAACTGGAATCTTTAGAAAGACTGACCTGAAATTTACCTTCAAGGCATCATAAAGCAGAGATGAAATCAGATTAGTTTTATCTAAAGAAATGAAGTGCCATAAGCTTTCACACATGCCTGTACATGTAGCTGCAAATTCATATGCCCTAAACTATGCTACCACCCCAAAGGCTGAGGGACTCAACTTTCTACTCCCTTCAAAGTGTGTCTGACACTCCCTCATCTAAATGTCTGGTTCATAAAGTTCCTGAAGCTGGCACTGACATATTCTTTTTGCTTCTGGAGGAGAGAAAAATTCATGCTACTTAACATTAATTTTTTTTTCTCCACACCAAACATTTTCTTTTTTGTCTTCCATCTCTTTATAGGACAGAGAAGAAGCCTGGACAAATGGACAACAAAACAAGCCAGTCTCCCAACTGTGGCTAGCAAATTAAATTACCATTCAGTGACCCTTTGCATTTGGAGTTATTCAACCCAAGCGCAGCTAACGCTACTACAATTCTAAATTACAACCGTATAGGGTACACTTATTTCCGAATAAATATTGTGGTAAATTTCTTCATAAAACAAATAATTCCTTTAACATGGGGGTAGGGAAGCAAATCACTATTGTTTAACAGTTTTTAAAGAAGGTATACCATTGTGTAATAAAACTTTGGATTATCATACTAGTAAAAAAAAGCAATATTAATTATGTGTTTATTAGAATGATAAAAATCCAGGGTGAACCTGGGCCTATCAGTTTCTCAATATTACTTCTCATGAAAAGTGGCTGTACCCCAGGAAGAGCAGCAGGTGTTATGCTAGAATGTTGAAAAAAGTTGGAGAGTACTTGGCAGGCTCTTCTTTGATATTCTTCTCTTTACTCAGACCAAAGCTCACACCAATAGGGGGTGGAAGGCACTAAAGCAGGGTCCTTTAACAACTGAGGCTTAAGAAGTGATTTCAAGGACAGTGGGGAAGCCAAAACCTGCTTTCATTAATAAACTTCAAGTCTCCTTTGAAAAATCTTCCCATCTCCTGTTTACAGTCCAATGACCCAACATGATCCATATCCAGACTTTTTTCCTACACCAATATCTTAGATTCATTTGTTGAACAAATAAATTAGTGAACAAAGGCACACTCAGACAATCTATTATTTTCTTCTTGACAGCTGAGCATGTAAAAGAAGAAAGAGAAAAATAAGAAATCCCTAACATATACAGTCACATTGACTGCTCATGGGGGAATTAACATCTTTGCAGTTATGAACAATGCATCAAATACCAATCTTAGATTAACAAGAGAGCATTTTCATTCTTGCTTAGCTTGAGTGGGCTCAGGCAATGTTGAATTTTACCTGAGCCCTGCATTCTTGGAAAACAGTGACATGCAGGAAATGCTCCATCTTTTCGTTTTCTGGAAAATGGCTTCCTGCCAAGTACCACCTTTCACATATGACTTAGCTAAGATTCCAAGGTGAGCCCTAGTTACCTAAGACCCTGAAAATTACCATACTTTGTCTCATAAATGATTAGCTTCATTGTTTGTCCCTACTGTTCAATCTTGACAGAACACCCTCGAATTTAACCACACTTTAATTGAGCTTCTCCTTTTCCAAGACCCCTGAAGTTTGGCCCAGTCTTAAGCATAAGCAACCATTACAGAACAATTACTTAATGAAAATGAGCTGACAAAAAACAAAAACAAAAAATATTCTGCTCAACTATCTGATTGTGCCACCTGATAATCGTACATACCCACTTCTGGTTCTTTCTAGTCTTATTGACTTCCCTTCAAAAGGAAAAACCCTTTCTTGCTTGCTTGCTTTCCTTCTTTCTTATTTATTTATTTATTTATAAAGAGGGAGAGAGATAACAAGTGGGAGAGGGTTAGACAGAGAGGGAGAGAGAGAAACCCAAGCAGGCTCCACACTGTCAGCACAGAACCCAACGCAAGGGGCAATCTCAGGAAAGGTGAGCTCATGACCTGAGCTGAAATCAAGAGTCAGACGCTTAACCCAACTGAGCCCTTTCTACCTGGACTTTGAGATAATTCTACATCTTATGGTTGGAGTGTTCTTTTCTTTCTCTCTCCCTCTATTAAAATAGTTTCCCTTCTTAGATTCAGGATCCTCCTTCTCCTATCGCCATATTTCCCCTTTGTTGCAATAATTAACCTCCTCTGTTTCAACGGTTTTTTGAATCAGCGTCTCCTTACCTAAGTCAAGATTAGCTTTTTATGTGATATCCCTTATGGGTCAGCTAAAGCTCAAGCTTAATCATTTGAATGAAACTCTCAGTGAGGTGAATTTAAACCATGTTTAATAATTCTATGAACTTTAGCAAACATTTAAGAAAATTGAATTTACATTGATTGTTATTTTCCCTCAAGCACCCAAAGGGAAAAAGAAAAACAAAAAATCCGTACCATTTAAGGGTGTCATAAAAATATAATCAAACCATCTGCTTCCACCTGGATGTTGAATTATTATAGGAATATAGAATAAGTGATATATTTAAAAACCTAATTTAATTAACATTTCCTCTGCCACCTTATTCTTGGACTCTCACTAATTGGTTTTATCTTTTACCTATGAAATCTCTCTCAAAAAATGCCCTGACAGAATCAATCATTCCCAAGAACATGTAAGAGTAGTTATCATTAAAAATATTTGCACACCACAATACAATTATTAACAATTTTTATTTTGATAATGTGAAGTTGGTGACAATGAGAAAGCAGGGAAAATGGTATATTTGAAGAAGCTTTGCTTGATTTTGAAAACCATCATTATTATTTTTATATAATTGATGAAAAGACATTCTTAAGTAAAATGACTCTGGAAGATGACATATCCATAAATTCACTGAAGAAGTGTCCAGTTTTGGCAAGAGCATTTGTTGAAAAGTCCTCCTCATTTATGAGGAAGAGAAAGAGGAAAGAAAATGATATGAGTATAGGTATAAGACTAGGGGGTTAAAAAGGCCTGAAAGTATAAAATGGAGAGAAAGTGTGCGTGTGTGTGTGTGTGTATAATATATATAAAATTAATATAGATTAAATATATATAGATTATATATATTTTAAGGTATCTTCCTTTCAGGTTACCTTAAAGGTATAATCTTTCATTATTTCCAGATAATTCTTCTAGTTTACATTTTAAATAAACTAGGTAAAACAACTACATTTTCTATTGCTTAGTGAAACACAAATTATACCAAAATTTAGCAACAGATTTAGATTTTGACTTATTATTGTAAACAAAGATATCTGCTTTTTGCAGTAATTACATGTAGAATAAATCTATCAGATTTGATGATAAAGAGCACTTTAAAAAGACTTTAAAAATAACTTCCTTTTAACTTCATTCTCAATATTTTTTATTTATATTTCAAATATTACAGGAGAGTTAACTGAAGAAATGTAGAACATTTTATCTCTATGGCTTCCAGAAGACTGAGAGGACCGTGGTTGAGAGATTGATGAGAGGCGATAATAGAACACCAAGTTGTTCTCCAGAGTCAGTTTCTTTGTTCCTAATGTATTCTGTATGAGTTTCTGATTTCCCTGAGAATTAGGAACAAAAATCTCTATGCCCTCATCCAGAAGCATCACGTAGACACAGACCCCCAAGGAAATGGTAATGTGGAAGACACTACACTCAATCTCAGTAATAAAGGCTCTGGGAAAAGAAGGTTGGCCCCAACTAGTCAAACAAAATTTAGGTTAGCAGTGAGATAAGGTAGTTGCACAGGCTCTGAACCACAGGCAAGATAAATGTCTGATCCAATCAGCACCTGCTAGTTCAGGCAACTGCACCCATATAGAAGGTGACTTTAATGGAGGAGCCATTGTGCCTATATAACACCATTCTGGCCCCACAGCATAGCAGGGAGAGAATAAGAGTCTTCACACATGAAATAATAAAAATAAAAAAATTTACAAAGACTACTATTAGCTGATGCTTTCTCTAAACAGAATTAGCACTCTAATCTTATCTGCCAACTCTTCAGACCATGGGAAGGATATCTGCTGATTTTAAAGGCTGTCCCTTGTTTGAGTCTTGAAATTTGGATTCTAAAACTGTGAAAGAGTTAAAGCTAAATTAGTCATGGTATTGGATGACATAGATGAGTCCACAACTTTGATATTTGTTTTTACCATTTCACCTCTCCCTCACTTTGAGATATAATTCACATGGAATAAAATGTACTCATTTAGTGTACATTGTGATAAACATTGATAATTGTATGCAACCTTATAGTCGCCACCAAAAAGAAGATATAGAAAAATCCCCAGCATTCTAAAACTGCTCCTTGTGACTCTTCATTGAGGATCCCCTTCCCCATTTCTGTCATAGGCAACTACTGATCTTCCATCACTATAGTTTTTCTTTTTTTAGAATTTCATATAAATAGAACAATGCAGAATATGACTTTTTTTGTTTTACTTCTCTCACTTAGCATGGTGGTTTTTTTTGAAATTCATCTATATTGTAGCATGTCTCAAGATTTTGCTCCTTTTTACTGTTGAGTGATGCTATGTAATATAGATCACAACCAACATTTACCAGTTGATGGACATTGAGTTGTTTCCAGTTCTCTGCTTTTAGGAAGAATGATATATTGAATATTTGTACACAAGTATTTGCGTTTTTATTTTTTATTGGATAAATACTTAGGAGTAAGATTGCTGGGTTGTAGCATTCATGTGTGCCTATTTTATAAGAAATTGGCTTCCCATTTTTTAAAGTTGTACCATTTTGCACTTCTACCGGCAACATATGAGGGCTTCTTGACAACTTTTAGTATTGTCAGCCTTTTGAACTTTGGTCATTCTCAGAGAACTAAAGGGTATCTCATTGTGGTTTTAATTTTCATTTCCTGGATATCTAATATTGTGGATGAATTGTGTCTCTTCAAAGAAATATTGAAATCCTAAGCCCCTTTACCTCATAAATTGACCTTATTTGGAAATAACCTCATTGAAGATCTATTTAGTTAAGATGAGGTCATACTGGAGTAGAGTAGGCATCTAATCCAATATGACTGGTGTTGTTATAAGAAAACAGCCATGTGAAGACAAGGAGGTACAGTTCAATAAACAATATCTTCTTAACTGACTGTATATTGCCTGAAATTGCCCCAATAAGGACTTCATTGAAATTAAATGCTTTTAATTACATTCAACAAATATTCATGGGAAGACTTATGTGGCCAAGTGCTAAAGAGTTTTAGTGCTGCCTTAAGACATGTTCACTGCCCTCGAAAGCTTCTAGCAAAATTAAATTTGAGCAGATTACACCCAAATAAGAATAGGAATGAATAGTTGAATGTAAAAAAGAGTAAAATAAACTCTGAGAAAGGAATTTAATGCACATAGATTCTAAGGAGGAGAAGATATAGCTTCTAGTGTTGGAGATAAGAAAGTGTTCATGCAGAAAGTATCTGAAGTAAGTTTTGCAAGATAAGCAGAATTTCAGAAGATCTTGCAGCTGAAAATAAGGCATTCCTACTTTACACTTCCATCTGGAGGCACATCTTCATGCCTCTGAAACAGAACATGTACAAATCTGGACACAGGTCCTTCTCCTGCTTATGCTCTGTTCTGTGGTTAATAACATCAGTGTCGGGGCCTGAGGTTACAAATTTGAGATTCGTGTTTAACTACTCTTTTTCAACCTTCTGCATTCAAACTGTTCTTTTGATTTGTCTCACAACCATCTAATTATCATTTTATGCTTAAAAGAGATAAGTACCTTGATGTCTCTCACTCCAGTCTCCCCCTGTGGTGTGGCCAGCCTTCAGGATGGCCCCCAGTAATCCCCATCTCCTCTTATTAAAATTCTTAGGTTGTACCCTCCCACAATGTCACAGATCTGACAAACATCATGATATTTGTATTCCTTCTGAGATTAGATTATAAAAGACAATCCAATGTCTGTCTTTGTTACATTGTTACTCCCTCTTTTTCTCACCCTATTGGGGTAAGCCAATGGTTATGTCATAGAGCAGTTATGGAGAGGCCCATGTGGTAAGTAACTGAGAGCTCTTGTCAACAGTCACATTGGAAGTGAATGTGTTAGATAATAAACTGTGTTAGAATAATAAATATTTTAGAAACTGTGTTAGATAATAAATATTTATTGTTTCAAGATGTAAGTTTTGAGATAATTTGTTATGCAGCAGTAGTGTCTAACTAATACACCCTCTATGTCTCTTAATTTTCCATACTAATACTAGTCCACTTCTTATTTAATAAAATAATAATCAACCCATTCCCTAGCACTTTTCATGTTGTGTTGTGATTTCATTAAGTTGGGTCTGCATTTACTGCAGAACTAGATAGATAACTACTCAAAGGGTTGGGAAATGGAGCAAAAGACATGGAGGGCAAGTATGGGCTATATTTGAAAAGTTGTTAGACTGGATTCTAGAAGAGTAATTGAAGATGCCCTGGATAAATTAATTTGCAGATATATTGCAGAGGTTATTGGCTCTGAGAAGGAAGGAATTTATAACGAAATTTGGTTAAGGCCTGGACTTTGCATTAACCATGTCACCCAGTAGGGAAGAGAAACCTGAGGAATATGTTAAAGTACTAGTAACTTGAAAGGAAAATGCAAGCAAGGGAAAGAAAGGTTATACACACAGGTCAGGGTCCAAAGGATGCGTGCATATGTATGTGTGTGTGTATGTGTGTGTGTGCATAAGTGTGTTCATGTGTGCACGTGTGTGTGTTGTGGGCATGGGATTGGAAAAGAAGTGTAAAGGAAAGGTTTCTTATAGGAGGTAGAGGAGAAGTGGAAATTGCAGAAAAATGCTTAAAAAAGTAGAAAAATGTCAGAGATTCATTCGCCTTTCTTTTTAAGTCTGATTAATGGAGCAGCAGCAGCATGATAGAAAAGGCTACAGTATTAGAATCCAATACACCTGTTTGGAATCCCAGTTTGGTGTTTAAGAAATTAATAATATCCATGAATTACAGTTTTGTATTTTAAACTTTAAGAATAAAGCTTTCTTTCCAGGTTAAATGTATTAAAATTAGCATCTGCAAAGGAACTTGCATGGTGGTGGGCCCATCAGCATTCACAGGAAAGCCTGATGAAAGTCTCCCAGCATTTTCCATACAGGCCTACATGTGTCTATGGAGTTCTGATTTATATCCTATGCTTACTAAAAAGTACACAGAAATGTTTAAATTAATGTATTCCCTTCTCTGCAGCAACCGTTTGCTACAAAAAAGAACTTCCCTAAATGAATATGACAATGCTCATTCTGAAATTTAAGTGCACCCCATTTTTTATAGCAAGTGGTCATTATTAGTATTTCAATTTCTAGATCATACAGTTGTTAATTCCACTATCCCTTGCATTTAGGGTGCTTCTCAATCTTTTATTTTTTGATTGCTTTCCATTTGACCCATGCTGTTCATGAGATCAGCAATGGCATCTCTGAGAATTTTAATGTACTGATGGAAAGGGGACTAGAAGACCTCCTTTCCAATCATAAATTAAGTCCTGGGGCAATGGTGTCTGTTCTTAAGACCTTATTACTCTAATGGGACCCACCCAAGATTTTGAATTAAATGGCCGTATTATTTATTTAGTAGAAAAGGTTTTTAGGAGTTAGCATTTCCTAACATAAAACCTGCCCATTATTTAATGTATGCATATAGAGAATTTGATTTCTCCCTATGTACATACTTTTCAGGACACTATTTGTCAAATTGGAATTTGAAAACACTAAAGCTATATATTCGGATTGACCTAGATCACCAATGAACCATAATAAAAACAACACATGAGCTGTAATTCTTTGCAAAGGAGCAGCAATTCAACACCTCATATTCCAGCTGCCTGCAATGATATAATAAAACAAATTGTGAAACCTGATGCTTTATTATAGGCTGGGTATATGAAAGCAAAAACCCTAGTCCTTCCTTTTTCAGTGACTAATGACTGAAATTCATCATTGATCAGCAGGTATCCCTTTCAGCAAAGAAAAGGTTAATGCCCTCCCTTGCTTGCCTCTGTCTCCAGGTGAAATGGAATCTCTGTCTTTTACTTTATCATACAGAGTCCTTATATCTTGGAATTTCTTCATACCTTTCTGTGACACAAATTGGATTTTTATATACTATTTTTTTTGAATTCTGTTTATAGATTTATATTAAAAAAATGAAACTAATGGGAGTGGTGTGGGATGGGGGCTTAGATTCTTCCCCTGGCTTTCTCTTTTATTAGCCATCATAAAAGTTTTTTTTTTTTAAATCCACAATTCATAACCAGGAGCAATAACATAAAAATCAATAAGCAAGAAGTTAGGGTCTCACCAGCCATCCCAAAGAATTTAAACCCTTTTTTCACATCTAGTTTAGAAAATGCCAGTTGAAAGCTAAATCGATGCCTAGATGTGTGACTTTCTTGAACTCTATGCTGAGGTAAAAGAATTGTGCTTCATTTTGTGGGTACCTTCTGTCAGGACAAGGATGGAAAATCCAAAATCAGGCAAATGTCTCTTTACTTCTTTAAAGGACTGACATAGTTCTTCCTCTGTCAATTGTTAATATTATCTGGATAAAATGCTAGCTGATAACAAATTTAGAAAAAAGATCCCTTCCAGGAATGTTTGTAAAGTCTTTCAGATCCCAAGGATTGAGGATGGTGTGGGGCTGGAGCTGTGGGAGATGGACCAGTGAGTGGTTAAGGAAACAGGCTCCGCTGTCGAAAGGCTCCCCACCCCAGCACTAACCAGAGGAGTATACCCTGGTTGTCTAATGTATAAATATTATTTTTATTTCTGCCTTACAGAATAGTTGTGAAAATTAAGAAATATTATACATTAAAAATACCCAAATTCAGGTGTTTGGGTGGCCCAGTCAGTTAAGGGTCCAACTTCAGCTCAGGTCATGATTTCATGGTTCTTGAGTTCAAGCCCCACATTAGGCTCCGCACTGACAATGGGGAGCCTGCTTGGGATTCTCTCTCTCTCCCTCTCTCTAGCCCTCCCCCACTTACTTTCTCAATCTCTTTCTCTCTCTCTCTTAAAATAAGTAAATAAACTAAAAAATAAAAGTACCCCAGCCACCTGGGAGGCTCAGTCGGTTTAGCGTATAACCGGCTCAGGTCACTATCTTGTGGTTTGAGGGTTCGAGCCCTACGTGGGGCTTTGTGCTGACAGTTCAGATCCTGGAGCCTGCGTCAGATTCTGTGTCTCCCTCTCTCTGTGCCCCTCCCCCACTTGCACTGTGTCTCTCTCTCAAAAATAAAGATTTAAAAAAATTAAAAAATACCCAAGCTCAGGGGTGGCTGAGTGGCTTAGTAGGTTGGGGGGGGGTGACTCTTGATTCCAGCTCAAGTCATGATCTCATGGTACCTGAGATCAAGCCCCAGGTCGCGCTCCATGCTGAGTATGGAGTGTTCTTGGGATTCTCTTTCTCTCCTGTTCTCTCTGCCCTTCTCCCACTTGTGTTCTCTATCTCTCAAAAACAAGCAAAAAACAAACATTTAAAAAATTACCCAAAATCAGTATCAGCAGGGGCACTACTTTTCCCTCCCAGTAGCCACCCTTGCTAGGGGTTTCCTTCTTCCTTGCCTCTCATGCTTCTCAAGCCACCCAAGTTGTGCTTCCGTGACTTGGAACCAAACATAACCTCACTAATACACATTTTGCAAGGAAAACACACACACACACACATACAGGGAATACCTAAAGTGTGTAAAGATTATAATAGTGGCACACAAAGCATTTTAAGTACAAAATTGACATATATTGTCAGGAAAACAGAGGTTTGATTAAGTTTAAACAGAATCATATCAATCATTTATTGAATTGCTTCAACTGCTGTGTATGTCTATTGTGCTATTATATTGTTATGCTGGCTCTTTTTTTCACTAAATAATAAGTACTTTTTATCATCAATAAAATAACTGCAATTTTTATATATACACATTTTGAATATGAACAAAAGTGCATCGCTTATAAACCAGACCTCTTTAGACAAAGAGCTGGTAATGGGGACAATCAAAATAATTTGCCTTCATTCCTTCACACTTTTCTTTTCTAAAACTATTTTTCTCTGACCTTCTCTGACCTTCTAATTCCTCTTTATAACCTTCTGGAAAGCAAATGTTTCAGTTGTGATATTCTATTTAAATCTGCCCCAGGCTCATAAAGCTCCATACATTTTCATTTTCACTATCCCTCCCTTATTATAAATACTATTATTTTATTTATAAGATTATAGCAAGCTTCTAGGGGAAAAGACTGTCCCCAAAGTAAGTCATCTTAAGGTGTTAATGACAGTGCACACATTCCCAGGTCGCTGTTATTAAAAAGATAATATTTTAGGAGAATTGCTTTATTAAAATACGTGAAATGGGAAGCGAGCTTTTTTTCTGGGGTCTTTTAGAAATTCAGCGCTAATTAAGTTGATTGGACTGAATGATATTTAACGATTTTTGCCATTCTCATATCTTATGATTTTTCTTACTCCTAGTTCTTGAATTCTTACAAACCAGTTACTAAATGTTAAACAGTTTTATTTGCATTAGATTATTTCCCACTTATTTTATACTAAGACTGTGAAAGCCTGTACATCTGTTGTATGGCATTTTGGAGAATATGTTTGGCAGTTCTCAAACTTTACTATGCATAAGAATCACCTCGACAGATCAATAAAAATTTTACCTTCCCCTCCATCTTCTCCAATATATACTTTCTTTCATCCTTTTTTTTAATGGTTTTTCCTGCACTTCCCTATGGTCCCCTGTTTGTCCTGCTTCTCTCCCCACTCCCCATCTGATTCAGTAGTGTCTGTGGGACGAGGAAACTGCATTTTAACCACTATCTCAGTTGATACAGAAGTCGAAGATCCCCAAATCATTCTTTGAGAAGACTAGAGAGTCCAATCCCTTGTTTCACTACTATGGAAAAAGCCCAGAGAAGTTGCTATGTATTGGAGTGATAGCTAATTTTAAAATTGGAAATATAAAGACATGTGTAAATATAGGTAGAGATCTACAGATCTTAGAAAACCATAAAAGGCTTGCTATTAGCCATTTTTGTCTCATACTTATTTGCTCTTGTTTAGATTTCCACCCTTTGACTCTGGTTCAGTTTAACCTTTAACATAATTAACACCAGCTGAAGCTCAGGGAACTTCTCCATACCTCAGAGTAATTGCCTGAAAATGAACCTCATCTTCCAGGTGCTGGCTGCACTGTCCATGGAGACCTCACCCAGCCCATCCTTGCTTTTAAGGCTTGACCTAACACCGACCATTTCCAGCCCAAGTTCATACCAACCCTCACTGTTCTTTACACTGGCCCCTCCCCTGACCCAAAGCCTTTCTTTCCCCTTAGAAAACATAAGTTTGGTTATGAAATTCTAGACAATGCAACAAAAAAAACAGAGAGGCTAAACATCTTTTTTCCAGATGCTTCATATTCTCTTTGCAATAAAATTTCTGAGAAAATGTGAATGTAAGGTTATCATTTCATTTTCGTTTTTTTGAAGGTGAGATGTGCCCAATATGTCCTGAATATTTCCCTCAGCTTGACCAAGCTTCTTTCTGCGTCTAGACCCCTGACCTCCCTTTCCTTAGAGCATTTCCTTTGGAAGACTTATAATTGCAAATTCTTTTTCTGCCCCTTTGAGATGCGAATCTTTCAAAAAGCCTCTTGCCCATTTCACAACTCTGGACAGTCTTTTTCAAGGATCTAGGAACCAACCTGTTGAAATGTAATCAGTAGGGTAACAGTCCTGCCGTCTCCCAGCCTCTATCCCCTGGTCTCTGCATGAGGGTGGGAGCCTGATTTCAGTGGACACCTGGCTCCAAATTATAAAATTACCCCTTCTCATGAAGATAAGAGAAAACTTATAATCCTTTAGATATGGCCAATGATCACAGATGGCCTCCTCTTTCTACCCCACCTCTACCCCTGTCTCTGCAGGGGTAGATATCCCAAGAGTCCCAGACGTAGCTGCACAAAACACACACACACACACACAAAAAAACAACTACCCCAGATCCTAAAACCTCTTGAGCACTTTGTTTTCATGGAGTTGAGCTCAAACTGAGTTCTGGCTTCTGTTCCCTTTTGCAATAGCCTTGATTAAAGTTTTCCTTGCCTATTTAAACTTGGTGCAACTTTTCTTGTGGCAGGTGCTAAATAAACATTATGAAAAATCTTCCCACTCCATATTGGGATGGTACATGAAACAGGTATGTGCCTGCCAAATAAATCTTTTAAGGTGGGAATATTTCTTTATTTGAGAAGACATATTTTTATTCACACTGAAGAAAAATACTGGCATACTTCCATCAATTATTATCATCCACAATAGCATACTTTTAGAAGAGGAAAAATGATCATTTTAATTTCTATTTTGCATCTCTGAAAGAAAAGGATCTAGCTTTTTAAACCTTAAACTCAGATCCTTTAATTCCTTCTGGAAATGTTCCTAATAGGTAAAAAATAAAAAAAAAATAAAAACCTTTATAATTTGTGGCCTAAGAGGCAGCAGTTCATTTTAATGGCTAATTTCAAAGGATTATCATGATTAGCCTTTGATTCTAACATCCAAAATTGGTGAATTCCATTAACTTTTAATGGTATTTTTTTTCATCATCCAAAATGGACAGACTGTAGTTTTGTCTTTTTTTAGCTCTATTGGGACGATAATTGTGTTTATATTTTATAGGACTGAAACTTCAGAAGTTTGACATTTTGCTGTTGTTTTTAACTCTTGTCACTGACTCATGGCTGGATTTTGAACAAATCAGTTGATGACTTTATTGTTACTGATTTGCCTCCCAAGATACTCTGAGAAATTAGAAACTACCTGAAAACTGTTCTCTGTTAGTAATAAGAATGAAACTCTTACTATGTTAAATAAAGAAAGAGAAATGTGTAAATAAGGTTAGGTTTTTAGTGTATGCGCCAAAAAATACTGCTTGGTTAATGCTCAGCACACTTTCACATCAGATCTCTGGAAGCTACTAGTTGATATTCTAGGTGAACACTGATGTTTACAATTTTATTCAACGAGGTTAAATACAAATAAATAAACTAACAAATATTTCTGTGTCTCTCTGTGTGTATACAAACACACACACACACACACACACACACACACGGATTGTTGGTGGATTATGTTTCTTTTGAGTGATAAAAAAAAAGTAGAATGCATAACAACAATCCCATGTACCAGATATATCACTGAAAAATTTTGGCATCATCTTTACTCCATTGCTTAAATGTAAGGTAACCAACAATGCCAGATTTGAATTATATCAGCACTGTCTTTGCAGGGGTAGATATCCCAAGAGTCCCAGATGTAGCTGTACAAAACACAAAAAACAAACAAGAAATCATCAAAAAAATAACATAAACAATGATAAGTTTGCATTACCTTGAAAAATATCATGTCAAGATTTAACTAATGAAAATACTTTATGACTAATTAATATTCAGCCACATGTTACACTTGACTGTTCAAAAAAAATAGTCCTAAATTTTAGCAGATTGTAATAACTTGGGTTGGTGCATTTCTTCCCTAGGAAAAGAGTAACCTCTGACCTATGTCTGTTATATGCAATCATAAATTGCTAACAAAGAAAATCAACAAACAAAAATGTATTCTGCTAGCACTATGTAACATGTTTTTCTCTTCTTGGGAAGTTGAATACCCGAGCTATTACATACCTTTAGTAGAAGCCAATATGTGGTATATTTTGTAACAAAGATCTCCAACAGTCTATCGTGCATGGATTGACATTCTTAATAGTGTGTATCTTTGTGAAAACTAATTTTGCAGTGTACCTTCTGCTGAACGTAACTCCAAAGTGGTCATGGCTGATTTGTGCCATAGTCTATGCTATCCCAAGTGATGGGGGTAAAGGGATGGTCATTAACACTTAGAGCTCTTTTTATTTTGTTGCTCTGATGTTTAAAAATATTTTCATATATGAATATGTAAATGATGAAATATTTTTTCTTGTCCTTAGAAGAGTTTCGAGTAATGTTTTATTAATAGGATTCCCCGAAAAAAATTACACTTCCTAAAGACCAGCGTATTTTAAGTGGGAGTTCACACTTCAGTTAAATGCAATGATTTCCCAGCATGCATTTATAATCCTAGAATTTTGCATAAATAAAATAGGTATTAAATATTCTGATCAGGAAAGGAAAAGCTGTATTGGTTCTTTGAAAATACAATAATATTTTAAAAGACAAAGAAAATCAATGGTTTGAAAGAGAAGCAGTTTGGAACAGATCAGCAAACATGAATGCTATAATCACAACCACTTTTGATGTTTTTTTTTTTCAGTGAAGTTTGCAATAAAAATTATCATACAGAAACAATGATACAAATAAAATTTATTATAGGGTTCTTTTTCCTTGTACCCATGAATCTCCAAATAAATATTTTTTTTTTTAACCACAGGAGATTCCAAATGCAGAATAAGCTACATATTTTTGTTATTTCCAATAAAAGATTTCTACAGTAACCAGTTTGTTGAAAGATGGGGTTTAGTTTACATTTTCAGTCATTGTAGGACTGAAAGTTATATATCAGTTAACATTAATGCTGGGCCAAAATTAATAATGATAAGGTGGTGGGGTTGTGTGAGGAGGGAGGGGCAGGGAGAGGGTGGGTGCTCTGATGAAGGCAGAGAGGAAAATTTACTGGTTTAAAATGTGGTTACTCTCTGTTATCAATTTAATAAGCATACACTTCCAGCAAGGAACATTATACAAATGTTAACTCTTACAGAAAAACGGATCTTTACGTGTTCACCAGAAAACAGGCTATGGGTTTAGAACTTGTCAGAATGATGGATACTCTACTTTTCAGAGGCTCTTCTGTAAATTTCCACAACATGCTTTGGTTGGGGAAAAAGAAAAACTCTGCCTCTTATAATAACATGGATAAGTAATGAGGCCAATAAACAGTTTCTTATTTTAGTTAAAGCAAGTCAACTTCAGTGGGCATTGTTGCATGTTGTTGAGTCCGAATTTCAGGACATTCATTGGCTTATTTAAAAACTTATGTCCCTAAAATTTATATAAAGGTTAGAGGATAACTCTTACTTATGCTTTCTCAAAATATTATTTTCTTCTAAAAAATTAGGAAAAGAAAATTGAAGTTAAAGGGAAGAAAAGGAAGAATGTTTACAAAAATTGTGAGCCTGGTGACATACAGCCCTTTCATGTACACCCTCGTTGTCTAATTTTTAAATTAACAGGCTTTTTAGGGGGTAGAAAAAATATATAAAATCTCATGACATTTAAATATTAAAAACAAACAAATAAACAGAAGAAAATACTGAATCAAGTATAAAATTCAGGTCACAGTCTATTGAGGATGCAAAATAAAGAAGTTTTTCTCAGTGACTGTTGATTTCTTTTGAATGATCTTTAATTACCTGACAAATTGGGAGATATGTTACTCTTCCTCATACCTATTCTTAAAGAAACTGCTTTAGATAATAAAAAACAAATGTTTATAAAATGTAATTTTCCTAATGTTATGAAATTACAATGTACATATACAGAGTTAGGACCCCCTGCTTCTGTGGGAAGAAATACATTGCACTGAGAGAAGGTCTCATGAGGCTTCTTAAGTCTCTGCACTTTTTGAGAATTTTTTTCCTAATTTCATTTAAACTTTAGTTAGATAATATATAACGTAATACTGGTTTCAGGAGTAGAATTCAGTGATTCATCACTTACATTTGACACCCAGTGCTCAACACAACAGTGCCTTCCTTGAGGCCCATCACTCATTCTTCCCATCCCCACCCACCTCTCTCCCAGCAGCCCTCAGTTTGTTCTCTATTGTCAAGAGTCTCTTATGGTTTTTTCTCTCTTGTATTTTTCCTTTTGCATATATTCATCTATTTTGCTTCATAAATCCCACATATGAGTGAAATCATATGGTCTTTGTCTTTCTCTGACTGACTTATTTCATCTAGCTCCATCCACGTTGCTGCAAATGGCAAGATTTCAATTCTTTTTGATGAATGAGTAATATTCATATATATATATATATTCTTTATCCATTCATCAGTCGATGGAAACTTGGGCTCTTTCCATAGTTAGGTTATTGTTGATAATGCTGCTATAAACATCAGAGTGCATGTTCCCCTTCGAATGTGTTTTTTTGTATCCTTTGGGTAAATACCTAGTAGTGAAATTGCTGGATTTTAGGGTAGTTCTATTTTTTACTTTTTCAGGAACCTCCATACTATTTTCCAGAGTGACTGCACCAGTTTGCATTCCCATCAACAGTGCAAAAGCGTTCCCCTTTCTCCATATCCTTGCCAACATCTGTTGTTTCCTCGGTTGTTAATTTTAGCCATTCTGATATGTATGAAGTGGTTTTGATCTGTTATTTCCCTGATGATGAGTGATGTTGAGCATCTTTTCATATGCCTGCTAGCCATCTGGATGTTTTCTTTGGAAAACTGTCTATTCCTAGGGTCTTCTGCCCATTTCTTAATTGGATTATTTGTTTATTTATTTGTTCTTTGTGGGAAAGGGTGTTGAGTTTGATAAGTTCTTTATAGATTTTGGATAATAACCCTTTATCAGATATGGCATTTGCAAATATTTTCTCCCATTCCATAGACTTCCTTTTGGTTTTGTTGATGGTTTCCTTCACTGTGCAGAAGCATTTTATATTGATGAGGTCCCAATAGTTCATTTTTGCTTTTCCTTCCCTTGCCTCCAGAGACATGTCTAGTAAGAAGTTGTTTTGGCCTAGGTCAGAGAGGTTGCTGCCTATTTTCTTCTCTAGAATTTTGATAGTTTCCTGTCTCACATTTAGGTCTTTCATCTATTTTGAGTTTATTTTTGAGTATGGTGTAAGAAAGTGGTCCAGTTTCATTCTTCTGCATATTGCTGTCTAGTTTTCCTAGCACCATTGGCTGAATAATCTTTTTTCCATTGGATATTCTTTTCTGCTTTGTCAAATATGAGTTGATCATATAGTTGTGGGTCCATTTCTGGGTTCTCTATTCTGTTCCATTGATCTATGTGTCTGTTTTTGTGCCAGTACCATACTGTTTTGGTGACTACAGCTTTGTGATACAACTTGAAGTATGGAATCGTGATGCCTCCAGCTTTTCTTTTCTTTTTCAGATTGCTTTGGCTATTTGGGGTATTTGGTGGTTCCCATGAAAATTTTATGATTTTTTTGTTCTAGCTCTGTGAAAAATGCGGGGGGTATATTGATAGGGATTGCATTAAATGTGTAGATTACTTTGGGTAGTATGGACATTTAAACAATGTTTGTTCTTCCCATCGATGAGCATGGATTTTTTTCCCATTTTTTTTTTTTGTCCTCTTCAATGTCTTTCATAGATCTTCTATAGTTTTCAGAGTACAGATATTTTACCTCATTGGTTAGGTTGATTCCTAGGTATCTTATTGTTTTTGGTGCAATTATAAATAAGATAGATTCTTTGATTTCTTTTTCTGCTGCTTCATTATTGGTATATAGAAATGCAACAGATTTCCGTACATTGATTTTATATCCTGTGACTTTGCTGAATTCATGTATTAGTCTTAGTAATTTTTAGGTGTAGTCTTTTGGGTTTTCTATAGAGTATCATATCATCTGCAAATAGTGAAAGTTCGATTTCTTCCTGGCCATTTTGGATGCCTTTTACTTCTTTTTGCTGTCTAATTGCTGAGGCTTAGACTTCCAGTATTATTTTAAATAGTAATGGTGAGAGTGGAAATACCTTTTTCCTGACTGTAAAGGAAAAGCTCTCAGTTTTTCCCTTTGAGGATAATTAGTTGTGAGTCTTAGTATACAGCTTTTATGAAGTTGAGGTATGTTCCATCTATACATACTTTGTTGAGGGTTATTATCAAGAAAGGATGCTGCATTTTGACAAATGTATATTCTGCCTCTATTGAGAGGATCATATGGTTCTTATTCTTTCTTTTATAAATGTGGTGTATCACAATGGTTGATTTATGAATATCGAACCACCCTTGAATCCCAGGAATAAATTCCACTTGATTGTGGTGAATAATTCTTGCATTTTGATTGAGACTTTTCTAGACCCTCAATGCCCATTGTGATTTATTAGTTCAAGTCGATTTGGGCAACTTGTAAACTCTGTGTATATATTTGTGTGTGTATGTATGTGTGCATGTGTATTTATGTATCTATCTATCTAATACTCTGCACTCAATTCTAATGTATGGGAGGGGGTTGGGGTAGGATTTCTACACCATCAACCACTTACTTCTTGGACACCAGCTGGATGTCCTACTATTCAGCTCAATTCTGACACTATCTACCTGGACATAGCATCTAATACTACAAGTTGAGGATTCATTTCTACAAGATTGCCCACCCCAACCAATGTCCTTTGAGACTGGACCAGTTGCAAGTCCAGTGCCTCTGCACTTCTAACTGGCATGCTATTATAGATCAGAAATTCCAATGATGCCCTCCTTGGGTTACATTAATTTCCTAGAAAGGCTCACAGAACTGAGAGAAACATGTTACTTACTAGAATACTGGTTTGTTATAAAAGGATAGAACTCAGGAATGGTCAGATGAAAGAGATGCATAGGAAAAAGTATGTGGGAAAGGGGTTCAGCTTCCGTGCTCTTGGAGAACACCATTGTCTCCCAATCTCTACATGTTCACCAACTCTGAAGCACTCCAATCCCCAACCTTTGGGTTTCATAGGAGGTTTTATTACCTAGGCATGATTGATTAAATCTTTGGCCATTGGAATTGATTCAACCTCCAGCCCCTCTGCACTCCTCTTAGGTTAGAGAGATGGGACCGAAAGTTGCAACCCTCCAATCACATGGTTGATTCTCCTGGCAACCAGACCCCATCTTTAGGTACTTTACAAAAGGCATGTAATTAACTGAGGGTTGATGGGGGGTGGGAGGGAGGGGAGGGTGGGTGATGGGTATTGAGGAGGGCACCTTTTGGGATGAGCACTGGGTGTTGTATGGAAACCAATTTGTCAATAAATTTCATATATATATAAAAAAAAAAAACAAAAGGCATGTAATTAACATAAACCCAGGTGTGGTTGAAAGGGATCTTTTGTGAATATCAAGACACTTTTATAGCTCTTACCACTTAGGAAATTTCAAGGTAGTTAGGAGCTCTGTGCCAGAAACAGGGATAAAGACCAAACATATATATTTTTACTGTACATCAAAATATCATCATTTACATCTATCTATCTATCTATCTATCTATTATCTATGCATTTATCTCATGAATCTATGCATTTTTTAAAAGATTATTAACCGCAATAAATTGAAAACTAGATTTTCTAGTGTTTGATTTGAAGTTTGAAGCATTAGAGATGCTGTTTGAGATAGGGAAAAAATACCCATGTCCTAACCCTCAAAATATGTGAATATTTTACTTGACAAGGCAAAGAAGACTTTGAAGATGTGATTAAGGATTTTTGAGATGAGGAAATTATTCTGGATTATCTAGATGGACCCACTGAAATCACAATGGTCCCTATAAATTAGAGGCAGGAGAATATAGTGTCAGAGAAGGAGATGTGGTGATAGAAGCAAAGTCACAGTGATGCCATTGCTGGAAGGGGGCCATGAGCCTTTGGAAGATAGAAAAAGTAAGGAACAAATTATTCCTGGGAGCCTCCAGAAGGTTGACACGATGATTTTAACTCCATAAGACTTCTTTTAGGATTTCTCATCTCCATAACTGTAAGAAAATAAATATGTGCTCCTGTAAGCCACTAAGGTTGTGGTCTTTTTTTTTTCTTAATATTTATTTATTTTTGAGAGACAGAGAGAGACAGAGCATGAGACAGAGAGGGGCAGAGAGGGAAACACATAATCTGAAGCAGGCTCCAGGCTCTGAGCTGTCAGCACAGCTCGAACTCCCTACCCGTGAAATCATCACCTGAGCTGAAGTCAGACGCTTAACCAACTGACCCACCCATGCACCCTGGTCGTCGTTGTTGTCGTCTTCTTCTTCTTCTTCTTCTTCTTTTTTAAGCAGCAGTTACAAAATCAGCAATTGGAAAACTAATACACTATCCATGAAGTATCACTTCCAAGAACTTCAAGAGAATGAAATTTTGTATTTTCATGTTATATTGGAAAACAATCCTATATTATATCAGAACATAAAGCCTGATGTAGGGCTCAAACCCACAAACTGTGAGATCATGACCTGAGCCAAAGTTGGATGCTCAATTGACTGAGCTACCCAGGAGCCCCTGGATTTCTTTAATAATTGTAATTTTGCACACCCAACCTCAGTTTCATAAGCATGGTTATATAATTCTTTAATATGTTTTTAATTTTTTTTAAATTTTTCTTTATTTTTGAGAGGCAGAGAGAGACAGAGTGCAAGTGGGGGAGGGGCAGAGTGAGAGGGAGACACAGAATCCGAAGCAGGCTCCAGACTCTGAGCTGTGAGCACAGAGCCCGACGCAGGACTTGAACCCACGAACTGCAAAATCATGACCTGAACCTAAGTCAGATGCTTCACCAACTGAGCTACCCAGGCACCCCTAATTCTTTAATATGTTTGTCCGTTATGTTTAAGTCATTATTCTAGGCATTATGTGGTGATACAGAGAGGAACATGACTTGGTAACTGCTTTATTTTTTTTTTTTAATTTTTTTTTCAACGTTTATTTATTTTTGGGACAGAGAGAGACAGAGCATGAACGGGGGAGGGACAGAGAGAGAGGGAGACACAGAATCGGAAACAGGCTCCAGGCTCCGAGCCATCAGCCCAGAGCCCGACGCGGGGCTCGAACTCACGGACCGCGAGATCGTGACCTGGCTGAAGTTGGACGCTTAACCGACTGCGCCACCCAGGCGCCCCGGTAACTGCTTTAAAGATAAGGTTTAAGTAACAATCATTAACCACGATAAAAGTGAGAAATAAGTGCTAAAGTACTAGCTTGTGATATCAGTGGTGATTAAACATGCACTGATATTCATGGGCAAAGCTAGAGACAGCTCCCTAGAGAAGGTGAGCTACACTGGTCTGTGGGATTGGGAGAAAATGTGGCCTAAGGCTCAGAAATCAAACTTTGGATTTGAATTTACAACGCCACCTTGATGTCTTCCCTTTAATGAGATTCCATTTCTCCTAAAAAAAAAAAAAATTAAAAAAAAAAAGGGACAAATGAGATACTGCATTGATTAATGCATGTAAAATCCTTGGGATAATTCCTGGCACATAGCAAACATTCAGTGAATATTAGTGGGTGATGATGATAACAGTGATAAGGAAAAGAGAAAATTATTAAGGTTTCACATCATAAATATGAATTCTCATTCCATCTTTGCCTTTAGCTTCAACAATTTCTTCTCCATCTATACACACACACATACACTCACACACCTTGCAGATGTGTTAACTAAACACTTTTTTTAGAGACCAAGGATAAAAATCAATGCTGTATGAAACATACATATCTCCTGCTGCGGTGGAGCTCATTGTCTAGCGGCGAAACACACAAAAGTCAATTTGCAAGAGTATTAAGTGTGATAAAGAAGAGTTATCTGGTGCTATGAAAGCTTGTAATGGAGAATTAGAGCCAGTCAGGGTGGTCAGGGAAGGATCTCAAGGAATTGATGGTTGAGTTAAAATATGGAAGGGTAAGTTGTAATTATTTGACTAAATAAAGGAAGAAAGGGCACACGAGTGAGAGAAAGCAGAAGATATAAAGGGTCAAGCCCAGGAGATTATTGGTCAATAAGAAGAAAGCAGAGAGAAGTTTGAGACGATGCTGGAAAATAAATAAAGCCCAGACCACATAGCCCGTTAGAAATCAGGTTAGGGATTCTGATCTTTCTTCTAAGAACAATGGGAATGTATTGAAGTGTTTAAGCAGATGACTTAAATGATCAGATTTGCATTTGGGTAATCTCTACACCCAGTATGGGCCTCCAACTCACAAACTAGAGATCAAAAGTTGTGTGCTCTACCAATAGAGCCAGCCTGGTGCCCCACAGTTGAATTGGAAATCTACAACTCTATCTCTATGCAGAGGAGAGTTTAAAGGGTGCCAAAGTAGAGGCTGGACCAGTTAAGAGACTATTTGCAGTGGTCCATCTGAGAGATGGTGGGAGCTTAAACTAGGGTGGGAATGGTGATATAAGGGAGTAAAGATGATAGATACAGAGGCAAATATAGATACAGATACACATATACATACAGATATAGATATATCTTCATAACTGGATTTGTTAATGAAAAAAAGGTGTTAAGGATGATTCCCAAATTTACGGTTATTGTAACTGGATAGATGGTCCTGCCTTTGTCTGAAATAGGAAAAAAAAAATGAAGTACTTTATTGCTTGACAGAGATAACCATAGGTTCAGTTTAGTAGACGATGCCTTGAGATACTTTCTTAGGCAGTTCAATATGCTAGTTCAGTGCTGGGAGGAAAGTATGAGCAGGAGATACAAATTTAAGGACAATCTATTTTATAGGTGGCAGTTGAAGTGATAGTCAGGAATGGGATCCCTGATGAGAAATTAAAAATGACAGAGGTGGGAGACCCAGGAATGAGCCCCCTGGAAGTCCCAGCACAGGTAGGGGATAATGAATTATTAGTGGAATCACTCTGACCTGGTTTTAGTAATGATGGCTATTCAAGTCTAAGTCTGGAGAAAAAGGATCACTGGATCCACTGAAACATGTACTTTCAACAAGCCGGAAAAAAAAATCATAAAATAACGAGAGTTAACAATAATGATAAAAAGTGTGATTAAAATAATAACCATGAGGGGCGCCTGGGTGGCTCAGTCGGTTAAGCGTCCGACTTCAGCTCAGGTCACCATCTTGCGGTCTGTGAGTTCCAGCCCCGCATCGGGCTCTGGGTTGATGGCTCGGAGCCTGGAGCCTGCTTCAGATTCTGTGTCTCCCTCTCTCTCTGCCCCTCCCCCGTTCATGCTCTGTCTCTCTCTGTCTCAAAAATAAATAAACGTTAAAAAAAATAAAAAAAAATAATAACCATGAAATATAATAGAGATAAGAAAATTGTGAGGATGGATTGCACTTTTGAGAGGAAAAGTTGATGTGCCAGTGAAGACCTGACTCTCTAGTCCATACTTAGGACCTTGAACATCTTACACATATTCCAAAGTACATCACTTGACTGGGTAGTGGCTCTGCCTATGATCAGAGAATAACTCAGTAAAGGAAAGAATTTTAAAGGTCAATTTGGCCAGAATCTAGGAGAACTCCAGGGTAACTCTTGTAAATGGTTTTGACATCTTAACACTGAGGCATGAAAACAGTGACTAGTTAGCACATAAAACCCATTCTGTATCTTCAATGCTATTCCTAAAGAAAAATTCTATATCTTTACTTTCTCAGCTTTTCAGAAAAGTTTGGATAACATGAAGGCTAGACATTCATGACTAGAGCAACTTTTATATATATATATATTTATTATAAATATATATTATTTATAAATATATATATAAATTTATATATAAATATATATAAACATATATAAATATATTATATATAAATATATATATTTATATATAAATATATAAAAATATAAATATATATTACAATATATTATAAATATATAAATATATATAAATATATATTTATTATATATATGAATATATATATTTATATATATAAATATATAATATATATACAAAAATTATATACACACATACAAACACAATCACTTCAATTTACTGAAGTAAGCTGTCTGGAAGTAATAAATGGATGTAGAAAATGTGAACAGCTTATGGCAACAAATGAAAAATTCAGAAATAATGTAATGAAGACAGCCTCTGTGAACATTGCAAAGATGGTTTTAAAATGCGGTCATGAATTTATTTTTAAGATTTATGAAACATTAGTCAGAAACACTGACTAATGTCAGATCTGGGTTTAAAGAAATCTAACTCATCTGGTGGACACACACACACACACACACATATATATATACACACACACACATATATTAGATCAAGATTTTTTGCTTCTTTTTCTTTAACTTAAGCTATATGATTTTTATTATAAATTGGGCCTATTTCAATAATATTCACTAAAGGGATGATGAACTATATATCTCAGGGGAGGTTAGCATAATACAACCAAGAGTACAACAAGAATCAAAAGCTTTGATACAGTATTAAATAGACCAGTCAGTCTTGCCATATGAGTTCAGACTCTCAAAGTCATGTCAATGCACCCTACTGGGAAATTTTACCTAGTCTTTGGAAATTCCATTCTATGTACTAACGAGCTATTAGAATATATTCAGTACTAGATAACACTTTACATTACTTTGGCTCTACTTGGCCAATGGACAATACTTTCCTTCTGAAATTGCTTAAAGTTTTGCTTGTTTGTTGTTTATTTTAGATATGGAATCTTATTTTCCTCTGCTCTTGTTTTTGTTTATTTAAAGTAACACTAGCTCTAAATTACGTAAAACCCATAATTATTCCCTCTGGTTTATTTATTTTAAAACAGAACTTACTGTTCAAATAGTAGGTCAAAAACCTACTTCTTTGTACTAGGATATGCCATCTACAACAATTATCCAAAGGTAACCAACCTTATAAGACTAAAATAAATAAGTTATTTGCAAATAGTTGTATCATACAGACACGGACACTGTTGGAAATCGTTACACAGTTATCCTAGACATCCTCTGAGTAACAGAAAGTCACTACTTAACAGTTCATTATTAAAAACTTTTATTTTAGTTCATTGTTGCCAAAAGGAATTACTATAAAATAAAAGAGCATTAATGGACAATTAAATAAAGAGGTATAAAATATATAATACAATAAAAAACAATCCACTACAGCAAGGACATGTAAACTACTTTCAATACACTCTAAAGGACTGCTCATCCTCTATTTCCCACACATATTTCATCTACCTGTAAACTATAATTTTTTGAGTTTCTCACTGATTGGTGCTTTAATAGCGTGTGCGTTTCTAAGGGTATGGTGGGTGTAAGTGGTGCAACAAGAGGCCAGGAAGGGAAGCAGCTTTAAATACTTCTACCTTCACTGCCTTAGATTGGAATGGGTTAGGTATTCTCCGCTGCGTGTACCCAGGGATACTTACGAGTGGGCATCTTGCACACTGTTTTTGAAGAAAGGGGTTATGTTTCATCTGGAACATGGTGGGCAAAGAGAGATGGCCTATTGCTGGTTACCTTTCACGTTTAATCAAGTGCTAAAGAGCAAACCCTGTTAATTAAAAATTAATAGCATACACCATTAATGAGACTTTTGTGTTAATGTTCACAGCATTATGTTATTTTTACATTTTTTAGAATTTACAAGTCTACAAATAAACTAAGGTCAACTTGCTCTTTAATATATAGTTTAACTATATGTTTAAAAATATTTTCATGACCCCATTTTACTGTCTAAAGAGTCCAATTTTGGATAATAAAATATATAGTTGTCTTTGCTTTCTCAGCTACATTGCTGTAGAATTTTCCGATGCTGTGGACTCCATGTATGCTGCTCCCTCCATCTGAAAAACCGTCCCTCAAAAATCCATTGCTTCAAAACATATTGTTCCTTTAGGGAAACTTCTCTGAATTTCTAAAGCATGTCGGGTCTTAAAGGAGAGAGATTCTTTTTATAACACTGTTTTGTTTTTCTTTCAAACACTTATCACAGTTTAAATTGGATATCTATTAGTGTTATTATTTTCTTAGTGTATATCATGTCCTTATTTTATTTGATATTTTACTCATCAGTGTATCTCCAGAGCCTAGCACAATGCCATCACATGTTAAATACATTAAATTATGAATTAAATGCAAGGAATGATGAATACGTGCCTAGATGGAAGATACAAATGGGGGCTAAGGAAGTGTTTGATTTAAAATTCAAAAATTCAAGTGTGCATGTGTTTATAGAAAAAAGCCAGCAGAGAGGAAAAGCTTAAAGATACAAGGAAGAGCAAAGCTCCCAATAAAAGCATAAATTTGAGGATTGGGCTGACACTGGAGACATAACACATTTTCCATTAGAAATAGAGAAGAAAGAAAGTTAGATTGCAGATGTAAGAATTTTGCTAGGTTATTACAAGAATTTGCAATAATACATAATAATAAATCCTATATTTTTTCTTCTGAAAAAAATAGAAAAGGGAGGAAAGAGAGAGGAGGAGATGGGGGCACAGAGTTTGGAAGAACTCTGTAGAACTTAAAACGAATGATTGGGAGTGTCCAGGGTCAACTGAATAAAAGACTGGATTGATAGTGGAAGACCTAGCTCCTTGGTCATTTAATATTCTCCAGTAGCTCTCAGTAGCTCAGTGTAGGAATGGAGACAAACTATTGACGAAACTTGCGGTTGGAGTTTTAATACATTGACAGGGAATTGCAGATGCTGGCAAAGACGAAAGACTTGTCATGTGCTACGGTATCTTTCCAAAACCATTGCATTTGCTTTCTCTCTTACTTTATGGGAATCTCTTCTCAAATGTCATTTGATCAGAGTACTTTCCTGATGATTCCATTTGAATATTATTTCTTTTTTTGATTTTTTATACTTAATATAATTTATTTTCCTTTTAGTTCTTGCCTAAGTGTGATTTGGTAATTATATGATTCCTCTCCCCTTCCTTCCTTCTTTCCTCTCTCCCTCCCTACTTCCCTCTCTTCCTTCCTTCTTTCCTTCCTTCCTTCCTTTTTCATATTTATCTCTTCTCTTTAAAATTATGCTATATGATAGTAGAAACAATTTACAAATTGCTAAACCCCAGCCCTAACTATACCCAAAACATAACAGGAGGAGCTCAGACAATATTCAAATCCAATCATTATTTAAATAGTAATGGCAAAGACCCTGAGCACAAAGAACTTTATAGAAAGAAATTTGGGGGGAAGTGGGGTAGGAATATACAAAGTGATAAGTTATGTTTTTAAGGCTGATCAGAGTTCATTTCACATGCAATTGTTTTTAATTTATGTTAATCTCTGTTTAAAGTTTTTAAAATTTAAAGTAGTGACATATTTGTTGGCTCATTTAACTGTCACAATAACTCTTTGAAGTCTCTCCTTTCTTTGCAAATTAATAATGTGCATTTAAAACTATAGGGTGCCTGGTGGCTCAGTTGGTTAAGCCTCTGACTTCCGCTCAGGTCACGATCTCATGGTTCATGAGTTCGAGCCCTGTGTCAGGGGCTAGAGCCTGAAACCTGCTTCAGATTCTGTGTTCCTCTCTCTCTGCCCCTCCCCGGCTCACACTCTGTCTCTCTCTCTCTCTTAAAAATGAACATTGAAAAAAAAAAGACTAAACTCTTCTATGAATTCTATGAATTTGTCCTATCTCACTCCCTTTCATAATTTCATATTTCCAAAGCACTTTTTCATATATTGATTGCTGTCATCATATTGTATTGAATTATTTATTTATAGAACTTATCTCTTACTATATAATGAATTCTTAAGCTAGTCATCATGTACATTCTGTTATATTTGTCACCTCAACAGAGTCTGGCCCTATTAAACATAAATAAATATGTGTCAAATGAATGAATTAATTAATTAATTAATATCTATTTGACAAATAAGGAAATCAAGCTCCTGGAGTGGTTAAATGGTTTACTCAAAGCCACAAAAATGACACACCTTTTGATAGCTAAATAAAGCTCATTGTCAACTATGTTATACTTTAGCCATGGGTTTACATTCTTAGAACTGTCATGTGAATTTAATATTTTCAAAGAATCTAAGTATGAGCCATTAAAATTTCCAGCTTAAATAAAGAGCCCACTAAGACCTGTATTTTGTTTTGCATGTTTAATATCCTTCTGTGCAAATGTTTTTCACATTAGTTGATCTAAAGCAAAGCAACATTATACAACAGCAGTACAGAGCTGGTGTCATGCAGCCAAATGGGAGGCCCCTTGTCCCACAAAAATCCCTGAAGGCTGAAGAATTCAAAATAAAATAAGAAATCTCCTCAAATAATTTAAATCTTTCTCACAAGAAAATTTCCTTCCATAAATATTGATATGAAAGGATTTGTATAGTAATAGAGACACGTGGAAGTTGTTTTTGGTTATTGGTTCATTACTTTAATGATTTTGTAAGCCAGGTAATCATAACTCTATATAGAATGCTATTCCTTTTGGGGGTATTGGATCAAGAGAGGTTTGGCAAATGTTGGGGATAGGTAAAAGCCACAGGTCTTATAATAAAAAAATGGAGGCATAGTTCAGAAATGTACATATTTATTCTCCATAAAAGTAAGTCAAGTAAAATCTAAGGATTCCATGAGGTGGAGAATAATAAACACACAGATCAAATGGACAAAGCCAGGAGTCCAGAGATATAAAAAAAATATCGAATAAAGATAATCTCCATATGCCTATTTCTAGGGTGGTGACTTTTGCCCTCTGAATTCTTTTTATAATCCCTTCTTAAGTAAAAGTTAGTCTGTAGGGTTTGGTTATCTGGACCTACTCTTCTTGAGGTTCCTGCCTATTTCTAATTAGGGAGTACATGAAGGAAACAGTAGGTATAGGTGTGATCCAATTTGTTTGGGACCTAGGGCAAGAGACCTGACTACTCCTCAACTTTCCATCTAATAAGCTTGTGGTGAAAAAACTGATATGAAGTAGTCAATACCTCCAACCTCATAGAGCATGGCAGGTAGTTAACCTGGGATAATTTGCCACAAGCACTGAATGTAGACAAGAGACCTAAGGATTCAGAGGAAAATTACTGCAACAATGCAATAGCATTCACATGATCCCTCCAATTGCTTTACCCCCAAGCTGACAGGACAGCACAATGGACCTTGATGGAAGCCACATGTGGTGGATTAACGCTGTTGAGAAATCTGGGTCTCAAGGAATCCCCTGGTTTTATAGAAAGTATAAGACAGCCAGTTACATAAACCATCCTGGAAAATGGCTGAACTGAAAGAGAAGTCGGGATCTTTTAATTTTGATGCAATCAGTATAAATTTTAGGAGCACAAAAGGCCCATGGAGGACTCCCTCACAACAGAAATTACTTAGAAAATATAATGCATCATTAGCAAAGAGAAATAAAAGTGTATGACCATGCAAAAATGTGTACGTTTTGCACGTTCATAACAGAATTGTTCAGAATAAACAAAAAATGAGAACAACTGAAATGTCTATCAGCTGAAGGATGGATAAACAAAATGTGGTACAGTAAAACCTTGGATTGTGAATAACTTGTTCTGTGAGTGTTCTGTAAGATGAGCCAACATTTCAAAAAAAATTAACATAAACGAGCGATGTCTTGCAATATAAGTAGTATGTGATGCCGAATGCCACATGATTACAACTAAGCTGATGGTTCCTCTCTCTCTCTCTCTCTCTCTCTCTCTCTCTCTCTGTCTCTCTGTGGAATTGTGGGTGATAGTCTCCCATGCTCCTATGCTTGGCCTCAGGCCTTGGTGTTTGGCAGAAATCAGGGATTTTTCAGAACATCGGAAGGTGCCCACAACTGGCACCAGTGTATTTTTTGTCACATCAAAGCACCTCTGGACAGTCCTTTGCTTTTCCATACAAGAGTAAACTTAGGAATGTTTTGCTTCATTCTAGGTCAGGCTGCCTGCAGATATAGACTCTCCTCTGCTCCTTATTGCCAGTTATATTAACTGGCATATATTACATTATATTATATTATAATATAATGTATATAATATAATATAATATATTATAATTATATACATATTATATATTATATATTATATACATATTATATACCTGTATATATACCTGTATATACATGTAATACATGTATAATGTATATATATAATATATATAATGTATATATACCTGTATATACATGTAATACATATAATATACATATTATATACCTGTATATATACCTGTATATACATGTATATAACACATACATATTATAATGTATATAATTATAATATAATAATATATAATATAATATATATAATAATATAATAATATATTAATATATTATTAATAATAATATAATATATAATATATTAATTATATATTAATTAACTGGCATATACATGTATATTAATACAGTATATGACAAGAGTTTATTAATACTGTGCTGTAGTCAACATCCATGTGAGTGCATACAATGGCCCCCATGCAGAAAAATTCCACTGAGCCAACAGATAGCAGTGATTCCGTTAGTGATAATGAAAGTCCTTCCTCTCTCCTGTCTCCTTCACAACAGTCACAAAGGTTTCAAAGGCAAGTGCCGGTTAATTTATTTTTCTTTATATTTTGTATTTTCTTTATGATTTTGTATTATATTATAGTCCTATAATCATTTTTAAATGAATATTTTGGGGTTGTGGAAAGAATCATCTGAGTTTCCATTACCTCTTATGGGGAAATTTGCTCTGATATACAAGTGCTTGGGATTACGAGCATGTTTCTGGAACAAATTATTCTCACAAACCAAGGTTTGACAGTGTATCTGTAAAATGGAATATGATTCAGCCATAAAAAGCAGTACTGGTACATGCTGCACATGAATAAAACTTGAGAACATTATACTAAGTAAAAGAAACCAGTCACGAAAGATCAGATACTGTAATAATTCTATTTATATGAAATGTACAGAATAAGCAAACATATAGAGACAGAAAAATTGTGGGTTGCCTACTCCTGGGATGTGGGAGATAGTGGAAATTGGAGAATGACTACTAATAGAAATAGGATTTATTTTTTAAGGGGATGAAAGTGTTTAAAAATTAGATTTGGGGGCGCCTGGGTGGCGCAGTCGGTTAAGCGTCCGACTTCAGCCAGGTCACGATCTCGCGGTCTGTGAGTTTGAGCCCCGCGTCGGGCTCTGGGCTGATGGCTCAGAGCCTGGAGCCTGTTTCCGATTCTGTGTCTCCCTCTCTCTCTGCCCCTCCCCCGTTCATGCTCTGTCTCTCTCTGTCCCAAAAATAAATAAACGTTGAAAAAAAAAAATTAGATTTGGGTGGTGATTGGATATGTATATATACACATACTGAATTGTAGTCCTTAAGTGGGTGACTTTTGTGCTATGTAAATTGCATCCCAATAAAGTTTTGTTTTTTTTAAAGACTCATTAAAGATGTCAAGTGTGTTGGATTGTCTGTGTCAATTCAATTCAATGTTGCCACCACTCCATTACAAGGTATTGCACAACAGAAGCAATCTCCCGCCTTTCAGTTCCTGGTTAGAACATGCCAATGAGAGACTCCTCAGTGGTATTTGGAAGGTGAAAGAGAAGGAAAGGTCATTATTTTGTACAGGCAGTTGCAGCCAGAGGCCTGAAAAAAAATTTTTTTTGAGTAAAAAAAGTTAAAGATTTTCTTGAGCCATCTAGGTCTTGACTGACTTCAGCTCAAAATAATCTGTGCCAAAGTGGCATATCTTGGGGTCACAAATTCTGCTCCCCCTCAAAGCAATCCTATACCATAGGTGCCGAGAAGAGGTTCAGGAAAGCAAAAAACCATATAGTGAAGAAGCTATGACTGCGTTTCCATTTTTAATTATATCATAAAACTTTGAGGAGAAGAAAAAGGAGTAAAAAGTAATGGAGATTAAATCCAAATTCACATTCAGAATCACTCCAGCTGAGTAATGAGTGATAATCAATAATCAAGTTCTTCCACTGTGTTTATCCAATTCACTGCAACTTGCTAATTGAGAGGGATTGCTCCCTGTTAAGAATGTTTGGGTCTTGATATTCAGTCAGACATAAGAATCTTCTCACTACAGGAAAAAAAAAAATAGGTAATGGAGATTCTGGGGCATATTGGGAAATAAAAGGAAGCTATTAAGTTGGTAATTTTATGCAGAAAGAAATCAAAGCACTAGAAGAGAAAGAATAAGAAAAGGGTAAGACTTTCAAGAAGTGCCAAGCTGTCTCCTGTGATTCTTTTACATAACAAATACAACTTTTTTACTTAATCAACAATGTAGAGAGTATTAGGATGACTATACATGAGCAGAACATAGTAGAAAATACTGTTGGGGGGGAAAAGAGAGAACTTGCTGATAATACAGTACTTGCAAAACAAGCCTTTGCTATTTCCCTCTTGACAACATGTCTGTTGTCTACCAGGGCAATCATATCCAACAGTAATTGTCTAACAATTGTTCCGTACTGAGAAAATACTTCTGATTACAGACATTAACACGTTTAGGCATTAAACCTCCTCACTGTAATTACCCTTGAGCTTATTCTCACAAATGAATTAATATGCTGATCACTTGGACTAATACAACCAGCAAAAGGGTGATGAATTGCTTCCAAATCAGATAAAATGAAGCATGACATCATTTAATTAATTTCATGGAAGTGGGGGGTTGAGGCAGAAAGAAAACATTTCCATTGGGGCTATCTTGCCAGAATGGGGTTTGAAGTAGGGGCAGGAGGTAGGGAAAAAGGAAGATGAGTGTTTCAGTGTTACTGAAAGCTTCTTTGTTTTTGAGCAAGTGGGTTTGCATGCTCCAAGGCACCTTGTGACAGTGATACTTTTGTAGCCAATTGCCCAGAGCACAGCAATTGAGTGTGTGTTGGGGGTGGGGGTTGAGAATGCAAAATGTGCTCTCCATTCCAATGCTGAGAATAACTTGCCTTGTTAAATGACTCCCTTGAACTAAAAGGATACAAGTATCAAAAACTTGGTTCTGAAATAAAAAAATCAAACAGGCAAGAAAAAAGCAAAGACAGGTGGAATAAAAGATGTGCTAACAGGATGTGATTAGTACACAAAATGAATTCTCCTTCCTCATACCCAACAAGTAAGGAATAATGGTAAGGAACAATGTGACTGGGTAATCAAGTAGTGAATGTTCCCGATGCGGGTCCAAATGTGACTTGTTTGTGTAACTGTGAGGATAGTAATCCATCTTCCTGACTAGTGCTCATGTTATTTAGTTACAAAAAAAAAAAGAAAAAAAAAAGAAAAAAGGAGCTGTAGCAAAGCTACTGACCAATCAATAGTACTTTATTTAGATCATGGCTTGATTTCTTCCACTATCTCCTACCCATTTCTATCTTTGACGAAGCTGAATTACCTAGGTAGGGATTTAAAACAAACATGCTTGATTTAATGTGGTTTCCTTCAAAATTTACGTAAAGCTATCGTTAAGATATAGAACTGAACTATATCTATCTATCTATGTATCTATCTATCTATCTATCAATTAGCCTTATTGATAATAAGAGAAATTAAAAACGGGATATTTGAACTATCACTTTACCTTCTGTATTTTTACAGAAAAAAAATTGTATTCCTGTTTTATTACATAATAAATGAAGACTTAAGATTTTGTTCAGTCATTTCTTTTCTCTTTTTGAGTAATAGTGCATAACCTTGCCAACAACAGGCTCTCAGCAACGCTTGTTAATTAATTAAATTTATATATGTGAGAGTACAAACTCAGTAATCCTACTATCTGGTTTGGCTCTCAGCTACTTACTGTGTGACTTTCGGCAAAGTGTTTGGAGTCTGCATTTTTTTTTTTTTAACTGTAAAATGAGCTCAATCTCACATACTCACAGGCTTGAGTAAAGATCTGATGTAGGAAACAGTATAAAGTAGCTTGCATTCAGTAAATATTGGCTTTGGGGGCACTTGGGTGGCTCAGTCCGTTAAGCTTCAACTTCGGCTCCAGTCATGATCTCATGGTTTGTGAGTTCGAGCCCCACGTTGGGCTCTGTGGTGACAGTTCAGAGCCTGGAGCCTGCTTGGGATTCTGTCTCCCTCTCCCTCTGTGCCCCTCCCCTGCACATGCTCTTTCTCTCTCTCTCTCTCTAAAATGAATAAACATTGAAAAAATTTTTAATAAACATTGATTATTTTCTTCTTATCATTGTTGAAATTGCCAGCAATTATTGTTAGCATGATTCTATCAATTCAACATGTTGATCTCACATCCATTCGAAGCACACCCACTCCTACATCCATACCCACCTCTCTTCCTAACTTCCCTGTGCTCCCACTCTTACTCACCCTCAAACACTTTTTGTAACAGTGAGAATAATCATCTCAAAGTATAAATAGTATTTGTCACATTCTCTAATGCCCTTCAGTAATCTGAATTTATACTTAAAATGAAACCCAAACTTTTTCCCATTCCTATGTTCTATAGCTCCCACCTTCCCAATTCATCTCTACTGCTTTCTACCTAAATCATTCTATTTAAAAATTAAAAAAAAAAAAAAACTAAAGGCTGAGAGTCTACAGAATGACTCTTAGAGTGGAAAATTTCAGTGCCCAATAAGAAGCCCAGTTTAGCAGAGTCTAAGCTCTGGATGAGGAGGTTGGACAAGGGGAGAAAAGGTAGATCTTATAAAGCCAAAAAGAAGAGAAGGAACATTTCAGGGCCAAGTGAACAAAGTCTCTGGTACTGCAGGCTGGATGGCTGGTGTAGTCCTGCTGGTTTAGGCGACTGCTGTGGGCTATGTGGTTTATGCTCAGCGTGTGGAGAGTCTCCCGGGGTTGCCGATGTCTAGCTGCTTCTGCTACGATGCTACCATGCCAGAGTCGAGATGGTGTCCAGGGACTTGATGGCCCCCAGTCTGGGCGGCCAGGTCGCCTTTATCACAGCCCTACTGTCCTTCCTTCAGCTCTGGAATACACATGCCCGCCTTGAGGCTTTTGCAGACTCTCTTCCTTCTGCTTGGAATATTCTTCTGCTTTTCATCTCTCTACTTCTTCAGCTCTCACCGAAAACTTCATCTCTTCAAAGAGGTCTTTCCTGACCACTTCTTTATCTTCTAGTATCATTCTTTACTTCAGCTCATGTTTCTTCATTGCACAATAACTTGCAACCACTCTACTCATTTACTTACGTATATATGTGCTATACACACAAACAGGCATATATGTGTCTCTATTTGTCTTTCTATTTATTTGTTAGTCTCTGTATCCTATTAGACCATAAACTGCATGTGGAGAGTGAGCTACAGAAGGGAAATAGGCTCATTCCCCACCCCCCCCATTTTCTTTAATTCAATGTGCAAAAAGAAAGCTATGATGACCAAATGAGTGTCAGAAAAATCTAGTTATATTTAATTCATAGGTATTACATAAAGATGCCACTCACATTCTTCAGGGGTATTAACAGTGGATCAAAATGAATATTCCTTTAGTAAAAAGCCTAAAACTTCATTTTTTGTATGCACAGTGTTAATATTCATATATTTGTATGCAGTCAGCCTTTGGAGCAAGCAAATGTCCTTTAACTGCAATTTCAGACTGGTCAAGGTAACAGACCTTTTTCATTAAGTACTTCCAAATTTCTAATCTATCCATGAACGTGAAAAATCTGTGCTAATTAAAGCCTGTCATATAGGCCAATAGTGCAGAGAGGACCTGGGAGGTTCCTAAAATTTAAAGGGGCAGACTCTGCATTAAACATAACTAGGATTTTCTGTACCACAATGCAAGATGTTGCTTCTTTCTGGTTGTGTTACCCGATTTATGAGCCACTGTTAAAATGTTCAGTAGGATTTTCACCTTGTAGAATGTTGATCAATTTTTGTAGCTAGAAAAAGGGAAACTACTCAATGTAGAGAACATTTGCTGGAACAAATTTAGTGGTTAAAATCCCCACTTCTTTTACATCATCCTATCATGTGCCCCAAGGATTTCAAACTCAAATGTCTTCAGAGGTCTGGCAGAGTGATTTTACTTTTTATTGGCAGCAGAGCTGTGCAAAATGAAGAGCTCTGAGCTAGTTAAGTGTAGCCACTGTCAGTTCCAGAGAATTCTTGCTATTCAAAAATAAATCCATGAATGCAGTTTTGTCAAATTTTCTAATTTGTCAAGAGAAGCCAGATGTGACAATATTTCAAAAATTATGTATAAAACAAAACATAAAAATTACATATATACATCTATATGTGTATATAGATGATATATTTTATATGTACACATATGTATACATACATATATGTATGAATATATATATATATATATATATATAGCTGACAATTATGTGAGAAAAATTTAAAACACTGCATGGACCAACAATAGAAGTCTGTGGGTTAAGCATTCTCAACCAGTTTATGGCTTCTGCATTAAGTCACCCCTTTATTCTCTAGGGCAGCACTTCTTATTAGAAGTATAACATGAGCTACATATGTAATTTTAACTTTTTTGGTAGCCACATTAGAGGAAGTAAAAAGAAACAGGTATATTTAATATAAATAATGAGTTTGGGGTGCCTGGGTGGCTCAGTTGGTTGAGCCTCTGACTGTTGGTTTCAGCTGGGGTCATGACCTCAGGGTTCGTGGGTCCCAGCCCCGCTGTAAACACAGAGCCTGCTCGGGATTCTCTCTCTCTCTCTCTGCCTCTCCCCCTCTCACTCCCTCTCTCAAAATAAATAAACTTAAAAAAATAACATACTTTACTTAATATATATCTGAAGTATTATGCTTTCACCACACAATCAATATAAGAATTATTGATAGCATATTTTACATTCATTTTGTTATGCTACATCCTTGAAATTCGGAGTGCACTTTACACTTACATTATATCTCAATGTACAACAATCAACAAAGTGATTCAACAAGTTATCTCCTGCTCCATATATCATGCTGAGTTCACCAGAATTGTAGCTACCATCTCTGTTGTATTTTTAGTGGCCATGTAACATTCATCGCATCAATAAAGCATTATTTAGCCAGTTCTTGATTGTTAGACCTTTAGGATATTCTTCACTAAAATAGACAAGATTGTGATTAATACTCTTCTACACACTTTTTCTGAGCATAAATCTCCAGAAATTTAATTTCTGAGTTAAAGTGGCCAAAAAAATTAATTTAAAAAAATGTCAGAGGTTATGCCTATGACAATTTACATTCTGAATTATACCTTATGCGGAAACCCCTTTCCTTAATCTGACCATAATTTCTTTGTTTAGCATTACTAATCTCATAGGAAAAAACTGTTGCCTCATCATTTTAATTCTTATTTACTTCATTAGAATGAGTTGGAATATTTTCATGTTTATTAGTCAAATGAAAATTTTCTTGTCAAGGTGGCATCATTATTCTCATTTGATGTATTTATTCTAAAAACAGCAATATTAAAAAAATACAGGTGGAAACACAAGTAATTGTTGGATTAAATGCAAATTTACGAAGGTAAGTAAAATCTATTTCTTTTGCTTTCCTTAGAAACTACCCACACGGCAAGGGTAATGAAAAAATGGAAATACAAATTCCATCTTTGTTGAAGTTAGGGGAAAAAATAGGTGGAAATTCTATTATAACAATTGAAGATAAAACGGTGGGCAAAACAGAGAGAAGATAGGCATGAATGCATATCTCAGGAAGAACAAACATTTTTGCAACTCTTCGAAAGTGAAGCTCACATACCAAGTGAAAAGTAGAAAGTTCTATTTGCAGAAGCCGGTACTAGATGTATGGGGCCGAATTATGGATCTTCTTTACCAGTTTGCTTCCAAAAAGCAGAAAAAAATGAGTTGAACAAAGAATTTTTTTGTTTAAAAAAGGCCAAAGTTTCAGGAATAACTGAGTTTATGTTGAAGGTTACGGAAGTAGAGAAAGTACTGAAGTTTTGAAGTTTTGTCAGTACTTTCAGTACTTTTGAAAGTCAGTACTTTTGAAAGTACTGAAAGTATTGAAGTTTCAAAGTTGTCTACCTTTCACTATTGTTAATGTGAAGAAAAGATGAAACTAACTCATACAAATTTCTTGTTAGCCAAAACCACAGTTCCAGGCTGTTCAGTACAACAGCCTTCTGCTAATAGCTGGTCCAGGAAAATTCACCTTATTGAAAGATGCGTTGGAGGATGTGTTCAATGCAGGATCAGTACAAACATACTGTCAAAACACTTATGAAAACAAGTGGAAAACAAATGACATCGGAAAATTACTCAGAAGAAAAATTTGCCATAAGTCAGATGAAAAGCATTATATTTTCTCATGAATTAAAAACTTAAGTAATTACCTCTGTAAAACAAGAGTATAAAGTATATATACAAGGATTCAAGTAGTAAATGGTGAGAAAACAGAAGGAATAAAATATATGCTGGCAAAACTGAGACATGAAGTGAAAACAAAAATGAAAACTTCAAAAAAATCACAGCAAATTGGATAAATTATAATTAATGCAGAAAACACAGTAAGGGACATAGAGTAAAAAAAGAGTGATATAGAAATAAAAGTGAACAGAAATAGTTTGAAATGACTAGAAAGAAAAATATAGATATGGGGGGGGATGAGATCTAATATATGTATAGAATTCCCAATGTAGGAAACAGACTTCATGGTGTAGGGAGTATAATCAAATAAAAAAAAAAAGAAGAAGAAAACTAGAAATGTTTGCAGAAATAGAAATAAAACATTTTAAATGTACAGACTGAAATGGCATACTATGTTCCAGGAAATACTAAAAGTAATTTTCAACTTTTAAGATAAACAAGGAATGGTTTCGATAATCAGGGTGAAAGATCAATTCATTTATTTATGAAGAAAAAAAATCAAGCTGACCTCAGACTTTTCCATAACACCATTCAGTGTTGAAAAGCATGGAATAAAACTTTGGATATCAGCAAGAAAAAACCTATGACTAGACTCGTATGTGAAGCCAAATAGCATTCAAACATGAGAGGGGCAATCAAACAATTTTAAAACTGCAAGAGTTCAGGGATATTTTGTCTATGAGGCTTTTGGCAAAACGACTGAAGGATCACTTAAAATCAAGTGTAATAGGTCTTTCAGTGAATGTTGAATCTATGTAACAATACAGCAAATACAAAAATAAATAAGGTACAAAGGAAAGGTAAATATGTAGACAACTATAAGTGAATATGGAGTATACAAAGCTATAATGATGAGACCGGCATGTGTAAAGTACATGTGTAGGTACAATTGAAATACATGACAAAAGAAATCGAAAGTCAGGGGTAGAGTTAGGAGAGATGAATGTGCTAAGGTTCTAGCATTATCAGAGAAGTGACAAATGTTGTTTTTATTACATTATAAATAACCAAGGATAAATCCTGTAATCTCTTGAGTATCAACTAAGAAAACATTTTAAAATCTGTAAGTTCAGGTTAATTAAAAGAAAACCAAGAAAAGAAAGGAAAACAGGATCAAATAGAAAATAGTAATATGGTAGATGCACACAGGTCTATGACTAAGTATGTTAAATGTAAATGGACTTCACGATGCAGTTAAACATCTTATACATCAGCTTAAAGGACACAAACTGCAAATAAGTATTGCACTCTGCTTTTTGAATTTTACTTTTGAAGTAGAATAGCTATAAGAATTTTGAAACTAATTGGATGTATTATGGTATTTAGCGAATGAGGAAATCTGGTTGGGAACCTGGTTCTCAGAGTGGAAGAAGGATGACACAGACACTTGAGGAATTTTGCAGGATTAAATTTAAAGTATCAATATTTTAATGAATTTCTATTAACAAATGAGAATAATTTTTTTAATGTTTATTTTTTGAGAGACAGAGAGAGACAGAACAAGAGCTGGGGAGGGGCAGAATCAGAGGGAGTTCTAGTGCCTGAACATAAGATATAATAAACCAATATATAGAAAAAAATAAGTGTTACATCTGTCTATGCAATGGACTACTACACAACCATCTAAACGCACAAAAAAATCCACTCTTTTTGTACTGATATGGAACAATATTCACTTTATATATCACTGACTATAAAAAGTAATATGCAGAATAAATGTAAACAAAATCTACCTTTGCTTAAAAAGTTTTAAAAAAAAGTATATGTTTTTGTTTTAAAGGCACAAAGAATATTTCTGAAATATTTTTTTAAGAAACTGTTAACAATAGTTGTCTCCATGGAGAGGATTTCCATAAGTATATTGTGTGTACGCTCTCATACTCATTTAATTTGTACTGAATAAAATAAATAAGATTATGGTTATATTTTAAAAGAATGGGAAACAACAAAAAATGATTAAGAAAATATATTGGTTTATCATATCTTATGTTCCCAGGCACTAGAATGTTTTTTCTAGCACCTGGGAAATGCACTAAAAGCAATGGAGTTAATTAAAATGCCCTCTATATGTTAAAAAGTGGGTAAACAAGCCCAGTGGGCCCATTTTACTTTAAAACTCCATTATTATGTACTTGAATAAATGCTAATTAATCCCTTAGAATAGGGTTTATCCCTGAATGTCACCACCTATATGTTACCACTACTAGTTTATACAGTATTTTAGTGTGTTAATTAAAAGAATGTCATATGATGCACTCATTTAGCCAATGGCTTGTTTCTAGGTGAAAAACACTTGCATCATTGCCCTTCATTTCTGGTAGGCTTTTAATATTTAACAAAAGAACTCTCTACAACTAGTATTTTTTATAAGAAACTGAAATTTATTTCTATATAATTTCTAAATAGCCATGATTTCTTGATAGAAACAGTTTTTAAAAAATTACCTCTTCTTAAAAGCTGTGTGAATTAGCAATAGCACTAGAAATTCATGGATTCTAGAATGGTTGCAAATGAGAATCAAGAATGAAAATGCCCTTCTTAATTCATAGATGCATGTATATGTAGACATTTATTTTAATTAAAAAAATTAATATGAAATTTATTGTCAAATCGGTTTCCATACGACACCCAGTGCTCCTCCCAACAGGTGCCCTCCTCAATGCCCAACACCCACCCTCCCCTCCCTCCAACTCCCCATCAACCCTCAGTTTATTCTGTTTTTAAGAGTCTCTTATGGTTTGGCTCTCTCCCTCTCTTTTTTTTTTTTATTATGAAATTTATTGTCAAATTGGTTTCCATACAACACCCAGTGCTCATCCCAACAGGTGCCCTCAATACCCATCACCCACCCATCTCTCCCTCCCACCCCCCATAAACCCTCAGTTTGTTCTCAGTTTTTAGAAGTCTTTTATGTTTTGGCTCCCTCCCTCTCTAACCAATTTTTTCTTCCCCTCCCCCCATGGTCTTCTGTTAAGTTTCTCAGGATCCACATAGGAGTGAAAACATATGGAATCTGTCCTTCTCTGTATGACTTATTTCACTTAGCATAACACTCTCCAGTTCCACCCATGTTGCTACAAAAGGATCCACCTAAGAGTGAAAACATATGGTATCTGTCTTTGTATGACTTATTTCACTTAGCATAACACTCTCCAGTTCCAACCACGTTGCTACAAAAGGCCATATTTCAACATGTATGTGCACACTATGTGAATATATTACTTTCTATGACAGGTAAGGCTGGATTCCATGTAAGCTCCCCATTTTCTAGAAACTTTAGAGTTTGGTAGTAATTTCAATATGAGCCAGAACAGAATCTGAAAGAAGGTATTGGAAATATGAGTATGAGAAGTGAGAAGCCTAGGAAAGGGAATTTTCACTTATATTTATGGCTGAAAAATCTCTGTGACCACAACACAGAAGTTTCTTTAAAAAAGTAGGATTTGAGTTTCGTGGAGATGGGAAAGTACAGATTTCAAAACAAGAGCAGTTCCATTGTTACTAATTTAAAGGCTGTTTCATTTCTTAATATACCTTTGATTAAAATTTTTCTTGGGGCGCATCGGTGGCTCAGTTGGTTGAGCGTCCCACCTTGGCTCAGGTCATGATCTTGAGGTCTGTGAGTTTGAGCCCCCCGTCGGGCTCATGCTGACAGCTCAGAGCCTGGAGCCTGCTTCAGATTCTGTGTCTCCCTCTCTCTGATACTTCCCTGCTCATGCTCTCTCTCTCTCTCTCTCTCTGTCTCTGTGTCTCTCAAAAATGAATAAATGTTAAAAAAAAAAAGACTTTTGTTTTTAAGCAATTCACAGGGACCCAGAATTATTACACAAGGGTTAAGAGCACAGGCTCCAAGACATAAGTAGCCTAGATTTCCAATCCCAGATCACCCACTTATTATCTATCATGGCTATCTTATTACTTGAGTTATTGGAAACTCAGTTTCCTAATCTGTCATTGTTTATAATACCACCTACTTCTTAAGGTTGTAAAGTTAAGTGATAAAAATTACATTAATGATCAAAGTATTACTCAAAAACTATAGCTATTAGTAAAATAAATTAGTTACCCAACTTTGATTAATTAATTCTATTTTATATTAATATTTAGATTTGCTCAAGTATGTCCAGGTACTCATTAAGTGTGTAGACATTTAATTAGATTATTGATGGAACATCAATTAATAAAAACAACTTTCTTCTCTTTTCTTTCTTTTTTTTCTTTTTCTCTTTTTATTGGTTTTGTTTAAGTGATGATGAATCTTATTCCATGTCTTTGGGGAAAATGTTTTTTTTCTGTTTGCCAAAGATAAGAAACCACTATTGATTCTCCACCTTGATCTTTAATATTTAGACATAACAGCTTTCAAATATTCCTCAGAAATGATATTGGTAGAGGAGGAATAGAATGTCAGAATGCTTTAGATGGGCCATAGGACTACTATTTTAATTACTTAGCATCTTAAGTTCTGGTAAATAGCTGTCTTGACTGACTCATTTTTTTATAAGCATTTTGATCTAATTTCCCTAAGGTGATATTCCAAAGGAGAGAAAAAAAACCCTCCAAATATTAATATAAACATGTTTAATTACTGTTTGACAGTTACCTTGTAGCACTTTGCAAGGAAAGGTGCACTGGGGAAAATAATAAATCCAGGAGTGAGTTGGATTAAAAGTATAAAAACTCGATAAATCAGTGATGGTACAGATTTTTTCCATCTATTCTCCTAAAAAGTAGGAGAAACAAGTCCAAATATAGTATCCAAAATAGCGCTGTTAAATTAGGTGGAATCACAGCACCACTAATATCTAAAGCAGTCCATGAAGAGTAGGAATCCAGTAATGTTCCTGAATAACAATAGCGTATTAATTATGAAAATTTTCCAAGATTTTCAACCCTCCTAGCAGGCACATAATTTTCAGTGAAGGTTGTAATTGCTCCCATGAAAAGGTAGCATCTATTTTCCTACTCCTTGATGTCGGCTAACTTATTTAGCTGAAAAGAATGTGGCACGCTAAAATGAATGGTTTGTGCTAAAAAGAACTGATGGTGTATCAGTACTGAGTCTATCCCTCAAAAGGCCTTGAACTTCCCTTATTTCTCTGGAATGTTTGCCTTTTCTGTTAAGAACAAGCCCTGAGCAACCTGCTGGAGGAGAATGTAGGTACACCCACTCTAGAACCTGATTTGCAGCTGATTGTAGATGAGTGACCAGCTGAGAACGAGCTAAGCCTGGCCTAAATTTCTTAACCCCAGAATTGTGAGCTAAGTAAATGTGTCATTACGCCACTATGCTTTGGAGTTCCTAACAGAGAGCTGATAAAATTGCAATAGCTATGGTTAAGAAAAGGGTTTCTTAACAGCCCAGATAGTCCATCTGAATTAGAGCTACATCTTAGCTAATGTTTAGGGAGTGGGATCTTGTTGCAATAAGAGAGAAGAAATTGGCAAGAGCTAGAAAATTTTTCGTAGCTCAAACCAGCAGACTAAGGGTAAGGGCCAGGACGAGGTTTCAAGCTCAGCAAGGAACTGGAGTAAAGTCAGTAACCTACAGTTTAGACCTGGTTACCCAGTTAGAAAAAAAAATGATTCCTATTGAAGTTCAGTGGGAAATAGGGTTTCTAAAGTTTCAAACGATTGTCAGCTTGACCAATTCCAGACATTCAGAGGCTGACACCAGCCTCACTAAGAACTGGGCAGACCTGAGCTTGCAGGTGGCAGGCTTTCAGTCATTAAAACCAAGAAGGGTGCCTGGGTGGCTCAGGGGCTTAAGCGGCCAACTCTTAATTTCAGCTCAAGTCTTAATCTCAAGGTTCATGAGTTCAAGCCCTATGTCAGACTCTGTGCTCACAGCACAGAGCCTGCTTAGGATTCTCTCTGTGTTTAGGATTCTCTTTCTGCCTCTCCCCTGCTCTCTCTGTCTCTCTCTCTAAATAAATAAACAAACATAAAAACAAAAACAAAAACAAAAAAAAACCTGATAGATCTGTCCAAGGCAGAAATAAGGGAAATAATGAGACACTAAGGAGAACCAGAAAGCAGGAGTACAGTGCTGTTCAGAGGTGATAGTAAGAAACTTCATGAACATATATCTTCCATCTGCCCCCAACTTTTCACATCACCACTTTCCTCCTTAATCCTCCCCACGTGGAGTAAATTTTATCTTACTATGTTATTAAAATGTATAGATAATTTAAAAGGCAGGGTATGATCATCATGTAAGTCAGTGTATGGCTATTGTGTTATTTATAAAACAGATGGAAAAGGAGAAATGAATAATGTACAGCAACATAGACTTATAGAAACATATGACAATTTTGCCTCAAAGACTAAAAGCAGAACTCTTTAATGTTTGGAAGAACCAATGAGGAGCCCCAAGGATTTGAATAGATAGCATCAAGTTAATGTATATTGGACAGAATGTTTAACTTCTGCTCTGGATACATCCTCATCTGGAGTAATTATGTTGAGTTCTGGACAGTAGGTTTTTAAATTTTTATTTATTTTATTTTATTTTATTTTATTTTATTTTATTTTATTTTAGAGAGCCCACACGAGCAAGGGCGAGGGACAGAGGCAGAGAGAGAGAATCCTAAGCAGGCTCCATGCTCAGCCTGATGCAGAACTCAATCCCATGGTCCTGGAATCATGATCTGAGCCAAAATCAAGAGTTGGCCATTCAGTCAACTGAGCCAACCAGGTGCCCCTGCACAGTAGATTTTAAAATATCAACCACACTTAGAACAAATGAAGAAAAGGGAACTCGGTATTCAAAAGGTCTTGCACCCTATTTGAAGGGCTTAGAACTTTTAATATGAAAAATAGAAGACCAAAAATCTGGCCATTGTCTTCGATTATGTGAAGATCAGTAGTGTGACTACAGATTTATTCTGAGTTTCTCTGTGGCAAATAAAGTGGACATGAAAGAATTCAGACTGCAAAGGACACAGGCTGTAGAAGGGATAGAAACCAAACTTTACAACAAAATTGAATTTCGATTGGATTATATTTTGAGATTGGAAACTTATTCACTAACTGAGACTGTTTTGTATGACTTAAAGTTTAGCTACCTAGATAAAACCAGGAAGCATCAACCTACACAACAGATTTAAATAGACAATGAGAGGGAAAAAAATAATGCTTCCTATTTTAAGAAATACTTGTTCCACGTAATAATTACACACATTTGTATGTTTTCTAAATGCTTTGTTCTCCTATGCTTATTATTATTTTTTTAAATGTTTATTTATTTATTTATTTATTTATTTTTTCAGTTGTATGTTTTATTTTTTTTTTATTTTTTTTTTTTAGATTTGAAGACCAATATTTTATTCTAGTTTTCTTTTTTTTTTTTTATATATGAAGTTTATTGACAAATTGGTTTCCATACAACACCCAGTGCTCATCCCAAAAGGTGCCCTCCTCAATACCAATCACCCACCCGCCCCTCCCTCCCACCCCCCATCAACCCTCAGTTTGTTCTCAGTTTTTAACAGTCTCTTATGCTTTGGCTCTCTCCCACTCTAACGTCCTTTTTTTTTTTTTTTTTCCTTCCCCTCCCCCATGGGTTCCTGTTAAGTTTCTCAGGATCCACATAAGAGTGAAACCATATGGTATCTGTCTTTCTCTGTATTGTGGTTTATATACACAATGGAATACTACGTGGCAATGAGAAAAAATGAAATATGGCCTTTTGTAGCAACGTGGATGGAACTGGAGAGTGTGATGCTAAGTGAAATAAGCCATACAGAATGTTTATTTATTTTTGAGAGAGAGAGAAAGAGAGCATGAGCAGGGGAGGGGGTGGGGCAGAGAGAGGCGGAGACACAGAATCTGAAGCAGGTTTCAGGCTCCGAGCTGTCAGCACAAACCCTGACACAGGGCCGGAACTCAAACTCACAGACTGCAAGATCTTGACCTGCACCAAAGTCTGTCACTTAACTGACTGGGCCACCGAGGTGCCCCTATGCTTATTATTTTTAATTCGGTTGGTCAAAGTAAATGGCAAAGCAAGAGATGACATCTTTCATATACTGGATTCTAAACACTCCCCAGTTCTGATCTGTCAGCAGATGTTGACAGCATAAAATTCTACCCTAGTAAATAAAATATTCATTCAACTCATACACATTAAAATCAATTGTCTTACCAAGGCACCATAATAACCTGAGAAAAGTCACTAAACCTTATTTTTATATCATTTTGATTACACTGTACACTATGATTTTCTGGGATTTTTCTTTAAATTCGTTGGGCATTACTTAGAATAAATTGAAATATAGTAGTTTATTATCAAGGCAAGAGCCCCATTTGCAGAAAAAAAACATAAATTCAAATGAGGTATTAAGGTCATTTGGCTACATTCTAGAAAGAATTCAAGCATATATATACCACCACCATGGGTTGATCCCCATTGAAAGAGGCTAGAGAGTGAGGGTTTGAATTTTGACCATGAAGAAATAGAATCTGTATAGTAGGGAATCATATCCAGCTGTACTGCTGGCCCAAACAAAGAAATAAAGCAGTCTATTATCTAGGTTTTGCAATAATAAAAGACATTTCAAAGGAGTTTTCTTTTCCAGTTACTTCTCGAGCATACTTGAGGCCACTTCTCTGGGCAGGAGAGTGACTGGTAGTATTTGAAAGATATCTCTCTCTTTGTCAGAATGTTTTTGTAAGTATTTTTTATACTTGAGCAATTTGATTCATTTTATTTGAGGAGAATCTTCTTCACCAGAGGAAAAAAAAAACAGCTTACATTGGGAAATTAATTTACCTTTCTAAAAAGCAATCACATTCTGTAAAAAGTTGTAAGAAATTATTGTGACTCCACTGAGGAATAAAGAGCCCTCAATGTTGAGCATAATATACCCATTGCTCTCCTAGGATTTACCTATTTTCAATGCTAATCAAGGTTATAAAACTTTATGTTTTAGTTGCTTAGGAAATTGATGGAAGGAAAACAAGTTATATGTCTTTTCATTTTCTACTTGGAGGTGTGTATTTGTGCAGCTTCAGGAACCACTTTCTAGCACAGAAGGAAACCTCTCTGTACTTTCAGTCTTAGGTAGAATGTGTCAGCTTTTTTTGGGGGGGGGTGGAAGGGCGACATTTTAGCTATAAAAGATGAAAGAAAAATGACACAATACTTGCCATATCACACTATCATGCCTCGGAAAAGCTGACTCATCACCCTGATCCATTTTGTATTTAAAGTTTCCAAATCTCTGCTAAGGGATTTGCAAGTTACACGTATTTTTCAGGGAAATCATCTATTTTCTCTTAAAATTAGGAAAAATTATTTCCAAAATGTTATTGATACCATCCATAATCCTTGAGCAATATTTGGGGAAAAAACCTGACTTTTCTTTGGGAAATCTGATGCTCTTTCCTTTAGAGACCCTTTTGTAGTCAACCTTAAAATCAACATTAAGAGAATAAAGCAAACATGTACACACAAACGTGAAGATTGCTTTCAGTTGAATTACACAAAGATAAACAGAAAATGAATTAGTCTTAAAATCAGATGTCCAGAATCGCACCTAGCTTTTGTCTCCCTGCAAAATATAATTATTATCTTAAAAAAAGATTTTTAAACCTAGATTCTTTTTTTTTCCTCAGTAGGGCAAGGTTTCTTTTAGTTTTATATTTAACAGTTACAACTCAGATATTATCTGTAGGATATTTTCTTTCTCTGATTATTATTGTGCTTTTTAAAATACACCTTTGAGGTGCCTGGGTGGCTCAGTCGGTTAAGCGTCCGACTTCGGCTCAGGTCACGATCTCACTGTCCGTGGGTTCGAGCCCCGCGTCGGGCTCTGTGCTGACTGCTCAGAGCCTGGAGCCTGTTTCAGATTCTGTGTCTCCCTCTCTCTGACCCTCCCCTGCTCATGCTCTGTCTCTCTCTGTCTCAAAAATAAATAAATGTTAAAAAAAATTAAAAAAAAAAAAGAATACCTATTTCAAAAGATGCTAGTATTAGTTTCTACTGTTGCTGTAATGAATAGGCACAAACTTAGGGGCTTAAAACAGCACAATTATATTATCTTATAGTTCTAGAGTTCAGAAGTCCAAAATGAGTTGGCATGGCTGTATTCCTTCCAGAGTTTCTGTTTCTCTCTGCCTTTTCTAGCTTTAAGATAGCATTCCCTGGCTTGTGCTCCCTTCTTCTTTCTTCAAATCCAGCAGCATAGCATTTTCAAATCCCTCTCTCCCTCTCTGACCTCTGTTTCTATCATCATATCACCTTTTTAAACTCTGACACTCCTTCTCCCACTTTTAACAACCTTTGAGATTATGTTGGGCCTACCTAGATAATCCAGGATAATCTGCCCCCCTCAAGAACTTCAATTTAATCGCATCTGCAAAGTCATTTTTGCCACATAAGGTGACATATTTACAGAATCTGGAATTAAGAATATGGGCATCTTTGTAGGGTTAATACTTTGCCTGCCACAATGCCAGAAAAAAAAGGACGTTGGCCTAGTTTGGGTCCTTGATGATCTCTGTCTTTACTGTTGTTCCTTAGGGCAGGTTATGGTACTCCAAGTGGTACAGATTCCCCACAGGGTTGTCTTCCCCACCAACTGCAAACCTAGCCATAAACCACTTGGTAGCATTGTGAACACCTCGACATGTGCTTAGCAAGCATCCTTCCTGTTATCATTTCCCTACCAATGATGTTGCATGCAAGTAGATCACAGGTTCCCGACACATAAACTCCCCAAACTTCATCATCTTCCCATTTGACAAAAGTAATCAACTTCGTCTGGTTAGCAGCCACTCCTGGCTTTTCCCCGCCTTCTTTTCCCTCCTGCTTATAAGGTTACCCAGCTCCATCGCTGAAATGAGTCAGATTTTTTTTTTTTTTAACATAAAGACTCGTATTGCATGGAAAATTCTACTTCGGGCACTATTTAAAAAAATAACAAAAAACCACAAATAAAACTCTATTTAGGGACCCGAGGATTGAGTTGCCTTCTTAAGATGGGCAAGCATAATCTTACACCAATCCAGGGGAAAAAATCATGCCGGTTACTCAATTTGCCAACCCAAGCCACTAATATACGTATTATTTAAGAGTTTCATTCATTGTCTCAGATGTACTAGCTTTGTGAGATCATGAATAGTAACAAAGATGTTAAAATCATGGCTGGACACAGGAAAACCTACCAATTCAGATTGCATGTGTAGTCTTAATTATTAATAAGCTTGGATGCACAGATTGATTATCAGCTTTTTCTGCACCTTGTACCAGTTGGCAAGCTTTTTCTTCTTTTTCTTACTCTGGTGGAATGCAACTGATTCTAATGCATTTTCTTTCAAACAATTTTTTAGTTCACCTCTGATTGGTTTGTGGCTCCTGCTGATTGACAGGCAAGTCCACAGCTGTGGGTTCTCTTTTGAAGCTATTTTATCTTTTCTCTTTGACTTTCGTTTAATTTGATTGGATTCACTCTTGGAGCACCCTGTGGAAAGAACCCTGATTACTCTCTTTTCCGCTGTGAGTTGGTAGATGGCAAAGCACACTCAGAGGTCTTATCCCTTCTTTGTTAGGACCGGCTGCCTGTGGAAGCCCCAGGAGTGCTTATCTTGGCTGGCAGATAACTGCTCCCAGGTTTAAACTTCAAAGGCAAAACCCAGGCAGCCCCAAAGAAAGAAACTTCAGTCAGCTTCAAGGGGTGAGTGAGCTGGTCCTGTGGCTACTTTTGGAAATGGGAAAGACACACTGAAAAATCAGGCTAGCCTCAAGATCTCGATGTCACTTTTTCACATTTGGATAGTAATTGCAGGGTCCTGGGAGAGCATCAACTCCATACTTCTGTGGGCAAGGACAGTGAGGCTCAGTGGGTGAGCTGTCATTGAGAAAATGTTCTGACCTCATAGCCAGCCTCCTCAGAGAGTAGTAAGATGCAGCGAGAAGGTGGTTCCCCAAAGAAATGCTCATTAGCTGAAGCCCGAGCAAGAATTTTGTGCTACAATGGAATGATTCATGTCTGAAACTGACAAATCACATGCACTCAACAACTATGACTCAAGATTCCATGAGAAAAACCCATAAATGTGTTTTCCTTCCCTCAAATAGATATCTGTTAATGTCTACAACCTATTTTTCTACTCCTGAAGTTAGAATGGCTAGAATGTCAAAGAAAAAAAAATATTATTTTCTCCAATGATAATAAAATAATGACAATCCATTTTTCATTCTCTCTTCCTTTCCTTTTTTCACACTTGTGTATACACACATGCACATACTTTTAAATTGGATTCACTCATGGAGTACATAGTGGAAAGAACCCCAATTATTTTCATCTTCATTGCTACTCTCTATATATATGAAAGGAAGAGAGAAAGTAATATTTAGAGAAAACCTTTGCTTCTTAATGCTCTGAGTCTCTGCTTACTTGGTAGTAGGGTTTATCTTCAGTCAGCTTTGTGACCTCTTTAAGCATTATTTGTTCCAAGTCCCCCCCCCCCCAACATTGAGCTTCATAGTGGTGTCAACCTTGTATGGTTACTGAGAGTAGTTAATGAAATAATATTAAGTACTCAATAGATATAAATTATTAGTAGTAGTATTATACCTTTCCTGATTATCCCCTTTAGGTCTCTCGCACAGTGTGTGTTTGTGTGTATGGGAGTTGAGACTGAAAAAGGGGAAAGAGATTAATCTGGTTCCCACACCACAGTAAATGCCCATGCCCATGATCACCGTGCCCTGTTGTCCTTTTTGGTCACTTTCCTTTTGTTTCTTTGAGATTTGGTCTCCTAGTTGGTTGCTTTTTTCTTCATTGTCAACCTCCAAACCACAGATCTCCATGAAGCTCTGAGTGACTGTCAGCGCTGGTGCTGATTCTGCCAAACTTGTCTGCAAGGCTTCTTTTGCTTAGCTAGCAGGGAAATGCCTTTTGTGAATGGCTCTTTCATAGGGGAATCTACTACCAGAAGCTTGAGGCTTCAAATGACAGCTCTCTTCTTTCTGAGAAGCATTATAGGTAAGGAGAGAGTAGAACAGAAGACCAGGTTGTTGGATTATCAGGCAGAAACAGCCTCACATGAAACCTAAAATCATTTCTTTCTTTGCTATATGGGATACTCTTGCCCAGTTGGCCCATTCTACTAGACTCCTACATGAATAATAAATTTCTCAAAGGGCCTATTTTATATCCTACTAGTCATTCTATCCATGGAAAAGGTAATTATACATCTGAATCCCAACTTTGGCAAAAGTTCAGAATTTCTCACAGGACTCCTGACACTAACATTTATATTATTATAAAAACATCCTCAGGGATGATGCCAAACCACACTGAACAATCCAACTATTTCTGATGGTTTGCCAAAAGAGATGCCAATACTTGTATAAGTGCATTGCAGTCCTAACTCAGGGCATAGGGTGTAAGAGGCATTCAGTAGATGTTGACGCTCCCTTTGTGAACAGAATACTTTACAATATGGTTTTTAATTTCTATTTTAGAAATGGTGGTAGCTATTTGGAAATAATATGTAATGAGCTGAGACTTCATGTGAATTTAATTCTGTGTATCTGGGGTCCAATAAAATAATAATTAAATAAAACATTAGAAAAGAGAAATCTATAATTCCTTTCATGACATGGCCACTGCTGAGACACTGAAGCCTATCCAAATACTTTATTTACATGTGAGTGAGTTCAGTTTTCCCCTAGAATTGCCTCTTCTTTTTTCTTTACCTCATATTTCATTATCCACACACATCACATATCCTTGGAGCTCAGCTTTGCTCTGAGTTACTTTCAGGACCACCATATTTGCAGATAAGTGGATTGAAACTGTAACTCAAACATAGTGTCTTTATTAACCCTCAGCAGTGAACTCACCTTTTCGATCAGGGGCTACTGAAGCACATCAGTTGTCTTCAGACTATCTTTATTTTTACTACTTTCATTATAGAATAGTCATTGTAGATGTCAAGGATGAGTGCTGGACACCACTCAACAATCAAAGTAGAGTGTTAACATTCACAACCAGTTAAAATTAATTTTCCTGGGTTTGAAGAGATGTAGAGGGATGTAGTTTGAGAGGTTTTTAGCCATGCTGGTGGTGAAGGGGACAGGGCTGATTCTATTTCTCCTAGATTATCATTCAATCAAGAAACAGTTAGTACTATTGCATGCCAGGAAGTAGTCAAGGAGTAGACATGTCACCAACCTTGAGTAAGAGAGACAAGATCCCTGCCCTGGTTGAGTTTATCATAAAGTGGTGGAAATGCATGAAATTAAAGCTGTTACTTCTACAATATCCTAGAACACGTTAAGTCTTTTCATGTAAAAGTGCAGGGTTCTAAAGGATCACGAATGAGGAATGCCCAAACTTCTTTAAGTTTTTGTGTATTGGGAAAGTGTTTGAAAGAAATGCCATTTAAGCTGAGATCTAAAAGATGAGGAGGAATTAGTCAATACAAGAGGGAAGCATGTTCTAAGCAAAAGAAATAATATGTGAAGGTGAGAGTGTGTGGCTCATTCAGGGAGTTGAAAGTCATTCCATAGTGTAGAGTGGAGTGATCAGAGAGAAAATTGGGACCTTGAATAAGGCCAGATACATATAGTCTTGGAATTCAGGTTAAAGAATTTCGATATCATTCTAAATTATAATTAAGGAGAGTAGGAGGATAATGTGTCAGATCATTCTGGTTACAGTGTACCAAATGGATGGGAACAGGAATAGAAGGGAAGCATGGAGACCTTTCAAACTAGGGCTGATAGAGGCCAGAACCATAATTGTAGGTAGTATGGTAGAATAATGGCTTTCCAATGATGTCCACATTCTAATCCCTGGAACCTGAGTCTATGTTAGGTTTCATGGCAAAGGAAATTATAGTCACAGATGGAATTAAAGATACTATCAGCTGACTTTAAAATGAGATTATCTTGGATTATCTGAGTGATTATCTGAGAGAGCCCAATACAATCACAGAGATCTTTTAGAGTGGAAGGGAGACAGAAGAGGAGGTTGGAGTCAGAGATTTGAAAAATGCTATACTTCTGACTTTGAAGATGGAAGAAAGGGGCCACAAACTGAGGGATATAAGAAGCCTTAAGAAGCTACAAAGTGCAAGGGAATGAATTCTACCCAGAGAAATGCAGCCATATTGACACTTTTTTTTTTAAATGTTTATTTTATTTTTGAGAGAGAGAGAGAGCATGACCAGGGGAGGGGCAGATAGAGAGGGAGACACAGAATCCACAGCAGAGCTGTGTCTGAGCTATCCACACTCTGAGCCTAATGTGGGGATTGAACTCATGAACTGTGAGATCATGACCTGAGCTGAAGTCAGATGCTCAACAGACTTAGCCACCCTGGTGCCCCCAGCTATGTTGACACCTTGGTATTGGCTCAGTGAGACCTATCTTGGACTTCTGACCTCCAGAACTGTAAAATACTAATCACATGTTGTTCTAAGGCACTAATTTTGTGGTAATTTGTTATAGCAACAATAAGAAACTCATTTGGTAGAGATAGAAAAAAGTAGGGAAGGTTGGGAAATGTTTAAGTGGTAGGAATGAGAAGATGTAGCATTCAGTTTAATATGCAAGAAGACAGTGAGGTAGCATGAGTTATTTTTGGAAAAAAAAGAATTCCAGTGTTTTATTAATTAAAACTGGAAAAGTCTTCTTACTAATATGACCTATAACAATAAATTCAACTAGCATATTTGACTCAATATAACAGCGAATAGTATTAAAGACAGAGATGGATAAATTTCATACAAATGACTAACAACTTATTTCTCTGGGTATTTTAACATCAATACCTCGTATTAGATTGATGCTGGATTCACATGGTTCAGATGTTGATATTCAGACAAATGCCATATATAAATAAATAAAATTAAATGTTGAATCTCAGGGAATATTGTATAAATAATAACTGCCACAAAGTTGCAAGATTTTACATGTTCTAAATGGTCCTGTGACTCTCAACTGTGATGAACATTATTTAGACACAAAAAGAAAATAAAACCATTTGGGAAACTTAGTGAGACTTAAGTTTTTAGTTGAAAAATATAAATGCAGAACATATGATTCAGGAAACAATGCTTGCTATGACTTTAGGATTTAATAAACATGTATAGAAGCTATTCAACACCAATGTATTTGCTAGGTCAAAGGTCACCTCTATCTTAAATCTTTCATGCTCATCCTTTCCCTCTTCTCCCAGAATTATTCTTTTCCTTCTCTGTGGTTCAACAACATGTCAACTGTACTTTGTCATGTTTTATATTCTTCACTATATTTCAGCTATTTCTACATTTGTCTTTCCATAGTATTTTCAACTATTTGAAGACAGGGAATGTGTCCATTTTATCTTTGTATTCATCACAGTATCTATCACAACGTCTCATATAAAGAACCTAGTGAATGATGGAAAAGGTAGATTCAATAACAGAAGACGTGGGTCAATGGTTCAATTTCAGTTTCACTAATTATTTGATGTAAACCTGGAGAAAATAATTTCATATCTTGGTGCTTAATTTTCTATTTGAAAATATCATGATTCAGAACAAGGTATTAAGATTAAAACAAGCAAATGTGCTTGGATAAACTGAGACCTGTTATGTGTACTTAAAGTTTCAGCACATAGACACTAATCAGCAAATTAAAGATGCTGATGTGCTATTTGGCCACACAACTGGATTGCTCAAGGGATTTTTATAGCTGGTGGTGAGATTGAACCCGATGTTGGACTCTGCTCTGACGGTGCAGAGCCTGCTTAGGATTCTCTCTCTTCCCCTCCCCAGCTCATGCACATGCTCTCGCTCTCTCTCTCTCTCTCTCTCTCTCAAAAAAAGTAAATAAACATTTAAACAATTTAAAAAAGAAGATTCAATGAATTAGTCATATTTTTTATATTCTATATGCTTACTGATTTTTGTATAATCATGTTTTCATATGTTACTGAGACGTATTTAAAATATATTCTAATGGTAGATATTACCTCTTTTATTGCTTATTTTTGCTTTCTATATTTTAAATCTATGTTGTTAGCTGTATATATATTTAGAATTGTTACATGTTTCTACTAAATTATCTTTTCTGATTTTGAAAATCTTTCCTCTAATTTTAATATGATTCTCACCTTCAATGATATTTATCTGTAAGTAGAATAGTTTTTGTTCTGGTATATCTTTTTTACTCTTTTATTTTCAGCTTTTATGTTTACTTGTTACAGATTCTATCTTATAAAAGTGTATAGTTAGGTAGTGTTTTATTATCAGTTTTTAAATTGGAGTCCTTAGTCCATGTGATGTAGTACTGACTTATTTAAATCTAACTATAAAATCTTGTCTTCTATGTGTCCCATAATTGTTTTCTTCTTTTTTGCATTTTGTGAATTGATCAAGTGTTATTATTATCATCATTATTATTATTCTCCTCTTACTAGCTTTTTAGTTAAAATTATGGTATTTTCCTATTAATAATTTCCCTAGAAATTATATTATGTGTTCTTAGTTTATAATCTCTCTGAAATTAGTACTTTTATCACTTATCTAATTATGTAGAAATTTATAACAGTTTAATTCCTTCAATCATCCTGACCTTTGTGCTGTTGTCATATTTTTATTATTACACATATTATAAATCCCGTAAGATATTTTTTTATTATTGTTGTTTTAAGCAGTCATTAATTGTTTATATTCAAGAACCATATCCTTTTTGCATCTCTGTGCTTCCATCTAGGATAATTTTCTTATGACTTTTACTGTTTATGGAAAGACAGATCTTTCAATGATGAATTCTCTCTGTTTCATTCTCTGAAAACGTCTTTACTTCCTCTTCATTTTTGAAGGACATATCGCTGGATATAGTATTATTCCTCTTCCTTTCCTAAGAAACTCTCTCAGTCCCATTGTGGCTTTCAATGTCATTTATCTCAATCTCTTCATTCACTCAACTTTAAAATCAAACAAACAAAAATAAAGGCAACTTCTCCTTTTAGCCCCCTAACTGAAATTACTCACGAAACAGACTATAAAATACTTGGTTATCATTGATGGAGGAGGATCAGGAAATAAATGGGAAAAGAAAAAAAAATTATTTCAAAAACATGACAATATAACATGCTTGTGAATAGGATATGTAAAGTTAGGAAATATCATACACAACGGCCTGAAATTTTCCCTTTGAACTAAGAGGCAAGTTATCTGCTTGAAAATGAGGAAAATAGCTATGGAATAAGAAGTATAAAGTTATCGGTTTTGTTTAAAAATGGAATATATGAGAAATTGGAGAGAGAACAGAACCAAGGACTCGAAAAAAGAATTGCTGAGCTCTGCTAAAAACCCATCTGGAGAGCAAATAGTTGGCACTAGTTCACACAATGGTTTATTTTCTCTAACAGTATTCACAAGTCTGGGAACAGCAAATAATAAGATGGATGGTTGCATAGATGCAAGATAGATGATCTGAAAATTATCATGATTGTGAAGTGAAGGAATGGGAGTCTTAGAACACCAGTATACAACTTGTTGAAACAAACGACCAAGGTGTCAAGTAGAAAGAGACTGTGAAGGAGTGACAGACTGTGAGTTAGCAGCGGGAAAGAGAATCCATAGTTCTTCATGAAAAAGAACAGGAGGGAGAAACTGAAAAGGGTAGGAGAATTGGTAGGATGATGACATTTTGTATTTTAAGATCTCATGCAAGAGTTTGATGACATCCACAGTACTGTTGTGGTGGTGGAATTGGGAGTGGAATTGGGATAGAGATACTGATATTGAAGTCTAGATACTTGACGTTATTTGTTGGAAAGATTACATACATGTAGAAAGTGAACAATTGATGATGATTGATTTTATTGTGGAAGTAAAGAAGTCTGTGAGCTAGGTTTCAAAGCCCAGGTGAATGAAAAAGAGTAGTCAAGATGACAGAGGATGACGTCAATAATGAGAAATAAATGATGGCATATATAGTTACCATGATCCTTAAAGAAAGAGTGGTTTTTGCTTTATGATAAAAAAAAAATCAAGAGTTAGGATATTATCAGTACTAACTCTAGGCCATCATGTTCCTTGGGCTTGAAAGTGTAAAAAAGCTTTCACTCAATTTGGAACAAGGGAAGAGGTATTTTCAGGGAAGATCCAGGTTCCAAATCAATAACTAGGCAGCAAGATTTTTTTTTTGAAGAGATTAAGGCTACAGAGCAGTGTGGTAAGAGCATGTGGGTTCCAGCAGCCACCGTTAAAAGGGGGAATTGAAGTGTGCTTGAATTTGGGTTGGTGGAAAACCATAAGAGGGAAGAGAGGCATAACTCCAACAATTATCTTCAGAGTCACTGCTCTGATAAGAATAGTAGGCAGCAGTCTTTTGTTGAGTATTCTAAAGGATTGACACTGGATTTATGTTTCAAGAAAATTCTTGAAGTAAGGAATTACTGTGGCAACAATGTAATCCAGAAGTATTCCTAAAGAGATATTGTCAGGTTTATGAAATGAGCCTTCCACAGAACTATCTCCAATATCTTTAGAAAGAATATATTTTTAGATCCCCTAAGAAGCTCATACTGTAATTGAGTTTGGAACTCATTATTTCTAATCAGTCAGCTTTTCTGGATTTACTTGGAGCATGCTAGTGGCAGACACCCTTTGGGTCTAGTATTTTGCTAGCAACGTGGAGGAGTGAATGTAATGTGATCTCCACATTAATATACACTGCTTAAGGAAATCATAATGATTTAAGGTGACTGGAAGTCTTTCGGGGTCATTGCAATGGGTTGAGGAGCTTGTAAATGTTCACTCAATCCCTACTGGGAGAAGAGAAGCCTAGGGAATTATCTTTACCCTGCAGAAAGTGTCTAGCACCCTGCACAAGTCATGTCTAGTATGTAATATCCTTGGGGGAAAAAAAGAATAATATATGTTAGTTACATCATTTTACTAGTGTTTTATAATGTGACCTGATATCATGTTAAAAATTAGAGGCAAGGACAAAATTCTTACCCTCTTCACCCCTTGTATTGGCATGCCTGGCCAATAAAACTTACCCAAAACAAAAAACAACACAGTATACATAGTAATTTTTTCCCAGTATGACTTCATCATCAAACCTAGAATCAAGTTAAATCAATGAAGAACACCATATCTTCAAACAAATATGGATCTTTCTTAATTTTTGAATTATCAGATAATTCCCCCAAAATTCAGGCAGGCAATATGGCATAAAGTCATTTTATTAGAATGTGTGAATAAAAATAAAAGTAGATTTCAGATATACATTATACTGACAAATATAAATCCCATGTCTGATACGTTAAAAACCAAGAAAGAAAACAATTCTTGAAGACTATTTTTTTTTGGTTATTATTGAAGGCCTGGCAGATCAAGAATCATTATCTTTTCTTTATACATTGCTTACACCTTCTCATCAATCTACGTCTTTAGTCATTTGCCCTATTTTTTAGAACAATGAAATTATATTTATCATTTTAGACTGGAAGGATATTTTTTAAATAATATGAGGCAAAATGAAACTACAATCAGATTAGCAATGATAGTTGAGCAAGGGGCAATGATTAAATATACTGTGGGGTGTTTAAATCATGTCTTGTGTGAAAGATGCATAACCGATTTTTACATCATTTAAAAGGGAGAAAAAATATAAATTGTATTTATTATGTTAATAAAATCAAATTACCTTCCTTTTTCTCTTCTGTTGACAAATCAAAGAGGTGTACATATCTCAGAGTCTTTCTTAGAACTGAAAGTAAAGGACAGAAAAGGAGTCACATGTTTTATGCCCAAGAAATAATCTAATTGCTACGCAAGAAATAAAACAGGTTGGGAAGAAAAAGAGACCAAAAAAAAAAAAAAAAAAAGCAGAACATCAGAAAGAGATCATAAGTTATGACTAATTTATAGGTAAGTGAAATCCTATGGCATTGAAAAGAATTTCCAACAATTATTAGGAAATAATACTGGCATTTGGAAATTACTATGTATTATAATTAGACCTCTGAAGATACATTATAAAGAATAAAAAACATAATTTCTTATTTATAGCCTTTTTCAGTATATATTTAGATAATATTGGGAACAAAAATCTTTAAACATGATATGTATGAGTTGAAGCCTAACATTGCAGTGGCTTTAAGAAATCATTTGCTTTCTATTTAATTGAGTTTCTAGATTATTAACTATTTCTCTGTTATACATAGTTTTCTTACCTTAAAAAAAAATAACTCACAACACAGACCAGTGGAAAAGGAAGAATACCTCATGCTACCTATTAATTGAGAAATAAAAAATAAGTCATGATATTGAGGATGTGAACAGGAAAGTGACTACACAGATACTTCATTTCTAACAATTCCTTTTATCTTTCTAAATCACATTTGCTTATAAAATGGGGAGAATAATGCTGACCCTACAGGGTGAAATGAGATAACATAGGCAAATCACCTTACTCAATATCTGTTTGGCACAGAGCTAACTCTTAACACTAAGTCTTACCTTTCTATGTCCCAATCCCTAACTTCCCTTAGGAAAATCAGGTAAAAGAGAGAGGTCTCTTTTCCAAACACCTGGAGAGCATCACTGGAAGAACATCCAAAGATTCACTGAAGTGAGAAAGAAACAGAAGACAGCATTGGCCAGGAAGAAACTCAGGGGATAGTACAAATCAGTTTGTGAGTCACCATAAAGTGTCCAACCAAGGACAAAAGGAGAACTTGCAGAAAGATCAGCATAAATAGGCAGGGATATAGGAATGCCATTTGAGAAAGATAGGGATCAGACTGTAGAGAATCCGAAGCCCAAATTGATGTTCTTTTGTTGCAACAAGAGTGGGTCTTGCCAGGCTTGAGCATACCCTTAAAGAAGATACACTGTGTTAAACATAATATGGATCTTCCTCCATGTATGATGGGTTAAGTCCCAATAAACTTGATGTTAAGTGGAAAATATCATGAAGTGAAAATGCGTTTAATATACCTAACCTACCGAACATCATAGCTTAGTCTAGACTACTTCAAATATGCTTAGAACACTTACATTTTTCTATAGTTTGGAAAAGTCATCTAACACAAAGCACATTTTGTAATAAAGGGTTGAATATCTCACGCAATTTGTTGAATAGTGTACTGAAAGTGGAAACCAGAATGGTTGTATGGGTACAGAATGGTTATAAGTGTATCAGTTGTTTACCCTCGTGATTGCATGGCTGACTGGGAGGTGTGGTTCACTGCCACTGCTCAGCATTGCAAGAGCGTATCATGGGGGATATCACTAGTCTGAGAAAAGATCTAAATTCAAAATTCCAAGTACACTTTCTACTGAATGCATATGGCTTTTGTGTCATCTTACAGGTGAAAAATCATCAGTCAAAGCATCAGAAATCACCTGTATCAAGGACTCTTGAGTTCAAGATGAGATGGAGACTTGTAGGATTCTGCATGGGGTAGAGGGTCACTCTGCTGTCACCAGTGGACAGAGGTATGACTTCCTCCTATCACATATCATGGGAGATCACAATGATTCTAGATTCCAGCTTTGGTCATTTCAAGCAGCTCACTTTCAACAACGTTCAAATACCATTAAAAATCTTTTTTTTTATTTGTTTTAAGACTGTGGAAATTTTCAGTAAAATGGAAACAAATTGCTATAAGTAAACCATTTGTCACAGTCTGATTACTTTGCAGCCACTCTGGGAACACCCATTTGTCATGCTAGATCAAGATAACCACAGCCTGACTAGAGGAAATGGCTTTTTGCCTACTAGTTGTGGGTTTTTGTTTTTTTTTAAACATTCACCCAGAGAGACCTGCTCCATAGAATCTTCAGGTTCCACTCCAGCTATGTGACCGAAGAGAAAAGCTAAGGCATTAGGAACAAATTGCACCATCTAGAAGGCATTAAAAGGCAAAATAATTAACTATTGTTAAATGTAAAACTCATGATTTGAAGTAAATATACATTTAGAGTATAATGCTTCATTGTATATGTTTACGTTTTTTAAAAGAAAAAAGTTAAAAAACGATTACTCATTTGGAAAAAGAAGGGTGGAGAATAATCAAATAAATGCTTTCAGCTACATTAATTTCTCAGCATGAAGTAGGCACTTCAGAGATGCTTGGTGATTTATTAGTTGCTTGATATGAAAGAGACCACCAATTTGTCCTCTTATTTTCACTCCATTTTAAAGTTGAGAAGGTTTTAAAAATTAGATTGCTTAATTGCCTGCTCTGAGACAGTTTAAGTGTAATTTGGGCTCAAAGAGAAGACAATTATTCAATATTTCTTCCATTTTTTTCTTATATAAATACTCAGAATATAATAAAAATGATGTTAGGTGAGTGAGACCTACAAGTTGCTAAAATACCACAGGTCAAAAGCCCTTATAAATCAGGTCCCTAGAGCGACTTTTGTAAACTGAGTATTTTAGATTCCTTTTTGCATCTCTGCTAATTCTTATCAGGACAATGGTCACTTTTTCCCAAGAATAATGCTAGTTCACCAATCATGTTATTGATCGGAGTTAAGTTTAGAATAGTAAATGCACTCATTGCTTTATTAAGCTCATAAAAGATGAGACTGTCTGCAAAGATAGTCAAATCTTTTTGCAAAAACCTGTTTGTTAAGTGATCCTTCAACATGGATATCCAGTATAATATCACTATTGCATTTTGCCTGCAAGTGTACCTTTCAACATATATTTTGAAAGCAATTTTTTATAGTCACAAACTGAATGGGTGGCCTTTAAAGTAAATATTAATATTTTTAATTCACTTATTCTCATTTCAAATTTTCTTCATAAGGCTTTCCTTACATTTTCCTGGAGGTACGGGCCGGTTTGACATAGGGTACTGTTTTCAGATTGTTTGATCTTGTACTAATAAACAAACTCAGATATTATTATATTCTAAGCAAAGATATATCTTATTCCATCAACTCTTAGTGATAAATTTTTCCAAGAATCATTGCAGAAGTTAAATTTGAACCCAAATATCTTCAAAACCTTACCAGATTATTCACTTCTTCATCTTGGGTTTGGGACTCCATAGGACTCTAGTGAATGAAAGTTGGTAATGGAAGGAGAAGAAGAAATTGTTTCACCTAAAAGTCATCACTATTAGCTTTGCAAACTCTCATCTACATTGTCTACTGCATCATTCTATATATCATGGAAATATTGTCCTTTGTGTAAACATCATTTATAGCTAGAGGCTCTTTGTTATCATAACTATCACCCTAAAATATTCTATCATTTGATATAATTTACATAACTTCAATAACTGTAATATCAAGCTATGTAATATCTATCTGTATATCTACAAATTTATCACTATGTTGCATCTATATATTTTCAATTCAAATATTTTTGAGAATATCATCTGCAAGGAACACCTGGGTGTCTCAGTCAGTTAAGCCTCCAACTCTTGTTTTTGCTCAGGTCATGATCTCAAGGTCCATGGGATTGATCCCTGCATCGGGCTCTATGCTGACAGTGTGGAGCCTACTTGGAATTCTCTCTCTCCCTCTCTCTCTGCCCCTCCCCATTCTCAAAATAAATAAGTAACTTAAAAAAAAAAAGAAAATCATCTGCAAAATGGGGATATAAGAGAACTTAACTCACATGGTTTTTAATGAGTTTATTTAAAAAACAATTAGGGCAGTTTTAGGTTCACAACAAAATTGAGAAGTTATAGAGATCTCTCACATCCCCTCTGCCACCATGCATACATAGCTTTATTTGTTACCAAAGACAAATCTATCTTGACACATAACAACCACCCAAAATCCATAGTTTATATTACTGTTCACTCTTGGTTTGGTATGTTCTATGCATTTGAAAAAGTGTGTGATGACATATATCCATCATTATAATATGATTCAGGGTATTTTCACTGCTCTAAAAATCCCCTGTGCTCTGCCTATTCATTTTCCCACCCAAACTTTTATTTTTCACCATGTACATAGTTTTGTCTTCTTAAGAATGTCATATAATTAAGATATATACAGCATGTAGCCTTTTCAGATTGGCTTCTTTTACTTAATAATATGCATTTGAGTTTCCCCCATGTCTTTTCATGGCTTGATAGCTCATTTCTTTTTAGTGCTGAATAACATTCCATCTTCTGGATATACCGCAGTTTATTTATCCATTCACCTACTGAAAGATGTCTTGGTTGCTTCCAAATTTTGAAACTTATGAGTAAAACTGATGTAAACATCCATGTGAAGATTTTTGTGTGTCTCAATTCCTCTGGATTAATACCAAGGAGAGTACTGGACAGTATGATAAAATTACATTTTAGTTTTGTAAGAAACTAAACTGTCTTACTAACTAAACTGTCTAAATAAACTGTCAAACTGTTTTCCAAAGTAGCAAGACCCCATTCTAATAGCTATAAATTGTTTTAATTTGTGTTTCCCTTATAATATATGATGAAGAACATATTTTTATATGCTTGTTTGCTTCTATTAAGATTTTTGACTAATTTTTTTAAAAAAAAATTGAGTTGTCTATTTACTTACTGTTAAGTTTTAAGAGTTATGTACACGTTTAGATAATAGTCCTTTATCCAATGTATCCTTTGTAAATATTTGCTCCCAGTCTGGGGCTGGTCTGCTAATTCTCTTGATACTGTCTTTCCCAGAGCAGAAGTTTTACTTTTAATAAAGACTAGCTTATCAACTATTTCTTTTTTGAACTGTACCTTTGGTGTATGTATAAACCATCACCATACCCAAGGTCATCTAGGTTATCTCCTTTGTTATCGTTGAAGTGTTTTGAAGTTTGCATTTTACATTTATATCAGTAATCCATTTTGAGTTAATTTTTTTTGAAGAGGGTAATTTCTGTGTCTAGTTTTATTTTTTATTTATTTATTTTTTTTTTGCACGTGAATGTCTATATGTTCCAGAATTGTTTGTTAGAAAGACTATTTTGATTTCATTAAGAAGGAGCCTTTGCTCCTTTGTCAAAGATCTGTTGACTCTGTTCATGAGTTTCTATTTCTGGCCTATTTTGTTCCTTTCATCTTTTTGTGTATTCTTTCATCAATGCTACACTATCTTAATTATTGAAGCTTTATATAGTAAGTCTTGAAATAGAGAAGTTTCAATAGTTCAACTTAAATATTGTTTTAGCTATTCTGTATCTTTTGCTTTTCCACATATAATTTAGGTATGTTTTTAAAGATTTATTTTTCAGTTATCTCTACACCCAATGAGGGGCTCAAACTCACAATCCAACGTCAATAGTCACATGCTATATTGACTGAACCAGCCAAGAGCCCCTGCATATATAATTTAAAATCAGTTCGTCACTACCCATAAAATAATTTGCTGGGATTTAATTTGTACAGCATTGAACTTATAGATCAAATTAGGAAGAACGGACATTTTGACAATTACTGAGTGTTTCTATCCATGAACATAGAGCATCTCACCATTTAATTAATTATTGATTGCATTCATTGGAATTTTGCAATTTTCTTTATATCTTACACATATTTTGTTAGATTTATAGCTAAAATTTCATTTTTGAGAGTGCTGATTGTACTGTGTTTTTAAATTCTAATTTCACTTGTTCATTGTTTGTGTATCAGAAAGTAATTGACATTTATTTAATAACTTTTTATCCTTGTAACCTACAACCTTGCTAAACTGCTTATTACTTCCTGGAGATTTTTGGTTGATTCTTTTGAATTTTCCACATAAACAATCATGTTGTTGGCCAACAAAGACAATTTTATATCTTTCTTCCCAAACTGCGTACTGTTTATTTCCGTTTCTTGCCTTATGGCATTAAGAAAGACTTTCTGTAAGATGTTGAAAAGAATAATGAGAGGGGCTATCCTTGCCTTGAACCTGATTTAGTAGAAAGCTTATAGTTTCCCACCATTGAGTATGATGTTAACTCTAGGTTTTTTTAAAGATCATATTTATGAAGTTAAAAACTTCATAAGGTATGAGAAAAGGTAATGAATATAGAATGCATAGTATTCTGTACTTAGCATATAATAAATGCTCAATACATGTTAGATATGGTGATGACAATGATGACATAGTAACCAACACTGTAATAGACACTTTAGATATGAATTGATACAATTTACTAAACCTTCAATAAAGAACTTTACTCTATCAGCTGAAATAAATTTTAGATGTATTCTTCACTTTCCAGTGATCATTTCCAGTGATCAGTAGATTTTCATAGATTTTTGCAAATTCTCTAGATACTCTTGGACATATTCTCTCTGCATACAGGACATCTTTCCAGCAAATGTGCTAAACTGCTTGCTCTCAATTCTTTTTACCTTAACAGGGAGTTGACAAAAAAGGCTAAATGTATCTTTCTTCCCGTAACTTCTCCACCATACTTAGACTTGTTAATACTCATTAATCTGTGGAGCTGTATAAATCTAGAGCACAGGTTTGGGAGATTAGCAAAATTCTAGGTATAAATTTTAGGGGCAGCCCTTCCAGATCATCTGATTGGTTTGCAGGGGGATCTTAGGTAAACTCTTTAAGTATGATCTTTTCTTGCTCTCCCAACCTCAATAAACAAAAGCAAAACCCAGAAATGTGTCTTCTAAGCACAAACCACAACGTCAACTCTTCACTGTTTTAGGCACTGGGAGATGTACCAGAGGCCTTGTTAATGAAGATACTTGATTTTTAGCAGTGAAAGAAGAAAACATGGAAATTGCTGTCAGCAAAAATATGTGGAATAATAATAATATAATAAAAATAATAATAACTAGGATGTATATGAATTTAGAAAATATTTTTAGAAGTATGACTCACTTAGAATGCTATGGGCATTTTAAAGTACAGCTGTGGGGATGCCTGGTGGCTCAGATGCTTAAGCGTCCTACTCTTGATTTCAGCATGGGTCAGAGTCTCACGGTTCATGGGTTCAAGCCCAGCATCAGCCTATGTGCAGGCTGTCAACAGAACCTACTAGGGATTCTCTCTCTCTCCCTGTCTCTGCCCCTCCACTGCTTGTGCTCTCTCTCTTTCTCCCTCTCTCTCTCAAACTAAGTAAATAAACCTAAAAAAATAAAGTACACCTGTGAATTTTTATTTTAACACTAGGAAAAAACAAACTCCAAATTCTTTGATGTCTTCCACAGTTTAAATGTTAAACTGGAAAGAAAATGACACTTATTCAGGAGTACTGATGCATAGGGGCACTTGTACCCCAATGTTCATAGCAGCACTCTCAACAATAGCCAAATTATGGAAAGAGCCTAAATGTCCATCAACTGATGAATGGATAAAGAAATTGTGGTTTATATACACAATGGAATACTACGTGGCAGTGAGAAAAAATGAAATATGGCCTTTTGTAGCAACGTGGATGGAACTGGAGAGTGTGATGCTAAGTGAAATAAGCCATACAGAGAAAGACAGATACCACATGGTTTCACTCTTATGTGGATCCTGAGAAACTTAACAGGAACCCATGGGGGAGGGGAAGGAAAAAAAAAAAAAGAGGTTAGAGTGGGAGAGAGCCAAAGCATAAGAGACTGTTAAAAACTGAGAACAAACTGAGGGTTGATGGGGGGTGGGAGGGAGGGGGGGGTGGGTGATGGGTATTGAGGAGGGCACCTTTTGGGATGAGCACTGGGTGTTGTATGGAAACAATTTGTCAATAAATTTCATATATATATAAAAAAATGACACTTATTCAGAATGGCATTTTTTCTATTTGTATGTTATCTAAAATATTTTCATTTTTCTTTAATATCCTATCATAACATTCTTGACTTTTTAGTAATCTAGAAAACTGTCATTTCCAATTAGAATAGTAAATTACAGGTGATGTTATTTGGATAAAACACCTAAATAAAACAAAGCAAAAATATGTATATTTATAAAATAATATTACTTCAACTCTTTGAAAATTAAATCACACCTTACTTTCCTTGAGGGAGAAAACATATTGAATCCTGCAAATTAATGAAGCTGATAAATAGGTAGGAACATACAAGAAGAAAAAGATGTATATCAAACAAATTTAAGAAATTTCTCAGAGTTTATATTTCTACCAGACATTACCCATTCCCCCGAAAAATATCTCTGTGATAGATTTTCAGTCTCTCAAAATTACTGACATTTATTCAATGTTTTGAAAGTCTTTTCATTTTAAACTAAATGTCAACTTCAGACAAGCTTTCTGTTAAAAAGAAAGACAGAAAGTTACAGTGGAGAAAAAAGAAGTTAATGATGAGACATGTATAATTGAAACTATATTATAATGTAAAAAAGATAAATTGTATCCCATACAATATATCCCGGCTTATATTGTGATAAAATACAGCAGGTAAAAAGATCTGTGCTTTTCATTTTAAGAACAGATCTATTTGGATAGAGGCATGATACATTTTGACTATCAATGGCTTACCAAATGTTCAAGTACTACAATTAAAATGCCAGTGATTAATCTACAAAGCTTACTATAGCAAGATTTTAAACTGGAGCTGTTTTAACACATCACTGTGTGGTCATTCTTTTAAAACCAACTAAAAGCATAATCATCTAAGCCCTGGTTTAACTTCTACTTTACTGAGAATAATAGTTATATATGAATAGTTATATATGAGAAAGTAGATAACTAATTTTGTCTTTTATGATGCCAAATTTGGGATGAATTTCCCAGACTTTTAACCTTTTCTGGAATTCTCAGTTATCCTCAAAGCCCACGAGGGGCTACATCTTTGAGCTACTATTTTGCTACATGTAAAAGCATATGAAACATCTCCCATTTTGAGCACTGCACAGGCTGGCAAAAATGATGAACTATTCTGAAATAGCATTTGACTGAGACTCTACCACATTTGGTTCTGCACAATATTGATCAGTGTACTCGCTGGGTTAGCAACAAAACCTAGCATCATTATTCAGCACTATTTAAATGTAACCAGAGGAGTTCATTTTGTTTCTTTTCTTGTTTTTCTTTTCTCTCCTGATAAATTGCACCAGGCTACTTTTAAATTCGGCAGGACAGCAGGTGGGGCATTAGTGAACATCCCTCTGCATTTTTGAACTGCATCTCTTGGCTCACAGGTGACTTATGGAAGGAAAATGAACAGTGAATGTGATTCTTTCACTTTACCTGTTGAAAGTTGCATCTGCAGAATATAACTGTGAGATTTTTCTCTTCCTAGTTACTGGCTTCTATCTCACTCCAAGCACTCCTGATGTTAATATGATAGACTCAGCCTCTGAATGCTCTTGGTTTAAGATAAGATCTACTCTGTTCACCTGGAGTCTGATTGCCAACCATGCAAAAATAATTACTGTTAAGCTTATTCAAATCTTTCCTGTAAAACACTATCTTCTCTAATATTTACCTTAATTAACTTAATACTACCACTACTTGCTGCTCCCTCCAAAACCAAAAATAACTGCAATTTAATAATATGTCTCCAATCAAATGTAATCTTCTGCCAATCCTTTTGCAAAGACTATTTCAGACTGAATGAGATAAAAATGTTCTATCTCAAGGTAAAGGTTTTTTTTAACTTAAAATTTGAAGATACCGATTGCTATTTGGCTTTTGACCAAACTCAATAATCATACTTTTATAACTTGCAATTGGTCTGTAAATTCAATTTTTAAAATACTGTATTTCTATTGGAATGCACTTTATACACTGCCTCACATCCCGTTGGTTCACCTTTTACTCCTGCCACTGCTGTGATGTAGGTGTAAGTAGAAGGTTCCTCTTTTCAATTGTACAAAGACCCTCAAGCCTCCCGCCTAGATCTTCTCCTGTGCATGGGACTCTTACAGGAACTTGTTCAGAGCTTACACATGTACCACGTGGGAGAGGGATGGAATTTATCCTTCACTCATGAGGAGAAGCCTATAGTTTGATCCCTTCTGTGGACAGTGCTATAATGCACCTGGGACGGTCTTGGAAGGATTGAGATGGTGACCAACTTGATAATGTGCATCTGTTTAGACTTTTCCCCTTTCTCTTTACCACTCTGTCTACTCCATCTTTCTTATTCCTTGAAACGACTTCTCAAATAAATCACCAGCATGGAAGCCATTGCCTTAGATTTTACTTCCATGGAAACCCAAACTAACGGAGTATCCTAATTTCATTTTAGAAAATGCAAGCTTTAAATTGGGAATTATGAGATTGTGTTCCTTAATGCCACTAACTATTAACAAAGGGTTACCTGATCAGCATAAGGGAAATGGCTAAGGGAATCTTCCTGAACCTATCATTTAAGCTTAGCTTCAAAATAAGGTTAATTATTCAAAGAACTTTAATACCAGACAAGTAAAAAAGAAAAAACAGGTAAAAAGAAATACCCATCAAAATTTAGAATTTTGCTTGAGAGTTTTCTCCAGTCCCATCAGCCTGAGGGATTTAAATAAAGGAGCATAGACCAAGGTAACAACAATAAAACAACAAACACTCAAGCATGTGTCAGTAGATGTGCTGGACCCTCAGCCTCCTTTAGGTATCATCCACTATGGTCATGTCCTGAAGTGGCCCAAGAAGCTCTGTAGCAGTTTCCTGTCTAACCTGGATCTCTGCCCTAAACTGGTAGGGCCTCCACTCTTGACTACAACCTTCTCAGTAGTGGCCAGTGTCACTGGAGCTATGGCTACTATACTAAGTCTCTCTAAGGCCAAGGCTAAACTCTGGACATTGCCTCTTCCACCCATGATGGTCTCTAGCTACTTAGACACCCTGTATACCCACTGTCCTAGGCTTCATAGTGAACAAAGACAGACAAGCTCGGGGCTAAGGTACTGCTCAGAGTCCACAAAGGCTCCTTCCCAGTGGCATTTCCATGTATTTCTTTTTTAAAGGTAGCTGAACCACTGAAAAGGCTTATCAGGCCTCTTCCCAAGAAAAGAGTCTGGCTTTTTGGCCCCCCTAGGTACTACGGGCCTCTGACTGCTGTTTCTCTTTCAGATTCTAGGAAGCTAATGATTTTCCCCTTAGACAACAAAAAGAGGCTAAATTTAATTTCCTAACTATGCTTTAGTCCTTCTTCCTGTGCATATCAGGGTCATGGGCAGATCAAGTGTTTTTTTTTTTTTTTTATTTATTTTTGGGACAGAGAGAGACAGAGCATGAACGGGGGAGGGGCAGAGAGAGAGGGAGACACAGAATCGGAAACAGGCTCCAGGCTCTGAGCCGTCAGCCCAGAGCCCGACGCGGGGCTCGAACTCACGGACCGCGAGATCGTGACCTGGCTGAAGTCGGACGCTTAACCGACTGCGCCACCCAGGCGCCCCCAGATCAAGTGTTTTTAACTTTAGACTGCTCATGCCTTGGCTAGCTGCAAAGCTTAGCATATAAGTGAAGTAAACAGGCCTGTATGTCTTCCATTATTTTGTCTGTATCTGTAATGTTTATAAGTGATTAAAGTAGCACATTCACTTTAATTGCTTCATAGTACTTCATTTTATCTACATGTGCAAATATCTATATATGCCAACATGAATAAATCTCGCAAGTATAAAATTGAATAAGACATAAAATGTAAAGAGATACACAAAGAGATGTTATTTACGTAAAAACACAAAATGCTAAGAGACCAATACCACATGCTGTCATGGGTACAAATGTATCTAGTCAAAAGTGTAGAGACATACCCAGAAAGAATAACTTCCATCTTAGGGTGTTGGTTACTTACTCCTGTGCATGAAAGAACCATATGAGAATGGGACAAGAGGATGCTGTAGGTGTAACTACAATCTCATAAAGTAAATAAAACCAAAAAAGCCCAGAAAGAAATATATCTGAAACAAACATGACCAAATATTGTTAAATCTGAGTAGGTGGTTCATGTATATTATATATTTTCTTATTAAATTTAGCGTATGTTTAAGGAACTTAATATTTATTCATTATTTAGTTTGAAAATATTAAGCTAAATTAAATAGTTAATAAAATATTATAAGCATAATGCTACAATTTTTTAAAACTTCACATTTGCTATTGGACCTCACCATTATACTTACCACAGATACCATTAGAAAACTGTCACTGAGGAACATCGTACATCCTCAAAAAATCTACTTCTCCAATTTTGTTCTTTATCCTATTTACTTCTCATTTGTACTTTGGTGGAGTGGAAATGAGGTAACTGTAGCTTCTATATAAGAACCGTTATCATCCACAGTTTCTCCTCTTATTTTCCAAATATTTAATTGTGTTCAAGCTCTCTAGATCTCAAAAATTGATAATGGTATTCTAACAAGGATCTGGCCTGCCCCTTTGGAGGAAAATTCCTTTTATTTCATCTCCTCCTTTCTTATTTATTTTTCAATGCTGGCTGCATTTTCTTTATTTTATTTTATTTTTTTAAAAATTTCTAGATATAATTTATTGTCAAATTGGCTAATATACAGTGTGTAAAGTGTGCTTTGGTTCTTGGGGTAGATTCCCGTGGTTCAACTGGCTGCATTTTCAAAGTTGCCTTGGTAGGTTCTTTACTTGTGTTCATCTGGACCTGAGTATGGCCTTGGACTTAAGGCTATTTATCTTATTTGTGTTATTATTTATTTGTCACCTTTCACTATCCTATCAAATAATAGATTAGATTCCCTCATTAACCTTTTCCTTTTAGAATTTTTTTTTATCTAAGTCATATTATTGTGTCTCTTTTTTCAACATTACCAACCTGTTGAGAAGGCATTCTAAATTCTATATTGTAATCGAAAAATTTGTTATTTGTATTTAGTCTTTTTTTAACATGTTAGTCATTTGCACCAAGAAACAACTATCATGTTATATTGTAATAAGGAAGAAAGAAAGATTTAAATGTTTGTTCCCACAGAAGTGTTTGCTAGTTTCTTTGACTACTTTCATTGAGACGGAGGGCAGCTGCTAAGTTTCTGAAGTAAAGCATCTGATTCAGCAAAAAGGTTTATTCAGAGGAGGTTTACTTTCCACAGCATCTTAGGAAAAAGTTGGGGGATACACAAAATATCCTCACTGAGGAAAATATCACAGAACCATCCTTGTAAAAAAAAATAATTTGCGTGTGTGTGCTCGTATTTGTAGTGTGATCACGTGTGCATGTGTGTGCATATGGGCCACTCCATTTTCTTTGGTATGAAAAATGAAGTAGAATCATTTTTTAAAAACATTTTTAAACAAATTATTCCTGTGCATTCAGAGATGTGTCACCAAATTTTCTATGCAACCTTGATGCTAAAAAGTATTTAATGACATAATATGCATCGGATTCGAACAAAGGTTGCTCACAGAGCCAAGGTTGAAGGAAGTCCATCCCTATGTGAAAGAAACAACAGGTTTTGGTCTGATCCATTTGGAGAATAGGGAATTCAACCTGATGTTAAATAATAAAAAAAATCGAGAAGCCCCCTTCAGCCTTGGCATAAGGCAGTACTTGAAGCAACAGTGCCCAAAATGATATCGTCTATACTTTTATGTACTAGGGCCATGTATGCGTGATATGCAGTTACTTCACGATGACATCTACTCTACTAAAGTGGCACTTAATTTTTTTTTTTAATTTTAACAATACCATTAAACTTGGAAACATACAATTTGTACCGAAAACCCTCAGATTTACTCTCTGTGTGTGTGTGTGTGTGTGTGTGTGTTTAGTGTAAGGGAAGAAATGGGAGTGGCAGACAGGGAAAGGGAATAGTTTGAAAAGCATTGCCAGTATTTTAAAACAATCTTTAAATTAAAACACACACACACACAAACTAGTCAGTGGTGTGACCTTTGGTAAATTACTTCGGCTCTCTGAACTTCAATTTTCTCTTCTATAAAATAAAAATAAGAATGGCATTTACTTCACAAGGTTGTGAAGGTGAGGTCAGCTACTGTTAGCAAGACAGACATGGTTGTTGCCAACCTACCTGACCAGTGGGGGCCTTGAGAAGATGAATTCGTTGTAGCACTGGGGTGGGGGTGCTTTCATAGATGACTGAGGTGTGGTTTTCCTGGCTTCACCACTTACTAACTAAACAATTTATACACATCAAACCTTCTGTGCCACTGTTTCCTTTTCTCAAGGATAACAGTAATAATTAAAACCTATTGCATAGGATTAAATGACATAGTTAATGTAAAATTATTTGCGTGGTCCCTGCCACTTAGGAAGCGCTCGGCAAATTTTAGCTGTAATGATAAACTTTCAATCTTGTCAATACCAAGACAGATTTCAAGCCCTGCAATCTTTCCAATTGCATTGTCCTGAGATCCCCTTTCATAGTTCTTAGCTAGGAAACAGGCATTTTCCAAATTGACATGGAATTAACTCTAGACCCAACAAGCGGCAGGAAAATCTTATTTGTTTCACTGAAAGTAATGAATGGTGAGATTTTAAATTGTTAAGTGGATAATTAGAAATGTTAATTGGCCGTAAATACCACTTGAAGCTCTCTTATAACAGCCCTACCAATTGCACCATAATAGGAAACTCTGACTTTACTAAAAATTACCACCTTACCTGCCACACCTCATTTGCACAGATAGCTCTCTCATAGAAATATTTTACTCTATGATCACCATTCTTAGCCACCAGTGATTGGATAGAGGCCACCTACTCCATTCTGGGCCTATGAAGTATTCCCTCCCAGAAATTTGGAATTAAATCCATAAGTTCTGTTTTGTTTTGTTTTGTTTTTTTCTTTTCGGTGTCACAAATCACTCACATTCTTGTAATAAATTTCTTATTTCTGCTTAAGTTGGTCTGTATTATTTTCTGTAACTTCCATTTAAAATATTCTAAGGAACATCCATACATATTGTACATTTTATTTCAAATTCCATCCAACCCTAAGACTATGTCAGCAAATAGACGGATTATTAAGGTTCTATTAATATTATCTTAAAAATATCAACATTCACACTATAATATGATTATGTAAACACAAAGCAGTGAATGATTAACAATAATTATCTTCATCTTTAAGACAGGAAAATAAAGACATCAAATTTCCTTGAAACAAGGTATATGATTTTCCCACTAGACTTTGTCAGTTACTTAAAATGTCTGGCAGTTACAGGCATCATTGCCAATTCACATCCTTGGAGATCATAAGGCATTCATTTTTATTGGTGATCACACAGATATAGTCCACATATATATTATAGGACAAAGCTCATGAAAATAGGAGACAACAAAGGAATCTGACAGTTATGCCTAGCAAAATGAGCATGACATTTAGAAAAAACCTAAGTTTAAAGTCTTGGGCAAAATAAATACATAATTCCAGGGTATCTAACACTTTTTTAAGGCCTGACCTTTCGTTAAGATAGAGAAGTACTATTATGATTGCTTAAAGGGCTTACATTTAACCGAGGAGTGTTGCTAAAATATTAAATCTTACAACTGACATGCAAAGAAAGAGAAGGAAATGACCTATGGAAGGTGCTTCGCTAGCTATAGTAGTTTTGATATTAATCTGATGGGGGAAAAAAACAAAACAAATGAACAAAAAACCCACAAAACATGGGAAATGAAATCAACCATATAACATACACAAAATGGAAATTTAGAAATAACAAAGTTAGTAGAAGTAACTCAACTTACTTGATCTTACAAATTTGGTTTTCTTACAATGAGATGACTTTGTATTTGTAAGTTAATATAACAACTTTCATTGTAGATCATTATCAGCTAAGTACATTTAGAACTTACACCCAAATCTTGTCCATTATTTGAACATCTTTTTTCTTCTACTGCTGGTTGAAGTTATTGAAATTCACTTTTACTAACCCACAGGAGAACTATATTAGCACTAATTTTCATTCTGAATACCATTTAAAAGGGGCTTTTTCCTATTATTAAAACAGAAAAAAACTGCTTAACATATCTAAATGAAGAATATACAGTTTATAACAGAGTACAATAGCAATCATAGAAGGCTACAAAATGGTATTATTCTCTTAAGACTTCCATCAAATCAGCCATAGAAAGTGAAATATGATATCTAAGCAAAAGTGTTCAGACAGCCATGCATAGATGCATATTGTAAATACTTCTATTCAGCTTATTAGACGTTTCCTTGTTGTCTCTCTATAATTTGTGGTGGTTTCATCAGCAGAGACCATTGTCTTTAAGCTATAGTGTGCATCGCTTTTAAGAGTTAAAGGGAATGGAGAGCATGAAAAAGCTATGAAAGCAAGCTGACTAATTTGTGATAATATCGAATTGAATAAAGGGCTGATTTTGTCAAAAGCAGATGGAAAGATATTTCTGGTTTTTTCAAATGTTAATGAATAAATAGCATTTAATTTCATAAATTTTCAAAGTACTCTGAAGATAATTATTTCATAAAAATTTCTCATTTCCACTACATGCACACAGCTGCACCGAAGACCGTGGGAGACGTATGCATGCAATTCTAGGCAGGCGGTAATAAGTCATTACCATAATTCAGAGGTGATTTCTGTATGCTATGAAAGTTATCACAGAAGAAGGCTTCCTGATGAGAACATTTCTCTGAAATCCATGTCCATGGATACTGAACAAGATAAGAATGTATACCAGCGAAACCTGGCCAGTTTTGCCGAAGGAATCTGTTCCCCTGAAGCAACACCCCTAACTTTCCCTGTCCTAGAATTAACCAATTCATGTTATCTAATTTGGATTATGTATCCTGAGTCAAGACATCCTTCCCCACGTGACATGCTGGCTCCTACATATAGCAACAACTTGCGAAAAGAGTGCCAGAGTGTCAATAACATGCGATAGCTCATAAGAAGATGCAAAATGCAGTTACCTAATTGTTCAGATGCTACGTTTAACCTTAGCTGATGAGTAAGAAAGAGTCCCTCCTTTTTTGTCTCTTACTCACTTAGTTCCTAATCTCTTCTTGGCCCTGCATTATTTTTATTCTATATGTTTATAGGAAACCTTTTTTCCTATATTGACTGTTCTTTCGTCCTTTTCCTATATTGACTGTCCTTTCCTATTATTGACTGTCCTTTTGCAGTCAATGTATGTTGGATGACTAGCTATCTATACATTCATAGAATAGACAAGAGCTGGAATGAAAGTTGAAAAATCAATGACATTTCCAATGTCACATGACCAATTTGTGCTAGAGGCCAGATAAAAACACACATGTCTGAATTCTTTTTTTTTTTTTTTAATTTTTTTTTTCAATGTTTATTTATTTTTGGGACAGAGAGAGACAGAGCATGAACGGGGGAGGGGCAGAGAGAGAGGGAGACACAGAATCGGAAACAGGCTCCAGGCTCCGAGCCATCAGCCCAGAGCCTGACGCGGGGCTCGAACTCACGGACCGCGAGATCGTGACCTGGCTGAAGTCGGACGCTTAACCGACTGCGCCACCCAGGCGCCCCCGAATTCTTTAGACTACATTTGTTCTTAGAGAGGGAGATCCAAGACTATGTGAATTAGAGTAAGTTGGGGTGATACTGGAAATATGAATTCATAGGTCCCTTATAACTAGTGAGTTGAAATCTCTGGGGTACAGCCTACAATTTGTACTATTAACAAGATTCTGGTGATTATTTTTTTAATTTGAGAGGGAGAGAGAGAGAATGTGAGCAGGGGAAGGACAGTGGCAGGGAGAAAGAGGGAGAGAGAGAGAGAGAGAGAGAGAGAATTCCAAACAGGCTTCATACTCAGCACCAAGCCCTACATAGTGCTCAAACCCACAACCCTGAGATCATGACCCCAGCCGAAATCAAGAGTCAGATGCTTAACCAACTGAGTTACCCCAGTGCCCTAAGATCCCGGTGATTCTTATGAATAATAAAATTTTTGAGTTACTATGATGCACTGTAGTACCCTCTTAGATTGCATGGGATGCTAGTGAATTTGGGGGAGAGGATTTTAGAATATCTTAGTTCCAGTTTCTGTCCTTGGTGTAGTTTGGCATGAACAGATCTAATGTTTAAAAAAAATGAGACAGGGTAAATTCAAGAAAAGACACATGAGTAAGAAAAGAAAACAGCAAAGAAACATATCTTGAAGATATAAAATATGATCATGATAATGCATTTGGTGGGGCATCAGAGACACACATTTCAGAAGAAAAATGAATCGCTTTATTTATCAGAAGTATGGAGTTTCATTAAGAGGATAGAGGATATCACATGTAAGGAAGGCTATTTTTGATGACGTTTTAATAATGATGGTGTTTTGATATTATCTACCATGAAACTGGATTGATGAAATCAAGGAGATAGGAAGAAGTGGTTAGGATGGGACCAGAGGAATAGGTGATAACAATTGACCCTGAGAGGTGTCGAATCCAGTCAGAAGGACAGAGAGTTGGGTGTGATCGTGTGGAGCTTCTGTTGGTGGTGGAGGACATTGGTGATTGAAGTGCATTATCATCATGTGTCCTTCACGGATATGCCACAACCTAAGAAGCCCTCCTTAGCCTCTGGCACGGGTGCCTACTGAGCTAAGAATTATCAATTACATCTTTATTATCTTTGTCTCTTTGTGCCAAGGTTTCAATACAATATTTAGCTTTCAAGACTCCAGCTTCAATTTAAGCATCCTCAGGAACTGGAGGTGCAAGCCTCTACTCACCTCCCAGAGGAAGGGAACATCTACAGTCTCTTTTGTATTTGGAAATAGGGACAGAGGATGGCTTAGGTCTTTGTGATTCAGAGTCTGCAGACCAGCAGTGGGAGCATTGGCATCTGCTGTGAGCTTGTTAAAAATGCACAATCTCAGTCCTCACTAGATCTTACTGAGTCAAAATTGTGCATTTTTACCAGCATCCTTAGATAATTCCTAGGTACATTAAAATTTGAGACACTGTTAATCTGGGGTAGATGAAGATAGACCTTGACTCTAGTCTTGTCATTTTCAGTTTATGCTACTCATGAGTCTCAGATTGATTTTCTTATTTTAGAACACATTTTATGTCATGTCTCTTTTTTTTTTAAAAACAAAAAGATAACTTCAAAAGTGTTTTATTAATAAGTCATTTTTAAGGCATTTGAAGTCCTCACAATCTAGTTTCGTCTGACTTATTATATATTCTCCTACCCATTTTCCTTTTCCAAAGCTTCAGTAAAATTATACTGTGTTATTACATATGTTGGCACTTCCTGGTTTCCTTTGCCCTGATCCTGATGTTATCTAAAACTTAAATGCTCATGTACCTTCTTTGCCCATATTAATGTAACTTGCAATGTCCAATTTATCTACTACATCTTCCATGAAATCTTCTTTACTATTGCCATGTGTATCTTTTTTTTTATTTGAGAGGGAGAGAGAGAGAGAGAGAGAAAGAGAGAGAGCATGCTTGGGAGAGAGGCAGAGGTGTAGAGAGAGAGAGAGAGAGAGTGAGACAGAAAATCTTAACCAGGCTCCATGCTCAGGTAGGGGCTCGATCCCATGACTCTGGGATGACCTGAGCTGAAATCAAGAGTCAGACACTCAATCATCTGAGTCACCCAGGTTCCCTGCTGTGTGCATCCTCTAATAATCTCACATCATGTTGTTTGTACCTCTTCCATGATCTGTATCATATGCTTCTTTTTTTAGTTTTTTAAATGTTTTATTTATTTTTGAGAGAGAGAGAGAGAGAGAGAGAGAGAGAATCTGAAGGAGGCTCCAGGTTCTGAGCTATCAGCACAGAACCTGAAGTGGGGCTTGAACCCACGAACCGTGAGATCATGACCTGAGCCAAAGTTGAACACTTAACTTACTGAGCCACCCAGGAGCCCCTATCATATGCTTCTTAATACATTCATTAAAAACTGTACGTTTAGATGGGCTATGTCACCTCTCTGAACCTCAGTTTACTCATCTGTAAAAAAGAGATCCTCACATACCTATTTAACAGGGTTAATGTGAAATAGTTGATGCAAAATCTCTAAAAATATGAAGCATTATGCAAGTATAAGATATTCACAGTTTCTAGTCTCTTCTCTGAAACATAAGACACTTGAGTACATGGGTCATGCTTGTGTTCGTCTATATTCTCCATAGATTATGTACAATATAAATCACACAAACTTCAAAGAAATAAATTCATATTTAAGTATAATTCCATTTTGACTAAGTTTTATATGTGTGGAAAGATATATACAGTTATATTGCTTTATTTTCTTTCCAAGTACCTATGTGTTTATGTATTTATTCAAAAGCTTCAGTTTTTATGACTTGGTTTCTTTTGTTTCCTTAAGCATTGTCTTTGCAAAGACAATCCCAACCAGCTGAATTATTTAGCTTCCATGCTATGGTTATAATTCCTACTCCATTTCTACTGAGATGCCCACAGCACTGGAAGGCTTATTTGCTCCATGATTCCCATCTTCTCAGCTAGAAATAGTGGTTAGAAATGCAAACTCTTGAGTCAGACTGCATTAGGTTGGAATCTCAGTAATGCCACTTAGTACCTGTGTCATTCTAGAAAAGGAGTTTACTCTTTGTTGCCTCAGCTTCCTTATTTTAAAAAGAGGGATAGTAATAGAACTCAACATGACATTGTTGAGAGATTAAACATGTTAACTTATGTAAACTAAGTAAGTCTAACCAATGTTAGCTATGATTATTCTGTGAAAGAGCTTTGCAATCTAGAAAGAACTGCACCAATTTTAGGAATTATTATGATTGTTTAACCCGGTCTCTTTCATACGTAAATGAAGAATTTCAACAACTGTTATATAAATTTTATGAATTTTTACATTATATCAACAAATAGCATGAATCATTCTAATGTTAGGAAAGAAAATGTTTTCATTGATACTGAAAGTTGATTTCTCATACAACGATCAATTGGACAATGCTGTTATCAATGTAGAGACTGCGAGTGGCTTCTGTTGATGAAAGTAAAGAATTGATTAGGATTCTGGTTGATTTGTATATGCATATGGGAGACTGGTAGAGAAAATATAGGATGAATCATTTTATTCTCCAATTTACATCAATATTTCCAAACAAATGTGTCTATTAGTATAATACTATAGTTAGTCTCTATAATAAACTAGCATAGAAACATTAGATTAGCTATATTTATCAAGCATTTGGAATTTATTCAAAAGCAAAGTATTATACATAGCACTATAGTCTTGATGCAGGTACTATCATCCTCCTCTTTTAACCCGTTGAGAGGAATAATGTGGAATATAATGAAAAAAAGAAGTATAAGGTAGAGAAGTGACCTCTAAGTTTCAGGCAGGTTAAGGTATATGACAGGTGGAATTTTTATTGGACTGTTTACAAAACTTGAAAAATTCTAGCAGAAAAAGGTAGCTGTTGTTTGAAATAAGATTTGCAAATTCTGAGAGGTGAGCCTTCAGAAAGGTATGACTGTTTTGAGACAATAAAATGGAATCTCTAAGGAAAGAAAGTAGAATAAGTGAGCAGTCGCCAAGCATAACTTTGTTCTGGGACAATTGGACCAAATTCAATGCGTATTCTGGCTTCACAACTATGCCTCCAACCTTTGAAAACTGCTACCTTAGCAAAGCAGTGGTTTCATTTCATTTCGTTTTGTCTTTTTTTCTCCACATAGTCTACTCAAGTGCTGCTTTAAAAAAAGAAAAAGAAAAAAATAAAAACTAGTCATTCAACTGCTACCTTCTGAGGAAACTCATGGTGTAATAGGTGAGAAATCAAGAATGATTGAGGGAAGAAATAGTTTTGTACCTCTCCCAGAAGTCTAGGTTTTTATAAATAACTTTTTATAAATAATTCCCACTGGCTTTATCAGAAATATTACATTTGCAGTGTTGCTTGATTGAGTGCAACTTTCACGTTTTAGTGACAAAAAATTTGAAGTAATTATCTTGGTTTGAGTTCTTAGTAAAATATAGAGGCTTTCTGTGAAGTCAGAGTGCTGGAATTGCTTTTGTTACCTCCCTTCAAGAGGGATATTACAGTTCAAGGAACAACTTCCACTTAAGACAGAATTAAATAAAAAGCATTCACTGTAGTCAACACAAAGCAACCACTAATAATTTTAGGGCTCGATTTCCTTAAAAGATGAAATAATTTTAGGTTAAAATACAAAAGTTCTCCTGTAATGATTTCACTTGCAATTTCTCTATGGGGAAGCATTCATCAGCTCCAACTGGTTTCCCAACAGAGAAATGTGCTAGAAAAACAGAAAAGTGACATACTATGGCAGGGCAGGAGGAAGTATGCTTTAACAATAGAGAAAGGTAATGAATATTCTAGACCCAATCTATTTCCTATTACAATCTTTTTAGTTTGAATTTCTCAGATAGCAGAATGCATGTGAATGCTGGAACGTACAATACAATGACCCACACCATGTTAATATACTATGTCATAAATTTTACTATTTAAATTTCAATCCTTTTTATACAATGTTATATGGATATATTTTAAAATAGCTTATACTTCTTGGGTACATATAACTCTTATTCATGAATACCCTATTTGTTTTATGCTTGTAAAGATATAGCCAATGTTATTTACAATATTTGTAATGGTTTTTGAATTCTAAGATTGCTTTATGGATAGCAACACAGGATTACACTAAAGAGATCAGTATTTCAGCAAAAGTATCTTTAGCTTTTGACTTGCAATATGCAAAATCTTTCCACTGGGCTCAGAGTGAAACGTTTCCTTTGCAGTCTTACGGAAGCAACCATTAGCACATACCTCCAAATCACATGGCTTTTGATTGTTCCCTATGTCTTTGAAAGTGTAACTGCGAATTACTTATACACACCACCTTTTTCCCCTCTTTGCTCCATCTCTTCTTTTTCTCTTTCCTGACCCATCGTAAGCAAATTGTCTTAAAGTCTGGGCTATATGACACCTTCGATTGTTCCAATGGAAGTCTACACTATACATCTGTCTTACATCTTGCCTAGAAATGTACCTGCACTTCCTAAAATGACACATCCTGTTCCCCCAGCCATACTCCCTATCTATGCAGACAGCTTTCAATTTAGCCACTACATGCCTGAGAAGAAAGGTCAAGAGGACATGTGGGCTGTGATTCTTTTGAGAGAGAGGGGGGAAAAAAAGTCAGGGTTGAACAAGGACATTCCAAGCTTCTAAAAGAAAAAAGAAAAAGAAGGCTAAATAAATATAAAGGCTTGAGAAAGAATAAAAATCCAGATCTCTGAGTATTACAAATTTGAGAGTCTGAGGAGTCTTTATAGTGAGGTCAAAATGTTTGTTTATCCAGCAAGCAGCTGGAAGGCAGAAAGTAGGTTACTCAGGGTCCATTTGTTGGTTGAATAATGGACTAAGAAATGAATGAATATATTATTTCAGTCTGGATGCAACAAGTGAAAAGTATCATTCTTAAATGCTAACTAAGGTGAATACTGCTGCTATTCCTATGATTACAGTAATAATGAGGTATTATCATCTTAACCCTGTAGATGAGGAAGCTTAAGAGTGACAATACCTAAGTAACTTACTCAAACCTTACTCTTGTTGGTGGCAGGTCTCCAGACTCATTTAGACAGTCTCTATTTGAACCCATCATGGTTTGTCATATGGCCATCAGCTGCTACTGTGTTTGAATGAGAGAAGCAGCTGCCACTATCCACACTGCATTTACTTTTTATTGCACTGGAGACGGGCTAAGTAACCAGTGACACTCTTGATACCTGGATTCGTACCCCTCTCTGGTGCTCATGGGCAGATGTTGCTAACACAAAAACACAAAGGAGACCCTCCAGCACCATTCTCCATTTTGTGAGGGATCAAATAGCGCTTTAACGGAGTCTTGGTCTAGTCTTTCTTGTCCATGCCCCCTGCTGTTTTTCATGGGATGGTAGTTGTTACACGATGTGAGAAGAGATGTGAATTGGGAGGGGCTAAGACTTGGTTCAGTTTTATAAAATACCTAAGAGTTCAGGCTCTGGAGGCTAAGTGCCTCAATTCAAATACTAGTTCTTCTTGGGGTGCCTGGATGGTTCAGTCGGTTAAGCATCCGACTTTGGCTCAGGTCATGATCTCCCAGTTTGTGAGTTCGAGCCCCATGTTGGGCTTTGTGCTGGCAGCTCAGAACCTGGAGCCTGCTTTGGTTTCTGTGTCTTCCCCTATCACTCTGCCCCTCCCCTGCTCACGCTCCGTGTCTCTCTGTCTCTCAATAATAAATAAACATTAAAAGATTTAAAAAAAAAAAGAAAAAGGAAAACAATTGTAATAACTTATTTAAGTTTGCTCTATTTTATTTGTCCATCTGAGCTAGGTTTGAGATCTCTAGACCCTGTTGCCATGAGGCTAAGAGTCACATGAGATCAATAAAATCTCTTAAAATTCTGCAACAAATCATATTGATCTATCTTCTTTGGATTAGCCGTAAACCCAGAGGCTTCAAGGAGGTGGGAAATTTCTGTTATCAGTTTTAACTGGACATATCTTTAAGTTCTATTCCACCTGCACTTTGATTGCTCTTCCATTTAAAAAACAAACAAACAAACAAAATTCCTAGACACCAGAATCAATCAAAATTGGCCATCCCCTCCACAATCCATTTATTTGCCCCTATAAACTCTCTTCCTAACATTTATTGACCTCTTATTAAGGAGTCTGTTATGGATTGTTTCTGTTTTAAGTTATACCTACATTCCATGTTTGATATCATAGTATTTAAAATAGCCAGCTAAGCTTTAAGTCAAACACTGTAGATACCCTTAACCAGAAATTCTCACATAATTTTCCTTGTGAAATTTAAGTGAGGGTTACCCAGAGTCAAAAGTGCTATCTATGTCTGTGTATGTGTGTACTTCTCAAATAAATAATAAAAATTAAATATGGCATATCACAATAAACTGCCTTTGGGTAACCTATGTTACTTCAATTCTCTGAGCCTTCCTATGCATAAAATGAAGTTGTTGGACTACACAATTTATATATTCATTAAGTTTTACATTTTAGTCACTAAAGATATTATGTTATTATATCACCATACTAATGTTTAAACCAGATAATTTACACTATGTCCTTAGAAAATAGGATTCCCAGGTATTTATGGAAGACCCACTACGTGCGAGGCAGTATGCCAAACAATTTTAAACTGTTAATTTAAAATTAAATTTTACTAACATTATTTACTGAATATTCATAACTCGGTGAAGTGCATCTTATCATCTGTGTCCTATAGATGAAAAAATGAGTCTTAAAGAATCCCTTGCCAAGGTCACAAACCTAAGAGGCATCACACATCAGTTTGTCTGACTCCACACCAATGCTCTAGCTTTCAGTCTCCTGATAGACAGAATCCAAGTCAAGTAAAACGGAGTATAGTGTCATTCTTACCAGGGAAAAGTCCCTATCTCTGTTCAGCTATTCTAATAAAATTTTGGAATAAGCTAGGATATCTTTCTGAAGCCCAATCTCAGAAAAGATTATTAATATGTTAGTAGACTATTAGGGCAAAATAGGCTTTCATGAAATTCCTTTAATACAATATTGTACCTTAATCCCCTCAAGCAACGGAGTTTCCTAGAATTGTGATATCTTTGGATACATCCCATAATATTCTAGATATAATGTGTCTCTAATAACTAAACTCCAAGAGAAGGATAATCAAAAATTGTTCATTTATTCAACAAATAGTCAGTGGACTTTTGCTGTGTGTCAGACAGTAGAACTATAATTAATTCAAGTCCTCAACTTGAAGGAAGAACAAGTGTGTATGAAGCAGGAATGGGAGAGCAATTCATGTGTCTCTCAAGTGAAAGCAGCTGTAGAAAGCAGTAAGTCAGCCACTAGTGCCAACAAAAGGCTAATCTGGGAATAGGAAAAGATCAAAATCGGATATAGATTTTAACCAGATTATAGATGACCTTGAATGCCAGCCTGAGGAGTTTGGCCAATTTCCGTGAAAAGATGAATGTGCAAATCACCCTTAGTGTTATTTCTAAATTCAATTCAAAATGAGAAAAATCAATGGTGATTAGCATAATCAAGCATCAATCCTCTAGTGCTATTTTTGAAAGAAGTTAGTTAATTCTACTTTGTCAATTTCTACTTTTGAAAATGAAATTTGCCGTCTTCTTTCCCTTCACATACTCAGCGTGATTAGGCCGTCAGTCTGTTGATTTACCCTAGATAATTAGATCCAACATAGATTGAGAATTAAGTCAGTAGCATTCTAATACTTTCTCTGTCACTGCCCCCTATGGCTCTTTTGCAACTGCTCCAGCCTCCTGGTGTCATCTCCACAGGAACCCTTTCCATAGGGATCTATATCATGACATTGGTGATAGGGGAGAGTAAGTCCTATCATTCATGTAGAAAGTTTTTATTGGAGATGGAAGGATTTGAGGCTTTTATTAATCGGAATCCAAAACTGATTGTGGAGCTTTGCATTTTCAAAGATGCAGGACACTAAGCAATACCTAGTAGGGCTGATATGCCAAAAAGAATTAATAAGAAGAATTAAAACTCCAGCAACACGTCTTCATATTCTCAGTTCATCCTTGTATCCTGAGACCGTTTGATCTCTTTGATTTTACAGTTAGTTTATAGGCTTAGTACTATAAATTATGAACTCTCATTCTGGAAAAGAGTGAAGAAAGCAGGTTAGAACCAACAAATTTTTAGGAGATTTCTTCATTGTACATAGTAAGGGATCTTCTTTCTATTTCTTTTTCCCTATGTAAGTTTATTTTTGATAGACTGTAAAACCAAGTGATTTTCCACTAAGAAAAAGAAACTCTCTGTTTCCATCTCCACTTGGCAAAAAGTGAGATACCCCTAGCACATATTCGGAGAGCAACGAGCCTCCTGTATATGAATGAACAATTTAGAATAATTTAATGGGGTTGTGTGGGCTATCCTGACAAATATAAATTACTTAGATCATACTCTATGATATAAGGGAGTTGGTCTACCTTATACATTTTAGTAGAATTTATTTTTTACTTACTTGTTCATCTATTCATTCATTGAGTAGTATGAATTTTGGATTAGATGAACCCATGTTGAAATGATAGCTTTGCCACTTAGAAAAAAATGAATTTATTGGCTTGATCAATACAGTAATTACAAGAGATGTGCCTGAGAAATGTTCAGTAGTTTATCTTTTAAATTCTTCTTAACTGGGTGCACTAGTGAAACAAGTTGAAAAAAAAAATTATAATGCAATGAGATAAGTACTTAAAAAAATTTTTTTTTCAACGTTTATTTATTTTTGGGACAGAGAGAGACAGAGCATGAACGGGGGAGGGGCAGAGAGAGGAGACACAGAATCGGAAACAGGCTCCAGGCTCTGAGCCATCAGCCCAGAGCCTGACACGGGGCTCGAACTCACGGACCGCGAGATCGTGACCTGGCTGAAGTCGGACGCTTAACCGACTGCGCCACCCAGGCGCCCCTGAGATAAGTACTTTAAATGTAATGCGAGTGCATAAGGTGGATACCTAACTAACCTGAGGCATAAAAGGCATTCTGGGCTGTGAATTCTAACATAAGTCTTTAAAGATAAGAAGCATTTAGGTAAAGGGGGCAAAAGGATAGGGATGTTGGAAGGAGAAAGTATATCCCTTCCAAACCAAAAGAGCAGAGATGCCACAGCCCGGAGTAGACAGAGGAGGGATGGCACAAGAGGCACTAAAATAGCTGCATCTGGCAAAAAGTTAGAATGCAAGGGGGCATGACATGGTAATCCCAGCAGCTGTTTTCAGAACAACACCAAAGCTTTTAATTTTCATAATAAGACCAAGAACAGAGTGCTCTCACAGAAAGATCTTGTATATCATTGTTCATTGTAGCCTCTTGTGATCCTTTGTATTTCTGTGATACGTGTTGTAATGTCTTCTCTTTCATTTATAATTTTGAGTCGTTTCTCTTTTTTAGTTTGTAGTCTAGCTAAGGATTTTTGAATTTTGTTTATACTTTCAAAAAAAATCCAACTCTTAGTTTCACTGATTTTTTTCTATTCTCTTTCTGGTCTCTAGTTCTGCTCTAATCTTTAATATTTCCTTCTTTCTGCTAACATTGAATTTAGTGTTGTTTTTTTTTTTTTTTCTAATTTTTGAAGTGTGAAGTTAGATTACATACTTGAGATCTTTCCTTTTTCTTAATGTAGGCATTTATCACTAAAAACCTTTTAGAACAAATTTTTAGAACAGCCCATAAGTTTTGTATATTGTGTTTTTTTTGTTTTCATTTCTCTTAAGATACTTCCCGATTTCCCTTTTGATTTCTTCTTTGACCCATTAATTGTTCAAGAGTGTGTTGTCTAAGTTTCTAGGTGTTAGTTAATTGTATAGTTGTCCTTCTGTTATTTATTTTCACTTTCATAACATTACAGTCTGAAAAGATAGTTGATATGATTTCAATCTTAAGTTGGTTAAGACTTGTTTTGTGACCCAACATATGACCTCTCCTGGAAAGTGTTTCATGTGTGCTTGAAAAGAACGTGTATTCTGGTGCGGTTGGATGGGATGTCTTCTGTCTGTTAAATCAAAGAGTCTACTATGAACAATTAACAAGTTGGATAATCTAGAAGTAACAAATTCATAGAAACACACAAAATATGAAGATTGTATATGAAGAAATAAAAAAATCTGAACAAACTAATAATGACTAAGAATATTGAAGCAATAATCAAAAACTCCCAACAGAGAAAAGCCCAGGATCAGATAATTGAACTGGTGAATTCTACCAAATATTTAAAGAATTAATGACTATCCTTTCAAAATCATTACAAAAAAAATGAAGAAGAAACACTCTCAAACTCATCTTAGCAGGCCAGAATTACCTTTAGATCAAAGCCAAATGAGAACATTGCAAAAAAAAAAAAAAAAAAAAAAAAAAAAGAAAAAGAAGAAAAAAGAAACAGAAAAATAAAGCTATAGACCAACATCCCTATGAATATAAACACAAAAATTCTCAACGAAATACTAACAAACTGAATTCAATAACATATTAAAAAGATAATACACCACAATAAAGAGGGACTTATTTCTGTGAGGCAGGGATGGTTCAACATATGTAAATCAATAAATGTGATACACCACATTAAAAGAATAAGGATTTTTTTTATATGAAGTTTATTGACAAATTGGTTTCCATACAACACCCAGTGCTCATCCCAAAAGGTGCCCTCCTCAATACCCATCACCCACCCGCCCCTCCCTCCCACCCCCCATCAACCCTCAGTTTGTTCTCAGTTTTTAACAGTCTCTTATGCTTTGGCTCTCTCCCACTCTAACGTCCTTTTTTTTTTTTTTTCCTTCCCCTCCCCCATGGGTTCCTGTTAAGTTTCTCAGAATAAGGATTTTTTTAAGCGATCATTTAAAAAACGCAGACAAAAATGTTTGATAATATTCAATACCCTTTCATGATAAAAGCTTTCAACAAGTTGGCTGTAGAAGGAACATACCTCAACATAGTAAGGACCATATATGATAAACACACAGCTAACATCATACTTAATGCTGAAAGGTTGGGAGGTTTTCCACGAAGATTAGGAATAATAAAAGGGTGTCCACTTTTACCAATCCTGTTCAACACAGTACTGGAAACCTTAGCCAGAGCAATTAGGCAAAATAAAGAAATAAAAGGCATTTTGATCAGAGAGGAAGAAGTAACGTTGTCTCTGCATATAATATGATTATATATTATGATATATATATGTGTGTATATATGTGTGTGTAAATACAATATAATATATAATATATAATATAATATAATATAATATTCTAAAAACTCCACCAAAAATGTTAGAAATAACAAAAAATTTTTATAAAGTTTCAGGATATAAAATCACCATACTTTACAGAAGCATTAATTATTTCCCCAGAGGGCAAATAGCAACAGCAACAAAATTTTTCTTATTTAAGTGGAAATTTTTTGAGTATTATAATTTACATAATTTTTATGGTATTATAAAAGTTACTTCTTTATTGTAGTTCAAATTTTACTGAATGCCCCAAGAAGGGAATTAAGAAACAACTTTAGGTTTTTATGGCATTTCAATCTCCTAGAAATCACTAAACTTGTAACTAGCCAGATAGACTTCCTTATATGTTTGTTTGTTTCCCTTCTTTTCACATACTTAATAGACTGTGAGTTTCATTTATTTTTTAAAACTTTTAAAATATTGTGGCTACTTGGTCTTTTAATATTTTGAGAATTACTACTTCTGCACCATGTTTTTTTCTCATTTTTGTTACTGCTTTTATTGTGGTAAAATTGACCATTTTAACTATTTTAAAGTGTTCAATTCAGTGACATTAATTGAATTCATAATATTATATGACATTATCACTGTTCATTTCAAAACTTTCTTCACTCCAAACAAACTCTTTAAGCAAAACTTCCCATACATCTCTCTCTTCAGCTTCTGATTATCATGTAATCTTTCTATGAATTTGCCTATACTAGATATTTGACAAAATATGAGGAAGAAAAGAAAAAAAATAGATAAATTGAACTTCATTAAAAAAAAACAAAAGACAATCTACGGAATGAGAGAAAGTATTTGGAAATCATATACCTATTAAGGGTTTAATATTCAAAATGTATAAAGACTTCCTACAACTCAACAATAAAAAGATGAATAATCCAATTAAAAAATGGGCAAAGGACTTAAATAGATATTTCTCCAAACTACAAAATGGTGAATAAAGCCATCAAAATATAACAGCTTCAGCCATTAGGGAAATAAAAATCAAAACCACAATGAGATACCACTACACTTGTACAACAGTAGTTATAATCAACAAAAATTTAAAATAACAAATGTTAGGGATGATATGGAGAAATTGAAACCCTAGTACATTACTGATAGAAATGTAAAATGGCACAGTGACTGTGGACAACAGTCTGGTGGTTCCTCAAAAAGCTAAACATAGAGCTCGACAGGAAGATGGCGGCGTAGGAGGACTCTGGGCTCACCGCGCGTCCTGCTGATCACTTAGATTCCACCTACACCTGCCTAAATAACCCAGAAAACAGCCAGAGGATTAGCAGAACGGAGTCACCGGACCCAAGTGCAGACGAGAGGCCCACAGAAGAGGGTAGGAAGGGTGGCGAGGCGGTGCGCGCTCCACGGACTGGCGGGAGGGAGCCGGGGCGGAGGGGCGGCTCGCCAGCCAAGCAGAGCCCCCGAGTCCGGCTGGCAAAAGCGGAGGGGCCTGACGGACTGTGTTCCGACAGCAAGCGCGACTTAGCGTCTGGGAGGTCATAAGTTAACAGCTCTGCTCGGAAAGCGGGAAGGCTGGAGGACAAAGGGAGGGTGAGCTGCGGAGCCCCCGGACGACAGAGCTCAGTTTGGCAGGGAACAAAGGCGCTCGCCAGCGCCATCTCCCCCACCCATCCCCCAGCCAAAATCCCAAAGGGAACCGGTTCCGGCCAGGGAAATTGCTCGCTCCGCGCAAACACCCAACTCTGTACTTCTGCGGAGCCAAACCTCCGGCAGCAGATCTGACTCCCTCCGGCTGCCACAGGGCCCCTCCTGAAGTGGATCACTGAAGGAGAAGCGAGCTAAGCCTGCCCCCCCTGCCGCCGTGCACCTTGCCTTCCCACCCCAGCTAATACGCCAGATCCCCAGCATCACAAGCCTGGCAGTGTGCAAGTAGCCCAGACGGGCCACGCCACCCCACAGTGAATCCCGCCCCTAGGAGAGGGGAAGAGAAGGCACACACCAGTCTGACTGTGGCCCCAGCGGTGGGCTGGGGGCAGACATCAGGACTGACTGCGGCCCCGCCCACCAACTCCAGTTATACACCACAGCACAGGGGAAGTGCCCTGCAGGTCCTCACCACACCAGGGACTATCCAAAATGACCAAGCAGAAGAATTCCCCTCAGAAGAATCTCCAGGAAATAACAACAGCTAATGAGCTGATCAAAAAGGATTTAAATAATATAACAGAAAGTGAATTTAGAATAATAGTCATAAAATTAATCGCTGGGCTTGAAAACAGTATACAGGACAGCAGAGAATCTCTTGCTACAGAGATCAAGGGACTAAGGAACAGTCACGAGGAGCTGAAAAACGCTTTAAATGAAATGCAAAACAAAATGCAAACCACCACGGCTCGGATGGAAGAGGCAGAAGAGAGAATAGGTGAACTAGAAGATAAAGTTATGGAAAAAGAGGAAGCTGAGAAAAAGAGAGATAAAAAAATCCAGGAGTATGAGGGGAAAATTAGAGAACTAAGTGATACACTAAAAAGAAATAATATACGCATAATTGGTATCCCAGAGGAGGAAGAGAGAGGGAAAGGTGCTGAAGGGGTACTTGAAGAAATTATAGCTGAGAACTTCCCTGAACTGGGGAAGGAAAAAGGCATTGAAATCCAAGAGGCACAGAGAACTCCCTTCAGACGTAACTTGAATCGATCTTCTGCATGACATATCATAGTGAAACTGGCAAAATACAAGGATAAAGAGAAAATTCTGAAAGCAGCAAGGGGTAAACGTGCCCTCACATATAAAGGGAGACCTATAAGACTCGTGACTGATCTCTCTTTTGAAACTTGGCAGGCCAGAAAGAATTGGCACGAGATTTTCAGTGTGCTAGACAGAAAAAATATGCAGCCGAGAATCCTTTATCCAGCAAGTCTGTCATTTAGAATAGAAGGAGAGATAAAGGTCTTCCCAAACAAACAAAAACTGAAGGAATTTGTCACCACTAAACCAGCCCTACAAGAGATCCTAAGGGGGACCCTGTGAGACAAAGTACCAGAGACATCACTACAAGCATAAAACATACAGACATCACAATGACTCTAAACCCGTATCTTTCTATAATAACATTGAATGTAAATGGATTAAATGCGCCAACCAAAAGACATAGGGTATCAGAATGGATAAAAAAAACAAGACCCATCTATTTGCTGTCTACAAGAGACTCATTTTAGACCTGAGGACACCTTTAGATTCAGAGTGAGGGGATGGAGAACTATTTATCATGCTACTGGAAGCCAGAAGAAAGCTGGAGTAGCCATACTTATATCAGACAAACTAGACTTTAAATTAAAGGCTGTAACAAGAGATGAAGAAGGACATTATATAATAGTTACAGGGTCTATCCATCAGGAAGAGCTAACAATTATAAATGTCTATGCGCCGAATACCGGAGCCCCCAAATATATAAAACAATTACTCATAAACAGAAGCAACCTTATTGATAAGAATGTGGTAATTGCTGGGGACTTTAACACCCCACTTACAGAAATGGATAGATCATCTAGACACACGGTCAATAAAGAAACAAGGGCCCTGAATGAGACACTGGATCAGATGGACTTGACAGATATATTTAGAACTCTGCATCCCAAAGCCACAGAATATACTTTCTTCTCGAGTGCACATGGAACATTCTCCAAGATAGATCATATACTGGGTCACAAAACAGCCCTTCATAAGTTTACAAGAATTGAAATTATACCATGCATACTTTCAGACCACAATGCTATGAAGCTTGAAATCAACCACAGGAAAAAGTCTGGAAAACCTCCAAAAGCATGGAGGTTAAAGAACACCCTACTAACGAATGAGTGGGTCAACCAGGCAATTAGAGAAGAAATCAAAAAATATATGGAAACAAACGAAAATGAAAATACAACAATCCAAACGCTTTGGGACGCAGCAAAGGCAGTCCTGAGAGGAAAACACATTGCAATCCAGGCCTATCTCAAGAAACAAGAAAAATCCCAAATACAAAATCTAACAGCACACCTAAAGGAAATAGAAGCAGAACAGCAAAGGCAGCCTAAACCCAGCAGAAGAAGAGAAATAATAAAGATCAGAGCAGAAATAAACAATATAGAATCTAAAAAAACTGTAGAGCAGATCAACGAAACCAAGAGTTGGTTTTTTGAAAAAATACACAAAACTGACAAACCTCTAGCCAGGCTTCTCAAAAAGAAAAGGGAGATGACCCAAATAGATAAAATCATGAATGAAAATGGAATTATTACAACCAATCCCTCAGAGATACAAACAATTATCAGGGAATACTATGAAAAATTATATGCCAACAAATTGGACAACCTGGAAGAAATGGACAAATTCCTGAACACCCACACTCTTCCAAAACTCAATCAGGAGGAAATAGAAAGCTTGAACAGACCCATAACCAGCGAAGAAATTGAATCGGTTATCAAAAATCTCCCAACAAATAAGAGTCCAGGACCAGATGGCTTCCCAGGGGAGTTCTACCAGACGTTTAAAGCAGAGATAATACCTATCCTTCTCAAGCTATTCCAAGAAATAGAAAGGGAAGGAAAACTTCCAGACTCATTCTATGAAGCCAGTATTACTTTGATTCCTAAACCAGACAGAGACCCAGTCAAAAAAGAGAACTACAGGCCAATATCCCTGATGAATATGGATGCCAAAATTCTCAATAAGATACTAGCAAATCGAATTCAACAGCATATAAAAAGAATTATTCACCATGATCAAGTGGGATTCATTCCTGGGATGCAGGGCTGGTTCAACATTCGCAAATCAATCGACGTGATACATCACATTAACAAAAAAAAAGAGAAGAACCATATGATCCTGTCAATCGATGCAGAAAAGGCCTTTGACAAAATCCAGCACCCTTTCTTAATAAAAACCCTTGAGAAAGTCGGGATAGAAGGAACATACTTAAAGATCATAAAAGCCATTTATGAAAAGCCCACAGCTAACATCATCCTCAACGGGGAAAAACTGAGAGCTTTTTCCCTGAGATCAGGAACACGACAGGGATGCCCACTCTCACCGCTGTTGTTTAACATAGTGCTGGAAGTTCTAGCATCAGCAATCAGACAACAAAAGGAAATCAAAGGCATCAAAATTGGCAAAGATGAAGTCAAGCTTTCGCTTTTTGCAGATGACATGATATTATACCTGGAAAATCCGATAGACTCCACCAAAAGTCTGCTAGAACTGATACATGAATTCAGCAAAGTTGCAGGATACAAAATCAATGTACAGAAATCAGTTGCATTCTTATACACTAACAATGAAGCAACAGAAAGACAAATAAAGAAACTGATCCCATTCACAATTGCACCAAGAAGCATAAAATACCTAGGAATAAATCTAACCAAAGATGTAAAGGATCTGTATGCTGAAAACTATAGAAAGCTTATGAAGGTAATTGAAGAAGATTTAAAGAAATGGAAAGACATTCCCTGCTCATGGATTGGAAAAATAAATATTGTCAAAATGTCAATACTACCCAAAGCTATCTACACATTCAATGCAATCCCAATCAAAATTGCACCAGCATTCTTCTCGAAATTAGAACAAGCAATCCTAAAATACATATGGAACCACAAAAGGCCCCGAATAGCCAAAGGAATTTTGAAGAAGAAGACCAAAGCAGGAGGCATCACAATCCCAGACTTTAGCCTCTACTACAAAGCTGTAATCATCAAGACAGCATGGTATTGGCACAAAAACAGACACACAGACCAATGGAATAGAATAGAAACCCCAGAACTAGACCCACAAACGTATGGCCAACTCATCTTTGACAAAGCAGGAAAGAACATCCAATGGAAAAAAGACAGCCTCTTTAACAAATGGTGCTGGGAGAACTGGACAGCAACATGCAGAAGGTTGAAACTAGACCACTTTCTCACACCATTTACAAAAATAAACTCAAAATGGATAAAGGACCTAAATGTGAGACAGGAAACCATCAGAACCTTAGAGGAGAAAGCAGGAAAAGACCTCTCTGACCTCAGCCGTAGCAATCTCTTACTCGACACATCCCCAAAGGCAAGGGAATTAAAAGCAAAAGTGAATTACTGGGACCTTATGAAGATAAAAAGCTTCTGCACAGCAAAGGAAACAACCAACAAAACTAAAAGGCAACCAACGGAATGGGAAAAGATATTTGCAAATGACATATCGGACAAAGGGCTAGTATCTAAAATCTATAAAGAGCTCACCAAACTCCACACCCGAAAAACAAATAACCCAGTGAAGAAATGGGCAGAAAACATGAATAGACACTTCTCTAAAGAAGACATCCAGATGGCCAACAGGCACATGAAAAGATGTTCAGCGTCGCTCCTTATCAGGGAAATACAAATCAAAACCACACTCAGGTATCACCTCACGCCAGTCAGAGTGGCCAAAATGAACAAATCAGGAGACTATAGATGCTGGAGAGGATGTGGAGAAACGGGAACCCTCTTGCACTGTTGGTGGGAATGCAAATTGGTGCAGCCGCTCTGGAAAGCAGTGTGGAGGTTCCTCAGAAAATTAAAAATAGACCTACCCTATGACCCAGCAATAGCACTGCTAGGAATTTATCCAAGGGATACAGGAGTACTGATGCATAGGGGCACTTGTACCCCAATGTTCATAGCAGCACTCTCAACAATAGCCAAATTATGGAAAGAGCCTAAATGTCCATCAACTGATGAATGGATAAGGAAATTGTGGTATATATACACAATGGAATACTATGTGGCAATGAGAAAAAATGAAATATGGCCTTTTGTAGCAACGTGGATGGAACTGGAGAGTGTGATGCTAAGTGAAATAAGCCATACAGAGAAAGACAGATACCATATGGTTTCACTCTTATGTGGATCCTGAGAAACTTAACAGGAACCCATTGGGGAGGGGAAGGAACAAAAAAAAAAAAAGAGGTTAGTGTGGGAGAGAGCCAAAGCATAAGAGACTGTTAAAAACTGAGAACAAACTGAGGGTTGATGGGGGGTGGGAGGGAGGGGAGGGTGGGTGATGGGTATTGAGGAGGGCACCTTTTGGGATGAGCACTGGGTGGTGTATGGAAACCAATTTGTCAATAAACTTCATATATAAAAAAAAAAAAAAAAAAAAAGAAGAAGTACCATATGACTCAGCAACCTCACCGTAATATATATCCAAAAGAACCGAAAACCAGGCCTCAAATAGATTGCTTATATGCAAATGTTCACTGAAACATTATTCACAATAGCCAAAAGGTAGAGCAACATAAGTGTCCCATCAATAGAAGAATAAATAATGAAAGTGTAGTAAATATATACAATGAAATATTATTCAGCCATAAAAAGAAATAAATCTCTGAGAGATACAACATGGATAAACCTTGAAAATATTATGATATTGACATAAGTAAGACACAAAAGGACAAATATTCTATACTTCCTGCATCATTTTTCTTCATCTTCAGCACCATGGACATTGTTTCAGAGATTCTTCTTCAGCCACAGTTGTCTCTGAGAGTCCAGCATTGTTAGTGTTTATCTTTTAAATTGGGGGGACCTAGGTGGCTCAGTCAGTTGAGCATCAGACTTGAGTTCAATTCATGATCTCAAAGTTAGTGGTTTGTGGGTTGAAGCCCCATGTCAGTCTCTGTGCTGACAGCTCAAAGCCTGGAGTCTGATTCAGATTCTGTCTCTGTCTCTCTTTGCCCCTCCCCTGCTCACACATTGTCTCTCTCTCTCTTTCTCTCTCTCTCAAATATAAACATTTAAATTTTTTTTTTATTTTAAATTTGACAGGACTGTGCATGGATCAGCTTTATACTATTTCCATTGTATCCTTATGACATAAAACAGTGTTCCTAACAAAGGATACTAGATTTTGAATGATAATGTATATTATAACCTTCAGCTGTTAAAACAAAACATGCAAACATAAACATGTGTCTTAGTCCATTTCGAGCTGCTATAACAAAAGTACCATAGGCCAGGTAGCTTAAACAACAAACTTTATCTCTCACCGTTCTGTAGGCTGAAAAGTGCTAAGCTGCCTACAGGTTAGGGTCTGGTGAGAGCACACTTAATGGTTCATAGATGGCTATCTTCTTGCTGTATTCTCACATGACAGAAGAGGGGAGAGAGCTCTCTAGGGTCTCTTTACTAAGGGCACTAATCTTACATGTGAGGGCCCTGTCCTCATGACCTCCTAAAGATCTCTTTTCCTAATATTGTCACAAGGGGGTTAGGGTTTCAACATATGAATTTTGGAGAGAACACATTCAGTCCATTGTAACATGTATATTGAAGTACTGCGTATATCAAACTCTAATGAAATGGAGTTTCTGTAATGATAGTTAATTTTTTTTAATATTTTTTTATTTATTTTTGAAACAGAGAGAGACAGAGCATGAGCAGGGGAGGGGCAGAGAGAGAGAGGGAGACACAGAATCTGAGGCAGGCTCCAGGCTCCGAGCTGTCAGCACAGAGCCCGATGCGGGGCTCGAACTCACGGACCGCGAGATCATGACCAAGCCGAAGTCGGACATTCAACCGACTGAGCCACCCAGGTGCCCCGAGTAATGATAGTTAATTTTAAGAAAAGGTAGGGACCACTCCTGTTGGTGTTATTTTATAAAAGGCATTACTTCAAGTGAAACTAAAAGTGGAAAACTAGCCAGAGAGAGAAATAAAGAGAGAAATAAAACCTTACTGTGAATGTTCATATTAATTTTATACTTATTAATGTTTTGCTAAATGTAATATTGAAATATTTTTCAGGCAAAAATATGAGGCTTCTCAGTTTAAAATTTTTTTTCTTAAATTTCTTTTACTAAATAAAAATTTGGTATTAGGTATTGGGAAATAATGGAGAATTAGGTATATTTTCTATATAAATAGCTTCTTTTGTGCATAAACTATTTTTATGTTTTTTTTAATATTTAGTACAAACATAAACATATCAAGTTTAAAAACCATATTTTATAATTACGTTAAAATTAATTAATATATATGTGTAATAATAATCATGTTACATTGCATTTTATCAACATGAAAATTCTAGAATCCAGTTTTTCTGATATTTTTTTTTTCTGGCTAAAAATCTCCAGTCTCAGAACCACAGCTGATGCCAAAGATAAGTAGAATTAATTCCAAAGCAGCCCAACAGGCAATGTAAAAACCATTTCTGCTGAACATATTCTTTCTCCTTTGGGAATCCAAAGCCTAATCTTGTTACATTTGAATGTGTAACCCCTGTCCTGTCCCAGTCTGATAAGCATCTTTTAGTACCAGAAGAGCAACTTTCTCTTTAGCTTTACAAACTCCTGCCTTTACTATAAATAGCAAGTGATTTATTGTCAACTCGCAAAGCTTATTTTTGAATTCACATTTATTTTCATTTGTGTGAATATTTTTAGGTGTTGGAAAGACATTGAAATTTGAAGTGGTTTTGATGCGCGCATGTGGTCTTGCTCCTCTTATGTATCTCACTCACTCTAAAAATAATTCCCTTTATCTATATGTTGTCCTTCAAAACGTCCTGATTTAGACTTTCCATGGAGAACTATTTGGAGATACTTGGTTTTGAAAGAGAGGTAGGAACATTGATCAAGGACAGACCATCTAGACACAATATAAATTTATTCTTTGCCAGTGAAATATTTCAATTATCTTTTTTAAAGTTAATTTATTTTGAGAGGGAGCATGACAGCAAGCAGGGAAGGGGCAGAGAGAGAGAGGGAGAGAAAATCCCAAGCAGGCCCCAAACTGCCAGAGCGGAGCCTGACGTGGGGCTTGAACCACAGCCATACACCAAACTTAGCAGATCTATGATGTGATATAAATCTATGATTGATAGTCATTAAAGGTAATACAGGATTGCCTCAGGTCATGCATCAAAGTGTTCTCGCAGTGATGGACTATACTACCTTGTTTTTGCCATATGCATTTACTCTCATCAAGTAAGCTGATCCATTTTACCGCTAGGGTTCTTCCTACACTTTTGGGTGACAATTGGCAATGCCATATTGAGCAGGGTGCACAGTAACAAATGATTGGTAAATTGGTCTTACTATTAGTTATTCAGTACATATAGCTCCAGAAGGAACATGAAATTAAAGTTGGTGCTGCATGTGAAAGGTACATGTGATGAGCATGCATCAGAACTGAAAATGCCATGGTAGATGAGACCAAAAAATTAAAATAAAAGATGACATTTTATAACCAATTACAAAATATATCTTCATATTTATAATTTATCAAATGCTATTAGGGCATAAAACTATAAATGGACAAAAACCAAGACTCTTCATGATAAAATCTAGACATTAACCTCTATAAAAATAAAACATTAATTCACAGGTGATGTTTGTTGCCAAAACAAACAGAAATAGCGCTTTGTAGATCCAAATATGCAAGTTTATCTGTTGGGAGCATCTTCAAATTAAAAAAAAAAAATCTAGTGCTTGAATGAATAGCATGTGCCACCTAATCTTAAAGTAGCTTAACCTATTAAGTGCATCCATATTTCAGTCTATAAAACAGCTTTTCTGCCTTTTTTCATGATGATACGAGAGAAAAATAAGCAGCTATTTTAAGTATATATTAAATTACGGACAGTACAAGAACAATAGCTGCATATTCCTAAAGCTTATTCATAGTTTGCTGCCAGAAAGTGCAAGCTTTTTGAATAAGTGGAAAAGATCAGCCACACTATATTTTTCTCTATTTACAAATGTCAGTGATCCTTGTGTTCAGGAACTTGAGGGTCTCTAAATACTCAAATGACAACTTACATACCGAATGTAAAATAAATTCTGAAATGCACTATGTACTCTTTTCTTAGAAATTATTACAAAATCCTCTGGTTTGACTTTATGACATTCCTCATGAATGCAGGGCACAAGGGGTCAACTGAGATAAGTTTCTAGGTGAAACCCAAGTGCAATGAAAGCTCTCATCCTCCATGGACAGACAAATTCTTTGGAAGCAAGTTCTCTGACCCTGGCATTTCTTTTGAGGTCCTGTCACTTCTGTATTGAAACTTGCATGAAATTTTCAAATTAAAAACAAAAAAATGTCGTTTCCATTTTCATAGGTCTCCTGTAAAGTACACATCACATTCGTATTTCTACCCTTGTTGACCAAGTCCACGTTTTATTCAAGGAGGCTCTAAAGCCTTGCCTTCTCAACCGTAGTTCTCAATTAAAATTTCTTTCAAACTTTGAGCCCTTTCCTCAGCCAGTTCCAAAGGACTGCTTCATTTAAACATCAACTCTTACAGAGATGATCCCTTTAAGCTGCTTTTACCCTTATTTAAATAGCACTACATCCTTTACCATTTTCCAGGAAAATGCTCTCATAGAATGAAACCCGAGAAAAGTAAACTAATGAAAATATTCCAAGCCAAACAAAACTACTAATAAAGAGCACCCAGTTATGCACAAACTAGCCAATGCTAAAAGCTTGAGAAAAGTAACTTAACTCTAAGAGGTTAAGAAATGTGTAGTCATCTGGGCTCATAATGCTAGTTATCCCCAGTTGTAATGTTCTCTTAGCAATGAATAATCAACACTTGGCTTCAACCCCCTTTTTGTAATTATATGACTTTAGATTGACTATCTAAATTTCTGAGCCTCAGTTTTTTAGCCTATAAAATGGGGCTAAAAATAATCACAAATGACTATTGTGCCAATTAAGTAAGATAACCAATATAAAGTACTTAGTACAATACCTGGATTTTGGATTAAATGTATATAAATCCTTCAAATGTATAGATATACTCTGAAAATACTTTAAAAATAAATGCATGGGGGGTGCCCGGGTGGCTCAGTAGAATAAGTGACTGACTCTTGATTTCAACTTAGGTCATGATCTCACTCTTCATGGTATCAAGCCCCACATCAGGCTCTATGCTGTGAGGAGCCTCCTTGGGAATTTCTCTCCTTCTCTTTCTTTCCTCCCCCACCTCCCAAAATAAATAATGAAAACTTAAATAAATAAATAAATAAATAGTAATAGTAGTAGTAATAAAAAGAATAATTTATATAATGCTTACTACTATTCTAAATAATTTACATGAATTATTATATTCAATCTTCATAACAATCTTATGAAGTGGAGCCTATTATCACCTTTTAACAGATGAGGAAACAGATGCAAGGAGAAGTAACTTACCAAAAGTCAACCAAGTAAATTGTTGAGCTGAGATTTAACCTAGGTAAACTGATTCTAGAGACTGTGCTGTTAGTCCCTTTACTCAATACCTGAAGTTCACAGAACATTTGTATCACACATGTCTTGCCATGACTTGGAGAACCAATATTGGTTGCTGATCATTTTAGCATTCGCTTAGAAACTGGGTGTGAGCAGATTGATATATCTTTAAATGTACCACACTTAACTCTGCTTCATATGAGGGCCCATTTATTCTTTGTTCTATGAATATACTGAATTTGCTAATTTGTACACAGTTTAAAAACAAACGAAGTGTTACAGGACACAGAATTCATTCCCGGGGGATTCAGCATGGCTATCAGATATTCTGAAGCCATCTAGGGTTCTTTCCTCTTTACCAGTTACTGATATTTCTAACTTACTCCAAGTATAAAGAATTACAAGGTCTTTATTAAAAGTAAGATTTCCAGGTCCCTTTCTTAGAGATTTTTATTCTGCAGGACATTGAAATCTGTATTTTTAACAATCAGCCTGGATATTTCTTATGATCAGGCAAGTTTAGGAAAATTTAATCTAATCTATTAAAAAATAACAAGAAAACAGGGTCGCCTGGGTGGCTCAGTTGGTTGAACTTCAGACTTCGGCTCAGGTCATGATCTTGTGGCTCACGAGTTCAAGCCCCATATCCAGCTCTGTGCTGACAGCTCAGAGCCTGGACCTTGCTTCAGATTCTCTTTCTCTCTCCCCCTCCCCCATTCATTCTCTCTCTCTCTCTCTCTAAAAAATAAATAAACATTAGAAAAAAATTAATGAAAAAACCAAAACAACCATATGGTAAATTTAATAGGTAAATATTAATCTGAAATTTACAAATGAAATGAGATTATTTCTAAGGTAAGAGCTTTGAGTAAACACCAAAATTGTCCTCATTGTTTCAAAGCAGTTGTTCTATTGGAGGAATCACATCTTCAAAATATGACAGGTAAAATCTAATTTTCAAAACTAGGTGCATTAAACTGATCTAGAAGGAAACTTCTTAAGAATTTTATAGACTGAATTCTTCCAAGGGAGTTGTTTACATGCCACACGATTTCAGTACTCAACATCTGACCCATTAAAGATTTACTTTTTATTGTTCCCCAAGGAGAAGTGATTTAGTTATTTAGGTCACATGTGGCTAGCAGTAGATGGGAGATGTAGTCCTTGCCGTGGGCGACTCCAGAGATCTCAGTAACACTCAAGGACTACTAGCACTGGTCTTCACACCCTGTGTACCGAGCTCCTTCGTCACATCAAAATGGTGTTTCTATGAAGAACTTAAAGATGTTCCTTTTCTTACATACAGATTCATCCCCCAGTGATTCTGACTTGGACTCCAGCTTTGATCTTTCACTTTTTTCTAATTACTAGGCCTCTTGAGACCAAATCTCCACATTTGAACCCATTTCTCCTAACCAGAGATACTCATTCATAGCTTCCTCAGTCTCTGAGTTAAACTGATTTTTCTCCACTTTCTATAGTTGAACCTTTTGTTTATCTATTTTAGCCTTTCCCGTGTTACAGTAAATGTCTTTAAAGCTCTAAAGTTCCCTCTAAATACAGCTTTAGCTGTGTCTCAAAAAATTATCATACAGTGTTCTCATCATTATTCACCTTTAAACAGATGTTAATTTTCCTTTAAATGTAAGAATTATTCAATGAGATATTATTTAATTTCTGTATATTGGATTTTTGTCATTAGTCTGTTTTTAATTCTTAATTTTATTTCATTGTGAGCAAAAACATAGTATAGGTGATTTGGGTATTTGAGAATTTATTGAGTTTTTAATGACTGTTCATTGGTGAGCTAGCACATTTATATATATACATACATATATATATATGTATATATGTATGTATTTGTTGTTATATTATGATTTATTTTTGTCATCTTAGTTCATATTTCTACATGCTGTGCTTTTTGTCTTTCCCTGATCCCCACCCCTGCCACCAGTGGAGACAGATTTTTCTTCTTTGATTAAAAGTTGTACATTTTTGTGCTTTTATTATGAATAACCATAACTTAAGACTCATACTAATTATTTTATCTTTTTCAATTTCTCAAACATATCTGCCACTTCTACTTCCCTAATCATTTAGCTCATCTTTTACATTTTCTCCCTTTTTTCCTTTTCTGTTGCTTTCTGGGAGAATTCTTATATCTTATATTTATTGATTCTTCAGTGTAAATCTTACTATTTGTCCCTCTGTTTCCTAGGATGGATCCAGGAATGGCAAGACCACCATTTATCATGGCTATTTGTTTCCACTTCCTAGGCAATTACTCTCAGCAAGTTTTCATCTTTATTTTTTTTCTCCTTTCAAAACAGCAACAGTGGGTGAAGGCAGTCACTTTGGATTTGTAACCCATCAAGCCTAGGGTTGAAAGGAGGGAAAGAAGGAATAAATGCCAGAAGGTGGCACCTCAGTCCATATGTATTTTCTTCACCCTTTCAAAGATATTTTCTTGTTTCTCTGATATTATCATACAGAGGCCCTAGTAGTCTAGTTGTCTCTGACAATTTCTGAGGTGAAGGGGGAAGCATTGTCCAAAGGCAATAGATGCTACAGCACTAAAACTTCTCTTGCACTCCTGCACATGGTTACCTCTTACCTTGGGCCTCAACTTTTTCTTCTCACAAACATGGCAGATCAAGATAGCCTTTGTTCTCCCGACATTGCCTTATTATTTTATTTTATTTTATTTTATTTTATTTTATTTAAATTATTTTATTTATTAATAGAATTTAAGTTTCTTTTAAAAACAATTTTTTAATGTTTATTTATTTTTGAGAGAGAGAGACAGAGTGTAAGCAGGGGAGGTGGGGAGAGAGAGAGGGAGACACAGAATCTGAAGCAGGCACCAGGCTCTGAGCTGGCAGCACAGAGCTCGATGTGGGGCTTGAAGTCACGGACTATGAGATCATGACCTGAGCCGAAGTTGGACGCTTAACCGACTGAGCTCCCAGGTGCCCCTGAATCTAAGTTTCTTTTAACTGCTATAATTTAGAGTTGATGTTGTATGATGAAGTCAGCAGTTGGGCTATTTTACCATCTGAAGAATTCTTAAGTTTATGTATTAGTCACTGCCTTGGCTTCCCAAACATTTGGGGGCTTTAGATAAACTGGGACCTATCTTATTCTTGCTCACCAGGTCCTACATACACACATGCACACTCATATATACACATCATGGGACTAGAGTTCCACCTTCAAATCTCAGAGGTGCGTTTAGGTTTCCATTGTTGACTAATGGCCTTGTGCATCTCCCTTTTTGGATATTTGAATACAGCTGCCGTATTCACTTTAATCCAGTCAGGAAAACTGACCTTTAATGTGAGAAATTGGGTATATAGGTAACACTGAGATCACAGTTGCAGGAAACATCTACCACAGCTGGAGCTGGGAGAATGAAGAATAAGGTTGGGGTTGTCAGAACACAGAATCTTGGAGTGGGACCCTCTGGAGCTCATACCAATACCTCTGAAAGAATACATCAGCCTACCAGGCTGATACTTCTGAGGGGTAAAATGAGAGTGTAGAAAAAAACGGGAAACTAGACAAGGTGTTGCAGCCAATGTGACGCTAACAGAAAGGGAAAGCAGTCAGGAAAGAGCAACTTCTTTTTCTCTCCTCCATCCTTCCAGTTTTCCTCTAAAGCTCTCTATATAGCAGAGCTTAATAGGGAGTCAGCTGGGTGGGAGAAGTGTGGTTTGCACACTTCCAGCTTCAAGATCACAAAGAAGAGAATAGGCGGATGGGTTTGGAGCCGAACAACAATAGTTTCATTACCAACTGATCCTGGATTTTCTGCCTAGTTGGTGGATAACACTTACAGTTACCTGAATGGGCTTTTTCCACTCACCCACCAACTTGCCTCCTCGTATGCTGTAGAGTGAACACTAGTAAAATCCCAGGTTGAACACCCAGTAGAAAAGCAGTTGACTCTGGGGATCCTTCTTAAAAGACTATTTTCTCCACTTACAAGAGTAGCTTCCAGAGAAGACCATGACTTTGAGACTCTGATTAAAACTGGCAGTAGCAGGTATTTTTGCCTGAATAAGGGACCTTTAATTCCCCCTATCTCTGAGAGAAAGTGGGGACAGAGCTCATTGCTCATTTTATATTTAGGTAGCTGAGTAAAAATATCATACATGGACTAGAAGACTTGATGCCCAAAGAGATTGGATAACTTGCCTCGGGTCACATAGCTCATTAATGCCAGAGCCATATCACACTCTTGGCTTACTCCTGTATTTTTTTCTGTTACATTACAGTATCAATTCATTTTCACTTTAATTATAGATGTAGAAGATACACACCTTCACTTACACATATAGTTATATATGCAGCTCTAATTTCCAGAAATTTGGTTATGTCAGGATATATAAGGTTGAAAAGGGCACATTTTTTCTCTGCAGTTTGTAATCCAAAAGGAAAGATAAGGCATGCACATACATAGCTATAATCCAAGATATAAAGGGACATTCTCTCCTGAAGCAAGGTAAGTAAGTAAAAGTAAAGATTACTAATACTTGGGAAAAAATAGAATCTATCAAAACCTCTCAAAATGGCCATTCCAAATAGTCATGATATTTGGCCATACCAAATATCATTTAATGCAGGAACTTTCAATAATTTAATTAAAAGTATTTTAAATTATAATAGTGAAAAAAATCAGTGCTTCTCTTACATTAAGTGTAAGTAAACTGAATTTTCTAATTTAAAATAATTTTTAAATGCTATTTTCAGTAAAATAAGCAAATAATTCAATGCACAGAAGTACTATGTAGCCATAAGGAAGAGCTCTCAGTTTTTGAAAAATGGGAGGGAGTCTGCACCCACTAGAAATATTATGAAATTGCATTCTCGTAAATTTTGCGTTAGAATCGTTATCAACTAAAAGGATAATTTGTTGCTCAAATGCTGAAGGATACAAACCAACTCCAAGGAGTCAAGTATAAATAAATTTCAAATGGTATTGTAATAAGTAATAAGTAAAATGTGAATTTTGACAAAATCAGCCAAGATTTTTGATGTTAATCAAAATTTTGCTGGTAATATTAAATACTATAAACTCCACTGATGAGACTGAAGACATAATATGGTTATATGAAGAAGATAATTTCATAACCAACAATAGTAAAAAAAAATCAACAATGGTAAAAAAAAAATAGTAAAAGAAAATAGAAAAGTGAAAGAAAACCAGAGCAGTGACACATCTTCTGGGTTTTGCTTGCCTATTTGGTGAATTGGTGTCTGTTGTTCGCAGAATGCTAATAATGTTATAAAAATCCTGAAATGTTCTCGTATTTTCTCCAGTGCCTTCAGGCAGGAATGTATTTAAAATCATTCAAGAAAAATGCCTCTATATCCTGGACATTTGCTGAAACAATTTAGACCCAGAAAGTTCTTTTAGCTAAACAATCCATCTTTCAGAAATTTAAGCTTTTTTTTTTAGTAAAAATGTAAATTGATAATTCACCTGTATCTTTGTTACTTAACCATACCAAATATTAGCTAGAAGTCTCCTTTAATTTGTTATTTTTAGAATTCTCAACCTTGCATTACTGATATTGTGGGCTGGAGACTTTGTTATGGGTGGGTGGGAGAAGTTGTCTTATGCAAAATAGGGTGTAAAGGAGCATCCCTGGCCTCTACCCACTAGGTGTCAGTAGCATCCACACGTCCAGCTGTGACCACCAAAGATGCCTCCAGACATTACCAGATGTGCCCTAGAGGCAAAACCCCTGTGGTAGAGAATTACTAGTTTATCTTTTCCAAGCTTGTTTCTAACTCAAAACACCTTTTAGATTGGCATTTCATTATACTAATTAAATCTATTTAAGGTAAATATGGGGCATTAAGTTTGGAGAAGTTATAGGTAAAAGAGATATGGAATTGGAAAGATGCCAGTAACTTGAAGAATATAAGACAATAAAGCATTTTATTATCAGTATTCTCCATTCATGCACTTAGTAGATATTTAGATGTGTTTGTCAAGTAAAATAAGCATTAAAGAGGAAACAGGCTTGGGAGTTTCTGGGATATGGGGATCAGACACCTGGGAAGAAGATTGGAGTAATGTAGTTAAAGAGGATATATGTGTCAGTATAATACCCTGAAATAGGCATTGCAGAAAGTTTGGGGCCTAGCAAGACTTTGCTGGTATTCAAAGATTTTAGAAATGATACCCAATCTTATGGAGTCTGACCATCAGATGAGAAATAAGGGCTCTTCCAGTGATCCAGGTAGGTCCACTTGGGACCCTGAGAGTCCTGAGAATGACAAGAGCCTTGAGCATTATTGGGGTTTGGCGGGGAAATACATGCAAAGTACAAAGTGAGGTTCATAATAGATTATAAAGAAGAGGAATATGAGGAGCCAAGTTTGTGGTCAGAAGAGCCTGAACATTGAAAGTCTACACACAGAGTAGGAAAAGTGCTGGGAAGCCTGCAGAAACTTCTCTGGTGGTCAGAATTTTACTTCTCATCTATTACACTGTTATTTGGTCATGAACCATCCAATATACATTGAACGTTCCAAATGTATCAGTCATATACTTGAAACATAATGAGTTTGATTATAAATATTAATTTAAATAATCTATCTGGGAGTGCCTGGGTGGCTCAGTTGGTTAAGCGTCTGACTCTTCATTTCAGTTAGGTCATGATCTCACAGTTCGTGAGTTTGAGCCACACATCAGGCTCTGCACTTATAGCGCAGATCCTGCTTGGGATTCTTCCTCTCTCTCTGCCCCTCCCCCGCTGTGGATGCACTGTCTGTTTCTCAAAATAAATAAATAAAAACTTTAAAATAAACAAATAATTAATAAATAAATAAATACTATAACTGTATATCATTTAGGTATTTTTACTATCGATATATTGTGAGCATCTGGAGAAAATGTAATTCATCTTTTATCTCTCTATTCTATTTTTAGATGTCTTAAATATTATTTTTTTACTGTTCAATGAATTTTCTAAATTCCGTATTCTACTTGAAAGATTGGCTACTGGAAAAACTAATTATACATTGTATTACCCCAGAGAAACTGTGTTTACATCATGATGTACAGCTGCATTTTTCTTGATAGTATAGTACTTTGAGTTTTCTGTTATGATACTAATCACAGTTGACTATATAATTACTAGTGTTTATGTATATATTTTTTGAAGTTTATTTATTTATTTAGAGAGAGAATGCATCAGTAGGGGAGGAGCAGAGAGAGGGGGAGAGAGAATCCTAAGCAGCCTCCATGCTGTCAGCACAGAGCTCAATGTGGCGGCTGAACTCAAGAACCGTGAGATCATGACCTGAAACAAAGTCAAGAGTCGGAAGCTTAACTGACTGAACTACCCAGGCACCCAACTAGTGTTTATCTATTTCTGTTACTAGATTAGGAAAAGGAAATGCTGTATGTAGCCTTTCCCCTTTCCCTTGCCCTTGACAGGTATTGCTAAGTACTCTTACTGCTGAGGCTAGACACAACCTCAGAATCCCACAGAATATGACTCTCCAGGCAGCCATGAATAATTTTGGGGGTGAGAATTAGTCTCTGTTGTGGTCAGTTTCACGTGTCAACTCGACTATGCAATAGTAACCAGTTATTTAACCAAACACTAGTTTAGATGTTGTAGTGAAGATATTTTGCAAATGTGATTCATATCTGCATTTGGTTGACTTTATGTAAAGAAGATTCTTTGTTTAATCTGGATGGGCATGATTCAATTTGGTGAAAGACATGAACAGAATTGAGATTTTCCTGAGAAAGGAAATTCTGCTTGTTGACTACAGTAACTGCTCTTGCAGAAGTTTCTAGTCTGCCTTTCATGATGGCCTGTCCTATGGATTTCAGACTTCCTGAAATGACTTCCAATGACTACAACTTAATCCAATTTCCTATAACAATTCTCCTAGTCTATCTATGTATCATCTCTCTATCCATTTATCTATCTATCCATCTGTCATCAGCATCACCATCATAATCCCCATCATCACTGCCATTATCACCACATCACCATCATCATCATCATCATTATTATCATCACTATTATCTCTCTCCTCTCCTATAGATCTGTTTCACTGTTATATACACTTTCATTATCACAAACATGGGATATTAATAAGCAAGCATCAAAGAACACCATAAATTCATTCTACTATATCTGCTTTCTAAAAAGGAAACAAGGTATCTAACAAATATTGAGAAGTATAATGTCCAGAAAAATCATACTTTATCTCCACTCTATGTAAGTCTTATTTCCAAATCAAGGGCCTTCTTTTAAAACGATTATAGTCCAAGTGGATAATATTCAGAGAAAAGCAAACTGTCTGATGAGAAATAAACCATACTACATAAAGGAACTACTGGAACTACTTGGGTTGTTATCCTAGAAATGGGGCTACAAATGTGGCAGGGCTATCTATGTCCATGGTGACCAGCAACTAGCACGACAATAATATGGAGAAGTGACTCCCACTTACAAATGAATTCATGACTAGTGGTTTGTACAGGTGAATTCTAGCTTTATATCAGGTTTAATGCATAGCCCATCTTTCCACTCCCTGTCAGAAGAAAAGTTCCCACCTTGCAGTCCTCTGCTTGAATGGCAAGCTCTTACCTGAAGTATGGGTCCTGCTAGAACTAGCAGAAGAATATATCTGGAGTTCTGCAGCCAGGGTCATTGCAGTCCACACCACTGCACATAATCAGAGGGACATGTCCTGCATAAATGGCTCCAATATTAAATTTGCTCACCCTAAACAATCGCGATAACAATACTAGAAAATATTTATCAAACATTTACTGTCTATTAGATCTACCATTTCACCCACACTCAATCATTATACATATTGAATTGTGTTTCCCTAAAATTCGTAGGTTGTAGTTCTAACCTCAGAATGAGACTTAGAAATAAAGTTTTTATAGATGATCAAATTAAGTTGAGGTCATTATGCTGGGCCCTAATCTAATATGACTGATGTCTTTGTGAAGAAGGGAACTTTGGACATAGAACAGACCAGAAGATAGAGAGTGAAGTAATATGTTTATAAGACCAAGAACACCAAAGACTGCCAGCAAGCCACCAGGATCCAGGAGAAAAACTTAGAACAGATTTTCTTTCATAGCCAAGAGATAGAACCAATGCTGCTGAACCCTTGATCGCAGACTTTTAGTCTGCAAAGATGTAAGACGATACCTTTCTGGGTATTTTTGTTTGTTTGTTTTTAAGTCACTGAATTTGTGGTATTTAGTTGTGGCAGTCCTACCCGATGAACACAGACATCCTACTCTGCTTGTATTTCAGTCAGAGTCACTCCCAACTATAAACAATAACATAAACAAGGAATCAGACACTCTGTTAACATTTCTTTGTTAAATAACAAGACAAAGTGGCATAGGCTGTATATGCTGGGTTGTTTTACAGCCCTTACGTGTTACCCCTTCCTCTTAGGGTCCAAATGGGACACCAGGGCTTGCTAGCTCCCTTGAGCTATCATGTGGAAACCAGATTAGACGTATTTCTGATTGGACACAGACAGAAAAATGAGAACCAATGAATAAAGGCTTCACAGAAATGAATTTTGGCAAACTGAAAGAAAAATCTTCCTATTAACAAAGGCTGGCCAAAATTGGAATAAGACTTCTTGTGTGGCTATGGTGTCCCCATTATAAGAGATATCTGGGATATTAGGAAGGGTCTAGTCCTCTGTAGACAATTACTCCCTCTAATCCTTATAAAGCAGCTCCCATACTATCTTGCTGTATAGGAAAAAACAGGTCAAAGGTGAAAATTAGTTTTTGATATGAACAGGGTTGACTAGACTAGACCTATTTGTGGGGAACTTACAAAGGAGCACCTGAGTGAGTCTAGAAGAAATGCGGCAGGGAAGATAAGCCCAAATGAAGTTCAAAGAAAACTATTATAGCAACAAACTCTGAGAAAGTAGTGTAAGGAGAGGCTTAACAATTACCCGATAGAAAGAAAGAGGTGGCAAGAAAGACTTAATGGTGAGTATTTCATTTCCTCGTGATGAGAGGGCTAATAGTGAAGAATATCACAGTTGTGGAGATCTGATTAAAACAGAGGTAGCCATTACTGCTCAGGTCATAAAATGAAGGTGCTCTACTTCCCAGGGCTATAGATACTTTACCCCCCACCCCAAACGTATAGAAACCAAGAGCTGTTGGTGCATTTATGTGTCTAAAGAATATAAATATGACATAACTGCTATTTAAGAGCAGGTTTTTCTTTTCCAGAAATAAAAAAAAAAAGGCATAGGGAATGCAGCTGTGTGGTTTAAGTGCTAAAATAAGATATGAAATCATCTGCTCTGGTTATTTCTAAACTGGAGCAGTGTTAGAGGTGCTCTCTGAAGAGCTTGTCTAGATGTTTATATAAAAGGAAAATGAAAACTGAAAATACGGTGCTCAGAGCAAATCAAATTTTGCTCAGTTTTTGGTATGAAACCCACCTGAGACCACCAATTATTTTCATATGTATACTTCATAATTTTGGCTACACACCAGACATTTTGACATTAAAATTTTATGATATTTTATAAAGTAGTGCCTCATCTCCAATCTTATGCCATATTATTAGAAGCCAAAAAAAGGACTCCCAGGTCTCCCAACTTCCAATCTAGGCTCATTTCTACCCTGAATTGTTGACAGTGAATTACTAAGAAAACACCGGCAGGTAAAATTTCATTCCCAAGTTGAGGAAGACAACACTTTGGAAATGTTTGTGTTTTGGGAGATTATTTTCATCCCTCACTGTTCTATTATTTACTTGTTTATGTTCACATTTTTACAAAACTTGATCAGGTTCCCTTGTGCTAAAAGACAGTACCAGAGTTGTCTACATTATATCTAAACTGGGAAGAAGGTTAGAGGGAGAAATAATTTCCATTTCTTCATTAAGATTAAGAGAACAAATAATATCGATAATAAAACCAAGCAGAACGCATGTGTTTATTTTACCATTTATGAGTACAAACACGTTAAAACATGATGATGATGATGATTTTTGCCTACTACTGTTTCTAAAACTGATTGAAAAATAAAGTCTCTCAAAATAAAAAATTCTCTGTAGTTTTCAGTTCTTCCAAAGTACTAACTTGAGGATTTTTTCAGGCACAAAGATGAAATTTTCCTATAAAATATTTTTTTTTCCTTTTCAATTTAGATTCAACTAAACCACTGGAAGCAAATTGAGTTCTTTTTTTTTTTTTATGAAATTTATTGTCAAATTGGTTTCCATACAACCCCCAGTGCTCATCCCAAAAAATGCCCTCTTCAATACCCATCACCCACCCTCCCCTCCCTCCCACCCCCCATCAACCCTCAGTTTGTTCTCAGCTTTTTAAGAGTCTCTTATGCTTTGGCTGTCTCCCACTCTAACCTCTTTTTTTTTTCCTTCCCCTCCCCCATGGGTTTCTGTTAAGTTTCTCAGGATCCACATAAGAGTGAAACCATATGGTATCTGTCTTTCTCTGTATGGCTTATTTCACTTAGCATCACACTCTCCAGTTCCACCCACGTTGCTACAAAGGGCCATATTCCATTCTTTCTCATTGCCACGTAGTACTCCATTGTGTATATAAACCACAACTTCTTTATCCATTCACCAGTTGATGGACATTTAGGCTCTTTCCATAATTTGGCTATTGTTGAAAGTGCTGCTATGAACATTGGGGTACAAGTGCCCCTATGCATCAGCACTCCTGTATCCCTTGGGTCAATTCCTAGCAGTGCTACTGCTGGGTCATAGGGTAGGTCTATTTTTAATTTTTTGAGGAACCTCCACACTGTTTTCCAGAGCGGCTGCAGTCAAATGGAGTTCTTAGAGATGAGGATAAAAATAGAAATTCATTGTACCCAAGATTCAACCTCTGAGTCTAAGATTCCTTGGTAGTCAATGAGCAGCTACATTGTATTTATTTATTTTTGTACCATGCATTTTGTAGAAATAATGATGAACAGAGGATGGTAAGTAACAACACTCTTCTAAGATATGACCAATCAAGGGCTTTCTTTTTTCTTTCAAAAAAAGTTATTTGGTTTCCCTAGAAAAGTTATTTCTTTCATATTTGTCTTATTTTAGCGTTTTACACTTGCCTTTATTCCCTTTTCTGAAATATATTAGCATTTCATAAGCATCAGCAGGCTGGATCAAGTGAGACTTGTTAATGTTATTTGATTCATGTCACATACTGATAAATTTTCCCCCAAGAAGACAAAATGCAAATCAATAATCTGAATACAATTATTGAATCATATTTTATGTTTTTGGAGGGTAGATATGAGTGTTTTATTATTTTTATCTCATGATAATGTGCTGAAATAGAAAAAATAATGATTTATCAAAATTAATTCCTCTATCATTTAATTTCAGCTTTCTTTAGCAACAAACCTAGAATAATCTATAATTAGTAAATATCTCAATAGTAAGCATTTGTGTTTGTTTTATCTTAAATTAACTTTTAAATTAAATCAACAACCTTCCATTTTAATCAAACGCATAAATATATATTGACTCAATGGCTAGTATCCTACAGAGATAATTTTATATAAATATGATAGCTACCATTTATCGAGTGTTTAATTTGTTCAGTTGCTGTGATAAGCATTCTCAAATAAATATTCTAATTTTACTGATGAGGAAATGGATTTTCTATTAGAGAGCTTAACTTAATTTTCCAGAGTCACACACTACTTGGTTGAGGATGGAGAATTTGAACTCATGTCTGAAATTCCAGCTGTGTGTGTGTGTGTGTGTGTGTGTTTTAAATTGTTCTAGAAAAATTGAATTCCAATTTGACTGAGAAATAAAAACACAAATACATTTACAACAGCCACCTTTCTTCAGGGAGAATAAATATTTGAATCCTTATTTGTTTCATTTCAATGCATATTTATTGTTTTCTCTTGAGCACCATTGAGATGGGAACCCTAAATAATACGGAAATTAGAACAGCATGGCCTAAGTTCTAAGGCAACTTTCCTAACAGTGAGTTCATGTTATGTTTAGATCAATATTATTATTGATGACTTACTTTTCTCCACCTTAAGAAAAGGCATTTAAAATGTTAATGGGCTCATGTTGTGTGTACAGGGATAGTTCTCAATCTCCCTTGTGCCCCAGTACACATGAGAATAGGGTATTCATTTTAGTACCATTAGATCGTAACAGTGGTATTTCTTGGCCTGAAAAGAGAGATGATATTTGCTTCTTCTCTCCCATTCTCCATCTGCCGGTTACATTTCCAGGAAAAAAGTAATCAAGGCAGGCAAGGTCCCTGTTCACTTGTTGCTGATCGCCAAACAGCTATAGAATCTTTAAGGGAGATTTTCTCTATAGTCCCTGTAGTTAGGAAATGGTGCCATGTGATTCAACTATTCTTTTCCTCCATAGCCAGTTGAAAATCTGCTGTAGAGTATGTGCTTCTCATTAATGACTAGGTCACAACAAGCCATATTGATAGGTTTCAAGAAAACCAACATGCTCACTTGTTCCCAAATATAACAAATAACAGGAGGAAAAAAGGGAAAACAAGAAGTCATGAAACTGGAAATGTTGCTACACTGCTCATTACAAGATTAACTATGAGAAGAGTTAATCTTAGAATAGTGGATAGAGGAGCACCTGGGTGGCTCAGTCAGTTAAGCATCTGACTCTTGGTTTCGGCTCAGGTCATGATCTTGAGGTTCATGGGGTTCGAGTCCCGCATTGGGCTTCACACTGACAGTGCAGAGCATGCTTGGGATTCTCTCTCTCTCCCTCAGTCTCTGCCCCTCCCCTGCTCTCTCTTTTTCTCTACTCTGTCTCTCTCTCAAAATAAATAAACTTTCAAAAATATTTTAAGGCAATGCATAAAATCTCTTCTTCATGTGTAAGTCTCTACACTTTAATGAATCGAGCCAGAACACTATCTCTAGCAAACTTTTCATTTTTCTGTGTGTGCGTGTGTGTGTGTGTGTGTGTGTGTATGTGTGTGTGTGAGAGAGAGAGAGAGAGAGAGAGCAACAGAGACAGAGAGAGCAACAGAGACAGAGAGACAGACAAAGAGAAAGAGAGAGATCCTAGGAGATAGGGATTGAGAGAAAAGAGAAACCAACAATAAAATTAGGGAGAGCACTGAAAATATATCTGCTATGGTCAAATTACCTAACTTTAAAGTAAACTGGGACAGCCTTAAATATCGTTTTCTATGAATTCTTTTTAAGATAAGCCATTCCTCAAGAGATAATCCTGAAATGACTTGATTTGTACGTCTGTGGGAGATCATGGTCTTGAACGACTTTTCTCAGAATAACCCACTCTCTGTCTCCTTCAATGCCAAATTTATCAGACACTCTTACTATCATTTGTAAATGTTAATATAAAGCCTTGTAAAAGCCTCTATTACCTAGAAAATTCTGATGGAAAAAGATACATAGTACTGTCAATGATGACACACATAAAGCAGAATAATTCATTTCTATAATGCATGTTTCTTCTTGTGAACTCAGCCTATAGATAATGCATATTATTAATTCCATGTCATACAGGAAACCTTAAAGAACTCGGGTTTATTTTAGGGCCATAGAGAGATTTTGGCAGTGTTAAAAAATACTAAGAATTTATGCTCCTAGATTTTTTTTCTTATTTCTCAGAATCCCAAAGACAATGTTATTCTCAAAGTCCAAGAACAGAAATCATTCACCACCACCACCCCCCAAAAAACATACAGTGTGTCTGGCACATGGATAAAATTCCATTATTCATAGCTCTCTAATCTTTCAGGTTTTGTATAATTGCAAGTTTGTTATGACTTGGTGTCTAGAATATCACTGATCAGAATGTTTTGCTTTGGTTGCATGATCTAATAGCAATGACTTCTGTTCACTACGTGAATGTGTTTCAGGGTCCAATGAGAGTGACAAGTGTTTCCTAAATGCATTATGTGGAATACCAAAGCTGCATCTAGCTTTCAGCCAACTTCTTATAAATCCAATTATTAAACTAGAGTGGGAGGGGCAGCTAAGAGAAAAGAATGGCTGTGAATCCCTCATCATTTCTGCAAATGATAATTCATGTGCAGAATCGTGTTCCAATTAACTCAGTAGCTCTTCCATCTGTGAAACTGTCATTCCTCCTCTGTCATGAAATACATGAAGATCTAGCAAAATGCCCTAGTCAGGTAATAAAACATTTCTCAAAATAATATTAAAGATAACATTTTTCAGTGTATGAATCCTGTATATTTTCTGTTTATCTTCAGGTATATACCTAAGTATTTTATTTTCTTTTGGAGCGATTGTGTACAAGAAAAATTATTCTGATGCTTGTTAACATGATAAGGAAGACTCTATTCAAAATAATTGCAAAAAAGGTCAACTGTATTCCAATATGGGAGAAAGATTGAGCTCAACTCCAAACACAAAAACAAGCAGGAATTTATAGCCAATAAACAGAATGAGGGGGTCAATGGATAGTAAATTATTAAGAGGAGACTCCAAGGATAGGGGAATTCTTGCTAAACTGGCCTAATGGGACTTTTACTAATATCTGGACAAGGACATACATATACATCAACAGTGAGGGGTGTCGAACTTGATCAGATGTCAACAGTGATCAGACATCAAGGGCAGGAGGATTCTTTGTAAATTGACTTTAGCAGGATTCTTTGCCACAGGCAGGCCAACAGTGAGGCCCAGTCAGGAAGAGGGCTCAGAGGAGCTTAAGTAAAGCTTTGTCAAGGAGAGCATCTTTTTCAATTATAATGGATTTTTAATTTTCATTTTTATGTATCTATTGTTAGTATGTAGAAATGTGATCAATTTTCGTGTATTGAATTTATATTCTTCAGCTTTATTGAATTCACTTACTAGTTCTAAAAATATTTTTGTGTGTATAACTTTCTTAGGATTTGTTAAAATGTAGACAATTATGTCATCTGCCAATAGGAATAGCTTATTTCTTCATTTCCATTTTTTATGCCTTTTATTCTCTTCCTTTCCTTATTTTAGGGCTAGAATTTCCAACACTGTGTTGAACAGGAGTGGTGAGAGTGGCCACCCTTGCTTTCTTACCAATTGAAAAAAACAAAGCATTCAGTCTTTCATACACACAAAAAAATATAGCAGTAGGATTTTGGTAGATGCTCTTTATTGAGATAAATCTTTTCTCTTCATGATGTGCTTTTATTATGAATGTTGGATTTTATCAAATGCTTTTTCTGTGCCAATTGATATAATCATATTTTTCTTTTATAGCCTGTTGATATGGTCAATTACAATGCTGGATTTTCGATGTTGAGCCATCAAAGCTAGAATAAATTCCACACGGTCATGATGCGTAATTATTTCAGTATATTGTTGGATTCAACTGGCTAATATTTTGTTATGGATTTTTACATCTAAGTTCGTGAGAGACATTTCTCTGTAGTTTTCATTCTTTGTACTGTCTTTGTGTGGTTTTGTTTGGTATCAGCAGAATTCTGGCTTGATAAGCTATGTTAGGAACTATTCTCTTCTCTTCCATTTTTTTCTGTTACTTTGTATAATATTGGTGTTGGTTCTTTATTATACATATTTGTAAAATTCCCCAGTTAAACCCTCTGGACATGGGGATTTATTTCTTGGGAGCTTTTTAGTTACAATTTCAATCTCTTTAAACATTTAACCATTTGCAGTATTCAGCCTAGGTTTTCATTTTGGTTAAGTTTTAGTAGTCTGTAGTTTTCAAGAAATTAGTCTATTTTATCTACATTTAAAAAAATTTTTTACTGTAAATTTGTATAATGCATTCCCTTATTATTCTTTTATTGTCTGTAGGATCTATGGTGATAGCCCTTTTTTCATTTCTACTGTTGGTTACTTATGTCTTCTTTCATTTTATTTTTGCTAGTCTTGTCAGAGGATTATCATCCTTACTGATTTTTTTTTCTGAAAAAACAGACTTTTTGTTTTGCTGATTTTCTATTTTGAATTTTATTGATTTCCACTCCTATATTTATTATATCCTTTCTTCTTCTTCATGCTTTGGGTTAATTTGGTCTTCTTATTCTAGATAAGAACTTACATAATTAATATGATGTATAAAATTAATACTTCCTAATATAAGTACCCCAAGATTGTTTTGGCTGTATCCCACATATTTATATATTTTCTTGCTATTTTCATTAACTTCTATAGATACTTTATTTCCTTTGAGACATCTTCTTTGACCCTCAAACTATTTTAGATGTGTGCTTTTTACATGTCTTAGTATTTAGGGATTTTCCTTTTATCTTTCTGTTAATAATTTCCAGTTTGATTTCTTTATAGACAGAGAACATACTCTATGATTTCATTTCTTTAACATTTTTGAGGGTTTGTGTTATTACCATGATATGGTCTAATTTGGTGAATATTCCATGGACACTTGAAAAATGTGTATTCTGTTGTTATTGGCTGGAGTATTCTATATATGTCAATCAGATTCTGTTGTTTGATCGTACTGTTGAGATTTATTGCCGATGTTTTATGTAGAAGTTCTATGGTTTGCAAAGAGGGGGTGTTAAAGTTTACAATAAAATTGCAGACTCCTTTTTTTCTCTTTTAAGGTCAATCAATTTTTGTTTCTTGTATTTTGAGAATCTGTTACTTGGTGCATATACATTTATGATCATTATATCTTTCTGGTGTATTGATCCTTTACCATTATACAACTTTGTCTCTAGTAATTTTCTTTGCTCTGAAGTCTATTTTATCTGTTTTAATAAAGCCACACCTGTTTGGTTTCTTTTTTTTAATATAATAATTTTTGGATGGGCACCTGGTGGCTCAATGAATTAAGCATCCAACTCTTGATTTCACCTTAGGTCATGATCTCGGGGTTCCTGAGATTGAACCCTGCAGTGTCAGGTTCTGAGCTAATAGTGCAGAGTCTGCTTGGGACCCTTTCTCTTTATCAAAATAAATATAAACTACAAAAATAATTTTTGCACAGTATATCATTTCCATCCTTTTGCTTGCAATCACCCTGTGTCAGTGAAATTCACTTGAGTTTCTTTTAATTTATTTTTGTTTTTTATTTTATTTTGAGAGAGACAGACAGAGTGTGAGCAGGGATGGTGCAGAGAGAGGGGGAGACACAGAATCCAAAGCAGGTTTCAGGCTCTGAGCTGCTAGCACAGAGCCTGATGCGGGGCTTGAACTCACGGACTGTGAGATCATGACCCGAACCAAAGCCAGACACCCAACTGACTGAGCCACCCAGGTGCCCCTACTTGAGTTTCTTTTAAACAGCAAGTACAGACAATCTTTATTATTCCAAATTCCAAATTCACCTACTTGCTAGAATGTATTTATAACACCAAAAATAATACCTATAGTATTTTCATAGCCATTTGTAGACATATGCAGAGTGCAAAAATCTTGTCATCCAACATGTACATTCCAGCTGAAGTGGAATAAGGTGAGGCTCTACATTCTTGTCTGGGCTCTCTTGTAAACAAGTATCTTTTTTATGCTTTATTTAGTGCTACATTTTAGTTTTGCATTTTTGTGCTTCTTAGTGATTTTACTGTTTATAATGGCCAAGCATCACATCATGTTGAGTGCTAGTGTTCCTAAATATAAGAAGGCTCTGAAATGCCTTGTAGAGGAATTACATGTTAGATAAGCATCATTCAGGCGTAAGTTAGAATACTGTTGGCCATGAGTTCAAAGCCAGTGAGCCAACAATATATATTAAATAAGGTGTCTTTAAAGAGAAACACAGATAAAACAAGATTATGTTTAATCAGTTAACAAAAATCTGTGACTCAAAGCTCACAAGAACCTAACTTTGTATTTCTCCTAGAAGCAATGGTTTAATATTTACAGTGACTTTATAGAACATAACTGCTCTGCATATGAGAATTGACTGTAATGGTTTATGTTTTTTAAAATCAATTCTGGGGGCTCCTGGGTGGCTTGGTCAGTTAATTATCTGACTTTGGCTCAGGTCATGTTCGTGGGTCAGAGCCCCGCGTTGGGCTCTGTGCTGCCAGCTCAGAGCCTGGAGCCTGCTTCGGATTCTGTGTCTCCCTCTCTCTCTACCCCTTCCCCACTCATGCTCAGTGTGTGTGTCTCTCTCTCAGAAATAAATAAACATTAAAAAAATTGTTTAAACAAAATCAATTCTTTCGATTGGTGTAGGCTCTGTGTTGATGGTGAGGAATCTGCTTGGAATTATCTGTCTCTCCCTCCCTTTCTGCCTCTCCCATCTCTCTCTCTTTCTCTCTCTCTCTCAAAATAAATAAATAAAAACTTTAAATACATACATACATACATACATAAGTGCATACATGCATACATACATACATAAATAAATACCTAAGTAAATAAAATGGATTTGTAAGATTCTAGAAAATCATGTTCTCCTGAGACAGTTTTATTTATGACTCAACAACTTTGCAAATTATTTTTTAGGTATGCATAATTCTACCCACAATTTTGAACCTGTTTTCAAGTTTGATAATAAGAGTGCACTCTAGAAAGGCTGGTTTGGCCAGTTGGAGACCTTAACATGACAGAGCCTTTAGCTTCTTCAGGTCTCAGAGTTGACCTGACTCCGGAGGCTGACTGAGGTGGAGAAAATCATAATTCTAAAGTGGGTAACATGAGACAATGATACAATACTTCTGTTTCTTGACTGCAGTGGTGTTAATGTAAATCTATGTGATTCAATGACAGTAAACCAAATGCACATACTGTATTAATGCTAATTTCTTTGTTTTGATAGTGATTGTAATTAAGCAGGATGTGACCATTGAGGTAAATAAGGGGGAAAAACACAAGGAACGTCTGTACTCCTTTCAAATTCCTGCGGATCTATAATGATTTTAAAATAAAAAGCTATAAGGGCAGGTCTGGGTGGTTCAGTTGGTTAAACATCTGACTTCAGCTCAGGCCATGATCTCACTGTTCATGATATTGAGTCCTGCATTGGGTGAACACAAGCCCCACTTCAGGTGAACACAAGCCCGGGTTCGGGTGAGCCCCACTTCTCTCTTTCTCTCTCTCCCCATCATGGGATTCTCTCTCTCTCCCTTTTTCTCTCCACCTTTACTTACTTGCACCCTCTGTCTGTAATAAAAAATAAATTAAATTAAATTAAATTAAATTAAATTAAATTAAATTTTAAACATATAATAAAAAGCCATGAAATGTAGGCTTTTTAAAAAATTTATTGAGAACAAGGACAATGAACATTAGAATTATTTTGTGAAGTCCTAGAAGTGAAAACAGATTTTATTGACCTCATGTTACATTGACAGGTTATTTGAAGAGTGGGATTGCAAAGCTTTCCATATTACCCTCCCACCCCTGTAGTTACCAGGTAGAACAGAAAATACCTATGATCTCTTGGACACTGTAGCTTCAATGCTGCAGACACAGAGTCTAGCTGAGGAAATGTGTGCAACGCAATTCACTATGGAGTATGACATTTTTCTTTCATTAAAAAGGTAGTCTATGGAGTCAGATAAGTCCAGAAAGTGCTAATAATGAACCGTAATTAATGTGTCAAAAAAGGTAAGCATCTTTATGAAACTGATATTTGGTGAGATGAGATATCGTCGTTCTCCCGCAGAGATTTAATAAAATTCTCTTTATTAATAATAACATGTTTGCAAATCATAAAATATTTGACTGACATAAAGAGATGGAATTTGCAATCCCTTTAAAGTCATGGTCATTGCTGTGTCCTTTCTCTAGCTCCATAATTCCCCATGCTCTAGTTTTTATATTAGTGTTTGAGTTACTTAAATGTTTTGAGCCTTCTATAAAAGTTAAGTGTGGGATCTGGAAAGTGTGGGAAACACCCGTTGAATATAATTCTAAGCATTGACCAAATTATCCCTGATTAAAACTGTCTAGCCATTAGAGAATTAAATCCATTCTTTTTACCATGATCTAAAACATCCTATGAAATGTGACCCCTGCCTATCTCACTGATCTCACCTCATGCTGACCTTCTTTTCATTCTACAAATATTTTTTAATGTTTATTTTATTTATTTTGAGGGAGACAGTGTGAGCAGGGAAGAGGCAGAGCAAGAGGGCGAGAGAGAGAAAACCCCAAGAAGGCTCTGCACTATCAGCATGGAGCCTGATGAGGGGCTCAATCCCACACACCGTGAGATCATGATCTGATCGGATGCTTAACCAACTGAGCCACCCAGACACCCCGTCATTCTACCAATATTTGTTGATTACCAGCTGCATGCCAGCTACTTGTCTAACTGCTGGACACCAAGAGTGAAAAGACAGGACCCATGTTTTAATGTCTCTCATAGAGTAAACTTCCTAGTAGGAAGAGTTAGATCTGTCAAATCAATGAATGGTTGCTTTTCTATGCATTTATACCTATAAAAAGCTATTGAAGAAAAAAAATCACTTACTCCGTTCCCAATTGATTGCCAGTTTTTATCTGCAGCCTTTTGAATAAAGGCATTCAAGGAGATTGTAGCCATAGTACTGTTGTTAGAATGAACCAGATACACACATCTTCAGATTTTATGTCACTTCGTTCAAGTTTAAGGGAGTTTCCGATTGGTATGCCATTTTGTCATGTGCCTACAACTTGGCCAAAAAATATTGGTACATCTTGACTGACCATGTTACCAAGATCATTTCGAAGGTGGGGAGCAAATGTTCCCACAAGAAAATCAGGGTGCTGTTTCAGGTGTGCTAGCTATCCTGACAATTAAAATACTAAGCATATTTTTTACCTTTTTTCTCCTGGGAAGAAGGGCATGCCTTATGGTGCCAATTTTACAAGTCGAGAATCTAAAAACTTGGAAGTTCAAATAACACAAGGCTAAAGAAGTAGCAAATGGCATGACTAAGACTTGAACCTATTTTAACTACAAAACTAGTGTGTGTGTCACCCTCAGGCATCATTAAACTAAGGCTCATAAGGAATTTTAAGGAGTTTTTGAATCACTTGGGATAGCATGCAAAATGTTTATGTATTTGGATGTGATTTACTTGAAGAAAAAGTCTGTATATTTAATTAGAGTCTTAAAAAGCCTGTGACCAAAAAATATAATAATAAGAATAAGAATAACAATAAATGATAAAACTTAAGAACAACTGTGTGCATACTGCACCTACTGAAAGAAAGTTAACAAATATGAGTCCTGTACCACTATGCAGCCCACATCTTTCTCCTTCATGTTTGAGAAACTGACTTTTTAAAACTAAGTCATGAATAGAGTAATGCATTCTACCATTTGCCACTAGTTCGGGATGATTTACGTTTATGCTCTCCAGGAAGCATCCCTTAGGAATGTATCTGTAAGAGAAGGGCTGTTTTGAGAGGTAAGGCGTCTACTCACTTCTGAGGTTCTTTGCATTCTCTCCCCATGAAGTCACAAAGGATTCACATTTAACCTCTATTCCTTATAATACTAGCATGAGTGGGAAAAGAAGGTTGCCAATTTGTCCACTGCTGCAGACTGGCTTGTTTCCTAGCTTCTTTAGTTGCCTCCAGGGAGAGGTAAGTGCTAGAGGAGATTAGCCTTAAAGTCTGTACTTAAGTAATTAGATGGGAAGAGGGACTGGAGATTTATCCTGCAATAAACCTGAACTACTTTAGGAAATAGAAATAAGTCAGGGATTCCCCAAGAAACCAAAACAAAGCATTTCTTCTCGGCTCTAAATGTAAAATTATAAGTATAACAGATGTGAAAGTGCTTCAGAAAAGTAGTTAAAACACTAGGAAAATGTGAAGGTTTATGATCCCCCTGCCCCCTCCCTACAATGCTACATTCCAGTTTTCGTGCAGAAAACTGGTAGTAACAAAGTGCTTATTGAATAAGAGCACATAAGTAGGGGATGATCAAAGAGTGATGAGTATTATAATTAAGAATTAGCATACTTTGGTAGGATTACCTAAATTTATTTTTTCAGTGATTTTTGTTTTGGGTACTTAAGAATGATATTTTTCCCTTTGGAGAACAGAGATTAATATAGGTTAATTCTATTTGCATCTGGCTGCGTGTTCCAAGACTGTTCCTGTGGGTTCAAGAATCAAGCAAAGATGAATTCACAAAAAGCCCTTCTTCGTTGGCTCTATACTCATTTCTGACTTCTTACCCCTAGATAATAGTTAAAACTCAACTCAAAAAAAAAAAAAGCCTACTTTTGCAGCTTCAGAATTCTTTCTTCTTCAATTTTGGCATCTGTCAGATGATTCAAGAAAACAGGATTTCTCCGTGATTTACTAAGTAAATATATTATTAGATTGAAGAATCTACATATATAAGCCTCAAAATTGTGTTTTATGTCCAACGGAGTATACAAGGGACCAAAATTAATGCAAAAATTGGAATTAATTTTCTTCTTGCATGTATCAAATTACATACAGGTATAACCAATGACTACTTTTTTTTTCTCCTTCCCAAAGCCACTTCTTACTTTGTGGATTAGCTGAGCCGCTTTTACATCAGGCAAGGTTTTTGTTTGTTTGTTTGTTTCCCTTAGGAGATATAAAGGGACAAAATAAGATTGCAAATATGGTGGGGAAGGACAATGTTGTGATTACTACATTTTCATAATGTCTGTCATATCCCAAGCATCTTTACCAGAGATCTATTAAAAATAAGCTCTGGTACAAGAGAGGGTTCGGTCAATCTAGCATTGCAAGTGAAATATTCTACAGCAGGTGGTTGTCAAAATATGGGTCCCAGGTCACAACAGCAGCTCACTTGGGAATCTATTAGAAATGCACACTTAGGTCCCACCCCAGACCTACTGAGTAATTTCTACTTTAACAAACCCTCCAGATGATTCCAGTGCCCACTAATGTTTAAGAACATCTCCCTATTGAAGAGCCTTTTTCTCTTTCCCTTACGGTACATGTATGTATAATTTATGCTTCTGTCCATTTATTCACTGGGTTATTTAGTTTTGGGGTGTTTAGTTTACTAAGTTTTTTTTTGTAAATTTTGGATACTAACCCTTTATCCAATATGACATTTGCAAATATCTTCTCCCATTCTGCCAGTAGCCTGTTAGTTTTGTTGACTGTTTCCTTTGCTGTGCAGAAGCTTTTTATTTTTATGAAGTCCCAATAGTTCACTTTTGCTTTTATTTCCTTTGCCTTCGGAGATAGATCAAGTAAGAAGTTGCTGCGGCTGAGGTCAAAGAGGTTGCTGCCTGTTTTCTCCTGTAGGATTTAAAAAAACATTTTTTTTTAATATTTTTGAGAGACAGAGATAGACAGAGTGTGAGTGGGGGAGGGGCAGAGAGAGAGGGAGACACAGAATTGGAAGCAGGCTCCAGGCTCTGAGCTGTCAGCGCGGAACCCAACGTGGGGATCGAACCCACGGACCGTGAGATCATGACCTGAGCTGAAGTTGGACGCCCAACCAACTGAGCCACCCAGGTGCCCCTCTCCTGTAGGATTTTGATGGTTTCTGATGTGGAGAAAGGAGAACCCTATTGTACTGTTGTTGGAAATGCAAACTGGTTCAACCACTCTGGAACACACTGTGAAGCTTCCTCAAAAAATTAAAAATAGAACTACCCTACAACCCAGGTATTGCACTATTAGGAATTTATCCAAAGGATACAAGAATTCTAATTCAAAGGGGCACATGCACCCCAATGTTTGTAGCAGTGCTATCAACAATAGCCAAATCATGGAAAGAGTCCAAATGTCCATCAACTGATGAGTGGATTAAGAAGATGTGGTATACATATATATATCCATATATGTATGGAACATATAGAGAGATAGATAGATTATAGATATAGATATACAAGGAATACTACTCAGCAATGAAAAAGAATGAAATCTTGCCATTTGCCACAACATGGATGGAACTAGAGGGTATTATGCTAAGCAAAATAAGTCAATCTGAGAAAGACAGATACAGGATTTCACTCATATGTCAAATTTGGGAAATTTGCCAGATGATCATAGGGGAAGGAAAGCAAAAATAAGATAAAAACAGAGAGGGAGGCAAACCATAAGAGACTTTTAAATACAGAGAAAAAAACAGAGGGTTGATGGAGGTAGGGAGGTGGGTTAAATGGGTGATGGGCATTAAGGAGGGCACTTGTTGGGATGAGCACTGAGTGTTATATGTAAGTGATCAATCACTGCGTTCTATTCCTGAAGCCAAGATTATACTCTGTGTTAATTAACTTGAGAATTAAAAAAAAATCCTGTATAAATATTTTTAATAAGGTTAATTTACTTTCATGAGTCTTTCAATTTTTAATATGACAACTTTTGGTTAAATCAATATTCACCTTTCATCTTATTTTGATTATATTCACATTGTTCTCTTCCAGGCTGTTTTCTATGATTATATTTGCTTCCTTTTATTTTATTTTTTAATTTCCTGGAGATAATTATTGCGATTTCATTTGCTTCATTTCCTGTGTTCCATTGGTAATGCTTCCCAATCCATCTGTGAGAATAGGTCTAACCTCTACTTTGTGTTTGGTCATGTATATCCACCTCTGCTCCCCCCTTCCCAGTGAGGGTTTCCTCCAGGAGCCCTTTATGCTCTTACTGGAACTATTGTCCTCTGAGCCTTAGGCAGAACTCTCAGTCTTCATTTTCCATTTTTCTCTCCTGTGGATCTCATTTCTCCTGTATCTACTGTTTTTCAATTCAGGTGACTCCTGTCTCCTCTCCCCTGGTAAAAGTTGAACGCAAGTTAAACATTTTGAAACTTTTTAATGGGAAAGTGTTTTTATTCTATTCTTTCACTTGAGAGCTGGTGATTCTTTTGTTGTCCATTCTTTTAAACACGAACCATTAAAAAATGGCATGAAAGCTCTGTGTTTATGGAGGAACTTGTCCATTGATGGGTGTTGCTACAAGAAGATCTGATCCAATAGAAACTCAGTTGATGTTTACGTCGGTGCAGGTGTTAGGGTCATGGATCCACAGGTGCAGTGGATGAAGCTGTCAGTCATCTAAGCTTCTTGAAACAGGATTTCTTGAAGAAGATCTGAGAGGCAGATCTTAGAAATAGGAAACTAGAAAGAATGGTGGTACCAAAGACACAAAGCGAAAGTTGTAGGTATTATGCTCACAACTTTTCTGTAGAGAGAAATGATGGATAAATCATCTTAAAACTGTAAATTTGAGCCTGAGACTTTTCCCTGTGAAATCTGTAGTTAATAGTCATGTGTAAAAATGTGCATAATTGGAGGCAACGTTAATACTGGGGAAAACATAGTTCTGAAGAAGATGATGGATTGGCTTTAAAGTTTAGAACCATTTATAATGTTCAAATGTGCACTTTGAGTTGATTTGAAATATTTCATACTTGAGTTTCCTAATGGAGTTAATTAATCACAGCCGATTTCATTGCAAGCACAGCAGCACCAAGCAGAAACAATGTAGCCACAGCGCAAGTGGAAATCAAGGCATCTCAACTCCTACCTATTTAGTGATGAGGAAGGGATTTTTTTTCCTAAACTTTCATTCTTACTTTGTTACTATGTTGTATTCCAATATGCTTAGAAACTCAGTTATTACTATAGATTTCTTACAACCACAACTGCTCAATTTCTATATTATCTTCCTTTGGGAATTTTTAAATTATCACATTTTTCTATTATTATAGAATTATTCCTTACAAAAATGGGTCCACATCTTAGAAGCTCTACTTAGATCATATATCTGTCAAGCAGTGGTCCAGAAGCAGGAATCCAGTGTCAGAAGTACCGTGTGTTGTTTTCATCATTTATACACAACAGCACAGATATGGAGTTTAAAGAGGCCAAAGTGAGAGTGGGAATAATCCCTATTTATTGCGTGCCATTTCTGCACCTGCAAAGCTGAGTGATGACTTCCCTGATGACCATAACCTGAGAGTGTGATTGAGGAAACAGACTGTGGGTGTGTGGGGGCAAGTCCAAAAAGAAAACCATGAGACTTTGGATGGCTAAGTCCTGGAGTGGGAAAAGACAGGAGATAAGGGACAGTAAGACAATCAGTTCCAGGAAGCTGAACACCATGTTTCGTTCTGCTATTTGTTTTATCACCAGCACAATGCTGGCCTATTGGCAGAAATCAGCAATTTGCATTTCACATGTTCAAAATTAAATAGTTTTTGTTCTCAAATTGATTTATGTTTTATTTTATTTTATTTTTTAGTTTTTTTACCATTTTATTTTTTGAGAGACAGAGAGAGACAGAGTGTGAGCAGGGGAGGGCCAGAGACGGAGACACAGAACCCAAAGCAGGCTCCAGGCTCTGAGCTGTCAGCACAGAGCCCGATGTGGGCTCTAGCCCACGAACTTGAGATCATGACCTGATCCGAAGTCAGACACTCAAGCAACTGAGCCACCCAGGCGCACCATCAAACTGATTCATGTTTTAAATCTAATTTCTGCGATAGCTCAGAATGTAAAGTACCAGACAGCACTTCTTTCTTTAGTTTAACCTCACAGAGTTAGCCCTGTTCTGAACACTGTGTAGGTATTTAAGAACTATTTGGTAGGGGATGCCTGGGTGCATCATCAGTCCGTTGAGGGTCTGACTTTGGCTCAGGTCATGACCTCAGGGTTCATGAGTCTGAGTCCTACATTGGGCTTTCTGCTATCAACACAGAGCCCACTTCGGATCCTCTGTCCCCCTCATTCTCTACCCCTCCCCTGCTTGCATTCTCTCTGTCTCAAAAATACTAAACATTAAACAAACAAACAAAAAGAACTACTTGGTAGAATTGTATTGCTGCACAGTTTTATAGTTACTCTCTAATATGATCAGCTTCCATAATGTGGTCACTGTTCATACCCTCTTTTGTTTCTGGGATCATCTTATTAAAATCCAAACTGCCTCATTAAGGACCTGACTGGATATACCAGCTAACCAGGCCTAACAAATTCTTCTGTAGAAAATATCTATGTGTTGAAAGACATTCAAGAACGGGACAAAAGTGTATCCCCACACCCACCATAATCTGAACTCTTCATGGCATCCACTCTTTTGGGTTTATACAGATCTCAAAATCACCAATGAAATAGAATTATATTACTTTTTAAAATTTCTAGAACATGTTAATTTAGTAAAATTAGAATGTAGGGTTAGTATCCAAACAGAGAATACTTTAAAAGGATAACTCAGCTCTCCAGTGATCTCCATTTTCATTTTTTTAAGGACCAAAAAATTGTGTGTATGTGTGTGTGTGTATGGAAATGTTATAGGGCATACAAATTAATGCATTATATATACATATATACATATGCATATTTATGTAATATGCATATTACAAATGCATATAAGTATACAGTTGACCCCTGAAAAATGCAGGGGTTGCAGGCACGGACCCCCTGCACAGTTGAAAACTTGCATATCACTTTTGACTCCTCAAAAACAACTACTAATAGTCCACTATGGACAAGAAGCCTTAATGACAACATAAACAATTAACACATATTTTCTATGTTATATGAATTATATATAGTATTCTTACAATAATCTAGAAAAAAGAAAATGTTACTGAGAAAATCATAAGGAAGAGCAAATATACTTACATTACTGTACTGCATTCATCAAAAAAATGCACATATAAGTGGACCCACACAGTTCAAACCCGTGTTGTTCAGGAGTCATTTGTACATATACATACACATACACATCATAAAATTGTGATAAATTTCTAGATACAGACCACAGTTTCAAATTTTTAAAAATATTATTAAGCACGTCTTCTGTTTAGCTTGTTTTTCTTTTTGATACTTGCACAGATTTAAAATACTGAAGTGGAATACAATTATTTTTGTTACAATTGTGAAACATATGAAATTAGAGTGCTTTTAGGGACATATGTGATGATGAAAACAATTGAAGTCATTAAGCTTCAGTGAGTTTATTAAAGTGTTTACAGACCAGGGTGATTTTGTTTTGAGCTGAATTCAGGTATATCTCTAGAGGTGGCATCAGTAATCCATCTGAATTTTCCAGTACTGCTAACACTGAAAAAAAAGTAAGAAAAAGGTAATTAAAATTATAATTAAACCAACGCTGAAAAATAACTTGAGACAGAAGAAGTTTATGCAAAAGTTTTCTATTTAGAAAGGCCTTCAGATTTTCAAAGATAAAATAACATCGGTTGGATATTGTGCATTCTTCATGATGATTGAGTATTCCCTGTTTACTCCCTGTAGACACTCCCACAGGCATCAAATTGAACATGCAAGTTTGAGTTATTTCTGGACTTCCACATTCTGGTAAATGACAGAAGAAGCTGAAAGGCAGAGTTAGTAGTGCAATTCTTTTTATGCATCAAAAAATTGATATTACTAGTAATATAGATATATAGACCCATAATTCTGTACACGTGAGTATGTGAGGCATAAAATATTAACATTTGGATGAGTAGTTAATCTTGGGGTGGAGGTTTGTGGGAGATGATAGAAAGCTTTCCAATTTCATGTTCTACCTTTTGGTACTCTGAATGTTTTTGATCATGTATTCCATTGCTTTTATTTTAAAAAGTCAACAAGGACTCTCGGCTCTTTTTGGTTTTCATCTTTACAACATTTCTTTTAAGATGAAGAAGAATGGTTTCTAGCACTGTTCAAAAAGAATTTCTCCTTTTTAAAAATGTTCTAATTTCTTTCCTAAATCTTTTCAAATTGTTATTATTTTTCCATTAAACTCGTTGTGACACAGTTTACATGTAGGGAATGTGAAAGACCTCTCGCTGGGAAAATAGAAGAAAGATTTGTGAAGGACGTCCCAGAGAAGAGAGGGAATTGACAGATTTAGGGAGATGGAAAGAGGGTACAAGGAGAAAAGAATGCTTCTGGGATAAAGCAGCACGTTTCTTCTCACAACACCAGAAATGACTAAAAATATGCAGCAGGTAAGTTGGTTTCTCTGAGGAAAATGAAGGTTGAAGGCGCATCATGTAATTTTCTCAGATGGGTGGAAATTGAGCTCTCTAGTGGAGGCTAGAGATGGAAATGTGTATCATTATATACAATGGATTAAATACATAGATCTCTACTCTGTCTCAAGACATCATTATGCTAGTAAATGGGGGGAAAGAGGTAGAAATCCTTAAAAATGAAGAGCCAAGAGCAGACAAGAGGTAGAAGCTAATTTTTTTCCTCCAGTACAGTGAATGGAAGTTTGCAGAGGACGAGGGTGAATACCAAGTGGCTGCAAGATGGACTTCAACGAGAGGCAAGCCTATTCACAAGGCAGAATTCCAAAGTCTCAAGAATTAGAGGTGCCACTTAATGCTGATCTCCTATGTGAGATGTGGGATTGAAAACGGGAGGTTATTTGTACGTTTGTATAACAAGAGCTTTAGATCTTCCTCATCTAGGTGACTGCAGGATCCTGGGGAGCATTTCATTGTACAAATACCTAGCTCCCATGTCCAGGAATTCTGATTTAAGTTCCTCTGGATGGCACCCAGATATGTATTTAAGTTCTTGAGACGATTATGAGTGCCAAGGGTGCACCAGCTCCCATACAAATTGACCATTGTTCAGAAAATGAAACACTATGATTTAGTGACCTTACCCAAGATTTTCCATTCAATAGGACTGATCCAGAATGAGAAACAGTTCATTCCCTCTAGCTTTTCTTTTCATTGGCTGTCCTGTCTTCAGTCTTGACTGCTAGACAGTGTGCCTTACCCTTCGTTAATCATGGCACTGAGTCTCCAGATAGGGCAAACAGAACCCCAGCAAAGAAAATTTTGTAGGTCAGAATTTTTTATGTATTAAGAAAAAAATCATTTTCTTGCACTATTAAATTACAATCCTGAATATATTTTTTTCTCTTGTTTACACATGCCTCTGTGCTTCATGAGAGAAATAGTGCATAAAAAAAAAAGAAATGCTGGTGGTCAAGGAGTTGGATGCCCTTTGGTGATGATTTTAACACCCAGATAGCTGCATTTGAAAATGAGAATGCAGGGTTTTCATGCCATGCATTTTCATATCGTTATGTTTTCATACCATGAGAGTAATTTTGATATAAATCAATATTGCTCTGAAAATAGAGTGCCGTCCCTCAGAATGAAGGCAAATGAGGATTTAGAACGCTTGCAGGTTGTACTGTCAGTACTAATTTGAGTGCTAAAGTTCCATTTGCAAACCTAAGTAAACAGGAACGTAGACAGCTTGAACAAGATGAAATTGTGATATTGCCCAAAGGAACATGCTGATCAGGGAAAGCTCAGCATGAATTTGAATCAAAAGCATCTGCAACAACTTCAACTGTGCTTCGTGCTGTCAGGGCTGGACCGTGACAAGGGAGGTTTAACCCATCACACCTGGGATGGAGGGACAGCGTGCCATACACTAGCCATTGTGATAGCCTCTCCAGATTTTTGCAGCACGTGGGGACTTGTGCTCGACAATGACTACATCCAATTCTTCTGCAGCTGTCGATCACAGTAGGTACTGGCAAATTCCGGTTCCTGAACTCATCAGCAGTAATAAATATTTATTGCATGTTTAGGGAGCACATGGTAGCAAGACTGAATTTGCATTAAATTTGAGTATTAAAAAGTCTTCCAATCTAGCCAATACACATAAAGACACGTGACAGAATTCTTTCCTAAAGAAATGACAGATAGTGGCTTATATAATAAAAGGCCGGAGCCTAGTAGCATCCATGGTCTTCTCTGGTTGAAGGAAAACCTATGGAAGTCACGGGAAGATTTCCTTTTACACGAGGATTTTGGTCCCTTATAAATCCAGCAGTATTATCTCAGTTAGCCAGAGCTCTCTGCTTGAGTAGACACCCTAACTAAGGTGGCAAAGCAGTGTTGTTTGGACTCATAAAGTTTCAGTTTTATAGAAACCACCTGAAAATAGTTATTGAGGCAAGGCAGAGAGTCGGAGAGAACAGATGTGACTTCCTACATGGGCAAGGTTTGGCTTCAGGGGGCATCGGACAGTGTTTCAACAAGCATTAATCCAAGAGAAGTAATCAAGTTGAAGAGTGAGATACATGCTGAGTATTTCAATTCCCTGTGGGTGATGGAAATGAAGCCATTACACACGCGCGCGCGCACACACACACACACACGAATAAATAAAAATCCTCCTCTCTCCTAAGGGATCCCAAATCTCTTTTCTCTTACATAGTCTGTGTCCAGACCTATGTGGACTACAAAGTAATTGTTCTAACTAACTAAAAATTGACCTTTCGTTGTTAGACTTTAGTCTCTAGAAAGAAAGAGAATCTGGCTTGCTAAGATTATTTTTCTCCTATCTTGATCACAGATGGCAAGTTGAAAACATGAACAAAGAAAGAACCATCTCCCTGAGTGGGAATGGGATTGGAAGGAAGGAAAAAAAGACACTAGTCCCAGCATAATAAGATTGTGATTTTTAATTATAAAAATTTCTTGATTTGGTGTGGAGGGCGGGGTGGTGAAGGTAGTGCATGTGTGTATGTGTGTGCAATCATTTTTGCACATGTAAGTTTTCTTTGTGCTCGCTGTACAAAAATGGGCAATTTAGAAGTCCTAAAAAGCAGGGCAACAACTAATAACTCTTAATGGAAAACAGACCCTTCTATGCACACAAATCAGGAAAAAAAATGTCTTCATTGTCCAGGCTAACTGCAGCCCAGCTACAGGGCTCATGAATTGGTGATTTCAACCCTCACCCCATTTGCATCCCACTGCCAGGTGCTTTTGTACGGGGCACAACCTTAATAGTCTTACTGGTTTACCATCCTTGTGAGCAAAGTTCATGGTTGTCCTTTCTCTCTTTTATCCTTAAATTATCTTATGGAAAACAAAAACCAACAAGCAAGCAAATAACACTACTTGATAAATTTTCCTACTGCAAGGGGTGACATAGTTAAATAAGGGTGAAAGCCAGAGATTCTAAACCTAAGGCTTTAAGTACCCTTGGAAATAAAATGTCTTTTGCACATGTACATTTGCATTTTTTCCAGGGACAAAGGGTTTGCAAATATGTCAGTGACTCCAATGAATTAAGCCTTAAACTAGAAGTATAGTGGAATTACTAATTTAGAAGCAATCATAGAAGAATAAATTAGCTTTTAAAAGCTGTCCCTGGATTATCCAGACGAATTTCTAAGATATTAAGGTCTGATTTCACCAAACTTACTTGAAACATTCTGTTTTTAATAATTATAGGGGATGATTTCAAATGAAAAGTTTTAAAGTGGTTGTTTATAGTCTAAAATTCTAACCTCAAAAGCTAAATAAAGGTACCAATCACTTACAATAAGATGGGTGTTTTCCTCCATTTGTTATTAGTGTATCCCTTACGTTCCCTTTAGTTTCTTTTTTTTCTTTTTTTATGTTTATTTATTTTTGAGAGAGAGAGAGACAGAGAGAGACAGAGTGTGAGCGGGGGAGGGGCAAGAGAGAGAGGAAGACACTGAGTCCAAAGCAGGCTCCAGGCTTCAAGCTGTCAGCACAGAGCCAGAGCCTGATGTGTGCTGGAACCCAGGAACCTTGAGATCATAGCCGAAACTGAAGTCGGATGCCCAACCCCCTTTAGTTTCTACTTTTCCTTTTAGTTTCTGGCTTCCATTTTGAAAAAAAACCCTGCGAATTTCAAGTGATTTTGTATATTCCCCGCTCCTGTCTGTCCTAAAAGAACTACAGGTTTGGAAACACTGGAAATCCCCTGCCATTTTTTCCTTTATACAAGATTATACTCCACTGGGCTGAATTTTCTTTTTCCATTTAAAGATTAATCAGTTAAATGTCTTCCCCCTGTTTTTATACCATACAAACCTAAGAAACATATTCCATAAAATAGCATATTAATAAATTAGCTGCTTATCCATGTGAAATACATTGTGATGTCTGCATTGCTGTATTAGAGCTCTTGAAATTCTCTAAATAATAATTGTTTTATTGTAGTAATACGTCATTATTTATGCTTCTACAGTTTAACTTTTATAAATTTTCTGAGAGGGCTAAGGCTGAAGTGAACCTGTAGGACTTTACAGTAACATCTTTATTTTTTTATTTGCTTAACATGTTTCTTTTCCATAGGCAGAGCAATTAATTTCATAAACATCCCTATATAAAACAGAAAATACAATTTTATTGAATTTGATAGAGCTCATTTGATGTATTTGTTTCCTGTTTTTAACAAATGAGCAAAAATGAGCTTTATTCTTTGGCCTCAAAATGATGAGCAATTTGCTTTACATAAATATTACTTGCTATTCATATACATTAATTTTACAGAAAGAATTAAAATACTTTCTTGATTTTATAAATTCATTCTCTCAAAATGTAAAAAAAGTGTAGCAGTGATATGAGAGAGTATGTAACAACACCCATTGTTCCTTAGAAATCTCCTGATGAGGATCTCTCTTTACCCCAGTTCTGGCGGAGATTAGAATTCTGATCATCTAATTAAACTCTCTTCTTTCCCCCCTTCACCCAATTCATTTTTCCCTAATATTAGAATTACATAATTAATGTGTGCCTGTTTTAAAGCATGTCATCTAACCAATGTGATATTTATAATTGCTAGAAACCAGCCACTTTTAAAATAGGTTTAAAAAACTGTTAGCTATATATTCGTTTCAGGTGTGCAACATAGTGATTTGAGAATTCTGTACATTACAAAATGCTTGCCACAGTAAGCCTAGTCACCATCTGTCACCGTACAATGTATTACATTATTATTGGCTCCCTTCCCTATGCTGTACCTCCATCTCCATGACTTATTTATTTTATAAGTGGAAGTTTGTACGTCTTAATCCCCTTTACGTATTTTGTCATCCCTCTACCTCCCCTCCCCTCTGGAAAACACCAATTGGTTATTTGTGTTTATGAGTCTTTTTCTGTTTGTTTGTTTGTTCATTTTATGTTTTAGATTCCACATGAGTGAATCATACAATAGTTGTCTTTCTCTGTATGACTTATTTCACTTAACATAATACCCTCTGGGTCCATCCATCTGGTTGTAAATAGCAAGATCTCATTTTTTTCATGTCTGAGTAGTATTTCATTGTGCATATACCACAAGCTTTTCATGCATTCATCTGTAGATGGACACATTGCTTCTGTAGCTTGGTTACTGTAAACAATGCTGCAATAAACATAGGGATACATAAGTCTTTTTGAATTAGTGGTTTTGTTGACTTTGGAAACAAAGTAGTGGAATCGCTTCTCGGCCTTTTGGCTAAGATCAAGTGTGGAAACAAAGTAGTGGAATTACTGGATTGTATATTTCTATTTTTAATTTTTTTTGAGGAACCTCCATATCGTTTTGCACAGTGGTTATACCAATTTACAATCCAACCAATAGAAACATGTGTTTTTAAAGGTTCTTCTAGGGTAGAGCATTTCACCTGGGAAAGCAGGAGGAGAAGCCACATGGGGCCACACTAGGCACCCAGCGGTGTTCAGTCTGATGCGTCAGAGGCATTCCCCTGTACTCCCTAGTCCTCATTTGTGACCTCAGCCTTTCTTGGGCTTTCGTTTGGCCAAGTGCTCTGACTTCTGCTTTCTGACACAGGGGCAATGGCATCCCATCTAGGTTTGATCTACTTTGATGTTCCGGCCTTGACTATGGTCTGCCTTTAAAACGGTGGTAATTTATGTTTGGTTTCCATACAGCTTGGCATCTAGCTTGGAATTTTAATATTTTCTGGATGCCCCTTTTTAGTGTCTCAGGTCTATTCTACTTACATCCAGAAATACCTGTTTCTGGGCTCAGATACTAGTTTTCAACTTGGTACCCACTGAGACCAGAATTGTCTCAATAGTGATTTCAATCATGTGGGGAACACACAAACATAACTTGTGACCATCTGTCAAGTTCTTTTATATATGTATGTATGTATGTTCGTTCATTCATTCATTCATTCATTCAAGTTCTCTTATTTGGCAAATACTCAGAATGCATCAGACCCTCTTCTAGGAATTATCCCTATTGGAAAAAGAAAAAAAAAAGTAAGACATTTTGTTTCAACTCTTAAAACCAGGTAAGGGAGTGTTATGAACTGAATTATGTTTCCCCTAAATACATATGTTGAAACTTTAACTTTCAACACGACTTCTCTTGGACATAGGTCCCATAAGGAGGTCATGGAGGTTCAGTAATGTCATACGGTGGAACTTAATCCAATAGGATTGGTGTCCTTGTAAAAAGAGGAAGATACATGGCAGATTTATCTCTCTTTCACTCTCTCCATATGCACAGAGGACAATCCATGTGAGGATTGTGAGAAGGTGAAGGTGAACAAACACAGAGGGGGGCTCTCAGCAGAAACTAACTCTGATGGCATCTTGAGCTTGGACTTCTGGCCTCCAGAACTATGAGAAAATTAATTTCTGTTGTTTAAGTCACCCACTCTGTGGTATTTTGTTATGGCAGCCATGACAGACTAATACATGGAAAATAAGAGACAGAAAAAATTGTGATCAAAGTGGTATGTGAAAAATAACATAAGACAAGAGAACCAGGGACATTCCAGAAAAGAAAACTGTATTGTATCCTTTCCCATACTATTATTTCTCCTAAGTATCAAGGCTCAAAAACTTCAAGATACCCGGAATAAAGGTATTTGCTCATCTGAAACTAAAACCAAATATAACTACTCTGTTCCTTTGTTGTTTTTTCTTTTTTCTTTCTTTCTGGCTCTATCTCCTCCTGCAGCTTTTACATTTTTTGCTATCAGCCTCTCAGGTACACATGGAAGTCCAAGTGTACATCCCAGTTACAGTTAAATGGTTATTGATACGTGATGAAATAAACAACTTCTGAAAAGGAAGCAGGTCGTGGAACGGGGAGAAGTTGCCATCATTTCTAGTCTGAATAATGTGTGACCTCCATATTTCTCTAAAGGCAATTTCTCCTTTAGAGTGGAAATGGCTAAGAAATAAAATAGGACAGTACCTCCCAGATTAGGAATTAAATTAAACAGATCTCATAAAATTAAAAAAAAATAGTAGTAGAATTGGTCATCACCATTTTTTTTTATTTTTATTTTTTAATTTTTTTTTTTCAACGTTTATTTATTTTTGGGACAGAGAGAGACAGAGCATGAATGGGGGAGGGGCAGAGAGAGAGGGAGACACAGAACCGGAAACAGGCTCCAGGCTCTGAGCCATCAGCCCAGAGCCCGACGCGGGGCTCGAACTCACGGACCGCAAGATCGTGACCTGGCTGAAGTCGGACGCTTAACCGACTGCGCCACCCAGGCGCCCCTGTCATCACCATTTTTTATAAAATTGAGACCTTTTTTGCTTCTTGAATTTCCTTGACTTTTTCTCCCATTGGTATTTATTAACATTCCTGTGGAAATTATGAGCCTGAGCCTTTTCACCAGGGCTTGGTCTAGAATCTTCAATAGAAGGCAGCATTGATGGTGTGAGTTGAGAGTAGCTGGGAATATGGAAGTGGTGTTGAATGACAAAAAAAAGGGAGATATCATGTATGATGCAGAGAAGAAAGCCTGGACATTTTAGGCCCTGGGTTAGGATACAGATTCAAATTCATTTGATCCTCGTTGGATGCAAGCATTTTGGCAGGTTATTTTTTTACTTCTAACATTATTGTATCTTTCACAAAAAGTAACCCTGAGAGATAAACTCAAGAATAGCATTATTTTGATACTTCAATTTTGCTTCATTTTGAATTCACAATAAGTAGAAGTTACACTGTTACCTGTTTCTTTTGATGGAGCATTGAGAGTAATGCCAGAGTATTTAAGAATAGTTACCTTTGATGAATATAATTAATCATGAGTTGCTCCAAAATTCAAAAGACACTTGTGACTTAATCAGTATCATTTTGTTTCTTATTTTGATACATTAGTTTTTTAATTCAAAGACATTTCTGCTAATATATTTTCAAAATAATATTTTGGTGCATAGAAAAATCACTCCATTTCTAAGCATTTATGAGGATAGAATATAAGCAAAACTTGCTAATTATAAAAATCATTAGGGGTGCCTGGGTGGCTCAGTCGGTTAAACGTCACACTTCCGCTCAGGTCATGATTTCATAGTTTGTGAGTTCGAGCCCCGTGTCGGTCTCTGTGCTGACGGCTCAGAGCCTGCTTTGGATTCTGTCTTCTTTTCTCTCTCTGACCTTCCCCACTTGTGCTCTCTCTGTCTCTCAAAAATAAATAAATGAAAAAAAAATTTAAAAATCATTGGAGTAATTTATACTGCAATTGATTAGTAACTTCATGCTATATGATACAATATGATACAATAATAATAATAATAATATATGATACAATAATACAATAATAATAATAATATGCTACAAATTGGTTAAGAAGGAAAAAAGGCAGGGGCCCTTGGATGGTTCAGTTGGTCAACTATTCAACTTCAGCTGAGGTCATGATCTCACAGTTTGTGAGTTCAAGCCCCGCACTGGGCTCTGTTCTGACAACTGGGAGACTGGAGCCTGCTGCAAACTCTGTATCTCCCTCTCTCTCTGGCCCTCCCCTGCTCACACTCTGTCTCTCTCAAATACAAATAAACATTAAAAAATATTAAAAAGAAAGAAAAAAGACATTTTTTTCACATGAATTACCTCTGAAACAAAGTACATAAAGACTATGAAAGTTGGATAAATGAATCAAGAACACAAAAGTAAAAAGATTAGGATGCCTGGGTGGCTCAGTAGGTTGAGCGTCCAACTCTTAATTTTGGTTCAGGTCATGATCTCAACATTGGTGAGACTGAACCCCTGCAGGGCTTTGGCTGATAGTGTGCAGCCTGCTTGAGATTCTCTCTCTCTCCCTCTCTCTCTCTGCCCTTCCCCTGCTCACTCTCTCTCTCTCTCTCTCAAAAATAAATAAATAAATAAACATTTAACAAGTAAAAGGATTAATAGCCACTTTTCTGGTAAGTTTGATAAATCAAGTTTTATCTATAAATTATTATTAAAAAGAAAATGCTTTATTATTTCTTATTAAATAATGAATTCATTAATATATTTATTGTTGTTAAAACAAAGTATAAAATATTAACATTAAAAGTTAAATTTCTTTTATTTGTAAAATGAAACGTTATATCTGCTCTGATAGAATCTTTACACTGATACTGAACCATTTCTCCTGCTATTAGGAAAAGTAGTTTGTAATACACAGGCATTTACTTAGAAGAACACATTCCAAACTTTTCTCTTGGGTAAAATGTTTCTGATTGAAAATACTAGACGATTATAGAACAGATAATTCATACATACTTTATTAGAGAATTCTGAGTTACACATTTTGGTGCTCTAGATACTTGGCCTCTGGAATTCTCTTAAGAACTCTATTTTCTCAATGTTATTTCCCTTCTTTCTTTTTTTCTTTTCTTTTCTTTTTTTTTTTTGTATTAGCATTTGTGCTTCTTACATTTCTAGGAAATATTGATCATCTTTAGTAAAATAAGTTTCCCAGTGGTTACAAATGACTTGTGGATGTGATGAAAGAAAGTTCATTGATCTCGAATCCAATAACCCCATATGTGCAGACAGAAGCCTTTATGAATCCCATTTATTTATAGGTTTCTATTAAGTCACTCAGCTCACAGGACTCAAGGTACTGGTTTATCATTATGACTACGCCTTTGAAGCCAATAACAAAAATACCAACAGCAGATTATGAATAAAATCAGTTTTACTTAGACCTGCATTCATACAATAGCAGTATCCCATTAAAATAATCGGTTTCTTCAAATTTCAATAAAACCTTGCTTCTTTGGTGTTTCCATCTATGTGGTAAGTCATTTTTCCTCAAGCTTTGTTGCACCATACACTTATTTAAATTATAGCCTCATCTTTTTTCAGTATCCATCTTTTATTAAAAACAAAACCAAACTATGAAAAGATGTTCTTAAAAACTATAACATCACCTGAAACCGTCTCAGGAGTGGCATTCATTTATGATAAGGTTCTAATAGTATCTGAACTAATTAGCTAATTGAGAGAAGTAGTTTCTGTTGTAATAAATATAAAAATATGTTCTTAAAAAATTCTCTTTCCTTCAGAGTCTGTTCTTCATAATCTAACATTTTAATCATGGGGTGGGAGATATGTTTAGGTAACAAAAAGCTATTGAGAAGGTGTAGCTACCAAAAGGACTCACTAAACAGTGAGTTTATTCTTCTAAAGATTCAACTGACTGGCAAATATGAGACATGGTCAGAAAATAAATGGCCCCTATTGTGCTCTAATTGTCTATTCGTCATCTTGCCAATGAAGTCCAGCTGTAGTGTTCTCGGGGTGATTGAACATGACCCCTGGGGTACATCTGCCATTTCAAAGCAAAGGAAAATTCCACCCCAAATAATTGATAGTCTGGGGTCTCTTCCTATATCTGTTCCTTCTTTTCTGCCCCAGTCCTTTCAGATTTAACACTCAGGCTCAATGCTTTGTCTTAAAATTGATGCTTTGCTTATTCCTCCATTGCCTTTCTTTTGTTGCCATAATTCTTCACCTATGGGGAAATAAAGCTCACATATTCAGACCCCTTTTCTGTACTGACAATGAGGTGGATGTAATCTGCAGTTCAGGAAAGGTCTGTGTTCCCATGTGAATCTCAACTGAACTGCAAAGATGCATTTCTCTTAGTGATAGCATTGGAACAAAATTGCAATGGGTTGCAATCAGCTGTTTTTCAGAGAAGTAGCATATTGATTTGAGTAATATACATTTCTTGCTAATATCAAAAAGTTAATGTTACTAAAACAATTGCATGTAGGTATTTCAGCCACTATGTAAATGAACAGAGTTTTTAAAAACATAATTATAAATCCAGACAACTCTGCGCAAATATACTGTCAAAACATGAAGAGACAATAGCATTAGATAAAAAAATTAAAAGATACGTCCTGTATTATAAATATAAATCCTATAGTATTGAACACAAAAAGGATTTGAGGCACAAAGAAAATTCATATCAAAATTATTTTGACTTGACTATCAACAAACCAGTACTTTAAGAAGATTATGCTGCCAAGAGAAGTTTCTAGGCTGCTGTCAGCAAGTATTTGGCAGGATCAGTCCCCAGTTCTGAGTTAATGGCAGACACGGCTAATCAATCATGGCGCTCTCTCTTGCTGAGTCCAGATTCAGCCTTAGGTATCATCACAAGGGCCAAATCTATTACTATTTATAATAGCTGCCTGAAGAATTGTGTTGCAAAAGATTGTGTCTGTAATTCCGGTTTTGAGTTGCAACAATCAAATATCCCTGTTATAAACAAGATGGCTCATAGTGTATAAAAATAATTCAATTTCAGTGTCTTGCTCGTTGAAAGGGACTAATTTACATATGCCAAAAACCAATAATGACTGCTAAAGTCCCAACTACCCATTTTTCTCTCTTGTCATCACCTACTTTTCTTGCATGCTTTTCTCAGTCAAACCATCTAAAACAAGTTTCTTTTATGTATCATCTATATTTCCTGACATCTAACCCCTTAGCTTTCTCCTATTTGGTTTCCATCTCCACCAATCAACTGAACTTTCCTCACTTAGATTAGCAATTACTTCTATATAATTAAATCCAGCAGATCATTTTTAATCTTTATTTTATTTCCAAGCAGATTTCAGTACTGCTGATCACATCCTCCTCCTTTAACCTTCTCTGTCCTTAATATTCATCATACCACACACTGCTAATTTTTTTCTTTGTCTTTCTCAGTCTCTTGTCACTTCCTAAACCTGTCACCAAATTTGAATGGTTGTTTTTCAGGGGTCTGTCCAAAATTCTTCTTTTCTTGTCTTTTTGTACATTTCCTCCTCATGTACATCTATTCCATATTTTAAATTACTTTCTGTACACCAATATCCCCTAACTCTGTATTTATAGCATGAACGTGTCTTTTGGGCTCCGATTTATATTTCAACTCCTTACTTGGCAATCCTACTTGGTTCACAAGTACCTAGGACAAACTGAATCAAAACAGAATGTTGTGTCTTTCTCCAGACACCTTACTGCTTCTTCGGTGCACCTTTTCTCAACAAATGTTTCTGCCATCTACCGGGCTGCTCAGGACAGAAATGGGGAAACCTTGTTGTTCCTCACCTATCACCATCCTTTTAAGCTCTTCTGTCCTTTCTGCTTTTTAATATATATATTTTTTCATATTGTTCCATTTCTCTTCATTCCTATGACCAATGGTAGAGTTTGTCTTTCTGTATCTACTTATGCTCCCTCTAAGCCATTCTTCATATTGCCACTAGAGTGATTGTTATAAAATTCATAAGCCACGCCACTATTTAAAGCCCTATGATAATTCACCCTTGTCATTTACATCAAATCCAAAATCCTTACTCCCCTCCAGCTCTTCGGCTGCATCTTTCACCCAGTTCTTTTCTTCACCACACCTATGCTGAGCTTGTGTTTGCTCAGTAATGGGGCTTCATTGTCTTGCCCGAGGACCTTTAGGCACATTTTATTACTTTCTCCTGGTACACACATTATCCCCCATTATTTAAGCAATCTTTACTCCTCTTACAGGGTCCAGATCACATGTGTATTCTTCTCTGAATACCCAAGTTGAGTTATTACTCCTGTTGTATGTTTTTACATCATTCCCTACTTGTCCCTTGGGAACATTTACCACACTTGCACTTTTTATTAAATCCATCAGGGCAGATTTCATGTTTTTCTGGCTCTTGGCTGTATTCTCAGTGTAGGCACTTCAGAAATATTTTGTAAATATTGGTAGCTCTGGAAATTTTGTAGAGGAATTTGAAAATATATTTTTCTGTCTTAAGAGCAGCACTTTTGCATTGGAGTAATTGTCTCTTCTCCATGGGATGCAGTCCAGTTGGACTGAATACATTACATTATGGGAACATGTAGAACATGAGGGTTTGTTCTACCAAAAGTGATCTTGGTACTCCTGTCTCTCAGCTCCGTACCTTCCCATTCTCAAGAGTGCTATCCCCACCCGGATGTTACTAATGTCTTAGGGCTCTGTGTTTGTAATGAATTTCCTATTTCTTAAATCTCTAAAGTTGTTTTCTATTATTTACAACAAAAGAAACCCAACAGTCTTTACTTTGTTCTTTTCTTTTGTCACATCAAAAATACATGATGATTCTGGATTGGGCCCTGGGTTTTTCTGTAGCTGGTATTTTAAACTGGTAACACTCAATTTATAGCCTTAATCCCTCCTTGCCTAGATGTTATGTGTTTTTTTAAGTATCGCCACTTCTGTCAATCTATATTCATCCATTCATTTACAAATTTCCCCCACAAATATTTATTATGCTCTCTCATTATATATCAGAGTGGCTAGATACTACATAGGTGATGAAAACACATCACTTTGTATCAAAATATTACTGAGAAGATACACTAATAAATAATTTCAAACTCTCCAGATATGATAAATGTTACAAAAATATTATATACAAAGTAAGTATCCTATTATGGGCAATGGAGAACTAAGGTTCTGTGATAGCCGGTGTATAATGGAACACTTCTCAGAGGTGTGGCAACCAAGCTGTGAATGGAAAGATCATCATATGCTTGTGAGGACATATAGTAGACTAGTTAAAAGCAGACTCTGGAGCCAAACTGAGTTCAAACTCTGGCTTAGTATTGATGACATAGGTTTTTAAACCAAGCAATACAACACACACACACACACACACACACTAATATTAAGACTCTAGATATAACTACCAGTTTACAGGGAACACAGGAGACAGAGGAACATATTAAAAGACATCACAAGGATGCAATCAGCAAAATTCAGAAGTTAGAAAACTCCACAGAACAAAATCTGCTTTTTGTATTAAATAACCAATGGAAATTAGAAAGAGAATCTATAAATTAAAATAAACTTATGAGACATAACATCCATATGAAATATTTGGTGCCTGTTTAGATGCTTGTTCAAACAATCCAACAGAAGAGTAGATCTATGAGACAACCATGAAAATTGAAATACTGACTGGATTTTGAGGAATAATTGCTAATTTGTAGCTTTGACAATGGTATCGTTGTTATGTTTAAGAAATATTCCTTATATTTCAGAGATACATGCAGAAATATTTACAATAAATAGTATGTCAGAGATTTGCTTCAAAATGATTTATAAAAAGAAGGAAACTGAGATGTTGATGGATGAACATTGGATAGTTAAATTACACTAAATTTATATTGAAATTAAAAAAATAAAAGTAAATAAAAATCCTGGGTCTGCCACTTACCCACAGACTAGCTGTGTGATCGTTGACAAATTATATAGTATCTGTTTTAATTTTAATTTTCTTTGTTAAAATAGGGATAATAGTAAAATACACCATAGGATTATTGTGAGCATTAAATGAATCCATTTATGTGATATGTTTAGTTTTGCCTGACCCAGAAGTATGCTATATATATAGTGTTTGCTATTATCATTACCAGTTGTATAACAAGAGGATGAACTGCATGAGAAAGAAAGACTGAAGAGGAAAGTGAATATACTAGAAATCCACAATAGGGATGGAAGTTAATAAGGTGAGAAATTAAGTTTTAAGCAAGTATAATGATATTTTTAGGGAACAGTGAATGCATTTGACCAATTCCCATATAATGAATTTCTAGTTCTAGAGCTTGAACTCCATATATAGTAGAGAGAATAGCAAAATAAATAATTTTATCCTGTTTGTTTTAATTGTGCTAAACTAGAAACCTCTAGAAAAACCAAACCTCTAGAAAACAATGATGATAATTGTACTTTACTATTAACATTGTAACATGGTTCATTCATTTAAAAATCTTATGGCGCATTTCCAAAGGGACCAAGTTTCACTATGATAAAGTTCTTTAATGCTATTGCCTTCATGAGAACCACATTTCATAGTTCACTACCCATGATGCTTTTAATCTTCCAAGTTAATGGCTTTACCTAAATTCAGTCAGCCTGTATAAATCACAGAAAACATATATTCCTTTCCATGTGAAGTATGATTTATTATATTATTATCATTAATATTATTATGATGATGATAATTACCTCTCTGTGGATTGAGTCCATTTTCAGGTTGGAATGTTTCTGCCTATTTGTGGTGTTGTAAGTGATAACTTCAATAACCACCTTAGTTCCTACATCACTGATGAGCTTGCATGTTATGGAAATGATTTTCCAGAGGTAATGTGTTTCTGGCCTAGCTTGTCTCGTTGTTTTATTGAATGTATGAGAAATGTTAGAAATAGCAACACTTTAAATTAACAAAATGATCATTTATGGTCACGTTGGAATATTGAAGATGAAAAGCAACAAAATATGGCCACGTGCCTAGAATAAATACATAGACTTCTTTTTTTAGATGCAATATTGACTAATTTAGTATTTATACAATGTGTTTAATGAAGGCTTTGGAAGTGATTTATAATTGTTTTTAAAAGCACTATTAATTTCAAAGTTAATTCGGCATTTTTTTTTTTTGCTTTAAAAGAAGCTCAATATGAGTTTTGCTTTCCATTCAGAAAAATATTACAGGTTAAACCTTTTATAAATGTATTGGTAAAATCTTTACAAATAGAAATATTAAGCTGTCTCATTATTTAGGCATATTACATAATATAAATTTAAGTCAAATTAAAATTAAATAAAGTAATTTGTTTTATGTTATGAACACCTCGCCAATATTATGAAAATTAACAATTCTTAATAAAGAAATAAAGAAAGGAGGAAAGTCCACTGGGTGTAATAATTAATATTAATAATTACTGCTACAATTTACAAAGTGTTAATGATATGGCAACACCGTGCTATCTACACTGTGTGCATCACCTCATTATTCATCCTTGCAATCCTATTAGCACTCATATAACCTTTCCCCTTAAATGACACAAAGTGGAGTCTAAGTAAAAACTGTGCTTGTTTCTGAGATTTAAGGAAACCTTCCATTCTCTTCTCTACTTGTCATTAGAGTGACATGCAAACCCTTCCAATGTAGACAGTCTCAAGCTACCCCTGCCTATAGTGGAGATCCTATTAGGACATCCATTTTGCAGAGGGGGAGGTCAATTCTGAGAAGATTAACTTGTCTGAGGTCATACATCCAGTGAAAGTCAGAGATGATGCTTGCGTCCCTGCATAGACACTTTCTCCACCTAATCTTCCTTTTACTCATGTTTCTATTCACGTTACTTCTCACCTGCTGCAGAAGGTAATTTCTGGCAACAGTTAAAATCATTAATTCATGTAGTGTCCCTCGCCCTACAAAAAAAGCTGTTCTCACTTGTGCAATTTTTACAACTCAGGCTTATTTTCCTCCTGCTCATCCTCTGGAAGCTTCCTCAGTAGCTTGATCCATTCTAGCTCCTTGAGTGCTTTCAAACTAGTATTTCCCAGCAGTGGTTTGCCATTCCTGAAAGCAGGTGGCAGAAAATAGGTGAAGGGTAAGTGCTGGAGGACCATAGCAGCTCCCAGAAAATAGAGGTGCAGTGTAGTGACTTGAGACAAAACCCACTTTAAAAATTGTATCCACATGAAAAGATGCTCAACATCGCTCCTCATCAGGGAAATACAAATCAAAACTACCTCACGCCAGTCAGAGTGGCTAAAATGAACAAAACAAATCGGGAGACTATAGATGCTGGAGAGGATGTGGAGAAACAGGAACCTTCCTGCGCTGTTGATGGGAATGCAAACTGGTGCAGCCGCTCTGGAAAACCCTGTGGAGGTTCCTCAAAAAATTAAAAATAGCTCTCCCTTATGACCCAGCAATAGCACTGCTAGGAATTGACCCAAGGGATACAGGAGTGCTGATGCATAGGGGCACTTGTACCCCAATGTTTATAGCAACACTTTCAACAATAGCCGGATTATGGAAAGAGCCTAAATGTCCATCAACTGATGAATGGATAAAGAAATTGTGGTTTATATTCACAATGGAATACTACGTGGCAATGAGAAAGAATGAAATATGGCCTTTTGTAGCAATGTGGATGGAACTGGAGAGTGTTATGCTAAGTGAAATAAGTCATACAGAGAAAGACAAATACCATATGTTTTCACTCTTATGTGGATCCTGAGAAACTTAACAAAAGACCATAGGGGAGGGGAAGGAAAAAACAAAAGGTTAGAGGGAGGGAGCCAAACCATAAGAGACTCTTAAAAACTGAGAATAATTTGAGGGTTGATGGGGGGTAGGAGGGTAGGGAGGGTGGGTGATGGGTATTGAGGAGGGCACCTGTTGGGATGAGCACTGGGTGTTGTATGGAAACCAATTTGACAATAAATTTCATATTAAAAAAACATTTATTCTGTTCTTGTGTATGTTTGCAGTTGAGATATTGTGTCATCTTCCTATGTTTTATTCGAATGGACAGTGAGATGGGGCTGGCCAGGCACCTGTGAATTATAAATGCTCTAAAATCAAACCCACGCTTTTTGGATGAGAGCTTATTTGCAGGGGATGTTGTGTAATGCTTTATGAATCTAAAACATAATGATTTTAAATATTGTCAGAATTATGAAATTATTCTAATTCATTTAGAGAGTGTAATTCTTTTACTCTTATTGATAAGTGTTACAAAATGATGGTAAGCCCTTCATTTTGAACAGTGATGCATTTTTGCATGATCTGGTTATCTAAATAATAATGATAAGTAAAATAAAAATGAAACATACTTAATGATTGACCTTTTGCTCTACTCCAAAAACAATGATTATGATCTTTATATATAAATCATAGAATAAGAAAATAATATAGATTACATAGAGAATGGGTATGGGGAAGAGGGGAGAGGCAAGGAGGGAGAAAGAGACTGTGGGAGAGAGAGAGAGAGAGAGAGGGAGTGAAGCAGTTGGGAAGAGAAAATAACGAGCAGTCTAGAACTCTATAGGAACAAGTAAAATATATTCTCTCTCAGAAAACCTCATTCTTGGTTTTAAGGCCTTCCTATAGATTCAGTTGGGTCCACCCAGATTACCCAAAATAATTTCCCTTGCCTAAAGTCACCTGATTATGGGCTTTAACTATATCTGCAAAATGCCTCCACCAACACACCTAGGTTACTTTTTGATTGCTCAGCTGGGGACTATAGCCTAAGCAAGCTGTCACCTCAATAAAGCCATCACATCTGTGAATTCCCTCCCCTCTTTAAGAGTTATCACATTGTCAAATTTGAAGGTCTCTGTGAGCTCCTACCTGTTCGTATTCTTTTGCTTTTCCTTAGAGCACCATCATATTAAACCACCATATTGGATTTTAAAAAAATATGATCTTGCTTTTTCCTTGCCTTTGAAATTTATAAAAAGTGGTGACACTCTGTATTTATTAGAGGCATGCTTTTTCCACTTAACCTATTTCTAAGACACACCCCAATTTGGTGTGAGTAGCTGCTATCATTCCTTTCAAATCCTATGCATTACTGGATTATTTGAATATTTATTATCCATTCTCTATTTATGGTCAATTCATTTGTTCATAGTTATTTACTACTTAATAAGTCTTGAAGCTTTTTGTACATATATATTTCTTCCCTTGTTTAAGGGTTTCTCTAGGTAAGTACTTAGAGTTGGACTCCCTGGATCTTATGTTGTAAGTCCAGGTTGAATTTACAAGATAGCTATACAGTGATACTATCCATTCACTTTTCTTCCCTTAGAATAAAACTGTAGAGTTTTATCAACACATGGTTTTATCAGACTATATTAGTTTCCTATTGGGGTTATAACAAATCACCATGATTTAGTGGCTTAAACAACACAATTTTGTTCTCTTTGAATACTGGAGTTCATAATAAAAATATCAGTTCTTCTGGGCTAAAGTCAAGGGTGCTGATTCTTTTTGGAGGCTCTGAAGGGATGCATTTCCTTGATTTTTCAGCTTCTAGTGGCTGCCTCTATTCCCTGGTTTGTGGCCCCTTCCAATGGTCAAGAATTAATATATTTCCACATAAAATACCTCTATAGAATGATCAACAGTTTTTCAGAACTTTAGAGTGCTGCATGAAATTCAACACAATACCATTATTGAGCACCTGTAAATGTTTATTTTACTTTTATAAGTGTAGTTGACTTCATTTGATTAATTTAGGCAGATTCGAATTTCAAAAATCAATATATTTGATCATGATTTCATGGAATATCTTATCTTAAAATTATCAGACACTTATTTTTATTAGATGAAGGTAAATTATGTGCAACGACATTGTTAATGTGAATATAAATTCACACTTATTTTTAGTCCATGCATTTATTTGTACCATGTTAAAGGTATTATTATACCTATAAGGTTAAAAATAGGAAAGAAAGAAAGAAAGAAAGAAAGAAAGAAAGAAAGAAACAAGAAAGAGAAAGAAAGAAAAGAAAGAAAATAGAGGAAGAAAGAAAAAAGAAAAAGAAAGTAAAAGAAATAAAGAGAAAGAGAGAAAAAGAGAAAGAAAGAAAGAAAGAAAGAAAGAAAGAAAGAAAGAAAGAAAGAAAAAGAAAGAAAAGCTGTCGCTGCATGTATCGCTCAGGGGGATAACATTTGTTCATAATTCAAAATAGCCCTGTTTTCTTCATAATCCAAATGCCCACGAATAATTTTTGCAAATGGATCCCTCCATTGGGAAAGACTTTAGAGCTTATGTGCTTGACCTTTTCTTGTTTTTTTTTTTTTCATTTTTTTCTATGTATTGTCATTTGGAGACTTAGCAGAGCAATTCATGTGTTGTTAGTTCACAATGTAATTTTTATAATGCTTTTTTTTATAATATCTGTTGTTGTAATCAAGACTTCAGACTTTGCAAAACAGATAAAAGTTAATCCCATCTCTATCACAACATTTGTATTTTGAAGCAAATTTTGATAATAAGTCTCATTTTGCTTATGATTAAAAAAGAATAATTATTTCTTGTTAGAGCTCTTGTATCCATGGTGTTCATATTATACTTAATTTTAAGTTAAAATTGAGAAGAATATTATTATAATTTGTGGATTCATTATTTGATTGTGTTTCAATTCAGATCATTGAAAACTTTGAATAGTTTTAACACAAAGAATTGACACATTTAACACAAAGAAGTGAAGAGAAAAGAAAACAAGGCAATACAAACCAACAATCAACAAATAACGGCAAAAGCCTGAACTCCAAGTGAATATACCACCTACTAGGATGTAAGACATTTGCAAATTATGTGTTGAGATTTAATACCAGTTCCCCTGAAATTTTAAGAACAAAAACATATTTTGAGTTTGAAAGTATGACTAGAAGTTTATACGTGCTGTTTTTATTCATTTTAGGACCTAAACAAGTTTTTGTACTTTTTTAAGTCAACTTGTTACAGGGAAATCACACCTTTCCTTTAGTCACACATGTTATCTCTAATTGTTTGCAAGAAAACAGACCCACTATTGGCAGGGTCAGAAATAATTAGTGGATTGCTGCATGTTTTTTCCACAGAGAACATCTTGAAATCATCTGAGGTAGAGAAACTGGACTGAAACTACCTAACTTCATAACCTTATCATTATAGTAAAGTGTTTGGAAAAATAAATTCTTATTTTTAATGCAAAGATAAATTCTAGATTAAACTTGCAGGTCTCTGACCGTTCTGTAGTTCTTTTGATTCAGATCCTATGTATCAAAACATTTCTAAAACAAAATGATTGTAAATAAACCTTTAATATATATTTTGTTTGGTATAATGCAGAGAATTTAAATTGTTTTGCTGCGCTGTCTTACAGAAACCCTAAAGGGCTATTAGTTTATTTTGAAAATTGGGCCTTTTCAGGTAGCCAGATGGAAGTGCAGAGTTTAAACGCAGTAACCTGGAAAACAAAGCAAAACTCAACTTTGTTCTCCAAAGAGCATACACAGTTTAAAATCTAAAGAACAAAGCAGGATTTTTCCTTAAAGACTGACCACATAATGCTTACTCAAATTAGTTTGTTAGCTGTGTTATGAACTATAAAAATAGAACTATAAAATAAAACTATAAAAACAAAAGATTTAATAGTGAACCTAATGCCTGCCTCTCAATGAACCCAAGAAAGGACTTCTCGTTTGTTTATATGTTTTTAAAGTCTTACAAAAAGTACTCAATGGAAACTAGAATAGCCTTTTTGGAGGACAATTTGACAACCTCTGTCAAGAACTTACATAAGGTAGACTCTTGATCCAATAACTCAACTTCTAAGTTTTTTTTTGAAATAAACAATCAAGAATTCATTAAAAGTTGCACATTCAGGGTTTTGATTATTTTAATAGTCTAAATAGCTTAAGTGTATAGAAATGGGAGATTTATTAAATATAATTTCTTCATACAATACAATACTATAAAGCACATATCTAAAGATTATTTAAGGTTATGAGAATACACTCACAACATATTGGTGATAAAAAAACAAATTTTCAGAAGGTTGTATACGAGTTATAAATCACTGACATATATATGTGTATATATATGAATGTGAGTATATGAATATATATGATATAAATGGAAGAAAATTCAACATGATTTTAAAATGTTTAAGTGGAAAAATTATAATTAGCTTTTTTAATCTTTGTGCATTTTCGAAATATTCTGTGACAAATGTATGTGCTAACTTTGATTACCTAGTAAAAATGTTAAATTAGAAATTTCTAAGTCTATAAAAAATGTAAGTATAAAAAACCCCAGACTCTCCAAGCATTAATTTTGGAAATCTTCCCCAAATCATGTTGTATAAATATAATGAAATACACAGAACAGGACTAAAGGGGACTTAGTTTGCTAATTTATTAATTTATTAAATGTGACTTATATTGCTCTTTGAGGTGAATGGAAATGAATAAATCTTGGTCCACAAACTCACATGGGCAATAAATAGCTTTTATATTTGAAATATATTTCCATTTCAAGCACCCTAAGGTTTCAGAGAAATAATGTTCCCAGTGAAATAGCATCTAAATCTCAGTGGACAAGCTGTTTTTGTTTTGTTTTGTTTTATTTGTTTGTTTTTGTTTTTGTTTTTTTTTTTTTATATAGCATCAAAGGATTGGTAGAAAGGGAAATTATTTGGTCCTGGAGATATCCAGGAATCCAGGTAATCTCTTGGTTACCTGTCCTCACAAGCTGCTGAGTTGTCCCTTTTCTCTTTTCCAAGACACGAGGCTTATGGATTCTTCTCTTCAACTACCTTCTCCCTCCACTCTTGCTTCAGTCCAAGACAATCTTAGAAGTGGTATTGGAGTGGTATAAAGACAGCAGTTATGAGCCAGGCTACACTTGGTTAGAATCCCAATTCTGTCACTAAATGGCTATGTGACCTTTAGAAAGTTATTTATCATCCCTATACCTCAATTTTCACCTCTTTAAAATGGGGGTAATTACAATGCCTATTTCATGGGATTATTGCAAGTATTACATAAATTAGTGCCTAGTTAAGTATCTAGAATCATTTTGAAGCAGGATGAGTGCTCAGTGTTAAGTGTTATTATTATTATGTCTATTCTTATTATTGTGGTGAAGAAAGTAGAGGTGGGGAATGAGAGGGACAAAGGATGTTTTCATAACATTCTTATTTTGTGGTTTCTGTTTCTACTGAACTCATTACTGTCCCTGAATCTCCCAATGCCTTTACCCTGACACACTCTTCTCTATTTTCTTCTCTGCCCTTTATCACTTGCCATGTTGGTTGTGCAGGGTTCTCTCTACATTAACAACTTCACTTTGTTGGAGGTCTCAAAGGAAGCTTGGATCTTGAAAAGAAATCTCCTTTGTGTAGAAACTTTGAATGTGTTCTATTTACTATGTTTTATTTCTATGATATGCTGACCCTGAACCATTGTCTTTAGGCAGGGTCTCTCCCAACTTTGGTAAGCAATTAAGGGCTGGAGCATTCTTTTTTTCCTCTTTTCCTTCAGAAGGTTTAACTCTCAAGTCCAGGCTAAATAATTGAGCAAGATGTTTTTATTAAGAAATCACCAATGTTTTAAGTCTTTGTAAAGTATAACTTAGACTGGATACATTTCCTTTACAATTCAATTCACCCAAATATGAATTAAAGAAAGAGCAATAGTCAGGATTTGTAGAACGCTATCTGTGTGTCAAGTCCTACAGTAATCAACAAACACTATAACAGTTAATCATTAATCAGTCATTATAACATGACTATATATATGACTATATGACTATAAGATAGACAGTCATTATAACATGTCTATGAGATAGCTGTTAATTTTTCCATTAATGATTTTCTCCTTAAATGAGGAGGTTAAGAAACTGGCCAATACAGAGGTGCCTGGGTGGCTCAGTCGGTTAAGCATACAACTTTGGCTCAGGTCATGATCTCATGGTTCATGGGTTCGAGCCCCATGTCAGGCTCTGGGCTGACAGCTCAGAGCCTGGAGCCAGCTTCGGATTCTGTGTCCCCCTCTCTCTGCCCCCCCTTTCTCACGCTTTGTCTGTCTGTCTCTCTCTCTCAAAAATAAATAAACACTAAAAAAAAAGAAACTGGCCAATACTTAATGGTTGGTAAACGGTAGGATCAAGAATGAAACTTAGGTCTGGCTGGATGTCAAACCAGAGTTTTATCCATCTCATTTTACTGCCTCTCAAGTATTTATTTACTGCTTAATATGTGCAAGGCTCAAGCAAAGGAAAACGTGAGAAGGAGTCACTGTATTCCAGAATTCATATTTACTGGAAGATTTTTTAAAAATCAACTAGCTGCACTAAAAATCAGACTTCGATAAGTGTTTTAGTAAAGGATTGACAAAATTGTATGATACAATACTGGACAGAAAATTCATTTCGATGATTACAGAAGGTTGTATCAAGGACATGAAATTTAATATGGGTCTTCCAGATAGAGGAAGAATGAACATAGAGAGAAAAATGATTGGCAAAAAGAAATGACAGTAAATGGAGCAGGAGCTGGGTAGAAAGTGTGATTCAATCAGTATTCAGCTATTAAATAAGCATGACATTTAGTGGGACTCAAAATGGGGTAGGGGACTATGTTTTGTAGTATTTCTGGGGTCTAGACAGTTAACTGGCCACTGTTACCCCAGATTCTTGGAATTGTTAAAGGTTTCTCAGGTAAGAATTTGTTTGGTCTTAGAGATAAAACATAGAATAAATGATAGTACAAACACAGCTTTTAAACAAACCTTTTTGTGTGACATAAAGCTTCTTATAATGTTTTTTACAAAATATTGGTCACAAACACTTCTCAAAGAATGCTGACCTGAACTTTAATACTGTTTCCCACTTTTGACCTGGACCAAAAAAAAAGAAAAAAAAAAAAAAGAAAACAAAACAACAACAACAAAAACATTCGATTTTGAAAAAGCTCTTCTTGCTAACGGAGTATAATTCTTACTATTATTAATTTCTGATATTAATAAAGTTTAAAACATAGCAAAATGGCATGGATTCAGCTGTAAAACGTCTTTTCATCATGAGGATTTATACACTGTCTAAAAGTTGCATTTTCACTTTGAAGAAAAGACCAGTGATATAATTGTATGCATTGCTGTTGAGGTTGGCAGGTGGAGAAGGGAAGTGGGAGGCTGTGTATGGCTAAACATTAAAGTGTGAGAAAACATAAAATTAGTAATACCCTGGCCCAAGTTATGAAGGATTTTTAAACAGTAGAAGTGTGGCATTTTTATTAAAATTTAAAATATGCATACTCAACACCAAATAAATCAATGGTGGGTTATTATAGCTTTCATAGCCTGAAGGCCAATGTTACCAACGATACAGAATTTGCTTTGATAGAGCAATAAAGTAAGACTTCAAATTGCATCAAACCCTCCAATTAGCCAGTGAGAGTCAGATATGGGCTGCTCTGGTTATCATGATTCCTCTATAGACTAAAACTCCAAATAAAGTAAACCTTCAGAATTATTTCACAAAGCTGAAAAAGATCATCCCTTGATACTAAAATTAGTAAGTATGAAAGATGGCATTCCTTATATCAACAAACAGATTCACTTAAGAGGTTTAGAACTGAAGTGTACTGGGAATGGGATATTTCCAGGTTTCATCAGGAAAGCTAGAGTTTCTTCTAAATTGGGAGGCTGTTCCTTAGCACATTATCTTACCCTCTACTCGAAGCCCATTTCTCTTGACAGTCAACTTGCAAATGCTTACTTCCTCTTCAGGGCAGCTCAAATTCTTCATTCTCTATAAAGTATTTTCTTTTTGTTTTAAAGTTTATTCATTTATTTTGAGAGAGAAAGTGTGAGCAGAGGGAGGGGCAGAGAGAAAGAGAGAGAGACAGAGAGAGAGAGAGAGAGGATCCCAAGCAGTCTCAGCACTTCAGTACAGAGCCTGACGTGGGGCTCGAACTCACGAACCTATATCATGACCTGAGCCAAAATCAAGAATCGGATGCTTAACTGACTGAGTCATCCAGGCACCCTTCTAGAATTTTTTTTTCTAGAATTCAGATGGTTTTTGGTTTTGTTTTCCCTTGTGATTCTCCTATACCTTAAGTTTTAATGACTCCAGAAATTATGATTGGAAATTAGAAACGTTTGTGGGTCTCCCCTTCTTTTCCCTGAACCATTCATTTTTTGAAAGCCAGGACTGGTTATTTTTGTCTCTGACAATGCCTGATGTGACAGGTAATATATTTGTTGAATACATCTTAAATGGACATACAAATTGTTCCCTAGCATGGCCAAGTTAAGAAAGATTTATTCTGAGATCAGATGTACACACACACACACACACACACACACACACACACGATATTCTTAAGTATATCAAAACATATTCAAAGTAACTTTAAGCAGTTAAAAAAGAAGGGAAGTTGTCTATATGATTTTGTAATTATTTTGATTTTTAAAGAGAACCAAATAGTAGAATATGCATATGTTTCCACAGTTCTGAAGAGAAAGTGTGGCAGTTTTTAAAGACTAGTATCAATTATTTGGGTGAAAATATATTTCAAGAAAAAAAATTAAGTTATGAGTCAAATACTGAAATAACCCTAAACTATATGACTCTTGTTTTAGTCCAAGGCACACAGATAAGACTTCTGATCTATAATTTGGTTTCCCTGCATTAATTTACCTATCAGGAGGGAGAATCCAAGGAAATGACAGGTGCTGTTTATCTAGCCAGATATCTTTGTCATTGTGGTTGTATAAATTGTCATTCTGGTTTATCCCTCCCCTTCTTTGTGAGATTAGCCCCTGAATCAATTCCTCAGAGCATAATCACTTGTGGAACAGTTGATACCACAGAGTAGTTCTTGGGCTGAATACCTAAAGACTGAATGATAGATTGTGGAAATGCTACTACTGAGCCTTACCTGAAAAGTGGACCAGCCAGTCAGTCTCCATTTATAGTAGCTCTCGGAAGCAGCAGTTGGTAGCTGAGTGTTCCAGGTTCCAATCCAAATTTATGTGGCGTAATTGCTCCCATCAAAATTTTTTCTTCTTAAGCCTACAGATGATTGTAGTGTCCTTAATTGCAATTTATGATATTATAAAGGATCACTATATTGTACACCTGAAACTAATATTATACTGTATGTTAACTAACTGGAATTTAACTAAAAAAAAAAGAATTACTGCAATGAACATCCTTTTACGTGTCTTCTTATATATTTAATGTATATTTTTAATATTTTAAAATATTACATATATATATATAATTTAGTTAGAAGATACATCAAGAGGTAGATTTTTTTGAATCATAGAGTCATATCCAAGAGTATTAATAAGCTGCATGACAAAGGTATTGTCAATCAGAAAGGTATTATCAATCAAGCAGCTATGGGAAATGTAGGACTTTATATTAGTCCTGGAAATATGTTATACCTTTATTGTAGGTTACCAAATTATCCAAGGAAGATTATACCAATTTATTATTCTCCAGAAGTGGAAACTCTAAAAATTTAACTCTCCCTTGAAGTTTGCATATGCTCTCAGCTTATTCTATCACATTAGATGATCTTTATTTAACAGATACACTTAACTTGTATTTCCCAATGAAGAAAAGGGAATAACTAAGGCAAGTATTGGTTATAAATTCCTGTTCTAGAACCTATTCTTTTTCAAATTTTTAAAATGTTTTTATTTATTTTTGAGACAGAGAGAGACAGAGCATGAGCAGGGGAGGGGCAGAGAGAGAGGGAGACACAGAATCTGAAGCAGGATCCAGGCTCAGCTGTCAGCACAGAGCCAGACGTGGGGATTGAACTCACAGACTGTGAAATCATGACCTTAGCTGAAGTTGGATGCTCAACCGACTGAGCCACCCAGGCACCCTGAACCTATTCCTTATAATACCGTAATAAGACTTTTATACCAGTGACTTGTTACACAAAACTAAAATTTAGTTGAAAAGACTAAACCTATACAATGTAATGATTGTTATATATAATTTATTAAAATATCATAAAATATAAATGCACCAGTGTATTTAAAAATATGTATATACAACTAGAGTATGGTTCTGGAATTAAATACCAATTTTTCTTCCTTAGTATTTCAATGTAACATTGATAATGAATATCTGTCTCAGTATCTGTTTTAGTCCTAGTCCAAAATGTTGTTCTTTTACTGTATTTATTATTATTTTTTTAACCTACATTCCAGATAGGTCAACCCAAATCTTATTTTTTCTTAATATCAATGCAAACATGCATGCTTATTCATGGATAATTACCATATTATTTCAGTCTATGATCTTGCATAGTTTTTATGCTTTTGTAATACATTTTATTAAAATTCTTTCTAATTCTGATTTTTCAATTACAGATGCTCAAGATAGGTTTTTCCAGAACTAGATAAGAACTACTTACAAGATCAGTACCTAGTTCCTGGAGTCACTTCAAAGGAAAGCATAATTACCAAAGAATTCATAGTATGGGGTTTGAATAAGATCAGAAGTCAATAAACAGAATCAGATACCAAAGGCTATAAGGTAACTAGTGGGTAAATTAGGTTAGTGGTATTAGATAACAGAGGAATCAAAGAATGAGATGTTTCAACCATAAGGGAACAAAGATAAAGAGTGATTTATATATCAGTAAAATAGATTTTTATTAAAATATCAATAAAATAGGTTTTTTAGAACAAATACCTATTGTCCACTGCAACTCTCAGTTGAGCATGGAAGATAGGTTTAGACACACAACTTAGAGATTTGGAGAAAGATCTTTAAAGACCTAAACTAAGAGATATAAATGTTTCCAGACAGAGAGCTTTTTGAAGTCATCCTTGCACACCTCCAATCATATGGTTATTGTATATATAAAAAACAAAATAATGTTCCACATAGATAATCAAGGTATAATTTCCAAGCTGCTTCACTGTGTTTACTATACATAATTCAGACCTAACATCTTTGAACCCCAGACAGAAATTTAAAGTTAGTCTACATTACTCAGGATGCAAAATTATTATTAATTTCCTAGCAATCACATCTAAGGACAATTATCAAAAATTTCCTAAAAGAGTTACATTTTAGCATTCCGTATTAAAACTCACTGGTCTGACTCTGGAATTAAGTGCGGGCTTGTTTATCGAAATATATTATTTCTAAAGGCATAATGGCATTAGTTATCCTCAAAATAGCATAGGAACTGAGTATCACAGATGAGTTATTGTATTTATTTTGCTGTTAATTAGTGCTACAGGGATTCAAAAATGATATTTTGATATAATTAACAACTAAAAACAATTACTTCTATGGAAAAAAATAGCATATCATTACTACATCACTACTTCTTGGTGGATATCTCAACTAAAAAGCTGAAAGGCAATAGTAAAATATTAAGTGAATGTGAAATCATACAGTGAAATAAATATTGATTCAAATGTTTCACTTCAGTAGAAGAAGACAAATTGGGGTAAAATATCATTAGTTTATTTTGTTTATGTAGTTTTTCTAGATTTCTGAAAAACATAAATATCACACATTGAACTCTAACATAGGTAAAAATAAAATACATTTTCCACTTTGGGAAAACACTTTTTTTTTATTTCAAGGAAATTATCAGTATGAGTTAATTAGTAGAAGTAATTACATAAATAGGAGTAGCCAGAAAAACAAAACAAAACAAAACAAAAACTAATTCTCAACTCCGGGTTATTTTCTCTCACAGGTGTTGAAATAACCAGTATCCAATTCTTAAATCACCCAGTCATGTCAATTATTTATTTCTTTGATGGATGCTCTTTACTTGGTCTCACCTATTCTGAGTACAATGAAACAAATAGGACTATATTCACACATTTGATATATGCATAAGGATTAAGCTCCAATTTCAATAATATCAAATGATAATAGCATTACTTAGTTTTCAATAAAATATAAGCACAAATTCTTACAGTCACTTAAAACTGAGTTTTAAGTCATTACTCTAACATTTGGATAGCATCACCTCAAGATAGGTTACACAAACACATTCAAAAGTGCTCATAATTCTTACTTAAGTAGAATAGAATCTAATGCTCAGAAAATATTTCTGTTTCTGCGTAAAGCCATAAAAAATTAATGAGAGGATCTAAGATGGATCTGAAATTCGAGGTGCCATGATATCAATCACTCTTTATTGTTTGAAAGTTAAAGTCCCTCTGGGGGCCAAATAATAAAGGAGAAAAGGGAAGACCAAGAGAAAAATAGGAGGGTTGCAAACCCTGTCAATGGTGCATATGTTCCCAGTTACCAAGTCTGTAGCTCCCATTTCAGTCTTCAGTGCTTAAGGTCAGTGTATGACATAATGTCTCTCCATCAAATACTGTCAGTTTTCCTAAAAGTTTTCAGAATGAGCTGGAGAGTCATCAAATGCTTTTCCTAATGTACAAGTTATTTAAAAGCTTATGATTTTGGAGTGAGTATACTAAATGGTTCTCAAGTAGGACTCCTATCCGAAAGATTCTTTCTTTCTTTTTTTTAATGTTTATTTATTCATTTGAAAGAAAGACACACACACACACACACACACACACACACACAGAGAGAGAGAGAGAGAGAGAGAGAGAGAGAGAGCTGTCAGCTTAGAGTCCCACGCAGGGTCTGATCTCACAAGCAATGAGATGACCTGAGATGAAATCAAGAGTCAGGGGCTCAACCAACTGAGCCACCCATGTGCCCCCCAAATGTTTCTTAAAACACTTATTTAGCCTTTAAAAGCAAAAGATGCTTCTGAAGTAATTTACACTTGTTATATTAACTGACTAACAAAACATTTTTAAGTGGATAAAATCTCCACTTGTTAAAAAAAAATTAAACTTTCTTTCTAGTGAGATATTCTACAGATAACTTCCATTTTCGTTCCTCAAGTGCCTTGATAATGTCTTTAGAGATGCTAGTTAACATGCTTCTTATTTATTCCCAATGGCAATTTTCACTACCCCCCAAAGAATTATATAGCTTAAAATTTTTAAGTTATTTCAACATTTTTAATTACAATTGATGCCTATGAAAGTATAGAAATTATTTTGACCTTAATTACATAATTCAGGCAAAAATATAAGAAACAATTATTCTTGATAAAGTATAGAAAATATTCTTGATAAAATGAGGATTCTAGCTACCATGACATGTAAAAAATATTGGTAGATCCAGAAATGCAGCTAAGCAATTATATTTGAATTATTTTTCTTTCATTAAAATATAATGCTTCAAGGAGTAGAAAGTAGTCAGAAACTTTTAAAGAACAATAGTCATGCCTCATCATGTCTTTGTCCCCAGTGAATATATGGACACACTCAAGACACAAACGTATATAAACATACACAGGTACATATATATGCACACACTTATCTTTCTCCTCCTTTAACCTTATTGTATTATACATCATTAAGTCTAATTTTATGCTTGTGAATAACACAATTCATTCCGCTAATGTTTAGTGAATGCTTATTCTATGATAGGCATAATTCTAGACAATGAGGAACAGAACAGACAACTTATGATTAGAAATGTAATTCTCCAACATAGTCAATGTTCAATAATATTGAAATAATGAGGGCCCCTGAGTGGTTCAGTCAGTTAAGCATCCAACTCTTGATTTTGGTCCAGGTCATGATCTCAGGGCTTGTGCAATCCAGACCCAAATAGGGCTCTATGCTGACAATGTGAAGTCTATTTGGGATTCTCTGTCTCTCTCTCTCTCTCTCTCTGTCCCTACCCTACTCGCTTTCTCTCTCAAAAATAAATAAATAAAAACTTAAAAGTAGAAATAATAATTTTCCATGTATTTTATTGTGGCTTTTTTGGTTGAAATAGCACCTAACTTATAACAGTTTTTTAAAGGGAGAAGGATTTAAGACACGCAATTGAAAAGTTCAAAGATTGATTTGAATTAAGACCCAGCTGTATACAAGATTTTGACTGTTATTTTTTTTTTTCACCTCCAGAATGAATGCTTTCCTCTTTATGTAAGTTCCTTCCACGGAAGGCTTTATCTACATGTCAGGAAAGATCGTAGTTGTTAGCCCCAAGCCTATATTTCTATTGCTTTGTGAGTCAAAGAATGAGAGATATTTTCTCATTTAACATTATAAATCTTAGGAAAAAATCTTGCGGTAGACCATCCTTCAACCAATCACTTTGGAAAAAATTATCTAATTGACTGTGTCTGCATTACATGTCTGCTGTTGTGGAGGCAGTAGAGGGGAAGAAGGAGATTGAGGGACAGTCCCTTCAAATTGTAGACATAGATTTGCCATAGGAAAAAATGCTCAAAAATTAGACTAAGTGAGGAATGTTTGCTGGGCACAAAATAATAGTCATTCTGTATGGTAATTTTCAGCACAATTGAGATGTGATCATTTGCTTGTTGGTTATTCACTTAAAGTGCATACCTCATTGCCTTTTCATGATCTCCTATGTAAGTGCTATTATAATTATGCATTCCCCAGGTTTAGCTATTGACTGGTAGTCTTCAGAAAACCCAATTCAAATTGCTTCTGATATTGCAAATAAAAGTTATATAATTTGATAGTCAAATACATATTCGTTATCTAAAACTACCATAGAAATAACTGTAAATGTGAAATAATTTCTGGGTATGAAGAATAGAAGCACGTTGAGGAAAGGATGGGGAAATATCTAGTATTTTTAAGACCAATTATTATGTACTGGGTCTCAGTCTGGGCAAATATTTTACATTATGTCACCAATTTCTGACAATTCCCTCATGAGAGATACATTGCCACTTTAGTTTTCAAATGGGAAAAGTAGATGTGGACAGGCAGACATCTAACACAGATTAACCTGACTCTCAATTCCACATTTTTTTCTCCATACAAAAGAGTGTGTTTAAGAACAAAAGTCTAGGGGCACCTGGGTGCCTCAGTTGGTTGAGGGTCTGACTTTGGCTCAGGTCATGATCTCATGCATGGTTCATGAGTGCGAGCCATGTGTTGGGCTCTGGGCTGGCAGCTCAGAGCCTGGAGCCTGCTTCTGATTCTGTGTCTCCCTCTTTCTCTGCCCCTCCCCCACAATGCTCTGTCTCCCTCTTTCTCAAAAATGAATCAACACTAAAAAAAGAACATAAATCTATTTGAGTGTGCATGTGTATATGTGTGTGAGAGGGAGAGAGAGGGAAAGTAGAGAGAGAGAGAGAGAGGTCTCAGCTTCAGAGTTCCCAGTGTCATCAGTGGGTTTCCTTGACACTAACAGCTCAATTTATTTTTCTGCCTAATCCTGCTTCCCTCACTTCCTTATGAGTGTTATTCCTAAAAGCATTCTTCAATAAACCACTTGTGTGCAAATCTCCATCTCAAACTCTGTTTCCCAGGAAACCTAACTTATGTTAGTTGGTGCTAAGAGTAATCCTAAAACGCAGAATCTAAGAAGCACTTTGAAGCTGAATTACCTGCTGGTTGGTTGACATAAAGAGGACCCTATTACTGGTAAGTGGAGCACGGAGTAGTGCCTTGCACAAAGTAGCAGTTCAGCTCTTACATCTCTTCCTTGTGGTTTAACTGGTATAATACAGCAGCGAAAGGAAATGTGATGGAAGGTGCAATATCTCAGGCATTCGAAAGATCTGAGGGAAGTAATAATTATGAGAACTATGACATTAAATGTCGTTAATGAGCTATGGATGCACTAAATAAACACAATGGAAGGCTGAGGTTGATTAATCAACACTGTAAGAATAAATATAAAAACTGACAAAGGCTAAATGTGGTAGATATAAATAGATGATCATACATGGAATCTAGAAGACAGCAAAAATTCAGGATCGGGCCTAGGGTAGACATTAAGAATAGCAGAGCTCCAGAGACAGTGAAATTCTCAATGCCAGAAAGTCTGCTATGCCAGAATTATGTCTTGAAGGAGCACCCTGATGGTGAAGGAGTGGGACCCAGAAATAAGAGGTGGGGGCGGCTGGGCTTATGCACTCAAAATATTGAATTCTCAATTTTCCCTGAACACCTGGACCTGTGGAAGCATTGTTCTCTTCCTGGTTAAAAACTTTTGCTTCCTCTGCATTGCTTGGAAATAATGTAGAGGAATCTGTTTTGTTAAACAAATGAGCCCTCAAAATCTTCCTCCTCTTCTAGACACAAGATCAAAAACTAACATTAAGTCTAAATGTGATCTAGTCAGGGAAGTGCTGTGTCTTCTAGGAAAAGAAATGAACCACAAATAATCTATCGAACCTAGTCAAAATATACTGGGATGCATAAAGCAAACTACCCAAAAATCATTTTGTTTATTTAATAAAAGTCAACTTTTAAATTCATCAAGTTAACTCAACTTTGTTCCTATTTCCTTGGAGGAAGAAGCATTCCAACAGTATTTTCCCAGAGAGGATTGAATTGGAAAGACCTACTAAAAGAGATAATCATGAAGGAACATATAGGAGAAGATCTTCCTAGTTGCTACATATTTTCTTTTTCCTGTTCCTTGGAAGCCCGATAGTTAATGATTGTTAATCAATCCAAGTTGCTCTTGAACTAGGCTTGAAGTGATGGCTTCCAGGACATATGATTATCAAATGAGCTATTCTCTGGCAATCAGGGTTTTAGTCAAGTAAGCTGTGTAAAAAATGCATATAACATGGATAAAAACTTAAGTTTTAAAGGCCACAGTTGATAAAAATTGATAATACCTAAAGTACTTATAAATTTTCAGCCTTCCAAGTAGTTTTGGATTTATAGACATAAAAGATAGTCATGTTCATAGTTTTAGAGTTTCTCATATGCCATATTGTTAACTACACGATGACTTTAATGTTGTCTTGGTTGGGGGAAAATATCTGAAAGAGAATAATCATTTATAAATAATTGCATTCAATTTTTACAGACATGAAAATGAAGATGGGTTCTGTGAGTTCCAGTTAGCACAAGATTATACACCTTTCAGATCACCCATAGTAATCATATTTTAATTGTAACACAAAGTGAATAGCTTTTATTCTAATAGGAAAAGCACTAGATGCTAATGAGCATCACGTAAGTATACTTGATGAGCTCACATTTTCTAAACGAAATTAAGTCTTTGGTTAGTTCTTCCAGTAACTTTTCTTTGTTGAAAATTTGGGCAAGTTATAGGAATAGGGAAGAAATAGGAAAATAGCCAAAATTCATGATGAGAAGGATGGAGGAGTTGCAATTCAAACCAATGTCCCTATGTGATGGTCTTCTTCCTATGTAAAATGAATATGGGAAAAGCATTTCTATGAGCAAGTTTTAGAATTAGTGAATTTTCATGGAAGGTAGGAAGATGCTGATCATTTGGACCCATTTATAAAATAGCACTCAAAAACAGTAAGGAAAAAATGAAAGTAATATTAATTACCTTTGGTAATAACAACTACCATGGCAGATTGATATGGCCATGACTCATTAGATGTTTTCCAAAGGTGAAAGTTATCATAAATTTCACCTACAAATGTCTATATTTATAATGAAACCATGATTAAGCATGTTTTTTCCTTCTTCACAAAAGTTTCTGCTGTCCTAAGCTTGCTTAATAAAGCCTGGGAAATGCTTAATAGGTTTATGACTCTGAAATTCCTGGCTTGACTGCCCTTGTAGTGAATAATAGTCAGAACCAGTTGAATTATCCTCTTTTCTCACTGGATAAATAAAGTATAAAACAATTTTATCAGCATCTCCAGAGACCAGTGACCTTATCATTTTGGACTTTATCACTTTCCTCAGTCTCTCTAAAGATAATTTTGTTTTCCAAATTACCTCACTAAAGTTTCCAGAACTTTTACTACAGTTGGTTTCCAAGTAAAAAGTTTGTAAAAGGAACTACAGTAGGAGTATCACAGCAGTATAATTCAGTACCTTCTGCCTTCCCCCAGCACCCACCCCCCGAAATCAAAGGCAAACAGAGGACAATAATAAGTACAAAAACAACACCAAGACTACCAACCTTAAAACACCGTTTTCAGTGAAAATACATTGTTTATAAAAATGTAAATTGATACATTTACAGGGGAATTTGGCAACATCCACCAAAATTTTAAATATAAATACCCTTTTGGCATGCCTGAGTGGCTTAGTCAGTTAAGTGTCTGACTTCAGCTCAGGTCATGATCTCACTGCTCACGAGTTCGAGCCCCCTGTAGGGCTCTGTGCTGATAGCTCAGAACCTGGAGCCTGCTTTGTATTCCGTGTCTCCGTCTCTCTCTGCTCCTCTCCTATTCATGCTGTCTTTCTCTCAAAAATAAATAAACGTTAAAAAATTAAATATATACATACATACACATATATATATACACATACATATATATATACACATATATATACACACACATATATATATACACACACACACATATATATATAAATACCCTTTCAAATGAAATAGCACTTAAGCTAAGAATTTATATTGCTATTACATGTATACATGTAACACAATGTATATACGAAATTAATGTTAAAACTTATTTATAACAAAAAGTTGAAGTAATTCAAGTGTTCATCAAAAGATGAAAAGTTATGACGACCCCCAATTTTTATAATGGGCATGAAATCTTTAAGTGACAAAAACAAAAATTAGAACACTGTACTTTCATATAAAAAAAAAACCTGCTTATATGCAGAACCTCTAGAAGTTCACTCATACAATTAAGGAAATTTCGTGGAGGTTTCGGGGATTGATAGGTAGGAGAAGTCTGGTAAAACTAAAGCAGTGGGTCTCAACCAGGGGCAGTTTTCCCCCAGGGAACATTTCACAGTATCTGAAGACAATTTTGTCATAAAATGGGAAGACGTGTTTCTGGTATCTAGGAGGTGGAGACCAGAGATGCAGCAAATCATCCTAGAATGTAGAGGGTAACCAGCACAAGAAATTATCCAGCCCAAAATGTCAATAATGCCAAAGTACAGAATGTTACACTGGAGTCAGTAAATTTCTTTATACCTTTGTATACAATTTTTCTTCTTATATTTCAAAAATTAAAACTATGATAACATTCTAGTCTTCAACCCCTGCATTTTCCAATATAATATTATATTAATAATACTCATAGATACAATAATTAAGTGGGGAATTGGCAAGTAATTGTCAGTTTTGCAGAACTTTTTTTGTTAGAACAGTACCCTACCTTATGTGGCACACATGAAATAATTTAAGTCTCATTTTGGACTTACTTAGGGAAGCAATAAAAAACAAATATTAGTGCTATAGAAATATCTATCAAAAATTATGAACAAAATGTGTTTTTCAAAATTGGAATTTTAATATTTTAATATGTTCATTACTGTGTATGTTAGATTGGTTTATCTTAGATAAAGTTGGCCTTCACTTTTATTCTCAACTAACATGAGAATCTAGGCTTAAGCAAATTCTACATGGCCCATTAAATAGCAAGGATTTGGTGTTTGACATACATCTTATCTAGCATTCCACTCCTTTAACAACACTTGGTCTGTTCTTGGATGAAAGAAAATAGTAAGAATGTTCATATTCTTCTTCTTTTTTTCCCCATGTTTCAAGTTTTTATTTAAAGCCTAGTTAATTAACATATATAATGCTCATATTCTTTAACAGGCAGCTCAGTGAGTCAGTCTTCTCTTGTGGATGTCAAGGTTAAGTCTATCACTGCCAGATCCTTTCACAGAGTGCAGCAGTTTGAACCAGCTTTTTTTGCTATAGCTATGGGGACATTTTGATGTCAAACCCAAGACATTATTTTATAACCAAACATTGTGCATAATAGATATTCCTCATCAGGAATGAAATGGAAATCAGGCATGTTATACAAATCATTCAAAAGTATATTGGCCTTAATAGAATTTGGGTAAATATGGAGACTCTTATACTTTAATATCAAAATTACCAACATTCTTTGGTCCTAAATCCATAGTAGCCTTCCTTGTTAGCCCTCCTTCACTATCCACTCTAGTTTGTCAAAGTTATGGAAAGGGATATCTTATTCATGTTTACAAATAAACACAAGCCTCCATTTGCCAGGGACCTGACCCAGAACCACCACCATCACTTCCAAAGACCTTGGGTTTTGTACCAATCTAAAAGTCAATAGCAACCGAATGTAAAGTTCTCACCTATATATAATTGAGTTTCAAAGAAGAGAGTGTAGGGAAAATGGAAGAGATACAGTATTTGAATACTTAATGTTGGAATTTTTTTGAAAAGATAGAAGTCATAAGTACCCAAATTTATGAAGAACAGAAACATGAAATTAAAAGCAGATTACCCATAGTTGTATTTTAGTGGAATTGCAGAACACAACAAAGATAATCCTAAAATCATCAAAAGAAATATCATTATCAAGTAGCAGTTTTCTGAAGGACATTAATGAAAACCATAAGATAATGCAGAAATATTTTCAAAACCATAAGATAAAATAGTTATCAAACTAAAGCAGCATTCTCTTCTAAATATATACTGAACTAAGTATTCAAAAATTCAAAGGGAAAATGTTCAAAATACTGTAGGAACCTCTCATCAACAGTAAAAGAACTGATCAAGAGTGTACATCAAATTGGGGTTAACTGTTGATTTTGGCTCAGGTGACTTCAAGTCCTGTGCTGGGCTCTGAGCTGGTAGGGCACAGCCTACTTGAGACTCTTTTCTCTCCCTCTCTTTCTGCCCCTTCCTGCTTGTGCTGTCTCCCTCCCTCTCTCTCTTTCTCTCTCAAAATAAATAAATAAACTTAAAAAAAAGAGTATACAAAAAGAAATAAAATGAATCTAGAATGAAGATATGAGACACAAGAAAGATGAGTAGCAAAAACATTAATAAAAATATAGTTAATATAAAAATTGAACAAACATACGTCATTGTTTTTAGGGAAAAATACAAATTGAACTAAACTTTTGAAAAAATATATATATAAGATGTGAAGAGGGTAATTAGAGTTCAGTACTTTGAAATCATTTGATTAATCTGAAGGAAAATTGAGCTATTGATTAACACTATGCTTTGTTACTACATGATCAATAGTACATGTGACAAATAAAAACCAGAAATAGAAGTAATCACTTCCAATTTAATAGAACAGAGAAAAATGGAATAACTTTTTTAATTACTAAAGAAAATGGTAAAAAGTTGTAATATGGGCAAATCCAGTAAAAAGGACAAAATCCAAATATATTACCAATTACTATAAATATAAATTCACTAAACCATAGGTCAGCTAACTTTTTCTGTCAAGGGACAGATAGTAAATATTTCAGGCTTTGATGGCCATATGGTTTCTGTCATGATGATTCAATTATGTGCTTGTTGCATCAATTGGCAAAATATAAATGAGTGGGTGTGGTTCTTTCCAATATAACTCTATTTACAAAAACCAACTACCTGCCTCACTTGACCTGAAGGTCATAGTTGGCTCTATTGTTGGTCATAGTTGGTCATAGTTGGCAAGTTAAAAGAAAAATATTACCTCATTAGCTGGTTTTCTTTAAATTTCAGCTAAATGGTCTCTATAATAGAAAAATAAAAAAAAAATAAGGCAAAGAAAATTTGAAAATAAAAGAATAGAAAAAGGTCTGCCAAGCAAATGTTTTTAAAATGAAAAAGTTGCTATATTAATGTCAAACAAAGGAGACTTTAAGGCAAAAAAAAAAAAGAATACAGAATAGGACAAAAAGCTAGGCTAGAATGATATATAATTAAAATATGGATACAGCTAATAGCATAGTCTCAAATATATGTATGTCCATGTGTACATAAATAATAAAAATTGACCATCATAATGGAAGATTTTAATATATTTTTCTCAGTAACGGAGAGATGAGGTAGATATAAACTTAATAAGGATATGGAAAATTTGAGCAACACAACATTAATCTAAAGGACATGTGTGGTATCCTGCAGCCAACAATTAGAAAATTGATATCTTCACAAAAACATGTGGAATATATTTGAAAACTGTCACATGCAATGCCATAAAACAACTTCAGCAAATTGCAAAGCTTAGCATCTTAAAGATAAATTAAATATAGTGCAATAGATATGATAATGATAAATTGGAAAACCATAAACAATTAAAAATAAAACACACTTATTTATAATGCAAAGAAGTATTTAAATTTTAATTCAGAAAATAATTTAACAATGAAATAAAATATACCAAAAATGTATACCAAGTATACCAAATATATACCAAATTTTGTGGAGTATGAGTGAGCTGCAAATAAGGAGGGAAATTTATAACAATAAACACCTATGTTACAAATAGAGACTGAAATTAACAAAACAATTCAGTTTTAAAAGTTAGAAGAGAACAAACTCAAGAAAATTAAAAGAGGAAAATAAATATAACAGCTGAAATAACTGTTATAAACAAAATAATAGTACAGCTTAGAGGGTTAACAAAGCCAGAAATTGGTTCTTTGCAAAAACTGTTTGGTTCTACCCTGAAAGCAGTCCCTAAGGTAATTCTTCTACATTTTATGAGGGAATATGATCCCTGGGTACAAGAGTGAGGAGCCAGGGGACTGAAGCAGCCAAAGAGGAGATTGTCCTATTCAAATGGCCACAGAGCAGAGTAATTCATTCATTCCATAGACCATTTTCGAGAAGACTTATAAAGTGCATCTCAGAGTAGTACTTCCTGAAAGCGAAGGCACACAAGGAAAGGTAGACTTTCACTGGTTCCTATAGCCCTTGGCTATCAGCTTCGCACTTTCATCTTCCTTTCTCAGCTACGTATTCATAAGTACCATTTGTTGTCCTACCAACTCCCACAGCTCAGCAGGAAAGATAACCTAGAACAAGAGGCAGGAAGTGCCAACACCAAGGTACTGTAAGGTCAGAGTTGGTCAACTTCCATGGAGAGCTGGTCACTGTAGCAGCTGAAAAAAAAATGGCCCAAGACTCCAGAGACCATTTCAGGCCAAGAGTGTCTGAAGTGGTGCATAACAATTATCTGACATAATAATAAAAAGATCTTAACTCTAACAAAGTTTTATTCAATGAAGGTGAGATAAAAGCAAAAGCAAAAATATCAAAGAGCATTATGCCGATACATTTGAAAAATGAGCCAAATGCATAATATAAATTATTTTAGGTTTTAAAAAATTTATTTTTTTAAAGCTTACATATGCTTAAAAGGAAACTGAAAAATACAAGAAACAAAGAACAAAGTCGTTCATAATCACAAGCAGTTAGACTTCTTGGTCCCATGTGTGTATCTACACAACTAAGCATTTCAAAGTAATTAAAATCATACAGTTATGTGTCATAAAATGCATAATTTCTTAAAAATATATAATTTATTACTCAAAAGGAATTAGAAATGCTGAATAAAGTCATACCCATGAAAATGAATTACATCCACAGTTTAAAATCTATCCCCCAAAATCAGCTTTAACAAATAAAATATTCTAAACCAAATCCATCTATGTATCTCTGTGTGTATATATACACTAGGCATGGAGACTGCTTGGGATTCTCTCTCTCCCTCTCACTCTGCCCCTCCCTCACGCACACGTGCACTCTCTCTTTCTCTCTCTCTCTCTCTCAAAAAATAAATAAATAAAAATAAAATTTTAAAAAAGGAATATAAATTAAAAATAATCAATTAATGTTAACATTATTCAACATTAGTCAATCAGTTAATATCAATGTCAAGTCACCAAGAATGTAAAATCATTTCCTCTTTATCATGCATTGTCTCTAGTTCAGACCTTACCCCTAACAGACATGGGATCATAGAAGAGTTTAAAACCTGAATGTGTCACTTGAATCTATAATTCCCAAGTGGAAATCATTTCTCCTCTTTTGAATTTGCTCTTAGGAGGAAGATTTACATAGTGGGATTTTTCAAAATTATTTCCATGGTAACCAGCTATAATGATGCTCATCTAGAAATATTATGCCATATGCTTGTGTAGAAATTATACATTTAATAATACATACATAGAGAATATACAAATATAAAGACTAATAATAAAAATATTCTTAATTTGTTTAGACACCAAATTTGCCTTAGAAAAACAAATAAACTTAAGTGAAAATATCTGCAAACTTTCTTTACTAGGAAAGTTCTAGAAAAATCTTTATCATAACCTCTCCTCCTCCAATAAAAAAAGGACTCTTTAAAGAGCAATAGTTGAGAGACAAAGAAATAAAAATTAAAGTATATCTGAAGGCTTGACAATACCTCTCTGTAGCAAAGAATTTGATCTCTTGGCACTGGGAGTTTCAGTAACAAACAATTAAAATACTCATTGTAATGTACAATCGGTTTATTAAAAATCTACTTCAGGGATTTATTGTACCCCTCAGGATTTGCAGTGAACTTTCCACTCTTCATTGTTATTCAGACTATCAGGCTTTGGGGGACAATCAGTTCATTAGCTGGGTTTAGGAAATGACCCTCATGTCACCTTCTTTGTTTGGTTTTGCAAAGGTCACTATGCAAATGTGCATGCTTTACACCAAGATAAGCTCTGAGAAAGGGCTGGAATCTGACATGTCTTGTGGCTCTGTGACAAGTTCTGACCCTTCTTTCCCCAAAAAAGCCCTGCACTTACAAAGGTACTTACTTTGAGGGCACAAAAATGTAAATAGAACAAGTCAGATTGCACCTAAGAAATAAACATAGGTAGAAATCCGAGGCCTTTTTTTCCATGATAATAACAAGATATTATAAATCGCAATTTAATACAAGAAAATTCATTTAAAATATCACTATTTGCACAGTTTTTTTCGTAAACATTCAAAACATGACCCATTTATCTTAGCCCACAGGACAAATTTAACTGAGGTAATCTCTTTCTTATAGGAAACCATAACCTATTATATGGCTTCTCAGCTGATGAGAGCAGATGAACAGATGAAAACAGTAAATGAAAATAGAAAGTGTGTGCTCTTTCTGAACTAGTGATATCACTGTTTTGATCTACAATGGCAAAGTAAAATAAAGTTATTGAAGTTATTTAGAAAATTCAGGCCTGTAAGCCTCAAATCACTACTTCCATCCAAAATTACCTTTCGAGAGTAAAAATGTACACTTCTGTCCACATTTTCAGTATAATTCCACAATGTGGCTTTTAATTTATAAAGTATAAAGTATATCAGAATAATTGGCTTGATGGTTAACACCAGCAACAACAAAATAATAACACATTTACATCAGAACTGATCAAATGGGTTTAGAAATAGCTTGGGGCGCCTGGGTGGCGCAGTCGGTTAAGCGTCCGACTTCAGCCAGGTCACGATCTCGCGGTCCGTGAGTTCGAGCCCCGCGTCAGGCTCTGGGCTGATGGCTCAGAGCCTGGAGCCTGTTTCCGATTCTGTGTCTCCCTCTCTCTCTGCCCCTCGCCCGTTCATGCTCTGTCTCTCTCTGTCCCAAAAATAAATAAACGTTGAAAAAAAAAATTAAAAAAAAAAAAAAAGAAATAGCTGAAACATGAGGAAACAAAGTGGATTCAATTAAAGCATGACATGAATGATTAGAACAATTTTTTAAGAAGTGATTGACTATCTCCATGTTTTTTGTTCTAACTTGTAAAACATTTGGAAGATGAGATCGAGAAAGGAATAGGGACAGTTTGAGACATTTTTTCAACTATTGAGAAAACTTTCAGATATTCAAAATAGTATAAAGAATATTACTACAAAATCTACATACCAATCCTCAGTCCAACTTGAGAAAAACTTTATAATAATTCAAACCCCTTCTCCCTAATCACATCTTCTTCCTTACTGCTTTTTCTCCTAAATCAATCACTACACTGCATTTTGCATATATTATTAAATTATTGGATTATTATAGATCATCTTACTCTGTTGTTTAATTATATTAACCATGAATGTATTAAACTAATAATTACAATGATAAACACATATATCTTCTTTTTTCTAAATAAAATATTTCTCTAACAAATTGACTAGATCATTTATGTATTTAAATTCAGAGTATTATGTAAATAAACCTATTATTAAATAAAGGATAAATTTCCATCTGTAAAGTCTATATAAATTTGTTGATTGTTGTAATATGAAACTTCCATGTGGGTAATTTTCACCAGAGTGGTGGTGATTGATTGAGAGATGCCAACAGATACAAGCAAATGGCACAAGTACTTTTTTTTTTAATTGAGATATAATTGACATAAAATATCCTATTAGTTTCAGATGTACATCATAGTGACTTGATATTTTTATATATTATGAAATGATCCCCATGATAAGTCTACTAACCATCTGTCATCATATAAAGTTATTATAATATTACTGACTGTATTCCCTATGCTGTACATTATATCGTCATGACTTATTTATTTTATAACTGGAAGTTTGTATCTCTTAATTCCATTCCCCTGTTTTGCCCACCCCCTACCACCCACACCCCAACCAACAGTTTGTTTCCTATATCTGAGTCTTCTGTTTTGTTTTGTTCATTTTGTAGTAGACAAGAATTTACCTTTTTGAAAACTGACTATGAAGAAAAAGTCATATTCCCTCTCTTAGAAAGACAAGTATCCTTGGCTTTTAAGTCCCAACAGAGCACTCATGACATGTCTGGACCTGGTAAAGTCCCCTTCAGACCTTCTGTCTGCTCTTTTTTTCTAGTATTCTCCTGACCCCTCCTGACCAGTTTCAAGACTCCCTTTGCCTTCTATTCCAGGGACAAGGAACTAGTAATAACTCCAGCATATTCCACAATAGTTTGAACAGAATGAGTGAATGTAGGGTCAATTTCTCAGGGTCAGTTACTAAAAGCACATCCTTCTATTGTTCCCCTGCCTGATATATATTTCTGTTAGGCAGAATATAATGTTATATGCATTTTAATAATTGCATGTCCTGATAGCTAGAGTCTATATAGAGAAAAGAAGACTGTCTTACAAGGTGAATAATACAAAATATATTAAGCCCTTTAATAGACTTTATTATGAATTGACAACTTTAAATGGCATATTGCAATGTTTATTTAAATAAAAAATTGCCTGAGCGTCTCAGTCGGTTAAGCATCTGACTTCAGCTCAGGTCATGATCTCACAGTTCGTGAGTTCGAGCCCCACGTTGGGCTCTGTGCTGATAGCTCAGAGCCTGGAGCCTGCTTCAGATTCTGTGTCTCCCTCTCTCTTTCTCTGTCCATCCCCTGCTGGTGCTCTCTGTCTCTCAAAAATAAATAAATGTTAAAAAAATAAATAAATAATTGCATACATTTTGCTCTTCCATTAAAAAAAAATTAATGTTTTTATTTATTTTTGAGACAGAGAGAGACAGAACACAAGCAGGGGAGGGGCAGAGAGAGAGGGAGACACAGAATCCGAAGCAGGCTCCAGGCTCTGAGCTGTCAGCACAGAGCCCTACAAAGGGCTCGAACTCATGGACCGTGAGATCATGACCCGAGCCGAATTTGGACGCCTAACCGACTGAGCCACCCAGGCGCCCCTGCTCTTCTATTTTTAAAAACATTGTGTTTTGAGCAAATGTAGAGTATTTTGCTTTCTGATTGGGCAGATAAGATAGTTTTTCTTTCTTTTGAAGAAAATAAATCCAAATCTGCCAAGCTAAAATGAACCCCAATGACTTGTGCAAAGAATTACATGTTTATCTCATAAAGCATTCACTATCTAAAGATAATTAAGAATTTATTTCATTGAGGAAAATGCAGAACTTTCTAATTTTCTGATCTTAATCACACATCAACACAATCACTTCACTGTTGAATAAAAGAGTATGAGGGTAAAAGAGCACATGAGAAGATTGGATGGCAGGAGAAATTGAACATTTAGATGTGCCAGAGTAGTTTGGGTTATACTGCTTAACAAACAGCCCACAAATCTCCGTGTCTTAAAACACAAAAACCTTACTTCCTGGGGAGGGTGCTTCAGGTCTTGGCGCACTTACTTAGGATAACTGACCTGCGTGTGATCTTTCAGCTCTGTGCCTCCATATGGAGCTGTGATTTCACTAACCACTGCAGCTGGGCAGGGGAGAGATGGAGAGTCATGTACCAGCTTATAAATGCATCCACTAAGAAGTAATACTTCTTAGTTTTGTCCACATACCTTTAGCTAAAGGAAGTCACATGACCATTTCTAAATTTGAGGGGATAAGTGTGATCCTAATTCATGCCTGGAAGGAGGTAAACTGAAAATAACAGGGAGCAGTACTAGTGTCTATAATACCAGACTTCAGCACTCTAGCTATCAATACAGTCTTTGGTAGAACTGAATAAAGCTCAATGAAAAGAAAGAAAGAAATTGCAGCAAGTATCAGGTAGCAACTCATGTTCCATTTTGAAGATCCAATTCAAGTGTCACCTATTGGCGATGTTTTCTTGACCCACCTAGGAAGATTTAGTTCCCTATCTTTACAGTATATTATTAAAATAACATTTACTGTATTATGTAATCTATTGGTTTCCTCCATATGACTATGTGAGAGAGGAAATGACTTATGAACTGTAGTGCATAAGGCAATACTTGACATATGGAAGCTGATAAAATAACAAGGAACAGGAGGAGATGAGTTGGATGAAGAGAGGGCAAGGTTAGGAAGGAAGAAAGGAAGAATGTGCTTAAGACAGTCCTACTCTGCAATGATAACATTCTCACAGATGTGCTACTATGTCTTTGGATTTCCTCCACATAGTAATTGTCAAAGCAGTCCAAAGTAATGCTACAGTATATGACAGAGGCTGATGATTGGGTACCAATATCCATTCTGCTCTTCTCTCTTCAGTAATAGAAATTTTAATTTTAGAAAGGCTTATGCTAAAGACTTTATTTCCTAGTCTGTCTTTAAGGTAGGTGTGGTGAAATGGTTAAGTTCTTATGAATGAGGGAGGAGAGAAAGGTATATGAGCAATTTCCTGGTCATAGGTTTAAAATGAAATTTCGTGCCCCTCCTCCCCCCACTGTTCCTTTCTCCCTCCTGCTAATATTGCTAGAGGACCCATTTAAACTTCAAGGTGAATTTGCAGGCTAAAGATGGTAAAACAAGAAAGAACCTAGATCCCCAAAATTGCAGCTACAAAACAGGCCACACACTGCTTAAGTCTGGACAATTACTGAGAAAGAAATTCATTTCTATCATACATAGTAGTTATTTGCTCTTAACTTAGCAGTCAACTAATTCTGCATCCTTCCCAATACAGAGTTTAATATGTGTTTAAAACATCCATATACCAATGCACATTTTTTCTTCTAGTGCTAAGGCATCAACTTTGCAGTAGAGATACAGTCATAGGCAAGTTGAGATATAACTACTGTAATTATAGATAAATGTTTCAGAAAGAACAATAGAACAGAGAAATCATTTTTTGTCCCATCTTAATATCACAAAAACTATAGAAAGATGTAACTAAATCAGAGCCCCTGAGATAAGCAATCTAAAACCTTTGTGGAACATGCTTAAAATCTGAGTTATCTGATTAAAAGCATTCATAATTAATCCTAAATAAAAATTAATAAGATGTCATGGTTTTGTTTTTGTCAACCTCTCCTGTATGAAATTGAATTGGTGCTATGGGAACATTTCATTCACTGACTTGGCCACACAGACCATTAAGATTCATCATATTGTTGGCAATTTTGCCCTTTTAGTAGCAGCTGTATGATTTCATTGAGGGCATTGCCACATTAATAGTCTCACATGTGTGAAAATTTGCATGAAATAAGCAGTCATCAGCAATTATGATTTGCCAGGAAAAGATTCTTTAAACTCTTCTCAAAGCCAATGACAGATGTATGTTCTCTGATTTTAGGATCTAATTTACTGTAGTGCTGGGCAGCAGTGTAAGGAAAACATATTGCGTATCTTGCAAATCAGTTCACCTAGACGTCCGAAAGGCAAGGCTAACCAAGAGAATAAATGCAACAAATAAATCGGATGTTCTTATTCAACAAGTGTGAAAATGCTAAACTTCTGCTCCCAAGGGTGAAAGAAGACCAATATATATATATATATATATAAACATATATAAAAAGAGAGAGAAAGAGCACCTAAATGTTTAGTTCTTTAGAACAGAATAATAATAATAGAATGACCCAGAGGGCAACCTATAAAACTTAAATCATAAAGTCTACCTGCCTTGTAACATCACCTACAAAATATCCCATATTTATCATAGCCAACATGTCCAAGCTGTATTCATTTTCAGATAAACATGAGCTCAGGGAAAGAAATGGCTTTGAAAGGCTAAGACCTAAATCTGTTATTTTTCTTCAGCGGGATTGAGAATGCCTTTGGGCACTGCTGGTAGTGTTTGTTTGCTTTCATGGTTAAGAAAGTCCAAGTAATCCTTTCTGATTATATGTCAGGAGTGAAAGTACCATAATCAGATAGTACAGTTAAGAATTTTTTTTTCTACAGGAGGAGAGGGTTAAAAAAATATATTCATAAGTTTTTGAGCAGAACATTAGTAAGCTAGTTAGTACAACATGGTGTTGGTGTTGATTCTGCGTAAGTTTTGCACTGGGAAAATCTTAATTTTCCAATTCTCCCATTATATTATCTGCAAAGTGAAGGTAATACAAAGAGTTATGAATATTCCCCTAATACCACTTTTTAAGTTTTTTTTAATGTAAAGATTTTTGAAAAAATGAGAAAAAAGAAATAACTTTCTGGTGTCTGTTGTAACTTATTGCCATGGATTTTACTTGGAAGTAATCTGCATAACAAATTTCAATTAGGGGATATTTTAAACAAACCCTGTTCAATGACCAACATATTGTGACCCCAGTGTTTCACTATCATGTGTAACTGAAAGCCGCTTTGGTAAAATTTATTCTGACACAACAGCCAGTATTTACCTTAGCAGTGGGAAAAAGAGGTTAAAATTTGTAAGTAAAGAAGATAGCTTCTTTCTTTTATCTATTTATGCTAAGCCAATGAATGAGCACATCATAGTGCTAAAGAAGGACAGAACAAGACTCTATCTAGCAGGTTCTCAGTCTGGTCTATATAGACAAAGCCACTGAATTTAGTCCTATGCAGCTCTGGTAGAAGTTGCAATGATCCACAGATACTCAGTGTGCTAGTGAAAATAACGGCCCTCCAAAGATTTCCACATCTTATCCTTGGAATCTGTGAATATGTTACCTTACATGGCAACAGGGACTTTGTGAATGCAGTGAAGGATTTTGAGATGGGGAGATTATCCTGGATTACCTGAGTGGGACCAATGCAGTCACAGGCTCCTTATAAAAGTGAGGTAAGAGAATCAAAATCAGAAAGAGGAGATATGATAATGACAGTCAGAAAAGAGACTATAAATTAAGGTGTGTAGGTAGCATCTAGAAACTGGAAAAGTCAAAGATTGTCCCCTACAACCTCCAAAAGGAACACAGCTCCAAGGACACCTTGATTTTAGCCTATAAGATCCATTTAAGACTTCTAATATCTAAAATGTAAAATAAATGTGTGTTATTTCCCCTATTGAGTGTGTGGTAGTTTGTTATAGCAGCAATAGGAAACTAATATAGTCTATAAGAGAAAAGAAGGATGATCTCATTTGCTTTTTTCTTAAGAAGGAAACATGTTTTTATCAGGACCAAAAGTCATAAAACTTTCATGGTTTGTAGACAAGGCCTGGCTCTTTCCTACTGCCCTCGTATAGGCTCTTAGTCCTGTATAGCTGACTTACAGGAGTCCCAGAGTGTGCCCGATGCATGCCTAGCTTTCTCCAAACAAGCCTCTACTGTTGCATTCAGAGATGCAAGCCTGATCCTACTACTCCTGTCTTTACAATCTTTTGATATCGTCCCCAGAGCACTCAGGATGGAATGCACATAGCTGAATACATAAGATTCCTCCTGAAAATCCTCTCTGGCTTTGTCTCCGCCCTTCCCCTCCAGCTGTCAACAGACATTAGCGCACACACACAAACCTCTCTCTCGCTCTTGCTTGTGTGTGCGTGTGTGTGTGTGTGTGTGTGTGTGTGTAAATTCTGATATAGAATGTAGAAATAATTACCTAAACTTATCTCCCTTTTTGGATTTATATTGTTTTATAGCTTACTTCTAATTCTTCAAAATTAAGGTGTCATTTTCTCAGTGAAGCATCGATGTCTCATTATGACCATTGTAATGTAAATCCCCAATTTTCTCTTCCCACAGAACCCCTTACTTACATCATTATTATAAGGCATATCAATCCTGGCTGCAACAATGCATAAAGTGATTCTGGCTAGACAATTCTTTGAGAGCGATGATTGCGTCTTTCTCAATTATTAATTTTGTATTGGGCATCTCCCACAGTGTTAATAATCTATATGATCAACAAATATTGTACAAATGAATGAATGCAGTTGTAATCATGGAGAAGGTGCTATTCTTTGAGGGTAGTAATTATTTCTTGAGAGTTTGGTTGCTGTTTTTTTGTTTTGTTTTTGTTTTTGTTTTTGTTTTTGTTTTTGTTTTTCAGTACCAATTATCTTAATCCCTTCTTTAAACCTTGTGAGGGCCTCTGGCTGGGTCATTCTGTGGAGCATGAGACTCTTAATCTCAGGATTGTGAGTTTGAGCCACATTGGGTGTAAAGATTACTTAAAAGTTAACAAAAAAGTTTAAAATTAAAAAAAAAACCTCCTTGTGATAAAAAGCCCACTTTCTAAGACAATTTGTAAGGGAAAAGTTAGCTCTTGGCTATCTTCCAGATATTTTGTGTCTATAAATCAACCACAATGCCTTAACATGGAATTCTTCAGTCATCAGTATTATGTTTTATTTATTTAGTTAACTAGTTAGTTAGTTAATGTTATTTATTTTTGAGGGAGAGAGAGAGACAGAGCATGAGTGGGGGAGGAGCAGAAAGAGAGAGGGAGACAGAGAATCCGAAGCAGGCTCCAGGCTCTGAGCTGTCAGCACAGAACCCAATGCAGGGCTTGAACCACGAACCATGAGATCATGACCTGAGCCGAAGTTGGTCACTTAACCAACTGAGCCACCCAGGTGCCCCTCATTTATTTATTTATTTATTTATAAAAAAGCAATATAAATTCTTAGGAAGAGCCCACCAATAAATGTAAATGATCAAATGCATCACTGCAAATGTAAATGACTAGAAAACACGAAGCAAAGACATGTGGTCAGAACAGACTATGCTAATCTAGGAAATAATTTTGAAAAAGATTCATCGTTAGGGAATCATTGAAAAATACCTTAGGGCTAGTTTTATCCAAAAACAGGGGATAAGGATTTGGGGAATTGTATAAAGAAACATTCTTGAGTTGTAAGGGTCCTAGAAATGTATTAGCCACATTTATACAGAAAATATAACTTAGTTGGGAGAAAACAAGATGTGTGAAGGTGCGGTGAAAGATTGGATCTGGCTAGACTGAAGACTCTGAGTGGAAAACCTGAGATACATGGATCGACTTCTTGCCTATTATTATATAGTAAAAATTTAACTGTACCTTGTGACATTATTTAATCTTGGATACAAATAAAATTATTATTTCATTCAGTAATGAAAAATCAATTTGCCTTTCTTAAAAGACAAAACAAAAAACAAACAAGCAAACAAACAAACAAAAAAACAGCTCAGTAATACTATGAAGTACCTCCATAGGATATCACTCTCACATTCTTTTTTTTTTTTTTGGTGTTTTTTTTTTTATATGAAGTTTATTGACAAATTGGTTTCCATACAACACCCAGTGCTCATCCCAAAAGGTGCCCTCCTCAATACCCATCACCCACCCGCCCCTCCCTCCCACCCCCCATCAACCCTCAGTTTGTTCTCAGTTTTCAACAGTCTCTTATGCTTTGGCTCTCTCCCACTCTAACGTCCTTTTTTTTTTTTTTTTTCCTTCCCCTCCCCCATGGGTTCCTGTTAAGTTTCTCAGGATCCGCATAAGAGTGAAACCATATGGTATCTGTCTTTCTCTGTATGGCTTATTTCACTTAGCATCACACTCTCCATTGTGGTTTATATACACAATGGAATACTACGTGGCAATGAGAAAAAATGAAATATGGCCTTTTGTAGCACTCTCACATTCTTTATGCTAAAACCAAAGATCCTCTTTCTTCACCCAAATAGACTATGTAAAGTGGTATAATCAAAATCTTAGTTTTACTCTTTATGGGTAATTACAGCTTTTCTATTTGGAGGCAAGTAGATAATGTTACCTTTATCCAAATGTGTATTCATTCCATCTCAAACTTGTAGGGAAAAAAAGACTGGGAAAATTCCCTTAATGTCTATAGTGGGATCACTCCTATCAACCTGCAAACATGGTGAAATGTCTCCCATCTGAATAAAAACCCACCCTCAGTCAACATCCTCTTCCAGCCTTCCCACCAAGCATATCTGCTCTATAAAAAGCAAAAGTTGTCAAAAAAAGTTTATTCTAATTAACTCTATTTTCTTTTTCTCATTCTCCCATTGAGTCACTTCATTCCAATGACTCCACTGAAGGTTGAATGACCAAGTTGCCAAGAACTTTTGTCTTGCTGAAGCCAGTGTTCATCCACTGATCCCCATCAACAAAAATGACCACACCTTCCTTTTAGTAATACTTTTCCAGAGCATTAGACCCTCCTGGTTTTTCTCCAACTGCACTAGCAGATCTTTCTGAGTCTCATTTGCTAAATCTTTTTCATCTTCTCAACCTCAAAATGTTGAAATACCTTGGGATAGCTCACATTCTTAGAATAATATACTAGAACTCTCTCCTTGATTTTTTTTTTGTATCGTTTCTTTACGTGCACTCACATTTTATATGGTCTTACCTGGTTCTGTGGCTTTAAGTCCTATCTAAACCCATTTTGACTTTCTCCAGAATTCTATACGTAAAACCACTGTCTGCATCTCTACTAGAATTATAATAATAATAAATTCTTACAATGTACTGGAAATGATTTTTATATTTTTTATATGGATTAACTAATTTAATCATCACAACAACCTTAGGAAGCAAGACCTTTTATTTAATTATATTTAGTAGATCCAAATAAGACACAAAAATGTTAGGCCATGTCCAGTTAATAAGCAGCGGGGCAGTTAAACTCTAAAATTCCAATCTTAAACACTACTTACAGAAGTCTCAAGTTTAACATGTTCAAAACTGAAGTGTTGAACTTTTTATTTTTTTCCTCTCTAGTCTTTTCCATTTCTTTTAAAAAATTCCTGGTTAACTATCCTTGACTCACTTCTTTCTCTCTCAATCAATATTCAGCCCATCAGTCAAGGCTAGTCCACTTGATTTTTGAAACATTCCAAATTTGACTTGAAACCACCTCCTCTGCTACCACCCTATTTTGAGCCACCAAATATCTCTTTCTTGGACAATGTTTTGCCCTCACACCTAATTTATCTCTATATTCCATATTTCACCCTCCCTTTTGTATTCTGCCCACTGTCAGAATACCCTTTAAAATATCATACAATGATGGGGCGCCTGGGTGGTTCAGTTGGTTGGGTGTCCGACTTCAGCTCAGGTCATGATCTCATGGCTTGTGGGTTCGAGCCCTGCGTTGGGCTCTGTGCTGACAGCTCAGAGTCTGGAGCCTGCTTTGGATTCTGTGTCTCCCTCTCTCTCTACCCTCCTCCATTTATGCTCTCTCTCTGTCTCAAAAATAAATAACCATTAAAAAAATGAAAAAAAAATCATAAAATGACATCAATCAGATTATGTCACTTCTCAAAAAACTCCAATAGCTCGTTATTCAATTTCATAGCCTACAAGGTACTACTTAACCTACAAGTTGCTTATCTTACTAACTCCCTGTTTGTTCCAGCCTTCTTGATGTTTCTTAAACATGCTTTTTATGATTAACATTTACTGTCTTTTCACTTGATTCCTTAACTGGAAAACTACTTCAGATATCAATATGACTAGTCCATGGATAAGGGGAAAGTTTGTTGGACTTAAATTCCCTAGGAAAATACAGTTGGTGAAAGTTTATTTGTTCACTATATATATAGTGTGTGTGTGTGTGTGTGTGTGTGTGTGTGTGTGTGTGTGTAAAGCCAGGAGTTGTAAGAGTCATGAAAGTCTAAAAAGATAAACATATGCCAGCTCTCAAGGACAATACCTTGTATGAACAACATTTATTCACAACTCACCTTTGCATAATACAGTTCCTCAACAATATGCAATGACTTTTTTCTGAATAAATAATAGAGACATTGATTTTGTACTTTTTGGTCAACTTAGGGAAAACTATTAGAACAGGATCTCATAAAATGCAAAGGAATCCAACTGGCACCCATGAAATGTAAAGGATGTCAGTGCATGCCTATACTGTTGGGCAGAACTATAGCTAACAATCAAGACTACAAGTAGAAAAGGTACAGGTGCCATATTCAAGAGAATATGACAGGAGAAACATTGCAAAGCACTGGCAAGTAAAGATTAGTAATGTCTGTATTACAGTCATTTTTTTTTTATCCAATGACTTCATTTCATCTGCCAATATACACACATAAATGTTTGAGGCTGCAATTTTCATGTTTTAGGAAAATTTCTGATTTTGTGATTTTTTTGGTAGAAAAAAGAAGATAGTGAGTGATAATGAATAACTACATAATAGAATCTTTTGATTACAACAAATGCTATAGTAATTCAAATAATAACTTACAGTCTTCCACATTTAGCCTATGCATTTATTAAGCAGGATCATTCTTGCAGGAGTAGAGAATAAATCCAGGATTTGAATCCCCCAGAATCTTTTCAAAGTCCTTGAGTTCAGCACTCGTCAGCCATCTCAATCATTTATATCCATATCTATAATCTGTCATCTTTATCTGTATCTATATCTATAAGGTTGGGTGAAGGAAATAGCATATGGGAAATGTGGTAAAATATGAGATCAGGTATAGCAAAGAATGGTTCAAAATAAGTAGCAAAAAAAGAGAAATTTTTATTTGCAAAAGATACTTATACATCTAAAACATTGATCTCCTGGGCACACTTAGACACTCTCAGAGCTCCCCAGGGGATACAACACACAGTTAAAACAATACTGATATGATTAACATGTGGTCTTTAAGGTGAATAGCAGCAACAGAGGCAGCAGTCACTGTAAGCATTTATTGTTGCTCCTATGCACTACATATTGTGTTAGGCTCTAAGGAGATACAGATAAATATGAAATATGGTCAATGATATCCCAATGTAGCCATGCATTGCACAATTGTTCAGGATACTTGTAACAATGGAGATCCATCATTTATAGTGTTATGGTAAGTATGTATAGATTAGGTGATGCTATAGAAAAGTATATAAAGCTTTTTCTTTTACAAAGAGAGCTGGACCCAACTAAAGAACAATAAGTTGCTTTCCTCATTTGGAAAACACATATAATTAGTGACAATAATAATAAATTTTGGTTTCTACTATGTATTAGGTACTATAATATACTTCTATTCAATCAGTGTGGCAGCTGACTAAGATGGATGTGTGACCTTAGCTGAGACAACAGGATCTGCTTAGCATAACCTACAGAATCATGACATGTTGGAGAGGTTTGCTGTACAATAAAAGCTTGGCTGAAACACAAAGTAGAGCTCAGAAGACATTTAAGAATATTCCATATTCAGATGATGGAGTCAAGAGTGTCACTGAGATATTAGAGAGGGAAAAGAAGGTGAAGATACAAGAACAAACTCTTGAGATTGACCCATACCTAAAAAAAGTAGAAAGAAGGAAAAGTGGCAAAATAGGAAAAGGAGTCAGCAGCATCTTTCAAATTCATTCTGGCTTTCTTCAGCATGTTCTATGGAAAGTTCCAAACCCATTTCGTCTTCTGGTAAACCTACCACAACATTTACCTGAGGAATCACCCTTCCCTTAGTATAATTTCATTTGACCTAGGTTCCCAGTATTGCAGGCATGGCTAGCCAGTTGAAGACCACATTCCTGTGGACACTGGTTGATTAAGGAATGATTGACAGGCCCACTCATGGCCAGTGGGTCATACACAAAAAGGAACTCTGTCTCTCTTTTCTATTGTACTTGAATCTGACAATGAGTAACTGATCTCTTGTTTGTGGAACTTGAAAATGAAAATAACATGGGGATGAGTATAGCTAAAAAAGAAAGGAAGACCAGCACTGGGTGATATTATTTAAGCCTCTGTCACAGGTCATGACTGAAGCCAGTATTTCCTTTGAACTTTTCAGTCTGCTGAGGGAATAAGTCCTCTTTTTCTTAGGCTCTTTGGGGTTTTGCTGTCCTGCTACCAAAAGAATCCTCATATTTTATGAAATTTTTAAAAGTATTTTTTTTACTTTTCCTCTACATTTTATACAAATAAGGAAAAAAAAACATAATTAAAGGTCAATTGGACCATATGCTTTCTCTATCTCTGATAAACACAGAAATAAATTTTAATCAGTTTTTTTGAATATTTTCTACAATCATTATCAATGGTGACAGTAATAACTAACAGCCACTCCCATGCACTAGGCTTTCCGACATGCACTTTATGTATGTAGACATATAAAAATTTCATGTAATCTTTAAAACTAACCTGGAAGTTAGCTGTTATTATATTAATTTTGAAGATAAGGAAAATGAAATACAGACAGCTAAGCCAAATTGTCTATTAATAAATCAAATCAAAAACTATATTTCTGTATATAGTACAACTAATCAAGAGAAAAAAATGTCAGGATTTAGTAAATCATATTTTAAACAGAAGTCATCCTTATTATTCAATTATTAAAATATGGAAAACATATTTGAGTATCTTGGTAGCATTTCAAATGTGTTAAAGGCTTTTGAATTCTCAGGACTAAGAAATGAAATATATGATATATTCAAAATCAGCCCGATTAAACAAGGTTATGCCTTCTCATGTGTGAAGTATGGACATTATTAGCGATCTTTCAGAAGATGTAAAGTATGAATGAGTTTCACACACTCTAGTTAACAAAACATGTTATTTTTCTGAATCAGATAATCATCTAAAAGTAAGCTGTTTCATTTTATTCCTGTTAAAATTGGGTAAGATGCCTGGATAACTGGAAAACCTAAAATGGTGATTACCCATTTCTGACCATAAAATTGCTAGATCTTTATTACCTAGCTGTGGTTTACCACAGAACATTCATCCAACATATCTTTCTGGAGTATATTTATACGGCAAGCATTTTTTGACTGATAGACCATTTAGAAATAGATTGGAGTATTCAATACTTAGTAGAATTTCTACAGAATATTATAAATATTATATTAAATCAGCTATAAAATAAATACATATATGGTTACAGACTCAATTACTAAGACAATGATTAATTTGTTTTAACCCTTGGATAATTAAATCATGACATAATTACCATTTTATAACAGCCAAGGAAATTTCTTATGAATTCCTTTTCCCTAAACCAATATTCTCCTTACCTCACACAAAAGAATTTAAAAACCTGAACCTAAGTCATCATTTTAGTTAACTATTATCTTCACAAAACATATTTTGGAAACTTGAAAAGCGATCATAAACAATAGGGGAAGATTGTTTACTAAAACAATACAACACTGTTTAATAAAATTATCAATAACATCCAGGTGACCCAAGGTCAGTAAAATGTGAATCACTCTAAATCTTTTCCCCAGATGCATCGTACACATTCTTAGAATACAAAGATTGTGTTTTGTTTTATTTTTTGTCCCGTATTTCAGTAATAATGGATCATTTTCTGGCTTTAAGGTTACCATTATTTGTTAAACAATTTCTTTTGGGCATCAATATTTCACAGACTTTTTTGACTTGAAAGTGGGTATTCTGTCATCACAATAAAGTACCTACCAGGCACCCTCTCTGGGTGCATGTGCTCATATGAGGCTGGTTTGGTTGGAATAAACAAAGCAGAGACCTGTGCCCCTGACAAACCTTGCAATCGAAGTCATTAGCTTACCACTGTTAGGCTCAAGTTAATGCCTTCAGGAAACAAACTTCCATATTTGCAAAATGCAGGGTTCAATATTACTTTATCGAATCTTCACTTTGTCCAATCTATTGGCATTGCTATATATATGCGTCTTAAAGAAACCTAGTCACATACTTGTTATCCATAGTGGGAATATTCTTTTGGCCATGAAGAGACAACCCAAAATGATTTATAGTCAAAGGACTGCCCTATAAAACACTAACAATTTTCAAGACTTCTCTCCTATATATACACATTATTTGCAAGGGTTTGTACCCCCAAAGAATTCGAGTTTCCACTCCACAACCCCATGTTAAGAGATGATTTAAAAATGAAATGTATTAGAGGAATGTAGATCTTTAAACTCTTAGATCTAACAGAATAGTTTTCACAAACTGAATCCTTTAAACAGTGGCTACAAGCTGGATGAAGTTCCCGTTTAAGGCAACCAAGAATATTCAAAAAGGGATCGAAAATAAGTGAGGCAAAATAATACTCTTGTTGCTTTCCAGCTGGCAAGAATTGAAGGGAATAAAGCCATAATATTCTAATGATAGAGAAAGAAGAGAAAGAAGCCAAATCATTCAGGAAGAATTGCCATATGGCTAGAGCTGAGAACAAATGTGGGTGTGACTTACACATTAGGCAGTTATGCAGGAGCGGTGCCATCAATAATTGCGGTCCCTACAACTGAGATCTGTAGGTTCCATTCCAAATTCTTCCTCTTTTGAGTTTATCCTTTCAAGAAGTATTTATTATTTTCTTGGAACAGAGTTAATGAGAGTCAAACGAAGTTATTTATATATAAACAATTAAAGTTGGCAACACATACTTTCAGATTGTAATGTGCAGCCAAGTGCACTACATTTTTAACAGCTGTATTTTACCATTTTTAATCAATCTGTACTCCTAAAATAACAAGTATTCTAGAAGTGCAAAAACTGATTCATTTTGACAAAGTACCCAAACTTAAGCAAATTGAAATACTACCAGTAGCTCTGTAATTAATTAAATTAATTCAGCTTTTAAAATAAATTAACTTTGAAAATAAATCTTTATTAAATCACCTGGGATTTTAAATCCAAATATTGGGTATTGATAAATAAAGATACTTTTATTATAGCTTACCTGATGAAGTTTCTTTTTTTATATATAGCTATATATGTATACATCTAAAGCTGTTTTTCCTTCAAAGTGAAAGAATATTAATACGAGAAAATAAACTTCTAATTTAATAAAGTTCATAAGCTTCTTGTTTTTCTTTTTAAGGTATTTTTTCAACTTTTTTTAATCCGTTTTTTTGGGGAACAGGAGGGAACTTGCACTCATGACCTAGAGATCAAGAATCACATGCCCTACTAACTGAACCAGCCAGGCACTTTTCTTTTTAAAATAATTGTTGAACTTTTCTCTGTAAAATATTTATTTTTATTTATTAATGAATGGTGCGGTAATATATATATATACATAAATATATACATATATGAATATTTGTATGTGTATATTTACATATTTTATTTATATACATATAAAGTGAGACATCATTCTTATTGCTTATGAGGGTGATTAAACTTTTTAAATTAAAGACCATGAAGGAAATGTTAGCTTTGGTTTCCTGGGAAAGCTCCCAAACAAAATAAACACTTTCTTCTATGGTTTATTTGTGAAGGCTGGGTGCGGTTAGATAGACAATGCCTTGAGATTCCTGCCATCTCTACTGGTCAGAATACTTTTGACACATTTTTCCTAAAATAAATGTTGCCCAAGAAGGAAGACTACTCATTTTGTAATTCAATAGACCAAAATTAAATGAATGCATAATAATAATGATAATGACAATGGTTGTAGCAGTGGCTAATGTTTATTGAATACTTATTCTGTGCCAGGTACTTTTTAAAATGTATTTCATGAAAAAAAATGCATTTAAACCTCACACAGGTGCTATGACATGGGTATCATTGTTGTGATGATCATATATATGAGGAAACTGAAACAAAGAAAAATTAAGTAACTTTGTCCAGGTAATATGGCTAGTAAGTTTCAATATGTCTAGTAGGCTTCAAAACCCGGAATCTGGTGCCCCTGCTCTTAAGAACTGATAACACTGCCTTCTCCATAGAACTATAATAAATTTGCTAATTAACAAGGCTAGGATAGATATTCTTCCCAATCGGAGCATAGCTTGATATTATAGTAGAATAAACATGTTTAGCGTTTATCGTTATGCATTCAGTCTTAAGATAACTTTTGGTTCAATTCAATGTAATTATGACTCAGTTTTAAGAAATAAAAAGACAGATAAAAGGAGCAAATTTGCAGCTCTGAGTACCAGTTTCTAATTTTCGGAAAAAGATCTAGTAGAAAAGAAAACAAAGAAGAAGAAAGCAAGTAGATAAGAATGTTAATATTCCCGAGAAGTACACAGGCTTGGGTTTTTTTAAACTTTCCTGTATTTTGGGGAAACAGTGTAAACCAAGAAAAACAAAGCCAAGACTAGTGGGCAAAGAATGTTTTCCTTATGCAGGCTGCACACAGAAGCAAATTTTCACCCCCAAAAATGTGAGTCTTTGGAAGACCCTCCAAGAAGCCATTGAACTTCTGCCAATAAATATCCCTCAACTCTCTGGAATAAACACGAGCATCTGGCACTACTCTGTGTGAGCTGTCACCTTTACTCTGCCTGTTCATAGACTTTCTGGAAAAGAAGGTGATGCTTCCATCTGGTCACAGCAGCAAAGGAAGCAGAAAGCACTGAAGTGCTTCCACTGAGAATCTGAGACTAAATCCTACAAGATTCTGTAATCCGACGGGGGAAAAGAGAGAGTTGGATTCTTCTCATAAGGAATAGTCCCCAGTCTAACCCTTAGAAATAAAGTACTTGAGTGACTACAGAGGGTTATAACAATTTTCTCACTTTCATATAGGATCGGATTATGCAAATTTGCAAATTTTTAAATTTGTGATTTTCTTCTTAGTAGTAATATAAAGACTTTTGAAGTGTTCTGAGGACTGCTAGGTAACCAGTTGTATTGGCTTCTTTCGGACCACTGAAGCTTTAGGATTTTTCTTTTAAAAATTCATTAAAATAAGTTAAAACTAAATAAAATGGATAAATAGATGATGGATACATGAATAAATAAAAAAGAAGGAAAAGGAAGGTTGGCAGAGAATAAAGTAATTTTAACCTTAAAATTAAACTCTACTTTGGCAGTGGGAAGGATATTTAGAGTAACATTTAAGATTTGAGATCACTAGTCGTTATTTCTGGGAATGGCATATTGAAAGGGTTTACTTCGTGTGAGGGAATATAACTCCCATCTGGAGTTATGTGTTTGCTGACTCAAAAACCTAACCATGTTTCCTAGAACAATAGCCATATGTTAGGGCTGCTTTTTTTTTTCCTTCCATTTCTACCGACTTCCTTTAGACCAAGCATTCTTAAATTTTGGCCTTTGGGCTTTCTGAAATTCTATGCAAAATTTGCACGAGGGTGTGTACAAGTGTGTGTGTGTGTGTGTGTGTGTCTGTGTGTGTTCATTTTTCCTCAGGAAGGATCCAAAACTTTATAAGACACCAAAGATTTTAAAAAATATTACTTTAGATTCTTTCCAATCACTTGGTTCCTTGACCTGAAATAGAAAATTTCTTTCTTTGCACCACACCCAGAAATACCCTGTACGTGCTTTACTAAAGGCTTAATGAAGAAAAAAGATGTTTATATTAAAGACGGCAATGTTACAGTTATAGACTTAACAAACTCAAGTGTATTTGCTTAAGCTAATTTCAAAGAGCTGTTTTTTGTGTGTGTGTGTGTGTGTGCGTGTGTGTGTGTGTATGAAGGTACTAGATTTCAGCTGAATTTTTATGATAATAAATTCAATTTTATAAAGGTAATAGGCCTAAGGGAAAACAAGTTGAGATGCCCTGGTAAAACTTTCATGTCATATTCTCAACATGTCAGTTATATTATCTTCAGCAAAGTATGGAAGTGGGAAAAATAGAAGTAGAGAACTATTCTCTTTCTACTTAATTTCCAAGAGTCATTCCTGTTAGTGCTTTCAAAATCTCAGTGTCAAAAAATTAAGAAAATAATATACCTGACTAGGAGGCAGGGAATCCATTTTATTTTTGCACAAGTGCTGTCACTAACTGGACATATAATCTAGGACATATCACTTAGGTTTTTCTAGTTCTCATCTAACATGGAAAAGTGTGAGTGATTTTTGAAAGTTTTTCTAGTTATCTCATTATATGACTTAATAATAACAATCATGGTCCCTTAATCATTGTATTTTATAATTTTCAAAAGTCCCTATATTCATTAGCGCATTTGATATTTCTGACCACTTTTTTTAAAATAGGGCTGAGAGTTAAAATATTTTTAATGAATAAGTGTGATGCTTAAAGGAGTGAAAAGCAGGACAAAAACCTGAGACTTGAACTTTCTTGCTTCGGGACCTATTCCTTTACATTCTTTTGACCCTCCTTTGACTTTCTAACCCTTTGATTTAAACTATATTATAATAAATAGTAGTTACATACATCCTGCTTGCTTGCATTTATATATGTAAGTCGATAAGTTTATTTGCTCTAATGAAAAGGAATAATTTCCTTCTTAAATATCAAATATTTCTTTGGAGTCATTCTTCTTGTTCATGAAATATGTTCTTTATTTTTTTTTTTAAATGAAGTTTATTGACAAATTGGTTTCCATACAACACCCAGTGCTCATCCCAAAAGGTGCCCTCCTCAATACCCATCACCCACCCGCCCCTCCCTCCCACCCCCCATCAACCCTCAGTTTGTTCTCAGTTTTTAAGAGTCTCTTATGCTTTGGCTCTCTCCCACTCTAACGTCCTTTTTTTTTTTTTTTTTTTTTTTCCTTCCCCTCCCCCATGGGTTCCTGTTAAGTTTCTCAGGATACACATAAGAGTGAAACCATATGGTATCTGTCTTTCTCTGTATGGCTTATTTCACTTAGCATCACACTCTCCAGTTCCATCCACGTTGCTACAAAAGGCCATATTTCATTTTTTCTCATTGCCACATAGTATTCCATTGTGTATATATACCACAATTTCCTTATCCATTCATCAGTTGATGGACATTTAGGCTCTTTCCATAATTTGGCTATTGTTGAGAGTGCTGCTATGAACATTGGGGTACAAGTGCCCCTATGCATCAGTACTCCTGTATCCCTTGGGTAGATTCCTAGCAGTGCTATTGCTGGGTCATAGGGTAGGTCTATTTTTAATTTTCTGAGGAACCTCCACACTGCTTTCCAGAGCGGCTGCACCAATTTGCATTCCCACCAACAGTGCAAGAGGGTTCCCGTTTCTCCACATCCTCTCCAGCATCTATAGTCTCCTGATTTGTTCATTTTGGCCACTCTGACTGGCGTGAGGTGATACCTGAGTGTGGTTTTGATTTGTATTTCCCTGATAAGGAGCGACGCTGAACATCTTTTCATGTGCCTGTTGGCCATCTGGATGTCTTCTTTAGAGAAGTGTCTATTCATGTTTTCTGCCCATTTCTTCACTGGGTTATTTGTTTTTCGGGTGTGGAGTTTGGTGAGCTCTTTATAGATTTTAGATACTAGCCCTTTGTCCGATATGTCATTTGCAAATATCTTTTCCCATTCCGTTGGTTGCCTTATAGTTTTGTTGGTTGTTTCCTTTGCTGTGCAGAAGCTTTTTATCTTCATAAGGTCCCAGTAATTCACTTTTGCTTTTAATTCCCTTGCCTTTGGGGATGTGTCGAGTAAGAGATTGCTACGGCTGAGGTCAGAGAGGTCTTTTCCTGCTTTCTCCTCTAAGGTTCTGATGGTTTCCTGTCTCACATTTAGGTCCTTTATCCATTTTGAGTTTATTTTTGTAAATGGTGTGAGAAAGTGGTCTAGTTTCAACCTTCTGCATGTTGCTGTCCAGTTCTCCCAGCACCATTTGTTAAAGAGGCTGTCTTTTTTCCATTGGATGTTCTTTCCTGCTTTGTCAAAGATGAGTTGGCCATATGTTTGTGGGTCTAGTTCTGGGGTTTCTATTCTATTCCATTGGTCTGTGTGTCTGTTTTTGTGCCAATACCATGCTGTCTTGATGATGACAGCTTTGTAGTAGAGGCTGAAGTCTGGGATTGTGATGCCTCCTGCTTTGGTCTTCTTCTTCAAAATTCCTTTGGCTATTCGGGGCCTTTTGTGGTTCCATATGAATTTTAGGATTGCTTGTTCTAGTTTCGAGAAGAATGCTGGTGCAATTTTGATTGGGATTGCATTGAATGTGTAGATAGCTTTGGGTAGTATTGACATTTTGACAATATTTATTTTTCCAATCCATGAGCAGGGAATGTCTTTCCATTTCTTTAAATCTTCTTCAATTACCTTCATAAGCTTTCTATAGTTTTCAGCATACAGATCCTTTACATCTTTGGTTAGATTTATTCCTAGGTATTTTATGCTTCTTGGTGCAATTGTGAATGGGATCAGTTTCTTTATTTGTCTTTCTGTTGCTTCATTGTTGGTGTATAAGAATGCAACTGATTTCTGTACATTGATTTTGTATCCTGCAACTTTGCTGAATTCATGGATCAGTTCTAGCAGACTTTTGGTGGAGTCTATCGGATTTTCCATGTATAATATCATGTCATCTGCAAAAAGTGAAAGCTTGACTTCATCTTTGCCTATTTTGATGCCTTTGATTTCCTTTTGTTGTCTGATTGCTGATGCTAGAACTTCCAGCACTATGTTAAACAACAACGGTGAGAGTGGGCATCCCTGTCGTGTTCCTGATCTCAGGGAAAAAGCTCTCAGTTTTTCCCCGTTGAGGATGATGTTAGCTGTGGGCTTTTCATAAATGGCTTTTATGATCTTTAAGTATGTTCCTTCTATCCCGACTTTCTCAAGGGTTTTTATTAAGAAAGGGTGCTGGATTTTGTCAAAGGCCTTTTCTGCATCGATTGACAGGATCATATGGTTCTTCTCTTTTTTGTTGTTAATGTGATGTATCACGTTGATTGATTTGCGAATGTTGAAGCAGCCCTGAATCCCAGGAATGAATCCCACTTGATCATGGTGAATAATTCTTTTTATATGCTGTTGAATTCGATTTGCTAGTATCTTATTGAGAATTTTGGCATCCATATTCATCAGGGATATTGGCCTGTAGTTCTCTTTTTTGACTGGGTCTCTGTCTGGTTTAGGAATCAAAGTAATACTGGCTTCATAGAATGAGTCTGGAAGTTTTCCTTCCCTTTCTATTTCTTGGAATAGCTTGAGAAGGATAGGTATTATCTCTGCTTTAAACGTCTGGTAGAACTCCCCTGGGAAGCCATCTGGTCCTGGACTCTTATTTGTTGGGAGATTTTTGATAACCGATTCAATTTCTTCGCTGGTTATGGGTCTGTTCAAGCTTTCTATTTCCTCCTGATTGAGTTTTGGAAGAGTGTGGGTGTTCAGGAATTTGTCCATTTCTTCCAGGTTGTCCAATTTGTTGGCATATAATTTTTCATAGTATTCCCTGATAATTGCTTGTATCTCTGAGGGATTGGTTGTAATAATTCCATTTTCATTCATGATTTTATCTATTTGGGTCATCTCCCTTTTCTTTTTGAGAAGCCTGGCTAGAGGTTTGTCAATTTTGTTTATTTTTTCAAAAAACCAACTCTTGGTTTCGTTGATCTGCTCTACAGTTTTTTTAGATTCTATATTGTTTATTTCTGCTCTGATCTTTATTATTTCTCTTCTTCTGCTGGGTTTAGGCTGCCTTTGCTGTTCTGCTTCTATTTCCTTTAGGTGTGCTGTTAGATTTTGTATTTGGGATTTTTCTTGTTTCTTGAGATAGGCCTGGATTGCGATGTATTTTCCTCTCAGGACTGCCTTTGCTGCGTCCCAAAGCGTTTGGATTGTTGTATTTTCATTTTCGTTTGTTTCCATATATTTTTTGATTTCTTCTCTAATTGCCTGGTTGACCCACTCATTCGTTAGTAGGGTGTTCTTTAACCTCCATGCTTTTGGAGGTTTTCCAGACTTTTTCCTGTGGTTGATTTCAAGCTTCATAGCATTGTGGTCTGAAAGTATGCATGGTATAATTTCAATTCTTGTAAACTTATGAAGGGCTGTTTTGTGACCCAGTATATGATCTATCTTGGAGAATGTTCCATGTGCACTCGAGAAGAAAGTATATTCTGTTGCTTTGGGATGCAGAGTTCTAAATATATCTGTCAAGTCCATCTGATCCAGTGTCTCATTCAGGGCCCTTGTTTCTTTATTGACCGTGTGTCTAGATGATCTATCCATTTCTCTAAGTGGGGTGTTAAAGTCCCCAGCAATTACCACATTCTTATCAATAAGGTTGCTTCTGTTTATGAGTAATTGTTTTATATATTTGGGGGCTCCGGTATTCGGCGCATAGACATTTATAATTGTTAGCTCTTCCTGATGGATAGACCCTGTAACTATTATATAATGTCCTTCTTCATCTCTTGTTACAGCCTTTAATTTAAAGTCTAGTTTGTCTGATATAAGTATGGCTACTCCAGCTTTCTTCTGGCTTCCAGTAGCATGATAAATAGTTCTCCATCCCCTCACTCTGAATCTAAAGGTGTCCTCAGGTCTAAAATGAGTCTCTTGTAGACAGCAAATAGATGGGTCTTGTTTTTTTATCCATTCTGATACCCTATGTCTTTTGGTTGGCGCATTTAATCCATTTACATTCAGTGTTATTATAGAAAGATACGGGTTTAGAGTCATTGTGATGTCTGTATGTTTTATGCTTGTAGTGATGTCTCTGGTACTTTGTCTCACAGGGTCCCCCTTAGGATCTCTTGTAGGGCTGGTTTAGTGGTGACAAATTCCTTCAGTTTTTGTTTGTTTGGGAAGACCTTTATCTCTCCTTCTATTCTAAATGACAGACTTGCTGGATAAAGGATTCTTGGCTGCATATTTTTGCTGTCTAGCACCCTGAAAATCTCGTGCCAATTCTTTCTGGCCTGCCAAGTTTCAAAAGAGAGATCAGTCACGAGTCTTATAGGTCTCCCTTTATATGTGAGGGCACGTTTACCCCTTGCTGCTTTCAGAATTTTCTCTTTATCCTTGTATTTTGCCAGTTTCACTATGATATGTCGTGCAGAAGATCGATTCAAGTTACGTCTGAAGGGAGTTCTCTGTGCCTCTTGGATTTCAATGCCTTTTTCCTTCCCCAGTTCAGGGAAGTTCTCAGCTATTATTTCTTCAAGTACCCCTTCAGCACCTTTCCCTCTCTCTTCCTCCTCTGGGATACCAATTATGCGTAGATTATTTCTTTTTAGTGTATCACTTAGTTCTCTAATTTTCCCCTCATACTCCTGGATTTTTTTATCTCTCTTTTTCTCAGCTTCCTCTTTTTCCATAACTTTATCTTCTAGTTCACCTATTCTCTCCTCTGCCTCTTCCATCAGAGCCGTGGTGGTTTGCATTTTGTTTTCCATTTCCTTTAAAGCGTTTTTCAGCTCCTCGTGACTGTTCCTTAGTCCCCTGATGTCTGTAGCAAGAGATTCTCTGCTGTCCTGTATGCTGTTTTCCAGCCCAGCGATTAATTTTATGACTATTATTCTAAATTCACTTTCTGTTATATTGTTTAAATCCTTTTTGATCAGCTCATTAGCTGTTGTTATTTCCTGGAGATTCTTCTGAAGGGAATTCTTCCGCTTGGTCATTTTGGATAGTCCCTGGTGTGGTGAGGGCCTGCAGGGCACTTCCCCTGTGCTGTGGTGTATAACTGGAGTTGGTGGGCGGGGCCGCAGTCCGACCTGATGTCTGCCCCCAGCCCACCGCTGGGGCCACAGTCAGACTGGTGTGTGCCTTCTCTTCCCCTCTCCTAGGGGCGGGATTCACTGTGGGGTGGCGTGGCCCGTCTGGGCTACTTGCACACTGCCAGGCTTGTGATGCTGGGGATCTGTCGTATTAGCTGGGGTGGGAAGGCAAGGTGCACGGCGGCAGGGGGGGCAGGCTTAGCTCGCTTCTCCTTAGGAGATCCACTTCAGGAGGGGCCCTGTGGCAGCCGGAGGGAGTCAGATCGCTGCCGGAGGTTTGGCTCCGCAGAAGCACAGAGTTGGGTGTTCGCGCGGAGCGAGCAATTTCCCTGGCCGGAGCCGGTTCCCTTTGGGATTTTGGCTGGGGGATGGGCGGGGGAGATGGCGCTGGCTAGCGCCTTTGTTCCCCGCCAAACTGAGCTCTGTCGTCCGGGGGCTCCGCAGCTCACCCTCCCTTTGTCCTCCAGCCTTCCCGCTTTCCGAGCAGAGCTGTTAACTTATGACCTCCCAGACGCTAAGTCGCGCTTGCTGTCGGAACACAGTCCGTCAGGCCCCTCCGCTTTTGCAAGCCGGACTCGGGGGCTCTGCTTGGCCGGCGAGCCGCCCCTCCGCCCCGGCTCCCTCCCGCCAGTCCGTGGAGCGCGCACCGCCTCGCCGCCCTTCCTACCCTCTTCCGTGGGCCTCTCGTCTGCACTTGGGTCCGGTGACTCTGTTCTGCTAATCCTCTGGCGGTTTTCTGGGTTATTTAGGCAGGTGTAGGTGGAATCTAAGTGATCAGCAGGATGCGCGGTGAGCCCAGCGTCCTCCTACGCCGCCATCTTCCCAGAATCCCCCGAAATATGTTCTTTAGAATTCACTAAGTGGAAGTTTAGTGTTCGTATATTTTGCTTTTGTTTGTCTGAAATTTGTTCATTTCGCCTTTGCTCTTTCTGAAATCTCAATTGTGTATCCAAATACATTTAAAAAATGTTTTAATAGCTCATATCAAAAACATAGAAACTTTCTACTATTCCAGAAACCTTACTCATGTGTTGTTTGAGTCCTCCAAGGGTAAACTCTATTCTGCTTTTTAAAACTGTAATTTTGATTATTTTTCAAATTTATATATATAGTAGGTACACTTTGTCCTTGATTTCTTTCACTAAACATTATGTCTATGGAATTAATCTATGCATTTCAGTGTAATTTTAATTATACCCATTCATTGCTATGTAATAATTTGTTGCATAAATATAAACAATTTTTAGCTTCTGTTGTTGAGGTAATGTAGGTGGTTTCTAGTTTTGGATAATTATAAGTAAATCTACTATGAACATTCATGTACGCTTTTTTGTACGCTTATTTATATTGGATATATGTTCAGGAGTTGAATTGCTGCGTTATAGTTTACATGTAAGGAATATTTTGGTTGATTCTACCAAAGCATTTCTAAAATATTTCTACCAATTTAAAATTCCACAGGAAATGTAAGCCTTTCAATTGATCTATAGCCTCACCAAAACTTTGAATATTCAGGGGCGCCTGGGTGGCGCAGTCGGTTAAGCGTCCGACTTCAGCCAGGTCATGATCTCGCGGTCCGTGAGTTCGAGCCCCGCGTCGGGCTCTGGGCTGATGGCTCAGAGCCTGGAGCCTGCTTCCGATTCTGTGTCTCCCTCTCTCTCTGCCCCTCCCCCATTCATGCTCTGTCTCTCTCTGTCCCAAAAATAAATAAACGTTGAAAAAAAAAAAAAAACTTTGAATATTCAGCCTTATTGATTTTAGCTATTCTAGTGGATGAGCAGCAGTATTTCATTGAGGATTTAATTTGTTTTTCTCTGATGACTATTTTTCATATGCGTATTGTCTTTTATATTACCTTTTTGAAGTGCCTATCCAATCTTTGTGCATTTAAAAATTGGATTATTGGGGTGCCTGGTGGCTCAGTCAGTTAAGCCTCTGATTCTTGATTTCAGCTCAGGTCATGATGTCACAGTGGTGAGATCAAGCATCACACTGGGCATGGAGACTGCTTGGGATTCTGTCTCTTCCTTTCCCTCTGCCCATCTCCCACTCGTGCCTGTCAATCTCATACAAAAAATTGGATTGTTGATATTTTCATTGATTTATAGTAATTCTTTATATACTATGGACATAAGTCCTTTACCATCTGTAAGTATTGCAAATAGTTCTACTTAATATTTGATCTATTACCTTTGTTAAAATATCTTTGGATCATCCTGACATTTATCTTTCAATTTCCTCTTTCTTTCTTTAGTAATTTCCAATAGTTTGTTTAAATTATCAATTGAGAATTCTTGTTATAGTTATATATTTTGTAATTCTAGAGGTTTTTTTTCTTCTTTCTTTTTCTTTTTCAAATGTATCTTATGTCTTGGTTTGGTCAGGTTGCCATAACAAAATATCATAGACTAGGTGGCTTAAACAATAGGAATCTACTCCTTTACAGTTCTACAGGCTGGAGAGTCCAAGATGAGCTTCCAGAAGAGTTAATTTTCTGGTAAGAACTCTCTTCCTGGCTGGCAGATGGCCACCTTATTTGTGTCCTCCCATGGCCTTTCCTCTGTGCATTTGATGGAGAACCCTATCTCCAAATACCATTACCATGAGAGTTAGGACTTCAACATATTTCAATTGGGAGGGACACAATTCAATCTGTAGCATCTTGTTAATTTTAAGTTTCTTGTTGTGTGTTCATTTTTCATTTTTGTCAGTTTGTTTTATTTTTTTAAATAATCCATAGATGTTTGTTTTTGTTTTATACATCTGATCATTGCAGTATCTCAAGACCTTTGAATATAAATCTGTATGTGTGTATATATATATATATATATATATATATATATATATATTTCCTACTGACTTTTTATTATAGAGTTGTTTTCTTGTGTGTTTGATGATCTTTGGTTATAAGTTTATATTTCAATAATTTTATGGGAACACTGGGAGCCTAATTTGAGAATATTTTCCTCTAGTAAGGATCCACGCTTGTTTTCACCATTGAAGAGCTTCCCTTATCTAAGACCATGTCAGCTCACTTTCATTTTTCTAGCTTAATAGAGGAGTGTTAAGGTCAGTACTACAACCTGCAGCTGATATTCGTATGTATCTCCATGAAACTGTGCATTTGAAGTGTGCTTACATTTGTTGTTGCTAATGAAGTAAAAGATTCCAAAATCTCCTTTATTTTACTTTTTTTGAGCCTAGCAATGCCATAAAGGGTCTAGTTTATCTAAAATTAGGTTAATATTTAGTAGAGATGCTTTGGAATATATGTCATTCCATATTATTAGAATGTAAAATTTAGGACTCCCTATACCTTGCAAATTCTAGATGCTGCTCATACTATCTCATAAACCTAAACCCCATGGTTGAAATCAAACCTGAGCAGCTGATAATATTCTATCTGATTCAACTTAGTTCCCCAAGAATCCAAAAATATATATCTGAAACACAACAAATGCATTTGTCCTACTAGCTTTACTTTGAAGGAATATCTTGAAGACAAAGGTCAAGACTTGTACTAAAAGAAAAAAGGTTACATCTTCGTAATATTGAAGTTGATCAAAGAAGAGCATTCATACCCAATAGCTATGAGTAAGCAGAGGCAAATGTGCTAATTAAAATCTCTATCTGTTCTGGGGCGCCTGGGTGGCGCAGTCGGTTAAACGTCCGACTTCAGCCAGGTCACGATCTCGCGGTCCGTGAGTTCGAGCCCCGCGTCAGGCTCTGGGCTGATGGCTCAGAGCCTGGAGCCTGTTTCCGATTCTGTGTCTCCCTCTCTCTCTGCCCCTCCCCCGTTCATGCTCTGTCTCTCTGTCCCAAAAATAAATAAACATTGAAAAAAAAAAAATTTAAAAAAAAAATAAAATCTCTATCTGTTCATTATATATATATTTTTAAAATTGCATAGCTATCCAATCTATGTACAGACATTTTACAGAAAGTCACAAAAAAAATCTTTGAGAAACATAGCTTCTTATCTATGGCATATGGCAAACTTTCACACTGTTTGGTCATATGGAGATCATCAGTTTTCATGTCAGATTTAGATTCAGGAATGGTTTTAACTTATACAGAATGAAGTACATAGTCTTACAGGGTTGCAAGGATTAAAATCAAATTATTATCTTTCAAAAAACTAAGGCAACAATTTGCTAAGTAGTTATGTAATAACTGGAAGTGGTTAAGTATGTTGAAAAACACTATCTCATGTAGTATTAGGAGGAGGCTTGACCCTATGGTAATTAGCTGAGATTATGGCTACTGTTATGTGGTAGGTTCTTTTTTTAAGGCATGTTTGGTATTTACAATATAATTAATGTTGAATTGTTGCTTCATATTAATTTCTGTATTAAAATTGAAAAGACAATTTAAAGTATAAAGCAAAAATCACACGTATTTTTAAGAAAGTATCTTAACTGAAAATTACAGAATGGGTTTTCCTCTAAAACTTAGAGAAAATCAGTATGTTGACTTGGAGAACTTGACTGAAACCAGTCATTTTAGAAAAAAAAAACAAAATGTGTTATAATTAAATCTTGTTCAAACTTCCATCTTAAAAATGTTATCTTCTCACTTTGAAATAATTTCTAATTTACAGAAAATTTGTAAGAGTGCTACTGAGAAAGGTTATATACTTTTTATATAGAGTCCCAAGTTTTGAATTTTTGCCTCATTTGCTTTTCATCTTTTCTGTATGCATATATATTTTTCTAACCATTTCTAACCATTTGAGAGTTTTTCTATACATCAGAACTCTTAACCCCTTAATACTTCAGTATATATTTCCCAAGAAAAGTGTATTCCCTTACATAAGCACAGTACAGTTATCAAATTTGGAAAGTTTTACAGTGATGTAAAACCTTAAATTATCATTATATTCAATTGTCTGTTGACTCACATACACCTATAGTGTACAGAGATTCAGGATTTCTGTTGCTTATCTCTTTAGTTTCCTTTAATATGGAACAGATTATCAGTCTTTCTCTTTTAGGCTTGACATTTTTGAACAATACAGGTTATTTTGTAGACTATTTCTTAGTTTAGGACTGTAGGATTTTTCCTCATGTTTAGATTCAGATTATGCATCCTGAATTATAGTACTTTATAAGTGATAGTGTATTCTTTCCAGGACACCATTCCAAAAAGCAATTAGTATATGTGCCTCATTGGTGATGTTATTGTTTTGTCTTATTATTTTATTAAGGTATAATTTGCATATAATAACGTTAACGCCTGTGTACATATATTAGGACACATGTACATGTATGATGTGTAATCACATCAGAATCAAGATATAGAACATTTCCATCACCTCAAAAAGTTTCTTTGTGCCTCTTTCTTGCCAGCTTCTGTCCCTTCTCAGGGCCTAACTAGCAACTACTGATTGGCTTTTTATGTCTATAATTAGTATTGGCTATTTGAGGATTGTTAAAAAAATAGAATCATACATTATATCATGTTTTGTGTCTGGCTTCCTTTACATAACCCGATGGTTTGAGATTCATCCATGATGTTTTATTATCAGTAACACATTGATTTTTAATGCTGAATAGTATTATACTGTATGAAATAATTTCTTTATCCTTTCAACTATTGATGGATATGTGGCTTGTTTCTATTTCAGGATTTATAAATAAAGCTTGTAGCTTCTATAATCAGCATGTATAAGCCTTTTTTATTGGCTTTTATTCTGAATGTCTACCTAGCAGTAGAATGACTGAATCATATGGTTGCTGTATTTTAAATTTTTAAGATATTACCAAGCTGTTTTCCAAAGTGCTCATAAAATCTTATATTCCCATAAATGGATGAAAGTGGCACTCACAACTTATCCTTGCCAATCCTTTGTATTATTAGTATATTTTTAAAATTTTGTCCATGTTAATTGATGTGTGTTGGTATTTTAATTTGGTTTCAATTTACATTTCCTTGCTGACTAATGATGTTGAGCATCTTTTCATGTGTTTATTGGCATGCATATATCTAATTCTATGAAGTGTCTGATCAAATACTTTCCTCATTTCATAATTAGGCTATGTGTTTTCTTATTACTGAGTTGTAGGAGTACTTGATATAATCTGGATACAAGGATACAAGTACTTTGTCTAGGTATGTAATTTGCAAATATACTCTCAAGAGTTTTTTTTTTTTCCATTTTCATTTTCTTTGAAGTTTATTTTGAAGAGCAGAAGTTTTTAATTTTCAAGAAGCTTAATGAATTATGCTTTTCTTTTTTGGGTTCCATTTGTATCTTAATGAAAAATCATTGCCCAAAGTCACAAATATTTTCTCCTATTTTTTTCTTACAGATGGTTTTCCTAGAAATATATCAAGTAAATTCCTTTGATTATTTATTCATTAGTGCCATGTGATTTTAATTATAGAGATTTTATAGTATATTTTAACACCTGGTAGAAATGGGCTTCTCTAATAATTCTTTCTTTGCAGTTTTCCTATTTCTGAATGTTTCTTTTTCCATATGAATTTTATTATAAACTTGTTTAGTTTCATTGATATTTTTATTAGAATTGCATTAAACTTATAATGACTTAGAAAGAACTGACATCTTTATAATGTTGGTATAGTCTAACCAAGAACAATGGAGGTCTTTCTCCTTTTTCAAGTCAGCTTCTTGTGTCTTCAGGAGTATCTTAGAGCTATCTGTATAAATTTTAAATATTTATTAGGATTATTGTGTATTTTATTTTATTTTATTTTATTTTATTTTATTTTATTTTATTTTAGAGAGCACAAGCAGCAAAGAGGGGTATGAAGGAGAGAGAGAGAGAGAGAGAGAGAGAGAGAGAGAGAGAGAATATCTTAAGCAGGCTCCACGTTCAGCACAGACCTGACAAAGGGCTCGATGTCACAACACTAGGATCATGACCTGAGATGAAACCAAAAGATGGATGCTCAACTGACTAAGCCATGAAAGTGCCTCTGTTTGTTGTTATTTTAAGTGGGATTTCTGTCATCTTTATATATTCTAAGTGGTTATTATTTGAGTATACATATGTTATTGATTTTTGTAGGCTATTTTTTTTGTAAATTCTGCTATTATGCTGAATATTTTACTGTTTGAATTAGTTTTATCATTTGTTCTCTAGTATTTTAGGTATGCCATCATGTCATCTGGAAAGAGTTTCATTTCTTTATTTCCAATTCCTAAGTCTCTTGTTTCTTTTCCTACTTTTAAATCACATTGGTTATTACCTCTTTATTTATTTTTGACAGAGAGAGAGAGAGACAGAGCATGAGTGGGGAAAGGGCAGAGAAGAGAGGGAGACACACAATCTGAAGCAGGCTCCAGGCTCCGAGCTGTCAGCACAGAGCCCAACGTGGGGCTTGAACTCACAGACTGGGAGATCATAACTTGAGCTGAAGTTGGACACTCAACTGACTTGAGCTACCCGGGTGCCCCACCAGTGATTCATTTCTTACCTATGACATCCCAGTATTCATTCTTACATATGCTCATCCTAAAAAAAACAAAAAACAAAAAACAAAAACTCCCCGTTTAATGCCTATCACCCATTTAACCCATCCTTCCATTCATCTCCTTTCCAGCAATCCTCAGTTTGTTCTCTGTATTTAAGAGTTGTTATGGTTTGCCTCCCTCCCTGTTTTTATCTTATTTTTCCTTCCCTTTCCCTATATTCATCTGTTGTGTTTCTCAATTTCTATGCATGAGTGAAATCATATAATATCTGTCTTTCTCTGACTGACTTATTTCACTTATCATAATACCCTCTATTTCCATCCACATTGTTGCATATGGCAAGATTTCATTCTTTTTCATTGTCGAGTAGTATTCCATTGTATATATACCACATCTTCTTTATCCATTCATCAGTCGAAGGACATTTGGGTTTTTTCCATAATTTGGCTATGGTTGATAGGGCTGCTACAAACATTGTAGTGCATGTGCCCCTTCAACTCAGCAATTTTTGTATCCTTTGGATCAATACCTAGTAGTGCAATTGCTGAGTCATAGGGTAGTTGTATTTTTATTTTTTGAGGAAACTCCATACTGTTTTCCAGAGTGGCTGCACCAGTTTGCATTCCCATCAACAATACAAAATGGTTCCCCTTTCTCTGCATCCTTGCCAACATCTATTGTTTTCTGAGTTGTTAATTTTAGTCATTCTCACAGGTATGAGGTAGTATCTCATTGCAGTTTGGATTTGTATTTCCTGATGATGAGTGATGTTGAGCATCTTTTCAAATGTCTGTTAGATACCTAGATGTCTTCTTTGGAAAAATGTCTGTTCATGTCTTCTGCCCATTTCTTCACTGGGTTATTTGTTTTTTGGGTGTTGAGTTTGGTAAGTTTTTATAGATTTTGGGAACTAACCCTTTATCCAATATGTCATTTACAAATATCTTCTCCCATTCTGTTCATTGTCTTTTAGTTTTGTTGCTTGTTTCCCTTGCTGTGCAGAAGTTTTTATCTTGATGAGGTCCCAATAGTTCATTTTTGCTTTAATTTCCCCTGCCTCTGGAGACATGTCCAGTAAGAAGTTCCTGTGGCTGAGGTCAAAGACGTTGTTGCCTGTTTCTCCTGTAGGATTTTGATGCTTTACTCTCTCACATTTAGGTCTTTCATCCATTTTGAATTTATTTTTGTGTACGGTGTAAGAAAGTGGTCCAGTTTCATTATTCTGCATGTCACTGTCCAGTTCTCCCAGCACCATTTGCTGAAGAAACTGTCTTTATTCCATTGTATACTCTTTCCTGCTTTGTCGAGGATTAGTTGGCCATATATTTGCAGGTCCATTTCTGGGTTCTCTGTTTTATTCCTTTGATCTATGTGTCGTTTTTTGTGCCAATACCATTCTGTTTTGATTATTACAGCTTTGCAGTATAACCTAAAGTCTGGAATTGTGATACCTCCGGCTTTGGTTTTCTTTTTCAACATTACTTTGGCTATTTAGGGTCTTTTCTGATTCCATACAAATTTTAGGATTGTTTGTTCTAGCTCTGTGAAGAATGTTGGTGTTATTTGGATAAGGATTGTACTGAGCGTGTAGATTGCTTTGGGTAGTATCTGGATGTCCACTCTCACCACAGTTGTTCAACATAGTACTGGAAGTCCTAGCCTCAGCAATCAAACAACAAGAAGAAATAGAAGGCATCCAAATGCAAGGAAGAAGTCAAACTTTTACTCTTTGCAGATAACATGATATTGTACATGGAAAACCTGAAAGATTCCACCAAAAAACTACTAGGGTTGATACATGAATTCAGCAAAGTTACAGGATATAAAATCAATGTACGGAAATCAGTTGTATTTCTTTACAGCAATAATGAAGTAACAGAAAGAGATATTAAGGAATCAGTCCCATTTATAATTGTACCAAAAATCATAAGATACCTAGGAATAAACCTAACCAAAGAGGTAAAAGATCTGTATGCTGAAAACTATAGAAATATTATGAAAGAAAATGAAGAAGGCATAAAGAAATAGGAAAACATTCCATGCTCATGGATTAGAAGAATAAATTTATTGTTTAAAAAGAAGAGTATTTTTAATAATTATAAAATCTACTTGGAATTTATTAACTCACTAAACTTGTTTAATATGTTGCTTAAAGTTCTCTATACATGATAAATGTAATGGAAAAAAAAGGGAAATCTGAGTTTATCAACATGATAATATTATTCTGCTTTTTATTTAAGAACATACTCATGTGTCAGATTTTCAGATTTCATTTTGGCTATCACAGTCATAAATTCTAAAATAAGTTACCCATGTCAATCGTCTTTCATTGCTGTATTTAGATACTTGGGGGGAAAAATCCTGTTGTTTTCAAGTTAAATTTTAATAGAAGATCCTGAATATTTATTCTGATATATATTTAGGAACTGATCAGGCATTCTTCATGTCAATTAAAATATGAATAATTATTGCTTGGGTTTAAGATTTAACTTTCAGGGATAAAATTATAATTTTTATATTATCTTCTTGCTTTTGGAGAAAATATAGTTTTTATAAACATGTTTATTAATATTCAACTAAATGTCTACTATTATGTTACATTTACCATTGCTGATACTAACTGTGATAGAATCAAAATGGTCACAATTTACTGAAATCTACTCTTTTGAGTTGTGGATATATTGGAATATATATTTCAAGGGGGAGCCCTTGAGTTTGGACTGACTTGAACTGAACAATACAATGAGACAAAAGTGGCATTATGTGACTTCTGAGGAATACTTTAAGAAGCCTTGTAGTTTTTACCTTGTCCTTCTAAGATGCTGCTATCCTATATCTTGTAGGACATATGAATGAGTATATCCAGAATCCAACAGCCCTTAATTAGCTTGTCTCTTAACTGCAACTGTATAAGTGATCTAAGAAAGTTCTGTCTAGGAACCACCCCACTAAGCCCAGCCCAAATTGAATACACATGTAAATAAATTGTTGTTTTTGACCACTAAGTTTTGGGATGATTGAATATGCAGCAATAAAAGACTGATCATTGATATAGTATTGAGAAGAAAATAATCATCATTTTGCTGGTTTTTCCTTAGAAGTGTTTTTTAGTAGGTCTTTAAAAAAATGCCTGAAAAAGCCCAATGGAAAATTTCAGCGTGTACCAAAGAATGTTGAGGTTAAAGATAAATTTTACATTAGCATAGAATTTTGAAAAGGTCTATAAACTGAATTGGCTAAGTAACTTTAAAAAGGTAAGTTTATTTACTTTCTTATATTAAAGACAACAAATAGTTTATATAGAGAAAAAAATAGCCACACTGGTAGCCAAAGATATGTGAATTAATGCATGAAAATATGCTTTTGCTATTACTACAGATTAAACAAAATAATGATAACCTGTATTCACTATAGTACAATTTACAGAGATTCAGTCACTGTCAAAAACTGAGTTTAAAATCAGACAACTTAGTCTTTTACCCAACTAAATGATTAAATTTTATAAATGCATATGCACTCTTTTGATGTATTTAATTGCTCTAAACTTTATGATAGATGAAAGTATGAGTATTTTAACTTGGCGATTGCATCTCGCTATTCTTGTACGAATTGAATATAGGCTTGAAAAACACTTCTAGGAATGAATTGACATCAGGAAGTGAAAATCTACATTATTCCAAATAAAAATGGTAAACATCAAAAATGAGAAGGCTATCATAATTCTTTAAGAAAAAGTCTGTTTTGATCCATACTGTTGATGGACAGATAGTTGCTAGATTGTTGGTAGCCCATGTACCAAGTTAAGTGCTTTAATTTCATTAATCTCTCAAAATGGCAAAATGATAACATGGTCAAACCTTAAATATTATAGCACCAAGTAAGAGTGGATAATCCTGTCCATATGCATCTTCTTTATTAAAATAAAAAAATAAAGAAAAGGAGCATGAGGCCAGATGTACTCATTTTATTTGTTAATGTAATGGTGATAGGGGGACCATTCAATGCTGCTTATCTGCTTCCCAAAGTCACATTTCATGTTACCTGAGATTCAGTTGGCCATGACTTTGTTTTCTTATTGAAGAAGATCAAGAACTTCTATTTGATAAAAAGAACTTCAAATGTTCTTCTATGTGGGAAACAATGAGGTTCACTGAAGTTCATTAAAAATATGCTGTACTGCTGAGTGGATGGAATGTTGGTTACTGATGTGGCAGGGATCCAATGACAGGAAGCCTACCTCTGAAAAGCTATGACTCAGTGTTCAAGGACAACTTCAGCAGAGACAAGGGTGATATCTTTCTTTTCTAATTGAACAAGACAGATAATTGATCATCAGAGGTGTTAGAGATGCTGTTATAATCAAAATGAATATCTATATTTGGAAGGAAAGTTTATGCTCAATAACAGCACTTAAGGGGATAGCATATTATATCCACGCTGATTTTTGTATACATCACTATCAACGAAAATGATATTTTTATATTTTCAACCTCATGAGAGCAAACATTTTGGTTGGACTCCTTGAAGTCATGACCATTAGGTTTACATTCAATAGGGTATTATTTTCAAAGCAAACATCCCAGTTGCAGACCATGCAATTTGCATGTATACAGAAGCTGTCTCTTAGATCTTCTCTTTCTGTTACTTCCTCCCGATATAACTCTGATTAAGGAAACAATGTGCACAACATAACTTATTCCTCAACTCTGCTCCCCTGACTTCTAAGATATTTTATCTTTCCTCTCAGATGATAGGACATATCATTGCAACTTTATATAATGTTTACTTAAAGTATTTGTCTTACTTTTTCTGGACATGTTTCCTACATCAGTTTTAAATGATGCAACTTGAGTATATTGTTACATCCACCACTGAGGAAAGTAGGATTCACAGGTGATGAATAAACAATGGTTAAACACAGAAACTCTCCCCCTAGGCATATCTTGGTTGCTTCTGTCAACTATCCATTCCCTGAAAAGACTACCAAAACAACGTCTTGATAAAGGAAGATAAAGTAACTAACTTGTAAATAAGATTATTGTGTATCAAACCAAGGAGGATCATTTTGTTGGTAGAGTCTTAATACTGTCTGGAGGTGGGAGGGAACAAAAACAAAATATTTATGAGGTTTTTGGCATTTGATGTAAAGTCGGTCTTTCATCAGGAAGGTCTGTTTGGGATTGGGCAAATTTTGATACTATAGAATTGTGGACACACTGAGCTCAGTGTTTTAAATCAAATCTTGAGAAGAAAACAGTCATCTGATGAAACCAGTTGAGCTAGCTATTGTTCTAGGTCGTCTTACAAGGTGTGGCTGAGTCTTCCAATGCTCAGATAAATGAACTTTCATAAAGACTTAGTAAGATTATTTACAATTTCATCTTCCTGGGCAAGAAAATTTTGGAATAGTCAAGTCATGTTATTATCCATAATTAGCTGAGGGACTGCAGATGATTTCTCTTCTCACTTTCAGACATCAGAAGAAATCAGTTTTTTTACAAACTGTAGAGAGAAAAGTTGAAAATAGGTACAAGCCTGTCTGAAAGTTATTATGTAAAAATTTATTTCCTCTGGAAGTTTTAGACAAGCCCAGAAAAGGACTTAAATTTAACCTACTACAAAAAAAATCACAATCTCAAGGGCAAAGGGAAAGAAACCACAAAGCTGTGAAAACTCTTCAAAGGCCTGTATCATTTGTTCACTAAGCACTCAAGGCTATATAGCATTATTTGTTACTGACTCTGCAGACAAAAAATATATAACAAAACGTTTTCTGAGGAGGAAGCTTGTTCCAAGGTAAGACTGAGTTTAATAACCAACATTGTTCTTGGCCCAAATGTCAAAAGCTTTGTGTTCCTCTTCACTGTAATTGAACTAGCACTGAGACACATGAAAAAGGATAAAATACTTTGGAAACAAATACAGATTTTTGCTTGAATAAAATTTAAAAAAAGAAAACTGTTTTGAAAATTACAACTCATTACAGGGAAACCCCACTATAAATATGACCAGCAATAATAGAGACTTCATTTGGACATAGCTTCTCTACCCAAAAAGATTTAATTATTGAGACTATTGCAAATATTTTATAGTAGTAAAGTCTTAATTGTAATATAGTCAGATGAAATAATTAATCCTAGGTATAATATTATAGTACATTTACATGATTCCATTTATACCACTAAGACTCCTCAAGGGGCATATTTAAGAAACAACAGTATCCACATTCTGCTAAACTAATGTTTTGTTGTTGTTTTTGTTAAATGAGGTGTTTTAACTAAGAAGAAATGCTGCAGTGCAATATAAAGAGAATTTTAGGCTGTCTAGGAAGAAGAAAATAATGAGTTGGATACTCTGGCTGAGAATCAGGGGATGCAGATGGCAGGTACAGAGAATAGAAATGTCAAATAAGTTGTCATAGGCAGCCTGTAAGATGACCGCCAAAGATCTAAGCCTACTAGTATTCACATCCTGTGTAATCACCTCCCTTGATAGTGGGGTCATTTTAGAGCCTGACTTCTAACAGAGAGGCTACAGTAAAGCAATGAGATATCACTTTAAAGATTAGATTATGGAAGGACCATGGCTTCCATTTTGAGGGATCCCTCCTCTCTTTCTCCCTAATCCTTTGGTCATAGCAATACCACCTGCCATGTTGTGAAGAGCCCTAAGGAGAGACCAATATGGTTCAGAACTGATACCTCTAAACAGTAGTCAGTGAGAACCTGCCAGCAACTACTTGAGTGAGCTCTGAAACAGATCCTTCCCCAGTTCAGCCTTGAGGTGACTGCAACCTTAGCCAATGTCTTGACTACAGCCTTGTGAGAGACCCTGAAACTGAGGCACTCAACTAAGCCATGTCCAGATTCTTGGCCCACAGAAACTATGAAGAAAAAAAATAATTTTCAAGTTAATTAAGGTTTTGGAGTACATTGTTATACTATAAGATGTAACTAATGCATAGGTATTTGATTAAGTTTTGCTATATAGTATTTGATGTGAATTCTTTCTTCCACTCTCACAACTCCCAAATTTTACATTAAAAATCCATTCCTCCTTAATTGATTTTGGGGTATGCAATAAACAACTAAGAAATGCCTCCATATTAGTGAGACTTTCAAGAGAGGCTAAGTACATTTAGAATATACATTTCTAATTGGTTTTTATAAATCCCAAAGAGATCTTTTAGGGACACAAAAAGGACAAAGTAGGTAGCAATGTCATTTTTGAATGAGTTGGCAAGTAAGATATGGTCCTATCTTGTATAAATCTACATCTGACCTTTTACATGCTAAAGTTTAATCAATGCCTTATGAAGGAGCAATTACACTTACTAAATAAAATGACTCATTGAGGCAGCAGTGATTTTTCTCTTTACGTCTTATAAGCAATGGTCCTAGAATGTCACAAACCTAGGGGGAATTATGATCAGCATCCTACATTTTTAAAATACAGTAACTGAGTTGTTATATTAGATAAATAAATTAAAAGCACATATATGGCAACAAAGAGAATGTTTTGCTCTCTTTCTGAAAAAAATTTATAAACAAAAAATAAAATAAAACCTATGGGCTTTTGTTAGAAAAAAATCCACAGTGTAAAACTGTATGGGAGAAAAAGCCAGCCACCCATTCCCAAGAGGTAATGAGTGGAGAGTGAAGATTGTATTTTTTTGGACACGTTCTATGCCAAGAACCATCTATGGCACAAAGGCACTCAATAAATATTTGTCAAATGAGTATGAAAGATATTTTCTGGATTTTATTTATTTATTTATTTATTTATTTATTTAAAGTTCATTTATTTCTTTTAGTAATCTCTACACCCAGCACGGGGCTTGAACTCATGACACCAAGATCAAGAGTCACATGCTCTTTCAACTGAGCCAGCCAGGCACCTTTATTTGCTGGATTTTAACTGAGAGTTTTTATTTGAAAGTGAATGTTGTCTGAAGCCCAAAACCCATAAGAGAAGTAATTTCACATTCTTTTTTTTTTTTAAATGAAATTTAATTTCACATTCTTTTTTTTTTTTTCAACGTTTTTTTATTTATTTTGGGGACAGAGAGAGAGACAGAGCATGAACGGGGGAGGGGCAGAGAGAGAGGGAGACACAGAATCGGAAACAGGCTCCAGGCTCTGAGCCATCAGCCCAGAGCCTGACGCGGGGCTCGAACTCACGGACCGTGAGATCGTGACCTGGCTGAAGTCGGACGCTTAACTGACTGCGCCACCCAGGCGCCCCTAATTTCACATTCTTAAGAGAGGTTCTGGATGACCTACAGGATGTGAGATAGAGAAATTCTCCATAATTTGTGTCTAGAGGATTTAGGGTACAAAAGAGCAAGAGAACACCTGCCTTTTGTAGGAAGGCCTGTGTCATTGTCCTCCCATACCCTGGGAAGAGGAGGGGGTTGCTTGTCCCCATCTACCATCTCACCTTCTATACCTCCTCAACACCCAATCTCACCTCCAGCCCAGTAAGGGCTTCAAGAAAACCATGAATAGTGACCAGAGGAGAAACTTATGCTTGCTGAGCCTCCTGGTTGGATGCCTGCTAAGCTTCAGGCTGTGGGACTAGAGCAGGAAAAGTTTACAGAGGTTTTGGTCAAGTTTGAACTGTTTTCCCTGGAGTTTGGGGATCTCTCAAAGAGGACTTCACACAACTCTCACCTAGAAAGCCTAAAGGAAAGAGGTTAGAGGGAGCTGCTTTGATTACAAGAAGGGAAGGTGATGGTCACTGTGGGAAAAAGAGACCCAGGGGCTCAGATCCTGGCAGAGTCAGTGTTCCCACAACATGGAAGAGAACTGAGTTGGAGACATCTTAAAGCACTGCTCTGTTGTGATGTCTCTGTGACATTATGTTTACATTCCCTAGTTTAAACTTTAAGTTCATGGCCATCATTTTGTGTTGTTCTGATTTTCTTCAGGATGTCTATGAGGAAGGGCATCTCCAGGTAGCCTATGCAGAGCTAGTCAGTCCAGAGGGACTAGTGTTGCTGGGGCTTGCAGCAGGAGCAGAAGGTCAAGTCTATGAGGTATTGCGAAGGCAGCTAAGGGAGGCTGTGTAGAGGTCAGAGAGGGGAATGAAGTGCCTTGAGAAATAGATGGAGGTGTGGAAGGTGCAAAAGATGCTCCCCAGCAGAGCATTGAACAAGGTCTTGGTGATGCACCCCACTTCCTACTGCTCCTTCTTACAGGCATCCCACACCAGCCTTCTTTTTAACATAGTAGAGTGATCCTGTGGAAACTAAGTCAGAAAATTCCTCTCCTCAAGACCTACCATTGGTTTACCAACTTAATCAAAGTAAAACCTAAAATTTGCAATATAATTCATCCCTCCACTTTTTCTCTTTCTCTGGCCTCATTTTCTACCACACTCAGGCCACAATCTCTGTTCTTTTCACATCTATCCTTCCTTCCCCAATTGCACTATACATTCAATGTCTTGTTAGATAGAGGATGATAGGTAGATGATAGATACATAGGTAGATAGATAGATAGAGAGATAGATAGAGAGATAGATAGATAGAGTTTTTAGTCTCTTAAGACTTATACCCAAAATGGAACATCTGATTTCACCCACAAACATACTCCTCTTATAGTTGTCCCCTGAACTATGACTGAACATACAAAGTTCTACATAAATGTTAACTATTGATTGCTATAATCATTTTTTTCTAGCTTAATGGGAAGGATTTCTGTATTGGTCACTGTTTCATTTCAATGTTTAGTGTAATGTCTGGTATGTTGACTCAAATATTTTTTGAACAAATGGAAATCATTTATTTGATTTTTGTATATGCAAGGTAAAAGGTTAACCTGTGATAAATTAGTAGCTATGCCTTAGGCTAATTTCAATATATTTTGTTTTCTATTTTGAGAATACTTGTATTCATGGTTTTAAATTATGTGCTAGCATATGCATGAGCTACTTTGGGATGAAAAATATTTGTTTTGCCTTGCCATCTTGGGTGTTTGTATCAAAGAGATAGTCATTATAAACAAATTTAAGAAGAAGAAAAAGCAAAACATGACAACGTGGGCGCTGAAACAAAAAGAAAATTAACTTTGGTAAATAAACAGATGGAAGAGAACCTTGAAAAAGATATTTGTAGGATGAAGCCCAGTGGGAAATCTGAAACTGCATTTACAGTAATTTTTTTATCCCAAAGGTATAATACACATATTCCAAGTTCATTCCAATTTGCTTCTCAGCAAGGTGATGGTATGATACTATTGTGCATTACCACTGACTGGCTTATATTGTTATGAATTATATTTAGAGTTACCCTGAATAATATTTTTTTTGGCCCACATATATCCTTGCTATAAATGTCAAGACCTTCTTGACTTTTAGAATGTGATACTACTACAAGAAAAGGAAGGTTCATACTACCTCATTAAGGTTGACATTGATAATCTGCCACTCACGCTTGGAAATTCTCAGAGAACAAGGAGATGGTTGAGGTTGGACTGATCCATTCTTTCCTATCTCTTTATATTTCCCAGAAAGAAGAGTATACATTCTGAGGAATGTTTTTGTGTATCCTAAAGAATAACTAAAAAAAAACCCAAAAAACCCACAACAGAGTCTAAATGTTTATTATTCAGTATGGTAGCCCATAGCTACATAAGACTCTTTAAATTTAAATAATTAAAAATTAAACAAAATTTAAAATTCAGTTATTCAGTTATCCTAGCCACATTGCAAGACTCAGGAGCCACATGTAGTAGTGGCTACTGTATTGGACAATGTAGATATAGAATATTTTAATCATCACTGTTCTATTGGACAGTGCTGGTCTAAAACTCTAATCACAATATTCCTAATTTTTGAAGGGTATAGGAGTGTAATGTTGGAAAATACAGACTTTGGATCCAGTGCTTGAATTCTTGAGTTTGAATCCTAAATCCACTACTTTACCAGTTTTGTGACCATTGGGCAAGTAACAATTTTTCTACACCTTAGTCTTCCTGTCTTTTAGATGGTGATGGTAACAATAACCTACCTCATAAGGTAGTTTTTGGAGATTAAATGTGTATTGTATACAAAGTAGTTAGCACATAGGAAATGGCTTTTTAAAAATTGAGGTGAAATTCACATAAAATAATCATTTTTAAGTGTACAATTCAATGGCATTTACTATATTCACATTGTTGTGCAACCACGGCCTCTATCTAGTTCAAAACATTTCATTACTCCCAAATAGAATTCTATAACCATTAAGCAGTGACTCCTATTCTCCCTTTCCTCCAGCCTCTGGAAGCCACTAATCTGCTTTTTGTCTTTATAGACTTATCTGATGTAGATATTTCATATAAATGGAATCATACGATATGTGACCTTTTCTATCTGATTTATTTCACTTAGTGTGGTTTTAAGGTTTATCCACATTGTAGCATGCAGCAGTCTTTGTCCTTTTTCGTGCCTAAATAACATTCCATGTATGTAAATATCATTTCTTGTTTGTCTCTTCATCCCTTAATGGACACTTGGGTCATTTCTACCTTTTGGCTACTGTGAATAGTGCTTTTATGAATGTTCCTGTACAACCATCTGTTTGAGTCTCTGATTTCAATTTTTTTCCATATATATCTAAAAGTAGAATTGCTGGAATGTATGGTAATTCTGTGTTTAACTTTTTGTTTTTTTAGTCTTTATCTATTTTTGAGAGAGAGAGAGACTCAGAGTGCAAGGAGGGGGAGGAACAGAGAGAGAGACAGAATCCGAAGTAGGCTCCAGGCTCCAAGCTGTCAGCACAGAGCCAAATGCGGGACTAGAACCCATGTACCATGAGATCACGACCTGAGCTGAAGTCAGCTGCTTAACCAACTGAGCCACCCAGGCACTCCTGTGTTTAACTTTTTGAAGAAAAAGTTGTTTTCCAAAAAGCACTTTTAAACTGTTATTATTTTCTCCACAAAAATCTTATTTTTAAATGTTTTTTAGGTTCCTTTGTTGAAGCAAATCACAGGAGAATAATCTTCCCTAGATAGGGTCTGTTCCATTATCCTATAGCCTGTTAATTATACCCCTTTCCCTACCATGGGAGGAACCTGGCCATGAGTCCATCTTTATCCATTCACATTAAAGCTTTTCTTTTGCTTTGAGAATCTCCCTTATTTATTTATGTGATCCACCAGTAAGATCCACCAAAGTATGAATGACCAGGACTAAAACTTGCAGCTTCTTATATTTCTAAAAACTGTTCAACAATAGCTTACCTTGAATGGAACAAAATTTGCTTTTCACATCTATTACAAAGCCATTTCATCTAGAGCACTGGCTTTATAGGTTCAGAGGGACCTGGGTTTAAATCCCATTTCTACATTTTACAAACAATTTGACCTTAAACAATCTACTTAACCACATTAAGCATCAATTTTCTCACATATAAAAGGAGACTATCCTTTTGGGGCACCTGGGTGACTCAGTTGGTCAGTTAAGTGTCTGACTCTTGATTTCAGCTCAGGCTGTTATCTCATGGTTCTTGGGATCAAGCCCTGCATCGGGCTCTGTGCTGACAGCATGCAGACTGCTTAGGATTCTCTCTTTCAATATCTCTTTCTTCCCCTTCCCAACTCGTTCTCTCTCTCACTCTCTTTCTCTCAAAGAAAAAGTAAACATTAAAAATTTTTTAAAGAGACTATCCTTTAGAAAGTTTTTCATTGCAAGCAACACAGTTGACTGTCATTTTAAGCAGAAAATTATTATTATTTTTTTGGATGAACATTGAGTAGCTTAGGAAATTAAGGGAAAGGCTGGTGACTGAGGCTCAAAAAAAGTAGGAACAATTATTTATCTAGTAGGCTAGTAAATATTAGGATCTTGCCCAGGTACTGTGGCTACTGAATCACTCCAAACAAGATTCAAGGCTCTAGGAGAAAGTTAAACTGATTTAGCTTGGGTCATGTACCCATGATTTAATTCTGTAAGGATAGAGTCCCTTAATTAACTCCTTCAAGCCTGAACTCACCCAGAGGAAAAGAAATCCTCAAAAGGCAAATGGAGGTACTTCACTTCATAGAAGTAGGAATGGCCCCTGGTTGTTAATAAGAATTAAATGAGATTATACATTTTAAGGCATTTAGAATTGTCAGTACAAAATAATACGCATATATAGCTGTCATTACTCCTACTATTACTACTGCTACTATTTACATTTGTTGGATGGTTTATTGATTTGGTAGATGCCCTAGAGTGAGCTCCTTCAATGAGTAAAATTTCAGCCCTGAAATATGACGAAGGATCATAATAATCACATTCTGATGGGTGGGCTCTTAGGATAGATTTTAATGTTTATTTCTTATAAGATACATAAAATTTTAAACACACTTCTTCTATATGTGTGAACTTAGATCTCTTATCTACTGGTTGTCTAGGAAAGGAACTGGGGAAGATACAAGGCAGCGGCTTTCTCTTAAGATCTTTTGCTTCTTTCAAGTGCTGCTTTCTTCTCTAGTAAACCTGAACATGATTATTTTAACCCTTACCTTCTCTTGGCAAAATACGTTCTTTCTGCTTGAACATATTTTAACTTTGGCTTGTTCACGATAGAGCCAACCACCTCTGGAGACCTGGATACTGGAACTGGCAACAGGTATATTGGGATCTCACCTAGAGCTCTTGTGTAATGATTGGTTAAGTTGCCGTTGGCCACAGAGATGATTAAAATAACCTCAATTGGAAATGTGTTGCCAAACTTACCTATAAATAGAAACTAGTGGTGGGTTGTAGCAAGTGTAAAAAATCTGACATTTTCATCCTGGATGATAGCATCACAGATTACATAACGATAGTTCAGTTGGTGTTTATTGTTACCTCTAGGACAGTTATCTTGGAGATTGTGGAAAGCAGTCACTTCTGCTTATTTTTATTCTTGCATTAACGGCTCTGGAATCCATTAGGACTCATTACTGGATGGGAAGGTTAGTTGCTGAGAAGGGTAAGGCAGCCTAAGGGTTTTAAAAACTCAATTAGATAATTTATACTTGAAGAGAACAACTTAAATTTTCATGTAGTTGCCTCAAGGGAGACATTCCTTGTCAGTTATGGGCTCTATATCATTCATGTCCCAGCCAGGAAAGCAGAAAACATCAGGTATTTGTAAAAGAGATGATTTGATTGATATAAGGATTGGTTATACAAATGTATTTGGAAGTTGTAAAAGTAAAAAGGGTGCAGAGATACTCTAATATTACCTATAGGAAGCAGCTACTACTCCTGTGGTTGTTGGAAGAACAAAAGGGAAGAGATGAAGCTACCAGATTGCTGGAGCCTCAAAGAGCGGCTGCCACAAGGCTGGGGTGTGAACTTCTACAGGACAACATCCAGCTGTAATGTCAAAAGAAACCAGAGGCTACAGCATTCTTCTACTGCTGATGGAAGTGGGAGGACTTGGAAATAGGAAGAGAGCCACCTTGTGCTTTATCCAGCTTTCCAGTTCCTGTGAAGGCCTCTCACTGGCAGAACCTAGGGGAAAGCCAGCCATCAAGAAAGTCTGTTATATACGATTTGGAGAATCTAAATCCTAGCATCTCACAAAAGAGTAGAGACAGACGGACTTGGGGCTAAGAACCAAGAGTTATATAACTAGTACTGATTCTAAGCAATTTGATTTATAGGTATGGTCATACTTGGTTGAACTGAAGGGATAGTTATATATACTTTTTTTAAAGACAAAATTGTTACTATTCCCCAATTATCATGTCTTGACTTATTACAAATTTAGTTTGTAACATTTACTCTCTCATTGAATTTCATTGGTGCTTTTTATTGTAAATCAAGACAATGTATCTGTGTGGGTCCATTTCTGGAATCTCATCTGTGTCTTTCAAATATTTCTCAATCTTTGTTTAAATATGACACTGTTTCCATTACTGCAGCTTTAGGATTGGTCTTGGCATCTCTGTGCCCTTTACATTTTTATATAAATCTTGGAATTGGCTTTTATATTTCTACATTATTAGAGTTGGGGATTACATTTACCCTATTTAGATAGAATTTACATCCAGCAGTTTAAAGACGTTCAGTTCATAAACATGGAATATCTTCCTATTTAAACAGTGTTTTATCTATAGCTTTCAGGAAAGTCTTACATATAACTTATTAATATTATTCCTAGATACTTTGTCTTTGATGACATTGTAAAGGTTATTTAATTTTTTTTTAATTATCCAATTGCTTGTTACTGGTTTATTGAAATATGATTGACAATGTATCCAATGAAACTTACTAAATTCATTGATTAGTTCTTATCGTTTGCAGATTCCTTTGTATTTTCTGAATTCACAACCATGATATTTATGTATAATGACAGTTATACTTCTTACTTTTCACTTCAGATTTCTCTGTCTCCCTCTCAGACTCTCTCTGTCTCTGTATTTCTTTTTTTTTTTCTTTTCTTCTTTTATAATATTCCATGAACTAAGATGTCTAATACAATGTAAAATAAAAATGATGATCATGTTCATTTTTTTCCCTCACTTTAAGGGAAAACTGTTCAATATTTGATTGTTAAGTCTGATGTTACTTGTAGGCTTTTTATAAATATTCTTTATCAAAGCTGAGAATTTAGAAGTTGTTAAATTTTATGAACACTTTCTTTATATCTAAGAAAGTCAATTCTTTTCTTCCTTTATTATGTCACTAAGGTGAATTACATTAATTATTTTTTAATGTTAAACCCAGTTTATAATACTGAAATAAACTCTACTTGGTAATGATGATTTATTTTTTTAATGTACCACTAAATTCTAATTGCCAGTACTTTGATTAATACTTTTGATTAGTACTTTTGTCCTCTATGTTCATATGGGACATGGACCTATAATTTTCTTTTCATGTAATATCCTTGACAGGTCTTGCTATTAGTAATTTACTGGACATACAAAAGGAGGTGGGAAATATTTTCTCTTTCTTTGTGTTCTGAAAGAGTTTGTGGTAGAGTGAAATTAAATTTTTTCTTCTAAAATATTTAGTAGAATTTACCAGTAAATTCATCTGGGTCTGGAGTTTTGTTTGAGAGGGGAATTTTTTCAACTACGGATGAAATATATAAAAACATTTAGCAAACATTGGGCTATTCAGTTTTTTTTTTTCATCTTGTGCCAGTTACATTATGTTGCATTTTCCAAGGAATTTGCTCATTTTCAAATTAGTTGTGAAATTTATTGACATAATTTATTTACGATATCATCTTATTATCCTTTTTTGCCTGCAAGTGATGAGATTTTGTCTAACATTTCTGATTTTTCTATTTTTTTCACACTTTTATCTTGATGCCTCTGATAAGGTTTTACCATTTTTTTTAATCAGTCTACAATGGAACTATTGGCTTTGTTGTCTCTTTCCTATTTCATCTATCTCTGTTCTTATTTTCATTATTTCTGCTGGTTTACTTGGATATCTTTGCTTTTTTTTTTTCAGTTCTTGTTATTAAAGCTTAAATAATTAATTTTAAAGAGCTTCCTTTCCCTTCTAGTATGTGCATATAAAACTAAAAGAGAATTCCCTTTTCTGCTTTAGCAGCATGCTAAAAACATTATCATGTGTGGACTTTTTGGAGGTTTTTTTTTTTTCCCCCCACTTAAAATCCTTTCTATTTTCATTGTGATTTCACCTTTGGGAAATGGATTATCCAGACATGTGTTACTTAACTTCCAAACAGATGAGTATTTTCTAATTATCTTTTTTTTTTTCATGATTTCCCCTTTAGTTCTTGGCAGTAAGAGAACATACTTCATATAATGTCAATTATTTGAACTTTATTGAGATTTGTTTTGTGACCTGGCATACTCTTTTGGTGAATGTTTCCAGATAGAGGAGGACTGTTTTTCGGTCAAGGGTATATGAGGCACCGCCCTCCCCAGCCAGAACCTCCAAAAAATAAATAAATAAATAGCTTCTATACTGTAGTTGGGTTACATGGATATCAATGTGAATTTGTCCAGCCTTGATAGTGGGGCTTTCTAAGTTTTCTGTAACTTCCTGAAATTTTAATCTGGTTATTTGTTTAATTTCTAAAGAAAATTTGTTGTAAATTTCCAACTATGATTGTAGATTTATCTATTGCCCTTTTCAGTTCTACTATTATTCTCTATATATTTTGAAACTGTGTTATCAATTATCCACACATTTAATATTATGTTTTTCTTTTGAATTGACATTATTATCTCTATATAATGTTGCTTTCTATAACTGGTAAGTAAATTAAATTACCTTGAATTAAGGTAAACTTTGTCTGATATTGATGTGGTCACATCAGCTTTCTTCTGGTTGATTTTTTCATAGTATATATCTTTCTATATTTTTATTTTTGTCTATCAGTATTCTTGTATTTGTATAAACATCTCTGTTCTAAATAACATGTTGTTATTGTTTTTAACCCAGACTGAACATCTTTATCTTATACTTGAGATATGTATCAATTTTTTATTGCTTCTGTAACAAATTATATCAAAGTTAGAGGCTTAAACAACACAGATTTATAATTCTATAGTTCTGTAGGATCGACAGCCAAAACAGGTATCACTGAGCTAAACTCAATATGTCATAAGGTTTGTGTTCCTTTTAGGAAACTCTAGGGGATAAACTATTTTCTTGCCTTTTCCAGATTCTAGAACGTACCTACATCTGTTGTCTCATAGCCTTATTTCTCCATTCTGAGAGTTAACAATATAGCAAATTCTCTTACCTCAATTTCATCATTGCATCTCTTTCTCTGACTCTAGCTGAGAAAGGTTCTCCATTTTTAAAGGCTCATGTGATTACATTGGTCCAACCCAGATAATCAAAAATAATTTCCACATCTCAAAGTCCATAATCTTAATCATGTCTTCAATATTCCCTTCAATATTTAATGCAATTATTGACATGATGGAGTTTAAGTCAATTATTTTTATAAGTTTCTCTATTCAGTTTATATTTTAGTTGGTTTGAGCCTCTGTACTAAATATACCATAAATTAAGTGGCTTAAACAACAAACTATTTCTCACAGTTCTGGGGGTAATGAAACCCAAGATCAGAGTGCCAGCACGGTCATGTTCTTCTGAGAACACAGATTCCTGGTGTGCAGATGGCTATCTTTCATTGTATCCTCACACGGCAGAGAACAGAGAAAGAAAGATCATCTTTCTGATGTCTCTTCTTATAGGGTCATTAATCCTATTTATGAGGGATTTGTCCTCATGACTTCATTATTGCCCAAAGTCATCACCTCCAAATACCATCACATTGGGGGTTTAGGCTTCAACGTGAATTCTGAAGAGACACAAACGTTCATTCCACAGCAATTTCCTAATAACTCTTGTGTTCATAATTTCTTATGGTCAGATTGGAAATATTGTATTTTTAGAAAATAAATATTTTAATAAAGATTTTTACAGTTCTATTTCTTTATAGGTGAGACACATACACTCTTAAATGTCCTCTAATTTTCCTTGAAACTTTTATTTATATTTCAAAATTTGGTTAATTTGTTCTTTGTTTGAAGTTTCTCAAAACTTTCTTGCTTTGGATGGACAATGGGTTGTATAACTAACTCTATATTCATTCCAAAGAGGAAGTTATTTAACTGATTTCCTACTTCTACACCAGTTTTTGTTCCTAAGCCATTACATTTAGTGCTGTCTTTATTCCTTCATTCTAAATCTCCTAAAGCTTTCTTAAGAATAATCTTGACTCTTCCCAGTGCATGTTTCTACCTTTCTCTGAGCAGAAAAACAATTTCTTTAAATTTAGCCTTCTGTCTTCAGTTACTCCAATTTCACAATGGCTAGATTAGCCATCTGCTCCACAGTCAACGTAAAATAGCTGCCCAGCAGATAATTGCTAGAGAGTGTGACCTTAGACTCGTTTCTCAGCCATACATTAGGGAAACAGTAGTGTTGGAAGAGTTCTTGAATGTCAGCCACCTACCCATTTCTCTAAATATTGTAAGCTCTCCCATAGATAAAACAATAGACCTACAGAGAGTTACACACCTGGGTCACATCATTTTTGACCCTCACAAAACTGCTTTCAGCGAATTCACTTTGTCATGATGCTACTGAGTTACGCTGAAGAATGTTAAAAACAGTCTGAACTGTAGTGTTTCCTCCAGAGGTACGCTTGCAGACACTATTTACTGCATTTTGAGCAGTTCTGATGTGAGAAAACAAGAGACAAGAAGTATTTTCCATGAAATTGATAAGAGAAGGTCAAATGTTGCTTCATGTTGTGTCATGAAAACTTAGGAAGATAGGATCTGACAAATTGCATAACTAGAAAATAAGACATAAAGCTTACCAAAGTTTAAGGGGAAACCTTTAACATTTAATGAAAGATAGAAATTGCACCAGCCCTTTGTGAAGACTAAATTATTGGTACTTCTAGAGTAGGATATAAATGCCCACCTCAAACTTTTCCTGGTTTAATTCTCAAAACTTAATGTATATAATATTTAGATCTTACTCATACTCTAGTTTTGACCTAAACGGGAAGGTGTTTTTCGTTGTTGTTGTTTTTTGGTTTTTGTTTTTCCTTCTCTGTTGTCAATTTGGCCCCTAATACTACCAGCCCCATAAGATGTTTGCTTCACAGAGGGGAAGCTGGAAACTACATTTCCCAGAATTCCCTCTCCATCTGGTTTCTAGTTAAAGGCAGCTAATGAGAGACACTTGAAAGAAATTTGGAAAGTGAAAGCAAGGATAAATCATTAATCTCCAGAGACAGTTGTGGACAGACATGTGGGATGGTGTCAGAAGTAACATTTGAAGTAAACTTCAGGTTAACTCCTTTCTAAGAACTGGTTGCTTAGGTGCTATAAGCTAGGATTGTTGGTGACAGCTTTCCTAGCCTCTGTTCCCTTAGCCCTTACGGTATTTGAACAATTCTTTACTTTTTCCAATTTTACAACCAAATATAAGCCTTTATAATTGGAATACAAAGTAGTTTCTTTTTTCTTGATGGATCCTTGACTGCAAACAACACTTCCCTTTTGTTAAAATGAAGGAGCTTACTGCTGATCTGACTTTTAAAACTCATTTCAGCAGTGGAAGATAACATTAAACAAAAAACAAACAAAATTGCAGTGAAGTGCAATTGTGCCCACTTCTGCTCAAATTCTGTTACTGTTGTACTATGTCTGGATGATACCTAAGGATATGCATTTTAGTTATCTTCCCAGGATGCTTCCGATGTGATTGACCTGTGATTACCATTTAAGAAAAAAACAATGTAAATCTTTGGGCTCTATTAAAATTCAACTCTTTCCTTAATGTTTTATGCCTTTTCAGTTGTTTATTCCTTCACGTAAATAAGGTGAGTCAAGGATTTTAAACAGGTTGAGAGATTATAAGGAGAGGGCATTCACTATGCCCTGGGAACTTCGTGGGTAGATAAATGAAAAAGCTCAGAATTCCAGAGATTGACTTTTTAACAGTTTTTTTTTCTCAGATAAACTAAGAGAAAAAGAAGTTGGACAACTAGTAGCAAGAAAAATGAAAAAAGTGTAAGAAATAACATATTTCCCTTGGGAACTTTTAGAAGTTTTGAACTAGGCTGGAGGAAAGAAGTAAATGCTTCAACCAACTGTCACTTGTCAGTGTCCATTGATTCACTGGAGTTGAGAGAGGACGAAAAGTCAAATTTAGAAACACCCCTAGGTGAGTTATCTTTTGTCCACAATAATCCTGCATGACAAACAACCACAAAACCTCAGTGACATATGATAATAAACACTTATTTTAGCTCATGCATCAATGGATTGGCTAGGAAATCCTGCTGATTTAGGCTACACTCAACAGATCCTGACTGGCCAGGCTTATTATGCATCTGGATCATCTGGTGGGCTCTCTCAGGGCCAGCTAGTCTAGAATGATCTCAGCTATCTAGGTTCTATTCTACATGGTTTCTTATCCTCCACCAGACTAGCTGGGGTTTATTGTATTGGTTGAGTTTGGCTGAGGTAGGTGTTTGAGAGATGGGGGGGGGGGGGTTGGAGAGAAAGGGAGGTTGGGAGGGGGAGGCAAGGCATTCTGAGATCTATGTTCAGAACTAGAACACTTTTACTTCCATCCCCCTCACTTTTTTTTTTTTTTTTTTTTTTTTTTTTTTTTTTTGCCAAATTGTGTTAAAAGGCAAAGAGGCAAAGAAATACTCCTCTGGATAGGAAAGGCTGCAAAGATGTTACAAAGAACATGGATATGAGGAAAAAGAATTAGGACCAGTTTTGTAATCAATATACTGTAGTGCAGATGGGTTTATATTCTAGAAAGGAAGTCCTGTCTAGCCTTTCTCTGCTCTTAATGTTACATTTCCTTCCCAGCAATCTGGAAAAATAATTTTTGCCATGTTTGTCACTATAATTCAATAAAATGATTTTCTTGACCAGTTAATAAAGAGAGGATCCCTCTGAATATTTAGGCAAGAGAAAAAAGCATCACATTTCACACATAGGCTTCAGTGTCAAGTTGACAACAGCTACAAATACCATCCTCCACCAATAATTCACATTAGCATCCAACTGCCAGATGATACTTAGACCCCTGAGCTATGTTACATTTTAGAAACAAGCGTAGTAAAGCATTCTTGTCTTCTAAAGAATCAAGAAAGTTTTCAGAAGATCTGGTTTCCTTAATACAGCAAAGGGTTAATAGACCATTGTAGTTTGTAGCTCTCTCAGCTTGAGCTATTTGCTGCTGCTGTTGTTTATAGTATAAATCCAGTCTTTATTCTCTCTAAGGATTTTTCTGTGGTGACATTCCTTCTCCCGAACTTCAGCAGCAAAGGGGTCATGTTAAATTAGCCCACCTTAAATTTTTTAAACATGATACTATTTATTGCTACGTTGTATGTATTCAATGTCTATAGCAGCTGAACATTTAAAAACATCAGCTTCTACTTCTATCAATGGGAAATCCTCCCACGTAATACAACCTTCTTTTTTGTTCTAGTTTTCATGACATCTTCCCATGTGTGGTATTGCTGACCTGTTCTTTCAATTTAGTATATTAAACGCACTAAGGAAGACATTGACGACCATACAACGAAGCACAGTAATGGCAATTATGTCTCCGGTTCTCCCAGTCTCCAAATCCCCCACCCTGCCCTATAGCTCTCAATCTGTTTTTCATCCTTCCATTATTGTTTTTCATGACATCAAAAATAATAATAAGAAGAAATAAGCTTCACACAAAGTGACAATGCAATTGATAAATTTTAATAAATGACATCTACGATTGGTGTTTCTGTGCCAGAAGTGCAGAAAAGTCCTAAGATGAAGAAATAGGAAAACTGCTGTCATCCACAGTGACCTCACTAGGCTGTTAGTTACCTTCAAATGATGATATTTTATTTAAAAGAAAAATAGAACACATTGATGCTGTGCTTCACTCCACATCCCTAGTCACTTTCATTGAGTATTTGGCATGAGTAACAGAAATACAGAGAGAAGTAGTCACTCATGTGGTCCCACTCCTGCCTTCAGCCAGCCTCATTCTCAGAACAGAATAGATAGAGAGGCAACAGTCTGGTTTAGCTTTCATTTAGCTTCATAGTATCTCAAACTAATAAGTACCATAATTCATCAATCCATAGTGGTCCATAAAATAAAGGTGTGCCTTGTAACCAATGGTATGTTAGGTTCATTAAAATACAGTGTTACATCTATCATCTCCTGTTCTCTGTCCAACATTCTCCCAGTGACATTAACTGTGAAGCACAATTGTCTCACATCTGATGAAGGAGCTGTTAAGTGAGCTGTGTACTTATTCAGGAAAAATGCATGATGAAAAAAATGATAGAGCAACATTTAAATTACGTATACATAAATAAATTAGCTTCTATTTAAATAGTAGATTGGATTGGAATCTAACATGTGCTTCTTTATAAAGACTGCATTTGGTGAAGACACAGTTTTGGAACGTTTCTCCGGATTTATATATAAGAGTTTCTGAAACAGCAATTCAGCCTGTCCTGTACAGTGGTACTGCCTTAATATTTGAAGGGCTTTAGGGTAAAAGATGAATTATTCTGTGGAGTTCCATAAGCATAACTGAGAAAGATGCACGTTAGCTATGAGTAAGCAGATTTTGGATCAATATGAAATGGAACTTTCTAGCTTCCCAGACACGGCAGTATGGAGTGATCTTGTGAAATTGTGAGGTCCTTATCTCTGCAGGCATTTGAAGCAGAAGCTGTCTGTGCTTCTGTCAGGGATTATGATGAGCCGATTCCTGCTTGAGTGATAAAAGTAGCACTGGAGGGACTACCCTGTCCAACCTCAGAATCAAAGATTCGGTGGCATGACAGTAGGGAAAAGGTCATACGTTCCGTATTTAGACAGCAAGTCCTTACTACAAAAGCCATATATTTACTATTATTTGAAGGAAAACAAAAGAACACCATCAACATTTCTTTTTTGCTATATCTATCACTCTGTTTTATATTCAGATATGGCCCCTTTCCCCCCCTCCTTACACCCAAGGCTAACACTAAAGAGTTAAAAAGTGTTCCACTGAAGATGGGTCTTTAGAAATAGCTTTAGGGTACTCTGTAGAAACCGCTGACTTCACTAAAATAAAAATAAAAGCAAAAACTATAACTCCGGAAGTAGGAGCAACTATTGTTCAGAATACTGCCTCAATGTGGTTGGGGAAAAATTTAAAGTGTATATCACTCTGAAAAAAACTAGTAATACCAAAATATAGAAGAGTGTAACTCTAGTGGGTAATACAATTCTCCCCAATCCTGACATGCGTTTACAGCCTCATTCACAGTTTGCCTATTTCATTTCATTCAATATAACACATGAATTGAGCTCTTATAAATCTTACCTCTCTGGCTTCTGTCCTGTTTGCATTCTTGTATTCGCCCTCCGTGCCTCCATGCCCTTAGTGCCTGGTTTCCTATGTTTATCAATTGTTCAACCATGCAAACGTCTAGCATCAGATTCACTCTCTGAAACTTGTCTTACTGAATACCAATTGTTACACATTCAGATTTCAATCTGACACATTCAAGGGGAAATGTGATCCAGCTCAGTGTGGGAGAAAAGCACCAGACTGAAGACAGCTGACCACACCCACAGACCAAATACCTTTTGTAAGCAGATGCAGAAGAGGGGAGCTAAGTCACAGGGACCAGCCCCAGAGAAGACTGGCATATGCACTCTAATGTGACTGTATTTACAGATTATGCGTAGTTAGGAATCTAAATCCCTGCTAGGGGGTGAAAACTTCTATTCTGTTTTCTGTAGAATGACCAAAGGGACAAAACACCTATCGTGAAGGGTTTGTTTGTCTTTTTGATAGCATCTATAAAAAATAAAAAAAACACGATATACCTATAACAAATTTGTAATATGGATCTCTAGGTCCATTTTTCTTTCTCCTTTTTTTCCTCCTGACTTTTTACTGCTTCTTCAACATCTTGTATCGAATCTGATTGACTGAAAGATTCTTTCTAGGGTATCTAAGCTGCAACTTCCCTGATTTTCCTCAAGGCAGCACCGTCCACCATCAAGCAGATGCAAATAACTGAATTCAGCTAAATCCTCTCGATTGTACCCCAGCTACTGGTTCATCCAAAACCTTGCTTCTCTGTCTCAAGAAAGAGTGTTCTAGAATCAGAATGGTTTGTTTTTTCAAACGAGGATCACAAATATGTACAGGATAATTTACAAACCTATCCTGAAAATAAAGCGTGGGATACCAGGCACTTCTGAGCCTCCATAGGGAGGTTTTGATGCTTATCTACTGGGTGTCCTGTTTGGGGTCTAGATTAAATGTCTTCTCGGGCATTGGTGTGTGTGAGGATGGTGGAGGCCAACCCAGGGGAGGGTAGGCTTCCTGATGGAGGTCCATAAAGGGTAGGCGTGTCTGGCTTATATTAAATTCTGAGTATATGTGCTACAGACCTGGCTCAGGATGGAACTATAGAGGGGGTTTCACTGCATTTACTAGCTCGTGGGGGCCTCCTCTGGGAGTAAGCAATGTGGATGTTGACCAAAGGTAGAGTCTAGTTGCTTTGGAGCAACAGGACATTTACCTTTTCCTTGAAAGCATTGGGGGTGGGGGTGGGGTGGGGTATGTGCGGCCCAAGTCTGCTAGTAGCAGCAGCCAGATCCCAGGCTTTTTTTTAAGTTATGCATTTGGGAATCTTTGGAAATGCTGGCTAGTTGTCTCATTTCTGTGGGAGTAAGTAATAGTAGCTTGGCAAGTATTAAACACTCTCAGTTAACTTTTTTTTCTCTCTGTGTCTATACAAAACTTGTTAAAATGTTTTGAATCTTGAAATACTTAAAGTTTTGAGTTTGAGCTTTTAATCTTCTATTGTCCCCCATTGATTTTACCTTAGAAATTGCTACTGGGAAGATCTGAGGTGGACATCTCTGGGTCTTTGACCCATAGCCAGCTGCTTCCTTCTCCAGGGTGTCCAACTGACCTTTCTGGGATTGGGGTTGGCCTCTACTAGGGAAAGCGGTGGCCTGATTATTGGGGTGGGCCCTAGACCCCCCACAGCACTTTGGTAATTGGTGCCCTGTGGTGTTGAAAAGCAACTAGTCCATATCTCTGGGCATTCTACATTTGGAGAAGAGCTTGAAAACTTCCTTGGGTGCACATTGGGAAGAGGTTACAAGGGACTGTTAATCACCAGGGCTGTTGGGGAGACATATCAGGAACTTTTTGCTTTTTGCTTCTCATTTTGTGGGCTGCTATCTAGGGTCTGAGGTTGCATAAAGGACTAGGGTTGGCTTAAGGCCCCACAGGCCTCTTGGCCAGACAAACTGGATTCCCAGGTAGCAATACCATGGAGTAGCTTAGCTAAACTCTGGAAACATGTGTTTCTATAAAGTTTTGATGTAACACGGTCTTATTCATTTGTTTCCATATTGCCTGTGGATGTTTTTGTGCTACAAAACAGTATCAAATCATTGTGAATGGCTTACTAAACCCAAAACATTTACTATGAGGCTCTTTCCAGACAAGGTTTAGCAACTCCTGTTCTAGAAGTAGTGCGTGTGACTCAAACCCCCGAACAGAGTGAGAGACACAAAGCAGCTGCCAGCCAGCAGAGGTGTCTGAGCCAACAGCTGAACAGCCGCTAGCATCCATCCAGCAACAGCGGCCAGTCTGCTTGTCCACATCGTCTACCTATTTGTCTTCCTGTCCATTTTGCACCCTTGATCTGATCTGGTCTGCAGTGCAGCATCGTGTGATGCCCTCTGCAGAGTTCTAAGTTAGCTGGCTTTTAGCTGGATTAAGACAATGAAAAGAACTAGGGAGAGGTTACACAGAGTAAAGAAGCCTGGATATTACTCTACCTCCTCTCTGCTTCTGGAAGATTCTTGAGCAGTGGCTGTACCTCTTCCATGAATCCAGCTCCTGAAAGACTTTCCTGTGGTTTCAGCATTCACCTCTTAGCTTCTAGTCATATCACCTCTTCCTTGTGGCTCCAGTTTAGGTGTCTAATAACTTCTTGCTGTTGCTAATCTTAGGGTTGTTCATAATCTCCTGTTGGATGCTCAGCCCTTATATCACCTAAGTAACTATTTCCTTACATTCAATTCTCTTTGTTGTTAATAACTGAAGTGATTTCTACTTACTTGACAAGTGTGAGCAGATGAGGGGAAGCAAAGCAGCTGTGACTAAGCGGCCCCTTTGTGGAGCTCTACAGGATTCAGGCAGCTTCAGGAATCTGGCTCAGCTACCAGGGAGAGTGAGTGATAACCAGACCCAGTTTAGGATACATTTAAGTCACATCTCGAGGGTTCTCAGAAACACTTGTGGAAGAATAACATTCCTGTATGAGCAGGTGGGAACTTGGTTTCAGTGAGACTCAGGCACACATACTAACGTGGCCTGAGTTATGTTCATGGAGTGGAGAAAACTGGGATGTTAGGGTCACACAAACCCTTCCACTTGAATGTAGTGCTGTTGATTTGTCATTATGCATTAATGCCAGTCAACATCTTCCTTAAAGATCATTAGCAGAGTTACGATTTCTTCTATGAAAAACAAAAGGAGAAACTGAAGGGATTTCAATCTGATGATATTTTCATTGTGTCATTAACGATACACATGAACTTTCAGATTCCAATGTCTATTCCCAGGTCCCTAAGTCTGGAAGAGTCTGGGGAGCCACAGAGGCCGTTGTAATTTCAATTCATAGTTTGATACGAACAGTCAGCCCTAGTTAAATGCCATCAATAGCTAATGCAGTTTGGACAGTTTAATTATGTACTTGTCTGAACACTTGTCACACTTCTGGTGACTTCAAGGCAGTGTAGTTGTCTTTGGCATGAAAATTTGCAAAGTGTTTTATAATCATTTTTATTAGTGCTTCCTCACATTAGATCACTAGACAAAAAAAATGAGATATGAAGAGGTTAAGTAACCTGACCAAGACTAGACTGAATTGACAAGAAAAAAAATGAGAACTGAAACAATTAGCTAAATGGTTCACATAATATTAAAAGGACATCTTTTATTTTGGGGAGGAAGAGGTGGGAGGAGTTTAAATTACTAAACAAATTATCTGGTAATCACTGAACTCTCAGATATAAGACTAAAATTCATGGTCTCCAGTCATTGTTAAAACACTTACTGTAGGGGCGCCTGGGTGGCGCAGTCGGGTTAAGCGTCCGACTTCAGCCAGGTCACGATCTCGCGGTCCGTGAGTTCGAGCCCCGCGTCGGGCTCTGGGCTGATGGCTCAGAGCCTGGAGCCTGCTTCCGGTTCTGTGTCTCCCTCTCTCTCTGCCCCTCCCCCGTTCATGCTCTGTCTCTCTCTGTCCCAAAAATAAAAAAAAAATAAAAATAAAAATAAAAAAACACTTACTGTATTGCTTAGTGCTATGTTTTTTATTAAAATTATGAACACTTTGCATTGTATTTAGATTCAGACGCCTTATTTTTGAAGTGTAACATATTTCTATCGCCACCTAGTGGACTGATTTGTAATGAACTCAGGCATGTGGCTTGGAGAGGAAAAGGTGAGGAACAATCCTCTTCCAGCCATTCATCCCTTATGGACACCTTATCTCTCAGTTGCTTCACCTCTAACGTTGAACCTGAAAATTTTGTCTGAATATAGACTCCCAGAGAAAGAAATTCAGAATCATGTTATTAACAGACATGTCTTGCCTCCTCAAGGAGAGACAGATGAATGAAGTTCCCAGTGGCCAGGAAAACACGAACATATGTTAAAGTCATTAATGGCTGTGTTGCTTCTGTTTAGCAGCAAGGTATAATGACACAACTAATTTGCCTTTTCCTCATTATGAGGTGTTAACAAGGAGAGTAATTATGACAGAGAAGATAGAAATGGTGGTATTCTTTAAATCAGAAGTAAAGGGTAGATCTAATATACAATGCATTGCTTCTGTTGAAAACAATGCAGTTTATAAAAAATCGAGTTGATATTTCCATTATGAGATAATCTACCATGTCCTTAGAGATTAACTGGGATTCTGTTTTTGTGTATTCTTTCCCATTTTTCTGTAACCGCTTTAGGACAGTACTGCTTTTACTTGAATAAGTGGCTTGTATTGGTCTATTTCCATGGGAGACAATTTTTCAGGTCATTTCTGTAGGATATTTTTTAAAATGTAATACTCCTCATAAGACAATTTTTCAGGGTCATTTCTGTAGTATATTTTTTGAAATGTAATATTCCTCCTATATCCAAGGTACTGAGAGTTTATGCCTTTGCCTTTAGAGACAATAATGTTCTTGTAACTGACAATCATCTTAAGAAAAAAACAAACTTCTTTCTTCTGAATCAGCCCCTCTAAACCTGCACCATTCTCTTAGGTTGTGACAAGAATGGCTAAAGACATCTTCTGTATCATTTAAACTTTTCTAGCCATTGTGAGAGCCAGTAAAAGATCCAGATCCTCAACATTTACTTTGTGATTGTTAGGTTATCAAAAACTTTTGTCTTAAAAACGAAAGCTATTTTGCTTCATTAAATTACCATTTTACATACATCTTTCTCATACATTTTTCACTCCTTCTCTAATTATTTCTAGTTAATTGGTTAAGCATGTTAAAAAAGTCTAACCTGGAAGTACCTTGTAATTATAAACTATATAAAATATTGGAAAATTAAAATTAGTTTAGACATAAGGCAAAGATTTCATACCCAGCAGTTTTCTTCAATGTATTAGAATGAAATAAATACCAAAAATATGCATTTGCATTTGGAACTACTGGGTAAGTGAATGACTTTTTAAAAGGATTGAGGTCTGACAATGCATCTACTTACAAAGATATCTACTTAGAGATATATTATTAATTTTAGTCTCACCCACAAAGACATATCTTGGATAATCTCACATTTACTATTCAGAGTGAAAGTAGTTCTTTGGGCAATATACTTTTTAGAAAAATAACACATGTTTATTACAAAGAATTCCACAGGATGTGAAACATTTAAAAGGATGTTGGAATACCTAAAATGTTATTAACCCCTTTGGGGTTTCCAATAGGCTGTGGAATGTGTATTTGCATGTGTATGCGTGTGAATACACATATTCAATGCTTAAAAACTTGTAGATATTGCAAATATTGTATTTAACTCAATGTTTGATACTATTATTTGACATCTTACTAACTTGCACTCTGGTGATATTATTTTCCCCTTTTTACCTAAAACTTTTCATTTTAGCCTTAATTTTAAACAAAATTCTAGACGTACATAATTTAAAAGGTCAAAAGGTTTTTTGAAAACACTGAAAAAGGTTTCCTTTTCACCAAAAAATAACAATCCCCTTCTGGTTGCTCCTATTTCTCAGCTCCCAGAACACAACCACTTTGATCTCTTATAGATGGTACTTTTGGTATTTACGTCAATGTCTTCAACTACGATGCGGTTGTGGAAGAGGAGGTCTTCAACGAGATGGTCAGGATATGTGGAAAGACCTCCGAGTCTGTGCAAGAGTCTGAGATAGTCCTCTCTGTCTTCACGTCACAGCTGATAAGGGAGTGACACCCTCAGGCAATCAGGAAGCTGATGCCCTACCTTGGATAGGGACCCTAGCAGTTGACCCTTCAGTAGATACAGCAGGTTGGGTGCATAGAAAAGAGTGGCCACCAAAGTGTCCAGGTGGCATGACATATTGCCAAGGTTTCTGGATTGCTCCTGAAATACAGTGACTTGGTTAATGCAGTAACAGCATGTCTTGTGTGCTCTAAACAAGGTATGTCCAGGACAACTGCCAAAGGAGTCAGGGGCCATCCGGAGATTCCCAAATGGTGAGGGATTAGTAATTTGATTATATTGGTCCCCTTCCTGCAAAAGGGGTTTCTAAATATATTCTGGTTTGTGTGGACATTGCATCTGGTTTAACCCAGGCTTCTCCCTATTGCCATACAAACCAAGCTGCCACTATTAAGGGATTAGAGAAGCTGAGTACCAGATGCCCTCATTGAAAAGTGAAAGGGATCACGTTTCAAAGGTCATGATGTGCAAGACTGGGCAAAAGAACATGACGTTGAATAGAGGTTCCATCTCCCCTACAACCCTCAAATAGAATGGTAGTAAAAAGGAAAAAGGAAATGTTAAAGCAGCAGATTAAATTACTAACAGGTAAAAAACCACCTTGGCTGGGTAGACTAAAGTATTATCTCAGGCCTTATGACATATGAATAATCAGCCTGGGACTGTTGCCCCATATGCTAGGTTGGGGACTCCTTGCTGTGGCACCCAATACTGTAAAGGAATAGAAGTCATAGGAAATAGTCATTGCCCCGACTCACTGTGGATCGACATGCTATGCTGCTGGGAACATACAGCATGCCTGGAAAAGGAGTTATCTACTGGAATTTGCAAGGAGATGCCCCTTGGGGATGGGGGAGCTATTTTGCACCCTTGGATGACAGGAACTACTCAATCTCCTCTGGGACCATTGTCCTACTACATACTGGACCTGTTGAAATATACTACACTTGGAAGGGACTGCACCATTGAAAGAGGGATAGAAGGCAGGGGTTCTGGTCTGGCATGTCCCACCCTCAGTCCATCTCCCCACACCGGACAGTGTTGCCTGCCCCAGCCAACGTGCACTGTATATAAAACCAGGTCAAGTTCTTAAAGCTGCCAACCTCGCTTTCCTCAAGGCCAGGTGATCATGTTCTGTTTCTCACTGGTGTAATCATTTGGCTGCTATCATTGTTCCCTCCATTGGCCCGGAGGACGTCATAGCACACACAGAAACTCTCACTAAATTCACCCAGCAAGCCTTAAATGGTAACCAACAGACTTGTTTTTACCGAACACTGAAATATCTCTAATGAATAAAATTGTCCTCCAAAATAGAAAGACCCCTGAAAGAAGGCACCAGTGCCATTATTCAAGCAGAATGCTGTGTTCATGCCTGATAAGTCTGTTAACAACCCGTCTTTATTAAATCTCATAAGGGCACAAGTGAATGCCCTGAGCTTTCTGCCTCCCAGCATAGGGGCTTGGTAAAGCAATGGGTCGGATCATGGCTCTTGGTGGAAAAAGTTGTCACTGATTTGGGGAATCACTGTCTTAATCTATGTGTTCTCTTGCCCCTGCCTATACTGTTGCTGTGGCATCGGCCCCCAGTGTAGCCAGATATAACTGCCACAGGAGTGACCTCCATGTTAGTGAAATCCCTTGCTAACTACTCAGGGCACATTTTGGAAGAGGGTGGCATGTAAAATTATGAGAGCTAGTCACGAGGTCTAGAGTGTTGGAGGAGGTCATCAAAAGGATGTGACCACCCATTGACCTACAAGTTGGACCTGGGCATTTGGAGGCTTCCCATTCCCTCTCCTGTTCTTGAAATGTGTGTTTTGCTTGCCTTTTCTGCTCCCAGAAGCTGCCTCAAGGACATAGCCTTGAGATAGTAATGTGGCATTGAGACCATATAGACAGGATATGTTTCTAATGCAGTTAGGGCCTCTATGTAAACTTTTTAAGATTTGGTAGGTCGGTGTAGAGATCTGTCTTGTGGATGCCCAATACAAACAATGCATGTAAATTCCCTTGCTTATTAAACTTGCCACCCACCAGTCTGGAATGGTCTATCTCTCTCTCCAATGTCTTCCTGTTCTCCATGTACAGGGGGAAGTTTCAGATTACACCTGGGAACCTCCAGAGGTTGTGAACCCACAAACTGATATCCTGCTATGGAAGTGAGAAATCTGTCCTCAACCTAACAGCTTGAACTTTCTTTCCATACTCTATATTCACATTCATAATACCCTAACATTGTCATTTTGTATAGATTATTTTCTAAGCTTACATTATCCTATGTTAATTATAATTACAACTAAGCAATGTGGTAAGAGATGATGACATTTATTTTCCTGAACATTTTTTTTTTATCTCTCTCCAGGGAAAGATTAGTGATTGTCTTACTTCTTATTAGCTTAGTTTTCTATGATTTTTTTTTAATAATCCACCTCAAAGCCTTTAGCAAATTGCCATATATTCTCCCAAAAGTCCATATGTATCAGGTATTGTGCTAAGCACATCTTCCCTAACAATTCTCTCCCAGAACCTTTTGTTCTGCCTCAATCTAGCATCCTGAAATTTCTCTTGACCACCTTCCTGGGTTTGGATCTTGGGCTTTCTCTTACCCTGACTCCTTTGTTGGATTACGCTCCTATTTTTTGTAGTGTGCTCTCAGAAAGAATACAAGGGAGGTAAAATTTCGAGGCTTTGCCTGTCAAAATACTGTTATTGTTCTCTCATGCTTGATTGATAGTTTGGCTGTGTGTATAATTCAAGTTTGGAAATGAATTTTTCTCAGAATATTGAAAGCATTCTTCCACTGCCTTCTAGCTTCCACTGTCCCTAGTGAGAGGTCCAAAGGCATTACAATTCCAGATCTTTTGTATAAACTTGTAGGTACTTCTTGTCCTGAATACTATAGATTTATATGACAATAAGCCTTGTTGCATGTCAATTTTATTATATTGGAGGACATTCATGAGCCCTTTCAATCTGAAAAGTTACTTCCTTTGGGGAGAATTTTTTTTAAGTTTATTTATTTACTTTGAGAAAGAGAGAGTGCACACACAAGTGCAGGGGAGGGGCAGAAAGAGAGGGACAGAATCCCAGGCAGCCTCTGTGCTGTAAGCACAGAGCCCTTTGTGGGGCTCGGTCCTGTGAATTGCACAGTGAGACCATGATCTGAGCTGAAATCAGGAGACGGACACTTAACTGACTGAGCCACACTGATGCCCTGCTTCTGGGAGAATTTTCTTAAATTATTTTATTGCTGCTTCCTTCCCTTATTTTTCTTTCTAAAATTCTTTAATTTTCTTAATGCTTATTTAGTTTCAAGAGAGAGAGAGACAGACAGACAGAGACAGAGCCCAAGTCGGGGTGGGGGGAGAGAGAGAGGGAGACAGAATCCAAAGCAGGCTCCAGGCTCTGAGCTGTCTGTCGGTACAGAGCCCAACACAGGGCTTGAACTCATGAACGGCGAGATCATGACCTGAGCCGAAGGACACTTAACTGACTGAATCACCCAGGTGCCCCTTCTTTCTAAAATTCTTATGTTGTGATGTTAAATTTCCTGGACTGATACTCTAATTTCCTTATATTTCTTCTCTTTTTTTCTATCTTTGTCCTTTGGTTCTATTTCAAGATGATTACTTCAGTTTTATCTCCCAAAACCTTTATGTTCTAAGAAGAAATCTTTACTGTATTATTCTGTTCTTATTTTACAGCTGCAAAATATATTCTCATCACGCTGAGAATATTAGTGACAATATTTTTTACCATTTTTTTCCTGTGCATAGTCTTCATTTTTTTTCCTGTTTTCTATTTTTTCTCTCTATTTTTAATGTTAAATGATTTCCTCAAATATTCAGCAATCAGATGTTGCTTGTTTATGTATAGCACTGGGACTCCAACAATTGATTAGAAGGTCATGAGTAGGGCTTGCAAGGTGTGCTTTGCTGTAGGATGACCCGGCTGAGCTTTTTAGCTGAGGAATTTTGATGTCAAGCATAGGCTGGTTGGATTCCCCAGAAAAGAATCTCCACATCTCTTGCTGAGAAGATACACTGCACTTTGTGTTTTGGAAATTAAGGGAGAAGGGAGAGCTGGGGAATGCCAGCATACAGTATATATGCATTTATTTAATCCTCAGTTTCCACCCCCCCCCATACCTTTGCTCCCAACTGTGTTGATGTTTTTCAGACAAGGGAAGAGCTGTTTTACTCTTTCCAGAAAATAAAGTTCCAGTCTATTGTCTTAAGGGAGGAGCAATACCCTACTGTGTGGAACAGTGGACAGGTACCTGCTTCATAAAGTGATCTTTTTTCAATTCAGTCCCTTCATTTCCACTTTTAGAAGTACCTGATATGACAGCCTTCCCACAGAGAGATGAAGCTCATGTCCTCTTTCCTTGAATCTGAGTGGATTTGTGATTTATTTGACCAATAGAGTATGGGAGAACTGAGGCTATGTGATTTCCAAGTCTAGGTCATAAAGGTCCTTCCATTTTGCTGGCCAGAGATACTCACTCTTGTAGTCCTGAACCATCATATAAAAAGCCCACCTGCCTTGAGGCCACTCAAGAGGCCATATGTAGGCATTCCAGTAAAAAACCCAACCTGAATGTGTCTTTGTCTAATCCAGCCCGGTAGTCAGGCTGTAACTGAAAAAGCCATCTTAAAAGCAGTTTTCTAGCCCTGGGCTGTTCCAACTTCCAGCCATTCAAGCCACCTCCATTTTTGGTCCCAGACATCATGGAACAGAAAACAGCCATCCAAAAGCCTGCTTTCTGAATTCCTCATCCACAGAATGTGTGAGCATGATCAAATGGGTATTGTTTTCTACTACTAAGTTTTGGGGTAGTTTGCTGTAGATATAGCAATAGATGCAGTATGCCCAGTACTGCTGATTCATGAGCGATTGAGAATTCTGGTCCAAGCCAGGTTGATTCTTGGATTTCTTCACCACAGGCTTAGGATTCTGTTTGCTCAGGTCTGTTAAGTCTTTTGCCACTAACTATGTTTCCAAAGTCTCTTTTCTTGTGCTCCTAGCCTTTGTGGGTACAGGCTTTTAAAAATAAATCTCTTTCCACTCACTTCAGAGGAGTAACTAAAGGATGCATGGTAGATACATACATCTGTGTTTCCATTTCACCCAAAAGTCCACTAGTATTTTTGTTTATAAATATCTAATCTGGCTCCGTTATACTCAGTTTAACTCCTCATATAACACTTACCATGAGGTTTATTATCTGTCCTGTTTGTGGCAGTGAGTGCATTTTAGTGCCAAAGAAACTCCCCATATTACTGGTAGGTGTTGCTGCTGACAACCCTGATACCCTATTTACTACTCTGAATAACCAGGGCTTTCTTTATTTGAACAATGTCTGATACTTAAAGATATATATTATGCCTTATCAAATTAGTTTAATTTTGAAATAACTCACTGGAAATGTATCAGGTAACAATGTTCTCAAGGGGCGTGCCTCCTCATTTGTTCTTTTTCATGAAGAAAACACCACAAGCACTGTATATATTTATCTCATTATAACTTTCTTGCAAAAGAGAATCTTCAAAGCAGTGTATGGATGCCACCATTTCATTTTCTGGAAACTTCCCTGAGACCTTTTACTCTCAAGTAGCACTTCAGCTTGATAACCAAGTTTTCCATCAGTTAAGCCCATTCACAAGATTTAACCTGATATTTCACTTCCTTCTTGCTAGTTAGATTGTGTCTCATATAAGATAGTCTCTTGGTCATGCTTTTGAATCCAGCTCACAATGTATTTCTTATATGGTGGAATACAAAGAGCTGTGTTTGTCTCAGAAAAGCTGGGTCCATGGACTAGTTCCTTTGAAGGCTTGGCTCATTTCCTCTGCAGAGTGGGATAACGTGTTATCATCTCTGAATTGGGGGATTATCATAGCTCACTTACAAATGAAAACAATAATCCCTTCTTCAATGTGTGTGTGTGTGTATGTGTGTGTGTGTGTGTGTGCGTGTATGTGTGTGTGTGTGTGCGTGTGATTACTGGAAAGTATAAGGTTGTTAAAACAGTTGTACACAAGTGTAATGAATTATTTAGTTTTGAACCAAATGTGAGGTGACCAAAAGTAAGTGTCTAGATCAGTATGCTGTGTGTAGCAACCTCACATCTGGCTTCATTTCATATTTTCACATTTGTTTTACTTTCTTGCTTCAAAAAATTCATGTAAACATGGTTTATTTTATGTATCCTTGGAAGGATTTTGATTAAAGATGGATGCAAATTTTAAAATATATTAAATTACTTAAACATGTTTAGCCTGCATATTTTGCTTTAAGTTCTGCTAATATTTATGTTTCGAGACCTTAACTAGGCGTATTTAAGAGAATGAATGTATTTTAATGGATATGTATGTATAAGGACATGTATTCATCATGGGGTCTCAGAATTATTTCCTAAATGCATCATATGAGCATTATATTCCCAAATTAATTATGACCAATTAATTTAAAGATAGAAAAATTTCATCATATGTTTGCTTTGTCCTTCTTCCAAATCCAACTGGACGATTTCAGGTGGGTGATAAATAACTTCTAAACGCACACAAAATATATTTGGCAAACATTTCCCAGCAAAATACAGGTAGGGAATTGCAAGTAGAGAAAACCACTTATCTTACAGTTTCAACATATGACTTGATGTTACACCAAATCAGTGGTTTTTCCATTTTCCGTTATGTAGTTTCTCCAACTTTCTTACCAAAATATATTTTATCTAAATATGTTCCAGAGTTATACACAAATATTTACTCTGGCCTCAAGTGAATCACTTTCTACTGGCCTGCAGTTGCCTGAACATTTGCTTATTCCAAAACAACATTCAACACAACTGCCTGATTCTGTCCATATTTTTTCCACTGAATCCGAAGCTGCGCATTGGCATTGGTCTATAAATTTGACACAAAATGGTAGCTGGCAGAAGTTTGCAAATCAACCACAAAATGCTATATAAAGGAAGAAGTGATCCTAATATATCAAAATAGTTAACATCTGGCCTTATCAGCCTAATGACGTAAATTGTCTAGATAGCTTTAAAGTGGGCTGCGGTGAATGAGCCATCCATCCAAGTGATATTTTACAAGCTGGAGATTTTCCTTGGAGCAAATTCACAGAGTCAAGAATTAACAAGAAAGGCTTCCATAATCTTTATTTATGAAGGAGAATAAAACTACAGATCTAAATAATCACAGATGCTTAATATATGATGCACATTAGTTCACCTTCTGGGTGACCAGCCTTAAAAGTGTTTTATTCCCCCAAAATGTGTTCTATTTTTCTTGCTCCAGCTTTCAGGATAGAGAGGTTCAATCTCAAAACAAAGGCTGCCTGAGAACACATCTCCAATTACTGTGTATCTCGTGAGTGGCCCAGTCTACCCTTATTGTAGGAATAGCGTTCTAGTATTCACAGACTCTTTTGGCAATAGGTGATACACAGACTCAAAGAAGCATGAACCGCATGGCACAGATCCATTATTAGTACCCTGCTGCAACACTCATCTTCATTGTGCAAGCCTCTAGGCCTAAGTGGATTATAATACAATAATCTAATTCAATTAAAAGTGCATCTGGAGAACAATGTAAATTTACATTTAGTGCTCCTAACTTGTTATGTAGCTTTCGATATTTCGTATCATGTACTATTCATGACCCTCCTTGTACTCTACCTCTCAATATTTTCCTAACGCTTCTCATGCCAGTCATTGGATTTAAGTTTTTAGCCAAAGTGTTTACTGCATGTGAGAAGCATTGAATGTGAAGAAAACAAACCACATATCTACCCTGTTTCACAGATTAGATTTAAGCTTTTTTCCAGAACAATCCTTTTGTGAGATTAATATCTAGTTAGTGAAAGGTATGACTTTTTTCTATCAATATTTAACTGAAAAGAATTTGACTTTACATTCTGTTCCCCAATAGTTAACACCCACTTTGATATTGTAGATGAAAGGATTTTGTATTCATTTTGTCGACAGAATGATTTGAGACCAAGGAGGAAATGCTGTTTGACAACCTCTGCATATTCTTCATTCTGGGGAGAAATGCATTCTGCTAGCTGTCCAATCAATTATGTAGACAAAATGAATTTCATCATAATTCTGTCAACAAAATGCTAACTTGGTTAAATTATTCTCTCCACAAAATGAATTAACTTAAAAATCCTTTTGTCCACAAAATAGATTTAAGCATTTAGTGGAGCCTTGTAAATACTATCGTCTGTTAGTTTAGTATGTGTAATGCAAATATGTGGATTGGCTATGTCAGCATTTCTAGTTCTTTAGAGGTTATGGACCTGTGTGTTGTAGCTTCCCTTTTCATTGAAGGTCAAGTGGAGAGCAAAGTCAATTATCCTGAGAATAGCATATGGTAGATAAATGTAGCACTGTCCAAAACTACTATAAGTTAGATCCATTTGAACATCATGCATTTTTAGAAAGTATAATTTAACAAGCTTGCCAGCTAATTAAGTCTTTAATTAGGGCTTCATAGTCAACAAGTCATTTCAGGGATAATTCTTCGTAAAGAAAAGAGACTGCTGGTTCAACTTCTGGACAAGTTACTGCTAAACAAAATAAACTCTTAAACATATTACAATGTATCATCTAAAAAACATTCAGTATCACCTTCTATGATATTGTTGTCCTCTTTGAGCATATAAATATTTTAAAATAAATGCTTTGGTAAATGTATGAGATGTGGAGGGTGCAATGTATTTTTTTAAATAAAAGAAATTATTAGTTGGATTCAGCTTACATTACTTAGTTTTTAAAAGCACTGTTCATCAACGTGATGTCAAGGAACATATGGCACTCATTTAGTTTAAAGCATTAACTTGTTCATGAAAATGTGGAATAGTAGTAAAAGAGTAATATTTTTCTTTTTGATTACTGATTTAACCAATAATGTAAACTGGCTTGTTGCACCAAACCTAAATCCAATTAGAATACAGAATTTAAAAACTATTAAATATTGTCTTTGATGTCTATATATATTTTAGTGGCTTTGGAAAGATAGCATTGCCTTGTCTTATTCCAGTAGTTGTCAAATTATTTAATTTGAAAGGTGGTCATGTTTCATATCACATCTTCATAAGATTCTTCTTTTTCTTTAAGTTTATTTATTTTGAGAGATTGCATGCATGTGTGAGTAGGGGAAGGGCAAAGAGAGGGAGAGAGGATCCCAAGCAATCTCAGATTAATTATTAATTAATTCAAAACAAACTGATATCTGATACCATGGAGCCAGACACGAGGCTCAATCCCACCAGTGTGAGTTCATGACCTGAACTGAAATCAAGACTCTGACACTTAACCTACTGAGCCACCCAGGCACCCCTGAGATTCTTCTTTTATTTGATTGGAAAAGAATAAGTTAGACAGAAAAAAAAAGAGTTTATAGGGAAATTAACAATATAGTTTCTTGTACAAAATATCGTTCATGATTAAGAAGCATAAGGTTTAGGGCCACCTGGGTGGCTCAGTTCGTTAAGTGTCCAACTTCAGCTTAGGTCATGATCATGCTGTTCTTAAGTTTGAGACCCATGTCAGGCTCTGTGCTGACAGCTCAGAGCCTGGAGCCTGCTTCGGATTCTGTGTCTCTCTTTTGTGTGTCTCTCTCTGCCCCTTCCCCACTCATGCTCTTTCTCTCAAAAATAAATAAACATTAAAAAAAAAGAAGCATAAAGTTTAGGAGAGCTGTAATTTGTGACAATATGAAAAAGAAGTGACTTTCGCAAACAATGCTTTCTCAAAATTAGTAAAATAATGCTGTTTTTGAAAGCCAAAAACTGTATGACAATTCTGTGCCACTTGAAAATAATTCCATTGCTATATGCCTAACATGAGAACAGCGACTGGCATTTAGATGATCACCAATATTTGTTGAATAATCAAATAAAGTATGAATTTCCCTTCTTTCAAAGCACACAAGATTTTATGTAACTTAGTCAAGATATATAATATTTTGCTTTCCCTTTAAAATGTTGATGTCCTGTCATAAATGGCAGCAGTGAATGAAAAAAAAGTAACACGGAAAAAACGTACTGCTGAACTTGTCTATTTTTGACAGAAGTGGCAAAATTCTCATTGACAGTAATAGAGGCTAGAGTCCTAATGCAATTTGTTCCTGATTGGGTCATATGTGTGTATAGGAATCAAGGCTCTTCAGTTTTCAGCGATATCCTTTTGTGATCTGTTTTGTACAGAAGACACAAACTTTTTTAACTATTGGACTTAGGAGAATGTATTTCAGAGAATACATAATCTAAGTCATACTACGATGGATAACAAAGTTATGGGACATTGACAGAGAAAAATATGTAAGTGTTTTGTAGAATACAGACTACAACAATGGGCCAGTGAGTCAAATCTTAGGACCAGTACATAAATTCTAGCAAGAAAGAATGGATAGCTAGAAGATCATGGGCAAGGTCTAGATGTACATGGAATAGCATCCCCATCAAACTTGAATGCTTTGAAACATTGTAACTCAAAAATATTGTGATTCTCAAAATCTTTGCTAGAGATACCTTATCCTCTTTTATTATTTATAGCCACAAGTTAAGAATTAATGAACGGTATAATACAGATCTCCTCAACTTACGATGGGGTCATATCCCAACTGAAATCATAGCTTAGCCTAGCCTGCCTTAAAGGTGCACAGAACACTTCCATTAGCCTACTGTTGGGCAAAATCATCTAACACAAAGCCTCTTTTATAACAAGGTGCTGAATACCTCATGCAATGTATTGAATACTGCACTGAAAGTACAGAATTGTTGGGTGGTACAGAATGGGTATAAGTGTGTTGGCTGTTTACCTTCATGATTGCTGGCTGTCTGGGAGGGGCAGCTTGCTACTTCTGTCCAACATCATGAGAGAGGATCGTACCACATATCGCTAGCCTGGAAAAAGATCAAAATTCAAAATTTGAAATACAGTTTCTACCGAATGCATGTGACTTTTACACCGTAGTAAAGTTGAAAAATTGTAAGTTGAACCATAGTAAGTCAGGGACTGCCTCTACGTACAAATATAATACTAATTAATTACCAACAGTGATTAATATATCATTAATATGCAATATATAATCAATGGTACTAATATGACATTCATGAATGATATGATATAATTAACATATAATATATAGCATAATATGTAATATGTTTTAGGTATTATATATAATATATAATATTATATTCTACATATTCTATATATAATTTTATCTATATCCTGAGACAAAGCAGGATATAGGTATGTAATTACGCAAAACATATGTTTTAGACATAGACAGATAGATACATAAATAAATAACCAAAAGAAGTCTATGATCCACTAGTGATTAAATACAAATTACATAGTCCATAGGCTGATGCTGATTCAAAACATATAACATAAAAGTGATATTTTATGTTAATTTTATACTATAGATGATCAGCATTGTGAAAATGACTTCGTGAGAAATGACTTCATGACTTTCTGTTTCTTTTTTATTTTATTTTCCTCATATTTTCTGTTTTCTTACAATTGTACATATTGCTTTTTAATTTTAAAAAGCATTTAAAAATACCTTTTAATAAACACATCATACTAATATATATATATTATATACATATATATGTAATACATATTTCAATAAGCTACATTAACAATAAATTTTCCAAGCTAAAATCTTATAGTAAATATGAGTTTATGTGAGTATCTTTGTGACTGTGTTGCAGCAAGTAGAATCAGGTTGCATGCTTTTGTATTCCATGGGATACCATGATATCCATTTTATGTAGGAATAATACCAAAATGCTTGTAAATTTTAAGGGCCAAGTATGTTTAATTTGCTGCTATATTATCAGCCCCTAACACAGAGGCTGGATTATAGTGGACAGAATGATAACATTTCAATCTCTATTCCCCTCTACATATATTAGGGACAGTAAAGATCAGCTCCCTTTCACCCTTTTTCAGCCACTTGGTTGCTGCTTCTCCTGGCCTTATGCTTTGTTCCTTTCCCCATCACTCTCAGCTTTACTCTAGACATCTCTTAATTTCTTTTTGGTCAAGCCTGAAACTCAAGGACTATTGTCCCCCTTTGGTATGACTTGTTACTACTTTGGAAGTGTTCAGCATAAGTGTGATATTGAGAAACTCACACTTTTATCATTTTAGTTTCTTACTTCCTCCCAAATCACCTTCTGGAACTATTTGGGTAAAGCAAAATTTACCACAAAGCATGGAATTGCTGAAGGCAACCACAACATAGGGAAAAACATTCCCAAGTGTAAGCTAAACATGACTGATAGTCCATACAGAATGGAGCAAAGGGCAAAATTAGATTATGCCCCAGCTTTACTCTTCTGTCTTAAGGCCAATGACTTCTTTGTATTTCAAAAGAGAAAAAAATAAATGTCTTTGATCCAAAGCTTTTGCCTTTCCTCAGAAATTCTCCTCATCGTATGGCTTGGTCTTAATAAAAGATTGTTGTAGATTAGCTCCTTGGAAATCAGACCCAGAGTAGAATTTTGCACACAAGATACTTAAGAAGAGACGCGCTTAGAAATCAGCTCCATAGATGAAAGGGAAGGAAGCAGGAAGGGGCAAAGGGAAGAGTGAAAACTGAAAATTGGCCAACTCCACAGGAAGCTATGGAGCTACTATGTCCCTTCAGTGTGGTGCCAAGTGTGGCCAGGACAAACTTAGTACTCACTTATTACTCACTGAAATTAAAATTCCTTGAATGTAGGTTCTGTATTTTATGTATTTTTGGCTTATTAGTAACTAGACCACTAGTTGCCACAAAGAAGTCACTGAGTCAATAAGTATTTGTTATTGAAGGAGAGAATAGCAGATCTTGCATTACCTCACTTCTGGATAAAGAATATGTTCCCAAAAAGAGGATTTATGGGATGAAAATTAGTTGAAGAATATCCAGTGTTCATTAGCTGAAATCCTACTACTACATAACAGGCTGCAAAATGGTGTAATGTTATAATTTTGCATCCACAGGTCAATTCTATGACGGAACTGAACAACAGGTGTAGAAACTGAGGTTTAAAGGATTAGAAAAAAAAGTGATAATATTGCTAATGAAAGGCAGATACAAAGCCAAATGATCTGACATAGTTGTCTTCGTTATATGAGGCAAGACCTCAGTGGAGCCGCTCACTCAAGATTGTTGAATTGTACTGTTGATTCTTTAGCCAATATAAGAGTCAAATGAAATATTGCATGTGAAAGCAGTTGACAAGTGAAATTTTAGAGTTCTAAAACTCTGAGTTGTCATAATTACTTTTGTTATATTATTATTCCGGGAAGCTTTGCACTTAAGACTTTTATTATTGAAATAGCTTACATAACTAATGTCCTGTTCCCTAGGAAAGGAGAATCTTGATTAGAAAGCTTATTTCTATTATACTTTCTGTCTTCACCAGAAAAAGAAGCAAAAAGTCCTTCTACACCAATGTTCTCTATTTTGTATTATAATTACATCCATTCCAGCAATTGTATCTTTGAAAGGAATAATAGAAAAGAAGCATGCCATGGTAAGCAAAGAAGCGTACTAGTGATAACTTCATGTGAGTAATGTCAGTCTTTTGCTTTGCCAGCATTACACAATAAATAGCATTTTGGAGTTAATATGATAACTTAAGATTGGCTATATTGTATCACTAAACACCATTTCTCATCTACATCTTTTCTTGTATAAGCTGAGAAGCTAATGTTTAGCAGAAGTGAAAGTGAACAATAACAGGAGCAAAATGTTGCGTTAATATTTAATGTAATGCTTTTTGAGAGTATAAAGGGAATAAAACCATTCAAATGCAAAGCAATCTGCAAGGATGCTTTCAATTTAAATGTTTTGCTAGGAATACCTTTATTTTGCTGAAGTTTTGCTGGTGAGAAATAAGAACACTAAGTAACTGTAAGCTTAGCTTCTTATATTTCAGTATGAATCTATGATGGTCTCCTCACTTTTCCTATGGTTTTCTAAAATAGTAGATCCTAAACCTTTGGATTTCACATTTCATTTGTAGGTTTGCAAACTTTTTGTTTTGACAGATAAGAATGCTTTTTTATTTTTTTTTATTTTTTTTTTAATTTTTTTTTTCAACGTTTATTTATTTTTGGGACAGAGAGAGACAGAGCATGAACGGGCGAGGGGCAGAGAGAGAGGGAGACACAGAATCGGAAGCAGGCTCCAGGCTCTGAGCCATCAGCCCAGAGCCTGACGCGGGGCTCGAACTCACGGACCGCGAGATCGTGACCTGGCTGAAGTCGGACGCTTAACCGACTGCGCCACCCAGGCGCCCCAAGAATGCTTTTTTAAAGAAGCTGTCATATAATTCCAATCGTAACTTTATTAAAGAAATTTTAACCCAATATTTCTCCAAAAAAGATGATCTTATAACTGAACATATTTGCTTTTACAAAACACTATTCAAATAATTATCTTTTACTAAAGGATATAATATCTAGGTTTGGCATATAGAATAATTCTTTTTTTCATCTCAGCTGAAAAAAAAGATGCACAGATTAACTCTGGATTTGAAACAGGTGTGTTTCTATAACTTAGCCAAGCTCCAATAGTAATTCATGTTATATTTTAATTAAAAAGTTAAATGCCTGAGAGACTTCATTATGCTTAATGTTTCCTAGTCTTTACCTAAGTCAGAATATATTCTATGCCCCAAATTTCTTAATTGCATTTTTCAAAAAGTGGATCCTTACTGAAATGTTCAATTTCAATGAGAAACCAATGCTTTATAGAAGAAATCAATTGCACATTTTATAACTTAAGAAAATGAACTATTCTTTTAAGGGATTTGAACCAGAGGGTGCTTTTTAATGGAAAAATCATTTTATCTTTTTCTTGTTATTTACAGAACTGAATGAAAAAAAAGCTGCCTAATTCCCTAAGCTATTATATCACAACATCTGAATTTATGCATATGTTCGGAATGGCTTCACAAGCTTGCAGAGAAGGACATTAATGCCAGTGGGAGGTATGATTCACTACTTTAATATATTCTTTTTATGGATTTCAAGACAAATAAAGCATATATGATTTCCAGTAAGCAACTGGGTAAATAACGCTTGAAATAAAATGGTTAATTTTCTCCTGATTCTGATAAACTCATTGCTGGAAACTATGTTCATTCTGAGAAAAATTAAAAAAAAAAAAAGAAAAAAGAAAAAATCTGAGAGATGAACAGAAATAATAAGGATTTTTACAAGAAAAAAAAATAGATGAAGTAAAACTAAAACACTTGGTCAAACAGTAAGAAAGAAGAGGTTACATTAACAATTACAATTTCTTGACAGACACAAATATCATAGAGGCAAACAAATTATTGGTTAGAGTGCATGGAATCATAAGTGGAAACAGCTACATTCCAAATGGTTTCTAAGGAAGTTCTGAAAGATGAATTTTCTCTCAGAGACTATGGAAGCGACCAGTACTGAACACTGAATCTGGCATTTCTACGTTCCAAGAGACTACGATTTCTCATCATTCATGTAACACCAGCCAGAAAAAAAGAGAAGTCAAAGAAGAAAATCTTTGAGCTTTTCCTATTCAAAGTTCAGAGCTTCAGGGTTTATGCATTTACCTGCAGTTTGTTTGCAAAACAACTCTGGCTGAGGAGCATACAGAAATCCCTTAGGGCAAGACCTTGTCCTGCTCTTTTAGAAATGACTTCAGGACCAGGTCACACTAATTAAGTGTGGTCAGTAGCAGAGCTAACTTGTCCAGGAATGGCTGGGATCCTGACAGCAGACAGCTGAAGGAACATGTCAGAAGTCACAAGTATTTAGAAGAGCATCAGGTTGTCAAGCTGTAAGGACAGGAAGGTCATTCAAATTTGAGATGAACAGTAAGTAGATAATGGAAGAAACTGTGTAAATGAGCAGAACATAGAATTATGATTGTGAGGTCCAAGGAGGAGAACTGGTATCAGTAAAAATGAAATTCCTGTAAGGACACCTGATCTTGTTAAGAAAGACCTGGGAAGCAGAGCAGCTGAGACGGTTTTTAGGGGATCAAAGCAGTGAACTGGGAACACAAGTATAGACTGGAAACGGATTGTGGGGGACATAGGAAAGAAAATTGGGACTTAGTCATAGGAGAATAATGAAAAACTCAGAGAGCTAGTCACAACAGATGCAAGAGTGGCTGAAAGAGTCAGGGCTGATTCATAAGCTATTAAAATATTATTCTGAGTTTTCTTACTTGCTGCCCTTCTAACCTAAACTGAGCTCACATCTATGGTAACCATGAACCAGAAAATGAGACTTCAGTGACTCTGTCTTTGAAGATTCTAATCTAAAGGCCTGCAATATTTCTCATCAATCGGGAAAAACAGTCTTCCTTTCAGCTTTCAAGTTTTCTAATAACAAAGTAAATTAGACATTAAACAATTCTTCCCAAAGACCTATTGGGGGTGGGAAAACTGGCCATAGGTAGTATGGATAATATTGGTATAGAAAGTGTAGTATAAGTTATATTACTTTCTAAAGCTTCTGTACTAGCATGAATTGATATACAGCTGCAACTTACCTGGTAAGTGTACTGTTTATATTGCAAGTATTCCTACCTCTGAAGAAAATCTTAAAGAGAACTGAAATTAATTTAACTCATTTTATTCAATTCGCATGTATGTGATTATTATTATGTGTCAGGCATTGCACTAGGGCTTGGAAATATAAGATGAATAAAACAAAATCATAGTTCTCAAAAAGCTTGATTCTAGTAAAGAAATACACATAAATATACATTTTTAAAATTTTTTTTAACGTTTATTTATTTTTGAGACAGAGAGAGACAGAGCGTGAACAGGGGAGGAGCAGAGAGAGAGGGAGACACAGAATCTGAAGCAGGCTCCAGGCTCTGAGCTGTCAGCACAGAGCCTGACGCGGGGCTCGAACTCAGGGACCATGAGATCATGACCTGAGCCAAAGTCGTACGCTTAACCGACCGAGCCACCCAGGCGCCCCACATAAATATACATTCTAAAGCAAATGGTTATGAATCAGTTATAAATGCAGCAATAGGACTATGAACACAGTAACAAACTCACTAGCAATCACAAAAGTACAGAATGGAAGTGATTAACTCTGTGTGAGGATTATTGGAAGGGCCAACAATGACCTTCATCATTTGCCATTTAAAAATTTCCTAATCTCTTAAAAAGGCAAAATTGAGCAAAGTCATAATATCATAGGTTTATTATTTTTTTGACCAAGTGGGGGACAGGGAAACTTGAGAATAGGTTGAATTATTTCGTTAAGTTTTAAAAGTTAAGAATAATTCACTAACATTTCTAGATTATTGCTTTCTAATTCTCTTTCTCCATCCACTTTGGCACCATGAGCCATGATACCATTTCATCCAGAGCAAATGCATAAAAAACCTCATAATTCATTTATAGTGTCTGATCTTAGCCTTCAGCTGTGGAATAAGAAGTTTCAGGAACTAAGTGAGATATTTCATGGACAAAGAAGGCAAAGCAAGAGAGGGAATCCTAAAATCCCTGAATTCTTGAGACAAAAAGAACCAGTTTGAAATTCTGTTTTTCCTTTTTTTTAATGAGTACAATTTAAAACTGTATAAACAAATATGATTTAAATTTGTAAGAATTTTTCATTAAAGATTTATAAATCTGACGAGGACCAAGTGCAGTGTTTGGTATATAGTATCTTTTAATAAATATTCACTGAATTAGTTAATGAGTGAATGAGTTGAAGAGAGAATTACACTGGATAACAAAAAAAAATGAGATCAAAAGGATTATTTAATATCCAAACCCATACTAATGGGATTATTTTTGACCTTAGGAAGACCATCAAAGTGGCCTGTGACTACAACACTTTTTTTTACAGCAAAAGAAATAACCTTATTTAATCCAGGAGGTAGTAGATCTGATTATGCTTATCAAACTGTTCAAATGAAGTAGGCTGAATGATACTCTGACCTGCTGCTGCATTGTTTTGTGACCTTGTTCAAATCACTTAATCCTGATTTCTTCACTGGGGAAATTATCTAGAGTTGACAAGCAGTTTAATATCTGGGTAGTTTGAAATCTCAGTATTTTATGCCCCTCCCCACCCTCCAAAAACAGTTGTTAGTGTTTAAGAACCTCTGATTAACTCTGTGTAAGTTAATTATGGCTGATAATAATAATGGCTGGCTAGTTTTAATTTATTATTTTTTAGTTGTAAACATGGATTTTGTTTATAAATTCAGGATGACTGAAACAACAGAACTGATATTGCCATTTTGGAATTTTCCTCCACAAAACTTTAACTTTATGTACTCTATTTCAACTCAAAACTACTGACCTTTTGGAGATTCTGATGAAACTCTAGAGTGAAAAAGAAGTAAAATTAAGTTACTGATTACACACTGGCATTAAAAGGTTATTTACAATTTCTGCAAGTGGACAGTTATAAGGCAGGCATGCGTTCCACTGAAGCCACGGTGTCTGGTGATCAGGCACAGATCCGACTCTCGTCTTGCATTCTGCTGTTGATTGCTATTCTTTGTGTTGTGGCTACAAAATCCCAGAATAGCAGTTACAGGATGAAGATGCCATCAGAGATTATAAAAATGAATTTGACTTTATATAGCATCCTTTATGAGCCTTGTGTTTTAAAAATGGAAAACAGAACTCATGAAAGATACTTTGAATGACAGAAACAGAAATGAACTCAATTTGCAGAATGGATATAGTCCAGTCCAGTGGCAATGGAAACTTTTCCCACAAGGATAAGTGAAGCATAGGCTACTCTAGAGTCATTTGTACGCATTCAAAGACTTCTGTCTCTACGAACACAGCCTTTGGCTACATTCTAAAACTGCTAATAAGAATGCTGAGATCACTTCTGCTTTATTTTTATGTGGGCAGAGTTCCATGGAATTGTTTAGAAAACACTCTCTTATTGACTTCCTCATTTTCAATCAGTAGATGAAAATAATATTCAAGCTGGGTTTCTAGGACTCACAGCATGAGAACAGGGAGAATAAGACAGGACTCAATCTAACTAATCCCAATGACATTCTTGAGGAGCTAAAATTTAATTGCTCATCATTGAGCCAATTATATTAATACTTTGTAATATTCAACCACAACACATTAATTCTTCAGCAAGCTAGAGAGGGGATTGGAAAGTTACAGGGTAAAGTGGCCTCTCTAGTCCTTGCCCTGAAACCTATCATAGAAGGTATTTTGAGAACAAAGAAAAACATAATTAGATGACCACATGTCTTAAGCTAAAAACAGTATGACTTACTCATATAAGTCAATTCTTCAGGATAAGCTTCCCTAAACACCATTGCCTCTCTAATGAAGTCAGGATGCCTAGTGTAGACTCTCAACTCTGTACTTCCCTTTCATGGAGGTTGGAATGATTGTACTATTACATCTGATCAGAGTCTGTCTTGCTACTAAACCATAACTTCCAGATTTTGTTTGTCATTGCATTGCCAGTAGTTAGTACAAAGTACATTCGGTTAACATTCATTGAAATGATGAATAAATTATTTAAGAAACAAGCAGCCTTATCTCCTAAAAACTCACAATTGTCATCAGGATCCTACTTTTAAATATATCTATTTCAACAAGAAATTACCATCATTTTCAATCCTAGAACTTAACCAAGTAAATTAGAACAAATTCAGTGAACAAAGGTATTTAAGGCTTTAAGAGAGAATTTCTAGTCAGCTCACTATCCTTTCCTTTCAGATCTTTATTGGCAATTCGTGCATACCCAACTCAGAAAGGTCAAGTGCCCCAATCCAGCTGCTTTCCAAAAGGAGACACTCTGCTTCACTGAGAGACCATATTCAGCTCATTTAAAACATTTCTAGACAGAAGGGGGAAGAAGCAGTCAGTATAGCCAGGGGGATTCACCTACAAAAATTTTCCCTGTAAATAACAAAAATTTTAGGACAGAACTGTGGTAATAATATTTTAAAGATGTAATTATAATTATATGGTGCTTTTCTGCCTAGGGGATCAAGACATTATTACATCTGTCCTCCCAGGTAGCTTTTTAAAAAATTATAAATGGCTCATCACACAAAAGCCAAAGAAAAAAGAACAATAGTAACACGCAAGAGCCACTTTCTTGATTCATGTAGATTATTTATCCTCCCATTAAAGGTTCATCATCCAAAAGATACCAATGGAAAAGCCATATTTACTCTTTCTTAAATAAAAATTATTGGAATCCTTGCCCATTTATCGTACCAGTGATTTTTCATCATTTTCTTTATTCTTTGTCTTCAGATTCTCTACCAAAAAAAAATTACACTGACAACAATCATGTAGGGATTTAACTGTATGTTTTTTTATTTATGTGTTAAGGAGAGATTGAAATAGAGGGAGAGACAGATAGATGATTGATAGATCGATTGATCAATTGAATGATCTTTTAGGATTCAACTTTGAGAAAACTTCATCCATAATAAAGCTTAGTTAGAGCAACACAAAAAGGACTTCATTTTAATATGGTCCTTCATGGCACAGACATTCAGGAAATGTTATAGGGAGATGAGGGTGTTTCAATTTTCCAATGAAAAAAATTCATTAGGAGCTTAAACTTCTCTTGTAGCATTCACAAAGAGCTCTTTTACCTTGATAAAGCCTCCTAGTCCTGTTTACTTGTAATTCATGTCCTGAACCTCCATAACTTTTCTAGTCTTCAGTGTTCTCTGATTGCTTCACAATAAAGATATCTTCCATTTCTTCATCTTGTGCTATTGTTCCTCTCTCCCACTTTTGCAACCCTTCTGTACTTTATTCAAAAAGTCAAAATGTTTCAGAAAATTCTACTTACATGCTCATTTGGAACAGGAAGAGCAGGGACATTGGTTAGACCATGATTAGGAACATTTTGACTTCTTACTCTCTAGTTGGAAATATTCAGTTTGTTATTCTGATTATAAGCAAAGCCCTTTGACAAGTTTTGAAGGTGAATATATTAGTGTCTGACATGTTTCCTTCATGAATTTCATACACATTCAGTTTGTCTACTACTGAAATCATCACTGCAGAAAGTATATTCTTCTTCCACAAATGAAGAAGCAAGCAAAGGTGACCAGAATTAAGAAACTGGCAATGTTAATCTTTGTTTCCATAGTATGTCAATTCAGCTTTTTTCCCCCTATTCTTTGGAACTGCTACCAAATACCCCTAACTGGGTTCTTCTTGTGATCCTAATATTTCTCCATCATCAAAATACAGTAGTGCACAAAATCTGTCATTTCCCTTTGATTAAAATATTGTCAAACATATTAGAAAGATTAATATTTAATTGTGTGACAAAAACAAGAAGATAATCAAGAATGAGATAAAATAAATAAGATCTTTGATTTAATATTGATGAAAAACAGCAACACTAAGTGACAACCACTGTGTTATGAATTTGATATCTATGACTATGTTGAATACTTACAATAACCATGAGCAATCTCTATAACTATCTGTATTTTGCAGATGAGAAAACTGAAGTAAATTTGCTGAGATTACAGAGCTGGAAAAGGATGGTAAATGGTGAAGATGGATGAAAACCTAGCATTGTGATTTCAAAGCGTGTACTTTTAGTCACTGCTTTGCACTAAATGACCCAGAGAAAGCAGGATTCCTTGCTATGTATATAGCTGCTATTTTTTCAGTTAAAAAAAGCCTTTCAGGATATAAAGCTCAGAACGACATTGGTGCTAGAGAACAGAAGCCCAAGAGCAGAGAATGGATCCTAGGAAGAGTGCGCTGCCTGGAATGGGCTTGTCTTCTAGGTCCAGACTAAATTCGTAGGATACCACTAAATTCAAATCAAAAATCACTGTGATAGTGGATAATTAGGGATACTGAGACAGGCTGAAAAAAATGGTGATAGAACAACAACTTTTGTACTTCAAAAACAGAAGTGGAAACGTTTTACAAACTATAGCCTAGTGACCTTGACTTTGATGCTAACTAAGCAAGATTATCTAACACTAATGGAAGGATAGTTTGTGAACAGCAAGGTGAGTAATCAGTAATTAACAGGATGCAACAGAGGTTACATTTATGTCTACTTTTTTTTTTTTAAGCAAACACATTTTTAGACCTGGAAAAATATGGTAGGGAAAGTATATTTGGAGCTCGGCTGCACACTTGATAAAATATATATCTTTTCACCCATGATGGTGTGATGTGAACTATTTGAAGAGAAAATTCAACAGATAAGTATTTGGGTGAAATAGTAATTGTTTGTCAGTTGAAAGAGTGTCCTATGGCTTGTCATATGGCTTTGGACTAAGCACTGTCATAATAAAATTATCCGGGTTATCACTAAGGAGGCTGAAGATATATACAACAAATTTAAAGATGAAATAATGCTGAGATGGTTTTACAATAGATTGAATGAGAGAAAAGTTTTACAGACTGTACTGATGAAAGAAATCCAATAAAATGAGGATTACAAGAATAAAATGGATCTTAAAATGGAACTCTGCCAGCATAGAATTATGTTAGTATGGCTTAGCAATAGAACATGTAGGAAAAAAAGAAAATTCAGGTTTTTGTCCATACTAAGTGCAGTATGAGTAAAGAATAAAGGAGAGCTACAAATATTGATAAGGTGATTAATAAGATGCATTAAAAGAAGTCAAATATCTAGAAAGATTCAGTTAAGAGTTCTACTCTTTTCCGTGTGATTCTAATTTCACCTGGAATATTTAGTTCAACTCAGGGCCCTGCACATTAAGTAGGATTTAGATATACTAGGAAGTCTTAAGATAGACCAAAGCAGAATGAGACAAATAGAATAAAATTATTTTTAAAAATGTAACAGTAGTTTGCCTAGTTAGGAATAAAGGAGATTTTTAAAATGTTTATTTATATTTAGAGAGACAGAGAGAGTGAGCAAGCAGGGGAGAGCAGAGAAAGAGGGAAAGAGAGAAGCCCAAACAGGCTCTGTGCTGTCTGTGCAGAGCCAGATATGGGGCTCAATCCCATTACTACGAGATCATGACCTGAGCCGAAATCAAAAGTCAGACACTTAACTGAGCCAGCCAGGCACCCCAGGAATAAAGGAGATTTAGATAGAAATATGCAGCTATCTTTGAATACCATGCTGAAGTCCCATATAAACAAACTAATGCAGAGTTAGGAAACTGTCCTATTTACATGGAAAAAATTTCACAGTTAATGTAAGTGAGAAAGGAAAATGCTAGAGTGCTTTAAATTCATGTTCATATGACTCTATGCTTTCCACTCTGCAGGTGAACCTATTCTAATTAATAATCAGAACTCTTAAATTTATTTTTAATTTAAATCCAAGTTAGTTAACATATAGTGTAATAATAATTTCAGGAGTAGAATTTAGTGATTCATCACTTACATACAACACCCAGTGCTCATCAAAGCAAGTGTCCTCCCTAATGCCCCTCACCCTTTTAGCAATCCTCCACACTCCACACCCCACCAGCAACCCTCAGTTTGTTCTTTGTATTTAAGAGTCTCTTATGGTTTGTCTCCCACTCTGTTTTTCTTTAAAATTTTTTAATGTTTATTTATTTTTGAGAGAGACAGAGACAGGATGTGAGTGGGTTAGGGGCAGAGAGAGAGGGAGACACAGAATCCAAAGCAGGCTCCAGGTTCCAAGCTGTCAGCACAGAGCCCAACGCGGGACTCGAACCCATGAGCTGTGAGATCATGACCTGAGCCGAAGTCAGATGCTCAACTGACTGAGCCACCCAGTTTTATCTTATTTTTGCTTCCCTTCCCTTATGTTCATCTGTTTTGTACCTTAAACTCCACAGATGAGTGAAATCATGATACTTGTATTTCTCTAACTGATTTCACTTAGCATAATACACTCTATTTCCATCTACATTGTTGCAAATGGCAAGATTTAATTCTTTTTGATCAAGTAATATTCCAGTGTGTGTGTGTGTGTGTGTGTGTGTGTGTGTGTGTGTGTGTACCACTTCTTTATCTGTTCATCAGTCGATGGACATTTGGGCTCTTTCCATACTCTGGCTATTGTCAATAGTGCTGCTATAAACTTTGGGGTACATGTGACCCTTTGAGTGGCTGCACCAGTTTGCATTCCCACCAGGAGGGCAAAAGAGATCCCCTCTCCACCTCCTCGCCAACATCTGTTGTTGCCTGAGTTGTTAATGTTAGTCATTCTGACAGGTGTGAGGTGGTATCTATCTCATTGTGGTTTTGATTTGTATTTGCCTGATGCTGAGTGATGTTGAGCACTTTTTCATATGTCTGTTAGCCATCTGGATGCTTTCTCTGGAAAAGTGTCTATTCATGTCTTTTGCCCATTTCTTCCCTGGATTATTCACTTGGGTTGTGTTGAGTTTGAAAAGTTCTTTATAGATTTTGAATACTAACTCTTTATCTGATATGTCATTTGCAAATATCTTCTCCTATCCCATCAGTTGCCTTTTAGTTTTTCTGACAGTTTCCTTCACTGTGCAGAAGATTTTTATCTTAATAAGGTCCCAATAGTTCATTTTTGCTTTTGTTTCCCTTGTCTCTGGAGACATGTCAAGCAAGAAGTTGCTGCAGATGAGGTCAGAGGTTGTTGTCTGCTTTCTCCTCTAGGATTTTGGTGGCTTCCTGTCTTAAGTTTAGGTCTTTCATTCATTTTGAGTTTATATTTCTGTACGGTGTAAGAAAGTGGTCCAGGTTCATTCTTCTGCATGTCAGTGTCCAGTTTTCCCAGCACCATTTGCTAAAGAGACTGTCTTTTTTCCATTGTATATTCTTTCCTGCTTTGTCAAAGATTGGTTGGCCATATGTTTGTGGGTCCATTTGTGGCTTCTCTATTCTGTGCCATTGATCTATGTGTCTGTTGTTGTGTCAGTATCATTCTGTCTTGATGATTACCTATCCTTGAACCCACCCTCTCCCTTTAGATTTCCCTGGAATAACAAAAGTACCCATCTGTGAACCATAAATCTCTTTATGGCTACTTCCTCTGCTACAGAAATCCCCAGTTAAGCCTTTGGCAATTGGGGAGGTGGGGGAATGGAAGCTTCAACCTTTCCATTTGCTTCCTCCTTCCCCCAGACTGTGCAGGTCCTACAGTACAGCCGTAGATGGAGGTTGCAGCCTTGAGAGAGGAATGTGCCATTGAGACCATGTGGATGAACCCATGTAAGACTCCTACAGAAACTTAAAAAAAAAATTTTAGGTTTATTTATTTCTTTTGAGAGAGAGAGACAGAGAGAGAGAGAGAGAGAGTGAGCACAGGGCAGGGGCAGAGAGAGAGGGAGAGAGAATCCCAAGCAGTCTCTGTGCTGTCAACATGGAACCCAACACAAGGCTTGAACCCATGATTGTGAGATAATGACCTGAGCTGAAATCAAGAGTCAGAAGCCTAACCAACTGTACCACCCAGGCACCCCTATATAAACTTTTAAGATTCTGGCAAGCAGGTGTGGCTTATCTTGTGGCTGCATAGGAGAAGCCTCATATGTAAGTTCCCTTGCTTATTAAACCTGCCACCTGTCAATCTGGAATGATCTGCCTCTTTCTTCAGTCTCTCCTTGACTTCCTTGTTCAAAGACCAGTGTGCAAACAAACAAAAATATGTGTTTTTCAAATACGTGAAACTATTTATAATAAGAATACATATATAAAGGCCAAACACTGTGAAGTTAAAGGATTTATGGCAAATGAGGGAAGCTTGCATAAAGAGGCAATTTTGAACCCAGTCTTGAAACAAGTGTAGTAGATTTATAAGAGAGATGTGGCTTTTCAAAGTTAAACACAGAAAAAATATACAACTATTTTTAGAGAATAAAGAAAAAGTAATTGGACACTAGCTATTACTTAATAGTGATGCTATTGAATAGTGAGAGCTATTTAATAGTATTAGTAATAGTAATAATAATAATAATAGCTAAATAAGACATATCCACTAAAGTACAAAGATCAAGCTGAAGAATAATAAAGATGTACATGGCCAAACTTGGGGATCCAGTGTGGGAGAAATTTTTAAGCTCTAACTTAAGAAGATTAAATAAATAATAGGAAATTACTATAGGCTTTTCAAGGGAAAAATATTATATGTAAGTAATATCTAAATAGGATTATACTATTTTAGTATCTTATGTAGAATAATTTGGTTGAAAGTTGATTTAGGAAATGCCCTAAAACATGTCCATATATTTAATTGGTTTGGTGCATATTTTTATTGTTGTGTTTTCTTTTCTTTACATAATCACCCACAAATTTAAGGTACAAATTTAATAACTTAATAAATAACCTGGTTACAATCACTAATTTCCAAGAAGAACAATGTCAAAAATGTTTATTTGTTGAACTGGCATTTTTGTCTTCTTGCCTTCTCTGGGACCTCAGGGATCTCAGAGCTAAATTTAATTTTTAATGATAACAATCATTTGCTTGAGAATTTCTGATATGATTACCTCTGCATATTTATATGGATTTTGATCTTTTGTCTACTTATATAAGAACTACCTTATATACACAGATATTAAAAATCTTTTAGGAAGATAATCAAATTATAGAATGAATCTTCATCCCCCCCCCCACCTCCTTCCCACACACACATTTTGTCAAAGAATAGGGACATTTTACTAGTCATTCACTCCTCCATGCCTTTATCAGCTGCATCTCAGAAACTCAAATTGGGTAAGGTAAATTAACTTTCAGGCCTTGTCTTAGCATTGCAAGATTAAAGGCAAGGAGGATATTTTTTTATTCCCTGTGTGAACGGTGGGCAGGATGTTAATTCCCCAAACAGGGTAGGGGATGAGGAGCCTCTGTTTACCTAGGTCTAGTTCCAGGGTAAACAGACGATCACATTCTCTCAATGACCAACTCCAACAAAGTTTCTAACCATGAAAGTCATGAATGCACCTCTTTTGAACCTTGTTTCCCAGGGGCTTACCCTCCCCGCAACCCCACAGAAGACTTTTCAACAAGTATTCAATGATTAAATGATTACCTTACACTGAAATTGTAGACCTTACATTTTTTCTCCTGGGATTCTTTATTAAGAATACTAAATTCAGTTCCTTATATAACTAAATACTTTGTTTTTAAAAGAAACAAAAAATGGTTGCAGGTGAATGGAAAAAAGATTACTGATATAAGATAAATAAAATTAATCCCAGAGTAGGACTGTAGCCAATCAAGCAGTAAGTTGTCCTGGCATGAGGGGGAAAAAAAAAAAAGTTGATGAATTAAGTCTGTAAGTGTGTTGAATGGTAATCCCTAAACTAAAACAAAAAGAAAAGTTATTAATATTATTTTAATAATTTTGCTTCTAGGATTTATTTATTCAATACTCAACAATTATTGAATTCCAACTCGTATTCAACTATATTTTGCTGCCCTTAATCTCAAGTTTCTCATTTTTTAAGACATAAGAATCATAACAAGTAAACTTCGGTATGTAATTTAATTTGGGAAGTTTTTATTAAGGGCTTAATAAAAACTTTATTATCAACTAGCCCCATGATAAATATATTAAAAATAGAAAAGAATTAAAGTCCATAATATCAAGAATTTATCATATTTTAGAGGGGTAAGACTTACATAATTATATTAAAACATAAAATATTGACAAAAATGATATAAGGCAAATTTTCGGGAAATTTAGTATCTGTAATATAAAGCAATTGCTTATGAAGGGAAGTTAGCCACATTCATAAGTAGAAGCAAGGTGTCCTAACAATGACAAAACTAGAGTTCTAGGTTTTGTTAAGTTTTAGGAAAGTAGAAAAAGTGAGTATGTTCCATGTGCTAAGCACAAAGATTCAAATGATTATGATGTATCTGGGAAATAGCAAGGAATCTGAGTTAACAGCAGACGTGGTAGTGATGCGGAGAGGATGGTTCACCTCGTGGGTTAGTAGTAACTAGGGCCAGAATATAAAGGAGAGATCTACAGCTGTACTGCAAGACCTGCACAGTCTGGGGGAAGCAGGAAGCAAATGGAAAGGTTGAAGCTTCCATTCCCCCATCTCCCCAATTGCCAAAGGCTTAACTGGGGATTTCTGTAGCAGAGGAAGTAGCCATAAAGAGATTTATGGTTCACAGATGGATACTTTTGTTATTCCAGGTCGATCTGAAGGGAGAGAGTGAGTTCCAGGGTGGGTGGAATTATCATTTTTCAGAATAGAAAGCAAAACACTAACACAGTGTTTAAGAGATGGCTTTAAAAATAACACATTTTAAGTTTCTCTTATTAGGAGTCTATGTGTGAGCGGGAAAGTTTACGAGTTGTTTTGTCCTTGTGAGGGATGTGCTTGTGTGTGTGCAGATAGAGACAAAAAAGGGAGAGTAGTTTTGGAAACATGGGTACATACTAAGAACAACTCATGAAAAGTTACTTCTCACAGTGTGGTGATGGACCTGACTTATTATCTGGTCAAAGCCCGTTGGTTGCGAGTATCTCTTCTCAACACCCATTCAGTGATAGCACAGTGGTAAGTTAACATCAGTCACAGTGGGAGGATTTGAACCACGGATATGGATGAGCCCAACAAATCTGGGTTTCCTTATTTGGAAATCAGTTGTTAAACATTTGTCATCATAACACTGTCTCTTTTTACTTTTCTCTTGGACCAGGCAGGGGAAGGTCATATACAGTGGATTCCTTTGAGTATTGTAACTCTTCCATTTTCCTTAACATTCTATAATATTTGATACTTCCAAACAACTTGGAGGCTGTATTATGGATATAAATGAGGAACAGGGCAATGGAGATAAACCCTATGATAACCAATATTAAAACAATGAAGAAAAATATTTTTATAGCTATTCATTCTGGTATACTGTCAGTGTACCTCAATGTTGGCATGATTACATGAACCCTTAGGCAAGAAACAGTCCTTCCCTCACATGCCTCTTCTCCCACCAACTGTCAGCGTCTGCTGTTTGCTTCAGGGCACAGAAGGAAAGAGCACATATAGAAAAAAAAAATAATGAAAACATACTTTTTCTGCTCTTTGGAGCACCTGATCACAAAAACTGAGGTAGTCATTACTGCTGTTCACTCACTATTTCTGTATCTTCACTCTCCCATCTTGTGTTGGGATTGCATTTCCCTGTCCTTTGTGATTAGAAGACAAGGCATTCCCTGTGTGACTAGCTCTGGCCAATGACTTGTAAACAGAAGTGGCATGTATCACTTCCATGCTAGCACACATAATTGTTAACGTGATACTCTCTAGAGATTTCTATCCTGGTGGCAATGTTCAAGATAGTGGATGTTCCATTATCCTGGATCCCTGAAGGGCTATAATGAGTGGAGACCCTCTACAGACCTGCAGCGGATATGGAGTATGAGCAACAAATAAATCTTCATTAGGTCATTGAGATTTCATGATAGTTTGTTATTATCCATAATCTAGCTTCTTCTGATTGGTGCTCTTGCCTGGAGACCTGCTACATACACAAAAATACCAAGTTCAAGTTCTGCTTTCTCTGGGAAGTCCTGTTCAAGGGGAAAATGTTCAATCCATGAAGAAAAAAAAAGCTATTAGTGAAAATAACCTTATAATACATTTAAGGAATGGCTCCTAATCACTTATGTATGAAACTTTAAAATTAACTTTGAAAGGCACTTGGTATCCTATTGTGGAAAATCTCTCTTCTTAATATTTAAAAAGTTATGAAAAAGTCAAATGTTTTTACAAATAAAATGTAATATATTATTTGACTTTAGAAAGTTAAAGATACAGAAGTAGCTTTGGGATAAACAAAATTAACTGTATCATCTCCTTTCCCCAAATAAAACTATATAGTAAAGTTTTGGTTTCCATTTCATTCCCAATGCTTTGGCTATTCCATTTCAGAAAGGTAAGTATGAAATTATATAAAATAAGTGAAGATTTATGAGGAAATTAACAATTCCATTCATAGTAAAAAGGAAGTGGGAGAAATGGTTATTCATCATAGTAGATAAGACATAAATATTTGTGATTTTTATGGCAACATATATCTCCTTTCTTGATTTTATAAGATATAATCTTCAGCTCCAAATTAGGAAATATCTTGATAAAACACTGGGATTTTTGAAGACATATAACTTCAATAACTAAATATCAATTTCAATTATATAGAGAGAAACATTTGAACTTGGAAAATTTTCTCAAAGTCAAAATATTTGGTCTTTTGCAGCTCTGCTGAAAACAGATGGACAAGACTGCTCTGACTGTATTTGACAGGAGTTGGGTCTTAGAGACTTCAGCAAGCACAGTACATGTAAAAAAAGAAAATTGTTTTTTAAGTGTCTTATGAAAACTCAAACCTGTTCAGTGGTCTTCAGTTATGTAGTTTATAGCTGATATTTGAGGCACCACATCAGCTTTTACTTTAAAAAGTTGTCTTGTCAGCCTCAAAAAACATAGCTCAAAAAAAAAAATCACAGGTTAATAGTTAATAGATCCCCTAGAGTAAAAAAAAAAAATAGGAATAAAGCATATACATGAGAAAAATAGTTTAAGGACCCTTGGCTATAACTCTCCCATTTAAGAAAAGATTAACTAAGAAAGTGACCAAATTATTAAATAAAAGCAGCTCCTGCTTCTAGGCCCTTGGCTCTAGGGATTTCCCAGAATTTCAGATATTTGAGTAAAAAAACTACTGTGAATGATATCAAGAGAAATAATTATTTTCTTTAGTTTGAAGAAATTAATGTACTTCATAGAACTATGTGTATGTATGTATATATGTGTGTGTATGTATAAATGTATATTGCACCTATAAATGTGCATGATAGAGGATAGACAGGTAGGTAGGTAGATCGATAGATCCTCCAATGACAACTTGATTATCTACACATAGCAGATGTTTTTAAATTTATTTTTAATTTATTTAAAAAAATTTTTTTAAATGTTTATTCTTGAGAGAGAGAGAGTGGGGGAGGGGCAGAGAGAGAGGGAGACACAGAATCAAAGCAGGCTCCAGACTCTGAGCTGTCAGCACAAAGCCCAATGCAGTGCTTGAACCCACAAACTATGAGATCATGACCTGAGCTGAAGTCGGATGCTTAACCAACTGAGCCACCTAGGTGCCCAGCAGATGATTTTTTTAAAAGTGTGGATACTTTTATTCTCATTTTATAAAAATGAAGATAGAGGGGCTCCTGGGTGGCTCAGTCGGTTGAGTGTCAGACTCAATTTCAGCTCAGGTCATGAACCCAGAGTCATGGAATTGAGCCCTGCGCTGGACTCTGTGCTGAGTATGGAATCTGCTTAAGACTCTTTCTCTCACCCTCACCTTTCTCTCATGCTCACTCTCTCTATATATATTTAAAAAAAAAAAAAGAAGAAGAAAGAGGTTGCACCTGGGTGGCTCAATTGGCTAAGTGTCTAACTTCGGCTTAGATCATGATGTTGCAGTTTGTGAGTTTGAACCCCACTTTGGACTCTGGGCTGACAGTGAAGAGCCTGCTTGGGATTCTGTATCTCCCTCACTCTCTGTTCCTCCCCTGCTCTCACTCTTTCTCTCTCTTCCTCAAAATAAATAAATATAAAAAAAATTAAAATTTTTAAAAATTAAAAAAAAAAAGGAAAACGGACAAAGAAATAATATTTGTAAGGTCAAACAATGAGGTAAATGGCCATATGTGGAGCTGAACTAAAATCTGTCTCCAAAGTACAACGGTGTTTGTCAGGGGCTGGAAGGACGGCTTAATGAGAAGTTATTGATTAACAGGTACGGAGTTTCAGTTTCTCAAGATGATGAGTTCTGGAGATGAATATTGGTGATGGTTGCACAACGGTATGAATGCACTTAATGCCAATGAGCTGTACACTTAGAAATGATTAAAATGGTGAATTTTATGCTCCACATTTCATCACAATTTAAATAAATACAAAAAGAGACATATAACACACAAATCTCTCTTTAATTCCAGTGATTTTCTCTTATATTCTACAGCAAACCATTAACAAATTTAGCTTGCATGTGATTTCCAGGTCATCTAAATAGAAAAGTAAGGGATTGTCTAGTCCACGTCCCCTCATGTACAAGGATGAGGCTCTGTTCTTGTATTTGATGGTACGAACCCAATTTGAATATACACGCAATGTGATGAGATACAGCATTAGAGAGCACTGAGTTCCTATCTGCATGCCATCTTTATAAGTCCTTTTTTACTGAGAAATGCATTTTGTATTGAAATACATGCATTTTGTATTGAAATTATTGTTAGGTTAACAAAGATGGCAAGTGAAGGGATAGAAGGAGAAAGGCACACATCCCTAACGTAACATGACAACATACCCCTGATGCATAGACAATTATGTCTGAAAGGGAATGTTGATATCATTTAGTCCATTCCAAAGGAAATATCTGAGTTCTGGAAACAAATGCATTTAAAGAAATACTTGTATAATTTGCCCATTTCTCATCTCTTGGAGATTAATATTGAAAATTAGATCATCAAATATTTGGGAAAATTCTCTGAACAAAAACAAAAATGCAAAACAGGTAAAACTGGGATTTTTCAAACTTATTTTCTTTTTCTTTTTTAATAAATGTTTGCAGAGTTCCAGGTAACTGAGTTATAAGATGCTTTCTAGTATAATCCTCAGACTTTATAGATGAGACTGATTAAAAGAGATTTTCAATTATTCAAGGAAAAATATTCAGTTATACTAGAATCTATTTTCCTAAGTTACAATGCATGTCATTTTTAGTAGACAAGATACAACCTTATGTTTTATACCTGATGGCAAGAAAAAATATAATTTTTAGTAAAATTTAAGGTAAATTCAGAGAATCTGTGATTTTAGTTCAAAAAACATATAATATATATTTTTAAGTTTATTTATTTATTTTGAGAGAGAGAGAGAGAGCTGGCGTGAACAAGGAAGAGGCAGAGAGAGAGGGAGAGAGAGAATCCCAAGCAGGCTTCTTGATGTTAGCATACAGCCCAACGTGGGGTTCTGTCTCACAAACTGGGAGATCATGGCCTGAGCAGAAATCATGTGTATTGGACACTTAACCAACTGAACTACCCAGGCACCCTTAAAAATACATAATACATTATAAGTGTTGTATAGGATACATATCAATAGTAACTTGGTAATAGTTTTTTCATTGATAAAGATGTCTCTATACACTCAGTTTTATTTTCATTAAAATCATTAATAGAATGATGATTAACCACTCAAGATCTTGAAATCACTAGTCTTTTTATAGAAAGTTCCATTAATTATTATTAATATCACTAATTATTAATATTAGTTATCAAATTATTGATTTCAGTTTTCATTTACATTAAGTGTATGATATACTAGAAAATCATAAAACTAGCCAAGGCACAAGCAAGCTTTCTTTAAGCAAAGACTTTGCAAACTGGGTCAACTCTACCCTCTGTGGGATGCATTCTTATAGAAAAAAATAATAACAACAAATGTATATAGTATAAAAAGTGCAAGCTATTCTTGAATTATACATCCCCACTCTTGTGTAATACTAAGGCAGTAATTTCTTTTTTTTTATATATATATATGAAATTTATTGACAAATTGGTTTCCATACAACACCCAGTGCTCATCCCAAAAGGTGCCCTCCTCAATACCCATCACCCACCCTCCCCTCCCTCCCACCCCCCATCAACCCTCAGTTTGTTCTCAGTTTTCAACAGTCTCTTATGCTTTGGCTCTCTCCCACTCTAACGTCCTTTTTTTTTTTTTTTCCTTCCCCTCCCCCATGGGTTCCTGTTAAGTTTCTCAGGATCCACATAAGAGTGAAACCATGTGGTATCTGTCTTTCTCTGTATGGCTTATTTCACTTAGCATCACACTCTCCAGTTCCATCCACGTTGCTACAAAAGGTAAGGCAGTAATTTCTATTGGCAAATTGGTTTGGAGTTTTTCATGCTGTTTTTCTGCCTTTAAAAATATACATAAAAACACATTTTGTACTTATTAATGTCTTATACATACTTTCACATTTTAATGTATTTTATACATATACTTGTTTTATAAATTTTCTATAATCTATTCTTTAAATTATTTTGAAATAACCATAGATTCACAGAAAGTTGAAACAACCTACTTTTTATTTATTTGTTGTTATTATATTTCTGGCTTGAAACAATAGAAATTCATTGTCTCATAGTTCTGGAGTCTAGAAGTCTGAAATTAAGGTAATGGCAGGGCCTCCTTCTGAAATCCATAAAAGAGAATCTTTTCTTGTCTCTTCTAAATTCCAGTGTTTTCTGGCAACCTTTGGCATTCTTTGGCTTATAGATGCTCATTCTAATCTATGTGTCTGTTGTCAAATGTCTATGTATCTCTTCCCTGTGTGTCCGTGTCTCCATTGCCATGTCATTTCTCCTCTTCTTAAAAGCATACCAGTCATATTGGGTTAGGTGGGTTAGGGTCCACAGCAATACTGCATCTTTTTTTTTAATTGGGATACAATTGACATACAAACAATAATATTACATTAGTTTCAAATACACAACATTGTGATTTGACAAATCTATACATTATGCTATGCTCACCACAAGTGTAGCTACCATCTACCACCATACAATGTTATTATGAGTCAATTGACTATATTTTCTATGCTCTACCTTTCATCCCTGTGACTTATTGTTTCCATAACTAGAAGTCTGTATCTCCCATTCTCCTTCACCCTTGTTGCCCATCCTCCTACCTCCTACCACTCTGGCAACCATGTTGCAAATGACAAGTGGCAAGACCTCATCATTTTTTATGGCTGAGTAATACCCCACTGTGTGTGTGTGTGTGTGTCTGTGTGTGTGTGTGTGTGTGTGTGTGTGTGTGTGTGTACACCACATCTTCTTTTATCCATTCATCTAATTACAAACATTTGACTTGTTTCCATATTTTGGCTATTGTAAACAATGCCACAATAAACATTGAGTGCATGTATTTTTTTTTAATTAGAAACAACCTACTTTTTAAACTTAACAATGTGATTACAGATTTTTCCATAGAGTATACAAAATTGTACCTCCTCCTTACAACAGCTGAATACTGACTAATAGTGTGATTTGCCTATCATGTACTTAATTGTTCTGATGGTTATTTAGATAGTTTTCAGGACTTCATCCAAGAAAGTCCTGAGAAATAGCACCCCTGGTAGATTAAACCATGTATTCATGGGATTGGATACCCTGAGCTGGTGAAGGGGACAGAGCACTTTAGGAACTGGTCGAAGTCCATGAGAATGGAGGGTACAATATCACAAGGGGCAAAGTTGTATAAGATGAGAAGGGAAGTTGAAGCAGGGGACAGATCACCCAGAGCCTTGGAGACCATGGCAACAAATTTAGATCTTATTCTAAGAGCAATGGGAAACCATTCAAGAGTTTTAAGCAGTATTTTGACACAATCTCCAAATAAATCTTGTAATGTTCATTTATTTATTTTGAGAGAGAGAAATAGTATGAGCATGAGCAGGGGAGGGGCAGAGAGAGAGAGAGAATCCTAAACACTGACAGCACAGAGCCTGATGTGGGGCTTGAAGTCGCAAACCATGAGATCATGACCTGAGCCAAAATCAAGAGTCAGACGCTCAACTGACTGAGCCACCCTGGTGCTCCTCCTATACATTTTTTAATACTTATGTATCACTTGAGTGTGGAGAATGGACTGGTGGAGGCATGAGTAAAAGAAGAAACATTAGCTAAGAAACTATTCCTGTGAGCCAACCAATAGATGATGACTTAAACTCAGGTGATGGTAGTAGAGACATGCACAGATCAGACATGTGCTTTGAAGGCACAACTGGTGTAGATAGATTAAGTGTGGGGGGCCAGAAAAGGGAAAGGTCAAGAAACAATCCTACTTTCTAACATTACTAATGGTGCCATTTATTTGAAATATAGAAACAGTGGGAATAATCAGAGTTTGTAGGGTGTGAATGAAATGGATGTGTCTTGTTTTTAGTGTGCAAATTTGGAAATTCCTCTGACGCATTCCACTCAAATTTAGACAAGTACATAAATTTAGAGCTCAGAAAAAGTTTGGGTAAGAAATATAAATCTGAGTCACTAACATGTAAATGATTTTGAAAGTCACAGAAATGAATGAGATCACCTAGCCAGAGGTATCGTACAAAAAGAAATTGAAGCCAGGACTGAGCTTAGAGTAATTTTAATATGATTAGTTAAGTAAAGAAGATAGCAAAGGAAACTTAGAAGGTGCAAGGTGATAGGAAGAAAAAATAAGAAAGCATGCTGTCTCTAAAGCAGAAAGAGGGAAGTGTTTCAAGGAGGGAATAGTCATCTGTGTGAATCATTGCTGAAAATCTAGCAGGGTGATGTCAACAAGGATTGAACTGGTAGGTCATTAATCATTTTAACAAGGATGTTAGTTGAGATATGGATATGAATACCAATATAACAGTAGATTAAGAGAAAGTGAGAAACAAAGAAGTGAAAATTTGTGTGTGTGGGGGGAGGGGGTTATCATTTTTAAGAAATAATCTAGAATTTCACCTGAAAGGAGAATTTTTTTTAGGTTGGGAAATGTACTAGAGCATGTGTTCATGATGCTAGGAATAGTATAGAGTGTGAAGGGGTAAGGATTGATGTTGTAGGAGAGAGAGAAGTTATCTCAGGAAATAGTCTTTTAGTAAGTGAGAAATAATGACATCAAAATAGGATGCCCATACATTCTGGTTTCCCTGCAGTTGTTCCAGCATCCACTTGCTAAACTATTATTAATAACACCTCCCCCACTCCCACTATGCAACTGGACAAATCAGTTTTCTCTAGTATACAAGGAGAAAATGGGTGTAGAAGCAGATAATAGCATAGATTTTATGATGAGAAATCATGGGATTCAATGGAGGGAAATCATGTCCCAATCATTGAACATACAACAAAAAGCTGAATTTGAACTCTGACACCTAAGGGTCTTTTCTTCATAACATCTGACATTGTGGAAACCTATGGACTCTATGGATTCATATTCTGAAAACCAGTGTAAGCATGCTAAACACAGTCCACTAAATTCACTAGTTATAATGACCAGAGATAAACCATCACTCTCTTTACTCTCTGGCCCTGGTGAAGTTTCTGAACATTGTGGCAGGAAAAGACAAATGTTTCTAGAAAAATAGATACTCCAATGATTCTGTTGTTTTGTGATCTCCCAGGAGTAGAATCCTCAGTGCTGATTAAACCTATATCCTGAAGCTTGCATAGGTTTTTCCAGCACACTATTTCACAATGGTTCTTACTAGTGAGTGTTCATGTGACCCATGTGAGTTCTTATCAGTATATCTCTACAGATGTATAGACAGTGTAGAGGATACTTTTCCTGTGTTTAACTTACTTTCTTGGCAAAAATTTCTTATATATGATATAGGAATATAACTTTATTAATAGCTGCTACTTTAATTTTTGTAATATGTGGTGATACCAGTGCACTAAATAGAGACTTTTCCAATCCATTATAAATAATAAATGTGCTTTATGAGATATAGTATTGGACCACTCCTTGAGGAATTCTGTCTACAAAACATTTCCTCAGCATGGCATCCAAAAGTTCACCAAATTACACTGTCGATACATATGGTTCAGCTCTACAGCATAAGCAGCATTATCTTTCTCAAGCTGTTGTTTCCATTTATGAAAAGTAAATCTCTAAACCACATCTGAGGATTTGGAAAAAGCAGTATTTCAAAATTGCCAAGTCTATATGTTGCCTTAAGGCAGAAAAGAAATGAAAGATAAAATAAGTCACTAGGGTATCTTGATAATATATGGTCCAGTTACCTGTTGCTGTGTCCCAAAGCCATCCCAGCATATAGTAGGTTGGTAGAATAAAATGACAGTTCAGTGTCTTGTAGTTCTGGGGATTGACTCAGGTGGTTCTCATTTTTGGCTTCTGATGCAGTGGCTCCTGTACAGCAGCCAAGTGAACACTTGACTGGGCAGCATGACCAACACTGCTCATTTGCATGGTGGGCCAGTTACGAATCTATGGACTCCGTTCCCAAGTCTCCCTTTTTGCCTGCTCTGCAAAATCGGATCTGGATCCTTTAAATATTTTTTGTTTGCCAGCTAGCATTGAAGCTTTGTCAGTGGAAGTCACTGGAGAGACATTGCAGGAGGAAGGGGTTTTGCATCCAGTTTGTGTGAGCTTGCTCACTAGACTTTCACAATGTGTACAGCTCCTCCAACATCTGGCTCTTGCAGTACGTGGTGGTCAGCAGCACCCAGGAGAAGTAGCTTTGCCCAGCACAGCTCTTGAGTAGTTTTTTTAGCAGGGCACTTCTGGCAAGTTATTTCCCTGTGAAGTTTTCCCTGACATCCTAGAGGACAGATTTTTTAGCAATTTACAGAAATTCTCTGCCATTCAATTGCTGAACCTTCTCCAACAAAGTCTGCAGATCTCAGGCCAGCGGTGGGGGTGGGGAAGAGAGAGCTAGATCTACTTTTGTTCTCTATCCCAGCCCTAGTGACAATAATAATAATAATTATATATTTTTATGTATATATATATAATGTTCATATATTATTGTGATATATAATAATATGTGATATATAATAATATGTGATATATAATAATAGTTATTAGCTATTATTGTTATATATCACAAGAATATATCTAATGTATTATATGTTGTCTCTGATATATTCTTTGTCTTAACACTAATCAACCTCTAATTACTCCAGTCTTTTGTTATAATTTATAATTCTTTAGGTTAAACTTTCCCCGTTCAAATATTTGTGTGTCTTTCTTTTTTTTTTCTCTCTTGATTGAACCCATCCTAATACATATAGCCAGAAATTGAAGCTGGGTTTTACTTAGGGGCTCAGGTGGGGCTACCAAAGATAGCCAGTACATGGTATCATCATATGGTTTAGGCATGGAAACTGAGCTCTAAGAAAGACTGTTCTAGGAGAACCAGAAAGGATATACAGTGCTTCTTATGACCTCTCCCAAGGAGTCCAAGAATATCACTTCAGCATTCTATTTGCCAAGAAAATCACTAAGATGAGAGTTTTATCACATCATGACAGAGTTTCAAAGGTAAAGAAGCAGCAAAGAATTTATAGTCTTTCATTTGTATCTACCATTCCATATGAGGTTACGTATGGTAGATATTTTTACATGGTACATCAAGTTAATAAATTAGCTCATTCACTTACTATTCCAATTTCATTTTTCCTCTGATTCTTTAATTCATTCAATAATCTTTATCATGTGTCTTCTCCAGGCCCAGTTCCAAAGAGATCTTTCCCAAAGTATGAATGCACTGTGATACCTGATCTACCCTGATTGAGCTTTAAATATTGTTGGACATGTAAAATTCCTGCATAATTAGACCCCAAAACAATAAAGTGTACCACAAACTGTTAAACTGAATGCAATAAAGTGCCAAATGCATAGAATTGCAGTGAGACCAAGAAAAGATCCCAAGAGTCCTGACTTGCAGCCCAGTGTTTGATTTACCAAAAACAAAACAAAACAAAAATACAGTATCTAATTGAAAATAAAAGGTCTGGTCACTGAAATATTTCAGAATGGGCATCCATCATTTTTGCATGTCACAACCATGTCAAGAAGTCCCGAGAGAAATTTTTTTCTGTGAAAACATTGATTTTCTTTCCTTTGCTAAAAATTGTGTCACCATCTCCATCAACAAATACGAGAACTGTTGTGATTAGAAGCTTCTCTTGTAATCAGCTGGCATCCAAACCTTGTCCATTCTTGGCAGACCATATTTTATTGACTTTATCATTTTTAACTCAAAAGCCTGAAGGGACTAAGAACCACTATACTAGCTACAACAATTTTAGAGATGTAGGAAAAGCAAACTGCAACGTATACCCAAAGACAAAACTCCAAGCATCAATAGGCATTTTTCAGTAACAAAGCTAGAACTAAAACTGAGGGGGGAAAGCCATAGGGGGGAAAGCCATTTAGCTTTGCTAAGGCCATTATTTTCTTTACTTATATTCTAGAGATTAATGAAATTCTGAGCAGCGTTGGAGCTCTTCGCTCACACCAGCGATAAAAAGACCAGAAAAAATCCTATCATATGATCTGCGTCTAAGTGAGGAGATAAAAGTAAATTGTAAAATGAGAGCCTCAACTGAGACTCTTGCTAGAAGTAAGACTTCTCTGAATGAAGATCAGGAAATCAGCTTCTACTGAGGAAGTTACCTGAATTACACTTCAGGAATTTGTTCTAGGAAACAGTTGTAAGGAAGACACCTTAGCATTTAAAGAAGCCCTGGTGAGTCAGAGTGCAGCATGCCAGCAAAGAATGATTAGACTCCTCTGCTACACACTTTTATGAGTGTGGGTGATGAAAAAAACAATTTCCCAACAAACTAGGATAGCACAGTGAACTCCCCAAGTGTATCCTGAAACCTTGGCCAAACTCAGATTGTTACAAAGACTCGGTGTTTTCTCCATCACTCTTCTTTCGTCTCTACCACTGCCTACCTCCCAAACATCTTAAAATACCAAGTGCATTTTGAAACATCACAACAGTCATTTATTACGTATTTTCCCCCATCATTAAGGATGGCACGATTCTCAGAAATAAAGCCTGAATTTTGGCTTCAAATAAGCATTCATTCAAATTCTAATTAAATTACTTTGCTGAAACCTATTTGAAACAATTAGTTACCAGAGCCAGTAGTAATCAGAGATTACATACACTGAATTTTCATGCAGGCCAGGATTTTGAATAGATTGTGCAATATAATAAAGAGGAGGCATTGCAAAAAAACCAATTTTCCCCATTAAACTGTTATTTATAGTGAATGTGATTTCAAATGTGATCAGATCTCACATATGTGTGTTGGGGGCTGGAGTGTATGGGTGGAAGAGATTTGGATAGGCAGGAGGAAAAAAAAAAGAAGAGAATGAATAAAAAGGCTGTGTGCTATGCTTAAGGGAGAATGTGAGCGGGCAGGGTCAGTGGAAAACAATGTTACTGTGATACAGTGATACTTGTCAAGAGGCAGTACCTGGAGCAGAGAAGTGTTTCCAGGCTCCCACTAGAATTTACCCACGGCTTACTCACAGTCTTTCATGTTCCCAATCGGAGTGGTTGCAGAACTAAATTGATAACCCATTATTACTTTAATAATGATGATAAAGAAGGTCATCGGTTCATGCCTTCCTTCATGCTTTGGGCTCTCCAGTACTTGTCCAGCTAAGTTTTCTAGCCATATCAGTTAATGTAGACCAAACTGGTTATACAAACATGGAGGAAATCAGAAGCCATTCTTTTAGTAAGAATTTAAATATGCAACTCTTCTCAGCACGAATGAATTTTGAACTAGATATTGAAGGAGTTGAGAAGATAAAAATTTAAGAGGACATTTTCAGAAAGGACATTAAAAATGAGTAAAGATCCAAAACACAGGGCTTTTGTCAAACTATTAAGATACACTAGCTCATTCATTAAAGACTATATGATTTTGTTTACAACTAGTACCCACCCCTGCCAAATTTACACTCTCCATTAGTAGAATAACCCACCTGGAGTCAACTTGCATCTCAAGTGGCTGGAATATTTAATAACCACATTTGAAAATAGCCCCCCTTCTTGCTCTTGCATAAGCCTCTGCACTCATCTCCCATTGGACCATGTCCTATAGTTCTGAAGCCTCGGAAGGTATCCAGAAAAATGTAAATCTAATCGAGATAAATTCAGGGTCACTTTTTACGGTCTTCAAAGATATCCCATAATGATTAGGTATCATAACATGAAATTTTGTTATCATGGAATTTTCCACCATTGCTAGTCACATTTTAATAAGCATTCTATGTTAGCTAGCTAATCCTACGTGTTACCTGTATTTCTCAAGATAGATAAATGGAGAGAGAGAGGGAGGGAGGGAAAGAGGGAAACACTCATATACACATTAATTCCTTGACATACTCTCTATGAAATACATTTCTATACATCTTCCATCATGTTTGTTGTTACCTGTGTAATATTCAGAGTTTCTTAACAAGTGGTCTTTGCTCCAATAAGTTCTTTTCTTTAAATAAACTTTACTTTTTGAATATAAATATGGCCCTCTGTAATGCATTTTGAGACTTTTTTTCTACATCATTTCTCTGATTCATTCTTTGGTTACAGACACCCTTGGACTTTCTCAGAATTGCACTTTCTGAAAGAAACAACTGTCAACTAATGGCTCCAACAATGGGGATCAAATACAATCTAAATAACATGAAAAAGTCAAAAACAGTGGAAAATTACTGCTGCAAAATTCATAGGTTGCACAATTAGAGGGCCTTCTGTGAACCCTTCCCATCTGCAAATGTTTGTTTTAAGTCCAAATATTGTTGAGACAATGATTTGGGGGATCCTGAGACACTCAGTACAGCCATTTTCACTAGTAACCTTACCAAGGAGCCTCACTGCTTTGTCTCCTCATTCACTGGTTGTGGCTTTTTCTTCATTCAGGCTCATGAGTAGCTAACTCAAAAGTCAGATGGTTCCACGGTCAATATCATGAAAATGCACCGGCTAAGCAATTAGTAAACAGATTATGTAAATACAACTCCTGAACCAACTGCTGACATTTAAGTACTATAGCTTACCTAGCCTTGGGCTCTTCAATTAATTGCAGCAAACTGAAAGGTAGATTGCTAAATCTTTTGATTTCAGAGTGTATCATGGATTTACCCAGAGAATCTATTAACTTGTTCATGAAAACATTTGTGTCACTGTCATGTTGACAGGCAAAGAAAAAAAGAAAGGAAGGAAGAAAGAAAGAAAGAAAGAAAGAAGAAAAAAGAGAAAGTAAAAGAAAAAAAGTGAAAAAAAAGTGTCTTTCATTCAAACATTAAAATCAGGGGCTCCCTGTAGACACAGCATAAAAGCAGTAGGCTTTTTAAAAGCAATTTAAAGGTGAACTGTTCTTAAAGCACTTTCTTTGCACACTTCACACAGATTTCAAATTCTGCCACCTCAGGAGTTACTTTTTCTGGGGTTATAGTATTCAGCTGTGACTGTGTGTCACATGCAAATGGAACATGCAAATCTCTTTCCTTAACACTATTTTTGGTCCACAAATAAGTATAAATCATCCACCAGGAGCCTGCACCCTACCTGTACCATAGGAAAAAAAGACTTTGTTTTACACCATTAGGAGCCCTCACTTTTTCTATTGGAAATCCTAGAAGAGTCTATATTAAGGATGGAAAACATATGCCTTAGCTACCGAAGAAAGACCTATTTCTTAACAAATGATGATTTATCATTTTAGAACAGAAAGCTGCATTAGCAAACCAATGAAAATGGCTAAAAGTGTAACCACTTTGCCTGGCAATTATATATGTGACAGATTCATTTATCTACCTGTATAGAGCCTTAATTTACGCCAGCACTTAACAGCTAATTGTTGAAGTGCACTTTTCTGCAATAATAATGGAATTTTTTTAGAGTATCCTAAAACAGAAAACACTTTTAAATAAACACCAATGCCATTAATTATACCATCAAAACAGCACTGAAAAGTGCCAGAGAAAAGAGATAACAGGAAAAAAGAGGTAAAATGCCATTTGTGTAAAGAAATTAAAACATCAATTATTGAATGAGTAATGATATCATCTTTTTTTTTTTTCTGGAACAATAGATAATGAAGTTTACAAACAGTCCTTATAAGAAACTTCTTACAAATATCTTCATAACAGTGGTACCATTTTTACTTGTTTATACTAATTTATAATTAAAACATGACTAAAAATTTTTAAATACAACCAAAACCTTATCAGTATTTGCAATATTCTATATTCTTCTCGTCTTTTCTGTGTACATTTGTCATACCTTCCTATATGTTTTGTTTTTTAAACTGTTACTCTTATATAAATGGATTAGTGATAAGAAAGCTATTCCATCAATATTAGCAGCTTTTTCACGCTGCTTGCCTAATGAACGTAAAATATGGGGCAGAAATTTTATAAATTCTAAAATTGTTTATGTATCAAGTCCATAAAAATTATAATCAGAAGAATTTGAATAAGATAAATATTTAGAAGTTTTTCATCATATTTGGAAGCTTCATTATGAATTTTAAACAGCATATTCCCTGGGTTTTTAATGAGTCTCTTGGAGGAAGGGGAGTGATTCTCAAGGTGATAAAGGAATGGTGTGAGAAACCCGGAGCCAGACAACCTTGAACATGAATGCTGACTACAACTTACTTTCTGAGTACCTATAGGCAAATAGCTTTAGCTCTGCAAATTTCAATTTCTTCAAGCCTAAAAAGAAGATAATAATGCTTTCCTCACAGGTTGTGTGTGCGTGCGTGCACTCACATGCCTGTGTGAAAGACAGACAGACAGACAGAGAGATGAGCTGTGATACTGCAAACCACCCATTACAGTCCCTCATCTCCAGCTGCTGTTCAATACAGGCAATTATCCTGGCCTCCCTCCACTATATCCCTCAGATTTCCTTCCTTTAAGATTATCAAGAATCCAACCAACAGAGAGAGAGTGACTCTTAGCAGCTGGGAGTCTTTAAGAGTTACAAAGATTAACAAACCATCATCTTTGTACACAAAGGACCCTCAAATTGTCTGTCTTCTGCTTGTCTACCTTTTTCCCCTCCTTCCTTCCTACCACTTCTGAATGAGTTTTTCTAGGTCTTTCCAGGAACGGCCAAGTATCTCCTACTGTTTTGCCAGTCGGTGAGTAAGAAGCGGCCTCACCACTTCCTCAAACACTCCAGGTCCTCTTCTCTTGATCCAGTGTTTTACAAGCACTGTCTAAACACTACCATTCTGTTCTTGCCCTTTGTGAGTCATGCTTCACTCTGATCCCTCCTCCTCTAGGGGCAGATGGATGTACCAGGTGCCCCAAGGATCAGAGATGCATTTTTCTTGCCCAGAGCCATTATATCAAAAGCACAATCCAAAGCCATATCTAAGGAAGACTGGGAGGGAAGCTGTGAACGGTCCACTCGGGGATTTAAAAGAGCGCTAAATTTTCCTGCTATTGAATATACCTCTTCCCCTAAAGCAAGCTTTTAATATGGGGCCCAAGAAAGCAATAGATTTTTAAATCCATAGAGATTGAGCCCTAATTGAGTTTTTTCCTACCATTTCTGATCTATAATATACATATTTACTAAATTGTACTTTAGTTTTTAAATCAGGATATCCAAACTGGTTAGAAGGTTGTTATCTGGAATAAATGCTCATTGTATGGTTTTAATTTTACTATCAGAAGTTTGAGCGCAAAGAGACAAGAGAGACAGAAGTTAATATTTCTTAAATATCTAATTTGTACAAGGCATTAGAAGTCTGGCCTATAGAAATCTTAATTTTACAGATAAAAAAACCTGAGGCTCATAGAGATTTTGGGACATTTCTAAGGACATACAACATAGCAAACTAATACATAGAAGAATTAGAATTTGAACAATGTGATACTAAAGTATTTTTGACATTGTCTTTGATGTAGGAGAAATTTGCTACTTTGAGAAGTCACATGACTTGGCCTCAACTACCCTAACTAGTTAGGATAAGAGGTAAGATCTGTTCACTTCAGTCTGCTGGTCTCCATCATAGTGCCTACTCCACCATGCCAAAATGCCTGAGACTTTTAATTCAGAGATAATTTAAAAGCCACAATCACCATATCATAAACCCTAATATATCCCTTTATTTTTTTTCTTTTTGGAATTTTCTTTACTCAGGAAAGTTTAGTTTCATTCATTGGCTTACAAAGTATACTTCTAGTATACTTAAATTGCTAATTATAATAACACAACTTACTTAAATTGAAACAAAAGTCAAAAATCAAACCATACAAAAGAGTAAAACTAGATCATTATCTCACTCCATATACAGAAATTAAGTCAAAATGGATCAAGTAACAAAATGTAAGAGCTACAACTATAAAACGCTCAGAAGAAAACACACAGGCAAATGGTCATGATCTTATATTTGGCAATGTCACCATTAATACAAAAAGCAAAAAACAAACAGGTAAATTGGATCAAAATTTACAACTGTGTATATCAAAAGGCACTAGCAGAAGAGTAAAATGACAACCCACAGAATGAGTGAAAATCATTTACAAATCACCTATCTGAGAAAATGATTTACAAATGACTTATCTGACCAGCCTATAGTCCAAAATCTAAAAAGAACTCTTATAACTCAACAATACAAACAATTTAATTTTTAAATGGGCAGAGGACTTGAATGCATATTCCCTCCCCCCAAAACAACGTATAAAATTGCTAACACATGAGAAGATGCTCCATGTCATTTGTCATTCAGGAAATGCAAATCAAAATCACAATGAGACAGCATGTCACATCCACTAGAATGACTATAAACAAATAAACCAAAGAAGTAAAAACAAGTATTGACAAGGCTTTGGGGAAACAGGAACCTATTTACATTGTCAGTGGGAATGAGAAATGGTATGGCCACTGTAGAAAACAGTTTGATAGTCACTCAATAAGTTAAGCATACAGTTAACCATATGACCCAGCAATTCCACTCCTAGGTGAAATTAAAAAAAAAAAAATTACAAAACTATCTAGAGCACAATAGTCACAATAGTCAGAGGGTGGAAAGGCTAAATGTCCATCGATTGATAAATGTATGAACAAAATCTTGTATATATGTACAATGGAACATTACTCAGGCTCCAAAGAAATACAGGACTAATACATGTTACAACATGGATAAACTTTGGAAACATTATCCTAAGTTAAAGAAGGCACAAAGGGGCGCCTGGGTGGCGCAGTCGGTTAAACGTCCGACTTCAGCCAGGTCACGATCTCGCGGTCCGTGGGTTCGTGCCCCGCGTCAGGCTCTGGGCTGATGGCTCGGAGCCTGGAGCCTGTTTCCGATTCTGTGTCTCCCTCTCTCTCTGCCCCTCCCCCGTTCATGCTTTGTCTCTCTCTGTCCCAAAAATAAATAAAAAATGTTGAAAAAAAAAATTTTAAAGAAGGCACAAAAAGCCACATGTTGTATGATTCCATTTACATGGAATATCTAGAATAAGTAGATGCAAACAAATGGAACACAGATTAGTGATTGCCAGAGGCTAGGGGAGTGAGGGCTGACTGCTTAACGTGTACAGGGTTTCCTTCTGATCCGGTGGATGTGTTCTGCAAATAGATTGTGGTGATGGTTGCAGAACATTGTGAATGTGCTGGACACCACTGAATTGTGAATTTTAGAATAGGTAAAATTATAAATTTTGTGTTTTATATTTTACCACAATTTTAAAACATATACCTTTCTTTATGTAATACATACAGTATATATATTATGTACACAATCTATGTGCGTATATGTATGATAAAGTAAATGCCATGCTCTATGACAGTACTGATAATCGGATAAGATTATTTTATCATAACAGTTCATTATTTCTCCATTTAATGGATGGCATGCTGTTATTATTGATCTTTCCAGTGTAGCTGATCTAAGGGTCCAGTTATGAGTTATGATGCCCTGTTGATACACTTATTTATACTTAAATACATGATTCACAGCAAATACCAAAGGCAACAGTAGAGTTTCGAGAATTTTCTTTATCTTAAATGAAAAAAAAAATTAAATGAATACTTATTCCTGAAATTTTATTAACAAAGGCATAAGAATGGTATATTGATAAGTTGAATACCCACAAACAAAACCTTGCTTTCATCTACTCCTTTTCTTATATTTTTCCTCTGGTAGTTTTACTAAATATTATCTGCTAATGTTCCATTAGAAATCAAATATATGCAACATAGTACCCTGTCTTAAAAGATCTGAGTATATTTTATACCATAAAAGCACTGCTTACAACTATAGTTTTATTAACTTAATCTTAAAAAGATATATAGGGAAAATCTATAAACATATTTATTCTGACACTCATCCAGCTAGATATTCTTATTAGTGGATTAAGAAGAAATAAAAGTATGCATGCTTTAAAAATATTTTATTTTATTTAGAAATGTTTTTAAGTTTATTTATTTTGATGGGGGGAATGGGAGACACAGAGATTGACAGAGAGAGAGAATCCCAAGGAGGCTGTCAGCAGAAAGTCCAACATGGGGCTTGGTTACACAACCTTAAGATCACAACCAGAGCCGATATCAAGAGTCAGATACTTAACGGGCTGAGCCATCCAGGCACCCCTTTAAAAGACATTTTAAATATAAAAGTGTATATAGTAAAAAAATAAAATGCACTTCCATAAACATGTACCCATTCACATATAATATTTTTAAACAATCATTATAATAATAAGGAATATATATCATTTATTATGTGCCAAGCACTATTCTAAGCACCTAACATAACTATATCTGATTTAATCTTTATGATAATTCTATGAAGTAGTTAATATTATTATTGCTTTATTTACAGGCAGAGTCAAAGAAAAGTCAACACATATAAGTTTCTGAAAATTGTTCTTTTTTGAAACAACTGTATTTCAGTACAATCCCAATAACTACTTTATTTATAGTATGTTTGGCAGAGGCTTTTTAACAGTATCAGTGATCTTTTTGTCTCAAGTAATACAAATTGTAGTTGGTCAAATGACCATCAAGAATATTAACTACACCCTTGGCCATGTGACTACATCCTGACTAGTAAGATGTAACAGACATATTTTCCTGTAGCTTCTAGATCATTCTTAAGAAATGACAAACTAGGGTACCTGGGTGGCTCAGTTGGTTAAGCCTCTGACTCTTAGAGCTTAGGTCATGATCTCTCAGCTTGTGGATTCCAGCCCTGCATGGGGCTCTGGGCTGACGGCATAGAGCTTGCTTGGGATTACGTTTCCCTCTCTTACCCCTCCTATGCTTGCTCTCTCTCAAAAATAAATAAATAAACATTAAAGCAATTTATTTTTGTTTTTATTTATAGAATTTTTTAATGTTTATTCATCTTTGAGAGAGAGAGAGAAAGAGAGAGAGAGAGAAACGGAGGGAGAGAGAGACAAAGCAAGAGCCAGGGAGGGGCAGAGAAAGAGGGAGACACAGAATCTGAAGCAGGCTCCAGGCTCTGTTCTGCTGAACCTACGAATGGTGAGATCATGACCTGAGCTGAAGTTGGACCCTTAACCAACTGAGCCACCCAGGCGTCTCCCCCCAAAAAATTTTTTTAAATAAATCACAAGCCCTGGGGCACCTGGGTGGCTCAGTTGGTTGAGCATCTGACTTCGGCTCAAGTCATGATCTTGGGGTTTGTGAGTTCAAGCCCCACATCAGGCTCACCGCTGCCAGTGCAGACCCAGCTTCAGATTCTCTCTCGCCCTCTATCTTCCCATCCCCTGCTTGTGAACTTGCAAAAATAAAATTTAAAAAAAGAAAGAAATGATAATCCCTGATCCTTTATCCTTTGTCCTCTTTACACGTTAGTCCATTCTACATATTTCTAAGCTGAATCATGAAGATGAGGGGTCACACCATACGGATGGTGGGGCAGTGAAATGGATAGAGCTTGTGTCTCTAAGAGTTTCACAAAGTAGAGATGGCATACAAACCCAACATTTATATGAGAGAGGAATTGGAGGTTCCTCGCTGGCTCAGTGAGTAGAGGATGCAACTCCTGATCACAGGGTCTTGAGTTTAAGGCCCATGTTGGGCATAAAGCTTACATATATATATATATAATATATATACATATATTATATATATATATACTTTATATTTTTTATTAAAAAATTAATGTTTATTTATTTATTTTAAGAGAGAGACAGAGATTGTGAATGAAGGAGAGACAGAGAGAGACACACAGAATCTGAAGCATGTTCCAGGCTCAGAGCTGTCAGCACAGAGCCTGATGCGGGATTCCAAGCCACAAACCATGAGATCATGACCTGAGCCAAAATCAGACACTTAACCAACTGAACCACCCAGGACGTCCTATAATTTTATTTTTAAATTTTATTTTTAAATTTTATTTTTATTTTGTATTCTGATTTTATTTTGTTTCGTATTCTTACTTCCCCCCCACCGCTGCAGTGAAAGTAAATTTTAATTAAACAATATGAATATACCAAACTTTATCCAAACATTCCCCTATTCCTGGATATGTTAAATCCAGTCTTCTTTCTTTCTGCTGGAAAATATGTTGCAGTGAATTTTCTCATTTTTGTACTAATACAATAGTATTCTAGCAATCTACTATACCATGATCTAGAGTTCAGAACAGATTCTTAGAAGTGGAATTACCAGGGTAAACAATATGCCACTTGTAAAAATTTGACAATTCTTTTCTCCTAAAGGTGGTACTTATTCCAATAGTGTATGACATAAATTTACTTCTCAGACATTCTAACACTGCAGATATCTTCTTAAATTTTGTTTTCACTTTTGTTATTCTGACAGATAAGAAATCTGTTTTGTTTCTTATGTGTAAATCTCAAAAAAATAAATAAGAAACAGTCAAATTACCTGTAAAAATTAACAGATTTCCTATATTTATAAACATTTTCCTTACTCTAATTGCCTATTCATCTCTTTGATTATTTTTATAAGACATTGTGCTTTTTTTGAGATAAAGTTACTAAACTTTTTTTTTTTTTACTTATGTGGGAAATTTTCATATGTTTAAACTTTATATATCTCTTACTGTGTTAATGTCTTGAATTTGTATTTGTATTTTTTTTTCCTTATGGCTTTCTGTCAAGCTTAGTAGAAAGAGAATTATAATGTTCTTCTACATTATTTGTCAGTACATTAAATTTATTTTCAAATGTAGACTTCATTGACTTTTTTTTTTTTTTTTTTTGGTTTAAGGAGCAAGACAATGATCTATTTTCTCTCTTTACTAGATAGACATGTACTTCAGCACAATTTATTGACCAGTACATTTTTCCGTACATATTTAAAAATCTCACCTTTATCAGAGATATGATTGTACAATGATTTATAACTGTGAACAATGCCATGTTTATAGATCTTTGTAATGCATTTTGATGTAGTAAAAAAAAAAAGGTTTCTTCTTCATGAAACTTGTCTTTTCATTCTTTCTTGGCTATTCTTGAATAATAATAAAATTTAAATATATTCATTATATTCCATGACATCTAAATTTTGTACTTTTCTTTATTTAAAAAAAGCACACTCAGAAATATGTCATTACAATCTATTAACTTTTACACATGTGGCATTAAAAACTGAGGGAGCCTGGGTGGCTCATTTGGTTAAGCATCGACTTCCGCTCAGGTCATGATCTCATGGCTTATGGGTTGGAACCCCGCATCAGGCTGTGTTCTGACAGCTCAGAGCCCGGAGCCTGCTTCGGATTCTGTGTCTCCCTCTCTCTCTGCCCTTCCCGTGCTCGCACTCTGTCTCTCTCTCTCAAAAATAAAAAAAACATTAAGAAAAAAATTTAAAAAAAGAAGACTGAAGTAAATGTTCATGCAGTAAGTGGTATGAGTTGCTTGCTTTATAAAACACAAAGTGAAATCAGGCATCCTTGGGTCAGCTACCAGAAAGCCGCTTAAAAACACTCTTCATAGTATATCCAGAGTCTAGGGCTTACTCTTTAGTTTTGAATTATTAATCTCGTAGATTCCTACCATATGTGTGTGTATTCCATAGATATGCCAAAAAATATATAAAGGCAGCCTCACAATTTACCTCTTTATCTGACCATGGTGGTTCTTACAAGAGGGACCACAGGTCAAATAAAAAAGCTTTGAGTCAGGGTTCTTTTCTGCTCTGACCTCTTTTTTTCATTTTCCAGCTCCACTATCCTCCAGAGAGACTAAAGCAGGAGGGAGGATACTGGGCAACAAATCTGAGAAAAACTTCAACTTTATGTAGACACTCCATTTCAGCTGTGTGTATATCAGCACGATACAGTAATCCTTCCTAATAATAACAGAATAACGTTTTCATAATGTAATGAAAAACAATATCTGGGTTTGATTCCTAATTCTGTCATTCGCCAGTTGAGTGAACTTGGAAATCTTTATCACTTCATTTTCTTACTCTATAAGAAGAGAATCATAATGTCACTTTGCGAGGCTGCTATGTGTATTAAATGAAACAATATGGGCCCACTATAGTGCCTGACAGATATCACACTCAACGTTGCACACTGATATTACTGTGCCTTGTACATCTTTCCAATCCTATGTTTCATATGTAAGTTTGGACATAGGATCCCAGTGCTAATCTCCAGGAGAAATAAGTTAATAACTTATTAAATAAGAATTTATTTAACTTAGAAATAAGTTATTAACTTATAAATAAGTTAAACCATTTTATTATCACAATAAATAAAATATACATATATATATGGAATAAGTAAAAATTTGAATTTTTAGCAAATATAACTTTGAGTCAAAATTTTGTTAATTTCTAAAGAAAATTTTAAACTCTCAAGTTTTATGAAGTTTTAAACATTTTGAATTCAACACCTAGTATCAAAGAATAAAACAATTATATAAGTGATAATAACTGTATTATACAAAATTTCACAGAAAAGAAGCAAAATATATATTTTTACTGAGATGGCGGGGCAGAGTGTAGGTAACACGTATTGATTTGGAAACAGCAGGAGATCCTAATTTGAAAAATTTAGCTTCAAATAAAAATGTACAGGTTAAAATTTTTGGAGCAAATGAATCTTTCTGAGATTTGAAAAGGTGAACTTAAATGAATTGTTTTTCATCATTCAAAATGACTCTCTTAAGAATTTGAAAAGAAGAAACTGGGATTTCTAATCAAATATATGTATACGGGTGACTAAACAGTAATTCCAATTCCATTGTGCATATGTATAGAAAATACACAATGAATAAATTATAATATTCTAAGCAAGTTTATGGAAACTAAATCAAGTGCCTGATGTAGAGTTCCCAAAATTTCTTAAAAAGAAAAGAATATTGGTGGTACATTCAGACAATGGAACATTATTCAGCACTAAAAAGAAATGAGCTATCTAGCCATGGAAAGACATGAAGGAAACTCAAATGCATGTTGCTACATGAAAGAAGCCGATCTGAAAATGCTACATATACTGTATGATTCTAACTACTAACGTTCTGGAAAAGACAAAACTACAGAGACAATAAAAAGATCAGTGGTTGGCAGGGGTTAGAGGAAGAAGAGATGAATAAACAGAGCACAGAGGATTTTTTAGGGCAGTGAAAATACTCTGTATGATAATATAATGATGGATGGATGTCATTACATATTTGACCAAACCCATGGAATGTGCAACACCAAGAGTGAATCCTAAGGTACACTACGCATTTTGGGTGATTATAATGTATCAGGGTAGGTTCATCCTTGGTAAACAATGTACCATTCTGGTGAGTGCTGTAGATAACAGGAGAGGCTATGTGTGTGGGGGGGGAGGGGCGAGGGGGAAGGGCAGGAGTTATATGGAAATCTCTGTACTTTCTCCTCAGTTTTGTTAAAAATTTGAAGCTGCTCTTAAAAAAATTAAGTATTCAAAAATAACAGTAGAAAAATGCTATAAGAATAGATGGGGAAAAATCATATTTATTTCCTAAATATATCAGTGGGAGATTTTTTGTATGTGGGAAGTACAAAGAGCCAGGGTTTTCAGAATTTCACAGAAAAAGAAAAAAAATCCACAAAACAATAACCTTGAGAGACAGGCATCAAAGCTCGTATTTTTCTTTTAGATATGGCATAATATAAATAATTAGTGTATTCCCAAGGAAATGGGATTTTGTTTCTTCTTATTTGTTTTGTTTTGTTCAATTTCCTTAGTTGAACAAAAAGCCTTCAAAAATCTTTTCATTTTAACTACTTACAAAAAAGAATAATCACCTATAATTTTTGCCTCTGTTCTTCTCCATAATAAGGTTAAGTTCAGTTCAAACTACTTATATAAGCAAAGCCAATATTTCATTGTCCAGCTTTGCCCATAAAATCGACCTGGGTAGTGCATTTTGTAATGCATGTCAGAAAAAAAAATACTCACATTTCACTGATACCAAGACCAAGTTTGTACTTTCAGTGAGCAAACTTCTTACAAATATCTTCATTTTGCTTTGCAAGACCTATATTTAGAGTATCTATATTTAAAAGAAGAATGATCCTATTAACATTTTCTTAGTAGATCTTAAATTCCCTTGAATCTTCTCCATCTCTCCCTTCTTCATGATTTTGTTTTATTTTAGGTTGGCATTAGACATTTTTTAAACTGTGAAATGAACATTAGTGAGGGCTTGCTATCTTAGAAATTTCTTGTTCCTTCTCTTTCCATCCCTCCTCCTTTCCATTGCTGCCAGATGATCTTTCTAAAACTTGCTCAAACTTTCTCATTGCTGTGGAACTTAAAAACTTCTGATTCCTTCACCTCCACTAGCAACACAACACCACACACCACACATCACACACACACACACACACACACACACACACCACCTAAAAGAGTAAAAAATTCTTAGCATGGCAGAGAATGCACTTTCAGACACATTTCAGAGACAAGTCTATGCTCCAATCATGTTGATTTGCTCCTTTTTTCCTCAAACACAGCTGAAAATTTCAAATCACTGTGCCTTTCTACATCTTGTTCTGATTTCCTGGAAGTTTCCCTTTTCCCTATGACCAATCACTTTTCTATGGAAGTATCACAGACTCCAGTAGGCAGTATTGTGTGTCCTTTCCTATCTTCCTTAATTGTATTTGCTCATCTGTGATTACATTGATCATATGCCTTAGAGGGTTTTATATCAAAACATTTGTTGCCTCTCCCTAATGAGATGGTTTCTGAGGGGCTCCCTATTGTAGTAATAACATGTTGGCCATGCTATCTGCCTTATCCTATGGAATGAGAGGGGTGTGGGCACTTGCCACCTCTAAAGCAGAGCTTTGACAGAAGGCAAATAACTTTCTCTAATTCTCAATTTCTCCAACTGGGAATATGAAACCCAGGCTGAAAAATAATATAGCTAACTAAACTGCTAGCTTCTCAGAACATAGTCGTTGCTTAACAAATTCTTAAAATATTTTAATAATTATATAATGAGAATTGTTTTTTTAAGTTTAAAAGAAAACAAAAAGCATAAAAGCCATATAGTCAGCCAATAGTAGAATAATAATCTGTAACCACTCATCATTTTCAATGCAAATGTTGTGCTTCTAGCAATTTCCAGTTAAGATATCTCATCAGCTTTTATAGGATTTATAAAAGCACAAACAGGGTGGTACGGATGGTGGATTGAGTCTCTGGTGATTCTATAAAATTGCTATTTTATTGATAAAATATATAACCACAAAAAATATAAAATATATAAAAATGTGATAAAATATAATCACAAAAGAATTGTGATTCTGGAATACTAAAGATTCCTGACATTTTAGTATTATACACGTGAGGTTGTATGGGAAGAGCTATCCTTTGGTAACACCACCATCTAGTATTTACCTTTAACATTAATCAAATTTGTTCACTGAGTGCCAACATTTGCATAAGGTAGAAAATTAAAAACAGTCCCAATTGATCAGGTCTCAAATTCACTGTTCAAAATAACTTTCTGCTTTAAGATCTGGCAGAACCATTCACACAATTGCATGTTATTCAACATCTCCCATAGAACACGCATTGTCTACTCTCCTTCAAGCAAAAGAATGATGAAAGGGAAGTGTAAGCAGACTTGTTCAGGTTCTATAATAGAATCCATCTTCTGAACCAAGGTCATGCTTGGCAAGAACAATCATTGTCCAGAAAACAATAAAGCCAACTTATGAAAAATGTTCTTGAGTTCCAGCATACAGTGAACTGTAAATCACTATTTATGAAGTATCCACTTTAGCCTGGTATTCTATATGATCACCATAGTCAATAACAAATAAAATAGTTTGGGAAACTAATTTAAGTTTTTAGTACTAAGGGATGTGATTCCTATTCGTTTTAAACAGAAGAGTCACTGACAAAGTTTATGTATGTAACTAATCTATAAGATGGATATACATACTTTTGTTTTGTCACATAATAAATTGAAATTTATTTCATGCCTTCAAACAGGTGTTTAGAACTGATTGGAATCTGGATTGAAAGATTACTTTTGGTTAAATTAGCTTTGTTTCCCTTCAAATAGAAAGAGTGTTCGTTGGTTACAGTAATAAATTTATTGAAAATCTATTAATCTATGCTCCAAATTCAGTAGGGCATATTGGAAATCACACAAAAAAATTATTCTTTCCATTCTTTATAGAGAATCAATCAATAAACAGCGTTTTTGTGTATATTTTTATCTTAACAGTATCATATTATATGTATTTACTGGATCTTGGTCTCCCGAGGGCATGAGTTCATCTAGAGAAAATCTATCATCTATCTATCTTCTATCTATCATCTATCTATCTCTATCTTCTTCTCTATCTCTATCTCTCTCCCTCTGTCTCTCATCTTAAAGGACATGGGTAGAAAAATTAGGCTGTCTGAGCGCACTTAGGAACAAATGAATCTAAGACAGTTCTGACTGCTGTAAGAGAACCCTGTTCATGACGTACTCTGAGATTCAGTCTGAGAATGCCACTAGAATAAGGTTATTCTAGACAAGAGAACTCGCATAAAATCATTAGCATTCACTCTCTGCCCTCTTGTGGTAGGTATTGCCAGCCACCCAATATGGGATTAAAGTTCTGGATCAATCGGCAATATTGATAACGTGTAATGTTCCTAACATAGTGCTTATTAAAATGAATCGGTATTTGTATTAAAATATTTTTCATTTCCTTTTAATGAGACTTTAATATAATTTTAAATATAACTTCTTTAATTTTGCAATTGTATTAGTCAAACTACTAACATAAAAGTGCCTGATAGGGAATAAACCAGGGGATCTAATTACAGCCCCCAGACTCTGAAACGTTCTTTCACTTTTCTGTTCACTGTAATCAGATGGTTTTGTTGTGCTTATCTAGCAATAGAAAAAATTTGAGAAAATCAGGGTGTTACATAATCGCTGCATTTATCCACATTTATTTGTTGAATTTTTGAATACTTTAATGCTGGAAAATTCTGCTTTGAGGGACAGATTTATTTTTCATACATTGTGTTTGCTCAAACATTAATTGAATGTCTACATTTCTTTGTATACCACACATATAATTAGCTTAAGGAGGCCTCACACGAGAGCTTTATGAAGCTGCTTATGTGATACGATTATAGGAGTAATGAGAACTATGTTTTATAGGCTTCTGTCATAAAACACCTTTCCTACTTGCGTGTTGGTGAATGAAATGCCACAACTGCAGATTAATTTTCCAGATGCATCTCCAACATTTCGAGACTGGATTCCTGGGGGCGGCTGGGCAGAATGCAGGTGAAATCACACGTGCTCTCTTACCCTACCTCTTGCTCTCGCTTTCTCCCCTGCTCTTTTGTTGTCATCTTCCTTTGCTTCCCGCCCCACTCCCCAATCACTGTATGATTCGATTTGCACACACAAGCCTTGTGTGAAATGACTCCTCTTTAAAACAGACAGGACAGGTTGGGGGCTGTGAATATTGTTGCCTGTGGCCTTTCTAGCAGCAAGGAAAGTAAAGAAGTTCCCCTTCTCAACTGAGACAAAAAGTAGTTAATGGTGCTTTCAGTGTATTAAATATGGATAAAATAAAATCACACATGAGCAGTTTATGATAAAGTTTGCTAACTCACATCAGATTTGTGACTCAGTTCATTTCTTATCTGCCCTTTTTATTGGCCATCCCATGCTGTTTCTATCCATTTGGTTTCATTTCAGGAGAAACCAGGATAGGATGGGTGATGCTTTGCTAACAAGCAGCTCCAGAATCTCAGTTTAAAACAGCAATGACTTCTGTCTCTCGACCAGCACATGCCCACTGTGTGGCTGCTAATCACAGTTCCCCAGACTGAACTCCCTATTATTCCCTATTATTGCCAACGCCAGCATGATAAAGAGCTGCAGAGGCTCCCTCGACTGCAATTAACTGTTCTTGCCTAGAAGTGGAGTAAACAACTTCTCTTTGCCTCATTGGCCACAACCACAAGGGCCCTAGGTGGGGCAGTTTCATCATATGCCTGGGAGGGGAACAATCTAAAAATATTTGGTAAATAATATTAGCAACTACCTTATACATTTCCTCTACCAGTACCTCCCAATCCTGGAAGACAGATGCTATTCTTTGCTGTACCTTTTAGCATACTATATTTCTACTTATTCATTTTTCTCATTTTCCTAATTTGCCACTGAGTTCTTGCTCTTTCTTCTATTTCCTTTCACTTCCAATATTCCCTATTTACAAGAAGCTAGCATTCTGGAGGAGGATAGGGGCATGTGAGTTAGAAAGAACATGCATAGATTTCAATCCAGTGAAAAGACAAATGGAGGGTCTGTATCTCAGGGTGACTGAGTTAAGAAAATTTCCAAGAGTGACATTTGAATTGAAGTGCAGAGATGAGATATCATTCCATTAACAATGAAAACATGTTTTGGGGTACCTGGATGGCTCAGTCAGTTAAGCGTCCAACTTCGGCTCAGGTCATGATCTCGCCATTCAGAGTTCGAGCCCCCACATTGGGCTTTGTGCTGACAGCTCAGAGCCTAGAGTCTGTTTCAGATTCTGTGTCTCTTTCTCTCTCTCTGTCCCTCCCCTGCTCTCTCTCTCTCTTTCTCTCTCAAAAATAAATAAACAATAAAATTTAAAAAAAAAAGAATGAAAACACGTTCAACTGCAAAGACACATGATAAATGCAGGAATTTGCTAATTATTCAGCATAGCCGTCTAAAATTCACATTTCCAGAAAGCACCTGATTGGGTCTTTCCTAGATCATGTGCCTATCGCTTAGCTAAAGAGAAAAGACCATCTTGATTGGAAATAACATCAATACTACTTACAGCAAAGAGGGTTGGCTGTTACCAAAAATATGAGATAGATAGATGATAGATAGATAGACAGACAGATAGATATGGATAAATGAGAGAAAGGGAAAGAGGGAGAGAAAGAGAAAAAGGGGAAGAGAAAGAGAGATATAAAGAATTAATGTTTGTCAAGAAAAGAATATATAGTTGTCCACTATCATAAAGTGGTAACAAAAATGACTAAGCTTTTGTGTGTTACATCAAAGTGTCTGGAGTTCATTCTCAAGGCGATGTAGGACCAATTAAAGCAAACTAAGAATTGAGTGACAGGTTAAGGCTGTAGTGTAGAAAGATCTCTCTTGCTTCCACAGTATTGCAGAGGATAAATGCAGTGGGACTTGAAGTTATTGCTGTAATTTAATTGAGATATGGGGGGGGCATAAGGAAAAGCAGTAATAGAAGTAGAGGCAGGGAGGTCAAAGATCTAGGATGGATAAGTAGAGAACACATAATAAGCAGCATTTAGAGAATAGTAGCACCATGCTAGTACAAAGGAGAAATGCAAGACAACTAAGTTTTTGGCCTCTTGCAGGTGGGTGGTGCCCTCCGCTCTGGTGGACAGAGGAAAGGAGAACAGGTTTCCATGGGATGATGGGGGTGGCAATGAGATCAGTCCCTCACAGCCTCTCTCCACTATCTTTGCATCCTGAAGGGAAATATCTCAAGCAGCAAAATTATTTTATTTATTAGTAATATCTGTCAAAGAAGACATTAACCTGGTTCACACCATTCTTGGGGGTGAGTTCCACGTTCCATATTCGATTTGTGTATACACAAATTTGTGAATATACAGTGTGCATGTGCTATAAGATTTAGAAGAGTATTTTCAAAGCAATAACCTTTGGATACAGCTTAAAATCACCAAAATATTGAGTGCTGATATATAAAACAATGACTGATAAATAAAAAGCATAATTTTCAATAAGGAAAGAAAAAAATCCTTTCATCTGTATCCCTACCATGAAAGGTAGGGCAGTGTTGCAACCGTCACAGCATTCACTAAGAGTACCCGTAGGCACCTCCAGTGTAAAACATTTTTATTCTTTCCTTTAACTAATTTCATAAATTAACATAAATCCCAAGTTAAATGGGCTTCCTAGATTCCATAACCAATTTTCACCTTTCTCTTTAATGGTCACGCTTGGCCACAACACTGTAAAACTGAATAACTCTGCCTATACTGAGAGACAGTGTATGACTTTTCTACATTTTCCTATATGTCATGAGTGTGTACCTAATCCTCACAGCCACATTAATTCCATTTTAAGGCACTACAGGGTATTCAGAAATAATCATTTTTAACAAATTCAAACATAATAAAATTATATTCACCTTGGATCTAACTTTCAATTGTGATGATCTGAGTTGAATTTAGAAAAAAAAAAGTCATCATTCATTCATTTATTCATGAATGTATTAGTTCAGAAAGTATTAAGACCTATGTGTAAAACACTGAGCAATAAAAATATGATTCAGATAGTGAAATATAAGGTATATATTTGAGTAATAGAAATATGACATAAAATGTATCCTGGGTGACAACAGTTTGAGACAACAATAATAAATCCTGTTGCATCAGTTAGTACCCCAAAAGAGGAAGTCATATTTTGAACTTACTGACAGACACCATACAATAAAATTTATTTTGGTTTTTGGAGAAAATATTGACATAAAATGAGGGGATAATTTAATTGTGGTGAGGACTTGGGGAAAAATAAATGTAAAACTTTAGGACATGGTTTACATGACCCCTTTTGACAGACCACAAGCACATTTGCACCAGTGCCCTGCTTCAGTCAGGAAGTGATCAAGATGGCTTAGTCAGGTCAAGTCGGTATGACAAAATACTACAGGCTGTGCATTTTAGACAACAAACATTTATTTCTCACAGATCTGGAGAATGGGAAATTCAAAATCAAAGTGCCAGCCGATTCATCTCTTGGTGAGGGCCCTCTTCCTGGAATGTGGACAGCCACCTTCTCTCTGTGTGCTCATATTGCCTTTCTTTGATGTGTGTTCAGGAGAAAGTTCTCTGGTCTTTTTTTTCTTTTAAGAACAGTGACCCATGGGGAACTTGGGTCTACCCTCGTGAACTCATGTAAACATAATCATCTCCCAAAGGCCCTACTTCCAAATATCATCACACTGGGGATGAGGTCTTCAATGTATGAATCTGAGGGCATGCAAACATTCAATCCATAGGAGAAGTCAGCTTAATTCCCCATTAGAGAAGATCAAGAATGAAAAGATGACTTAAATGTTTGCATCCAGTCTTAATTGGAATATGCAAAAGTCTTTAAGAGGCAAGGGAGCTTTGGTCAAATGAGATATAATATGTCATGTAACTCTACCTGTACAACACAGAACATTTTTAATAAATTCCTATTTTGACATAATTTCAAATGTATAGGAAGACTGCAAGAATAATATAAGAATTCCCATATACACTCCATCCGCCCATGTTCACCAATAATTTAGATGTTGTCTGACTTGCTCTTTCTCCCTCCTGCTATCTGTATTGTTCTATATACCTATATATTCTTTTATATAGATATCTACATATCTATATATTCTTTTTTCTAATCTATTTAGAAAAGTTGGAAATGTTGGGCCCCTTTATTCCTAAGTACTTCATAATGTATTTCTTAAAACTAGGCATTTTCTTGAATACAATGGATAAAAATATTAAATTGCTTTTCTCTTCTCTTGATATTTTTGGAAAATATGTAATATATCTGCATATATCCCATGTAAAGCTTAAAAAATAACAGTTTAAAAGAATTATCTTTGATTTCTAAGTAGGATTTATCTACCATTTAAATTTGCCTATTATTTTAAAGCATATAGGCTATTAATTGGAATTTGGGTGGAAAAAAACTTCTGTGATCAAATAAGTGTAGGATATGGTCAATTATTCTAAACTATGGTACATAGGTCATATCCAGCTTTCTATCTTATAAATAAAGTCTTAATGAAACACAACCACACTTGTGGTTGTTCAGGTATATTCTATAGCTGCTTTGCACTATAAATGTGGTTAGTAGATGCAACAGAGACTATATGGCCTGCCAAGTTTAAAATATTTACTATCTGGACCTTATAGAAAAAAAAAATGTTTTAGCCCCTTGTCTGAATCAAGCAGGGTTTTTTTTTTTGTATTGTTAGAATTCACAGAACTCTTAATTATGAGTTATAAATTTCAAGAAGATGTGTATAAATACATATAATTTCCCCCCCAAAAGCCCACAAAAACTAGATATCCTCTTACTTAACATGAATACAGTTATCAAAAACCTAATATTTAAGATTGATATGATAATATCTAACCCACATTCCACATTTAGTTTTTAATTATCCCAGTAATGTTTTATGCTATTATATTTTCTGTTAAAAAAAATCCAATTCAGATTCATACATTGCATTTGACATATTTTTTTAGTTTTCTTTAATCTGGAATATTTCTTGTCCTTTTTAAAATATTTATTGACCTTGATATTTTTGTAGGGTACAGTGCTTTTATTTTGGAGATGAGTAGGCATGCATAAGATTAATGTTGTGTCCCTCTTAGTTCACCATATCAGGAGACACATAATATTAATTTGTCTGAATATGACAGTAACTCTGATCATATCATATCATATGATATGTTAAAATAATATCTTCCATATTTCTTCCCAACATATTTTTATACATTATTTTTAATACTCACCAAAGTGATTTCCAACGTTAAATTGTAGAAGATGATTTCTGATTTCAATTATTTCAGGAGACATTAAACAAAAAACTCAACACGTTTTACTATGTGGCCTTAAACAACATTCTAAAAATTAGACAAGGTATTAAAAAAATAGATGCCTTTGTGATGGTTCAATTCAATTGGATAAGTATTGAGGGCTGCTCTGTGACAGACACTATAGTTGATTGATAAAAGGTATCTTGAACATAATTTAGTAGGGAGCAAAACATGTGTGTGAATATCTACTCTGCCTCATGTGAGTAGTAAGTGCTTCAGAGGTACACAAGTAAACATGATAAATAATTTTTTAAATACATTTAATCAAGTTAGGACAAAATCATGTCATTAAAAATATGGGGTTGTAGGAGGAAAATATTCCAAATGTAGTAAAATGCATTAGTGAAAATAATATATAAACAGATAATAAACATAGATAAAATAAGGTCTTGAACATATTTAGGAAAGAGATATTCCAGTTAGAGAAGCATATGTATTAGATGTTCTTATGGTAAACTTGAAAAAGTAATTTGAGAAGAGATAGGTAAAGAACCTTGGCTAATAATATTAATCTATACTTTTTTGTTAAGCAATGGAGAATCATTGAAAGTATTTGACCAGAACAAAGCTGTGATTAGTGTTGTATTTAGAGATAGGAATGGGTTTAGAAATCAATTATTAGAGTATGATACAAGCCCAGGTGATACATGATAAGAGTCATTACTATGGTGGTAGCTTTGGGAATAACAATTATCATACCCACTGTGGAGCTAGACAATTGAGGAAGGATGTGTGTATGTAGGTGTAGTAGATACTGTGGTGCTCGTACCCATCCCATTCACATGGCCAGAACACCTAATCATCAGCTGCTGTAAATACCATCTCCTAAAAGCTCAAAGCTTCCTCATGTCTCTCAGGGTTTGCCTTTCACTGAATGGGACTGAGTGTCCATAGGAGGTTACACACTCCATCTCTGGAAGTGCCTATAGTCATCTACTGTTTGATACTTGAGCATAGAAGGCCAGCTCTTAAGCTCAAGGAAAAATAATTCTATGGTTTAGTTTATACTCCTGAGCCTCACCACATCCATTTATCTAAACTGCATTTTTGCTATACTCCTTTACCTTTCTATTTTTTTTTCCTCATGTCTTTACAGATGTTCCCTGAAGAGCTCTTCCTTGATAAAGAAATCAAAGAAGAGACAATTTGATGAGACAGCATCAAATCCCTGTCTCAGGCTCTGCTTCTAGAGCCCCGTCTAATAGAGTGGTTGTGTGACACTTTTGTGGGTGAAGAGACTGGAATGCTCAGTAGGAGGCACCAGAATAATATTGTTGTTTTCAATAGAAATGAAAATAAAAGAAAGAGAACTTCATTCTAAAGTGGGGGGGGGTTAATGATGGGCTTTTGAAGATTTAATTTTTTTAATGTTTATTTATTATTGAGAGACAGAGAGACAGCATGAGCATGGGAGGGGCAGAGACAGGGGGAGACACAGAATCTGAAGCAGTCTCCAGCCTCTGAGCTGTCAGAACAGAGCTCGATGTGGGGCTCCAACTCACAAACTACAAGATCATAATCTCAGCTGAAGTCAGACCCTTAACCGACTGAGCCACCCAGGCGCCCCTTGAAGATTTAATAATGATATTTGGGAGGGGTGCCTCGATGGCTCAGTCAGTTAAGTATCCTGATTTTGGCTCAGGTTATGATCTCATGGCTCCTGACATGAATTTGAGTCCCACGCGTTGGGCTCTGTGCTGACAACTCAGAGCCTGGAGCCTGCTTGGGATTCTGTGTCTCCCTCTCTCTCTCTGCCCCTCCCCCACTTGTGATCTGTCTCTCTGTCTCTCAAAAATAAAGAAACATTTTTAAAAATTAAAAGAAATTTAAAATGATACTTGGGAAACAAAGATCTTGTATGGGAGGTTGGATACAAAGAGGTAGTGGATAAAAGAATAATGAGAGAAGAAATGATATCAAGAAAAAAATTACTAAGAAAAAAAAGAGAGTAGGTTTCTGGGTAGAATCTTAGGGATAAAGTACATTTGGGAGATGTCTAGAGGAAAAGAAAACCATGGATGCAGTTCAGAAAATCAGTCTTGGGATGCCTGGGTGGCTCAGTCGGTTAAGTGGCTCAGGTCATGATCTCATGGTCTGTGAGTTGGACCTCCACCTTAGGTTCTGTGCTGACAGTGGACAGCCTGGAGCCTGCTTGGAGTTCTGTGTCTCCCTCTCTCTCTGCCCTTCCCCCGCTCATTCTCTTTCTCTCTTTCTCTCAAAAATAAACATTAAAAAATCAGTTTCCAAAGAAAATGGGATTTTCAAAAAGAAACAGCATAATATATTTTAAACCTGAATCAAAAAGGATACAGTCTGAGAAAAGGTGACGACTCAGGGCAATGAAGACAATAGCAGTTACTTCCTGTGTTAGTAGAGAAAGAAACCAAGGTTGTAAAGATTACATGCACTGTAAAGGTGTAAGACAACCATAGTGATTATTTTTGCCAGAAATTTACTAGGTTACCAGGTCAGAAGACTCTGCTGTTTCTCTAGCATTCCCAGGACAAGAGAACTTGAAGTTAACAGCAAATGAATGGTTTATAGATGAATTGGAAGGCTCATACTGATTTATTCTCTGGGGCATCAGAGAGAACATTTCAGGAAGTCTTTAAGTCCTGAGAGTTTGCCTTTCTGATTTATTTGTATCATCTTAATTCTCAGCATCTACTCTGAATTTGTCTTTGAACAGTTATCAAAAGGAGACACCATAAAATCATGCCTTTCCATTCATTTCCTATATCCTTCATCTATAAGAAATTCAAATAATCTCATCTTCTTTCTTCAAACTCCTTTAACACTCTAATTTAAGACTGACCAAAAAAGGCTCAGTTTAGAGCCTAGAACACAAACTTCAAACATTAAAATATACTCTCCTTAAAATGCTAGTTCATTGTTTAACCAGCATAATTTCAAAAAGGTCAAAGCAGTGAAAGTAACGTGTTAAATTTTACCAGCAACACAAAGGCTTTCATAGAAAAACATGTATGAAAAATGTCCAAAATATTTCCATATGGTACAGAAGTAAATTAATTTGACTAAAAATTATATTTTAAAATGCACACTATCTTTTGTCTTCATCTCTAATATTAATAGTTTTACTGTTTCTGTGACCCAAGACTTCCATAGCATTAGTATACACAGCCTTTAAATAATTGTTAAACACATTTCAAACAATCCAAACCTTCAACAAAATCAGTCTTTTGTTCTTTTTAAGAGTTGTAGTAGTAATATAAATGAAATCGCATCCTCATTTTTTGAAGACAGATGGTTCATTAGTAAAGTACACTGGAGTAGCACGACTCATAACAGAACTTTTCCTAGACCAGGGCTTCACTCAACATTTCCACCAAGAAGGCGTCATAAAGAAAACATACAACGTGAGTCCAAAGACATGGATTTGTTCACCTTTAAAAACTGATAGCTACAAATAAAAAAGAAATTCCTCTTTTGCTCTACAAACAAGAGCACTGTTAGTTCTATTCCCTCAGGATCAATACTAATCATGCTATATAACCAACCCAGAACACTTGGTAACAAGCAGGACATTGTGAATTCAATTCCATTTTTTTTTGTGTGAGAATGCCACAAGTCAATATGTTCTGAAGACAAATGAAAAAATCTAATTTTTAGGTGAGCTATAATGGGAACACATTTATAATACATCACTCTCAATATTTATACAAAGACATTGCAAGGGTCTAGTTAATGTTAAAGTATTATACTCTCACAGTTGAATATAATTTACCTCTCACTGATGAGAGTTATCACTCTATCTGGCATGATACTTCAAAACATGTTTCCATGATCTTCATGTGTTGGGGGGAATACCTGAGGTTTGACAGGTTAAAGGGCGGCAAGATCTCTGAGTAGAAACAGGGAGGTCATATGTAGTTTAGCAAATGCAGTAAAGAGAACAATAGGGGAGTGGTGGAGTTAGAAGGAAATAAAATGCAACTTAGGAAGACAAACCCAGTGGAGAGCAGAGGGTGAATGCTGAATTGATTTACAAAGAGGCATAGGTCCACTCCCAATGCACACTTGCAGTATCAGTGGATTCAGTGTTTATTGCTTTCCTTTCCACGTGGAATGTAAGAAGACACACTCGTTAAACTGTATGAGCTTTTAGGAGAATTTCAGCGACACGCTCTCAGCCAGCAAACCGAGGGCAGTGCGACTTGATGCAGAGTTAATTTCCATTCTGTTTGATGTTTAATGGGTACATTTAACATTTTTAAAAAAATATTCCTCTTGGTTGATGGGGGGTGGGAGGGAGGGGAGGGTGGGTGATGGGTATTGAGGAGGGCACCTTTTGGGATGAGCACTGGGTGTTGTATGGAAACCAATTTGACAATAAATTTCATATATTGAAAAAAAATATTCCTCTTAAACACAAACTGTTCTTAAACTTCTTGTGTTGACCCAATGAGTCTCTCTTCTTCAAGACCATATATAAAAACTAATAATAAATCATCTCCTGGCCCCATTGTCCTCAGAGGAGGCAATATTTCACAAAGTATTCCTATTTTACTTCCAGACCTGAATGGTCATCACTTCTTCTAATCTCCTCTGGTATCACCACTTAGTCATTTAACAGTTCTTACCTTTATTTTGATTCACTAGGTTTAACTGCTATCAAGTCTCTCCTCTTTAAGTATCTCCTGTATGAGACCCTCTCAAATTAAGACTGACTTTTAGTTTGTTTTGTATTCAAAGACTCTAGTGGATAGTTGGGGGGAGGAGGAATACTATCTGTCTGACTATTCCCTGGTGTGTTTCAGACACTGATTCTGGGTTTTTCTTTAGGAGGTAATCATTTGCTAGGTATATCAGTGTGAGGGGATGTGGAAGGGGATCAGTCTCACTCAGAGGACCTGTCAGTTGAAGCAATAATGCAAAGGGTTTTCAGAAGCATCCAGAACAGATCACAACAGTCATGTCCTGCCTGAAGCTGCTTGAGCACCATCCACACTACCTTTAACGTTCACCCTGCAGTGAGCCCTAAAACTTGTCTGGAAATAACAGTATCCTAGAATTTAGAACCAAAGTGAATATAAAGACAAGATATAAGCAGAAACTTCCCTTGGATTTATAAGGAAAGAGAGAGAGAGAGAGAGAACAGAAGAGAAAATGCTTATAAAGAGAAAGATATTACTTAGTCTTTTTTAAAGGTTAGCATCATTTGTGGATATTATGAAAAATATGCCAATCTGATTTGCTTTAGAAAATAATGTCATAGCGTTTTATATGCATTAAAAAACCTTTTTTTCTGTATTCAAGAGCTTTAAAGAGGAAATTAGTTTTAATATTTATTGCATAAAAACAAATATTAGTCACAGCACAATTCACCAGGTCAATTTTCTGAAACTTCAACTCATTTTGTTTTTCAGAACAACCTCCAAAATTAAGGTTATCAGATCTATTCAATCTGAGTGATGATTTAGGTTAAATTCACATCCCACTCAAATTCTTATCCCCACGTGGGTACCCTATCACACCAAATGTAAAGATAAATTATGTTCATTCTCCTTCATTTACAAGAAAGTAAAGGTACACATTTTATGAAGATTGCCAACAATAAGGAATGAAATAAAAAAAAGCTTTCTGATGTATTCTTATTTACCCAGAAAACAAACTTAATCAGAACACCTGTTCCACAAGCAGGTTATCTAGTTGATATCATATTACAGTACCCAGGACTTCAGTAGCTGCTAGTGGCTATCAGAACTGCTAGAGACGGGTACTGTACTTCCTAAAGCAACACAAAGCTTGCAGATTATGGACTTGTTTTCAGAAAGAAGGATAAAAATAAGCTAGTTCATCTTCAAATTTTTCAATATTGTGTCTTCATTATACAATAAAGTTTTTTTTTTTTTTCTGTCTTGTAAACCTCTACAAAGCTAACAAATATAAACTGAAACTTTCCTCGGTGGAACCAACAGTCATGCCTTAACAAGGTAAATGGTGTCTCCTCATATATTTCTGTTTTATGAAAGACACTGCTGATCCTCCTCTTTTTAAAATTGGGTTTTATATCAATACATTAACTTAAAACTTCCTAGGTAAGTGTGGCTGGCCCTCTCTCAGGCTCAGTTCATTCATATAGGGCAAAATTTCTTCATTGCAGTTTTTACCCCCGCAGTTCAAGGCCTAACATTTTTCTTTGTTTACCAAAACGTTTTCTATTTATTCTTGATTTTCATTCTCCAACTCCAGCCCATCCTATATGAACTAAATATGCCCCAGGTTGCCACAAATCTTCTCTGAATACAATCATATCAGAAGAAGCACTGTCCATAGCAGAAATTACTTTACAAGCATCTCGTTTAGCATATACCCCTCTTATCTCTCTGCAACTCTCCTGCACTCCAGAACTCTTCCCCCAATTTTTTTCAGCACCCAACTATATAATTTCTCCGTCTTTCTTCTCTTTGTTCTAGCTCTCTTAGATGTTTATTATGTTAATATCCCCAACTTCTACTTAAGTTCCCTTTCTTTTCTGCATGAGTTTTCCACTGCTGCCATAACGAATTACCATAAACTTCACACCTTTAAATGGCATATATTTATTACCTCATAGTTCTATAGATCAGATGTCTAGGCTGAACTTGGGCAGGTCCTTTGATTAAGGTTTCACAAGGTTGGAACCAAGGTGTCAGCCAATGTTATTCAGGTGGTTGGTAGAATCCAGTTCCTTAAGGTTATAGGGTTGAATTCCTCATTTCTTGCTGGTTTCTGGGTAGAGGTTGTTCTTCCCTTCTGGAGGCCACTGGCATGCCTTGGTCTGGGGCCCACTCTATCCTCAAAGCCAGCAAACACAGACCCTGCTTAAGGAACAAGAGAGGGAAAATCTGTGCACACTGAATTCTTCTCATGCCTTGAATCTCTGACTTTCCCTTCAGCTTCAACCATCTGGCCTCTTCAGTTTTGAAGAGTTTATGTAATTGGGGTGCCTGGATGGCTCAGTCACTTAAGCACCTGACTTTGGCTCAGGTCATGATCTCACATTTCGTGGATTCGAGCCCCGCATTGGGCTTTGTGCTGACAGCTCAGAGCCTGAAACCTGCTTCGGATTCTGTGTCTCCCTTTCTCTCTGCCCTTTCCTGCTTACACTCTGTCTTTCTATCTCTCTCAAAAATAAATAATAAACATTAAAAAAATTTTTTTAAATGAATAGTTTATGAAATTACATTGGACCCACCCTGGTAATCCAGGAAAATCTTCCTATTTTAATCTGCTACCTCTCAAATGATTAGTAACATCTGCAATTACATCTGCAAAGCCCTGTTAGCCACGTAACCCTACAAAACCATGGGTAAATCACAGAAGGCAAAGGTCATGGGAGCCAAAGTCCTGCCTACCACATCCTCATTACCAGAATACCTCACAAAAGAGGATCAAATCAGTGAAGAGAATTATTCCCTTCCTCTTTGTCTCTCCAGTTCTGTTTCTTTCTGCCTATTCTTTCAAACCAATATCACAAAATGCTTGGGGCCAAGACTGCTTCCAGAAGAAGGAAGGGAAGAGGTAATTTGGCAGTGACATGTTTCTCCTTAAACAGTGAAGAGACAAAGAAGGGAATCTTTTTGTAAATACTCACATATTATTTGTTTTTCTTATCATATTAATTATGTCAGAATACTTTTTCATAAAATAATTTCTTTCCAAGTTTTTTAAGTTCATTTATTTATTTTGAGAGAGAGTGTCTGCGTGCCACACGCAAACACACACATACACACACACACACACACTGAATGCGGGAAGGGCAGGGAGAGACAAGGAGGTTAGAATCCCAAACAGGCTCTGTGCTGTCATCCAGGAGCCCGACATGGGGCTTGATCTCCCGAACCATGAGATCATGACCTGAGCCAAAATCAAGAGTCTGACACTTAACCGATTAAGCCATCCAGGCACCCCCCAACTTCACTATTTTTTAATCATGACAATCACCTATCCACAAAGCTCTGCCTATGAATTAAAATCCAATCCAACTCTTTATCCTCACCATATAATCAAATGACCTTGTTTTCATTGAATGTGCCAGAACCATTTCTGTTATAGTTTAAAATTCTGAAATCAGACAGGATAGTCCCACTGTAGCAGCATCAGTCAGACGGGATAAGGAATGGAATAAAAATCAGGACAGAAACTCATCACCAGAGTGAGGAAGAAGTAAAGGTAGCTCCTGTGATTGTATATAAACATGGTAATAAGTCAATAAATGTTTAATAAACAAGAATGGGAAAAATATGTTTATAAATTCTAGCTTGAAATTTCAACAGATAAGAAAACATCAGGTCTGGGGCACCTGGGTGAATCAGTCAGTTAAGCATCTGACTTTGGCTCAGGTCTTGATCTCAGAATTCGTGGATTTGAGTCCCACATCAGGCTCCATGCTAACAGCTCAGAGCCTAGAGCCTGCTTTGGATTCTGTGTGTGTGTGTGTGTGTGTGTGTGTGTGTCTGCCCTTTCCTGGCTCATGGTCGGTCTCTCTCTCTCTCTCTCTCCTCTCAAAAATAAATATTTTTAAAAATTTAAATATTAAAAAAAGAAAAACATCATGTCTAAAGGACGTGGTAAGGTTACAGCAAGTATTTGGGAGGCCCTGTTAGATAGTGAAATGACCACAGAGGTTTGAGTCAGAGAGAGCTGAGTCTGAGTCTCCAGGCTCACCTTGCTTAAGTTATGTACTTTCTATGAGTCTGACTATTTTCATTTGTACAATGGGAATATCAGCGCATTAGCCAGATGTTTATTGCAATAATTCAATTTAAAAAACAATCCAAAACTCTCAATGGCTTACAAGAAGCATACATTCCTCAGCCATAAGTCTGCAGGTCACCAGAGGCAGTTCTCTGGGTTCTACTCAGGACTGCTCTGTGTCTCTCATTCTTGATGCAGTCTTGAAGGGCATCAGTTACTCAGGGTGTTTTCTTAAATTTTTTTTAACGTTTATTTATTTTTGAGACAGAGAGAGACAGAGCATGAATGGGGGAGGGGCAGAGAGAGAGGGAGACACAGAATCGGAAACAGGCTCCAGGCTCTGAGCCATCAGCCCAGAGCCCGACGCAGGGCTCGAACTCACGGACCGTGAGATCGTGACCTGAGCTGAAGTCGGACGCTTAACCGACTGAGCCACCCAGGCGCCCCATCAGGGTGTTTTCTTATGATGGAGGACAGAAGCTCTTCAAGAAGGCAGCAGAAGCACATGATGTCTAAGGCCAGAGAAAAGTCACAATGCAAACCCAACATCAACTGAGCCCTGGTGAATTTTTCTAAGAAGTTTTTTATCATCTCTTCCCACAGAAGTTAAGAGAAAAGGAGAGACTAGTTGCTGAACTATAGTTTAGTCACGATAAATGTTGACCTTGGACGTTTGCCATTTGTAAAGCAAGGTAGTATTAGACTTGCATTGTCAAGTAGGTCAAAGATTGTGGAGAATGTGAGTGAGAAAAAGGTGGACATGGGTGTCCTCTGAAAGATTTACCCTTGCATAGAGTGAGAGGGGTGTGGGTCTAGGACAAGGTCTCCAGGCCCAAGAGGAGATAGGATACCAGGATAGGGCAGTGTTGTCCCCTTGCAACTGGGTTAAATTAGGGAAGATCTCCCACAAATAAGGGATAAGGGAAAGGAGTAAAGAGAATTGGTTGGAACCTTCTCCTCTGAGATTGACTGAGGGTTGGAGCCACATTTCAGAGTTTAGAATCAAAAGAGAGACTGACTTATATGCTCTTGTAGCACCAGGGATACGGGTCTGATTCTCAATGATAAAAACTTGGAAAGCAAGTTCTGGAGAAGCAGTCTAATTTAACATTGTCCATCAGAGACAAAAGGGGCTGAGCTTCTTGACAAATGTATCATATATGCGTTTAACTTAGGGGAATTAAGATATGCACAGTTGGTAAGGAAAGGGGAAAGGAAGAGAAAGGAAGAGGGTACAGGATGAACAATTGTTTCCAGCTGTTTCCTTCATGGGTGTAAGATTCTGAGTGGAATGTGCAGGTCATGAGTCTGCTGTTTCCTCAGACTGTCTCAGAGACCAGGTGGTTCTCATAGAGTATTTGCCACATTCAAATCAAGAAGCAGCAAGCTTTGCTAACACTGGGGAAGCATTCTGTTTGTAGAAGATACTGAGAATGTGTACAATATGGCACCTTTGCAAGGGATTTTCAAGGAGGATAATGGGCTGAATTTAGAGACTGAACCTCATATAAAATCAAGTCTAATTATACAGTTCCTCTGCCAGTCAGGCCAATTATCTTGATTTATTCAACACCTTTGTGACTGCCACTGTAGCTCAGTCTGCTGTGCTCTACTTTTCGACATTCAAGCAAAACAGAAATCCTGCTGGCTCTACCTTCAAAACATATCAAGCTCATCTCTAACTTAGGATGTCTAAGCCCCCATTCTCTTGCCTTGACTACTGCAGTGAACTCTTAAGTAGTCTCCCCAGAATCTTCTTAACACATCAACCAAAGTTTTACATTTCTTGCAATAGCCTTGCATGATCTAGACCTTAGTTATCTCTTGGGTCTCATCTCCTACACCTTCACGTCTACACCCTTGCTCAGTCTACCCCAGACACACTAGTCTTCAGTTGTTCTTTGTGCACAACAGAAATGCTCTTGTCTTAGGGTCTTTGGCACTCTTTCTGGAGGTTTGTCAACACTGTTAGTAGTTTCAAAAAATATATATGTAATTCTAAAAATTCTATTTTTATACATTAAATTATTCCCTTTTCTTTATCTTATTTTAATTAATTTTATACAATTATTATTTTTCTAACTTCTTATATTGGATGCTTACCTTACTTATCTTCAATTTTTCTTTTCTTATTTATGGATTTTGGGTATAAATTCTTCATTAGAACTTATTTTGCATTCCACAATTTTGCTAGGAAATATTTTCACTATCATTCAATTTCTAGTATAATTTCCATTCAGTTTTCTTCCTGCAGTCCATCGTGTATTTAGAAGCACTTTTTAAGTATAAAATATAGGATTTTTAAAATACTCTTTTAGTATTGATTTTTAACTTAACGTCATTGTGATAGGAAAGTGTGGCTTGCATTATATTGAGTATTGGAATTTTTTTTAATTTGCTTTGTGCTTAGAATGTTAACAAATTTTATAAATATCCATAAGAGCTTGAAAAGTTTTGGGGTTGCAATGTTCTTTAGATGTCCTATTTGACTAAGCTTGTTAATCGCGTTGTTCAATTCCGTATTCTCATTGATTTTTTTGTCTGCTTGATCAATCAATAAGTAAGAGAGGTGTGTTAAATCAATTTTCTTCAGTTCTCCTTTTAATTCCTTCAATTTTACTTGATATGTTTTAAAGCTATGTTGTTAGGTGCATAGAACATTAGGATTGGAATATCATCCTGACAAATTGAATCTTTGTCAAAGCAGGGTAGACCTCTTTATCTCAATTAACACTATTCTGCACCCAATATCTATTTGGTCTGATATTAACACAAAAGCACTGGATTTCTTTTAGTTCTTACTTACTTATTTTTTTTTTCAACGTTTATTTATTTTTGGGACAGAGAGAGACAGAGCATGAACGGGGGAGGGGCAGAGAGAGAGGGAGACACAGAATCGGAAACAGGCTCCAGGCTCTGAGCCATCAGCCCAGAGCCTGACGCGGGGCTCGAACTCACGGACCGCGAGATCGTGACCTGGCTGAAGTCGGACGCTTAACCGACTGCGCCACCCAGGCGCCCCCTTACTTACTTACTTATTATATATATATGTGTGTGTGTGTGTGTGTGTGTGTGTGTGTGTGTGTGTGTGTATACATTTGCCCATATATGCTTGCCTATTATAAATGTTAGTTACTTTCAAGCTTTCTAAGTCTTTAAAATTATTTAAGAAACATATAGCTTTTTGATAAAAAACAAATCTTATCCTTTTCTCTTAGTTCAACAATTTTTGTCTTTTAAGTGCAGTGTTTATTTCATTTACTTTATTCCATTAGAGCATAAGCTCCATGGAATCATGAATTTTTGTTGTTTTCTTCATTTCTCCCAGGGTCTAAGATAGTACTTTGCACAGAGTAATGATTTAATACATTTTCATTGAATGAATGAGTGAGTGAATGGTTATGGTCCATTTGGATTTATTTCTACCCTGCCTCATTTTCATAGAAGGTAATGTTTTGGGGGTTAAGAGTGTGCCCTGGAGTCAGACTACCTGGATTCAAATTCCAGCTTGGTACTTAGCAGTTGTCCCTCTGTGCCTCCCCAGTTACTTCATGGGATGAAGGGGGTGGCAACAGCACCCGACCTCCTAAGGTTGTTGTGAAGATTAAATAATATAATCCCACGTGAATCACTTGGGAACAGTACAGTGCACACAGTAAGCATCATATAAGTGCTAGCTATCATCCCCTGTCCTCTCAGTAAATTGGAAATTATACCATTTGTACACTTTAAACAATTTTAACTTACCTACTTAACCAAAGTCTAAAGTTAATTAATATCAAAGATTTTTGACACTCTTGAAGTCTGTTTACCACCTCCCAAATATATCTCCCATTTTAATTCAGGAGTATAATTCTAGCTTACTTTCACAAGCCTGATATTAGACATAATTTCCATTGATTTATACTGCCGCTAGTTATTTATATATGTACTTATTTTTATTAATTTTTAAGATAACTGTTCTCTTTCTCTCTTTTCTCTCCCTCTCTCTCTTTCTCCCTCCAGCTTCTTTGAATATCTTCTTATTTTTGGTGCTTTGAATTTTTACTTTTGTTGTGTCTAATTTTAAGTTTCTTTCAAAATTTTATGCTTAGCTTTCATTGCACTTCTTGAAAGTGAAAATTCATGTATTTCATCTGCTCTGGATAATTCTAAGTCATTCTTTCTTTAAATATTGCCCCTCCTCCTCTTTATTCTCTTCTTCTAGAACTCCAATTAAATATATGTTTCACTTTTTTCCCTCAATCTTCCAATTTTTTTGTAGCCACTTTTAGTATGTACCTTCTTTTTGTCTGTATGTGCAACTTCCTTTGATCTTTCTTTAAATTTACTAATATCCTAATTTCTATATCTAGCTATGCTCAACATGTTCATTAACTTAATTAATTCTTTTCCTAGGAATTCTGTTTATTTTTAAATCTTTTATTTTTTTACGTTTGTTTTTTGGATCCTTCTTAACACTTTTCATATTCTCTTTTACTTATGAAATAAAATAACCAAGTACTTTATACTAGAAATAGTCTCCCTAGATATTTTGTTTTCTTATTTCCAGAAATAAATATTGTATCTAGTATGCCCATTATGGCTCCTGGTTTCCCACTCCCTGCCCTTCACTCTGGTGCCTTTCACAGTGCTTGCAACAGAAACAACCCCATCATCCTCAGGCCTATGGATCTGCCAACCTCTGCTTCTCTCTGGGTCCGTGGCTCTGGCCTCTGCATCCAAGGCTCTGCTTCAGAATCATTTCTCTTTTTTCTTGAAGGGCAACAAATGTCTGCAGCTGAGTAGCTCCACCAGCCTACTTCCTACCTGTGGAATCCTGAGAGTCTGACAACCTTTCCATTTCATCTAGACTCTATTCTTTTCAGTCCAAGCTGACAGTGTTTGTGCTGGTGTAACAATCTCAAAAACTCTGTGAGTCTCCCATGTATGTCATAAAATCCACACTGTTTGTTTGTTTGTTTTCAATTTGAGAGAGAGAGGGAGTGTGCATAAGCAGGGGTAGGTAGAAGAGGGAGAGAGAGAGAATTTTAAACAGGCTCCACACTTAGAGCATAGCCTGACAAGGAGTTTGATGCAGGGCTCAATCTCATGACCCTCTGATCATGACCTGAATCAAAATCAAGAGTTGACTGTTCAACTGACCTAGCCAACCAAGTGCCTCCAAATCCACACTGTTAGAGAAAAGATTCAACAGATCTTTCCCAGATGACCCCATCTGCATCCCTGGCTTCTGCTGTATGGATAATTGTGTCCATTAGTCACATACCTCATATCTTCAGCAAAAGTTTTTCAGCTACAAACTTGGTTCTATCTCTAGTGAATTTCCAACAGTAAATTTCCTAATTTGGGCATCATTAGCAATCTGAATAGGCTGAGAATCTCTTAAGTCATCAAATGCTGGTTCTTTTTTGGGTAACAATTCCTTCTTGAAATTATCTCTTTCCTCTTTCATTTTACTCTAGGGAGGAAGGAGCAACCAGGCTGTACATTCAACACTTTGCTCGAAATGCTCCTCAGCTAAATATCCAAGTTTATTATTTACAAGCTTTGCTTCACACGCAACAGAATATAATTCAGCCAAGCTTTCTGCCATTATACAACAAGGGTTGCCTTTCCTCCAGTTTCTGATACATGTTTCTCATTCCCTTCTGAGATCTAACCATAATCACCTTTAATGTTCTTATTTCTTAAATTCTTAAATTATGTTTTTGAGAGAGTGTGTGTGGAAGGGGGTGAAGGGCAGAGAAATAGAGAGAAAAAAATCTTAAGCAAGCTCCATGCCCAGCATGGGGCCTGACACAGGGCTGAATCTCACGACTGTGAGATCATGACCTTAGCCAAAATCAAAAGTTGGACATTTAACTGACTGAGCCACTGAGGTGCCCCAAATGTTTATATTTCTGCCAACAGCCATTTCAAGACAATCTAGACTTTTTTTATCACATGCTTTAAATTCTTCCAGCATTTACCAATTGCTCAATTCCAGGGCATTTTCACATTCTTAGGTATTGTTACAACAGCATCCCACTTCTATCAATAAAATATGTATTAGTTTCATAGTGTTACTATAAAATATATCCACAATGTGATGGTTAAACCCAATAGAAATTTATGCTTTCATGGTTCTGGAGCTGGAAGACTGAAATCAGTGTGTTGATAGGACCACACTCCCTCTGAAAGTTCTAGAGGGGAAATCATCTTTGCTTCTTCCAGTTTCTGGTGGCTCCAGGTGTCGTTTGGCTCATGGTGGTATAGTTCCAATCTTTGTCCCCATCTTCACTGACCCTCTCTTGATCTCCCCATATTCTCCCTTTTAGTTTTTTATAAAGACACCTGTCATTGGATTTTGGGCCCACCCTAATTCAGGATGATGTAATCTTGAAATCCTTAATTATATCTACAAAGGCTCTTATTCCAAATATGGTCACATTGTGAAGTTCTAGGTAGATATCTTGGGGGGACCCCATTCAACCCACTGCACATATTTTAAAGTAATACATTTATAAAAATACATTTCAGGTAGATGTAAGCTCACCATTGTTGAAAATATCAAAGACTAACCTGTCTATGACATTTACTTCTTCTTTTTCTCTATAACATTACAATAGAAATATCAAGGATTAAAATTTAATAACAACCAACATATGAAAATTCAGCTCTGAAAATTGAAGCTAACTAAAATAAAACTTGAGGGGACTTATGATTTGTATTTCCTCTCAAATGTTGCAATAACATTTTAATTACATTCCTAGGGGCACAGGTAGAAAAATATCTTAACGATGTGACAAAGCACAGTAAACAGAAATGATTAAGGTCTAAAAATGTGACTATGTGAGGACACTGAAAACAACAAACCCCATGTCACCTAATCATGCTGAGATACAGCACTCTTGAAAATAACTTTTTTTTAACAAGCTGCTACTACTTCAAGGTATTCAAAAGGATTTCACAACCAACTCAAATCACAAGAATTGTCTTTTCCTTGAGATAATGAAAAGTTAATGAAAACTCCCTTTTACTCTACTTCAGTGCCTCTTATGGTAATGGCTATCATAATGACCTTCTACATGATGAACTCTTGAAGCTTTACCTGGCATATGCATACTAAGGTCTTACATTGTTGATAGACATGGAATCCCTAGTGGGAATTAACTGTGTTCTGGTTGATTCAAGAATACCACAAAAAGTTAAGAAGGCAGAAGAACTTTCCATGAATTGACTGTTTTAATCATCTTGAGCAGCTTATTTAAAACACAGCAAGTGAATCACATGGAAAGTAATGACTGATATTTCTCAATGGTAATAGCTGCCAATTATAATGAACTAAAGACACACATCTAATTTTTACCACTACAATTTAGAGAAGGCTGAAGTCAGAGACAGCCCTAGGGGAATGAGGAGTTTGTCTTTGATAACCAGTATTAGGTGAAAGCCCCCTTTCCTCACCTCATGTCTATTTTACAGAACCTATTACCCTGACCCAGGCTTTTCATGTTATTCACCAACAATCCACAGTTATAGTAAAATTTATATTCAAATAAATATTCTTCATATTTGATTCTTGTCATTGTTCTTTCCTCCTATTTTTGACTTCTCTTATTTCTCCCTGAACTAGAGAAACTACATCAATTCTCATTCCAATGACTAACCTACTTATAAATAAGTAAATCTTTGCTAATTTAATAATTTTATAATAAAAGCAGTGATTATTCTATCCTGGAGAAGGACAGAAGAGAAGGATTACCATGAGACACAAGGAAACTTTTGGGAAGTGATATATATATATATATATATATATATATATATATATATATGATATAGATACAGATAGATAGATATAGATATAATCTTGGTTATGGCCATGATTTCACTCGTATAAACATGTCTCCAAACTTAGCAAATTGCACACATTAAGTATGCACAATTTATCATATATCAATTATAGCCCAATAAGATAAAAAATAAATTTATATTCATTAAAATTATCAAAATACAGTAAAATAAAAAATGGATTCCCCAGCCACACTAGTAATTTTCAAGTGTTAAAATGTATTACTAGGATGTACTACATTGGACCAAACAGAGTGAACTTTATCATCATTACAGAAAGTTTTACTGGACCATGTGGGTTTAAACAGGACATCATCCCTTAGATAATGCATCAGCTTAGCAGGGGACTGTTGGGCAAAAACTGTGAATATACCATAGGAAAGTAAGTGAAGATGGGAGAGGGCCAGATAATTGAGTTAGAGAGAAGTCTAAAGGGAGGTAGGTAAAGAAAAGAGAAGATGACACAGTAAAGATAACGTTTTTGTCCTTAGATACATTATATCCTTCCACTTAATTAGGTGCCCTCTAATTTTTGCCAATAATGTTTTATAGTTTTCAATCTAGTAGTCTTGCATATATTTTGTTAGATTTATTACAGGTGCTTTTTGCTTTTCAATGCTATTTAAGCTATATAATTTCAATGAGTTACATTTTCTATTTTAATATGGAAATGCAATTAATTTTCATATTAACTTTATATCCATGATCTTGCTAAGTGTATTTATTAATTATGGCAGTTTTCTGCATATTCTTTTGGCTTTTCTCTAGCTTTCTTAGGCACTTTATGGATGGTATGTATTTTCCATCCTTTCCATTTAAACTACTTTATTATTAAAGTGGATTTCTTACAAGTCACATCCATATATTTAATTTAATGATGATTATTCAGCTGGGCAATCCTTTTCGCATTCTGGTTCATAGTTCTTATTTTCACAGGAATGCTGCCAGAAGGAGGTATTCTAAAGAGAAGAAATTATTCTAATAACATTTTTTCGAAATCAGTTTCCTTAAAAATTCTTGTAAGGGAACACTTAAACACATATTCTTTAAAATTCACAATTGTAAGAAACATATTTTTTTATATTTTACTATAAAGCATTAAACATATTTTAAATATAAAAATATTTTAAAAGCCCCTTAAGGAGAATATTCTTTGATACTGAGAATATTTCCATCTTGATATCAAACAACAAGAGTTTCTCCAGTGGTTAAAACTTTTAACTCCTATTGATGTCACACTAGTTGATAACATATTTTGAGTTTGTTGTGACTGTTCCTAAAAAAACATATTTGCGTGTTAAAAGTTATCACAAAAATCAAAAAAATCTGTAACTATGTGTGGTGACAGATGCTAACTAGACTTACTGTGATGATAATTTTGCAATATATATGAATATAAAATCATTATGTCATAAATCTGAAACTAATATAATGTGTGTCAATTATACCTCAGGAAAACAAAAACAAAAACTTACTCACACACATGACCATGTATCCACATCAACCCAGGGATTCAGCTTCAAGCATATTTCAGAGCAGTGTCTATAGTCACATTTACAACTCAATGGTCAAACGGTTTTTGAAAGAGAAATCACAAGAGAATTACAGTGTAAATGAAAGCAAATGTACTACAATGGTCTAGACAATTTACTTGTTCCTACTTTTGATAGCCAATTGGGAATGAAGAGAAGAACAAAATGACTTTTTTTTTTAAGAGGATGGGGTTTGTTTTTTTGTTTTACTGGATTGATATATCCATCTTAGAAGAAACTCACATTTTAAATCTTTAATAAATTCTATACTTGAGATTTGCTGTCTAACAAAATCTCATATTCTCATAATCACTTTATACAAACTTTCCAAAACTTCCCGCAAACTGCCTGAAAAAAGAGCTTAACGGGTAGGTTGGGACAATTCCTAAAGCTCAAATGGCAAAGGTTTTAGTAGGAACTGACTTCGTGGGAACTTTACTTCATGGAAAATTGGTTTGGCAATAGTGTAGAATGAATAAAAATGAGTTGAGAGCAATGATGAGAAACCAGCTGAGAAGTTATTGCAAATACTGAGTTATATCCAGGTGAGATGTAATGACATGTGAACTCTAATGATAGGTATGTAAATGAGACAGTAGGGGCAGAGAGAGAGAGAGAGAAAGAGAGAGAGAAAGAGGAGAGAGGAGAGATTGTAGAAATAAACCCTGTGTTACTTACAGGATTTGGCAACAAAATGAGGTAAAAGAAAAAATCAAAAGTGATGCTTTGATCCTGGGCGTTGGGAATATGACTGTACAATTAATGATAATGGGGAAATCAGAAGGAAGATACTATCTGGAGAAGAAAAAAAAATACTTTTTTCCCTCATATTTTAAGTATGTCATCCAGGGGTTCAACTGCAGTTGGAATTGTGGAACAGGAAGAGACAGAACCATGGTTATTGGGATTAGCTTGGAAGTCATGAAAGCCCAGTGGGTAGAGATGTAATACAGAGAAGAAAAAGAATGGAAACAAATAGCAATGTTTGGAACTTCCACCACTGAGTGGTAGAGATGAAAAGAACCTGCAAAGGAGGCAAATAACAGAAGCTCCTGTGGAAAAAAGAAAATCCCTGTGTCCCAGAATTCCTGAAATAATTTTAAGAAGAAGTGGAACAGCCCTTATTGTCTAGTAACAGCCTAATAGTCTAGTAACAATTACAGCAGAATGAAAAGCTTCCAAAACACATTTCAAAGATTACTAAAAAAAGTGTATAGAAGTGGAGGTCTGAAAGCACAGATCTCCCTCTCTCTCTCTCTCTGTCTTTAAAATAATTTTGGCTGGAGTTTGAGGAAGTATCAGGTCAAATCAAAGTATTTGGTTTAGCTAAGGTGGGAGTGAATGTATTTGTAAGCACAAAAGAAATAGAATCTTTCAATAAATCGTGCTGGAAAAATTGGACATCCATACACACACACACACACACACACACACACACACACAAAAGTACCTAGATGCACTCCTCACAAATACAACTCAAAGTAGATCATAGACCAAAATGCAGAATTATAAAACTCTCAGAAAAAAATATGGGAGAAAATCTGAATGACCTTGAATTTGATGATAACTTTTTAGATATAACCCTCAGGGCACAATTTATAAAGGAAATAATGGATAAATAGGACTTCATTAAAATTAAAACTTCTGCTCTTTAAGAAACACTGTCAAATGAATGAAAAGACAAGTCACCAACCAGAAGAAAATATCAGCAGAAGACTTAGCTGGTAAAGAATTATTATCCAAAATATACAAAGAACTTTTAAAAGGCAATAAGAAAATGAAAAACCTTATTTAAAAAATGGGCAAAAGACCAGAACACACAACTCACTAATGAAGATATAGAGATGGCAAATAAATATATAAAAGTTGCTCAACATCCTATGTCATTAAGGAACTGCAAATTAAAGCAATAATGAGAAACCACTACATATTTATTAAAATGGCCAAATCCAGAACACCGATAACACCAAATGATGGCAAAGATGTGGAGCATGAGAAACTCATTCATTGTTGGTGGGAATACAAAATGACCACTTTGGAAACCAGCTTGGTGATTTCTTACAAAACTAAACATACTCTTACTACACAATACAGCATTTGGGCTTCTTGGTGTTTACCAAAAGAAGTTGAAAATGTATGTACACACTGAGAAATTTCATGAGGCGTTTACAGTAGCTTTGAAACTTGAGAGCATCCAAGCTATTTTCCAATAGATGAATGGATAAATAAACTGTGGTACATCCAGACAATGGCATATTATTCAGCGCTAAAAGTAAACGAGCTATCAAGCCATGAAATGAAATGTAGGAAACTTAAATATGCATCGTTAAGTGAAAGAAGTCTATCTGAGAAGCTACATAACATATGACTCCAACTATGTGATTGTTGGAAAAATCAAAACTTTGGAGACAGTGTAAATTCACAATTGAGTAGCTTCCTGAGTACAATCTGAAACCTGCCCCCATACCTGAAAGGCAGGGAAAGACTGAAGAAAGAGGCCTAGCACTCCAGAGTGGCAGGTGGCAAGATTAATAAGCCCAGGGAATTTACATATGAGGCTTGCCTTAGGCTGCTGCAGAAAGCAGATCCCTGCACCTGCCTGCTAAATCGTAAAAGTTTATATACAGGTGTTAACCGAGTTCAGTCATGTGTGTTTCCCAGATGGTCCTAACACCACATTACTATCTTAAGGCTATGTCCTTAGGGCAGCTTCTGGGAGCAAAAAAGGCAAGTGGAATGCACATTCCAAGGACAAGTTTGGGGAGTAAGAAGCATCTAGTTACTGGGGTCTAGCTCACAGGCCAACCGAAAGTCACATATTTTTGATGGCCTCCCCCAAAAGGCAGTAAAAAGCTCATTGGTTGACAGCAGACACGGGACGAAAGAGAGATAAACAGATCACAGAGTATGAATCTACATGATATGATTGTATAATAATGGGTACATATCATTATACACTTGTCAAAACGTATAGAATGAATAACATAAGAGTGAGCCCTAATGTAAACTATGGACTTTAGATGATAATGATGTGTCAGTACAAGTTCATGAATTGTAAAAAAAAATGTAGTGTTCTGCTGTGTGATGTTGATGGTGGGGGAAGATATTTGGCAGGGGGATGATCCATACTTTTTGCTCAATTTTTCTATGAACTGAAAACAGTTCTAAAAATAAAGTCTATTTTTTAAAAAAAGGCAAAGAAGACAGAGGCAGGACAGCAGAAAAAATGTAGGGAAGAAAGTGAGTAATTGATGAAATGATAAAAAGTGTATTGTGAAAACAGCTAGTATAAAATTTGGCACAAGGTAGATGACAAAAGATAACCCTAAAAATCTAACAGTGTCCACATACTGAACAATGTTATAAATAAAATATTCAGCTATTTTTAGAGGAACTTAAAAAACATGCATGACATAATTCCTCCTAAATTTAGGCACAAACTTCTGAAAGTTTCTGTAAACATACTTGTGTTACAGAATCATTTTAGAATAGATATATATCTTGTCATAAGACAGCAAAAGATTACCAAAATACAAGCAATTTTTAGACATTCAGCCCAAGTAAGTAACTCCTTACCTCACCCCAATCCATTTCTTAGTATACCTTAATGTGTGAAATGAGAAAGTTAATCAAGCCAAAACTTGAATCCTAGGTAGGGGCATTGTTTTTCACTATTACAAAATGTGTTTTAGTATAGAATAAACATTAAAGTTACCTTATTTTTTAGGTGTATCAAGTAAACTGAAAAATTATCTTAATTTTTTTTAATGTTTATTTTTGAGAGAGAGAAAGAGAGAGAGACAGAGCATGAGTGAGGGATGGACAGAGAGAGAGGGAGACACAGAATCTGAAGCAGGCTCCAGGTTCTGAGATGTCACAACAGAGCTTGATGCAGGGTTTGAACTCACAAACCGGTGAAATAATGACCCGAGCCAAAGTCAGATGCTTAACTGACTGAGCCATCCAGGTGCCCCTGAAAATTTATGTTACTAAAAAAATATAGGGGCACTTGAGTGTTTCAGTCGGTTAAGCATCCGACTCTTGATTTTGGCCCAGGTCATGATCTCATCATGTGTGTGATCGAGCCCCATGTGGGGCTTGGTGCAGATATCACAGGGCCTGCTTGGGATTTTCTCTCTCCCTCTCTCTCTGCTTCCCTCCTGCTCGTGCACACATGAGCTTTCTCTCCCTCTCTCAAAACAAGTAAAGAAAAAAAATATATATATATAATATATATATATCAATACTTTGCTATCTTTTATGACAGTGGTCTGCTTCCCATACCTTTTCCTATATATGTTCAATCTACATACATATATTCACAGATTGAACATATACAGGAAAAGGTATGGGAAGCAGACAGACCACTGTCATAAAAGATAGCAAAGTATTCAAAGTACCCTTTGTTGTATAAGGTTTTAGAGATCCTTATCATAGGATTTAGCAATTTGGGATTAAAAATAAGAATTGCTACAGTGGGTATGTAATATGCACTTGGATCAAAAGTATCAAGTTTGAAATCAATAAGTTAATAAAATCTTCCTAGGATCACCTCCCAGTTACTTAGAAACCATTCAACTGGGATTTAATATTCACTGTACTGTAATTTCAACTATGTTCAAAATGTAGGTAAGTGGTACAATTATTGCAGCTGAGACTTGCACAAAATGTATAATAAGCAAAATGCTTTCACATATGCTGTCTTATATTCTTAACAAAAGATAATTGTCTTTTGTCCAGTCCGTTTTCCTGTCCCATCTTCTGTTCTTTCTTAATTTAACACCTGTTCTCTATCTCTCCCCACCCCCTTCACACACACACACACACACACACACACACACACACACACACATATACAGACAGATATATTACAGACACTTAGGAAAAATTATTTTCATGGCTATGATTCTAAACTACCTTCCTTACATGGATTTTCTCCTTGGTTGTTTTGATAACAATTGCATTATTTATAATTGTGATCTATTTGTTTAAATAAGGCAAACAGTAGACCTAGTCTGCTTTCTGGAGGACTGCAGTTTAAAAACTAGGAATAGGGGCGCCTGGGTGGCGCAGTCGGTTAAGCGTCCGACTTCAGCCAGGTCACGATCTCACGGTCCGTGAGTTCGAGCCCCGCGTCAGGCTCTGGGCTGATGGCTCGGAGCCTGGAGCCTGTTTCCGATTCTGTGTCTCCCTCTCTCTGCCCCTCCCCCGTTCATGCTCTGTCTCTCTCTGTCCCAAAAATAAATAAAAAACGTTGAAAAAAAAAATTTAAAAACTAGGAACAAGATATTTTTTTTTTGGTGTTTTTTCATTTCTCTATAAATAATTCAGGCAGACTTTATTTGGTGTGTAGAGTGACCCTAGCACTCTACTTTTTCCCATCTGAGCAAAGAAAGGAGTGTGATGGATTTTGACCCCCAAATCTCATAATTTAGGTCTATAAAGGCATGGATATCACTATACTGAGCCAAAGGAAACCATTTCTCAATGATATTGTGCTTCTGACAGGTCACCAACTACTTTTTAAGTGGAAGCTAAAAGTATGTATATGAATTATAAAGCTATGGAGCAATATATGCATAAACATTTAAAAATATTATAATTCTCTTTAAATTAAGATAAAATAGTCATCATAATAGTGATTTAATGAGAAGTTTCATACAACTGTTTTTTTTTTTTTTGGTAATGAACAGAACCTATTTTTTTACTAATGAACGTGGTTAATGGATACAAAATAGGCATCAAAGTAACAATGTAAACAGTGGCAGCAGAAGCAAAAAAAACAAGAATTAATTAAATGTATTACATGTACACATATATAATACATGTGTTATATCATTAGAAAAAAGGCAATATGTTGAATTAGCTTTATTAATTTTGCTTTCTTTTTTTGTGATTTATTAGTAAATCATATTACATGTCAACAACTGAGGCTACCAAGAAAGATAATTAGAGAAGTGATTGATGAGTGAAAAACTAGACAGATGATTGATATACACATAGACAAATGGATAATAGTAATATATAAAAGTGGTTCCAAGAAAAAAATATATAAAACATGATAGGAAATGTTTCAAAACTTAAATACATATTGGATAGGTTTATTACATTAGGCAGTTCTTGACTTAAATTTATATTATGTGATTTCAGCCTGCAGCCATGATGAAATAACAGGGAATTTATTTATCTTCAGCTTTAAAAGACTAAAAACTTAAAAACTGGATCAAATATATGAAACCAAACCTTTCAGACACTGCACAATAGGCAACAAAGGGCAATGGCATCAGAGAAAACTAGAGTCACATAACTGAACGAATTTGCTGCATGCAGAGAATTTCCAGAACACAGAACACCAGGGGGAACCAAAACAGACACCAGTAGTAATTGTTCAGGATTTGGAGAAGTCAAGACAGCTTAGAATTCACAACATGGAGCAATGGAGTGGAGAGTTTTGTAAGTAAAGACCTCTACAGATTTTCAGAGTTCCCTTAAAAATTTTGGTTGAATATTCATTATGGCATGCCTCAAAAAAACCAAGAATGGGAAAAAAATTAAAAAGGAACATGCAGAACCGTCCTCAGATGTCACACGTGACTAGGAATACTTTATGCTCTCAATGGTCAGAAAGGAGAAACTTCATAATAGAACTTTTGGTTGACTGCTCAGAATGGTATTGGGTAAACAATACATAATATATATGTATATATTTTAGTTATATGTATAAGTGTATACATACACATATAACCTATATATAATAAAGGGTAAACAGTATATAAGTTGTTTTCAGGTAACTTTATAGTATCTGACAACAAAGCTAAAGTATATTTAAAGGAAGACAAAAAAAAATACAGTGCCTATGTCATAAAATGTATGTCTGGCATCCATTCAAATACTAACAAGTATGTAACAAGTAAGAAAATGTACCAATGATGAGTAAGAAAAACAGTTGACGAAAAAAGACTCCAAAATGGCAGAGATGATAAAACTATTAGAAGTAGACTTTACTACAGGTATTATAAAAATATGGCATGTAAAGCATGACCTCATTAAAGAGACATAGAAGGTTTAAAAAAGACAAAAAAAAAAAAAACAGTGAAAACGTACAATGCCTAAGTGGAAATATGTGGGATGTGATTAACAGCATATTAGATCCTGTAGAAGAAAAGATTATTGAACTAAAGACTTAGCAATAGGCACCTCTGAAATGAAACACAGAAAAAACAATTGAAATGTATAAACTAAGTTGTAAGAAAATTTCATATAAATTTATATGGCCTCATATAAATACATATGGAATCACAGGAAGAATGGATCATGGGGAAAGAAAAAGATAAGAAATAATCACAAAACTTTTCAAATTTGATGAACACCACATTTATAGAAACTATAAGCACAAAGAACTTCAAATAGAGTAAAAACTGCATCAAAATTAAATTACAAAACCATTGATAAAGAAAAAATACTACAAGAAGCCAGAAAGAAAAGATATATGACACAGAAGCATTATAATACAAATTATAACAGACTTCTCATAGGAAAAAATGTAGGCTAGAAAACAGTGAAACATCTTTAAAATTTTGAAAAAGAAAAACAGTCAACACAAAATTATATGCCAATTGAAAAATATCTTTCAAAAACAAAGGTAAAATAAAACCAGACATTTAAAAGTACCAGAAATTTTCAGACCCAACACACCAGAACATGAAATGTTAAAGGAAATTCTTCAGGCAGAAGGAAAATGATATGGGGGGGGGGGGGAATCTGGATTCAAACAAATAAAAGCAATTAGGAAAATCAATGAAACTAAAAAATTGGTGCTTTGAGAAAATCAATAATATTGATGGACCACTAGCCAGGCTAATCAGAAAAAAAGGAGACAAAACACAAATTACCAATATCATGAATGAAAGAGGGGGTATTACTACAGAGTCTAAAGATATTAAAAGATAATAAGAGTAGGTTATAAACAGCTATATGCCATCTGAAACAGGTGAAAACAGGTGAAACAGGTGAAAACATCTGAAAACAGGTGAAATTTACAAATTCCTTAAAGTTTGCCCAAAAAGAAATAACCTGAATGGCAAAGAAATTGAACTTCTTGCTGAAAATCTTCCCAGAAAGTAAATACCAAGAGCAAATGGCTTCATTGGTGAGATCTACCAAACATTTAAAGAGGAGATGACCATTTAACACAAGGAAATAGAAGAGGATTCTGGAGACTAGCATTACTCTGATGCCTAAATCAGACAAAGACATTACAAGAAAGGAAAACTATAGAACACTATAATTCATGAATACACATGAATTAACAAATTTTAGTCAATTGAATTCAACACACTATAAAAAAGACAATGCATCATGAATTTCCTGATCCACAGTCCCTTAGCCTGCAAAACTGACCTTGGGAAGAAGGGAACATACTGTCCACTCAAATGTGCTTGCTGAGAAATTTTTGTCAAAATAGTTCACGTTTTTGTATATTCTTAAGACCTCAATGCGTGAACTATTGTTCTTTTTTTCTCATTATTTCAATTAGGAAAACATATATAAAAAATCTGGAATTTTTTTTGCGTGCGTAAGGGTGAGAGGTGTTGACGTAAACTGAATACATTTAAGTCGTTGGAATTGCCCATTTATTCTTCTCAAGTATACAAAGTTATTCTATCAAGTAGTCACATCATAAATCTGGTTTTGTAATTCAATGTCAACTTCTGGCCAGAAAGGAGAACTTGAAAGGAAAAAAAAAATGGCAAAAAACTTAATGGGTATTATATCTGTGAGGGAGTAAAAGAAGGCAGGTACATAACTTTGTTCTTTCTTCTTTTCCATTTTTTCCAGATTTATTGAGATAGTGTTGTCAAATGACATATGTAAATTTAAGTTACTCAACACAATGTTTGAATTCCACAATTAGGTTAGTTCTCTTCCATTTTTTTAAATAACAGCAATGAATTGTGACATAGAGTTCCTGAGAGGAAAAAAAATGTTTTCCTGATTCACTGACTTTTCTGTAATCCTACTCGCTGATAAACTTCTCTATATAGTGAACCAGAACACGATATATCAGCTAACACTTTCTCATGGACCCAGTCCTGCAAGACCTCCAGTAGTACACTAGACTAACTCCAGCCAGTGCCTTGTCTCAGCCAGTAACCGCTGACAACGACTTCAGAAAGATACTCTCTTTGGATATTCTGGACCAAATTGCCCCACATTTTGACATTCCGCAAAGGATCTCTTTCCAGGTAGTGGCAAATTCACATAAGGCTTGGTATCCCTATTAATTTATATTTTGGCATTATAGGGTTTAAAAAATCTGACATGTTGCAAAAACATATTTTCTGTTCTTAATAAGTGTCAAACTCAATTTTGTGACTTTTAAAAATGTATTCCTCTAACATTTTGAAATTTTAAACAAATCAAAGTTTATACATGGAAGAAAAAAGTAATGGAATCTAAGGAAGTATACAAAAACTTCAGTGAATTCCCAAGTTCCTCTTTGGATCATAAATATAATAACAGCATGTTTACTAACTACATTTTAGGTACTGGGCTAAACACTTACTTGTAATATTTTACTTAATCTTCAGATAACAACTCACTGATGTTAATGAAATGTTATTTTCATTGTGCTTGTAAAAAATTTGAGGTTTAGTGAGGTTGAATTACTTGTCCATAATTGAGCAGCAAATAAGTGATGTTTACAAATCCAGTCTGTCTGGCTCCAAAAACATGACTCTTAACCCCTAGTCTGCACTGCCGTTTAAGAAGACACCTACCCAAGTACACCCAATGTTAAAAGTGCAACTGCAAATAAGAAAAAAAACTGGTATGCCAAAGACACACAAGATGATGAAAGATTGCAATTAAAATGATCTCCACCAATGAACAACGTATCTTTTCCTATCACGTACACACATACAAATAATAAGCATTCAAAGTAAATTATATATAATTGATTTATAAAAATGACATTATGAGTATTGTAAGAATATTGGTGTTCTATTCTTATTACTTATGTATTATTATTATGCATTACTCACTATCCACTGATTTCTTCTCTATAGACATTTATATTGAATTTACTAAAATGCTACTTAATTTATTCACCCAGAAGTTTAACATCACTTAGGACTTTCAAAGATGCAGTCTAGGCTGCACATATTTTCCAAGGGAAATTTTAAATATTTTAAAATGTCACCTCATGTATGATATTTTTAACAAAACTAAAATCCTACTTGTCCGTGTTTATTTTGTATAGAATGTATTTCTGGAAACTTGTGTAGTAACTAGAATATAATGAGTTATAACATAACTTTACAAATGAATTCTAGCACTTAACATTCTCCATCAGCTCTTCCTTATCTCATTATTTCCCTCAAATATTCACATTTGTTTTGATTATAAGTCATGAACAAAAGAAGCACGAAGACTGTGTCTTGGGGTACTGCAAGTTTAGATGTCTAAAAAGTAAAGAAACATAAAAGGAGAATGTGAAGAAATGACCAGAAGAAGACCACAGAAATTAGGCATCTGGAAGCCAAGTTAAAGAACATGTTTCAAAAGGAAGGCTGATCAAACTACATGAAATGCAACTGACAGATGAAGTTAAATGATAACTGACAATTGGCCGTTGAATTTAGCATCCTAGGCATTGTTGATAACTTTGATAAGAGCTTTTCCAGTAAAGTAGCTGGGATGAAAGTCTGTGTGCAGCAGAGAATTAAAGGAAGAGAATTAGAGTGTATTAACACTAAAAACTCCATGAATGTTGTTGTAACAAGGAGTAGAAAATTGGGATGGTGCTTGGAGAGAAATGTGGCCTCACATAAGGTGACCAACAGACTCTGTTTGCCCAGGACAGTAGGGTTCATGGGACGGGAGAGTTTCAATGCAGTTGATCGATAATGAGATTGTTAATGAGATTAGATATATCAAAGATTGTTTCCACTTTGATGGGAAAGAGATAGTAGAGAGGGAGAAATTGTTGCTGGAGTGATAAACCTGAGAAGGGGGAAGGAGATAAACTTTGGTACACAGTGACCATCAGAGACAGTTAAGACAGAGATAGGCAATATAATCATGGCAGTAGATGCAGACACATTGGTGCAAATGTGGAAGCACCTTTCTGGTGGCTTTTATACTCACGATGACCTGGAAAGCAAGGACATCTGAGGAGAGTAAAAAAAAGGGTAAGGCGGTTGAAGGCTGAGGAGACAGGAGAAGGAATGACCTAGTAGTTTAGGAAAATGGAAAAGCCAAATGTAGTATGACCATAGCTCAATATGAAGAGTCTCTTGACAGAGATCATGATTTTAAAGTGAGGCTACTTCATTTGTTTATCATCCAGCCCCTCCACTTAAAAGTAGATACCAGTAGAGAACAGATGTGTATGGTGGTTCTTTCTTATTACTATAGCCTTGTTGCCTAAGAGAGTGGCATAGTAGAAAGTCAAATATTTGTGATATATATTCTGACAAGTATACACAATTTTTCATTGTATAATTTTAATTTAAAAGTAATCCATCTTCAAAAAATAATCCATCCTCAAATGTAGTATTCTCACAGATTGTTCATTAAAAAGTATGAAATTTAAAGAATAATAGTCTGATAAATTAAAATCTTCACATACCACTTACATTTTCTCACATATGTGTCCTAAGTTGTTGCTGGGGAATCCTTTGTTTATATTGTTTTAAGTCCAATTATACTAGAAGCAAATTTTGAAATGTTCCTCCAGGTGATTAATTTCACTGGAGGTCATTTTAGTACATTGATTGAAATCCAACTGATTATTTGATAGACATATTGGCACATATAATGAATTTGATTGGAAGAGGGGCATCTTTTGAGATGGAGCAATGGTTTAGTAGTTTTCAACTTTTGCTCCTAGTAGAATCACCTAGGAGATTCCTTAAGGAACTACAAAGGCTTCACCCCATACCAATTAAGTCAGATTTTCTAAGGCTGGGGTTCTGATATCAGTATTTTAAAAGCATTCTAATGTGCAGCTAATGCTAAGAGTTTTCATGATTACTGTCATCATGTTCCCTGATTCAAATAGAAATGGCGTATTTTATGTATTCGACTGGTTGTAGCAGATAGAGTTTAAAACCTAAAATTAATTTACTCCATCTATTGACCACAGGTAAATTATCTTCCCTAAGAAGTCAACTTTTAATGCACCAATCCCTTAAAATTTGCACCTTTGCTCTGGTTATTACAGAGAAAGCAATGTGATCAAGTGGGTATAGGGTAACAATGTCATTTTGCCTAAAGAGCTGCAACTGTGAGGTTCACCTTTTCCCTAGTCTAAATGATGCTACAAGTGTTTTGGAGCCCAAACTGCAGGGACACGTGTCCCAAATTTCTCCACCTCTGTACTAACACGCTACCTGTAAAAAATGTGCAGTGTTATGTACATGTGTTAAAATCTTCCAGGGGGCCCCTGGGTGCCTCAGTCGGTTAAGCAGCCAACTTCAGCTCAGTTCATGATCTCACTGTTGTGAGTTCAGACCCCTGTCAGACTCTGTACTGACAACTCAGAGCCTGGAGCATGCTTCAGATTCTGTGTCTCCTTCTCTCTCTGCCCCACCTCTCTTTCTCTCTGTCTCTCTCAAAAATAAATAAATGTTAAAACAAAATCTTCCACCCTGTTTTTGAGAATCTGAGAGTCAGATCTGGTGGGTGCTAACAATCAACATATACACGGTTAAATTTCTATTTGGCATGAATGATTTCCTTGCAATGCTGCCTGCAATCTGTGACACAGAGTGGTTGGGTTTGATATAGAGGAAGAATTAAAACTTTATCTTCTTTTTCTTTGGGACAACTTTAAAATGATGTATTTCTGCTTATTAGTTTTTTGAAGGATCAATTCTCCTTGGTAATTTTGAAAGAGCTTCACCAAAGTCTTCTACTTCTTTAGTGTCATATACTCCCCCCAACTCCTAGTAAAAATGAATAAATGAGAACTTGATCATGAATGAAAATGTGAGTGTAAAACAATCTTTATATAGAATTTTATAGAATTTATGGACACCCTCTGATGAAAATCATCTCGAGTTATCAGCCATCATTTTACTGAATTCTAAACCAATAAGAACCCATCTGCATTTAAGTCCCTGGCACACAATATTAAGTGGACTTGGTACGTTTTGCATTGACTCCCAGTTTTCTCAGTTGAGAACCTCAGAAAACCAGTTACTACTATTTAATTGAAGTTAACACAGAAGAATAAATCTATTTGCTATCTCAATATTAGGGGTATTTACATAAATAACCAGACATAAGGAAAAGATGTCCATTATTGTCATAAGCAATTAATATTCTCCTGGAATTTTAATTTATTCAATATAAGAATAAGAAAAAGAGGGGCGCCTGGGTGGCTCAGTCATTGAGTGTCTGACTTCAGCTCAGGTCATGATCTCATGGTTTTGTGGGTTCAAGCCCCACATTGGGCTCTGTGCTGACAGCTCAGAGCCTGCAGCCTGCTTCAGATTCTGTGTCTCCTTCTCTCTCTGCCTCTCCCCCACTTGTGCTGTCTCTCTCTGTCTTTCAAAAATAAATAAATGTAAAAAATTTTTTTAAAAGAATAAGAAAAAGAGGTATAAATATTGGAAACAGAATTTAAACTAAGTGTTTCTGGTATGAGATGGGGTTGCCTGAAAACAGAAAAGACTCTAAAACCTTAGAATACACAAGCAAGTTTGTAAAAGTGGTCCGATATGATTATATTGTATATATATTTTTTCATTCTAGCAGTTTTACTATAACCAAAAAGAACTAGTAAGAGAATGTAATCACAAGAGATACCATTCCACAAAAGCAATACAAATATAAATATTCTAGAAATAAATTTAATAATAAGTGGAGAAACAATGTAAACAGTACCACCAATAAAAAGTATTATAAATAAACCCCTAAAACTTATCTATAGATTGGATTCAAATCCAAACAAAATCCTAATCATATTATTGAGATAATATAAAAGTATTTCCAAATATTATCTGGGAAAAATGCATAGAAATAGGCAACACAATTTTTTTCAAAGACTAATGGAGACTTGTCTTACTAAATAAAATAAAATCTTATAAATCATTGACTACTAAACTGTGTGGTATAGGGATAAACATCAGAGCAGTAGGTCAGAATATAGCATGAGAGGACATATATATTTGCAATAGTCAAAGTGGTCCTCTTAAAACAGAGCCAGAACATACCACTGCTCTGCTTAGAACCTTCTAATAATGCCTTCCTAAATCCCTCGGAGTAAATGCCGAACTCCTTGTGACATCCGCAAGTGTCCTGCATAACATGACCCCTTTCCTACCACAATGACCTTCACTCATTGTTCCAGCCCAGCATGCTTCTGCCTTAGGCTTTTGCAGGTACTGTTGCTCGACCATGAATGCTCCTCTCCCAGAAAATCCCATAGCTTATTCTTTGCTCCAAAGTCATTGCAAGACTCTTGTAAGACAGAGCCCTATATCCACCTCCTTTACTCTGCTTTATTTTTTCTTGGCACTTACCACTGTCTGAAATGCATATATTTTGTAAATTATGTGTCCCAGCTGACTAAAATGTAAGCTCTATGAGGCAGGAATTTTGTCTTTCTTTCTTACAACTATGTGCCAGCACGTACTATCGTATCTGGTACATACTAGATACTTAATCCTTATTTGTGAAATAAGTAAATGAATGAATAAATGAATGGACTCCAACAGCTGGTCTACAGCAAAAAGCAATTAGCCACCTATTTTACGACTTAATCCAAACTAAATTCCAGATGAATGAGAATTTTAAATAAAAAAGAATGATGATATTAAAGGAAAGTAATTAATATGCATACCATGTTGGATATGATAAAGTCTTTTGAAGAAGAGATCAAACGTAGAAATAATAAAAAAAAACTCATAACTTGGTTGTTTAAAATTTTAACCTGATCCTCAAACCATTATAAGCAAAATATAAAGCAAATCAAATAATAAACCTATAAAGAATTATGAATTCACTGTTGGATTAATATTATAATCATTTAAAAAACTCAAGATCTATAAGAAATAACTGAAAACCAATATAGAAATCACGTATAAAGGGTACTAACAGACCATTCATAAGAAAAGAAAAAAATTCAATAAATTTATTACAAAGCTTATCTTTAGAGCTAAGGAAAAAGTGTTAATTAAAATAGAAATACCATTTCTAACTACTAAACATTTCAAAAAATCAGAAAACACAGAATTAATAAGAAGCCAGAAAACAAATATATGATGGAAGTGTAAAATCACCTAACATTCCTGATGTCAGTTTCTCCAAGTATTAAAATATCTACATACTTTTAGTCCACCAACACCACGTCTGGGAAAGCACTGGATTAGCCCTCCTACCAGTCTCCTAGTGACGCTGATGGATTCCAGGTGAGCCCTGGTGCTAATTCAGCTGTTCCCTAAATATAGAGCTTTATTATGGTAGTATATTATGCCCCACTGAACATTAACAAAAAGTAATCCCCAAAACTGTTAAATAGCTACACACTCCCATCAAAGATTAACTTTGGTTTTATTTTAATTAATTCATGCCTACAACCCCCCTATTGTATGTATTTCTAAATGTTAAAAGTGATCACCTGAGTGATGGAATTAAGGGTGAATTTTATTTATTTTCCCTTTATTTCTATTTTCTACCAAAAATATGTATTTGACTTATAATAAGAATAAAATTAGAAGTTATAAATCCAATTAAAAAATAAGATATGAATACAATACTTGGAACCAAGGAAAGGATCGTTTCAATATGAATCTGCTCATCACAAAGACCTCCCTTACTTTTATCTTATATAGCAAGGAAGAATAGAACAGAGGTAATGGAATGAGTTCAGGAATGAAGCCAGTAGGATTGTACTGTAACAATAGGAAGTAGAAAAGATGATGAGATGTCCATTTAGAAAATATAGCAAAATCATTTCATCCACTGTTTGCATATATCCTTGACTGCTTCTGACAAGTGGCCCATTCTTTCTTGATAACGATGATTTTGAGTATCAATTTTTCTTCTTGCCTTCTGCTAAAATGAATTATTCTGAAACCATTGGTTTTTGTAACAAATGATCCAACAATATAAATATACGTGTCTGCCCACCCCATTTTTATTTACAGTGGGAAACAAGAACTCAGCGTGAGGAGAACTGTAAAACTTTCCTTATTCAGAAAAAATAAATAAATAAAAGCCAGAAACACCAGACCAAGGACCAAAAGAAGGACTTGATAGTGGAAACTTCACATTTGGAAGGAGTGGTCCAGATCACAGTGAAAAGACATAACCCTAGGGGTGCTTGGATGTCTCAGTTGGTTAAGCGTGGGACTTCATCTCAGGTCATGATCTCACAGTTCATGGGTTCGAGCCCCACGTCAGGCTTTGTGCTGACAGCTCAGAGGCTGGAGCCTGCTTCCGATGCTGTCTCTCCTCTCTCTCTGCCCCTCCCCCACTCTCACTCTGTCTCTCTGTCTCTCTCTCAAAAAAAATAAAGAATGAAAGAAAAGACATAACCCTAAAGTGAGAAGAAAACGCTAAAACAAACAAAAAAAGACACACCATTAAATAATTCAATGTACGTGACTATGAATACAAGGGGAAAAAATATTTTAATCTCAATCTGGTTGATTTTTCAGTCTGTTTTGGAGACTTTGAATCATACTTTTTTGTTGTTGTTGTTATCTTTACATCATTTCCCCCCTTCATATGGCCCGGTGTTAAAAGAAATATCACTATTAAATGTCATTAAGAAATGTATGTTTGCTGTAGGCAACTAAAGAGGGAGGAATAGTCAGGCATGTACTGAGTCCTTGGACTGAGCTATTTTTGGAATTTCCTGCAGTACAGTAGCAGCTTCAGTTTTGCATGATTTCTTCTTCCTTGACCACCAGAATAGCAGAGATCATGTTTTGAGGCTAGCAGGGAAAGAAACATGAGTCTGGCAACTCAAGGAAGAAGACTAAATGAATTTCAAAGTATGTTTTTCTCATCATAAAAACAATACATGTTCATAGTGGAGCATTGGGAAACATATAATGAAGAAAAGAAATCTACTAGTGATCTCAAAGTCCACAGAAAACTACTATTAACATTTCAGTACAATTTCTATCTTCTTCTCCTATAAGCACAGATATATATATATATATACATATATATATACACACACACATGTATTCTACTTAATATTTTATATTTTTATATTTTGATTAAATGTCTGACTTAGGTCCTGCCAAATTTATCTAGTACTCCCTTTTAGGGGTGGATCTTGGTTTAATTTTTCTTTCCTTTTTAAATAAAACTGAAAGGGAAATTGCAGGAGACCAAAAGACAGAAACCAGTCTAAAGTTTCACTCTCTTCAATGCATATGAAATACCCTGTTGAAGATGGAATTCTTAAATAACTCAAACAGTCTTCAGCTTTGGAACTGTAGGAATTAGTCTGTAGCCCTTAAACAAGATTCTTCAAGGACAACTGGGCCAAAGGCCAAACTTCATTACCTTCTCTACTGAAGAAATTGTGTGTCCTGAGGCATTCAATTATAACTTTCATGTTATCAGGACTTTATAGAAAGGCACTACTTTTAACCTAATTTACTTATAAAGACATAAATTTAAAAATTAAGTAAGGGAGACCTCTAATCAGGGGATCATCAGGCAGGTGTTGCTAATTATCCACTGATCTCTCTACTATCCACCTTATCTTTATTGAAAGGTAAAAATAAACCTAACACTCCTAGCTTTAGAAGAATGAAAAAAAGCTTAGAGTATGAATTAATTCTGCTTCTCATTAAAAAAAAAAAAAGATTTCATGGTGTTTTAGGAAGACACCCATGACAAATTCCTTGAAAATACAGATTGGCCATCAACATGTGATATTTTGTGATGTGATGATCATAACTTATTTGCCCATTCCTTTATTTAGCTAGGTTCCAAATTTTTGTTACAGTTCTGCAATAGATATACTAATAACTAGAATTTATTTTGTGTTTACTATGTCCTAGGCACTGTAATAAGCACTTTATATCTCACAATTTACATATATTAACTCACTGAGTTAACTCACAACAGTCCTATAAGGTAAGATCTGCTATTTATCCTCACTTTATAAATGAGAACGCTGAAGCACAGAGTAACTTGCTTAAGGTCATGGTAGTGGTAAGACATACAGCCATGGTTTGTATATAATAATGGTTATGGAAAAATTAAAAGCTTTAATACTATTAGTTTCAAATTGCTCTAGTTTTATGAACTAATTATTTTCAATGTTTATGCAAGCTTAGGCCCCTATTGTACAATTTGCTCCAAAATATTGGGTAAAGATGTACGAAAATATTATAATTTTATTTTATAAAGCTACTAGATGTTTCAAGTCTGATAAAGGGAAAAGGAAAACTATGGTTTAATATTCCTTATTATAAACATATAGGCAAAAATACTAAATTTAAGCAAACTGAGTTCAACTCCTTAATCAAAAAAGGTTTATTTGTCAATTTACAAGGATGGTTTAGGTTACTCTTGAAATAAACTAGAGTCATATGCATAATTTATTTGGACAGGATAACACGAGAGATAACCCTCATCCAGGTTTGTCTGAAATACACTTCTGTTTTCAAGTCTTTCTTAGGAGAATAGAATTGGAAATGTAACCTTCTATTTGCCTCTCCTTCCTATCATGTTTACTCCAGGAGTTATCTCTGAAAAGACATATAGAAAGAGAAAGATGCCAAACTTATCTCAGATAGGACTTGAGATATTACACCAAACTTTACTAGTAGGCTTAGGACATCATCCCTACTCATACAAGTGAGGGTGCCATATTGTTGCTGTTGGGTCTATTTTCCTCATCTGTTATTCACTGTAACAATAAAACTGAGATGCAAGTGACTTTTATAACTCTCACTAGTCCCATTAGGTGGTTTCTTAGTATAAGACTCCCTCTGCAAAGGAACCTGAAATTAGGTGTTTGTGAAAATATTTGTTTGGGGAATAGTTTCAGGCAAAAGTTGTGGTAGACTGGTAATAGTGGAACAGAGAAGGGGAAACCAATGTTAGGGTGCATTCTTTGGTTGATCTCCACTAGGAGAAACTAAGGCACCCTCCCACCACCAGGACTCTTCAAGGAATGGTATAAAATGTGTTTCTGTTCACCCAAAGAACAAAAGAAAGAAATGTTTACCTACTAATTCTAGTACCCCATTGGTCAATGATTATCCTATGGGGAATTAATATATTTCATTTCCAGTGTGCACATGGGTGAATACCAAGTATGATACCTCAGATGTCTCCACTACAATGTCTGAGAGGCTCAGGGGTATAAAGACAAAGATAGATGACTCCTCAGATGCATCTGCACAAAGATGGCTACCTCATTCATGGCCAGAATAAAAAGTATGCCAAGACTCTTCACTGGTACTACAAAGTGGAATCCCATTTGTAGAATTATTCTTCTTAATTCTCCAAATTGTTAATCTATTACCTAATAGACACTGCAGTAAGGGCTACAATATAAAGGTGAATAAGACATAATACCTGTCATTGAGTGGTTTACAGTCTAGTACAGAAAACAAGTAAAATTAAAACTACAATATGGAGGGATGAGTGCCACAGTAATTTTGAAATTCTAGATACTATGAGAGAACCTAAGAAGGGAAACTAATCGAGACTTGGAGTTGGGAAAGGCTCTCCAGTTCACATTAAGTCCATAGTAATAGTTTCTTATGTCATAGGCCATTTCATTTATAAGTATTTCTGAGACTTTGAAAATAAATGAAACACCACCCATTTTAATCTTTTGTGAACAGCATAAAACTCTGGTAGAATCACCTGCACCTGGCACATCTCTTCTCTAATATGTAGAAAATTATAGGTTTTACAACTTGGACATGAAATAGCTTTTTAAGTATAACTATCCACCATTTTATAATTATGTATATTTCAGATGAAGAAAACGTTCTCATTCCTTCTGCATTTTAGTATGTTATCTAATCAATTTTACTTTCAAACTCTACTGATAAAAACTGTCCATGATACTGGTCTACAATTTTTAAATGTATTCTTATGCTACAAAAATCTCTAATGTAAAGCACCTTATGCACATTCAAAGTCAAACATGAAATTACCAAAAGATTATCAAAATAATATTTTGGTTACCAAAATGACCATCTGTGGTTATGCATTCTGCTTCTTGAAAATAGACACTTTAACATAATGACAATGATCTATCAAAATTATTCATCAATAAGGCAATGAATTTAACCTGGAAAGTCATTACATATGTATATCTTATTAAAAAAATACACACACACACACACACACACGTGTGTGTGTGTGTGTGTGTGTGTGTGTATAGATAGATAGATAGATATAGATGTACAGATATCATTGGCTGCAGACATTTTGTCCTTGCTGGCAAATACTTCCTTTACACCAAAATATACTTTACTTAAATCCTCTCTGTTATTGTCAATACACAAGAAAAATCACAAATGCATATATCAACTTTAGAAAAAAATATTAAATAGGGAACTGTTTAAATTTAGATAGCATCCCTTTTAAAATATGTATGTTTTTTTCTAACACTATAAAGGTCTTAGTTGTGTAAATTGGCACTTGATAAATACACTGTAGAAATTAAAAGTATGGTATAATTTATAGTTTCAAAATAGCTCTTTTTAAAAAATTATTTCTATGGTTACATACAGAAAGGAAATAATTTGTAAAATTGCTCTGAATGAGAATATTTTATTGACAATGGGATGAATTTGGCTTCACTCTACTTGTCAGAACTTTGGTAACCCAAAGAGACAATAAGTTGAATGATTTATAGGAATTCTGAGGAGTTAACAGAGCTTTCATGGTTAAAAACAAAAACAAGCAAAACTAGTTGTTTCAGATTATCAAGTTGTGCATTTCCTAGTCTCTTAGATGCACTTGACATCTGGAAGATTCCATGTGTCATTCTGATCTTGTCCTGTAATATTCTATGGGCAGTGTGGTTTTGCACTATGACCCTCTGTCCCAGCATACAAAAAAGGAAAACTTACAGAAGAAAGGTGGAACTCAAGACATAGAGATTGTTGGGCTAAACTGGGTGCAGAGATGTTTGAACACTAGCTATGGATATGCTCAGATTGCAATATCTGACCACTTGTACTTCAAAGCAGATCTTCAAGAAGAGAAGTTCAAGGAAATAGCTTGGATTTTTGGAACCTGCTACTCTCAGAGGTGGCAACAGGAACTTGAAGGCTGAACATGTGCTCTTCCATTAGTTCAGAAATAATAGTTCAGGAGGGGAGGAGCCAAGATGGTGGAACAGCATGGAAGTTTTTTGTGTGTCTCACGTCCATAAAACATAGCCAGACCAAAACTAAACCATCCCACACACCTAGAAGACTGATTAGAGGATTAACACAACTATCTGCATAACCTGAACCACAGAATTCAGCAGGTACGAGGAGCAGAGAGGTGAATTAGGGGAGAGAGAAGCTGCTGAGGGTAGGGAACTTGCTGAGGGTGGAGAGAGGACAGAGACTGGGGAAGGGAGGAGAATACGGGAAAAGCAACCCTCCCCAAAAGCAGCTGGAGAGAAAGTGGAAAATTGGAAACAGCCGCAGGGGCTAAACTAAAAAGGGAGAAAGGAGAAAGGAGAAGGTTTAAATTCCATCAAGACTGTAAACAGGGGAGCGCAAAGGCTGCAGCTCCACAGCTCGATACCTGACGGTGCTCTGGTGGGAAGGGCAAATCCCCAGGAACAGAGTGGGGTCCGGAGGTTCTCCAGCCAAATGGGAAAAAGCGGTTCCACTGGTGGAAGGACATTTGATAGAGACTGTTGAAGCCACCTGGTCCCAGCAGGCCCCAGGAAACAGCCACATTCGCTGGTGCTGGAAAATGGTCCTTAAGGGTGAAGCCTGGTGCCAGATGGGTGTTGTGATTTTCCATAATCCCTGAAAAGCTGCTGCTACACTATCTCGCGACCTTTCTCTGGGGCAGTCTTGGCCGCAGTCTCGGGGTACCGGCAGCAGCAGGGTCCCACAAGCGTTCCTGGGTGCAGCCAGCATTCAGCCATTGCTTGGTGAGACCCTCCCCCAGAGGGGAAGAACGGTCAAAGCCGCAGTCCTTCAGAAGTAAGGGGCTGGGGAAAACAGCTGCATCTGAGACAAAACTCGGGAGAGAGGTACTACCTGGGGCCTGGTCACGGAGAGTGAAAAAGCAGAGAGTGGATGAAAGCTGAAGACAGAAGACAGGTGTGCAATTGCTGATCTGGGAGAACAGAGTACTGATACTAGAGACTGGGTAATTGGTTGATGCCATTTTAACCGCTCCCGCGCATGCGCATTCACACCTATGAGCCCCACAACACTTCACCCGAGTAGGCTAGCAGCGCCATCTAGTGGAGAACAGAGCCTTTACACTGAGCCCTGACCAACTGGGCCTACCTCGCTCTTCCAGAACACAAGTCTCACCGCCTACTTGGTTTATGGACTAGAAACTGCTACATAGTCTGACTTCTAAAAGAAAAAGAAGTAATTTCAGTCCTATTTCAATCTCTTAGCAGGTCCATCTGTTCAATTTTCTTTCTTTTTTTTCTTTTTTTTTCTCATTTACACTACTTTTCTTTTTCTTGAATACAGAAAGAGAATAAATTCCTTTTTATTTTCAATTTTTATTAAAAATATTTTCTTTGGGGCGCCTGGGTGGCGCAGTCGGTTAAGCGTCCGACTTCAGCCAGGTCACAATCTCGCGGTCCGTGAGTTCGAGCCCCGCGTCAGGCTCTGGGCTGATGGCTCAGAGCCTGGAGCCTGTTTCGGATTCTGTGTCTCCCTCTCTCTCTGCCCCTCCCCCGTTCATGCTCTGTCTCTCTCTGTCCCAAAAATAAATAAACGTTGAAAAAAAATTAAAAAAAAATATTTTCTTTAATTTTTTACTATATTCTTTACTTTTGTGTAATTTTTTTCAAATTCTATCTTACTTCCATCATTTTATTTTAGTCAACTTCAGTGTATTCACCTTTTCAAATTTTCAAACTATTTCCTTTTTTACTTTTTCTTTTTTCTCTTTTACACTACTTTTATTTTTCGTGAATGCAGAAAGAGAAAAACTTCATTTTTACTTTCAATTTCTATTAAAAATATTTTTCTTTAATGTTTCTACTGTATTTATGCTCTTATGCAAAATTTTTCAAATTCTATTTTACTTCATCATTTTATTTTAGTCTACTACAGTGTATTCACTTTTTCAAATTTTCAAACGATTTCCTTTTTTTTTATCTTTTTTCTTTTTCCTTTCTTTTTCTTGAATACAGAAAAAGAAAAAATTCATTTGTATTTTTAATTTTTATTAAAAATATTTTTATTTATTTTTATTCTACTATATTCTTTACTTTTGGGTAAATTTTTTCAAATTCTATTTTACTCCCATTATCTCATTTTAGTCTACTTCAGTGTATTCATTTTTTCAAATTCTCAAACAATTCCTCCCACCCCCTTTTTTTTCTCTAATCTGTCAAACCACTTTCAACACCCAGACCAAAACACACCTAGGATCTACCATCATTTATTCGATTTTGTGTGTGTGTGTGTTTAATTTTTTAATTTTCATATTTTTTCAATTTTAATTTTTTTAATTTTAATTTTTCTACCTCATTAATTCCTTTTCTCCCTTCAAAATTACAGAATGAAGGAATTCACCCCCAAAAGAAAGAGCATGAAGAAACAACAGCCAGGGATTTAACCAACTCAGATACAAGCAAGATGTCTGAACCAGATTTAGAATCACGATAATAAGAATACTAGCTGGAGTCGAAAATAGATTAGAATCCCTTTCTTCAGAGATAAAAGAAGTGAAAAATAGTCAGAATGAAATTTAAAATGTTATAACTGAGATGCAATCACGAATGGATGCTGCAGCGGCAAGGATGGGTGAGGCAGAACAGAGAATCAGTGATATAGAGGACAAACTTATAGGGAATAATGAAGCAGAAAAAAAAAGAGGGAGATTAAGGCAAAGAGCATGACTTAAGAATTAGAGAAATCAGTGACTCATTAAAAAGGAACAACATCAGAATCATAGAGGTCCCAGAAGAGGAAGAGAGAGAAATAGGGGTAGAAGGGTTATGTGAGCAAATCATAGCAGAAAACTTTCCTAACCCAGAGAAAGACACAGACATCAAAGACCAGGAAGCACAGAGGATCCCCATTAGATTCAACAAAAACCAACCATCAACAATGTCATAGTCATAGTCAAATTCACAAAATACTCAGGCAAGGAGAGAATCATGAAAGCAGCAAAGGAAAAACAGTCCCTAACCTACAAGGAAGACAGATCAGGTTTGCAGCAAACCTATCCACAGATACTTGGCAGGCCAGAAAGGAGTGACAGGATATATTCAATGTGCTGAATCAGAAAAATATGCAGCCAAGAATTCTTTATCCAGCAAGGCTGTCATTCAAAATAGAAGGAGAGATAAAAAGTTTCCCACCCAAACAAAAATTAAAGGAGTATATATATATATATATATATATATATATATATTTAGAGAGAGAGAGAGAAATAAATAAATAAATACCAAATGCAACAAAGATTAGAAAGGACCAGAGAACACCACCAGAAACTCCAACTCTATAAGCATCATAATGGCAATAATTCATATTTTTCAGTACTCACTCTAAACGTCAATGGACTCAATGCTCCAAACAAAAGACATAGGGTAGCAGAATGGGTAAGAAAACAAGATCCATCTATATGCTGTTTACCAGAGATGCACTTTAGTCCTAAAGACACCTTCAGATTGAAAATAAGGGAATGGAGAACCATTTATTAGGCTAATGGTCAACAAAAGAAAGCCAGGGTAGCCATAGTTATATCAGACAATCTAGACTTTAAAATACTGTATCATATCAGAAGGCATTATATCATAATGAAGGGGTCTATCCACCAAAACGACCTAACAATTGTAAACATTTATGTGCCAAATGTGAAAGCACCCAAATATATAAATCAATTAATCACAAACTTAAACTCATCGATAGTAATACCATAATAGTAGAAGACTTCAACACCCCACTCACAGCAATGGACAGATCATCTAATCAAAAAATCAACAAGGAAACAATGGCTTTGAATGACACACTGGACCAGATGGACATAACAGATATATTCAGAACATTTCATCCTAAAGCAGCAGAATATACATTCTTCTCCAGTACACATGGAACGTTCTCCAGAATAAACCATATACTGGGACACAAATCAGCCCTAAGTAAGTACAAAAAAATCAGGATCATGCCATGCATATTTTCAGAGCACAACACTATGAAACTCAAAATCACCCACAAGAAAAAATTTGTAAAGGTAATACTTGGAGACTGAAGAACATCCTACTAAAGAATGAATGGGCTAACCAAGCAGTTAAAGAGGAAATTAAAAAGTATATGGAAGTCAATGAGAATGACAACACCACAACCCAAAACTCTGGGACGCAACAAAGGCGGTCATAAGAGGAAAGTATATAGCAATCCAAGCCTTCCTAAAGAAGGAAGAAAGATCTCAGGTATACAACCTAACCTTACGCCTTAAGGAGCTGGAGAAAGAACAGCAAATAAAACCCAAAACCAACAGAAGACAGGAAATAATAAAGATTAGAGCAGAAAATAATGCTATCAAAACCAAAAAAACAGTAGAACAGATTAATGAAACTACAAGCTGGTTCTTTGAAAGAATTAACAAAATTGATAAGCCACTAGCCAGTTTGAAAAAAAAGAAAAAGGAAAGGACCCAAATAAATAAAATCAAGAATGAAAGAGGACAGATCACAACCAACACAACAGAAATAAAAACAATAATAAGAGAATATTATAAGAAATTATATGCCAACAAAATGGGCAATCTGGAAGAAATGGACAAGTTCCTAGAAACATATACCCTACCAAAAGTGAAACAGGAAGAAATAAATTTGAACAGACCCATAACCAGTAAGGAAATTGAATTAGTAATCAAAAATCTGCCAAAAACAAGAGTCCAGGACCAGATGGCTTTCCAGGGGAATTCTACCAAACATTTAAGGAAGAGTTAACACCTATTCTCTTGAAGCTGTTTCAAAAAATAGAAATGGAAGGAAAACTTCCTAATTCTTTCTATGAAACCAACATGACCTTGATTCCAAAACCAGACAGAGACCCCACTAAAAGGAGAACTATAGACCAATTTCCCTGATTAAAATGGATGCAAATATCCTCAACAAGATATTAACCAACTAGATGCAACAATACGTTAAAAAAAATTATTCACCATGACCAAGTGGGATTTATACCTGGGATGCAGGGCTGGTTCAATATCTTCAAACCAATTAACGTGATTCATCACATCAATAAAAGAAAGGACAAGAACCACATGATCCTCTCAATAGATGCAGAGAAAGCATTTGACAAAACACATCATCCTTTCTTGTTAAAAACCCTCAAGAATGTAGGGATAGAAGTAGCATACCTCAAGATCATAAAAGCTATATATGAACGACTGAATGCTAATATCGTCCTCAATGGGGGAAAACTGAGAGCTTTCCCCCTAAGGTTAGGAACGTGACAGGGATGTCCACTCTCACCACTACTATTCATTGGAAATCTTAGCCTCTGCAATCAGACAACACAAAGAAATAAAAGCCATCCAAATCGGCCAGGAGGAGGCCAAACTTTCATTTTGTGCAATGACATGACACTTTATATGGAAAACCCAAAAGATTCCACCAAAAAACTGCTAGAATTGATTCATGAATTCAGCAAAGTTGCAGGATATAAAATTAACGCACAGAAATCATTTGCATTCCTATACACCAACAATAAAGTGACAAACAGAAATCAAGGAATCAATCCCATTTACAGTTGCACCAAAAACCATAAAATACCTAGGAATAAATCTAACTAAAGAGGTGAAAAATCTATACACTGAAACCTATAGAAATCTTATGAAAAAAATTGAAGAAGACACAAAAAAATGGAAAAAGATTCCATGCTCCTGGATAGGAAGGACAAATATTGTCAAAATGTCAATACTACCCACAGCAATCTACAAATTCAATGCAATCCCTATCAAAATAACACCAGCATTCTTCACAGAGCTAGAACAAATAATCCTAAAATTTGTATGGAACCAGAAAAGACCCCGACTAGCCAAAGCAATCTTGAAAAAGAAAACCAAAGTATGAGGCATCACAATCCTGGACTTCAAGCTATACTACAAAGCTGTAATCATCAAGACAGTATGGTACTGGCATAAGAACAGACACTCAGATCAATGGAACAGAATAGAGAACCCAGAAATGGACTTACAAATGTATGGCCAACTAATCTTTGACAAAGCAGGAAAGAATATCCAATGGAATAAAGACAGTCTCTTCAACAAGTGGTGCTGGGAGAACTGGACAGTGACATCAGAAGAATGAACCTGGACCACTTTCTTACACCATACACAAAAATAAACGCAAAATGGATGAAAGATCTAAATGTAAGACAGGAAGCCATCAAAATCCTCAAAGAGGAAGCAGGCAAAAACCTCTTTGATCTTGTCTGCAGCAACTTCTTACTCAACACGTCTCCAGAGGCAAGGGAAACAAAAGCAAAAATGAACTACTGGGACCTCATCAAAATAAAAAGCTTCTGCACAGCAAAGGAAACAATCAGCAAAACTAAAAGGCAACTGACAGAATGGGAGAAGATATTTGCAAATGACATATCGGGTAGAGGGTTAGTATCCAAAATCTATAAAGAACTTATCAAACTCAACACCCAAAAAACAAAGAATCCAGTGAAGAAATGGGCAAAAGACATGAACAGACACTTCTCCAAAGAAGACCTCCAGATGGCCAACAGACACATTAAAAAATGCTCAACATCACTCATTATCAGGGAAATACAAATTAAAACCACAATGATATACCATCTTACACCTGTCAGAATGGCTAACATTAACAACTCAGGCAACAATAGATGTTGGCAAGGATGCGGAGAAAGAGGATTTCTTTTGCATTACTGGTGGGAATGCAAGCTGGTGCAGCCACTCTGGAAAACAGTATAGAGGTTCCTCAAAAAACTAAAAATAGAACTACCCTACGACCCAGCAATTGCACTACTAGGCATTTATCCACAGGATCCAGGTGTGCTGTTTTGAAGGGACACATGCACCCCCATGTTTATAGCAGCACTATCAACAATAGCCAAAGTATGGAAAGAGCCCAATGTCCATCCATGGATGAATGGATAAAGAAGATGTGGTGTATATATATACATACATATACATACATATGTACATATATGTACATATGTACATACATATACATATGTACATATGTACATATATGTATACATATATATGTATGTATATATACACACACACACACACACACATACACACACACACACAATGGAGGATTACTCGGCAATAAAAAAGAATGAAATCTTGCCATTTTCTTTTTTTTTTTTTTTAATTTTTTTTCCACGTTTTTATTTATTTTTGGGACAGAGAGAGACAGAGCATGAACGGGGGAGGGTCAGAGAGAGAGGGAGACACAGAATCGGAAACAGGCTCCAGGCTCTGAGCCATCAGCCCAGAGCCTGACGCGGGGCTCAAACTCACGGACCGCGAGATCGTGACCTGGCTGAAGTTGGACGCTTAACCGACTGCGCCACCCAGGCGCCCCAAATCTTGCCATTTTCAACTACGTGGTTGGAACTGGAGGGTATTATACTAAGTGAAATTAGCCAGTGAGAGAAAGACAAAAATCATATGACTTCCCTCATATAAGGACTTTAAGAGACAAAACAGATGAACATAAAGGAAGGGAAACAAAAATAAAAACAGGGAGGAGGACAAAACAGAAGAGACTCATAAATATGGAGAACACACTGAGGGTTACTGGAGGGGTTGTGGGAGGGGGGATGGACTAAATGGGTAAGAGGCACTAAGCAATCTATTCCTGAAATCATTGTTGCACTATATGCTAACTAATTTCAATGTAAATTTAAAAAAATAAAAAATAAAACAAGTTAAAAAAAGGATTCAATAAATAAAAATTGACTTTATAACAACAACAAAAAAGTAATACCTCCTTAGTATTGGAAAATTTGGATTTACCCTCTGACTTTTCCCTTGGCTCTATGAATTCTATTCCCCACAGAGTAGTGAGAGTTATCCAATGGATCATCTCTTGAGCCTGCTCTACAAAACATCCTTCTGATCCCTTCCCATATTAAACAGGGAAACCCTCAGAGTCTATAGATTACATGGTCTAAGCTGCCTCTCTAAATCTTATTTTCTACTATATCCCCCTCATTCTCAATCATACTTAAAAAACAAATGCACAAAGCACCCATATAGGGTTTGCACTGTTGTTTCCTCTTCTTGGAATGTTCATTTCCCAGATATCTTCATGGTTTATCCCTCCAGTAATTCAGATCTCTGCTTATTTATATCCTTAGTGGTGGGAACTTTCCTGCCCATGGTTATAAAATACAAATCTCTCCTTCACTTTCCAGGCTCTTCTCTGCTTTAACATAATAAATATGTATTTATTTTGTTAGTGTCTTTTTGTCTTATATGAATTGGAAATGCCTTGGGGGCACTAACTTCATCTGTTTTGTTCAATTATATTTATACCACTAGCACTGACAACAGTGACTGCTCCATAGTTGGTGCTCAATAAATAGCTGCTGAAATATAGAAAAGCATGGAAGGAAGGGAGGGAGCTCTAATGACACTGCTCGATATTAACACCTTCAACAAGCTGATAGCTTCGTTGGTCATAACAAATACCACAAATGTTATGAAAATTCCCTCCAGTGGGAAATGTGATCCACAGAGCTGTTTCAGTATGAATTTCATTTGCCAAAGCCATTATCTCCATTCAGGAGATAGGAGATTTTACTGGAGCATGATCAGTGCATCCTATCCCACATAAGCTTAGAAACAGCCATATCATGACTTCAGTACACTCTTAATATCTTTCTGGGTCACCGGATATGTTTGATGCTAAGCGTGACACGATAATACTTAGCTTTATGGACTTTTCTAGAACCATGGACCTCTGTCTAACTGGAACAATGCCAGTGATTAGAAATCCATTCATCATTCATCTATATGGGGCACTGACAGGAAAATGCCCTTGATTGCAAAATTGCCCAGTTTCTCTGAAAGAATCCAGCAGTATAGATGTATCCTGTGTTTCCACTTCAGCAAACTTTCTATCAGGAAGACAGAAATGGAATTCCTCATTCTGGACACTGTACTTTATGCTATGGAAGAAATACTATTTGTTATTATTCTAACAGTGTATGTTTTGAATAACTATGAAGAGAAAATGCTAGAATTATAAGGATGTTTGTTATGCATGCAGAACTTGGTCAAATACTTAAATTACCATCCAGCTACCACTATAGGATGCATAAAGCACAACAGAAAAATAATTTGCAAATTATTATCTCTCAATTTCATTATTAATAATTTTTAATATGGAGCTGAAATGAGATGCGCTTTTTCTACCTTTGATCCAAAATTTAAATTCTATATTCAACCAAATAAACAATCCCCAATAGAAAGAACACTCATCTTGTAATCAGAAGTCTGAGATTGATATCTCAGTCCTGCCAATCTCCCTAACACCAGGTGACAATCTGAAGAGGAATAAACTCTTTTGGCCTATGAAAAAAAAATTTCTACCTAGTGGGGGTGGTCAAGAAAGGTCAGATTAGTGATGTGCACATAAATGGTATGCACGTACCTGGCACAGTGAAAACTAGTCCAATTATGTCAGCTAATTTTTTTTCTCATCATTTAACATCACATTCTAAATTATTGCATGGAGCCAGAAGGATTTTATTAACAAATAGGTGGTATAGAGCTGAACAAATCCAGCTCTCCTATTATACTCTCAGGTCAGCACTGGTGATGTGCTTTCTCGTTACTGATGTTTTATGCACCTGAGATTCATGGAGAGCCTTGGTCTATTAATATGATCCATGATGAGGACAAATGCATTGTGAAATGAACTGTTCATAATACACAGTTATTCTGTGGCAGAGCTCTTCCTGAAACATATTTTTTATTCATTTGAAAAGGTCTGTAATGCAATTTATTATCTTTATTGCAAAAAATATATATTAGAAAATAATTCACTCTCTTACTCCTTCTATCCTCTCCTCATCTCCAAAAGTCATTGGGATGGAGTAAAGTTGTAAACCTCTGGCAGCCCGTGGTTGATTTCTGAGGTGACCTGGCTTCCTCTCTCATTTTTCTCTGTGGTGATCTGGCTAGAAGGTTGAAATTATTTTCATGTTCACAAATATGCACGAGTGACATGGAGCTCTGAGAACTCTTCTGGCTGCTGCTGTCTCAGACTCATCCTAGATCATTCTCTAGGCTCATTGCACTGTGAAACCATGCCCTTTTCATGTTAGAACAACTGATGTGAAATAATGATCATCAATGAAACAGGCATCTATTACTTCTACTTGATATTTCCCAGGCAGTCATTTTTCTCATTAGAAGAATTTTTTGCCCCTGGAGGGGAAGCTGGATTCGGTATCACAGAAAATAATTTGTAAACTTGACTCTAATTCCATTGTTAATAAATCCTAATATAGGACTAAATTATGGGAGCTTCAGGGGTTCTAACTGCCATTCATCTTAACCCCAATCCATTTACTACCTATCTTTACTCATATATTACACCTGATATAGGAAGATATTAACTACAAGAGTCCCTACCCTTAACAATGATAACTCACAACTATTGATGTTAATAGGTGCTCATATTTATATATGACTCATAAGTTTTTAAACATATATGCAAAATACAATACAAATACATTTATGTGTTACATACACGCACAAACACATACACATATATAAACATTCCATTTAATTCAATAAATTACAAGTAGATTTTATCATCATAAATCATAACACAGTGTGTTCATAGGTAGAGAAGGGGCATCATGGTTAGAGGAACCCCAGAGGAGATATGTATATAGTTTCCAGGTTGCCCCCAACCCCTGTATTCAGATGTGTACATTACTGTGCCCTTTGCTTTTCCCTGGTAATTCTAGAGATTTTGTTTACACATCCTTCAAAGCAAAGTTCAGGCAGACATCTGTTTCCATTGCTCAAAGAAAACCCCCTTAAAAGACAGATTGTGCAGTGCACATGGCTTGGCAGCTTGGAAAATGTAGTTTTGCAAAGATGTATTAGTTACATATGCTAGATCTGTAGAACAGAAAATTCTCTATCTTGAGTCGTCCCAGAGGACAAAATGAGGAAAATTGATACCTGGATGTTTATCCCCTGGATGACTCAAGATGGAGAATTTATTTTTGCTCTTTTTTTTTTCTAATCAAAATTATTTTTATCTGAATAATCTGATTTTTGCCAAGGTGCAAATCACTAATAAAGTGAATGAACAGTTACATTTTCTATTCTCTCTAATACAATTTAACCTTAACTAAACCCCAAATGCATCTCTAAATGCTGAAATTTTAGAAAGAATAGAAAATCAATGGAGGGGCACCTGGGTGGTTCAAATAAGCTCTGTTAAGCGTTGACGTTTGATTTTGGCTCGGGTCACGATCTCACAGCTGTGAACTGGAGCCCTGCATCAGGCTTCACAATGAGTGTGGAGCCTGCTTGATATTCTCCCTCCCTCTGTCCCCACTCTAAAAAAAATAAAAATTAAAAAAAAAAGTCAACGGAAAATGTATTTATTTACCAGAGCGCTTTTCTTTTAGCTAGATGAGATGACTATCATTTCCATTTATTTGAAACGACTTTCCTCCAAACCAGGTCAATAATGAGATTATAATGTAACCATTCTATTTTAGTCCATTCAAGCTGCTATAACAAAACCACAGACCGGATGGCTTATAAACAACAAAATTTATTTCTCAGTTCTGGAGAGGAAAGTCAAAATTCAGAGTACTGGCATGGTCTTCTGAATCAGAGACTTCTTGTATCCTCATTGTGGAAAGGGCAAGGAATCTTTCTTGGGCCTCTTTTATGGAGGCATTAGTCTTATTCATGGGGGATCTGCCTCTATGATCAATCACCTCCCAAAGCCCCATGTCGGAAAAACATCATATTGGGCATTAGGATTTCAATATGGGGCACAAACATTCAGTCCATAGCACATCCTATCAATTGCTATCACTGTTTCTGCTCACTATTGAACTACAGGTCCTGGATAGTATATTGAAAAGTTAAATACATAAACAACAGTTCAAGACTTCATTTACAACAATATCCAAAATATAAGGTCCCTGGAAATATATCTACAAAAGATGTGAAAGATCTTTACTGATATAAATTATAAAGGCTTATTGAAAGTGTTTAGAGAAGACATAAATAAGAGATGTATTTGTTCCTGGATATAAAAACTCAGAGGTAATTCCTCTCCTAATTTATCTCAAAATTCGTTGCAATTCTAATAAAAATTCCAATAGGAGTTTTCGTGGACTTTCACGAATTGTTTCTAAATATTATATGAAACATCAAAGGGCCAAGGATAGACAAAGCTCTATGACAAAGAAAAGCATTGTGTAAAGAATGATTAAAACATCTAACAAAACTTATGTTTAAAGTCATGATAATTAAGGCACTTTACTAGCTGTGCAGAGCTGAACAATTGTACACACGAAGAGAACCAATGAAAGTTGACCCATACACATGAAACTTGGCTTGCGGCCAAGTTGGCATTGCAGGTCACAGGAGTAATTATAGATAATAAAAGGCACTTAAACAATTGGTTTTATATTTAGGAAATAAAAAATTAATCCGTATTTCACATATGTAACTGATTGCAGGTCTATTAAATACTTAAATGTGAAAAACAAAACTTCTAAAATTTTTAAATGAAGAAGGAAATGCTTTCTTAAGTATGATACAAAAAGCATACACCCTAAACAAAAAGAAATTACTTTTTATTTAAAAGAGACCATGAAGATAATAACAAGACAAGTCACAAACTGAGAGAAAATCTCTATATGTATAACCAAAAAGGCTTAGCATCTTTTGAATCAACAAGAAAAAGACAAATAGCCCTACTGAAAATGGACAAGAGTATAAGCAAATATTTCATGGAAGAAAGCCAAATGTCTAATAAATATTCAAAGATGCTCAAACTCCTAACTAATCAGAGAAATACAAACTAAAACCACAATAAGATAGCATTTTACATACTGGCAGAAGTAACAATACATGATGATCTCAAACACTAGGGAGACAGAACTGGAGCAGCAAGACTTCTCACACATGCCAGTGAAAGTGCAAATTGGTTCCATCAATTAGGTATTTTGGCATTATCAGGTACAATTCAGGTTGTGTGTAGTCTAGGACTCTTATTTAGATCCCAAGGTAAATCCCAAAGAGCAAACCATGTGTATATCTATGTATAAACCTTGTGTATGTCATTTTTTCCATTACAGAAAAAATATCATATCCATCTAAATGTCAGTTAATAAGAAAATGAAATAATAAAATGAGAATCATGCACAAATATATAAATGAAAGTGGGTGAAAGTAATGAAATTAGGAAGGGGCACACAGGAATCCATACAAGATCATTCTATTCTGTAAGCTAGGTAGTGGCACACAGATGTTAATTTTAGTAGTCTCTGTACTAGTTGCATATGTTACATATACATTTTTTTATTTATGCATATTAAATGTTTTATTGTGATAAAAGTTTTAAAATTCTAAAACTCCAAGGAACCACTTCAAAACATTTAGCCCACCTGCATGACATTGAACTATCTGATTAATTTCCTGCCCTACAGCTTTTAGTTGGTCAGCTCTCCCTTGTTGGTGGAGGTTATGATAAGACATATGAAGCAAACTTGGTTTGTTCTATTTTTGTTTTAATGGGTGAATAGCCTTGTGGATTGCATGGATCTAATTTATTAAAAACCTTAAACTGTATTTCTTTCTTTTCAAAATTATATGTTAATAACAAATTTCAGCGATAATGTTTTTATTCAGTTTACACTTTTTAACTAGTGCCATAGCTTTCCATTGCCTTATATAACTCTTCTGAAGTAAAGGTTTTCATTTTTTCAAGGTCAAGTGTACATTCAGATAATGTAGCATGTTTCAGTGTGGCTAAGTAGAGCTATGGCAATAGATAACATTTATTGAGATATGTCAAGAATACAAAAGCAAACAATCTTACAACTGAACAGAGTAAAAATTCAATGACAAAATACCAGTAGTGAATGCATTACACTGATGCTTCAAATTATAATGTTGAGAATGTAACCCATAATCATTTAGGCTGTGTTAGATAGGAGTCAGTCAGTAACAAAGAGCATAAAAATATTCTGTGACAAAATTCCATGACACAGCATCATTCTTTTGGAAAGGAAGATTCAAAAAGGACAGACTAGTAAATGAATAAATGGTGAAAGGCTATGGTTGGGGTAATCTCAGGTAACTAAAAACTGAAGGGTAGCAAGTCAAATCCACTTTGAAAAACCGACCTGAGCATAATACTCTGTCAGGATCACTCTAGACCCATATGGTTATTGACTCCAGAAATGCTTTTACTACTTATCCATCAACTCCTCAACACTACTGCAAAGGTAGCAGGTAATTCTCATGCAGAAAGGACCATTGCAACACAAGTTAATGTGTTGTCTATTTGACATATGGATTTAAATATACAGATATAAGCGGAAAGGTGTAAGTGCCAAAAATACAGTCAAGGAAGTGTAGGAATTGATATGGGAGTGTTCACATGTATGTTTGTAAACCAGAGGATTTTTGAAAACTATTTGTTCTTGGGAGTCCCACACAAAAAACATTCATGACAGATTTATATATGGACACTTTCTAAGTATTGAAAATATCTCTAATCTTTTAGAATATAAAATCATAAGTGTATCACAGAGCCCTTTCTTCTAACACATTCTTCTTGAAGGGAGAGCTTAAAAGTTCATTTCCTAGGGGCGCCTGGGTGGTGCAGTCGGTTAAGCGTCCGACTTCAGCCAGGTCACGATCTCGCGGTCCGTGAGTTCGAGCCCCGCGTTGGGCTCTGGGCTGATGGCTCAGAGCCTGGAGCCTGTTTCCGATTCTGTGTCTCCCTCTCTCTCTGCCCCTCGCCCGTTCATGCTCTGTCTCTCTCTGTCCCAAAAATAAATAAATGTTGAAAAAAAAAAGTTCATTTCCTTTGTTTGGTCTCTATGACTATGTATATGATATAAAGGACTATTTCTTCACATTTATGATTCCAGAATTCTTATCATGTACTACTTTATTTTTATAGGAATAAGTCCTTATTTGTAACTATATTCTAACACCAGTGTCTAATATAGGCCTTTATTATACCCAAATACATGTGTGTGTTTTCATTTATATATATGTAGAGACAGAGAGGGAATGTGAGCAGGGGAGAGGAGCAGAGAGAGAGAGAATCACAAACAACTTCACACTCAGCGTGGAGCCTGACACAGGGCTTGACTCCATGACCCTGGGGTCATGACCTGAGCTGAAATCAAGAGTTGGCTGTTCAACTAACTGATCCACCCAGGTGCCCCTCAATTATATTTATTAATAAGAGAATACACTTATGATCTACTTGACTAGATTGGTTGACTTTTCCTTTGCCATGCAAAATAATGAATGTCTCCTATAACATTTTTCTCTCCTATTTTTTTTCCTAATACAACATGAGACTGTTCTGATACTAATTTGAGGAAATGGGAAAATATTCAAACTTAAATGTAACCATAATCTAAGCAATGTACTTAATACTTTGGATTCTGCTTCTGAGAGGTTTTCGAATTTAATCAGCAGGTCAGAGGAGCATAAATAATTATTGAGAGGGTTATAACAGCAAGAGTAAAAATGATATTCATAAATAAAGCATATTTAAACAAAAACATAATAGGGTAAATACTGCAGACATAGGAACAATACAGCCAGTTTAAAAAGGCAGAGACTTTCAATCCTGTATTAACTTTATACCCACTTCCATTGCATTCAACAAATGCCATACAGAAAACCAAGGACCTTGATTACAGTATTACTTATTATCAAGCAGGTTATTTTCACAGTAGGCAATGAAAGTTGAGAAAAATATCAAACAGCAGCAAAAACAATATAAGAGAGGCTTTCTGACTTTGCTTTCATAGATTTTTCAATGTCATTCTCTCCACACAAGCAAATCACTTTCAAAATATGTTGTGATTTTCATAATAATTTCAGATGCTTTTATGTCCCTAAGATAAAGTGTAATTCCTTGTGGTAGTATCTACTGAGTAAGAGGATTTTGTTTGTACACACTTTCAGTTCGGAATGCTAGAAGATATATTTATATACAGAAGAGACTCTTTCCTGATTAGAGTAACTGAGATGCCACACTGCCTAGGAAGAAAGATTTAGAGGGAGTGACCTTTCAAAGTTAGTTTTTAGATCCAGAAGTTGTATGTGGACAAAGGGGGTTTCATTTTGAGAGAAAGGCAATGGGCCTAATGTAAGGAGCCACGAACTTTGTGAAGGAAAATGTACATGTGCCACCTGTCACTGCCATTTACTAGAAGCGTGACTTGACACAAGTAACACCCTCCCCAAGTCTTAAGGTCCTCATCTGTGCAGTGGATCTCACACAACAAATGAAATAATGTTTATAAACAGCATTCATAAATTACTATGTATTCACAGGGAATCACGGATAGGCTAGGGTTATTTTGGTAACAAACAGCCCCATACGATCAGGGTTTATACTATGAAGGCTTATTTCTTACACATGCAAAGATTATCATTCACCAAGGCAATTTCCCAGGGTAACTATCTTCCATGCAAAAGGTCAGGAAACCAGATGGCCTTCGTTTTGTGTCTCCACCATCCCAACACAAAGCTTCCTTGTTTGCAGGGACAGGAGAAAAGAGAAAGCTGAAAGTCACCATGTGACAGATATCACTTCCACCAAAAGCCTGCTGATCAGAATAAATATGTGATCTTACCAAACTCTAAGAGGGCTTGTTAATGAGTGCAGCCACAATTTTAGAAAGTATCATGGTCTTTGATCCAGTTCTAAAAATAATGCAGTTTTACTGGTTTCCACTTTATTAGAAGTGACATAATGTATAGAAGATCCAAGGTAGTAGACCAGAAATAATTTCTATTCTTCAGAAATGCATTTATGGGGCAACTGGGTGGCTCAGTTGATTAAGTGTCTGACTCTTGGTTTCAGCTAAGACCATGATCTCATGGTTCATGAGTTTGAGACCCATGATGGGCTCTGTGTTGGCCGTGTGGAGCCTACTTGGGATCCTCTTTCTCCTTCTCTCTCTGCCCCTCCCCAGCTCATGTGCTCTCTCTCTCTCTCTCAAAATAAATAAACTTAAAAAATGCATTTAAGTTTAGATGTGTGTCACTTTTCAGGGGACAAATGATATATATTAATGCTAATAATGACTAAATTTGACTGAGCTCAAGAGCCGCCTGTCACCCAAAAGAGGACCCCTTCCTTGGATAGTCATTGGAAAATATTTTCTGCGGATTTTAGAGTAGTCTAGAAAAGACTACCATCAGGAATGCAGTATTATTGAGACTATGCTACAAAATCCTTCTACAACATTACTTTTGTTAGCGCTCCTGTACCCAGGAATATTCTAGACTTCCTTATATAGTGGGAAGAGACAAACTTCATTTACAAAGGAGAGCAGAAATGCTGCAGCTCAAAAGATAGATAGCTATTATATATATATATATATAATGTTAGATATATATTGTTTTCTCAAATATGAGAAGGTTAGGTTACCAAACCCCCTAAGTAGAAGAAAAAATAATTAATTAAAATGACAAGACAAGCAGAAAGAAAACTCAAAGCAAACAAATCAACAACACCATGTCTTAAAAATGGGTTAGTTGGCTTTGTTATTGAGGTTGCCAGGAAGAGAGTAAATACTTCAAAATAATCCAGTCAGAAGGTCAAAGAAGTTAGAAGCCTTTGCACTCTTGTCACACTGAACGATAATATTCATTATTGACTCTTGGGCAATAAAACTGGAATCCTTCATGTGCTGGGACTGATTCTCATAGAGTTGGTATAGCTTTAGCTAATGGCTTATAGATTGTAAGATCGTCAAGCCTTGCTGAAAAAGCCTATTAAGTCTGGCAATGGAAACAAAAGGTCAGTGGGCCAGGGCCAGGTGAATAGATTTCCTCAGTCAGGTAGAGAAAGCACTCACTAACAAGGTACCTTAGTTCCTTAAACCCAGATGAATGCAGACACCCAAACATAAGGTCGTAAAGAATCCACGATCATTTTATATCACTGGGCTTCTATGACTAAGGAAATCTTACATCACAGAGTGCTGGTGGTGCCACTCAGGACATAAAACCGAATCTGTCCCAGTGAGTCAGAGCAATCTCAGTGGAAACACACAGGAGCAAAGCTGACAAAATGAGCCTTGTACTGAACTCTGTTACTCTGTTTTTCTGTCATCTCCCTGTAACCACTCAGGTGGCGGAAGCACACATATATATATATATATATATATATATTATATATATGATCATGTATATAACGTATGTATATAATGTATGTAATGTGTATATACATGAAATATATATATATATATATCATATATATATAATGTATTTACCCTGAATAGTTAATTATAAAGGAATAGAGAAAATGGGGAAGGGATATAAAAATTACATATTTTTTGTAAATTATTCCTTACATTTACATTAAGAATGCCAAATATTGTCTCATTATTGTAAAATGCATACCAAGAATTTGGCATGCCAATTTTTATAAAAAGACAATTTTCCCCCCAAGGACATTGTGATAATAAATATCAGTCTCAGCTTAGCATTCTACACATTATTCCATAGAAAGCTTCAAAAACAAATTGCTATGATTTTAAGTTGTGGATTTCAAAGCTGATCCAGGGGCGCCTGGGTGGCTCAGTAGGTTAAGCATTTGACTTCAGCTCGCGGTTCATGGGTTCCAGCTCCACATCAGGCTCTGAGCTGCCAGAACAGAGCTTGGAGTCTGCTTCAGATTCTGTGTGTGTCTCTCTCTCTCTTTGCCCCTCCCACACACGAGCAGGCTCTCTCACTCTCTCTCAAAAATAAATAAACATTAAAAAAGAAACATAAAAGAAAGAAAGCTGATCTAAACATAGCACCCAAAATGCTCAATATTAATTCTGGGCCTGTAACCCTCAAAGATTGAGAACACTCTGAAAGGCATGAGGGCACCAGGTTTTAAATCCTGCTGTTGGGTCTCTGTGTTTGAATTGTCCACATGATCAAAGCTCCTAGTTTGATCCAGTCTTGCCTATTTTAAGAAAATTTGTTTAGACTACAAAAACACATGGAGAAAAGATAATACATCAGTGATAAACACAAAAGGAAGCATATTCAATTAAACCATGCCTTACTAGTGCAAAATTGATCTCTAGATGTTTATAGTCTAAGTGGCTAAATGTATTTCTCACTTACTAAGGTGCTGGCATTTAACTATTCTAAAGTGATTCCAATAAAAACCTTCATACTCCTAAGACAAAATAAATTCACAGAAAAAGTGTATTTCCTGCAATTTCTTGTATATATATATATATATATACATATATATATAAATATACAATAATATGTATATATAAATATACAATAATATGTATATATATACAATATATAATAGATACAATGTATAATAGATACAATATATAATGTATATATACAATACAATATAGTATTACAAAATATTCTAAGCAAACACAAAATATTAATTTATATAAATTAGATGCCAACTGACAACCCAACCTATCACCTATTAATAGTTTGAGAAATGTCTTGATAATCTTACAACTCATCTTTCCTCTTTTCAAGATTTATAAGAGATTATATATAGTCAAATAAGAAGATGAATACTATTTTATTGACATTGGGAAAAGAATTAATATTCCCCACTTCAGGGATTGTCTGGTAAACTATACACCATCACACAAATAAGGCTATTTCTATTCCTTTCTTGGTATTGAAGAAAAAAAGCATGGTTGGTTTCTCTCAAGTAATCTAGTGTTTACTAATACTAGTATGGAAAATATGCTCTGTGAAACAGAGTAATTATTCTTACCCAACACATCTGGACTTTTAGATGAGACATCTTATTGCTTAAAGAAATGAATAATTTGTGAAAACATTACTTACACTTTGTTATGTGGCTCTGAAAGAAATGCCAAATAAATGGAGAGTCCAAGAAATATCAAGGAAAACCAGTTATAACCTTGGTAATTGGTGTGATGTCACTTGCATTGTTGAACAATGCACAAGAGTGGTCATCTGTCATATTTTGACACCAAATCAGAAAGTAGTACTTCTAAAAGACACTTTAAGATTTCCATCTCAATAATAAATTATTGTTTTGTACACTAGAGCTTATTCTGTTATAAAGTTAGAACCATAAATATATACAAGTTATATAAAATATTGAACAATAATATCTATGATAGAGGGATATTCTTGCATTTCCTTTGTCCAAGTATCTCAAGTAGATAAAGGAAAGACACTATAAAATAAAGTTTGTTCAAAATGTTGTGTATTAAACAATGATTATTCACAATTTCATATAAGAATTTAGTGAATCTGACTTGGCGTACGTAAAGTCTCTAAAAACCTTTTTCTCAGTCAAGTTCACTATTTGTTAGTTCTGATGTAATAATTAAGTAGAAAATACTTTGTAAACTTTAATTTAAATAGGGAGATGTCAGTTTCAATACACATGTACACACATCTATATGGAAACTATTATGTGCTCTATATTTCTAGATTCTGTAGGGGTTAATAAATGTATAAAACATGTTTCTTACATTTATAAGTTTTTGCTACATTTAACAACTCTGTATGAGTTTTTAACAGTCTCTACAAGCAAAAGAGGGAGACTTGAACAGGATGAATCACAGCAACATAGAGAGCTAGCTGGTTAGGTAATACCAGGGAGTCCAACTACACAATGCTAGTCAGGGGAGTACGGTAGTGGGCAAAAGAGAGAAGAGCCAAGTTCAATGAGCTATGTATTAGATGTTCTGCAAAGAAAGTATTTCACTGGCAATATTTTTGGAAAATGTTACATGTTCACACCTCACAACCCTTATTTATTGGCATATTCTGAGATATCCTGAGTCTCCTTGGTGGCTCAGTCGGTTAAGTGTCCAACTCTTGATTTTGGCTCAGGTCATGATCTTATGGTTCATGAGACCAAGGCCCATGTTGGGCTCTGTGCTGACAATGAGAAGCCTGCTTGGGATTCTCTCTCCCTCTCCCTCTACCCCACCCATGCTCTCTCTCTCTGTCTCATTCTTTCTCAATGAATAAACATAAAAAAAAAAAAACTTAAAGTAAATAAAAAAAATAAAGTTCTGAGATGTCCTTTGACCTAACATTTTCCAAGTTATTTGACTACCTTTTTTCCACCTCAGAAAATTCATTAATATCTCAAGGAATGTTTCATGACTCAGTTTGAAAAACCCTGCTGTAGGTCTACTGTATGCCAGGTGCTTTTGTGTGTGATGGTTTATTTACTCCTCTGCATCACATTTATATGTGAATAAAGTAACTCTCACAGAGTTTTACTAATTTGTTCTAATTTACACAGTAGCTATGCAACTGGAATGAAATTTAGTAGTATTCCTGATTTGCGCACATGATTGTAGCATTTCTGAGAGAATATTAAAAGGAAATCAACCAACCAACAAACAAACCCAGGCAGCATTCCAGAAGGGTTAGTAGTAATGCACAAATCAAGTATAGTGGGACTAACTTATAGAGAATGATATGGAGGCCCACTGTGGTAGCTAGAGCACATGCTGGAGGTTAATTATTGCAAACAAGGTATTATCAAATTATCACTGTGGATATGGGATTAGGGATCAGCTAGCAATTCCAAACTCATGACATTGCTGTAGAGTGCCTCAAAATAAAGATGCTTGCTTTCTGGATTGGTCCAAGACACTGAGGTCAGAGTCAAGCCAATGGATCACTACAAATGGCATTGGATGTTACGAAAAAGGAAAGCAAAAGAAGTCTCCATAGGAAGGTGCATTGGGGTTAAGCAATCTGAGGATAGTTTTGAGGGGATTTGTAAACTGGTCAGAAGAAGCCAATCTAAAAAGGCTAGATGGCTACATAAAGTATGATTCCAACAACAAGACATCTTGGAAAAGACAAAACTACTGAGACAATAAAGCTATCAGGGTTGCCAAGGTTGTGGAAGGATGAATATTTGGAGCACAGAGGATTTTTAGTGCAATGAAAATATTCTATACAATGTTATAATGTTGGATATATGCTATTATACATTTGTTCATACTCCTAGATTGTACAACACCAAGAGTGAACCCTGTGGTAAACTGTGGACTTCAGGTGATTACAATGTGTTTATGTAGGTTCAACAATTATAACAAATATACCCTCTGATGGGGATGTCCATCATGGAGGAGGCATGAATGTGGCACAGGAGGGTATGTGGAAAACCTCTGTACTTCTCACTTTCTTGCCAATTTAAACTGTTAAAAAAAAGTAAGCCTAAAAAAAAAAAGTTGTCAGAGAAGAAGGGACATACTTTAGGAGACAGGCAAAAGAGAGACATGGTATATTTTTGAGTGATGAAAGAGGAGTTTTAGGAAAATTAGAAGGGTCCAGGATGAGTGAGTGGAGAGGGAGAGACTGGAGTTGGTTGAGGACAATAGCTCAGGAAGAGGGAATGTGGATTAGGGTAAGATTTATGTAGACACAGAAGGGCGGAAATAAATAAAGAGAAGTGAGTGAATTCTAGTACATTGCATAAGTGACAAGAACATAAAAATACTGAATGCAGAAAATAGAGTGAAGAATTATAAACATGTTTCTTATAAATTGATAAGTGAAATAATTTCAAATTTTCCTACAAAAATATGGATATTGTAATAGCTACCCCAAAAAAGCAATTTGAAGAGAAGCAAGAGGCAGTTGAATTTGATCATGGGCATGTTAAATTACAGAGAACACAGGATATGTAAGTATTTAAGTTTGTCACTGAAGGGTTAGAGTTGAATTTTTAAAAATGGATGAATTTGAACAAAACTCAGGGGGAAATTGCAAGAAAATAAGAGACAATTTTTTAATGTTTTTAGTTATTCCACTAACAATTGTCAGTTAAATCGGGTTTATTTAAAATAAGAGAAAAATGAAAACAGGTAGTATTTTTGGTAAAGTTTAATTCACAATTATATTAATAAAGAGCATCAACATATTTTAGACTGTTATCTCTAAAAATGAATCAAAATACACAATTTAACACCTGCCTTGTGTTATTTTTTGTAACAGAACCAGAGGTTTTTAAATTCCCCACACAACAAAATGCAAAATAAAAGCAGAACACCCACAGCCTCCTGCTTTGAATTAAAATTCAATGTACATTTCTTCTAGTTATAATTTTCTTGTCTATCATTCCCCAGATCCCAAATTAGATTTATTTGGCACCATGCCAGAGGACGGGTCTTTAAATCATAATGACACTCAGCTTTTACATACAGCACTATTGATGATATGAACAGCAAAGCTGGGCAGTGCTAGAATGGAGTGGGTAACAGATGTAGTTCCAATTCTGGCAGAGTGACTTAAAAAAAAAAGCCCTCAATTTTAAATGCTGTTTAAAGAAATTAGATACACATTAACCATCAGTAGGGAGGACGGAGCAAGTGTGAGACAGATAACACCAAGTTAAAATATTTTGTGGAGGAAACTTTAAAATGCTGTGCTTTTTTAAAAAAAATTCTGTAAAATCAATTTTATGTAGTTAAATACTCCAAACACTTTTCAAAAGAAGCTAACAGTTGACCTTATAAATGTGAATGTATTATATTAAATTGTGGATTAAGATAGTAGTACATAGGTTTAATAATAAAAATCTCATAAAACAATTCCACACTCAGAAAAGAATCTTCCCTTTTGTTCAGATTAAACCAGATGTTGAGAGAAAAGGGAAGTTTTTATATTTTTGGGGGTTTTTTTAATCGTATTTTTGACCTTATTTGAGAGAGTGCTGTTATCAGTACAAATGTGTACAAGCCACTTGAGTCTTGGATTGGGTTTTCCAAAAAAACCCAAAAAAACCAAAAACAAAAACAAAAACACAGCTTTTTGAGACTCGGTAGACATTACATGATGTCATAATGATAAAGTCTTTGGCCCAAAATACTTTTCAAACGCTTTATTATTTGCCATTGAAGAGAAGACTTCAGAATCATGGAAAATATTCAGGACCAAATAGTATATCAGTGTAACAACATAGCATGTACACATACTGACTCATAGACAAACTACATTGTGGGGAATTGGGGAATCACTCAGGTACAAATTCTCCTTACATTTTGTACATCTTGATTTGACTTCAGGGTGTTTTGAAATTGCTTTCAAAATGCACGCAAAGATAACAGAATACTGTTGCCACATTCTGTAGACATAATGTCTACAAGTCCCACCCAAAATGTTTAGGGAAGGTTTAGATTCCGAAAACTGGAATAAAAGAGGTGTAATGTGGAGACAGCCAATAAAGTATGCATGATTAAGCCTGGTACCACCCAGAGTGAATAGATTTCAGTCCCACAGGGAAATTCTAGAAAATGGTGCCAAACACATGCGTCAGACTCTCCCCACCCGAGGGACAAGGGAGCTGTGTGATATTTATACAACAACTCCTGATGTCATTTGAATGCAGTTGCTGGGAGAGGGTGTTAATTCCTTGGCACTTTGAACTTGCTGCACACACGAGCAGTGTGCCTGTCCTCAGTGTACCGATTATAGCAATTGGAAGGTGGCTGGAAGACACTAAAAAGTCTGAGGAATACAGGTACAGCACTGACACCGCTACTAAATCTTCCAAAGGGAATAAAAAATATCCCTATGCTTGTTCTCACTCCTTGCTACTCTTCAGTTCTTGGGAAAAATCAGAAAACAGAAACTGCATCTGAATATAGCCTAATTTAATTTAACTGAACATTAAAGCACGGAATTTATGAAGCCAGTTCTCTATGATAGAATAAATGAGGCAAATATAGCATAACTTTTTCATGGTTTCTTTCCATGGAGCCTAAGATTCCATATTCAGATTGACAATATTTAGTCCAAGATATTTTAATTCACAACAATTGTCTTTTCCCAAGTTCATAAAAATACATGACTAACTTGCATTGAGGGAAAAAAAGGCATGGGGTGGGGGGATTCCATAAGTTTATTCTAAAATTGACTAATTTTTTAAATTTTATTTTCAAATCGAAAATATGCAGACTTTAAGTATACAGTCTGTTTGGGCAAATATATATGTTTATGTAACCACCACTCTAATCAAAACATAAATATTACTACTGTTCAGAAAGCTTTTTCATAGTATTTGCTAGTGCACACTCCACTCCACTGCACTCATTATTCTGAATTGTATTATCTTATCTTATTGGGCTTATTCTAGGACTTGATAAATGGAGTTTGATCATATGGCTTCTTTTGCTCATTGTTTTGAGACTCATCATGTTGTTGCATGTTTCAGTGTTTTGTGCCTTTTTTCTATTGCTCAAGAGAATTCAAATGAGTAAATATACCAGTATTAGTTTATCCTTTACTATGTTGGTGGGCATTTAGGATATTTTCAACCTTTTGCTATTATGAATAAAAACTGCTATGAACATTTTTGTCAAATATTTGGTGCACATAAGATTTCCTTCTTTTGGGTAAATATTTAGGAATGAAATGACTGAGCCACAGAATAGGTTTGTATTGCTCTGTTGATTTATATCCCTATTTTTATGAAATACTACTTTCTGGATTACCATAGTCACCAGGTAGGATAAATCCTCCAACTTTGTTGTTTTTCAAGAATGTTTTTGACAGTCCATAAGTCATTTACATTTCCATACATGTTTTTTGAAAGAGACTTCAAATGCTACAACAGAGCCTGCTGAGATTTTTATTGAAATTACATTGAATCTGAGATCCACTTAAGAAATATTTATATGTTAATAATATTGATCCTTCCAATTATTGAAGATGCTATATCTCTCCATTTTTGTAAGTCTTCTTTAATTTTTCTTAGCAGTGTTTTGTAGTTTTCAGTACAATGTTAATCATTGTACAGTTATATTTGTTGCTTCATTTCCAAAAATGTGGAGGATATTCCAGATTACCTTATTGTTTTTTTTAAATTTATTTCTATTGTGGCCAGAGAACATGCTCTATTTAATATTGATATTTTAAGTCTGAGACTTCTTCTATAGCTTAGCATATGATCTTCTCTGGTTATTGTTCCATGTACAGATGAAAACAAGGTCATTTTAATGTTTTATAAATGTCAATTTGGTCAAATTGATTGTTGGCAGTTTTGAAATCTGCTATATATTTATGGTTAGTTGGGGTTTTTTTAATTTTTACTTTTTTTACTTGTTCTATCAATTATAGAGAAAGAGGTATTAAAGTTTTTTACTTCTTTTGGTTCTCTTTACTTCTGTTCATTTTGTTTCATATATTTTGATAGTTTGTTATTAGGTATGTGCAAATTTAGGATTATTATTACTGATAAATTGGTTCATTAAATGAGTCATTTGTCATTATGAAATGTGTCTCTTTACCTTTGAAAATCCTCTGTGTCTCGAAGTATTTATGTTTTTAATATAGCCATGGAAACTTTCATATGCTTTGTATTTGCCTGATATATCTTATCACTTTCTTTTACCTCGACCTATCTTTGTCTTTATATTTGAAAGTGTCTATAGTAGATGGATCATAGTTTGGTCTTATCTTTTATCCAGTCTGATAAACTCTCCATTAATTATAGTGTTTTGACAACCTAATTTTAATGTCACGATTGATCTACCTACATTTAAAACTACCATCTTGCTGTTTGTTTTCTATCTATCTCTTCTGTTATGTAATCCTTTGTCCTCCCTCCTCTTTCTTTAGAAAATTATTTGGTCAATTGAGGACTTTTAGCCTCATTTCTCTTTAATCAATATAACTTACTGTATTGTTTCTTTTTTAAGGTCTTGTTTAATGAAAAATACAATTATTTCCACTCTTCTTTTGAAAGATTATTTTTTCCTGTGGAGGTACAATTTTATTTAACAAGGTTTTCTGTGCTGTTTTTTTTCATCCACCACCCCTCCCCCTGTCCATCATCTCATCATAAATGCTGCTCTATTATCTTTTGTTTGTTTTGCTTTGCTTTGTTTTGTTTCTCATTAAACTTTGTTTTAATGGATCTCAAAATTTTGTGGCAGACATTTGGCCAAGTTGTTTCCATTAAAAAGTACTGATTTTAAAAACTAATAACTTAAAACTGCCACACACACACACGCACACAAATCAGTAATTGTCCTCTAATGATTATTGTTTTATTCTATCAGCCAATTATATTGCTAATGAATCATCATCATAACCTTATGATGGTTTGGTTTAATACTTTGTGAGGAAGGGTATGTTTTAGCTACTCCCTTAGTCCTAGGGTCTCTCTAACTCAGATGCCAAAGTCGCTTTCCCCTACAGGGAGAAGCAGCTAAAATTTCTGCTCAATACTTTCATCTATCTAGCTTTTGTTTTATCCCTAGACTACTTGTATTCTGTCCCATTTATGCATACATTAGGCATCAACCAAAGATTTGTTTGTTGTTATTCATGAATCTGAGGGCTACACTTTATGAAGCTCTCTCATTTTTGTGATATCTCCTATCAATTTCCAGCTCCTTTTCAATACCATGCTCCAACCACTGAGTTCTCAGGTCATAAAATTATAGCTTTATGTTTGAGCTCTATTCAAAGCATGTAGCTTTGAGAGAGGGAAACTGAAAAGACCCCATGAGAGACTGTTTTTTTGCTTTCTCTATACTTGCTAAGACCTACACTCCCTCCTTGCACATGTCTCATAGTGCAGATAATGTATGCCCTCCTTGCAAAGGCCAAAGCATTAATGATTTCTTTTTTTTTTTAACATTTATTTAGTTTTGAGAGACAGAGAGAGACAGAGTATGAGTGGAGGAGGGGCAGAGAGAGAGGGAAACACAGAATCTGAAGCAGGTTCTAGGCTCAGAGCTGTCAGCACAGAGCCCGATGTGGGGCTCAAACCCACAAACCATGAGATCATGACTTGAGCCAAAGTCAGAAGCTTAATCAACTGAGACACCCAGGCACCCCAAGGCATTAGTGATTTCTTTGGAGTCTCCCAGCACAACAGGCAACATCTAAGGAGTGACTGGACAGAGTCATCACGAAAGTTTTCCAAGACCACTGGCTCCAGGTTATAAGTGACTTATGGAGGACACTTAAACACTCATCTTTGTTCCTCCATTACTGAGAACAAACGTCACAGGACCACAATCCTCAGTAAAAACCCTGGACCCAAAGCAAAAATAAAACTCACTCTTCTTTCCTTTCTGAGTTTCCTGGATGCTCTGTCCATATCTACTCTTGCTTTCTCTCTTTAATAAACTCTGCTCTCCCTTCCTCTCAGCTAGTGTTTGATTTCTATCCTGCACGAAGCCAAGGACCTTCTTGGTTGGTCCTGTGGGACCTCACTCTGGGTCCTCAGACTCAGTCATACTGTATCAGGTTTTCCCAATATTTTTCTTCCTCTGAATGAGTGAATTCCCAACAGTTTCTGCCTAATTTTGGTCACTGTCCAATGCCTCTAAGCAACTCTGTGCATGTGAGTGTGTTTCTACATATATTTTGTACAAAATAGATAATTGTTTTTGACAGGAAAGTTAGTTCAATATAAGCACTACTGTACATCAGAGTTTTGTTGTTGTTGCTTTTTGTATGTATTTTTATTTTAGCGTTAGTTTGTGTGTGGTGTGTGTGTATACTTCAAAATTCATAACCATGGTAATAGTACTACCTAGATAGAGCATCAGGAAAATTCTATACAAATATGTGTTAATCCAGCATTTGCTTGTCTATTCACATTCACAGAATTATCAGAACAACTTATCAGTTTTTCACTGGAATTTATTGCTAAAATCAATAGCCTACATATAACTGATTGTTGATGATAATACGTATAGCAAAGAGGATTCTACCAACAATTGACTTTTCTAACACAAAAGACATGTAGAAACATTAACCTGTTTGGGAATCATGCTAGAAAAGCAGACAATAGTGAATATATTTATATTGAATATCCATTGGATTGAATATCCATTTTTCAGCTGAACAGTGATGTATGTGACCTAATAAATAAAGAAAAAGAAGTCTGTTACACAAAGAAAGGGAAATAGGTATGTGCTTGCCATGTTGGAAATTTAAGCTATCCAATTATGCAGGCAGTTTAAAATGTATATGATCAAGACTTACTACAACTAGAAATAACAATGTGTGTGCTATAGTAAAAATATAAAGGTGAAATAAGATATATAACATAGTGGCTATGATGTTTGGCTAGAAAAAATATATATGTACATTAAGAAAAAGATTCACGAGGAAAACAAATGTGTGAGGCACAAAACATGTATTTACTTGGGGATCCAATCAGTCTTGAATCAACTATTCTTCTGTAGTCTAGCAGCCTCCAAATTCATATTTTTTTAAAAATACCACCTATTTCCCAACTAGATTTGCCTCTAAAGGGAGTTATCAATTTTGTTATATAAACTAAAAGGGATATTAATTGTCATTTCTACAAAATAAATATACTTGAAGTTCATTCTCATTTGGTGCCTAAAGTACATTCTATCAAAAGGCTATTCAAAGTCAGAAGTCAATTTATTATTGGTAAAAAATCAAATTATCATATTATTTCCTAACCATCTATCTAAGAAGAAAATAGTAGAAATATTTTGACAACAACAATCTCAGGAATGGACTGTCCACCCATTCTTACCTTGAAAGTATATTGGTGGAGAAACTCTTTTAATCTCACACCTCTTTCAAGCTTGATACTGGCAAAAGAGTACATACTGTAAAGTCCCCCTGTATTCATGATTTCACTTTCTGTGCTTTCAGTTACCCATTAGTCAACCATAGTCTGAAAGCATATGATCCTTTTTCTGCATATCATCAGAAAGTCAGTAGTAGCCTAATGCTATTTCACAATGCCTATGTCATTCACCTCACTTTATCTCATCACATAGGCATTTTATCATCTCACATCATCACAAAAAGAAAAAGAGTGAATACAGTACAATAAGATATTGGGAGAGACCACTTTCATGTGACTTTTATTACAGTATATTGTCATAATTGTTCTATTTTATTATTAGTCGTTGATCTCTTACTATCCCTAATTTATAAATTAAACTTTATCATAGGTATGTATGTATAGGAAAAAGCATGGAATATATATATATATATATATATATATATATATGGCTCAATACTATCCACAATTTCAGGCATTCACTGGTGGTCTTGGAATACATCCCCCATGCATAAGGGGGGACTACTATAATGAAACCTCAAAATACTCAATCCACACAGACTAGACACATTGGATCCACAGTGGAATTCTACCGATATTTCAAAGTTCCTTTCAGAAAGGCCAATAATCACAAAGCTTTGATTACAGTACTTTGCTTTCACTTCATGTCACTTCAGATTCCAAGTATCAGTGGTGTCATTAACATAAATTTGCATACAAGTAAAGATTACATAAATGTCACTGCAAAGCTAGTAAGTATAGAGCAAACAGAGAAATAGATGAGCTCTGGATTGAAACTCCTTTTAATATCCTTTTAATCAGTAGCAGGTTCTAACCTGGCACATGAATTCCTTTAATAAAAATTTTCAACTAGATGTTTCCTCTACTTGTACATGGAATATACTTGTGTATGTGGAGCACTCCTAAGCACACTCTCAGCATTTAGGGATTCCAAATGTCTTTTTCCCCACCTCCATTTTCTCCATTAACCAATACAGGGAGTGCAATATTGCACTATGATTCTGTGTAGGATATAGTCCTAATTGCACAAATAAGTTATAGATTTACTATAATGTGATTTCTGCCTTGACATATCAGCATATCCAAGACTTTTATTCATTAAACTTACCAACAATGCCAGTGCCTTTTGCTTTCTTACTTCAGATTCTTCCTAAACCTCTTATTCTGGTCTTGATTTCCAATCAGACAAAGACTCCCAAATTCCCACTAGAATTTTTAAAAATGTTTTCTTATATATATGATCCTCAAGATGGTTTCATCATCCATTTTGGATTTTCATTAGTACTATAAAATTTTCAATTATACTTAGGGAAATTATTCAGCTTCCATCCCACACTCCCATGAACTTTCCTTTGTCATTGTCACCAAAAACATCCAATTCAATGGCCTCTTCTGTTCCTCATCTTAATTATCATGTTGACCATATTCAAAAGAGTCCATTGTTCTTCCTTCTAAAAACTTATTTTGGCATCTGAGGGCCTATACCAATAGTTACATTCAATCTCCCTGACTATTCTCTGAGTCCTCTTTGCTGGCTTGCCTTAAGATCTACATTTTAGACGTCCTAGGGCTCAATTCTGTACCTTATTCTATCCATGTTCTCTGCCCATGTAATATCTTCATACCCATGGCTTCTAATAACATACATTTTCTGATGACTCTAAACTTATATCACCAGTTCTGATCACTCTTTTAAGTATCAGAATCCTACATAAATCCTCCTGCTTAGCATATTTTTCTGCTAAAAAATCTACCTGAATATTTCACAGGCAACTCAAAATTAATGTGTTGAGAACTGAACACTTGAGTTTCCCCTGGAACATATTTTTTCCTGAGTCATTTTCAATTAAATTAATGATGTCACTATCTACCCAGCTACTTAGGCCAATAACCTAGGAATAATGCATAATTTCCTGTTCATTCCTTTACTTCTGTACAATACATCAGCAAGCCTGATGGATCAACTTCAAGAAGCAGTTAAATCTCTTCACTTCTTAGTACATCTACCGGTACCATTCTGGCCCAAGCCACTTATTTTTCACATAGACCACAATGATAGTGTCTTTACCAGTATTTCTGCTTTCCCTCGTTTCTCTTATTTTCTACCATCAAGTTTATTTTTATAAATATAAACAGATTATTTAACTGCTTTGCTTAAAAGCCTTCATTGGTTTTCTATTGTATATAGAAATTTCAAATACCTTATGGTGTTTTATATGGTCTGATCCTTTTCTAGCGCTGTCGGTTCATTTCCATCTTCTCTTCTCTGTCCCCGTTCATGACTCTCTGGCCACACTGAACTTCTTTCTTCTAGTCAAACATGTCCAAACTCCTTCCTACCTCAGGACATTTGTAGTGATTGTTCTTCATCTTTGAATGATTTTTCCCCAGATCATCTCATGACTGGCACTTTAGTATTATTTGGGTCCCACCTAAAATATCAGGAGGCTTTCCTCAAGTACTGAATCTAAAGTGATCACAGAGACTCTCATTTCCCAAACTACCAAGACAAAGTATATCATCATACCTTAATTTATTACCTTCAGAAAACTTCCAAGCATCTAAAATTATTGTACTTATTTTATTTTTACTTGTTTTATATTTGCCTTCCTCCTCTGGAAAGTAAACTCTGCAAAATCAATGATTTAGCAGCATCACCACAGTACTTAGAACCATGATCGGCAATCAGCAGGGGTTTAATTAATAGCTGTTCACTAAATGGATGGATGCATTTTATGAATTTAAAAGCCTATAGAAATTAAATTCCTCAAGATAAAGTATCTAATAAAGAGCAGAACAAATAGACTACCTATAGTGCCTACAAGAAAATATTAATCTGGCAAAAATGTGTGATTGGAATGGGGAGGGCTAGAGGCTCAGTTATGAGATAAGGAGTAATTTTGACCAGAAAGAGAAAATTCAAAGATGCCTAGAACCAAGATGAAGCAAAAGGGAAATAAAAGTGGAAATGGATGCAAGAGCCACAGGAGAAGCCTTATAAGAATTGTTAATTTATTGCATACAAAGACAAGAGAGGAATCAGAGCTAACTCTAAGATTTCCAGTCTGAGTGAGAAAACAATTCCTAGCTTTTCTCAGCAAAACACAAAACTTGGAAATGAGAGATGTATATGAGATTTAGTGTGGTGATGTGTTTAAATACCTGGTAGTAATCCAAGTAGAGATAGATGGTCTCTAGTCAACTGAAAACATACTTATGGCATACCAAAGAGAGATTAAGATTGTATGTATATGGGTTTTAGTAATACTATTAAGATATCATGAAATAAAATGAAATTCAGTCACTTAAAGTGCATCATTTATTCATCTTGAAAAGTGTATGCATTCATTTAACCACCACCATAATCAAGATATAGAACAGTTACATCATCTGAAAAATTTCCTTTATACACCTTTGTGTATAAAGTCAGTCTCCTTCCTGATACCCCAACTGATAGCAACCACCAATCAGATTTTTGGTCTAAAATTTTGCCTTTTCCATAAAGTCATATAAATGGAATCAAATGATGCTCCAACATTTTATGTCTGAATTCTTAGATTTTGTATAATTCCCTTGTAATTCATCCATGCTGTTACATGTATTTATTGCTTAGTAGTACTTAATGATGTATCTGCATTATAATTGATTAATGGCCATTTTGATTGCTTCCAGTTTGAAGTTATTATCCACAAATTTTTAAATAAATATTAGCGTATAGGTCTTTGAGTACACATGTTTTTGGGGAAATATGTATGAGTGGGATTGCTGGGATGTATGGAAAGTAAAGATTAATTTTATATGAAACTGTCTAACTCTTCTCTAAAACAACTATGGTATATTTTCCCAGCAATATATGAGAGTTTCTCTACATCCTGTCAGGACTTGATATTGTTGTATTTTTTATTATAGCCGTGCTAGTAGTTTGTACTTGTACTGCATTGCAGTTTTAATTTGCTCTTTCCTAATCACTAATGATGTTGAAAATTTGAACTTATTTGTTTTAGGTATCTCTTCTTTGATGAAGTGGCTGTTCAAATCTTTTACCCATTCTTACTGAGTTGCAAGAGTTATTTAATATACTCTGATTACAAGTGTTTTATAAGACACATGTTTTATAAATATTGTCCCCACTCATGACTCACTTTTTCAGTTTTTAACAGTTTTTCAAACAACAGGAGTTTTTAATTCTAACTAAAACCAGTGTATCAAACTTGTTTTAATGGTTTGTATTTTTGTGTTCTGTATATGAAGTCTATGCCTAATTCAAGGTCACAGAAATTTTCTCCTACATTCTCTTTGAGAATTTTTATAATTTTGCCTCTTATGTTTAGCACTATGATCCCCTTTGACTTAACTTGTATGTGTGGCGTAAGAATAAAGGTGGTCCTTATTGCATAGGGTTATCCAATTGTTCAAATACTATTTGTTAAAAACAGTATTATTTTTCCATTGAAATACTTTGGCATTTTTGTTGACAAATAAGTTAACACCTATATGTGTTTTTAATTTTTATTGTTGTAATGTTTATTTACTTGTTTTTGAGAGAGAGAGAGAGAGAGCACAAACTTGCAAGCAGAGGAGGAGCAGAGAGAGAGAGAGGGAGACAGAGAATGGAAGCAGGCTCCAAGCTGTCAGTGCACAGTCCAATGTGGGACTCAAACCCATGAACTGTGAGATCATGACCTGAGCCAAAGTCAATGCTTACACCGACTGAGCCACCCAGGCACCCCATGTGATTTACTTTTATTTTACTTTTAAGTTTACTTTTTTTATTTTGAGAGAGAGAGAGAGAGAGTGCATACAAGCATGTGTGAGCAAGAGATGGGAGAGAGCGGGAGAGAGAATCCCAAGCAGTCTCCATGTTGTCAGCATAGAGCCCAGTGCGGGGGCAGGGGGTGCTTAATCCCATGAACCACAAGATCATGATCTGAGCCGAGATCAAGAATCAGATGTTCAGCCGACTGAATCTTCCAGGAATCCCGCGTGTGTGTGTGTGTGTGTGTGTGTGTGTGTGTGTTTAAAATTTTTAATGTTTATTTATTTTTGAGAGATAGAGGGAGACAGAGTGCGAGCCTGGGAGGGGCAGAGAGGGAGACAGAATCTGAAGCAAGCTCCAGGCTCTGAGCTGTCAGCACACAGTCCGACATGGGGTCAGAACCCACAAACCATAAGATCGTCACCCCAGCGGAAGTCTGACACTTAACTGAGCCATCCAGGCACCCTTATATGTGCTTTTATATATGGATCTGTTTTCTTGTTTACTGACCAATATGTCTACCTTTATGATAATATTTTATGTTACTATAGATTTAAGGTAAGGATTAAATTCTGATAATTTAAGTCTTCCATTTTTCTTTTCTTCTTTTTTTTTTTCAAGTTTGCTGTGGCAATTTCAGGTCCTTTACACTTGTAAATGAATTTTAGAAGTAGTTTGCCAATCTCTATTTTTAAAAGTCTGTTAATGTTTAGATAGGGATTGAATTGACTCTATAGACCAGTGTGGGAAAAAATGATGTCATAACAATATTGAGTCCTCAGAGACATGAACATCTTTCCATTGTTAGCTCTTCTTGAAATGTTGTCATCAACGCGTTATCATTTTTGTCTTAAACACTTTGCATGTTTTGTCAGCTTTATCCTTGAGCATGTCATATTTTTATATTAAATACTAGTTTTTATATGAATGTATTTACATTTCCAGTTTTTCATTGCATGTGGGTCTAAAATATTCTGATTTATAGTTTCAATATTTGCATCATCTCTTAGTTTGATTCTGTTAATTTCTTTACATATTTACAGTGAGATTTTTCCTATTTCATTGTCTTTTTCTATTGTTATTAATACAACTATTAGTATTATGGGGGTTTTGTAAATCTATTAATAATTAACTGAAGATCATGTCTGAAATAACAGTAGACACTGAAGCAAATAGGAGTTAGAGCTGCAAATTGTGGAGACCTTTCTTTTGTGAGGTTGTTTGCATAGGAAGTTAAATAAGTTTAGATATTTGAATGGAGTTTGTGCTTTGATGTTGCTATAGTGAACCTTAGTGTCCCACAAGCTTCAGATTTCTCCAATGTGGGCTGCATGATCTTATGTTTACTGACTTATGTTTATCACAGTACTGTGGTACTGGAAGCTTTCCCTCCGTATCCCTGCTCTGCTTTTAACAAAATCATGAAATTGGTGCCAAAGAGGAGGGTCTTGTTGCCAAACTCTGTCTTAAAGAACGCAGACTGCTGTGAGATAAAATGCAGAGGGAAAGAGATGAGAAAAGGGGCCTCAGGCTCTTCTCTGTGTGCTTTCTTCACTATACATAAAATCCTATTCCCACCCTCCCCAGAAACCATCCCACAAGATTCTAATAAATGTGTTGTGAAACCTCTCTTTCTTAATCATGTACCTCTCTATTGACATTTAGTTTTCTGTATTTTAATTATGAGAATACACATCCACTTCACCTAACCTATTCTGAAATCCTTGAGAGAAGGCAACATGTCTCATTCATCTTTGTGTAGATATTTTTAGGAATGTAATCAGGAGTCTGGAAAGAAAACTGAAAAAAAAAAAGCAGCAAAACAAAACAGATGAGCAACCAAAATGACTTACCTGATGTCAAACCATACTCAATCAGTTGTGACCAAATCAGCCTCATTTTATTATATCCTTGAGCAACTTTTGATTGTGAGAAAAGTAGAAGAATGTCTGGGAGGCAGATGATGAAAAAAGGAATCTGTAAGTGGGTAGCATCATGAGTTTAAAAAAGTGGACTCTCAAGAGGTAAGGTCTAGTAGTGTCAAAGGTGGTGAGGACAAGGAGAAAATAAGTACAGTTTATATCATATATAAGAAGGAACAAAAATAGGACTGGAGCATGAAAGATTATGGGCACAAATTTAGTTATTTTTATGTGTGAACACAGTCCATGAATTCTGTTCATTCTAGGTGGAAAATGCAAATATGGTTCAAGTTCATGGCAAAATGACTAGACTACTAACTTCTCAGGCATGGAGAAAGTTGTCTCTACTAGGCAGAGTGCAAGGTATTTAGATGTTCAATAAAGATATCGGTTGGTGGGCAAAGAGTCTCCTCCCTTAGGTATTTCTAATCGTCTCATCTGGTCTGTGCCAGTTGAGGGGATAAAAAGGCAGAAAAAAGCAAGACAGGATGTTTCTGCTACAATAGCAATTGACAACACTATTGCTACTGACAAGAGAAGAGTATGGGTAAAACCTGTCAAGTTCTTCAAATTTAGAAAAGGTGTTCAATATAAAGTGAGATACATATTTCACAAAGTGTTTCTGTGTTTCCTTTGAGCAATTCATGGTAAAAAGATTCAAGCTTTTTTAGTATGTGTCTCAAAATTCCAATTCCAATGTGGCTTTTTATATTCCCTAGTGTTTCCATGTTTCCAGACCTTTCATTTTTCTTCCATCTTATCTCAAGGCTGAAAGAAGTTTATCATATTATTAGACGACAGAGCAGAACAAAACAATACATCAAGCCCCAGCACTTAGTACAGCTTTGCAGAGAAAATCAGGTGCATTCTCTTACTGTATGGTTAGAGAAACAGAAGAGGGTGTCCCAGATACCATATTTCAGAAACTAGACAGAGTTGATGTGCCTAGTTAATGTTAAGGGAACAAAAGTATAGCAAACAGATTAGAAAGCAAGAAATTAAAACAAACCCTGAAAGCTTAAATCTTGAAAGAAGAGTTGTATTAAACCAGCCTCAGGAATATGTAGGGGAAAAAGAAATTCTAACATGACATGTGAATTAGACACATAATAACAAATTTTGCTCCATGAATTAAAAGTGGAACTTTGAGTCCAGTTGTTATTATTTTGCATGTAAAATGCTATCACTTCTATTAACATGAAGATATGTTATAATTTAATCCCAACAGCTAACCTATATTGATCATTAAATGGTTCTATTAATTTATAAGATTGGGTCTTTTCTGAAAATAGAGATCTGAGCTACCCATAACCACACATAATATATTTACATTAGTAATCTAAATCTCTTCAATTATAAACTAATGTAGTGAAAACTATTTTTGTTATCACTCGTGTTAAATTTCAAGAAAAACGAGGATCGGTATTATTAAATCTTTGGGAATGGGTATTGGGCTTGTTTCATCTTCAAGTTTGGAAATAAATGCATTTTAGCTATGATATATGAAACCCATTTGCCACATTGAGCTTAAAATGTGTGAGAAAGATTGTCCTGTGGTATTTATAGTAATAAAACACAGCTGATGTGATCATCATTACATGTTCTAGACGATTATTGCATGCCTCAAGTGGGCAATAGGAGGCACAGAAGACGTAAACCCCATGAGAAATGCAGTAATTTTCCCCACATGCAGGACCTGAAGCACCACTCGATTACAAAATGCAATGTACCAATGACAGAAGCAGCCACAGTCATGAGCCAACGCTCTGCAAACTAGCAAGCTGCCCCAGTTAAGTGTCTGCTAAATGATGAGCTAGCCTTCCAGCAACCCAACGTCCTCAGTTTTTACCTTGAAATTTATATTTTGGTCAGGTGATAAATTCATACCTCTTAAGCTTTTCATAAAAATTTTTAAAGCATCACCATAATTAAAAAAAAAGCCATTTTATTTATGTACACTTTTTTTAGAGAGCATGTGCGCAAGCAGGAGAAAGTGGCAGAGAGAGAGAGAGAGAGACAGAGAGATTGAGAGAGGGAGAGAGAGAGAGAGAGAGAGAGAGAGAATCCACACTGAGCATGGAGTCCAACTTGGGGCTGGAGCCCATGACCCTGGGATCATGACCTGAGCTGAATGCAAGAGTCAGACCCTCCACCAACTGAACCATCCAGGCACCCCCATTATAGTTCTTCAAAGCATCTTTCTTTTTCCTTTTTTGCTTTAGCTTAAATTTTTTTCTTGCATATGCTATTATGAGGCAATTTAAAGGTGAATACAATGAGAAATCTCCTTTAGACCCAATTAAGTTTTTGTAGGTCGACTATGTTAAACTTTGGAAAGTTACTTTCCTGGAGCTTACAATCTAGCAAGGAAACCAAAATGAATCTTGAATTTAACAATAAAATAAAATTCAGATTTGCTATTAAAATTTTGTGAATTAATAACATGATAGAATTTTAAGTATTTATTAAGAGATAATATGGTATGTTACTTTGGGGCACAGGCATTGTCAGGAGGAAAATAAGTGGTTATTATTCTACGGGGTGTTTTGGTTTAATGAATAGAGATCAGTATATTATATTTAGATCACTTTTTTTAAATTTAAAAATGAACGCTCTGAGATATTCAAAGCATTTTAAAAGTTTATTATTTTTATATAACTGGTATTAAATATTTAGTAAGCTGAAGCTTATTTGAGAAATTGTGTTTTGCATTTTTAATCTACATAGCCATTCTTCTCTTGCTTGAATCTGTGCATTTTCAGATAAGATAAAGGAAAGAAGCCAACATGCAGAAGTGAGGAAAAATTTGGCATTTTTCTCAGTTTGACTGATGTGAAGAATTCCTGAAAGGGAGAAGGGGAAGCCGTGATGGGTGGGCTACCTAGAAGCATCATCACAATTATAAAGATGTAAAGCATGGAAATTGAGAATAAAGAAGGAGTCTGTAGTGTCTGGAGAATTAGAAGTACTTTGTGTAATTCTTTAAATAAAAGGGTTTTCCCCCCAGGGATCCAAAGTTTCGTCCCAGTTTGTTTGACACAAAGCTTACAGAGTCAAGCCAAACTGTTCACGACAAGAAGAAAAGCTTTGTGATTACTGAAAGAAGCCAAAGTCCTTTAAAATCCTTTCAGTGTGTGGAATACATTTCAGGGCTGTTTCTCCTGGAGCCAGCCAGCTTATGTATGCTAAAATTGTCCAGTCTTATTTTCCACACCAAATGCATTAGAAATCCTTGACCACACTGTACACAGTATTAAAGTGGAATAGGACTCTCAAAGTGGCCTTATATTTTGTTCATATTGTCCTTGAAGTTTAAATGACAAAAGTAAACGGAAAGTTCAAATCAATTTTTCATACGAGAATTTTCCAAGGCACAAAATTTTATTGTTCTGTGGTGTGGGTCCATATGTTTAGACTAGAGCTTTTAATGGGTCAGCCAGAAGACAAAAGAATAGACAGTCATATTTTACTTTCTTTCTCAACTTTAAATTGTTTATTCCTGTGTTGCCTCCAGTTAACTACACTTACTATAGGAAATAAATCATACTTATTGTTCACCTCACATTCTTGCTGAATTTCACATAGAAGTTTCAGTTTCTACGGAAATACAATGTTACTAAACTCAGGATTCCCTTCATAGTTAAATCAGACTTCATCACATAATCAAGGCTGAAGACGTAGCCTCCATGTTTCATTTAACCCTGTCATATATTTAATTATCACATCCTTTAAAACTGGAAGAAGAGACATGTCCCAAAAGAATGTGTTATTATCTCAAACACTGAAATTAAAACCATTAAATTAGTTTCATATTATTCATTCCTCCCCAAATTTTCACAGTAAAAATACCTCCTGTGGCAAATTTGAACTTTTCCTAAGATGTAGAAATCAGAACCACATTGCTGAACTTCTTCATGCCTGAGGTCATTATGGGGAAAACCAATCTCTTTCATCAAGCTTCAAAGTGGGATTTCCAACCCTTTCAGAAAGTGCCATTTATACAAACTGAAAGAGTAACTTTTAGTAGAGACTTTTGTGGAAGATACCATTGTAGAGTACAGTCATTGCCATGGGAAAATCTTCTATCACTTTAACCAGTTAGTAAAATAAAAGACTTTTACAAAGTAAAAAGTTATGGTTCATCTCCTCTAGTAAAATACTGCATACCAATTTCTGGTTCCAGGGAAAGAAGCTGAATTTGAGAAGTCCCTTCCCCTTATAACTAAAGTGGACTAACATTAGAAAGACTTCAAATAATATATACTACCTTGAAGAGAGATAAGAGGTTGGGCAAAGGGTACCATCATGCAACATGGATTATAAACCCATTTGAAGGCTCTTTCAAATATAGTGTGTGTATATATATATATATATATATATATATATATATACACACACACATATAGATAGATAGATAGATAGATAGATATCTTGGAGTAATTGGCTACAGCTCTCCCCAAGGATTGTTTTGCATGAACCAGATGGTCTGATAGCCACTCTATGGATTTTGAAGAGATAGATTTGAAATGCTAAAACAGTGTTTAGGATTTTTGCATCTATGTTCATGAGGCACACTGGTCTGTAGTTTTCTTTTCTTGTAATGTCTTTGTCTGATTTTAGTATCATGGTAACATTAGCCTCATAAAATAAGTTAGGAAGTATTCACTCTCTTTTCTGTTTGCTGGAGGAGATTGTACATAACATGTTATTTTATTTGTTTGTTTGCTTTGGTAGAATTCAACTGTGAAGCCATCAGGGACTAGAGTTTTCTCTGTGGGAAAGTTTTTAACTATGAATTTCATTTCTTTATAGGTAATAGGCTGTCCAGGTTATATATTTCTTCTTAAAAAAGATTGGGTCTTTAGGGTATTTTCTGACATAAAGTTGTTTATAATCATCCTTCAATATCCTTTTAATATCTGTAGAATCTACATTGTGTCATCTCTAACCTTCCTGCTATAGTTTGTTTTATCCTTGATCAGTCTGGCAAGAGGTTTACCAATTTTATTTATCTTCTCAAAGAACCAACATTTATATTCATGGATTTTGTGATTATTTTTCTCTTTTCTCTTTTACTTTTATTTCTGCTCTTAATTTTTTACTTTTTAATTTGTTCCTTTTTTTTCTTTCCTTTGCTTACTTTGGGTTAATTTGTTCTTATTTTCCTAGTTTATGGAAACCAGAAAATTGATTTTAGACTTTTCTTCTTTCTTAATATAGGATATAGGTGCTATCAATTTCTCTCTAAATACCAATTTAGTTATTTCCATCACACAAATTTTGATGACTCAATTTCATATTTATTCAAAATATTTCCAAGTTTTCCCTTTGATTGTTTTACTTGTTACCTGGTAATATAGAAGAGTTAAGTTTCCAAAAATTTTGAGATTTTTTCTGATATCTTTTGGTTATGTGTTTCTAGCTATTGATTACTGAATTTTAGTAGAGTGTAGACATCAAACCACATTGCTGAAACTTCATTTGTGAGTCACTATGGAGAAAGGGACTTATTATGAAATTTCTAAACATTTTGGGATTTTCCAGATGTCTTTGGCTATTGATTTCACAATTACATGGTAGTCAGAAAATATAACTTGTGATACTTGAATTATTTTAAATTTATTAAGATTGATTTTATGGTCTACAATATACTTTGTCTTGGCAAATGTTCTATGTGTACTAGAAAAGAATGTCTATTTTCTTATTTTTAGATGTAGTGTTCTATAAATATAAATTAGGTAATTTGGGATGATAGTTTATCTTCTATATTTTACTGACTTACTATGTACTTGTCCTGTCAATTATTGAGATAGGCATATTAAAATAAATAACTATAATGGTGTTGTCTATTTCTTTGTTTTGTTGATTTTTGTTTCATTAATTTTGAAATTATCTTATTAGGTACATACACGTTTAAAGTTATTGTGCTCTTTTAATAGCTTGCTGGAAATTTCTTTTGCCAGTTACTATTATAGTCACTTCTGCTTTCTTTTAATGTGTGTTTGCATGGTTTATGCTTTTCCATCCTCTTACATTTGACCTATTTATATTTTATATTTAAAGTAGATTTCTTATAGGCAGCATATACTTGGGTTTTACTTTTTAACTAATAACACAATCACTGTATTAATTTGGGTATTTTAAACACTCATATTGAACACAATTATTGATACAGTTTGGTTATACTTACGATATCATCATTTATTTTCTTAATTTTCTAAATTTTCCCTTTAGTTGTTTGTCCCCTTTACATCATATTCTGCATTCTTTTGGATTGAGTGTTTTTATGGTCCCATTTTATTATTTTTTTTATTAGATTGCTCTTTGCTTTTGCTTTCTTCCAGGGTGCTTTAGAATCTAGAGTATAGATTCAAGTATAATATTTATATCATAATGAATAAAAAATTAAATATGTGACTTAAAAAGTTTAGAAAAATAATTACAGGGGCGCCTGGGTGGCGCAGTCGGTTAGGCGTCCGACTTCAGCCGGGTCACCATCTCGCGGTCCGTCAGTTCGAGCCCTGCGTCAGGCTCTGGGCTGATGGCTCCGAGCTTGGAGGCTGTTTCTGATTCTGTGTCTCCCTCTCTTTCTGCCCCTCCCCCGTTCATGCTCTGTCTCTCTCTGTCCCAAAAATAAATAAAAAACGTTGAAAAAAATTTAAAAAAAAAGAAAAATAATTACAAAATAATGGAATAAAAGTTCAAAGAAAGAAAATACTGAATTGGAAAATAGTAACATTGGCAAATAAAGTTTAAAGCTTTGCTCTTTGAAAAAATAAATAAACCACGAACTAGCTTTATTAAGAGAAAAGAGAGAGTAAATAAATACAAACAAAGAAAAAGAAAAAATTATTAGATGAAGAGAGAAGCTATTTTCTCAACTCTGCCAACACTCTTGAAAGCTTGGATAAAATGGATGACATTCTATTAATTTTTAGATAACCAAAATTTACTCAAGAGACAAGAGAAAACTGAAATAGATCAGTTTTCATAGAAAATAATGATGAGAAAAGACTAATTTCCAAAGAAGAAATACTCTAACGCTTTCAAAAAACTTCAACATGGTTTCACAAAGAAAATCTTCCAAACTTCTGCGAGGTTCTATTTGTTTAAACCATTTAAGGATATAATATTTTTTTATTTCTTCTATTAATCCAGGATAAAATGGCAAAGCTTGACAAAATAATCCAATTTTATCATGAACAGCATTGCAAAGATCCAAAACAAAGTCTTAGCTAATAGAATCTAGCAGCATCTAAAACAGCTGATATACCATAAGCAAGTATAGTTCATTACAGAAACCCAAAGATTGTTTGTAAGAGCAAATTATTAATATAATCTCTAGGGTCACTAAGGAAAACTATAGATATGCCTATAGGCGGTGAAAGGTATTTTAAAAAAATCTATTCCTTTTAAATACATCCAATAAAATCAAATAGATGCATACTACCTAACCTCAGGAACATATATTTATATGATCTTTGACTTAGCTTCTAACCATTTAGAGTTTTATCTATCTAAGCACATTGTTCTGATGAATGCCAACATCTGAGATAAGGCATGGTTTCAGATTTTGGAACGTAAAATATTTCTTTGTTTTTTTAAGACTGATCCAATTTTAATTCACTCTACTTTATCGCTTAAAGAAGTAAGATGAACATGATAATATAAAACACAATAATATTAAAGACAAAAATATACAAAATTGATATTCCTAAAAAATGTAAGTTTCCAAATGTATAAAGAAAGAAATACCTCCCGTAAGAGATAAATTTACACATCAAAATGCTATACCATGTAGAGAAAAAATTGATTCTATCAAAATCATAACCTCTTATACAGTGTGTCTTTACAAATTTAATGAACTATAAGAGTAAATAAAGAGTCTGTGGGCATCCAAGTAAAAAATATAAATCATCTAGGAGGCAAATTAATTTGACTGGAATAGGACACATTTTATAGCAATCTTCAGTACTTATGAAACAGTGTTCAGAACAAAATAACAGACCCAAAATGGAGTCACTTATGCTAAACTCCACATCACCAACTAAGATCTAATTACAGTTTTCAAAATGAAAGTCTTTCATTTTGTACAGCTTCTCAGAGCTCCTTTCTATCTGCTAGATGGTGATGATGTCTGATTCATGAATTACTGAATAAAACCAATAAAATTTTTTAAATTTACTCATTTCCATTTTGTTTTTTCACTCAGTGAAGCGATATCTATAAATTGCGAGAAAAATAAAATGAAACTCAAGAATAGTCAAATTTTCCTTTCTCTATAGAATAAACAAACAGGATCATTTCTCTTTGAGCCTTTCCTGAGTAATATTTTACTACAAAAATACTTTGCTGTGTAAACTATGTGGCTATGTGTATTAGATCCCTTTATACACAGCATTTAGGCTAACCACCTATGGAAAGCATGGTTTCAAAATAGAATGTGATTTTTATAAATGTGAAAATAATGTTTAAAAAAAGCAAGGAAAGAGAGAGTAAAAATTTGAAGAAGTCATAAGTGTGGTTATTTTCTCATGTTCCAAAACACACACTCAATAATGTTACTGAAAGTTTACATGCTCCAGCTTATGGAATGTTTCTTTTTAAACTTTAAATAATTTAAGAAATGATTATTGGTTTGTTGTAAAGCCATCTCTTTGTCAGTTGTCTAATTCATATTAATATCTAGTGTTTCTGTTGAAATCAATTAATTTACAGTGCAATATTTTATTAACATAAAATTTGTAGCATGACCTCATTCTTGTAATATTATCAGTCATCTCTTGGTCTTAAATATGTGTTCTTCCATCTGGTAATACTAGGAATCATGTAACCCAAGTGGTTATGTCTGGCCAGTGGCTTTGGGTGGTACTGTTTATTTCCTCTTCTTATTCTAGGGCATTTGAAGTTTTATATTCAACATATATAACATTTTTTGAAACTTAATTGTATTATTTTTAAAATAGAAAGACGTTTGTCCAAATAAAGAAAAATACCTGGTTATGTAAGATCAACCACGGAGCTTTGATAGAATTGCATAGCAGGTGTAGATTTACTCACCCAGAGTAATATCGCCAAAGTTCAGACCATAAGGAACATGGGACAAAAATTAATATCTGTTTCTCAAAGTATAAACATATAGGATGGACACAAGTGTGGTAATATATATGGTAATAATGGTAGTTTATATCCAAATAATATATTTTTAGTCACTAAAACCAGAACTGCAATCACTGATTAAAAAAAATATATATTGACATGAAAGGTGTAGTTTAGTATCTATATTTTATATAAAACTTACAGCATTAAAAGTCCAACAAAACACTAATAAATGTACAATGCAAACAAACATTTATCATTTCTGCCAATATTAATAACAGCAATGCAAAATCCCTTTTATTTTTCCAAAAAGGGAATAGGGTGTGGATTCGTATAAATTTGTGACTATTACAGATAATACCTAATTACATGAAAGATATTGGCAAATTTATAAACTATAAAGCTGTATAGTATGCTTATTAAAAGGACAATTCATTAATTAAACAGGACTGCGTCTCTTAATTATAAAAATCATTATATAAAACTGACTGAGGGGTGCCTGGGTGGCTCAGTCAGTTAAGCCTCCGACTTCAGCTCAGGTCATAATTTCAAGGTCCATGAGTTCAAGCCCTGAGTTGGGCTCTGTGTTGACAGCTCAGAGCCTGGAACCTGCTTCAGATTCCCTCTCTCTGCCCCTCCCCCACTTGCACCTCTGTCTATCCTCTATTTCTCTGTCTCTCCCTCTCTCCAAAGCAAATAAACATTAAAAAAGATTTTTTAAAAAAATGACTGAAACTGACCCTCATTATAAAAAATCACATTACATACCCAAATAGTTGTAGAGACTTGAGACCCTTAATATTATCTGAGAGGCACTAATTACTTTAATGAAGGGAGAGGATTTGAATTTAAATGATTATCATTGAGAAGAAAACTCTAAAACCCTTAGTTAACCAATTCACTTGTCACTGATAACATTGACCCCTGTTTTAGTCCATATATATATATATATATATATATATATATATATATATATATATTTACATATATTTTACAAAGAGCACCTGGGGGTTCAGGTGGTTAAGCATATGACCCTTGATTTTGGCTTAGGTCATGATCCCAGGGTTGGGGGATGGAACCCCACATCAGGCTCTGTGCTGAGCATAGAACCTGCTTGAGATTCTCTCTCTCTCTCTCTCTCTCTCTCTCACACTCTCTCTCTCCTTCTGTCCCTCTTCCCTGCTCACACTCTTTCTCTCTCTCTAAAATAATAAATAAATCAATTAATTAATTAATAACAAGAGTATTAGTTCAAGTGGGTCTTAGTTACTTGAGTATGGATTCTGTTGTTTTGATTAAAAAAACTTACTTTTAGCAACTGAAGATCATTAAACACTCAAGTTCTGTGCTGTAAGTCTTCAGTTTGAATTAATAGGTCAATAGACTCAGCTCTTCTGCTTATTAAAGTAATTAAAATAGACATATCACAATAGCCTTGGTTGTGTGGTATCCTCCTAGTTTTCTAGAACTAATGAATCAAAAAAAAAAGAGGGACTTCTCAACAATTTAATGGACTGAGAGCATTGCCTTGAGAAGATTTGTACTTAAATGCTGCAGGTTCGTCCACTTTGATTCTTGCTTTATGTATTTCTGGAGTTCATGCTTTCTCTGCTTTAAATAGAATATTTTTGCAATTATCATTTATAAGATGAGCAATACCCCCCATGAGCAGTGATGTTTAAATCAATCTTTATCTTTTCTCCTTTCATTTGGCTTCACAAATTTTTAAGTTTTTAGTCAATAGTCTGTGCCATTTTCCTTTCTCTGTCACAGAGGTGACATTTTCTTTGATCACCATTTTCATAAATGGAGAATACTTTCTTTATACTTCTTAGTATATACTGGGTGCTTTATCTCCTTTATATACTTCAGCAACCCAAATTATTTTCCTACATAGCTGAGTTGTTGTTGGTTGTTATTTTTTTATCCACTGTGGAAAATGTTTCTTACATACATTCTTTAAAAATCATCTTAGAAATCCCACTGTCAAGAAAAAAAAAAAGTAATTTGTGGCAACATTTTTTGTGATGGTGAAAAGCGTTAATCTCCACTTCATCCGCTAAATGATCACAGTTTACATGTGGTTTAATGGGACTACCTATGCATGACGGATATTGTTAAATTATGTAAATCTCATAATAAGTTTATCTGGTAATATGATCAGAATAACAGACAATGCTTTGCTTGAAACCCCATGACAAATACCACAAAATATTGAAAGGAACACAACTTTAAGGTTTGTTTGTTTTTGGGTTTTTTTTTTTTTTGGTAAGAAAATTAAAAGGAACATTTTACATAATACATACATGCATAGCTCTTATATTGAGCTTTATTCTTCTTTTTGATCTAAAGGAGCTGTTGGCCGCCTATTCTGAAGGACTTGAAAGCTAAGAACATTTTCATCTCAACTTCCTAATACATAGGAAGTAGGGACAAAGGACTGGCCTGGAAACTGAATAGCCCACACTCTAATTTTACAGTTCTGTGAGAATAGAAAACCCATGCTCCTTGCATAATGAGCATTTGAAAGGTTAAAGTTTTTTTTTTTTTTTATAATTTTTTTTTCAACGTTTATTTATTTTTGGGACAGAGAGAGACAGAGCATGAACGGGGGAGGGGCAGAGAGAGAGGGAGACACAGAATCGGAAACAGGTTCCAGGCTCTGAGCCATCAGCCCAGAGCCTGACGCGGGGCTCGAACTCACGGACCGCGAGATCATGACCTGGCTGAAGTCGGACGCTTAACCGACTGCGCCACCCAGGCGCCCCTGAAAGGTTAAAGTTTAAAGTCAACTCAGTTCTACTGTCTAGGTTAGACACTAGTGGGCAGGTAAGGTAGCTACTGAAATGATGTTATTTAAAGGATCCTGAAAGATAACCATGCCATCACCACCACAACCCCCAACCCCAGGAAAATATATTTCCTCACCATCCTACCACAAAGCCTGTAATGTCAAGTATTATCTTGGAATTGGCAAATGTTACCTTTAATGGCAAAATGGACTTTGCAGATGTAATTAAATTAATGATCTTGAGATGGGGAGATTGTCCTAATCATCCAGGTGGGCCCTAAGTGTAAGCATGTGTCCTTATAAAAGGGAGGTGGAGGGAGATAGGGCTACAGGCAGAAAAAGATGCAATATGATGATAGAAGCAAGAGGCTGCCTTGCTAGCTTTGAAGATGGAGGAAGGTGCCAGGAGCCAAAGAAAACAAGGAATGTGCCTCTAGAAGATGAAGGCCAGGAAAGTGATTCTTCAGGATCCATTGGAGGGAGCTCAGCCCTGATTTTGCACTTCTGATCTCCAGAGCTGTAAGACTATAAGATAATAATGTGTGTGTGTGTGTGTGTGTGTGTGTGTGTGTGTGTGTGTGTGTGTGTTTAAGCCATCAAGTTGAGTAATTTGTTATAGAAATGATAGGAGCTTGATATAATTAGTAATCATATGGATAACTTAGACCCTTGAATCCTATCTATATACATGCATTCTAATTAGGAATGGCATTAAGAAGCATAGAGCAGGAATGTAGATTTTATTCTGGTATGATTGTATTCTGGAGTCAAAAAGAAGAATGCACAAAGGAGACTAAGGGCTTGGGCAGAGCAAAATTGAGAATAGCAAAATTTTTATCCCACCTCTTAGTATTGTATATCCTACTTAATTCTGTCCTAACGTATATTACCACACTTAGTCATACAATCTCAATAAAGTAAGCAACATCCAAATTGACAGAGGCTGGAGTTTCAGTGTCTCATCTCTTCCAGAGCATACACAGAGAGAACAGTTTCCTATGATAGGAATGCAGAAGAGAAATGCTATAACACTCTTCCTTTTCAAAGCAGTGGGGAAATGACCTACCCACTTGGATATTCAGGAATTTTTCCTTTTCTTTTCATTTGTGTCAGAAACAAATACCTCCTACTGAATCCATAGGGCTTGTCCCCTATTTGTGCACTGTATTCAGAACAACCTACTGCTTATGGAGGTTACCAAAAGAAATGAAAGAACACTAGCTTAGTCAGAGCTAATGATCTAGTTATAAAAGTAATTGTGTCCTATGATAATCTACATCTATAGTCTGTTACTATTCATATAGGCTTGAAGGTCTAAGATATATATGCACTTATGTATTTTAAACCTTCTTTCAAACCAACATATCAGAAATATAATTTAAAGCAGTGTTTACGAAGGGAAGATGTTGAAGGGAAGTAATTGAATGCAATTAATCAGGAAAGCTTCCTGGAAGAGGTCAATTTTATGATGGGTTTTAACTGAAAGAGAGTCACGGATTGGCATAGAGGAACACAGAAGCTTCTATAACTGCAGAATCCAGAGCCAAGAGGAAAAGCAGTCCTGTCACAAAAAGCTAGGGATCTTCCCACAAACCAACATGAAGCAATAATGTAAGTGACACTTCTAGGGTTTAAGCTGGATGTAGCAAGTAGAATCTGAGTACATTTTAAGCCCTATTATGGCACTTTGTTTAATGGCAAGTGTGAAACACCTCTGCTAAATCATTCCTGGCATAATCAATGTAGTCACTGCCGTGTCTAACTGCATTTTCATAGGTTTGCTGTGCTTAGCACATTTCCAGAGTTATTCCTTCCTCTCCTTCACCAGCTCTCTACTAAAATGCTCTGGTAATCATCCTTTACTGAACTTGAAGGCTGTGTCCTCTTCAGAATGTTCATCTATGCCAATGGCCTTCTGAGTTTAATGGCATGTAATTACTGTTCCCTCCTTAAACTGTGTAACTTCCGGAACTGTAAAAGTAAGCAATATTCTGCCAAAATTCCTTCCCTGTAGGAGAAACACAAAAGTGAAGCAAGGTTATTGGTAGCCATGCCAAACAGAAAGAGACTGACAAAGCCGATTCATCCTCTTGTCTGCAAGATCAAATTAAAGGCACAAGCCAAGGCTTTCCTTGAGCCTTGACCTGACTGGGTCAATGTGAAATAACCTTACACCTCATCTGTGTCAGTTAAAACAGGGTCATTTTGAGAGGGAGCCAAATTTGGGCTATTTATTTCTGTTAATAAAATCAATTATTATGATAGTTCATCAGGGTTGCCAGTGAGTGAAATTTCTAAAGATGCTGGGTCTATAAGAATTCAATAACGAGCAGTCCTGTGGATTAGCATCAGCACACTAATATTAAAACATTCTTGACTCATCACATATAAATATATCCAAGTGTAAATATCAGTCAATCAGTCAATACATATAATATGTCAAACTTCCACACAATGTTTGTAACATTTTGGTAGCTTCTCTACCAACAAATAAAATATTTGCAAAAACGTTGACAAATACAATTAGTGGTCTCTTTGCTAGATGCTGACCGTCAATAAAAAATGAAAATGCTAACGACTATCCCCACAGCCAATAAAACATTTTAAAGTGAATAAAATATCTATACAACAGTAACATTCTATTCTAAACATTTTCATTTCCATATTAATTCAGATACTAAAATATGCAAACAAAGAGAATACAACTGTTAATGAAAATAACTCAAGCCCACCTTCAGGCTATCTCACACATTTTGATGTTTGTGTCCGACATAAAGATGACATTAACAAGTATACATCAAGCATAACCTTCACAATGGAGTAGGGATGAAAACCTCCAAGGTAAGAATCTTTCACTTGTGACTGTATCTCAAGTTGTCTTCCTTCCACCAGTCAAACGGTACATATTTAAGACCTGGATTTCTCCTGGATTAACACAGTTTTTTGTTTGTTTAGCAGTCATTGAAGTAGACCACTCAGATATCCCTTTAAGAAAACCTGCCTGGGAAGCACCCATGATTGAGAGCCCCCAAATGCTCGACTTTGTACCTACCAATACGCATGCCAGGTCATTCCCAGTCAGCTGTTCCCAGTCAGTGACAGAGCTTATCAGGAGTGGAGGAAAGCAGTAGAATTCTCACCCACCTGAGCAATCCTACATGGTAGGGGATTCCTCTGACCTGCAGTTCTAGCTAGTGGGCTTGTTACCAGCCTGGCTGAAACTCTCAGGACAACACTGCGTTCTGGGGCTCTTCTTTTTCAATCCTTCCTTTACTAACTTACAATTGAGATGTGAAGGTTCTCACTGCCTTCTCCTGCTCCTGCTTCTTTCCTCAACAGTCATTTACCCAGCATCTCCTGCACTTCTTGTTCAGTCTTGGCATCTGATTCCAGGAGAGCCAAAACTGAAACAGGTGGTTATAGGGTTAGGGTGAGAGACGGAGTGACCCCACTCACAATCACCCCCAGTGACCCCTTGGGGGACTTTGGGCAATACTCTGAGCTTTGCAGGGTTAGAAGTCTTGGGCCTCAAGGGGAGTACACTCTTGCCAGGTGTCCTCTCTAGCAAGATTTTCATTGCATTACAGGCTACAACCACTGTCAGGGCACGTTGGACTCCTTACATTTAGGGACCAGTAGGCAAGAAATAGTTACCATGTTGGCAGGGTAAATTGGACAGCAAAAGAAGACAGTGCTGCTTTTATATACTAGAGTAAAGGAAAAATACATGTGAAACCTGGGCAATCCACATGGGTGCTTGTAGATACTTCTTTGTCTAGTCGTCGCTGGGAATAGATGCATAAAGCAACCTGGTACTGAGAAATGTCTGATTACCAAAGCCTCAGACTCCTTAGGAGTAAAGATTTGGGTCATATCTCCAGATAAACTATCAAGGCCTGCTCAGTTAACAGACAAGGGTCAAGGGAAGTCACAATCCGGAAGGTGGCGAATCATATCACTAACTACAGCCCCCTTCTAAGTTCTCTGCAGGAATAATGGCCCACAAGAACCATGGAATAAGTGCCCCCATCTGTGTGGAGAAGTGGATCTCTGGCAGCCAAAGGGAATTTTGCAGGTGCTCTGCTCAAATCTCTATTCAAGGACCTGCTGTGGGAGCCGAGATGGTGGCGAGACTTCAGCTGCCACAGTTTTGAATGCACAACAACGTTCATGCCCATCCACACTTTGCCTGGGAGGTCCCAGCCAATGACAGATCCTTGCAGAATGTACTAGAACCTGGACATGCCTGCCTGCACGGACTATTGGGCAACTTTCATTCAGGCACTCCTGATTAGCTTGGACAAAACTTTCTCAGAACCGTCCTTCATGATGAAACTTTTTCAACCTAATCCTTTCTTACTTCCCTCCTTTCAAAGATGTCAGACCTGCATTCAGGTCTGGAGGACTTTCTGCCTACTTTATGTACATGAGAATTTTCCCAATAAATCTCTCATACATCTAGTCCAGTCTTGGCATTTCCTTCTCAGAATGACATAAATGACACAATTTCTCAATCAAAAAGGTGTCGTACCTTAACTGATTCAACATAGCATGTGTTACCTCCTCCTCAAGCTCTTTTAATCAAAAGCAGTCCCAATTATATTGCCTTCCAATGTCCTCACATATTTTTTAAAGTGAATACTCTTTTTTCAAAAATTTGTTTCAATGTAACTAGTCTTCTCTCTGACCCTAAGTGGAAATGAATAAGAGTCCTCCCTACTTCCATTAATGTTCTCCTTTGTTTTCCACAAACATAAATCTTACTCTTTTCCATGAAATATTTACTTATAAGTCCAAGACAAAATTGTTTCTTTTCTAGATTTTTATGCTACCTAAATGTTTATTAGTGGCATTTTTCTGATCGACAGAAGTACTTGTTTATGTAGCCCTAGTTTTTCTCTAGTCAATTCTATAATTTCCTTTTGTTTAAGAAAAGATTTTAATTAGATAGCCGTAGCCCCTTTTAAGATCAAATGAGCATTAAACTTATCTTTTAGAACCTGTAATATTAAAGCATCTAAAAATAGTTTTGTTGTAAGAAGTGAAGTTAGGAACCTTAAAAAAGAATATTTCCAAAAAGTTAATGAATCATCTCATAATTATATAATATTATAAATATTCCTTTTTCTCCCTTATCTGAAATAGGACTATCATATCATAAATACTTACAATATATATAATTAATCTCTTTCCTGACTTTCTATTGTTGCCATGAATTTTCTTTTCCCACACCACACTCTCACACTCTCTTCATTCTAGAAATCTATACTTTCGTTTACTGTCTAGCACAGAATTACTCATCTCCTCTCACTTCATTATTCTCCAATGATTTCCTTTGCTAACCTTTCTTACTCATGCTTCTAGATGACTATTTGGTTCATGTTGTTCAGTAACTCCCAAATTCCTACTGGTATTTTGATTCGAATTTTGTTGCTTGGCTATGTATTTTGGAGAAAAATGAGTAATTTTCCATTTCTCAGTGTTAATATCCAGGATATGGTATCTCTTCATTTATTCAATTATTTTATATCATTCAGAAAAATGTTGAATTTTTCTTATAAATGTCCTATATGTATCTTGTCCAATTTTCTACTGTATTTTTATGTTTTTGTACTTATTAAGAATGGTATACTTTTCCATTATATTTCTTAAATGATTATTGTGATTGTGCTGGAATTATATTTAATTTCCCTCCATCTATTTTTCATAGTTTTCCTCCTCGTGCACTCTTTGTCATATTTTCATTCCAAAATAATGATAACTTTGTAGAAGGAATGATGAAATTTCCACCTTTTCTCTATGCTGTTGGACAACTTTAACAGCATAAAAATTATGTAAGACTTGAGCATTTTCAATAAATTAATTCATAAAATTAAATTAAAATGCTGTATTTTAAAATTAGTTATTTGGAAGATTTTTCAATATTTACTATGATCTTCTATATCAAGTTTTATATTAAAATTTTAAAATCATTTTATATCATCACAAAAGACTGGGTTATCAAACAGATGTTCATGAAATACACATTATAAGCCACACTGGGCTTTACTAATAATTAGCAAAAGAGAAAAGAGAAAAACAGTAGCCATCAGTGTACCAGCCAGCAAGCCTCCCCAAAGTCCCCTTTTCCACACTAAAACACATTTTGGCTTCAGAGTGACAGATGATCCCTAACTATGTGTGTGGTACAAGTTACCCTAGGGAATACTAGGTACTACTTGGTATTATGGCATATTAATTTTCGTAAATCACTAGGGGCGTAGCTAAGGAACCTATTTGAGCAACATCCATTCTGATGTGCAAGTGTGCCTCATAAATTATAAATCCATCAGCGTGCCTAAAGTTAAGTCTGGTCCGAGGGGAATGGGTATTTCCAATGTGGTAGAGATCAAGATAATGTTCAATTAACAGAAAATATAACATTTAATGATTATCAAATTTCCTCTACATTATTGGCTATGTCATCTCCTATATGCTTACCTTTCTTTGTATGTATTTTTCCTTATTTTCTGCTTAGATTATAGATCTTGCTTAATTTCTTACTTTTGTTTCAAGAACCAGAACGTTTCATATAGCAATTCTATTATGTCATTATTTCTATATGGATACAATTAATAACCAATGTTTACTCAGTGACTGTTAAATGACATGGAATTCATAAGTTTCTATAAATATATTAATGACCAAGATAGATTTTTTTTTAATTTGCTAAAAATTGTTTTGTAGCCCAGAATATGATCTATTTTGGTGACATTCCTATGCATACTTGAAAATAATGTGTATTCTGTTGCTCTGTAGTGAAGTGTTCTATAAATTTCAGTTGCATCAATTTGGTTGTAGTGTTGTTCAAATCATTTACAGCCTACCCAGCTTTCTTTTTACTTATTCTAAAACTTGGAGAAGGACATTGAAAGCTTCAATTAAAATTGTGAATTTTCTTATTTTATTTTTAATTCTCACATATTTTGCCTCATGAATTCAGAATATTTTCTGTTAGATGCATACACACTAAGGACTGTTACATATCCTTGAAAATTGAGCCCTTTTTCAGTATGTAATACTGTATTTCTGATGATATTTCTTATTGAAAGTCTACATTGTCTGATATTAATATAGTTAATCCAAACTTCTTCTGTTTAATGTTGTGCTGGCATATTGCTTTCATACTTTCACTTAAAAAATTTTTAATGTTCATTTATTTATTTTTAAGAGAGAGAGAGAGCAAGAGCGAGCAATGAGCAGGAGAGGGGCAGAGAGAGAGGGAGAGAGAGAATCCCAAGCAGGCTCTGTGCTGGCAGCACAGAGCCTGACACGGGGCTCAAACTCACAAACTGTGAAATCACGACCTGAGCCAAAATCAAGAGTCAATGCTTAACTGATAGAGCCACACAGGTGCCCCTCATACTTTCACTTTTTACTTAGCTATGTCTCTATGTTCAAAGTGGGTTTTTTGTAAAGAGCCCCCCAGAATTGGCCAAACTGTGAAGTTTGTGGGCACAGCTCTCCATGAAACCAGACTCACTTTTGCCACCAACTGCAAGTCTAGGGGTTTCCCAAAACCTCCCCCTAGTTTAATAATTTACTGGAAGGAACACTGAAGAAAGAACATTTTCTCTGGGAAATGGACTTGCCTCTATTTTATTTATTTATTTATTTATTTAATTTATTAACGTTTTTATTACTTATTTTTGAGAGAGAGAGAGAGACAGAGTGCAAATGGGGGAGAGGCAGAGAGAGAGACAAAGAATCCAAAGCAGGCTCCGGCCTCTGAGCAGTCAGCACAGAGCCCGACATGGGGCTGGAACCCATGAACCGTGAAATTGTGACCTGAGCCAAAGTTGGAAGCTTAACAGACTGAGCCATCCAGGCACCCCATCACCTCTATTCTAGATAGGTCTTTAATGCAGGGGTTTGAGTTAATTTAAACAGGAGGTTAGCTGGTGTTGAAGTTTGTCCCACCAGTGTTTATTTTCAGCTCTTTACACACTTCAGTTTTCTCTTAGAAATACCTTGTATTTAAGCTAGTGACTTCTTTTTTGTTTGTTTGGTTTTGTTTTCATTTTTTTGTTTTTAAAAAACCTGTCAAAAATTCAGCTTTAATCTACCATTTGCACTGTCACTGGGAGGGTGTGTTTTATACATTACTTGTTAGTTGCTATTATCCTTACAGTGGGGGGAAAATAAGAGAGCATTCTGTGTGGCTCTTGTCCTATGGGTCTTGAGGGTTTGATTTTCTCAGTGCTCCTTCCCTCCATTGGCCTAGCAGATATTTCTCTCTCTCTCTTCTTGTGATGCGGAGCTTTCCCCTGTTCCTTTTCTCTAGTTGCAACAGATTTTTGCCAGTGCTTGTAGGACAACAGTATTCATTCACCCCTCCGTTCACATAAAGAATTTCGTTTCTTAGGGGCAGTGAATGTGAAAATGCTCCAGGGAGTTCTGTGCCCTTCTCACAGCTGTCCCCGGTCTCTTGGGTTTTCACAATTAGGGAAACTTTCTCAAGACATTTCTCTTCATGTGTGTGTGATCACCTGATGGATTTCATGCAAGGAAAACCTCCAAGAGGGTGTGGGAAAAATTGTCAGCTGTATTTCCAAACGCATGTTTGACTGCCCTCTATCAATTTGCCAGTCATTTTAGCTGAACTCTGCGTACCAGTGTCTGACTGCATCTTGCCAGGTAAACAAAAATGCAAGCTTCACTTCTCCCCATGGGTGCTTGTCTGTCTTTATATTTTGAGCCAATGGTTGCCTTGCGACTTCAACACTTCAAGGATTTAAGAAAAGTCACAAACCTGATGTTTGTTAGATTAGTTTTTGTTGTATGATCGGAAATAATGCCCTTTTCAACCCTCAACATCTCTCAATGGAAACCGGAAGTCCTATATCTATTATTTCTTATTGTTACATTAAATTCTATAAAGGAAAAGTTCTAAAATAGTACACACCAATAGTTTTACCATTATAAGATTATTGTTTACTGGTTTGTTAGGTCAGTCAGTAACCAAATATTTGTTTGATGTCTATTCTAAGCAAGAATTGTCCTGAACAACTCTCTAGGCCATATAAATAACCTTTATAAATCTTAATACTATATATATATATATGAATATATTTCATAAATCTTAATACTATATATATATGAATATATTTTAAGAGCTATAACAAAAAAGGGGGGAAGCTCAAAATGATTTCTGTCATTAAAATACGGCCATACAAGTACAACATGTTTCATTTAACTGAAATCCATGTTTGATAAATGAAATTGTGGATATTAACTATGAATTAAATTTTATATATTTGTTTATTATAAAGTGTGTATAACAAAGACAGAGTTGTACTAGCTGTTACGTAACTGATACTTTGAGGAAAGCAACAAAAAGAGCTTTTGTATAATTTGAGAAATAGTTATTAAAATAATAGTTTACATTTACATTTGTAAATAAACTTTATACTAGATAACAAAATAAAAAGTTGCTCAAAGTTGTTTGCTGAATGATTTTTTTTCCTGTTATAATCCCCAAATGCCTTTTGATCTGTCACTGCTATCATTATTCGACAAAGATTAAACATCCAATGAGTCAGGACATAAAGTCAAATGTCACAGAAGAATGTTGTTTAGTACTTGGAAGAATAAAAAAAAAAAAGTAGACAAAAACACCAAGTCATCACCCATATTTAATCAGGGAAATTATCTGAGTAAATTTGAAGTATCTACAAAAGTACCAAACATATATGTGTATTTAATCTTAAAGTTTGGTGGAAAGCAAAAAGCTTTCCAAAACCTGCTAGGGTACTTACTTCAAAAGAAGAAAGTTTTATCAAAAATAGACTGAGCCCTGAGAAAAAGCAGACATGAGTAATTTTATCCTCTTATTTTGTCCTAATACATGTCTAAACTTAATTCTTGAAGGTGACCAAATATTCTCTACTTTACAAGCAAAACCAAATCTAGGCTCAGCCGACAATCAACTGTCATTTGATCAAACCAAGAACAGAATGTGGCTTTATGTCTGAGAAATGTATTTAATTTTGACAACCCAACTTCTTAGGGCTTTACTCATCAAAAGCTCAGCACATAAACACACTGCCTGCAGCCCTGCATTGATTGTCAGCACAATTAATTGCCAGGAAAACTGCAGCTTTATTAAGGATACGGTACTAACAATAAAAACATCACTATTTATAGCACGGAGCATGGCGGGATATCTGTACAAATAAAATATAACAATAATAAACAAAAGGCCAGCCAGTAGTCCCACAGAAGAACATCAATGAATCTGTTTTAATGCCAAGCCACAACAGGACACTCAAGTGTCCCTGGGCATAAGACACTGCAACCTCTACTAAAAGACAAGAGCTTTTTGTGAATCTCTGCAGTGTGAAAAGTGGATGTCAACCTGTCTCTTCAGAATTAATTCTTGTGGTTTCAAATCTCCATTCCCACTATGCCCTACTACACAAATGGTGTCTGGACAGGAGACAGAAGAGAAACATCATAGGACCCAATTATAGTCAACATTGAAGTATATCCTAGATTTTAATCGGTGATGGCATTTTAAAAGTTGATACATCTTGATATATTGGGGGAATATAAATGGTATATTGGTAGCATTAATTAGTTCGACAGTAATGACTGAGTACTCTGCATTACAACTTCAGCTTGGGGTTCTGAAATGAAGGGCAGGTAGTTTTTTTTCAATATCCTTTCATTTATATAGATATTCATTACTGCAAGTTGGCAGTATAGAGCTGCACAAATCTTAGAGAGGCAATATGTTTGAGAAAGGAAAGGCAGAGGAACAAGAGAGTAGAGACCAACATGTATTGCACACTGTAGGAAACACTGGGAGACCAATGATTACTCCCAAACAACACTGGTTTGTTCCATCACACAGCAATATGGTGATTATTGTGGTCAAAATGTCTAAGCGATAAAGCATGTCTGCACTAGGAAGGCTTTAAAAATGATATGTTTGGAGCATTCAATTAGAAAAAAAATAAATTTGCTTCATTTAACACCCATATTTTTACCATCATTTTTCAAATAGTAGTAGTAGTTTCATAGAAGTAATGTGTACAATGTCAATAATCTTAGGAATAATAATGCTGGGAATCAAACCCCATTCTGCCATATACCACAATACCTTGCATAATACACAGAAAAAGATAGACTGCTTAAGGCCACTTAATTGTGAAGAAGGTTAACTGAGTTGAAATGTAAGCAGATATTTCCTTTACTACATACGCGTTAGGTACATTGCTAGGTGCATCATATGCATTATGTACTTTAATGCAGACCTCTGGCTCAAGCACAGAAGCAATTTCAAATATCAGTGCAAAACAAACTCTTTATTTACTGTGAGAAACCTGAGACTCGGGTTAATATAACCTGGCCAAGTCCCCTTGCTAGTTGGGAGACAGGAACAGAATATAACTATCTTTATTCTTTTTCCCTTAAGCTATATAGCATACAAGCTGCTATTCAACAAATAACTGTTATACTTGATTCTATTACAGGCTCTAACAGTAGACATATTTTAGAGAGAGAAAAACATCTGATTTCTAAAATGCAGAAATGAATTGAGGCTCAAAATTTTAAAAATTGCTTTCAGTGGTCACAAGAATGCAAAACCCCTTAAGTACAAGAAGCCCATATCTTAAACATCTTTGTAGTTTCAACACATAACACATCTGCAAGTACCAGTGTTTACAGTTCTTTCTGGCAACTGAAATCATTCATTTATATTCATCCCTTCAAAATGAGAAAATTTCAGTTTCTTACTTTAAAATAAATCTGGATTAAGAATTTCCTTTAAAAGAATTTGGAATGTCATTTTGCATTTATTACACTTGTTGGGGAGGTGGAGGAGGTAAGAAGCAGCAGAAATCATCCACAGCATCTATGAGAAAAGGTTTATAACCCATTTTGTGTTGTCCTAACCTATTCTCAGTCATCTACCAAATAAACAAAAAAACCAAATGAAATAAAACTAACCTTTGACAAAAGAAAAAAGTTGGGACAAATCACACACACACACACACACACACACACACACACACAAAATTACCTGACATTGAAAATATGATTCATTAAGTCCTCTGCACTCTGGGCACCTAATCTAACTCCCTAGTTTAGGCAAAAAAGCAAACTTCTATGACAAAAGTAAAAACAGAGTAGATACGGTAAAGCCAAATTCTTATTTTTAACTTGAGAGATCACGTCTAAATTGAGGTAGAGACCATATGAGATAATGTTTTAAAATGTTGAGCTACCAGCAAATTTTTAACACAACTGCTTTCTCTGGTTGAACCTCAGCAAAGTGTTGATCGATGGAAAACTTGATTTCTAAGCATTCTGCAATCAGTCAATGACTATAATTTAGGGACTACCATTTTCCAGGCTCTGGGCTAGGTGGAGAAGTCACAAATAAGTCAGGGTCTGTGTCCTCAAGAAATGTGGATCTTTGAACTTGGGCTAAATTTGGAAACCAGATTGGCCTGTTACCTTAAATCAACAATTTAAGGTAACTAATATATATCAGGAATATATACACACAATATGTATTATATATGTTATATATATATACACACACATATATATAAAGTATATATAGTATGTAGCAAGTAAATAACATATTTTATATATGTATAAATAAATGTGTATAATATACATATATACACACACACATATTGTATATACATTTGTATATATTTTGTTTCTGGCTTTGAGTCAAGTTCAAGCATAGGACCATATCCTCACAGCTATATGATCTTCAGACAGAGTCTAATTAGTTTTGGCCTCAGTTTTCTCATTTCTTAATAGTTAAGTAAAACTTTTTCATAAAGCTTTTGTGAGAACTAAGTCAAACAACACTTTAAAAGTGCTAGTCACATAGAGAATACTCAATAAACTCTGGTACTTTTCTTAAGAGTTGCAATTTTGCAAGAGTTAAGCTTTTCAGAAGGAACAAAACCTCCCATAAGCTGTTGATTCAATTTGCAAAATGTAAAGCCCATTTGAAATTACTCTGCTGATGTTAAGAAAGGCACTTCAATTAATTCCACAATGTAAAAAAAATTTCTTTCTTTCTTTTTTAAGTGTTTATGTATTTTGAGAGAGAGAGAGAGTGCAGGAGCAGGGGAGGGGCAGAGAGATAGGGAGACAGAGAATCCCAAGCAGGCTCCATGCTGTCGGCATGCAGAGCCATTGATATGGGGCTTGAATCCAAGAACCTTGAGATCATGACCTGAGCCAAAATCAAGATTCGATGCCCACTGACTGAGCCACCCAGACACCCCAAAAGAAATTTCTTAAGATATAAAAAATATTGTAGTATATTTTGTGGCTCTACAAACTGTTGTGATATTATGACTATCATTTTGTTTTATTTTGTTTATTGTTTTGCTTTGTTTTCTTAAGACAGAAAAACTCACAGTATATGAGTCCTAGGAAGCAATATACCTCCAGTTGCCATTTTAGCAAAAATCTACTCAGATTCAATGCACAAGACCATATCCAATAACAGGTAGAAATTGTCTTTTCTCTGCTACTTTGTCCACCTGTTTCAGCAGCCTTATTCTTGTTGCTTGAAGGGTCTTGCATTGAAAAACAAGAAGCAAGCAGTGAACTGACCTTCCACAAGGTGGCCTTTATTGCAGCAAAATTACTCCACTAATCTTCTTTCTCCTTTAAACTGTTATGGCAGGCAACTATGGGACCAAAACAGAATAAAATGCCATCATTTTAAAACTATAACATCAGTCAGAAATTCATCATAATATCTTCCAAAAAAAGTTTTATGGTGGCATTTTCTTATTTCAAAAAAGAAATTAAGACTTAAAATTCAAATGCCATATCTATAGCTCTGCCTCCCTTAACAGACACTCCATATAGGACCTGTGTAGTTCAAAATATATATAAGAGACAGATGACTCATATTATGATCTCATTTTTTAAAAGACAGGACTTCTCTGTGATTACATTCAGCTGCAAAGGTGAATTTTTCATTCCCTTGGTTTGAGCATTGTGATGGCTTTCCTTTATCTATGTCACCCCCTTTCCTGGTGTGCTAAAGCAATCTCCTTGTTTTGGAACTGTCTTCTGGTGATGTTTTTGACAGACTCGAGGAATTGCTTTCTGGAATCTGTGTTGAGCACAACTGAGCACCACACTCCCCTTAATGCTGGAAGACATCCGAGTCCCACATCTGTTACTCATTTACGCCACTGAACCAGAAGCTGGGTCAGTAAGAATAGGATTAGGAAAAACAGGCTGCTAAGACTTTTTTTTTCTCCTTCTCTTTTCTCCTTACCTCTACTCTCTCCCCATCCATCAGGTTTTTGACTACCAAAGAATAGAAAATTTATTAGCAGGATCACTTACCGAGAGTATGTTGTCCAAACATTTTCTCTAAGTCTTTAAAGAACTTTGACTTTCTACATTTTTAACTTTTTTAAATATTTATTTTATTTTAATTATATGTTTAGGGTTCTTTTTTTATTGTTCCATCCTCAAAAATATGAGGAGGAAAAAATAATATCTTGTTATATTTCCTCACATTTTTAAAACCATAAGATTAAATATATTTATAGTTCTTTACTGTTTATGACCTTTGGCTATTAAATCTGATTTGGTAACCTTTTTTAAATTTAAATTTAGTCAGTTAACACACAGTGTAATTATTAGTTTCAGGTGTACAATACAGTGACTCAACACTTCCATATAATACCTGGTGCTCATCATAAGTGCACTCCTTAATCCCCATCACCTATTTAACCTCCATCCACCTCCCCTCTGGTAACCATCAGTCTTTTTCTGTATAGTTAATAGTCTGTTTCTTGGTTTGCCTCTCTCTTTTTTTCCCATTTGATCATTTGTTGTGTTTCTTAAATTCTACATATGAGGGGGATATCATATGTTATTTGTCCTTCTCTGAGTTATTTCACATAGCATAGTATTCTCTAGCTCTATTTATGTCATTGCAAATGGCAACATTTCATTGTTTTTTGTGGCTGAATAATATTCCATTATATGTGTATATATATGTATGTGTGTATGTATATATATATATGTATATATGTATATATATGTATATATATGTATATATGTATATATGTATATATGTATATATATGTATATATATGTGTATATATGTATATATATGTATATATATGTATATATATATATATACACACACACATACATATATATATATACATGCACACCACACATCTTTATTCAGTTATCAGTCGATGGATACTTGTGCTGCTGCTTCCATATTTTGGCTATTATAAACATCAGGGTGCATGTACCTCTTTGAATGAGTATTTTTGTATTCTTTGGGTAAATACCTAGTAGTGCAATTATTGGATCATAGAGTGATTCTACTTTTAACCTTCTGAGGAAACTCTGTACTGTTATCCAAAATGGCTGCACCACTTTACATTCCCACCAACAGTGTAAGAGGGTTCCCCTTTCTCCACATGCTTGCCAACACCTGTTTGTTTCTTGAGTTGTTGATTTTAGCCATTCTGACAGGTATGAGGCGATGTCTCATTGTACCTTTTATTTGCATTTCCCTGATGATCAGTGATGTTGAGTATCTTTTCATGTGTCTGTTGGCCATCTGTACCTCTTCTTTGGAAAAATGTTTATTCATGTCTTCTGCCCATTTTCTTAATTAGATTATTTATTTTGGGGGTGTTGAGTTTTATACGTTTTTTATATATTTTAGACACTAACCTTTTATCAGATGTGTAATTTGCAAATATTTTCTCCCATTCTGTGGATTGCCTTTTGGTTTTATTATTTCCTTTGCTGTGAAGAAGTTTTTATCTTGATGAAGTCTCAGTAGTTTATTTTTGCTTCTGTTTCCCTTGCCTCAGGAGACATATCTAGAAAGAAGTGGCTACAGCCAACGTCAAAGAGGTTATTGCCTATGTTCTCCTCTAGGGTTTTTATGGTTTCAGGTCTCAAACTTACATCTTTAATCCATTTTGAATTGTTTTTTTTTATTTTATAAGTTTTAGACTTACAGAAAAATTATGTAGTACAGAGAGTTCCCATATTCCCCACACCCAATTTCCACTTTTATTAAAACATCTTCTAGTAGCATGGTATATTTGTTACAATTAATGAACCGATATTGACACATTGTATTAATTAATGTCTAGTCTTCATTCAAATGTCCTTAGTTTTAACTTAAAGTTGTTTTTAGCTCAGTATCCCAACCTGGATACCATATTACATTTAGTGGTCATGCCTACTTAGGCTCTTCTTCACTGTGAGTTTCTCAAATGTTCCTTGTTTTTTTTTATGCTTTTGACAATTTTGAGCACAGGTTAGATATTATATAGAATGACCCTCAGAGTTGGTATTTGTCTGATATATTATTCCTCATTAATCACAAGGAACTAAATTGGAGTTATTCATTTTTGTAAGGAAAACCTCAAAAGTGGGGGACATGGGTGGGTCAGTTGGTTAAGTGTGGGACTCTTGATTTTGGCTCAGGTTATGATCTCACAGTTTGCGAGCTCGAGCCCCACATTGGCCTCCGTGTTGACAGTGTGGAGCCTGCTTGGGATTCTCTCTCTTCCTTTCTCTCTGCCCCTCCCTCTCTCTCTCTCTCTCAAAAATAAATAATAAAAAAAAAAAACTTTAAAAAAAACCTTCAAAGGTAAATACTATTTTCCTCACATGATATCAAGAATACATACTATCAATATTAATTATGACTGCTGATTAACCTTGATCCTCTGAGGTAGTATTTACCAGGTTTTTTCATTGTCAGTTACTCATTTCCCCCTTTCCACACTGTACTCTTAGGAAAGAAGCCACTGTATACAAGCCATATTTTAAAAAGTGGTGAATTCTACTCCACCTCCTTGAAGGAGGAATACCTACATAAATTACTTGGAATTCTTCTGCGTGAAATATTTTTCAGTTCTCCTCCATTTAAATTACTCAATGATTTATGTCAACATGGGCTCATGGATATTTATTTTATACTTTGGGATAAAGTATACGTTGATACATCGCTTCTTGTCACTGAATAATATTCCATTGTACAGATGTATCACACTTCGTCTATCCATCCACCTAATGAAGGATATCTTGATTGCTTCCAGTTTTTGATGATTATGAATACAAGTGCCGCAAATATTTGTGTGTGGGTGTTTAGATGGGTAACTAAACAATCGCTGGATCCTATGGTAAGACTCTGCTTAGCTTTATAAGCAATTTCCAAACTATCTTCCAAAGTAGATATATCATTTTGCACACTCACCAGCAATGAATAAGAGATCTTGTTGCTGTACATGCTCACCAATAATTGGTATTATCAAGTTTTTAGATGTTAGCCATTATAGTAGGTATAAAATGGTATTTTATTATTGTTTTAATTTGCAAATCCATAATGACAAATGATGTTGAGCATCTATCCATTTGTTTATTTGCCATGTAAAATATTCATTTTGGTCAGATGGTTATTCAGATGTTTGGACTGGTTGTTTTCCGATGGATTTTAAGAGTTCTTTGTAGATTTTGCATATATGTCCTTTATCTGGTATATGTTTTGCAAATACTTTTTCCCAGTCTGTGGCTTGTCTGTTCTTGCTTATAACAATACCTTTTGCAGGGCAGAAATGTTTAATTTGAATGATGTCTAACTTATCAATTTTTTTTTCTTTCATGGATTTAGATTTTGCATCAAAAACTCATCAGTAACCTCGAGGTCACATATGTTTCCTTCTCAAAGTTTAATAGTTTTATAATTTGCATTTTACACTGAGATCTATGATCTGTTTTTGAGTTAATTTTTGTGAAAGTTAAAAGGTCTGTGTCCAAACTCATCGTTTTATACATGGGCATACAATTGTTCAAAAAATATTTGTTGAAAAGACTTGTTTCTTTATTGAATTGCCTTAGCTCCTTTATGACTGTATTTGTGTGAATCTACTTCTGAGCACTCCATCTTATTCCACTAAGCTATCTATCTTCCTATCATCTTATTTTTTTTAATTAATACTATGCTGCCTTATTTACTTAGCTTTATAGTGAGTTTTGAAAATAGGTAGTGTGAGTCCTCCAACCTTGCTCTTTTCTTTAGTATTGGCTTTTCTAGATCTTTTGTCTTTTCCTATAAACTTTAGAATTAGTCTGTTGATATCTACAAAACAATTTGCTGGGATCTTGATGGGGATTGCAATGATTCTACAGATCAAGTTGGGGAAGAATTGACATCTCAACAATACTGAATATTCCAAATCTTGACATAGAATATCGCTCCACTTATTTAGTTCTTTGATTTATTTCATCAAAATTTATATTTATATATGTATACATATATATATGAAACTATTGAAAGTATAAACTCTATTATATTTATACCTAAGTATTTCTCTTTTGGTGCTATTATAAATGGTATATAAATATAAAACCATTTTTAAATTATCAAGTCCAATTAATCATTCCTGTTGTATATGAAAACAATTGACTTTTGTATGTTGATCTTATATTCTGCAACCTTATTATAAGTGCTTATTATTTCTAAGAGGTTTCTTTTTAATTCTTTGGTGTTTTCTACATAGACAACCATATTATCTACAAATAAAGAGAGTTTTATTCCCACTTGGTATGCATTATATATTTTTTTTCTTTTTATTGAACTACCTAAGACTTCCAGTACATGTTTTTGTTTTTGTTTTTTTAAGTTTATCCATTTATTTTGAGAGTGTGTGCACAAGTGGGGGAGGGGCAGAGAGAGAGAGAGAGAGAGAGAGAGAATCTCAAGCAGGCTCCTCACTGTCAGCACAGAGTCTGATGCAGGGCTTGATCTCACAAACCGTGAAATCATTACCTGAGCCAAAATCAACAGTTGGACACTTGGGGCACCTGGGTGGCTCAGTTAGTTAAGTGTCTGACTCTGGGTTTCAGTTGAGGTCATGATCTCACAATTTCATGAGTTTGAGCCCCACATCGGGGTCTGTGCTGACAGTGCATAGCCTGCTTGTGTTTCTCTCTCTCCTTCTCTCTCTGCCCCTCCCCACTAGCACTATCTCTGTCTCTCTCAAAATAAATAAGTAAACTTAAAAAAAAAAGAGTTGGATGCTTAACTGACTGAGCCACCCAGATGCCCCAAGTACAATGTTGAATAGAGCAATGAGAGAGGACATCATTACCCTATTCCCAGTCTTAGAGAAAGAGTGTTCAGTTCCTTTTCAATATGTATGATGTTAGCTATAGGTTTTTTGTAGGCTTATATTACCAAGTTGAGGAAATTGCCCACAGTTGTACTTTGCTGACTTTTTATCATGATTGGGTGTTAGATTTTGTCAAGTGCTTTTTCTGCATCAATTGATATGTCATTTTTCTTATCCTATTAACATGTGAATTACCTTTTTCATTTTTTAGTAGGCTTTATATTTTGTAGCACATTTAGTTGCACAGCAAAATTAAGAGGCATGTACAGAGACTTCCCATATAGCCCATAGACACACAGTCTCCCCCACTGTCAATATCCTTTACCTGAATAGAATGTGTATTACACTTGATGAACCTACATGGACACATCATTATCACTCAAAGTCAATAGATTACATTAGGGTTTACTCTTGATGTTTGATTAGGGTTTACTCAATGAGTTTTACAAATGTATAATGACATGTGTCTACCACCACATTACTGTACAGAGTAGTGTCACTGACATAAAAATCCCCTGATCTCCATCTGTTCATCTCTCTCTCCCAACAACCTCTGGCAACCACTGGTACTTTTACTGACTCCATAGTTTTGCCTTCCAGAACGTCATATAGTGTATATGGTGTGTAACCTTTTCAGATTGGCGTCTTTCACTTTCAATATGCATTTGAGTTTTCTTTATGGCTTTCATGGCTTAATAGCTCATCTCTTTTTAGTGGTAAATAATATTCCATTGTCTGGAGGTACTACAGGTTGTTTTTATCCATTCACCTACTGAAGAGAAGCCTGATTACTTCCAAGTTTTGGTAATTATGAATAAAGCTATTGTAAATATCCTCATGTAGGTTTTCATATAAGTTTTCAACTCCTTTGGGTCAACATCAAGGAGTGCAATTGCCGGATGGTATAGTAAGGGTATGCTTAGTTTTGTAAAAGACTTCCAGACTCTCTTCCAAGTGGCTATACCATTTTCCCACCAACAGTGAATAAGAGTTCCTATTGCTTCACATTCTTGCCAACATTTGATGTTGTCAGTGTTTTGGATTTTAGCAATTCTAATAGGTACATAGTTTTAGTTAGCAATTTCTTAATGTCGTATGATTTTGAGAACCTTTCATATGCTTATTTGCCATCTATATATCTTTTATGGTGAAGTGTCTGTTCAGGTCTTTGACCCATGTTTTAATTGAGTTTTCTTGTTGTTGAGTTTTACATTGATTGATTTTTGAATGTATAACCAGCCTTACATATTTGGAATAAATCCCACATAGTCATGGTGTATAATTTTTGTTATATATTGTGGATTCCATTTGCTAATATATTGTTGAGGATTGTTGGATCTATGTTCATGAGAGATATTGGTCTGCAGTTTTTCTTTCTTGTAATGTATTTATCGGATTTTGGTATTAGGGTATTACTAGCTTCATAGAATGAGTTTGGAAGTATTCCCTCTGCTTCTGTTTTCTGGAAGATATTATAGAGAATGGTATCATTTCTTACTTAAATATTTGGTAAAATTCACTATCCAGGCCTGCTGCTTTCCTTTTTTAAAGGCTGTTAATTATTGATTAATTGCTTTAACAGATATAGGCCTATTTGGATTACCTTTTTCTCCTTGCATAAGTTTTAGTACCTTATGTCTTTTAAGTAATTGGTTCATTTCATTTAAGTTATCACATTTTTAGGACTAGAGTTGTTTACAATATTTCTTTATTATCATTTTAATGCCCATGGTTTCAATATGATAACTCTTCTTTGTTAATATTGCTACTTTGTGTTCCCTCTCTCTCTCTCTCTCTTGCTATCTCTTTCTCTGTCTCTCCCCACCTCCCTCCCTCCTCCCTTCCTTAATCCTAGTAGAAACTGTGATGGTTAATTTCACATGTCAACTTGTTTGGGCTATGGTGCCCTGATATTTGGTCAGGCATTGTTCTAGATGTTCTGTGAGTTGTTTTTTTTTTTTTTCATGATTTTGTATTTAAATTGGTAGACTTTGAGTAAAGCAGATTGTCCACCATAATGTAGGTGGACCTCATCCAATCAGTTGAAATCTTAAATAGAACAAAAGACTGACCTCCCATAACTAAGAGGGAATCCTCCATTAGACTGCCTTCAAACTTTGTCTACATCAGGTTCTTCCTGATTCTACAGCACACTGTTTTGGGACTTTACCTGCCACTCTTTCCTAAGTCTCCTACCAGCCTCCTTATCAGATTTTGGACTTTCTACCAAGCCTCCTATTAGTCTGTTTCTCTGAAGAACCTGCACGAACACAGAGGTTTATCAATTTTATGGATCTTTGCAAAGATATACCTTTTGGTGTCACTGATTTTCTCTATTGTTTCTGTTTTCAATTTCATTGATTTCTGCTTTAATTTTTATTATTTATATTCTTCCCCTGCATTGGAATTACATTTTTCCTCTCTGCTTGGTTTCTTACAGTGGAAACTTAGATTATTGCTTTTATATCTTTACTTTCTCTGATATATATACGTGGGAAACACAGACATATACACATATCAATTTCCCTCTAAGCACTTCCTTTTCTTCATCCCATAAATTTTGACAAGCTTTATTTTCACTTTCTTTAGTCTAAATATCTTTAAAACTCTCCTGAAAGTACATACAAGCTTGAGAAAACAACACATACTGGTATTTTTGGTTAGAGTATTTTTAATAAACCTCAACTAGGTTAAGTTGAGTGAGTTCACACTTAAAGTCAACTATATCTTTACTGAAGATTTGTCTGCTTAATCTGCCAGTTACTGAAGAAGAAATGTTGAAGTCTTCAACTGTAATAGTGAATTTTTATATTTCTCTGTTCAGTTTTATCAATTTTTGCCTGGCCTATGTTGATGTTTCATTTAGGTGCATACTCATTTAGGATTGATTGTATATCTTCTTGAAAAATCGAGTGCTTTATCATTAGGTAGTACCTCTCTTTACCTTTGATAATTTTTCTTATTCTGAAGTCAGCTTCATTTGACATTAAGCTAGCTATTTTAGCTTTCTCCTGACTAGATTTAGCATGGTATATATTTCTGTATTTCTTTACTTTTAATGCTTTTGTAGACAATATATGGTTGGGTCTTTTAATCCACTCTGATATTCTTTATCGTTTAATTGATGTGTTCAGACCATCATATTTATTTATTTTATATTTTTAAGGTTTTTTTTCTTTATTTTTGAGAAGCAGAGACAGAGCACGAGTGGGGGCGGGGCAGAGAGAGAGGGGACACAGAATCTCAAGCATGCTCCAGGCTCTGAGCTGTCCACACAGAGCCCGATGTGGGACCAAACTCATGAACTGTGAGATCATAACCAGAGCCGAAGTCGGTCACTCAACTGACTGAGCCACCCAGGCGCCCCTCAGACCATCATATTTAAAGTGATTATTGATACGGTTTGATTAATATATATCATGTCTGGAGCACTTGGGTGGCTCAGTCAGTTAAGCTTCCGACTTCAGCTCAGGTCACGATCTTACAGTTTGTGGGTTGGAGCCCCACATCCAGTTCTCTGCTATCAGCACAGAGCCAGCTTTGGATCCTCTGTCTCCCTCTATCTCTGCCCTTCCCCCACTCTCTCTCTCTCAAAAATAAATTAAAAAACATTTAAAAATGTATATATGTGTATGTGTGTGTGTGTGTGTGTATCACATATACCATGTTTGTAGCTATTTTCTATTTATTGGTTTTGCTCTTTGATTCTTTTTTCTCTTTTCCTACTTTTTCTGGTCTTATACGACATTCCTAGTCCCTCCCTCCTTTCCTCCCTCCATTCCTAGTTTTTATTGGATACTTCCTTTATCAAAAGTTTCCTTTTTCTCTACTAATTTCTATTCTCTCCACTTTGCTTAAACTCAAAAGACATAGGTTTCTAATACTGAGGTAATAAATATTTAACAACATACATGGATATTTTGAGTTCATAACAAAAATGTGAAAAGATCAAAGAGGTTGTATCTTGTTAAATTCTGATCAAGATCTATCGATACCTGGGAGGGGGGCAGTCTAACTTGGCTCTCAGGGCCCTTGCATATATATCTTCAGGATGTTTCTGAATGGGCTTTGTACCTGTACCAGAGCACCAAATGGCTTTCCAATATGGCACTGCTGATGCATTCCTAGCTTTGCATGTGGTAACAGACTGAAAAATCCACCTCAGCCTCCGTAGCTAATCACACACTTTGAAAGAGAAACAACTGCACAAGTATTTGAATATGTGAGAGTTTATGGTGCAATTACCTCTCTGACAAATGCTCTGTTTTTTATCAAGGGTGTTGACTGGGCGTAAGGTGGAGACATGGTCTAACCCAACACAATGAAAACTGTGGTCTTCCCAGACACCTGGTTTCCCTGCACTCATTTTCACTGTTGAAATGAATTTTTCCTGAACAACAGGAAAGACTGAACTTCCTCTGGTACACCTGCAACTTAGTCCCCTCTCCTCTTTTTTGTCCTTCTTACTCTCCACTTTCTTCTGAATAGCCTTTAGAAATGTAAACATAAGAGAAATTATGCTGCAAGCTTGTTCTTCATAAAAGAACAGCTTTTAATTAAATTAGAAAAAAATACCGCCACAGGCAACACTTAAACTGACAAGGAATGCATTCTGTTAATCTTTGCAGAGAGGCTCTGTACACTACACTTAATTTAATTAGGTGGAGAAAAGGCCTGTTCAGTCCTAGGGGTTTACCAATGTCCTTTTAAATTGAGGACACAGCATTTATATAAAGTCATTTTAATATCAGGCAATACCTTTCTAAACAGTAATTTAAAAATATTACTTGCTATTATTAAATGATACCTTCTTGCAGCTTCTCACTTCATGAGACAACTTTCATTTCACAGAGAAATTTCACCCACCAACAGGCCTTTTGCTAGCCTCCGACAATTTATTGACTTTGAAAGTGTTAAATAATTAGGACTAGGTCCCCTGGAAAACAACTGCACTAGGGAAATACACGTCAAAGCTATATTACAATGGATAATGTATTTGGATTATGTTTCACTTCTGGGCCATGGTAGTGAGTGATAACAAATAACTTTCATATTAAAAATTATATTACAGTGGGGAAGTGGGTTATATTCTGATATCACTCCTGGCGCTACAGAAAGGAAAACTTTAGAATATTTTAGTCATTTTTTAGAATTTCAAATCATACTTCCCAGCACTTCAAAATCTTCATTGAATACCTCTAACCCCTTTTGAACACTGAAGAAGCTAAATAGGCCATCAATCTGTCACACTCACAAACTATAATACAAAATTATCTGGGGGGTGGAGGGAGGCACCTGGGTGACTCAGTTGGTTAAGTGTATGACTCTTTTTTTTTTATTTTTTTTAACGTTCATTTATTAGAGAGAGAGACAGAGACAGAGCATGAGCAGGGGAGAGGCAGACACAGAATCTGAAGCAGGCTCCAGGCTCTGAGCTGTTAGCACAGAGCCTGACGTGGGGCTCGAACTCACAAATCATGAGATCATGACCTGAGCCGAAGTCGGTCGCTCAACCAACTGAGCCACCCAGGTGCCCCAAGTGTATGACTCTTGATCTGGGCTCAAGTGGTGATTTCACAGTTCATGGGTTCGAGCCCCAGGACAGCTCTGTGCTGGCAGCGTGGAGCCTGCTTGGGATTCTCTCTCTCCCCATTACCCTGCTCTCTTTCTCTCAAAATAAACAAATAAACTTAAAAAAATAAAAAAGGAAAATTCACCAAATACAGGCCACTGCAGTTCAAAAAGCAAGTTGTATACTAAGAAAAGTTCCATTTCACACAGATTTTTTTTTTTAACCCAGAATCTCAGAGAATACTGTTGCAGTGCCCCCTTGGACCATTATGAATCAAAGTGAGGATATATATTTTAATTCCTTGGATTTTGTCGGTTTGTTTATCTATTCGTGAAAGTCTTTAAGGGTAGGCATCAGCCTAGCTGACAGTGTTTTGAACTAGTGAAACCCAGTTCCTGACAGCTTAAAGCTGAGACTGCAACAGTCTTGGGGGAGGTGGGTGTTTCTCACTATGGTTTCAGGTTTAGGTCAGAGCAGTATTCGAGCAGTAGAGGACTACTGAATAAGGGATTGAGAAGAAGTATGCTAATCTCTCTTTTTGTTTTCTATTGATACAACAAAATATCTTTTCCAATTATGAGGATTATATATGTCAATGAAATTAGTCCACAACAAGCAGTGCAAATTCACTTTCAGCAAGAACTAGTAAGCATCTAATTTTCAGTTCTGATCTGAAAACCCAAGCAGACCTCTGATTTAAAATTACTGTTTGGGGACAAATTAAAAGTTCATTTTCAGGCAGAATGTTTCTTGGCATTCATTTGCACAGAGACTTATATAACTGGTCCAAATTCATCCCCCACTTATGTAAGAAGAATTCATTGTTAAGTGCTTATCACAGAGTCAAGACCAAAAGAAGCCTCAACAAATGGTGGGTATCACAACTACTTGGGAGACACCATATCATGGTTAGGTGCCTAGGATTTGTTGCCAGGATTTGAATCTGAGTTCTGTCACTTATTAGCTCAATTATCTTAGGCTTATCACTTGAAGTCTGGAGGCTCAGATTCTTTGTGTTTAAACTAACAACAACCTGGGGGCTCCTGGGTGGCTCTGTTGGTTGAGCATCCACTTGAGCTCAGCTCATGATCTTGCTGTCAGTGAGTTCGAGTCCCGCCCCAGGCTATGTGCTGACAGCTGAGAGCCTGGAGCCTGGACTGTTTCAGATTCTGTGTCTCCCTGTCTCTCTGCCCCTCCCCCATCCCCCTCATGCTCTGTCTCTCTCTCTTTCTCTGTCAAAAATAAATAAACATTAAAAATAATTTAAAAAAATTTTTTTTACATTTATTTATTTTCGAGAGACACAGAGAGACAGAGCACAAGTGGGGGAGGGGCAGAGAGAAAGGGAGACACAGAATCTGAAGCAGGTTCCAGGCTCTGAGCTGACAGCACAGAGCCAGACACGGGGCTCACACTCACAAACCGCGAGATCATGACCTGAGCTGAAGTTGGAGGCTTAACCAACTGAGCCACCCAGGTGCCCCCCGAAAAAAATTTTTTTAAATAACAACAACCTGGAGCCCCTGGGTGGCTCAATTGGTTGAGCACCCGACTCTTGATTTCAGATCCGGTCATAATCAAAGGGTTGTGGAACCAAGCCCCCCTTTGAGTTGAGCATGGAGCCTGCTTAAAATTCTCTCTCTCTTGAAGAATTTGGCTTAAGCATCTGACTTCGGCTCAGGTCATGATCTCATGGTTCTTGGAGTGGAGTCCCGCGTTGGGCTCTGCGCTGACAGCTCAGAGCCTGGAAACTGCCTCAGATTCTATGTCTCCCTCTCTCTGGGCCCATCCCTTGCTTGCTCTCTCTCTCTCTGAAAACTAAATAAACAAACATTTTAAGAAAAATGATTCCCCCTCTCTCTCCCTCTGCCCCACTCTGCTTGTGCTCTCTCTCTAAAAAATAGTAATAATAAAATAAAAACAACCACGCAGGGATGTTGCTTAAGAAATGAATTTTAAAATATAAGCAAAATATTTATCATTAAGCTTACATTTGTAAGTACTAAATAAATCTTGGCTATTATTGTATCTATTGGCAGTAAACAGGCCTTCAAACTACTTTGTATTCCTTAATTATTTATATTACTTGTTTTTGTCACAGCAGAAAATCTGACTCAAATGATTTTTAAAAATAGGCAAAATGTATCATTTCAACTAAAATGAATCTGGAAGTACAATAATTTCAAAACTTTTTATCAGAGTCTTAACAATATCTTTAATAACCTAGATTGTCTCCATATCTATTTTTGTTCTGTCACACTCAGTATTGATTTTTGTCCTCAGGTTTGTATCCTCATGACATAAGGTGGCTGCCACAGCTCTGCCCTCACAGTTTCACAGGACATTGCACAATGGCCAGAAATAGAAAGAGAGTGTCAAGAATTGTGCAAGGTCTGAGATCTCATACTACTTTCAGGCTAAAAATTAGTGTGCCACAGTTTCATGGACATTGACAAAAGACATAAGACCCCAGAGTAAGTCAGAGATGGACAGTTTATTACTCATAACAAAAGCAATGGCCACAGTGTCATAACTATTTTGAGCCATTTCCCAAAGTCACAATTCCCACAAAGGCAGTATGACAAGTGTCTGGTGATGCCTTCATATTGTGTGGATTGTTTTACACAAGAGGAACCTTGACATTAGGAAATTCTAATCTTTTGATACATGCAATAAACAAACCTAGACTTTTGTGTTGGAAGAAGATACAATGTTTATTATTCGGGACAGTAAGCAAGCCTGCCCTTTTCTCCAAAACTAGTTCTATCCTTGAAAACCATTCATTATACAAATTCCTTAAGAAATAGTCTGTAATAAAAGGGCAGTGAGTAGAGAAACATGAGAATTCCCACACAGAGAGCATACCCCAACCTCATGCCCCTTGTTAAAAGTAACAAAATATTTTCCAAAGTTTTCTGGAAGTCTTTGCTTCATTTAATATATTTGAACCTCACTTGTGTGCTTAGTTCTAACAATAGCAAGGGAAATGGGAGTGCCAAAATTGACTCTTTTATTAATCAATATTTAATTACTAGTACTAAGAAAGAGCCCATTCTCCCCTACAGCCCACAACTCTCCCAAACTCTGGAAAAAAAAAAGAAAGATATTGGATTTTTTTAAAAAGCAAAAATGGGGGATTATTATCAGGTAGGTAACCAACAAATAGAGACTGCTAAACCTGGTGTGTGTGCATCCACAGCAATCAGAGTAAATTGTCCTTTAAACAAAATTTAAAAACTCTTATTTGTAAGTGTGGCTGCATTATGGCAATTGTAATAGGCAGACAAATGGGCTTCTTTTACTTTGGGTTATTGAAAAGAGTGTGTGTGTGTGTGTGTGTGTGTGTGCATGTGTGTGTGTGTGTGTGTGTGTGTGTGTGTGTGTGTATGCACATGCCTGAGTGAGCACATGAAAAAGAGAGAGAGAAAGGGAGAGAGAAAGATCATATTTTTAACAATGGTTATCTATGAGTAATGATATTATTTTCTGTTATTTTATCTACATTCTCTAATTTTCCCACATTGAATACACATCATAGTACCTGATTCACAGTAGGTGCTTATTAAAAAGTTATTAAATTAATTAATATGTAATTTTTTAGCTTTATAATAAAGGAAATCTATGTTGGTATACTCTTCTAAAAAATCTTTGAGTATTAAATTATGTTGACATTTTATTTTCGGTTTTTTTTTTGTTGTTCACTATTAATCACTTTCTTAAAGCATGTATTATTAAAAGAAAACAGTATCTAATATAGCTACTGTATGCCAGATGATACTTTTATCATATACTTCAGTATTTTATTCATCTTCTCAAGTGTTTTTTGGCCAGATCAAATGGACAGTACCTTATATAACCCTGAATATCAGTATGGGTGTCAGTAGGGAAACTATCTAAGGAGCTCTAATATTCCATTTATAAACTATAAAACTGTATTATCTGTGCATCTTTTAGATTTTTTTTCAAGTGAAATATTTCTCTCATTACAGAAGGTGTTGCATCATAGCTATTTCATATGAAAAAATAAAGAAAGAAAGAAGCATTCACATGAAAGAATCAGCTGGATGCTATGTTTATGGCCTGGACAATTACACTGTTGAAAAGCTGAGCAGGTTTCTGGAATCATATAGTATATTCCAAGTTAATAGACTTTTGTTTTGTTATGTTTTGTTTTCTCTCTGTGAACTCACCAAGAAATCATGATGAAGAAGTCATTTTGATTGGGGGAACATTACTTGTGAAATGTGGGGAGGCCCCAAAATGGTTTAAACCAGTTCAACACCAAAGTCCTGCTAGGGTATCATAGGCCTATGCAGATTCTTTACTACTATTTCTTCTTACAATGCACTTGATTATTCATTCCACAAACATACAATGAGTGCTTATTATGCTTTGTGGATACGAAGATGAATAAGACATAGTTTGTGACCTCAAGGGCATTCATACAGAAAACTCCAATTAAATGGTATTCTTCCTATAATAAGAATGCAAAAAGGAGATTTAATTACCTAATGATCAAAGCAAGTTCCCAAAATGTGTCTCTAGTCTATGAGTCTAAGTTAGTGAGGTGGAAGGTAAGGGAAGAAGCTTCTAGTATGGAATATCATGAGGAAAAGAATGGAGCCTTGAAAAAAATATGATGGAGGATTAACTACCTAGAGACGGCTATGCTAGTATCCTGTAGGAATTTAGAAGGAGAGGAAATAATTTTTTTCCTTCAAGAGTCAAACTATAAAATTAAAACTCAAAGGGATCTATAAGGGCAAAGTATTCAAGAAAAACTGAATGATTCTCAAGAAAAACTACTTGCATTTTCCTTGAAATTGTTAGTACCCATAAAGAAAAATGGTTTGGGTCTTCCCTGGAAATGCAGGTCGAAGATGCAGAGAAGAAAATTTGACAGAATGCTTCTTCATATATAAACTCTGGATTCTATGCTTACAGGTTAAGGGACAGGGGCGTTTGGGTTACCCAGGTTAAGTGTCCAATTCTTGGTTTCGTCTCAGGTCATGATCTCACGGTTCTGTGAGTTCTAGCCATGCATTGAGCTCTGCACTGTCAGCATGGAGCTTGCTTGGGAGTCTATCTGTCTCCTGCTGGCTCTGCCCCTCCCCCCCTCACTCTGTCTCTCTCTCTCAAATAAATGAATTAATTTAACAAAAAGTTAAGGGACAGAATTTTTACCATAGTAAATTCATCAGAGTAATAACTTTCTCCTTGTGAGGCCCCTTAAGAGAAAACCCAAAACTTTTATCTTGGTAGTCACCCTCAGTAAGTTCCCAACAAGCAGGTGGGCATTTTGAGTAGGAAACTGAGGGGTTTAAGGAATAGTGGGAACTTTACTGCCTTAGTTTGGATCCTCCCAAAATCAGACCCTGAGGCAAGCATTTGGGAGGCACAAATGATCAACAAAGAAAATGTGATGGGGAAAGGGAGAACAACAACGACAACAAAGATGTGTTAGTGAACAATTTGCTATTTTAGTTCACCAGTGTTAAATCCAATAGGCTCCATCTAAGAAACCAGGTATAATAGGTATCAGGATTCTCACTGAATGATGGGACTCTCATCTCCCATTATTGAGAGTTGCTCTAGGGCCATTATTTCTTCCCACCCCACACATCCACATATGTCTGGGTTGCCTAAGTACAGAGAAGCAAGTTTGGGGGTTCCCAAAACTTCCCACACCCCTTGAGTAGAGAAGTGAGAATCAAGCACTTGAAATTGGAAGCTGTAGGGGCACCTGGGTGGCTCAGTTGGTTAAGCATCCAACTTCAGCTCAGGTCATGATGTCAAGGTTCAGGGGATCATGTCCCATATGGGGCTCGGTGCTGACAGCTCAGAGCCTGGAGCCTGCTTCCAATTCTGTGTCTCCCTCTTTCTCTGCACCGCACCCCCACCACTTGTGCTCTGACTCTTCGTCTCTCAAAAATAAAATAAACATTAAAACATTTTTAAAAAGAAAAAGAAATAGGAAGCTGTCAGCTTGCTGGTGCCAGAGCTTCAAGGAACTTGGGTGAAGTAAGGGAATATGGGAATAGCATTTGCTTCAAAATACCCATTTATATTTCTGTTTTCTCATGCCTCACATGGAGTCCTCACTGTTACATCTTCTCAGCATTGTGGCCAGTCAAAATCTCTTGGAAAAAAAAAAAACTTAAAGCAAAAGATTAATGAAACTACTTCCATCTCCTACTGCTGCAGCTCCTGTCATGAGTGCAACTGGACCTAAATTGGTGTTGGTCTGTTTCTGACAGGTTGAACATTCAGCAACAAGGGTAACTGGATCAATGTTCATAAGAGGGAGTCCATGTTACTGGGTTGCTTACAGAGTAATAATGCAGCTGTGATGGAACTGGGTTTTTATTGTAGGTAAATCTATCTAGTGGCTGTGTGAAGTTAATTTGAAAAGGCTAATCCTGAAAGCAATGATCCTAGATAGGACACTTCTATTATTAGCATGTGTTAGAGATAACAAAGACCTAATCTAGAGAATGAAAGAGTAGGTCTGTCTTTACCTCAAATAAACATAAAGAATCCAGGAGCAAGATCGTCATCTTTATAGTTACTGGTCAAGTTGGAAGGATAGTTCATATTTTCATAAGTAATGGAAGTGTATAGTTGGAAGAAATTTAGAAAGAAAACATGTCAGTTCTCTTATTAGTTACCGTACCCTTTCATTTTTGACAGTAAGAGTCTGATAAATTACCCCAACAGTGTTTTTTAAACTGTGATATGCATACACATCATCTGGGGATCATATTCATATGCCAATTTTTATTCAGTAAATATGGGGAGAGGTTTGAGGGTTCACATTTCTAAGATTCCAGGAGATGCCTATTTTTTTGTTCTGAGATCATAGGCTGTTTTAGGATGCCTTATCTGCTCTTATTCAGACTTAGGTAAGAAATTAAAAACAAGAACATATTTTGAAGGTTGCTCTATCCCTATCCATATTTTATGTACTTATGTCACAAAATCATCTATTAGTCAGGCTACACACAGCTGAAGCAAGGTGATTTCCTACCATTCTAATTGAAATCAAGGGCCTGTATTAATCAAAATATCCAAGACTCATTCACAAAATGAGATATCACAGGTTGATTATAGAATAAAGTCTTTCTCTGGCCATCTCATTGCTTAAATGAATTTATTGAATATTTTTATGCCAAAACACTTACATACATCCTACCTACAAACTCACTGAATGTTAGATCTAAAACTTGAGAGATCATATCATCTAATCTCATCAATGTGGCATGAAGAACATAGATTGCTAAGAAAATAACAATAGTAAAAACACCCTCATCGTTCAGGTTAAAACTTTTTAACAAGGAAATTATGTTAGCTTGGCTAAGTAGTTGCTTTTCAATAGTATACTCCTTGCTCTTTTGCTTAAATGCCTGTTGGTTTCACTAATGACTTTAGGAGTCAGAAAGATTAATCAGGCTGAATTTGCTTTACAAAACACTGTTGGGATTCCCCGTTTTAGATTTGTATCACATTTAATATATTTAAATCCTTTCCATCATTACATTCCCAAAGACGTATTTAAATAAGGACACATATATCAACTCTGGAAACCAGGATTCAAGGAATTACAGCAAGATACAATTCAAGTGAGACAGATTTGGGAAATGGCTGAATGATTCAGCACCGCTAAAAAACAAAAACCAGATGGGAGAATTAATATAGATGACCTCAGAGGAACTAACTAGTTCCTTGGTTTGGAGTAGCTGTGTAGAATGTACCCAAATTTATTCAGAGGGTCAGCTGATGAAAAGGCAAACCTTCACCCAAAAGGGTTTTCCTTTAGGAAGCATGCAAAAAGTAGTCCATTCACAATGAATAAGGGAACTTGGGGGAGCTTATTCCTAGCTCATATTGGATGTCCACAGACTCCTATGTCTACCTTCTTTCTGACATTTAGGAAATAAGGACTCTAGTTTCAAGATGAGAGATGGAGCACTTGCCCCAAATGTACCTACCTCCAAACACACACACACGCACGCACACGCACAGACACGGAACACATGCACGCACACACGCAACACACGCACGCGCACCCAACACACACGCGCGCACAAAACACACATACATAACACATACACAAACACACACAGCTTAAAAAACAACCAACCAACCAACCAAACAAAATGTGTCATAAATTGTGAGTCAATCCTCCCCAAAGGATATAAACAAAAGGAAAATAGCAGGAGAAAGGAGCACCTAAGAAGCTCACAGGAAAATTCTGTGCCACAGAAGGGAGGAACAGGAGCCTCGGTGCCACTCGTGTAGAGAGAGGCAGAAGCTAAGAGAAGAAGGAGCTTCAGAATCAACCAACAGAGCAGTTAGTTACTATATTTGGAATCATTTTGCAGTTCTTGCCATTTCCAGATAATAATCAGTGGGAACTCTATATATCAAAATCTATAAGATGTAGTCAAAGCAAGGGAAATGTACTATCTTAAATACACTCACACACACAAAAAAAGGAAAGTTGTAAATAAATGAAATGTGGGTTTTAAAAAAATATTTATTTAATTTGGGGACAGAGTAAGCAGGGAGTGGGGGCACAGGGTGGGGAACAGAGGATCTGAAGCTGGCCTTGCTCTGTCAGGGTGACAGCAGTGAGCCCAATGTGAGGTTCGAACTCACGAACCACAAGATCATGACCTGAACTGAAGTCGGCTGCTCAACCGACTGAGCCCTCCAGGTGCCGGTGAAATGTATTTTAAACTGAAAGGCCGTGGAAAATAACCGCCAAGAGAGAAATTGGTATTCATGATTAAAATAGAAATAGATTTTTAGCGAAGAATATTTTTGGAAAAGAAACAAAAAGAATGCAATTACCCAGCCATATGTTAAAATATACTATAAGCCTTAAGCATTTAAAACATTGTGGTATTGACATGATAAAAGACAAATAGATTTTGAACACAGAATAGCCATAAAACACCAAGGTATAAATGAAAAGATTAACACATCGGACTATACAAGTAAAGCTCCAACATGTCTAAAAGCACCATAAAGATGACTAATAAGTGCCTAAGAGAAGAGATTGCAATATATACAACAAAAGGATAATATTCTTCACTTGTCAGAAATGTTTACAAATAAAAGCAACCCAATAGAAAGAAATAGAAAAAGGCTATAGACAGACAATTCCAACAGAAAAAAGAGAAGAAAAATACAAATGGTTATATTCCCATTAAAAAAGAAAAAAAAACCCAGTTCATTAAAAATTACAAAATATACCCAAAGCTTAATTTCTGAATACCATTCTTCAATAAAATGAACCAGGCCTTCTTGAAAAAGTAGCTGATTCTAGTGCTATAGCCTGGAGCATCTAGTTGTACCAGAAAGCAAAAAAAGTGATCAAATAGTCAAAAGAGTCAGGGTGCCTGGATGTCTCAGTTGGTTAAGCACCAACTTCTGCTCAGGTCATGATCTCACGGTTCGTGAGTTCGAGCCCCACGTCAGCCTGTGCTAACAGCTCAGAGCCTGGAGCCTGCTTTGGATTCTATGTCTCCCTTTCTCCCTACCCCTCCCTTGCTTGTGCTCTCGCTCTCTCTCTCTCTCTCTCTCTCTCTCTCAAAAATAAAATAAAATAAACATTAAAAAAAAAACCGCACACACAAATAGTCAAAAGAGTCGACTTCAGTAGTTCCCAATGACTAACGCTGGAATAACTTGAACACTTTAATAAATAACCATATCATTGTATTATAATTGAAAGAATACAGTACATACCCATGAGTCCCTATTGGCTTAAATAAATGATTGAATAAATAAGAGAGGGAAAATAAAATTTTTCATTTAATTTAATTTAAAAAATGGAAGGAAAAGGGATAAGTCCCCCTTACAGAATAACTACAACTAGTAACTGTGTGAGGAATGAAAGAAGTACAAAGTCGCCATTAGGATACCACAGCAGTAATTTCCTCAGACAAGATCCACCAATGAATGCAAAAATCAGTGGGCAAAACTTTAACATAATTTATGTAGCTTCAAAGTATCTTCCCCCAAATACATTAATTACTGTGGTGATTTTAACATTTGACCACAAATTCTTTGATGTTCTTCCCTGCAGATGGTGAAGTTTAATTTCCTTCCCCTTGAGTGTGAGCTAGACTTAGTGATTCCCTTCTAACATATAAACCATTGAAAAGGAAGAGCTATAATTCAGCAATGGAGAATCCTATCAAACATGACCTTTATCAAGGTCAACATCACCAGTAATAAATTGTGCTGAGAATGGATCTTGAAAATTAAGAAGTTGGATCTCAATCTACTTCTAACATGAAGAAGAGATAAGAAATTACTGCAGTAGTCTGTATGAGAAATTACTGACCCTGAGCAAGAGACTTAGACTCTCTATATGAACCCATAAAATGGAAATTATACTATTTTACTCTTATTAGAACTTTATATGAATAAAGCATCACATTAGGTATTAGAGTGGTTTAATATTTAAATAAGAATTTAGTATGCACTTTCTGTTTGCAAACACAAAACAAAACAAAAAATTTTGAGATAACCTATCTGAAGGGTGTGTGTGTATTGAGGTTGGTAGAATAGGCGGTAGGAAGAGAAAAGAAATTAAATAAGACTAATAATCCAGCACATCCCAAATTCCGATATACAAATGTGAAACATACGCAATGGTTAAATAAAATACTAGACTATAACAAGGCCCCCCTAGTTATACAGCTTCATAATCCTATATATTGTAGTTAGAATTCCCTCATTTGTTGCATTGAGGAGGATATATAACAATATACCTATAGGTTAAAAAGTAGATGTAATTCTTATTTATCCATTTAAACATTGACCTTCATTCTGTGGAGGTCACAGAATGGACAGCCATTGCCTTATGGAATCCTAGATCTGATCTTTTTCTAATAAACTACCTCAAGCAGGTCAAAGCCTTCCTTGAGAAAAATGCATTTCTATTGCCATAAACTATCCTGTTTGGAATGCCACTTTGCTAATATTACTCCCTTTCCTTTATCTAAACTTATCCTCCCTCTTTCTAGAAATACATCTTTATGATTTTATCTATATATTTTATTATTACTCTAATTGGTTTTTTCAGCTTGACAAAATCCCCCACATTGTATTATAAAGAAGCTTTTCCTTGAGGCTCAGTTTTAATATATGAGCCACAGAGCAACTATGTACTATTAGCCACATGCCAAATGGAAGAATGCTAAAATATACCATAATGTGAAGCTAGGAAAATATGCTGAAATTCAGACAAAGAAAGTTGAAGTATAAGGGAAAGCACATACTGCAAAATAATAATAATCATAATAATCATAATAATCACTAATCATCCCATCCAAGAAAGCTTTTGAAGTCTTTTGTTGCTAATTTTCTAGTGAAGTGTCTTTGGTATCTTCTTGCATTAAAGGTTCATTTGTAACAAAATAACATGAAAAAATGTATATGGAGATCATTTCAGGTAGATAATTTACCTGGGTGCTTGTAATGTAGTCAGTAATATTTCAGTCAGGAAAGAAAATGTTAATGAAAAGAGCCATTTTATTCTACCTAAAGGATATTTCTAGCCTCTAAATATGTTTTAGAAAAGTACTAGAAATAAATTATCACAATGCTATATACCGAGATTCAGTGAACAGGTGTGTATGAGCTTCATCCTGGATGAAAATAACGAAAATAACTTCCTTATTTAATTGATAACTTAGCAGTAAAGTTTTAAAATTTGAGCAATTTTTGTCTCAGAGGAAATGAAGAAGAATTTCAGGGAATGATTTAGAAAAACACAGACAATAAACTTCCCCCTATTGTATTTTTTTCCTCTATTGTTTTGATTACACAGTCATAGAAGAGTAATTTAATGAGATATTGATTTTTCTTACATTTCTGATGTAGTCCCTTTTCATTTCTTTCTGCAATGAGACAGTCAGTCCCCTCTTGGAGAAGTTTGTGTGCAGTAGCTCACTGAAGAGATTACACTTGGTTGATGTGTCAGGGTTAAGAGAAGAGACCAGAAAGAGGAAGGGAAGAAAAAAAATAGTGTCAGAGAAATGAGAAAGATTCTCAAGTCTGAGAGAAGAACAGAATTAACTGGAGTAAATACGTATCTTCTAGCCCATCAGAGATAGCCCTGAGGAAGTCTCAGGATCAAAGGAGATGGCTACATGCAGAATCCAGGTAAGCCAGACTCTGTTGCCAGGGCTCAAAATGGCTGCAAAGTTGCCTACGCCAGAGTGTGGAATCATGGAAATGGAGTTGCTGAATTGTGTGAGACCACAAGGGTTTAGAGAATAAAGATGTTATCAGTGGGATGCACTAAATATGAAAGAGTCCTTGTCTTGCTTATTAGTAATCATACTATCCTCATGAACTCTGTGCAATCCAAAGTATGAGAGTGCTTCAGCTTCCACCTAATAAAGGACTGCAGGATTACCTAAACACTTGAGTTTGGCAAGTTAAGACTCATGATGTCTTCACATGTTTATATAATCACACATTAACTTTTCAAATTTTTCTTACTATTTCTTATTCTTCATTGATTGATATATAAACACCTCAGATAATATCATGATTTCTTCAGATTTCTCCAGATTTCTTCTTATTGACCACATTTTTTCAACCTGTTTTCTAAAATTTTAAGACTTTCAACTCCAACAAACATGCGCGCGCACACACACACACACACACACACACATAACCTCTATAGTTTTTTTCCAGTGCTCCTGTACATGGACTATGTGGATTCATTTCCCTTCAAATTAATGGAAGCTGACAATTATAGGCCAGTTTATGTCTTTGTAATGGAGCATTCCCATCCACGTTAAAGTTAGTGCAGTGTCTACAAAGCATTTCTTCCTTGTACTAGCACTTCCTGGTTTAAGAAACCAAAAAAAAAAAGGAAAAAGAAACCAAATCATTTTTGTAACATTAATAGTGTTGCTACTTTCAAAAGAGATCTCTCAGTAGAGGATCTACAGTGAACACACAAAACACAAAGAAAAGGGAACCAATGCATACCTACAGAAAATCATCAATTTACAAAGAAAGACATCAAAAGAGAAAGAAAGGAATAGGGAACTACAAAATAGCCAGTAAACAATAAAATGGCATTAAGGTCTTATCAATTGATTATTACTTTAAATGCAAATGAAGGGGCGTTTGGGGGTTCAGTCATTTGAGCATTCAACCTTGATTTTGGCTCAAGTCATGATCCCAGAGTCCTGAGAATAAACACACCTGGGGTTCCACACTGAGCCTGGGGCCTGCTTGAGATTCTCTCTCTCCCTCTCTCCCTCTCTCCCTCTGCCAATTGCCTGCTTACTTATGCACACACACTCTCTCTATATAAACATTCTTAAAAACTTTTAAATGCAGGGTCTCAGTCAGTTGAGCAACCGACTTCGGCTCAGGTCAAGATCTCGTGGTCTGTGAGTTTGAACCCGACATGGGGCTCTGTGCTGGCGGCTCTGAGCCTGGAGTCTGCTTGGATTCTGTGTCTCCCTCTCTCTCTGACTCTCCCCCACTCATGCTCTGTCTCTCTCTCTCTGTCAAAAATAAATAAACATTAAAAAAAACTTTTAAATGCAAATGGATTAAATTCTCTGATAAAAAGGCATAGAGCAGCTGACTGGATAAAAACAAAACAAAAACAAAAAATAAGACTCAACTGTGTGCTGCATACCAGAGACCCACTTCCGTTTTAAGGGCACACATAGGCTCAAAGTGAAGTATGTGGGGCTGAGGGGAGATAGTCCATGCAAATGGAAACCAAAAGAAAGAAGGGGCAGCTATTCTTGCATCAGACAAAATCAATTTTAAGTGAAAAACTGTAATAAGAGACAAATAATATAATTACATAATGATAAGAGGGTCAATTCATTAAGATGACATAAAAATTATAAATATATATGCACCCAACATCACAGCACCTAAACATAGTAAGCAAATACTAACAGATTTGAAGGGAGAAACAAACATTATAATAAAAATGTATGTTTGATATCGCTCAAGCATTCACTACAGAGTGACTATAAATACACAAAGTAAGGATCTGAGGCCAGAACTCTGAAATCTCCAACATTTAGAGGTAAGAGAAATGAGGGGGAACCAGCAAATGAAACTAACAGAGTGGAAAATGAGATAGGAGAAAAATCTAGGGGAGTGTGGTGTTCGATAAGTCACATTTCAGAGGGGCTTGCAAGAAGAGAATACTCATCTATGTCAAATGCTACAGCATTGTCAAGTCAGACAAAGACTGGAAATTGACCACTGAACCAACCTGGAGGTCACAGATAACCGTGGAAAGAGTAGCCTCAGTAGTGTGGTGCTGGCAGAAGCCTGATGAGAATGTATGGAAGAGAGAACAAGAGAAATTGGAGCCTTTGCCTGAAATAGAGCCCAAATTTAGGATTTTTGCCCTTTTCTAAAATATCTGCACACAGAAAAGGTGAAGAGAACATTCACTGTTCTGAAGCCAGGTGACCATGTCACCTCAGCTCCTAATGCACTCTTTTATAAGCTTTTTTTTGTATATGTGTACAATCCAAGATTCCCCCACCTTTCCAAAACCTGTTTCAAGATTCACAACAAAGTGCCCACTTGCATTCTTACCCAAATATATAAAACTTCTGTGAGATATATTTTTATATTATAGAAGCAATAAATTTTATATTTAATATATTTTTATGCTCACATATTTTATAGATAGTGTGTATACAAGTAAATTTGGGAAGTTTGATTTATTTATAAAGTGAAGATGTATTAAGTTGTATTGAAAGAGCAGGAAGAGAAATGAGATGGTAACTGAAAGAGGATTGAGGACGTGAGAGTTTCTTGTTACTTGGGAAGAAATTGGATCACCTTATAATAACCAAATTTCTTCTATCTTAAAAAAATATTATCAGTAGAGTGAAAAATAAATGCATAAAGACAGAATTGCAACTTATTTGCAAAATTCTTACTTAAAACATCCACTTTGAGTAAATGCTTAAAAATCCCTAGATAAGGACAGACATATTGCTATGTGTCCTCATGGCAACCTGCGTTTATCTTATTTTAGTGTTTATCACACTTAGTGGTTAATGTTTGTATAATTGACCTTCACCCTAGACTTTAAGTTCTGTAACAACAGAAACAAAATCTATCCTGTCTACCAAAGTATTCTTAGTAATGGTGAATAACAGATGCCTAGTAAATATTTTAAATGAATAAATGAATGAATATTACAATTGCAGAAATATAGTGAGTCTGTGGTATGCAAGGCTGGAAATAAATATTTTGATAGATCTCAAAGTCTCAAAATTTATATAGAAAAAAAACAATTTCACAAACTAAAAGAAAAATCATCCAATGAGTTCAGAGAGTTGGTTACTAGTACAAAGTACAAATAATAAAATTAAACTTGTATTCACCTTGGAAGAGTAAGTAAAAGTCATAAATGAAAGAAGTATTGGTAGATTTCTATTAAAAATATGTGTGCTTTTGTAAATTATTTCTTCATGCAATAAAAGAGGTAACTACTCATTTGCCCACTGGCTTATTTTCAGTATAGAAAATTTCCCCCTGTAATATATCAATATATAATGAAAAATCAGCAGGGGGAGGAGAGAGAGAGAGGATTCACATATATCATTATCTAATATATCAATATTTAATGAAAACACAACATAGAGAGTAAGGACACAGGTTCCAGAGTCAGGGAGTCTGGGGCTGAATTCCAGAATAGCCATTTACTAGCCATATGTCATTGGACAAATTGCTTTTCTCTGTAATCCTCTTTCTTCATCTGTAAAGCAGAATAACCACAGTACCTGCCACATAATGGGAGCATTAAGTAACTTAACACATGTAATTCATGGAGAATGACTGGCACACAGGAAACCCACAATAAACATTTGTGGCTGTTATTATTTTAAATGATTGTCAGTACTGCATTTCCTTCCTACTTACATTACCTACTTTACTTAGACTGCAAAGTAAATGAAAAAAATACTAGGCACTATCATCCTCATAATGGGGCAGACTCCTAGCTCTTTCCCCAGATCTGTCCTTCCCTTCCTCTAGAGAAATAGAATTATTTGTTAATGTTACCCCTCAGATATTTTCAATTTTCAGCTTCTCAGTTGCTTCCCAGCTTTGTGTGGATCAATGACCATCAATGTAACCTAGCCGAATACAGTCATTTGCAGTTCTGGGTACTGTGGTATAGAATATTTAGAATTGTTAATGTGATTAGACATAGTAATTCATGATATGTTATTTCTTTATATGTAAGCCATTATTCTATAACAGGGTAGCATTTATTCTGTGGTAAATTCTAAGTTGTTCTTACTGTTCATTTTCTTAAAAAAATTGTTTATAATGAAGACTTTTTTTTTTTAAGAAAGTAACCTTAATAAGTAAATGTAAAATGAGGCTGTGATCCTGTGGAACTGTCAGAATGGATGATCTTGACCCTTGGATTCCAGATGGATCATTAAAAAAAAATCCTGCCAATTATTCCCTAATTTCACACTGTGCACTCCATCTGTTAGCTCACTTGCTTTGGTTAGAGGCTGCCTGTCTGCCTTATTTCCCACCACTCCACAGAGACAAAACTCAACTGACATACACGCATATTATGTGTAAGCATATGTACTTAGAATGTCTATTAGAAGAATTCAAGGACAGAATATAAGCAAGGAAAATAAGACATTTCACAATAAAACGTTAAAATCTATCTCGCCAAGTTTAGGAAACATAAAACAAAGCCAAAGCAAACAACTAGACTAACCAACCAGAACTAAATTTTTAGAGGAAACATTGAACACTTATTTATTCATTTAACATTTGGGTTAGAATTCAGATCCAGAGCATTAATGCATTTTAGCTTAAAAGGTACTGAATTTGTAATAAAAGCTCTTAATGAGCATATAGTCTAAAGACATCATAAATGGCATCTGGAGTCACTAACCCAGTCCCTAAATGGCAATCAGATTTGGGATTAAAACTATGTAATTTGGTGAGTCAGCTCTGTTTCATTCAAAATTACGTTATGTGACTAAATCCATTGTTTCAAGAGCTTAAAGGAAATTTCCAACAATATGTATGCTTTCTTTAATATTATAAATATTAAAATAATAAAGCAAAAGAAATATGCATCCATGCTAGACAGTGACATCCTCACAATACCTGACACATAAGAACGTCTCCATCAATATGTACCAGACTAGTGATCTTAAGTAAAACTATATAGTTAAATCCACTATGTTCACTATGAATATGAATAAAACATAGGGTAGCAGATTAAAGGGTGACATTTATTTATGCTCTTTACTATTTATTTTAGCAATGTCTACAAGGTTCTGGACCCACTTTACATTCTGCCATTTCATCAGATATGCAGTTGCAATACATATGGTAATAATTAGAGCAGTTAGAATATGAAAACAGTTTAAAAGCATAAGTTGCATATTCTTATGACACTGTTCTTGAATGTTTTTAAAGGACTACTGGAAACAGCATCCTTAAGACTGCACTTGCTGCCACTTTTGTCTCTTCTCCTCAAGTATTCCTCCTTCAGTGTATCTTCAGCTTGCACGTGGTTAGTGAGTCATTCAAAGTGCAAACTTGATTTTATTGAAAAAGGGAAATCTTTAGGCATAAAATATGTCCAGAAGGCAAATCTTTTCATATAAAATAGAACCAAACCAAGAGAGTGACAGGTATAGTGGGGTTACAGGCACTAGCCAGGCTTTGTCCACTATGGAATCAAGCAGTGACATTTACAACAGACAGAGGTTCATGATGAGAGGAGAAGAGAGTAAAGAAGATAAAATGTTTGACCAGGAGCTGGTAAGTTGGCTCGGGTCCAAGGATTTCTATCTGAACTCCTCAGGGCTGCAGGCAGAGGTCTTTCTTTACCCTGGAATAAATTGCTTTGCTGCCCAAGTAAAAATGTGGCCCAACTGTTGATGAACTACAAAGCTTTGGGGCCTAGAGAATATGTCAGGAGGTGACCCCCTTGCCAACAATTTCAGTGATTTCCTAAATACCAACCGCAGTGGTAGTAATCAGTCAGCCACAAGTGATTTTGTTAGCTGTGGTCAGGAATTGGAACTAGCATGGAGGGGCATAATGGATGCCGTGGTAACAGAAATACTCTTCATGAACCCAAAAGCAATGTGCCCAAGAACTCCCAGAAATAACACAGTAAGAATTCAAGAATTTTTCAACAACGATAGGCCAAATTGAGGTAAAAATTGGTGCCACATTGGTTACTACAAATGAATGGACGTTTAGGGATTGAGGATTCAGCCAGAAGACAAGCTAGAATATCTAAGGGCAAATAATATTTGCTAAAGAGGTTTCAAATGATGGCTTAAGAGAGAAAATAAGCAAAGGACAATCATCGGACATTAACTTATGGTCATACTCCATTAAGAAAAGACCAGAGAATTTACACACTAAAATACTCAGAACTCAACCGCATATCTGACCTAAATATTATCAGGAAACTTCAAATTTAAAAATGTATAGAAAACAAGAAGCAAGAAAGCAATTAAAATTGTATTAATCCACAGGTAAGTTTCAATCAAGGTAATGGGATTTTAACTGAGAAACCCCATAAGTGATTGCAGCATGTAATGCATCAAATAAAGGATTTGAGCACACAAAATATTTCATGTTTTTTGAAATATAACAGAGACTGTCTTTGTATTTTGAGCACATTCTTCATGACATCCCATTGGACTAACTGGACCTTTATGGATCATTCCTCTCCAGATAGTCTAGGACTGAGGTATACCAGTCAGCAATGGTTTGTATGGTAATAAATGGAATGAATCTCCATGTACTGGTACGATGTACAGTCAGAACTTCCAATATTCATTTAGTTTAGTAAAATATGGGGTCTAGGAGTCTTGACTTAAAATTCTCCCTATTTTCTTCAGACCTCAAACGGATTTTAAAACATGTTATCACTGACTTCACTTCCTGCTGGCCACACATTGTGCTGTTGAGTGTGACAGCACTCATTTCCCCATATAGATGTGATATTCCCCATACTACATTTTTTAATTTAAAAAGGTTATTAAAATAAGACAGCTTATTTGTAGAGCAGTTTTAGGCTTACAGCAAAATGACGAGAAATGTACAGAGAGTTCCCATATAGTCCATGTGTCCGTACATGTACAGCCTCTCCCAGTATCAAAATCTCACTCCAGAGAGATACGTTGGTTATAATCAGTGAACTTATATTGGCTTATCATTATCATCCAAAGTCCACAGTTTATATTAGGATTCATTCTTGATGAATGATATCATCATTCTGTATGATACTACAATGGTGGATAAATCTCTTTATACATTTGTCAAAACTAATATAGTGTACAACACTTCATTGTAGTATCATACAGAATAGTTTCACTGTTCTAAAAATCCTTTTTATTTCCCATTAATCCCTCCTCCCTCCCATCCCTGGCAAGCACCCTCTTTTGCTATTTTCATATCTTTGCCTATTCCAGAATGTCCTATAGTTGGAGTCATACAATATATAGACTTTTCAGATGAATCTCTTTCACTTAATCCTATGCATTTAAGTTTCCTTCATGTCTTTTCATGGTCTGATAGCTTAAGTCTTTCCAGCACGAAATAATATTCCATTGGTATTTTATTTTCCACTCACCAAATGAAGGACATCTTGGTTACTTCCAAGTTTTGGCAATTATTAAAAAGCTGCTATATACATCCATGTGCAGGTTTTTGTGTGGACATAAGTTTTTAATTTTGGTGGGTAAATACCAAGGACCACAATTGCTAGGTCATATGGTCAGAGGATGTTTAGTTTTGTAAGAAACTTCCAAACTGTCCTCCAAAGTGGCCATTTTGCATTTCTACCAGCAATGAATGAGAGTTCTTATTTGTCTACATCTGCATCAGTATTTGCCATTGTCTGTATTTTGGATTTGAGTGATGTGATTCTAATAGGTGAGTAGTGGTATCTCATTGTTGTTTAAGTTTTTGCAATTTCCTAATGACATGTGATGTGGAGCAGCTTTCCATAGGCTTCTTTGCCATCTGTCTTCTTCCTTGTTGAAGCATCTGTTTAAATCTCCTGCCCGTTTTTAATTGGGATGTTGATCTCCTTATTGTTGAGTTTTAAGAGTTCTTTGTATATTTTGGATAACAGTTTTTTATCCAATAATATTTTACACAAGTATCATCTCCCAGTCTGTACTTCTCTGTGTATTAGTCCCATTCCATCTTTAGACTCAGCCCACCTTTTCATAATCAAGCTTATTTTGGAAATAAAGTCAACAAAAGCAAAAATAATAACAACATATAAAGTGTCTCCTAATGTATCTCTTTTTTCCTCTTACTCCTAGAGATGGTGACTTCTTGTATACTATCAAATAGCCCATACCTAACAACAAATCTCTAAACTTCTGTAAGGCCACGTATGACATTGTAATTTCTTTGCATTTTAGTTATCCTCCATTATTCTTCTGGGAAATTCTAGTTTCTTGAAAACCAACTCTTCTCCAAGAAGGGTGTGGTTCACAAAGGAACTGCAAATATGTGTTTGCTACTGAATTAAGTGAGGCCATGCAGAATGGCAGAAAGAACAGACAATGAAGTCGGGAGATTGGGCTCATTCTCAACTTTGCAATTACTGGCAGCAGGATTCTTAGGCAAATCACTCAACATCTTTACACCCCTATTTCCTTATCCGAATTGGAATTCAAATAACTACTAAGCCCACTTCAAATTGCAAGGCATAAATATATGCCTATCCTAGAAGCTGTAAAGTGCTATAAAATTTTAATTATGATTATTATAAATACGTAATAATGTGTCCCTAAAAACATTTTCTAGGCCAGCTGCTTTTGCATTATATCCCTGCTCCCCAATATATAGGATTTCTTCTGTCATGTTTGTTGGCCTGTGACGGGCAAGCAATTACAGTGAGTAATTCCATTTTAGGAGAAGATAATAAAACGTGATATCGTAACTACCCACAGAGCTTCAAAAGTATTTATGTTTCCTCTAATAACCTGGTGTGATGCTGTTAATCTTGAGAAAGGCTGCCTGGCAGGTGCTAGGGAGCTGAATCTTCATATTCTCTCACTGTTTGCTGACTCTTCCACAGGGAAGAATCCAAGCTATTAAAATGCAATGGCCTTGCTCTATTTTTAATTACATTTAGTTTATTAGAGAACAATCAGATGCATAGTACTGGGAACAGACTTTCCCCATTACCTGACTGAAGGCCTAGAACATTTTATCATTTACAAAATGGGTCATGGGGAGCCATTCCTTCACCTCTCTTCATTGAGAGAAGCTAAAACACAATTTAAAGGAGTAAGAGAAATGTATCACTTCCAGAGGGACCTAATTCTTCATGGATGATTTTCCCTTTGATTCAGTTAACCTTTTTGTTCTAAAGCTCACCATCATAACCTTTATGTAAATAAGTAGGTACTGGCCAGGTAAACATAAGGATGGAAACTCCAAAATTATCTCTTCTGTATCAAGTACAGAGTCTCCATAAAATAAACCATAAATCTATAATATGTAATATTTCCTTTAGAAGAACTCTGCAGGTTATAAGGTATTAATAAATGTAATTCTCACAGGCTGCATTCCTTGGCTGACCAAATCAATCCAACTCCTTTCAATACATGGCATTATAAAAGCTGTAATTTCATGCATTATTATGTGCAAATAGAATTTAAGAATGCTTTCCATTTTATGTACAAAGAAAGGTATATAGCATAGAAAAAGAATAATATATTTCCTACATTTATCATAAAGTTGTTTTCCAATCCCATTTGTTAACTCAGTCTATATTTTGGGCAAATGGCCATTATCATTAATCACTTAGTGCAGCCAGAACATGGCAGGGTGTGAAATGTAGGTTGTCTTTTTTTCCTCCCTTTCCGTTTGGAGAGTGGAATTGTGTTATAGTTTCCAAACATTGTGTAGGACTATTGCAACTTTGGAAACACAGATGCAAGCAGAGGAAATGATTAAAGAAAGTATTAAAGAATGGGCCAAGTAGGAGTGTTGACTTGAAAGTGCCGAACATTGAAGTTATGTGTTTATTTTGTTGCTGTTAAAGTTAAATGCTTTCTAGTAAAGATTCTGGTCCCTCCTTAATCCCCAGGAATTCCTATTTGAAAAATAGTCAGTGACCACCCTAGTAAGCTGAGTTGCACTTGAATAAGGGAGAAAAATCATTACTTATGAAGTATTTACTTCTATTTTCTAACTTTGGAAAAAATGAAAAATAAAAGTTATTGAACATACTCAGATTTTTGGCTTAATTCTGATTTCCTGTAGATTTTATAGAAATGGTTTTGTTTATCTTCTTCAATCTCTGAAAATAGAATGACAACAAGTGAGCGGAAATTGAGGTAAGTAGAGAGAACTATGTAAAAAAATACATTTACCATATATTTTAAACAGTCAAAAGCAATTAATAAATATTCCTGTGGAGTCCATTTATACATTCAATGAATATGTATATACATCTACTGTATCCAAGGAAATATCATCTATTGGAGATAAAATAGGGAGAAAATAGAATCTCATTCTCTGTGGTGCTTATGGGCTCGGGAAAAAATTAATTATATTTTGGTAAGTGCGATAAGAAATAAATAAAATGAGCTTTGATATTATAACAGTTTGAGTGGAATGAGTAGGGGGAAGAGTTAAGGAAAGATTCATTAAGAAAATTATAATTAAGACTTGAAGAACAAAAGTTTCTAGAAATGGGTTCTAGAAAGACAGATTAACCTGTATAAAATCCCTGAGGGGATAAAGCAAGTGGCATCTGGAGGAATTGAAAGAAGGGAGTGTGTCTACAGCTTAGAGGTGAGTGGCATTAGATAAGGTTGCAGAAGCAGGTGGTGGGAGATGACACCAGGCTCTATGGGTCATGTGAAGTATTTGGGACTTCATAAGGACAATGGAAAGCCATTCAAAATCTTTAAGCAAAAGAATGACCAAATTATATTTCATAAATATAAATCTGACTTCATTATGGGATATAGAGGGAGACCAGAGATGTTACATAGATTGTTATTAGTGTAGAACAGCAAAATTCCCCAACTGTGCAAGTACCAGGTGATAATTTCATGAAGATGTATCATCTTAGATATTATAATTTTCCAAGTCTTCTGCTACTTATATAAAGTAACACTGGCTTTAAAAAGACTGTTCAATGAAAACAGAGATAAGCACACAGAATAGAAATATATTCACAAAACTGAAAAATAAGACTTAGCAGCTATTTGAAGAGGGGTGAAAGAGTAGGAAAAGTCAAGAATAGTCCAGCTTTCTCAGCGAGGGCCTAAGAGCCGTTAAATCATCCTGTAACAAAAAGTAGTTGGGGGAATTTGTGTCTTCAGCCCTGTGGCTAACATAAAAGAATGTAAGACCTGTCCTGGTCCTCACAAAATTAGCTAAATGTCCAAATCCAAATTCTAAAATCAGAATAGACTATTTAAGAGGTGAATGCTACAATACTGCATTTACAGATAATGCAAACCTTAAATGAGCTGAAGTAGTTAGGAAAAGAACATTATGGAAGTTATGTCAGTTGCACTGTGACTTGATGAAATGGCTTTGGAGTTGAGTAAAGGGACAGTGCATAATAACATTTAATTGCAGTACAGGGTTCCTGTGGAAGAGAAAGTGTTGTAAGAATGAACAGTCTTGTCAGATTCTGGATGGCCTTGAAAGAAAGAAATAGAAGCTCAGACCTGATATAATAGATATTATGAAATGATAGTAACAGGAAATTTGATGTTCCTGCTGATGGTAGTAAGGGATAAGCTGGAATTCACTGGCAGAAGATCAGGTTGAAGGCAAAGTATGAGGAAGTAAGGCCGTGTGAGAGTTCCAGGCATTAATCAACACATTTCTGGACCACAGAAATGTTAGTGAAAATGGACAGGGAAGGTGATTACTTTAAAAAATATATTGTTAATTATTTCAAATGAACAGATAAAAATACAAAAGATGAGCTCCTATGCACCCACTACCCCAGCTTTATCAAATCTTACTAGTATTTTTTATATGCTTCTGATGTTTTTTCCAAAGAATTTTCAAAAAAAAACCATATATAACTGATATTCCATTTGCCTTTCTTAGATTACTATTGTAAATTGAGTTTTATCAATTCCATGAATGTATCTATATTTATACTGCATATTTACATAAAGTGCTACAATTTAGCGTTTTATTTGTTTTTATACTTTATACGAGTGGCAGAAAAAGTATATATTATTCTGCAACTTATTCTTTTAACCCAAAACTATATATTTGACATTTAGCCATGTCAATAGATGATGTTTGTTCTTTTTAAACATTGTATAGTTTTGTGCTACAACTATAATGATTTAGATTTACATTCTTGATTGATAGACATTTGGGATATTTTTAGTTTGGGCTATTAAAAGCAATGCCCCAACATTCTTGCATTTCATTTTGCACAAGTGTTTACACATCTTATCTATGGATGCACCAAGAAGTAGAATTTGTTCACTGTATGGTAAAAGCATCCATCTTCACATTTATTAGCTATTGTTGACTTGATCTCCAAATGGTAGTTTCTATTTTCACCAACTGTGAAAATACAATGTGTATTAGAAAATACACGTGTATTGGGGTGCCTGGGTGGCTCAGGTGGTTAAGCATCTGACTTTGGCTCAGGTCATGATCTCGCGGTCCATGGGTTTGAGCCCTGCATCGGGCTCTGTGCTGACAGCTCAGAGCCTGGAGCCTGCTTCAGATTCTGTGTCTCTCTCTCTCTCTGCCCCGCCCCTGATCATGCTCTGTCTCTCTGTGTCTCTCAAAATTAAATAAGCATAAAAAAATTTTTTTAATTTTTTTTTTCTTTTTCAACGTTTTTATTTATTTTTTTGGGACAGAGAGAGACAGAGCATGAACGGGGGAGGGGCAGAGAGAGAGGGAGACACAGAATCGGAAACAGGCTCCAGGCTCTGGGCCATCAGCCCAGAGCCCGACGCGGGGCTCGAACCCACGGACCGCGAGATCGTGACCTGGCTGAAGTCGGACGCTTAACCGACTGTGCCACCCAGGCGCCCCAAAAAAATTTTTTTTAAAAAGAAAATACATGTGTATTAGAGTATATATCCACTAATTTATTTCCATTATCACAAGGATATAGACCTATTTTCCCTATTTGGTTTCCTCCTTTGGAAATAAATGATTAAATGTATGTCTATTTTTTGTTTGTTTGTTTGCACTTTTCTTTATCTTACTTAAGAAGTCCTGTATTATTTGGAGATCTTCAATTAAATTTCGCTGTTCATATTTAGTACTTTGGTCTACCTGAATATCATGTTGGTATGCAGTGTGAGAAAGACATCTAATTTTCTTTTTTCTACTTTTCTGTCACTATATATAAAGCAATTTACCATTTCCCCTCTTTTTTATAATGTTAACACTGTCATATATTAAATCATTTTATATGTGTGGCTCTGTTTGCAGACCCTTTATTTTGTACCGTTGGTGTATTTTTGCTAATTCCACAGTTGTAATTATTATAGTTGTATAGTATGTCTACATATCTGGTAGACCAACTCTTCCCATCTTACTCTTTATAATTGCTATCCATTCTGTCTATTTCATCTAATATATGAATTACAGGGGTGGCATTTCCAATTCTATCAAAAAGAAACGTTGGAAGTTGCAATTGTATTAAAATTTTACGTTAATTTGAAGAAAACTATTTTGATGATACTGATATTTTTCAGAACAAATACAGATACAGCTTTCTCCATTTATGTATGCCTTTTATGGCCCTCATCATTATTTTGTAATTTTGTACCCAGAGGTTTGAACACTTTTGGTCAGGCCTATTCCTGGGAAACATCACTTTTACTGCTATTGAGAACTGAAATTTTACTCTCTCTGCCTCCCAATTAGTTTTGTCTCTGTATTATAAGATTTTTATATGTTGAGTTTGTATCCTAAAACTAAATCCTAAAAACTTATTAGAGAACATCAACTCTAATAAATTCTAAGAGTGTGAAAATTATTTTGAATATTCTATGAAAATAATCATAGTATCTACAAATAAGATTATATCTCTTCAAACCTTTTCTCCTTACATAAATATTTATATTTTGAATATAAGGAAAATAATTTCTGTATTTAATAGCTCATTCTTACATGTTTATTTTATTGTAGTTACACATCGGGCTTATTTCTACTATCTCACTTTGTATTTTCTTTTTCTTTTCCTTTATCTTTGCTTCTCGTGAATGGGTCAAAAAAATTTTAATGCCAAAAAAAAGTTTTAATTAAACTACAAAAACAATAGTTATATGAGCAAAAAGGTGCATTATGTTATAAGCACTTATAAAGTTACCAACCATTTGCTTCATTAACATTTTCTATATTTTAAGTTCATACATGAAGATGATCAGATTTACCATGGTGGGGGAGGGGAGGAAAAAAGGTGCATTTATCATCAGCTCCATGTGTTCACTGTAGGTTCTGTTATTTATATGCAAGGCCCAGGTGACTGGAAGCACAGCTGTCGAGCATTTTAATAACCTGGACAGCCAGTTGTTTCTGCACAACATGACATCTTTACACAGGAGCAAACAGGAGCAAACAGGAAACAGCCAAGCACCGTGCACAGCAATGCACCACCTTACTCATTAACCAGCATTACTCATCTGCTATACCACTGTGCCTACAGCACAAAAATACACATAAGAAGAGATTAGAATTGTGTCTGGTAAACAATCCTTTCAAAAAATCAAGTCGTTTCAGCTGAGAAGTCTTTCTACAAGTCTGGGTTCAAATTACCATTTAGGTCTGAAGTTAAATAACATATACAAATACATTTACACCAACTTTTGTGGGGTTTTAATTTTAAGGAATGAAGGCAATATTGAGACAATCCCTTGATAGCATTAGGCTGTGTGTAATGGCTGCACACATTTCCTTAAAAGTCAGGAGGCCACAAATGAAGTTACCAATCTGTTTAATTTCAAACAAAAAAAGTCAGCCCTGTATATACAAAAAGGAAAATTTACCTCAAATAGCCAACCCACTAATGAAATCTGAAGTCATTCACCTCACTAAATTACAAGAAATTAGAATAACAGCAACAAAATGGCACATAACATGAAATTTGCCACCTGAGGCAAAGCTCAAAACATGTAAAAAAAAAAAACAAAAAAAAAACTAGACAAAATGTCATAAAACAACCTTTTCAATAGCCAGTAGCTTGTTCAAAGGACTCTTCAATGGACTTTGTGTGTGGTCCTTTTCCCCCAAGTCTTTCGTTAGTTATGTTGCTTTGTGACACATCATTTGCTTAAGAAGACACCACTCCTTCCTCCTCAAGAGACTTGGGGAGGACTCTTGCATTGTGAGCTGGACTTGGACTCCCTCTTGGCCATGGAGGGAGGACTCCTGGACCTACACCTGGATCTGGAGGCAGAGGAGGACTTGGACTTGGATCTTAGTGCCAATCTGGACTTGGAGGTTGACTGCAATCTTGAGCCAATGCATCCCACTGAGACTTCCAGAAGATGTAATGAAATAATTATGGGACTGGACCTGCTGTGGCAGAGTGCCTGTGGCCTGGGTACCTGCGGGGGGTGGCTCTGGTGACTGTGGTGTGAGTCCATGGGGAGACAGTCATAGCGCACCATCTGTACAAATAGGTCAACATTTTAATATTTTTTCTCCCCCTGCGGTAGGTAGATTTTAAGACGATCCCCACTGATCTTACCTTCAGTATTCATGCCTAATTTATGTAATCACTTCCCCTTGATTCTTCTCTAATGAGTAGAATACAACAGATGTAATGTATGCTTCTGAATACATTACAAGAATAGTTTACGTAAAAAAAATCATGCTTCTGTCTTAGAAGTGCTCTCTCATTCTCTTTTTTAGAATGCTCACTTTGCGAACACCCAAATGCCATGTGGTGAGGCAGCCCTGTGGAGAGGCCCAGATGAGTAAGTTTGAGAGAAGATCATCTGAAGCCTACTAATGGCCATGCCAGTGACCTTAAAAGCAGATAAGATTCATCAAAGATGGGGACAAACAGACAAGGGAGTAGAGATGGTTGGTGTGAAAATAGTTGAAATAAATAATGATCATTGGATTTGAACTGGGTAGGAAGAAAATGAAGACAGCATGTTTCAGATAAATATGAAACTGGAATCTAAAAGACTCTGAAGAGATTGGGAGGTACGAAGTATACAAGAGTAATAAAGGGAATCCATGTATGAGAAAAAGTTTAAAGATGGGAAATCAAATAAGGTATAGAGATATAATATGAAGAAGTTTAAAAAGAACTTTAAAACCTAGAAAGGATCTTGCTGTGGAGGAAAGTTATGTGATGTGAAATGCAATACTGGGCACTGTGGATCAAAAAGTTGACGCAGTCAAAGTTATTTAGCTCTTTAAACTAAAGACTTTATGCAAATGCAGAAGACCTGAGATATCTGCTTGAATTTTGAGTTTTGTGACAACTGAAAAGGCAACAAAATGCTTTGCTTATTTTTTACTTAACTTTTTAAACCCAAATCACTTCCATAGGATTTTGAAGTAGTTTAAGGAAGCTTAAGACTAACATTGTATTTGTTCTTAATGAAAATAATTATGTTCTTAATTTGTTTTTTAGAAAAGAATTTGTGGAGAATTAGGAAATATAAAAGGTGTGTGTGTGTGTGTGTGTGTGTGTGTGTGTGTGTGTACTTGTATACACAAACTTTTTTGGAGAAAAGATTTGTGTTCTTTTTAAAGGAATCATAATAAAGCAAATAATTATTTCTGAAAATGTAACGTGACAATCTAATGAGATGTTTCATTGCTGCTAAAGTCAGCTTATGAAAAAATGGTTGTGACAGAGAAAAACAGTAATTTCTAAATTAAAATCTTGCATAAACCATTTTAAGCCAATCAATTGTTTCAATTAAAACCTTCAGTTCTCATTTAAATCATAAGTTTTCATAAACAAATATAATGCTTTGCTTTCATGGTATTCTTTTTTAATTTAGCCCATCTACTGTTTCCCTAATAGGTTTGAATTCAATCAATTTTTGTTTTTATAACACGAGTTCTCATAGCATAACGCCTTTCCTACACTGAAAACAATATTATTCTTCAAAATAGAAAAATGACATTCTAGTTCATAAATTTCATCATGATTTTTTATTTTAATTAACCGTATACTGAATGTGTGGGTGTGTGTGTATGTTTGAACGTTTTGCATTATTTCCATTGTCCAAGCAGATCACATTGTATAATCTAACAAAACAGACTAACACCTGTCATGTTAACAGGAATAGTCTTCAACTTAGTAGCAGAGTAAACAATACGATATCATGAAAATCAGCTGACAACTCCCTCATAGCAAAACTAAGTATGCTGACTGAAAAGGCCGGAATGTAATATTCCTGACAAAAAAGCCAGCATTCTTCATGTCCTTGGGCAAGTCAAATGACCTTCCATATTCACAAGATACCAGTAATTTCTTAAAACAGCATAAAATCCTAACAGTAATTACAGGTTTGTCATTTTACAATTTCTGTCTTTCACTGGATATGTGTAACATGGTAGATTATGTGATACAAATTTTTTTATCCCAGGATATCCTGGGATATTTGTTTCCTGGTTACTCAATCACATGATAATCTTTCTGGCACTGCCCAGCATTCTGTATACAAATAGGGAGTAATAGATAAACTACTCCTTTAACTGGAGAACATTTAGTAAAATTGGCTTTGGGTATTAGAGTACCATAGCATCAGAATTTTTGTTTTATTTGCAGATACTTCCCCAAACCTAAGTAGTGGATGTTCAAGAGATACTTATTGGATGGATTGTTGAATAGAAACCAGTTGACTGGGGGCTGATGCTAAATTGTTATTCCTCTCAGATCTATAATCATCTTTCAAAGGTTATACTATTTAATGTGTTTAAGTGGTATCTCAAACAAAACAAAACAAAACAAAACAAAACAAAACAAAACAAAACATTAGGAGCGTCTGGGTGGCTCAGTCAGTAAAGCATCTGACTCTTGATTTTGTCTCAGGTCATGATCTCGTGGTTCATGGGATGGTGCGGTTAGCACAGAGCCTGTTTGGGATTCTCTCTCATCTTCTCCCTCTCTATCTCAAAATAAGTAAATAAACTTAAAAAAAACCACTAACTTTTTAAAACTCCAGCTTTAAACACCAACATAACAGTGTAACCTATGTATGACTAACAATATGAAAGTTTGTTATATTTATGTTGTGAGAAGGGAACTATATAGTCACTTATTATACAGGAAGCCAGTGTCCTCTCATACTCCAAAAGACTATGTCTAGCACCATAGTTTAGTATAATGGTAAGAATTCTTCATTGTTAGCTTCAGTCAGGACTCCTTGGGTAGGCAGGGAATATTTTAAATTGTATATTTATAAGCACTTAGCCAAGGGCAAGCACAGAAAATGTGTTAATTTACAATGAAAGTTGACCTAGATTATTTGTGTTTAAATATGTAAAATGAAGATACTGACCAACATGGAGTTTGGTAACTTATAAAAATTCTCACTTAAGCATTTCAGAGATAATTCAGTTTTAGGGCCTTTAATTTACATATCTAAACTAAAATATAAAAATTTACATGACTAAATTAAAATGTAAAAATTTTGGAATATAGAAGAAACTCATGAATACTTAGTGCTTACTAGGTGTATGACACTCTATACCTATGATTATCTATCCACTTATCAATCATCTATCTATCATCTATCTATCTATCTATCTATCTATCCATCATCTATTTAGAGAGAGATAAAGACTGGGACAGAGATGCAGAGACAGAGAGAGACACCACAACTAAGTATATTTTCCAAAGGTCAAAACAGCCTTCTTCTGATCACTCTAGCTAATCTGATGAAGGAGTAAGTATTTAGAGATGAAATGAAAATCATACCTGTTCACTTATAAACAGTTCACTGGTGACAGAGAGTGACTATAGAATTATATGCATCTCTGAATGTTTACTTACTCAGTCAAAGGTCCAAATATATTAGAAAGGGCAAACATAGCAGAACCTTGGAAAAAGAACTCAAAGAAGTAAAAAATGTAATGAAACCTGTGAGAAGCCATCAATTTGACTACAGACTAAAATGAAATTCAATGACAATAAAGACAGAGAAGATTGAGAAAAGAGACAATTAGAAGTGGGAAGAAGAGCTAAACTCAGTGAGCCTAATCAAATACGAGCCCCAGATGTGAGTAATCAACACACCGTAATCAGCATGGAAAGACATTGCATAAGAAATGTGTTATAACTACAGCACAGCGGGACTGGATTCTCTTCTCGTGGAGCACAGACTTCACTTCCTCTGATACTAATACCCCCTTCAGAGTCAAAAGAAGATAGTTCCTGGAGGTTCAGCCCTGTCAATAATGATTCAGAAGTGGTGGTCACAGACACCAGGCTGGCTCTGCTTACACTTTCTGAGACCTTTATTTAGTCACAGACAACTATGTATTATCCTCTTAAGAATTTGATATTTAGATTCACTTTGCATTATACCTGAAAAATGCAAATTTTCATTGTGATTACATTAAATAAATGTATATGAATAATTAAATTAAATATATTATTACTAAATACCAGTTGTTTAAACAAATAACACTTTCCTAAAGGGATACCATAAGCCTGAAAATTTAAGATCTTAACTGAGTTGCCCTTAGTGCAACTATAGAAAAGGCACAGTAACCTTGACAAACATTGCTTAGTAACTGATCATAATTTGTTAGTCTCCTCAACTCCACAGAAAAGGATACATTATTATGTAGTAGGGTCAAGGAAATAAAGACCCATCTTCTTGAGGTCGAGCCTTAAGATCCTATGCCACAACAGTGTCACCAACAAGCATATATCTTAAGGAAATAGTCAATGAAGCAAGCAAATGCATACAGATAACCATTCCAATGTGGTTTGTAGTAGAAAAAAAATGGAAGCAAAATAGATTTCCTCTAAATAAAAGAAACATGACAAAATAAGTTGTACATTATGGATACAGCCACTAAGATGAAGCTTTCGAAAATTGCTAATGACATGGGAAAATGGTCACATACAAGGTTTAACGAAAAGTTTATTGTACAAAGTCAATATAGGATATAACAATAGTTTGTTAAAAATATATGTATATGTAATAAAATGTAATGCATATGCAATAAAAACCTTAATTCTTTTTGAAAATGTAATGTTCTTTTTTTCTAGGAATCCACTTTAGTTTCATGAATGTAAAATAAATCCCAGTCATTACCTTGGAGAAATGTGTGAAAACAATATTTACCTGACTGTGAATATAATATAAATTAGGTACATTTTTTTAGCAGTTTTTTTCTCTACATGTTTTTTTTTTGTCTCTTTGCTAAAGGTGTCATAGCTATTCAAAGGCTTAGAATATTCAATACCTAGATATTCTGTTTATTCTCCTAGGAAGACATGTGTGTGTGTGTATGTGCACATATTTTTGTTTAAACAGTTGCTTACAGAGAATCTGGAATTGAGATTTTGAACACAAGAGGAAGGATGTAGAGAGATGGAGGAATGATCACCTCATGTAGGATATAAGACCAACCAAAGGAACCACAGTGGAGTGCTGGGCTCTATGAATCTTCAGTTTTATCTAAGACTAGGTATCTTAATATATACTGGTGTTACATGGAGTATTGTGATTGTTCTGTCTGGCCAGAGAATTGGGACCCAACTATGTCTACAAGAGGAGGTCCTCTAAAATAAGGTTTTTATTTACATGATATATCATCTTAGGATATGGAAACCCTGACATAATAAATTAGAGTTGTAAAGGTAAAACTTAGGCAATAAGAAGGGAATTTCCTTTGCTTTTTGAGAGAATTTCTGGGTTTTGGGCAGTTCTACATGGGGACAGTCCTTTTAAAGAGGGATAGGGGCAGCTGGGTGACTCAGTCAGCCAGGTATCCGACCCTTGATATGAGTTCAGGTCACGATCTCATGGTCTGTGAGATCGAGCCCCTTGTCAGGCTCTGTGCTGTCAGTGTGGAGCCTGTTTAGGATTCTCTCTCTCCCTCTCTCTCTGACCTCTCCTGCTTGCTCTCTCTGTCCCAAAATAAATAAACATTAAAAAAAAAATGAAAGAGGGAGATTTGCACAGAGTGACAAACAGGAGTTGGGCAGAGAGGTATCCAACCAGGGTTTCCTTGGTTTTAAGTCTGCAAACCCCAACAGCAGCCTAACCTAATAGAACTTTACATTGTTCTCTAGATTTTATTTCCTGGCATGTATTCTGGCAACCAAGTAGAGTTCTGTCATGTGTGAAGTCACTACAGAGCAGTAGGTAATTAAGAAAAGGGTCTGTCCTGCTCTGGGGCTGGATAAAGAATAAATACACTCCTCCCCTCTTTCAAGGCCAGGAATGGGAGAAGAGGCAGATTAAGGGAAAGGATTTTAGACAGCTATTGCAGGCTACCAGAGCACCTAAAATATCACATAAAAATGTAATGAGATAGAGAAAACGTAATTGGAGCTCTTTTCAAGTAGAAAGGAATATTTTGAAAAGTTACTAGTGTTGAGTTTCAAACCCACAAGAAACATACTTGTGTAACAGTGGAATGAGGAGCTTAATGATAAGCTTTTAAAGATGACTGTCTGATTAACGTCAGGACTTTGCAGCGCAGAGAAGGATATGCTGTTCTGGGGCCAGAGCTGCATCACTTCAAACAACATGCATCGTCACCTCTCCGAGTGGTGCTAAACTATTTAGAAATGATCACCAGGAACCATATCACTGACCTCCAAGTGTCCCACTCCAGGACCTGCTGGAGCTGTAGAAGGATAATGACTGTCTCCTGAGTACAAGACGGACTTACAGAAAAATTTGTGAAGAAAGACTAAAATTAGGGCTTAAACCACTGTAATTCCCATCAGTGAAAGTTACTTTCTTCTCAGAACAACTCCCTGAGGGAAGAGATTTGGGGGTTTTGTTCACTGTTAGGTCCCTAGTGACTAAGACACTGCATTGTACATACTAGATGTTGATTATTATTTATTGGATATATGAAAGTGACCTCATTTTATACTCAGGTGCTACAAGATATGCTTAGACATTAGAGCTTAGTATATGAGTATATACACATTTACATGCATATATGCATCTGTACTACACATATCTCTGCACAGATATTACAAGGAAATTTGCTAAATTATCAGTGGTGTACATCCCTGGTTCAAGTTATTATAGGTCATGATTTTTTTTTCCTTTTTCATATTTTTCTGTATTTATAAATTTCCTACCTAATTAGAATCATCAAAGAATGATACTAAAAGAAATACAATTCAAAGGCCATAGAAATATATCCTAACAATATGAATTAAACAAAAGCACTTAATAGATAGCAAATTATCATTATAAATGTGTTATGTTTAAAACTTCCTGGTATCTCAAACTCTGTTCCATGTTTCATAAACTCAAGTCCTTTACATGTATGACTACCAAGTTTAATACCAGAAAGGAACATGTTAAAAGGCAGAGATTTAAAAACTCATGGGGGCAAAAGCATCTGTTATTTCCTCTTATCCTGCAGAATGGAAGTTAAAAACAAATAATAGCCAAAGTACCCTAGTTAGGGTTTAAGCTTCTAAAAATGATGTATCTTCTCTCCCCACTGACAGCAATTAGATGGACGTTGACAAATATGCCTTTGTTTTTCCTACATTCTAAACAAACCAGTTGTACCACTAACAGACATTCCATCTGTAGCTTTGCTAATATTTTATAATTTTATAATTTTGGTTTGAAAATAATTTTATCTTGCTAAATGGAATCCGTGTATTTTGCTCTGATACTTTTATCTGTGGAGATAAATTTTCCAAGCTTTCTTTCTTCATAAATTCCCTCCTCATGTACTGATCAAAAGACCTTCCACAGGGAAGAACAAAGAGATGTATGCACATTGGCCATTTTAATGAAAAGGACTTTTATTCCCTAGTCTGATTCTGCTTTGAAAATTTTCACAAATGAGTTAAAGGGCAATAAAATGCCAAAAGAAAGGAGGATAAATACCTTCCAGGTTTAATGGCTGTTTCACCTCCCTCCAGACATGCATCATTTTGAGGAAAGCAGACATATGTTGAGGAGTGCAGAGAAACTAGACAAACATTCAGAGTTGCTTCCATGAGTCCTCATTACAAATTAATATTGGAAGTATCAGAAAAGGTACTCATCACAGTGATTTCTGTGGCCCCTAGATTTTGAATTCTTTTTTTTAAAATTTTTTTTTCAACGTTTATTTATTTTTGCGACAGAGAGAGACAGAGCATGAACGGGGGAGGGGCAGAGAGAGAGGGAGACACAGAATCGGAAACAGGCTCCAGGCTCTGAGCCATCCGCCCAGAGCCCGACGCGGGGCTCGAACTCCCGGACCGCGAGATCGTGACCTGGCTGAAGTCGGACGCCTAACCGACTGCGCCACCCAGGCGCCCCTAGATTTTGAATTCTTTAACTGGAAGAACTTTCCAGAGAGTCCCAAGACTACTGCTCTAAGAGTGACTTCTAAAGGATGCCCAAGACTTTCCCCTAATACTGAAGCAAGCTTAAGTTACAACATCTCTCTTAAGAAGAATCATTGTCTCAAAAACAAAATTGAAAGAGGATGAGTAAATCTCCCAAATCTAAGTTCTTCCTATAGAGGCCTAGTTCTCTGTGTTTATTCATACAACAAATCTACACTGATTGCCTACTCCATGGCCATGGCTTTTCTGTGGTTGACAAGGCAGATGAGATTTATATTCTCATATTGACTACATTCCAGTGGAATAAATAGGGAACAAAAGTAAACAAACGACTGACAATGTAATTGGATAAATTGGAAAAGACTGGAGTTAGGGCCCTGGAGGACACAAACAAGATGCTGTGGCAGGGATGGAGAAGAGCAGCAGAGATATGGTTGATTAGTCAAGGCAGCTCTAAGGGGAAGGTCTTAATCATCAAGTGTAGGATGATGGGTGTGAATGAGTCCAGGAGGAAAGCACTAGCAGCGGGATCATTTGGGGATAAACAAATCATTCTTTTAAAATCCTATTTTAAAATGTGCTTTATATATTTTGAACACTAACCCTTTATCAGATATGTCCTTTGCGGCGGAACAGCATGGAAGATTTTTGTGTGTCTCGCGTCCGTGAAATACAGCCAGAACAACACTAAACCATCCTGCACACCTAGAAAACTGATTAGAGGATTAACACAACAATCTGCGCAAACTGAACCACAGAATTCAGCAGGTACAAGGCGCGGAGAGGTAAACTTGGGGAGTGAGAAGGCTCGGGAAGGGAGATGCTTTTGTGGGTGGAGAGAGAGAACGGAGCGGGGGTGGGGGGGAATACGGGAAAACCACCCCTCCCCAAAAGCAGCTGGAGAGAAAGTGGAAAATTGGAGACAGCCGCAGGGGCTAAACTAAAAAGGGAGAAAGGAGAGGGTTTAAATTCCATCAAGACTGTAAACAAGGGGAGCGCAAAGGCTGCAACTCCACAGCTCCATACCTGGTGGTGCTCTGGTGAGAAGGGCGAATCCCCAGGAACAGAGTGCGGTCCAGGAGGTTTTCAGGCCACACGGGCAAAAGCAGTTCCACTGCCTGAAGGACATTTGGTAGAGACTGTTGAAGCCACCTGGTCCCAGCAGACCCCAGAAAACGGCCACATTTGCTGCTGCTGGAACAAGGTCCTTAAAGGTGAAGCCTGGTGCCAGATGTGTGTTGTGATTTTCCGTAATCCCTGAAAAGCTGCTGCTACACTGTCTCGCGAACTTTTTCTGGGGCGGGCTGGCACCTGACCTCAGTCTCAGGGCACAGGCAGCAGCAGGGTCCAGCAAGTGTTCTTGGGTGCAGCCGACATTCGGCCATTGCTCCTTTGGCCACTGCTCAGTGAGACCCTCGCACAGAGGGGCAGAACGGGCCAAAGCCACAGTCCTTCAGAAGTAAGGGGCTGGGGAAAACAGCCGCATCTGAGACAAAACTCGGGAGAGAGGTACTACCTGGGGCCTGGTCACGGAGAGTGAAAAAGCAGAGAGTGGATGGAAGCTGAAGACAGAAGACAGGTGTGCAATTGCTGATCTGGGAGAACAGAGTAAGGATACTAGAGACTGGGTAATTGGTTGACGCCATTTTAACTGCTCCCGCGCATGTGCATACGCACCTATGAGGGGCACAACACTCCACCCGAGTAGGCTAGCAGCGCCATCTAGTGGAGAACAGAGCCTTTACACTGAGCCCTGACCAACTGGGCCTACCTCGCTCTTCCAGAACACAAGTCTCACCGCCTACTTAGTTTATGTACTAGAAACTGCTACATAGTCTGACTTCCAAAAGAAAACGAAGGAATTTCAGTCCTATTTCAATCTGTTAGCAGGTCCATCTATTCAGTTTTCTTTCTTTTTTTTCTTTTTCTTTTCTCATTTACACTTCTTTTTCTTGAATATAGAAAGAGAAAAAATACATTTTTATTTTCAATTTTTATTAAAAATGTTTTTCTTTAATTTTTTACTATATTCTTTACTTTTGTGTAATTTTTTTCAAATTCTATCTTACTTCCATCATTTTATTTTAGTCAACTTCAGTGTATTCACCTTTTCAAATTTTCAAACTATTTCCTTTTTTCTTTTTTCTTTTACACTACTTTTATTTTTTTGAATGCAGAAAGAGAAAAACTTCATTTTTACTTTCAATTTCTATTAAAAGTATTTTTCTTTAATTTTTTTACTATATTTATGCTCTTATGCAAAATTTTTCAATCTATTTTACTTCCATCATTTTATTTTAGTCTACTACAGTGTATTCACTTTTTCAAATTTTCAAACGATTTCCTTTTTTTATCTTTTTTCTCTTTTTCCTTTCTTTTTCTTGAATACAGAAAAAGAAAAAAATTCATTTTTATTTTTAATTTTTATTAAAAATATTTTTATTTATTTTTATTCTACTATATTCTTTACTTTTGGGTAAATTTTTTCAAATTCTATTTTACTCCCATCATCTCATTTTAGTCTACTGCAGTGTATTCATTTTTTCAAATTCTCAATTTCCTCGCACCCCCTTTTTTTTCCTCTAATCTGTCAAACCACTTTCAACACCCAGACCAAAACACACCTAGGATCTACCATCATTTATTCGATTTTGTGTGTGTGTAAGCTTTTTAATTTTCTATTTTTTCAATTTTAATTTTTTTAATTTTAATTGTTCTATCTCATTAATTACTTTTCTCCCTTCAAAATGACAGAACGAAGGAATTCACCCCCAAAAAGGAGCATGAAGAAACGACAGCCAGGGATTTAACCAACACAGATACAAGCAAGATGTCTGAACCAGATTTAGAATCACGATAATAAGAATACTAGCTGGAGTCGAAAATAGATTAGAATCCCTTTCTGCAGAGATAAAAGAAGTGAAAAATAGAATGAAATTTAAAATGCTATAACTGAGCTGCATTCACAGACGGATGCTGCAGCGGCAAGGATGGGTGAGGCAGAACAGAGAATCAGTGATATAGAGGACAAACTTACAGGGAATAATGAAGCAGGAAAAAAAGAGGGAGATTAAGGCAAAGAGCATGACTTAAGAATTAGAGAAATCAGTGACTCATTAAAAAGGAACAACATCAGAATCATAGGGGTCCCAGAAGAGGAAGAGAGAGAAATAGGGGTAGAAGGGTTATGTGAGCAAATCATAGCAGAAAACTTTCCTAACCCGGGGAAAGACACAGACATCAAAGACCAGGAAGCACAGAGGATCCCCATTAGATTCAACAAAAACCAACCATCAACAAGGCATGTCATAGTCAAATTCACAAAATACTCAGGCAAGGAGAGAATCATGAAAGCAGCAAAGGAAAAACAGCCCCTAACCTACAAGGGAAGACAGATCAGGTTTGCAGCAAACCTATCCACAGAAACTTGGCAGGCCAGAAAGGAGTGGCAGGATATATTCAATGTGCTGAATCAGAAAAATATGCAGCCAAGAATTCTTTATCCAGCAAGGCTGTCATTCAAAATAGAAGGAGAGATAAAACGTTTCCCAGACAAACAAAAATTAAAGGAGTTTGTGACCACTAAACCAGTGTTTCAAGAAATTATAAGAGGGACTCTCTGAGGGGAGAAAAGATGGAAAAAAAAATATATATATATACATATATATTTAGAGAGAGAGAGAGAGAGAGAGAGAGAGAGATAAATAAATAAATTCCAAAAGCAACAAAGATTAGAAAGTCCCAGAGAACACTACCAGAAACTCCAACTCTACAAGCATCATAATGGCAATAAATTCATATCTTTCAGTACTCACTCTAAACGTCAATGGACTCAATGCTCCAAAAAAAAAAGACATAGGGTAACAGAATGGGTAAGAAAACAAGATCCATCTATATGCTGTTTACCAGAGACCCACTTTAGTCCTAAAGACAACTTCAGGTTGAAACTAAGGGAATGGAGAACCATTTATTAGGCTAATGGTCAACAAAAGAAAGCCAGGGTAGCCATAGTTATATCTAGACTTTAAAATAATGACTGTATCATATCAGAAGGCATTATATCATAATGAAGGGGTCTATCCACCAAAATGACCTAACAATTGTAAACATTATGTGCCAAATGTGAAAGTACCCAAATATATAAAGCATTCAATCACAAACATAAAGAAACTCATCGATAGTAATACCATAATAGTACATTTCAACACCTCACTCACAACAATGGACAGATCATCTAATCAAAAAATCAACAATGAAACAATGGCTTTGAATGACACACTGGACCAGATGGACATAACAGATATTTTCAGAACATTTCATCCTAAAGCAGCAGAATATACATTCTTCTCCAGTGCACATGGAACGTTCTCCAGAATAGACCATATACTGGGACACAAATCAGCCTTGAGAACAAAAAAATCAGGGTTATATCATGCATATTTTCAGACCACAGCACTATGAAACTCGAAATCAACCACAAGAAAAAATTTGTAAAGTTAACAAATACTTGGAGACTGAAGAACATCCTACTAAAGAATGAATGGGCTAACCAAGCAGTTAAAGAGGAAATTAAAAAGTATATGGAAGTCAATGAAAATGATAACACCACAACTCAAAACCTCTGGGTCATAAGAAGAAAGTATATAGCAATCCAGGCCTTCCTAAAGAAGGAAGAAAGGTCTCAGATACACAACCTAACCTTACACCTTAAGGAGCTGGAGAAAGAACAGCAAGTAAAACCCCCTTCTTGTGCTGAGAAGACCGGAAATAATAAAGATTAGAGCAGAAATTAATGCTATCAAAACCAAAAAAACTGTAGAACAGATTAATGAAACCAGAAGCTGATTCTTTGAAAGAATTAACAAAATTGATGAACCACTAGCCAGTTTGATCAAAAAGAAAAAGGAAAGGACCTAAATAAATAAAATCAAGAATGAAAGAGGAGAGATCACAACCAATAGCAGAAATAAAAACAATAATAAGAGAATATTATGAGCAATTATATGCCAATAAAATGGGCAATCTGGAAGAAATGGACAAATTCCTGGAAACATACCCTACCAAAACTGAAACAGGAAGAGATAGAAAACTTGAACAGACCCATAACCAGTAAGGAAATCGAATTAGTAATCAAAAATCTGACAGAAAACAAGAGTCCAGGGCCAGATGGCTTCCCAGGGGAATTCTACCAAACATTTAAGAAAGAGTTAACACCTATTCTCTTGAAGGTGTTCCAAAAATAGAAATGGAAGGAAAACTTCCAAACTGTTTTGATGAAGCCAGCATGAGCTTGATTCCAAAACCAGACAGAGACCCCACTAAAAAGGAGAACTATAGACCAATTTCCCTGATGAACATGGATGTAAAATCCTCAACAAGATAATATCCAATAATATTATTGAATATTAACTGTATCCAACAATAACAATACATTAAAAAAATTATTCACTACGACCAAGTGGGATTTATACCTGGGATGCAGGGCTGGTTCAATATCTGCAAAACAATTAATGTGATTCATCACATCAAAAAAAGAAAGGACAAGAACCATATGATCCTCTCAATAGACACAAAGAAAACATTTGACAAAATACAGCATCCTTTCTTGTTAAAAACCCTCAAGAATGTAGGGTAAGAAGGAGCATACCTCAAGATCATAAAAGCCATATATGAATGACCCAACGCTAATATCATCCTAAATGGGGAAAAATGAGAGCTTTCCCCCTAAGGTCAGGAACACGACAGGGATGTCCACTCTTGCCACTGTTATTCAACATAGTATTGGAAGTCTTAGCCTCTGCAATCAGACAACACAAAGAAATAAAAGGCATCCAAATCGGTCAGAAGGGAGTCAAACTTTCACTCTTCGAAGATGACATGATACTCCAAATGGAAACCCCAAAAGATTCCACCAAAAAACTGCTAGAATTGATTCATGAATTCAGCAAAGTTGCAGGATATGAAATCAATGCACAGAAATCGGTTTCATTCCTATACACCAAAAATGAAGCGACAAAGAGAAATCAAGGAATCGATCCCATTTACAGTTGCACAAAAAAACATAAAATACCTAGGAATAAACCTAACCAAAGAGGTGAAAAATGTATACACTGAAGACTTTAGAAAGCTTATGAAAGAAACTGAAGAAGAAAAAATGGAAAAAGATGAATGAAAAAATGGAAAAAGATTCCATGCTCATGGATGGGAAGAACAAATATTGTTAAAATGTCAATACTACCCAAAGCAATCTACACATTTGATGCAATCCCAATCAAAATTGCACCAGCATTCTTCTCAGAGCTAGAAAAAACAATCCCAAATTTGTATGGACCACAAAAGACCTGAATGGCAAAAGTAATGTTGAAGAAGAAAACCAAAGCGGGAGGCATCACAATCCTGGACTTTAGCCTCTACTACAAAGTTGTAATCATCATGACAGTATGGTAATGGCACAAGAACAGACACTCAGATCAATGTAACAGAATAGAGAACCCAGAAATGGACCTACAAATGTATGGCCAACTAATCTTTGACAAAGCAGGAAAGAATATCCAATGGAATAAAGACAGTCTCTTCAACAAGTGGTGCTGGGAGAACTGGATAGCAACATGCAGAAGAACCTGGACCACTTTCTTACACCATACACAAAAATAAACTCAAAATGGATGAAAGACCTCAATGTAAGACAGAAAGCCATCAAAATCCTCGAGGAGAAAGCAGGCAAAAACCTCTTTGATCTTGGCTGCAGCAACTTCTTACTCAACACATCTCTGGAGGCAAGGGAAACAAAAGCAAAAATGAACTACTGGGACCTCATCAAAATAAAAAGCTTCTGCACAGCAAAGGAAACAATCAGCAAAACTAAAAGGCAACCGACAGAATGGGAGAAGATATTTGCAAATGACATATCAGGTAAAGGGTTAGTATCCAAAATCTATAAAGAACTTATCAAACTCAACACCCAAAAAACAAAGAATCCAGTGAAGAAATGGGCAAAAGACATGAATAGACACTTCTCCAAAGAAGACATCCAGATGGCCAACTGCCACATGAAAAAATGCTCAACATCACTCTTCATCAGGGAAATACAAATCAAAACCACAATGAGATGCCACCTTACACCTGTCAGAATGGCGAACATTAACAACTCAGGCACAACAGATGTTGGCGAGGATGCGGAGAAAGAGGATCTCTTTTGCACTGCTGATGGAAATGCAAGCTGGTGCAGCCTCTGGAAAACGGCATGGGGGTTCCTCAAAAAATTAAACATAGAACTACCCTACGACCCAGCAATTCCACTACTAGGCATTTATCCAAGGGATACAGGTGTCCTGTTTCGAAGGGAGACATGCACCTCCCCCCATGTTTCTAGCAGCACTATCAACAATAGCCAAAGTATGGAAAGAGCCCAAATGTCCATCAATGGATGAATGGATAAAGAAGAAGTGGTATATCTATACAATGGAGTATTGGCAATCAAAAAGAATGAAATCTTGTCATTTGCAACTACGTGGATGGAACTGAAGGGTATTATGCTAAGTGAAATTAGTCAGAGAAAAACAAAAATCATATGACTTCACTCATATGAGGACTTTAAGAGATAAAACAGATGAACATAAGGGAAGGGAAACAAAAATATTATCAAAACAGGGAGGGGGACAAAACAGAAGAGACTCATAAATACGGAGAAAAATCTGAGGGTTACTGGAGGGGTTGTGGGAGGGGGTATGGGCTAAATTAGTAAGAGGCAGTAAGGAATCTACTCCTGAAATCAGTGTTGCACTATATGCTAACTAATTTGGATGTAAATTTAAAAAAATAAAAAATAAAATTTAAAAAAAGGAAAAAAAAAGAAAAAAAAGATATTGTCTTTGCAAATATCTTCTCCCATTCTGAAGGTTGCCTTTTAGTTTTGTTGATCATTTCTTTGATATGCAGATGCTTTTTTTATTTTGGTGAAGTCCCAATAGTTTATTTTTGCTTTTGCTTCCCTTGCCTCCAGAGACATATCCAGAAAGAAGTTGCTACAGCTAATATCAAAGAGGTTACTGCTTGTATTCTCCTCTAGAATTTTTATTTCAGGTCTCACATTTAGGCCTTTAATCCATTTTGAATTTATCTTTTTGTATCATGTTAAGAAAGTGGTCCAATTTCATTCTTTTTTATGTTGCTGTCCAGTTTTCACAACATCATTTGTTGAAGACACTTTTTTCCATTGGATATTCTTTCCTCCTGTGCCAAAGATTAATTGACCATATAGTGGGTTCATTTCTTGGTTTTCTATTCTGTTCTGTTGATCCGTGTGTCTATTTTTGTGACAGTTCCATACTGTTTTGATCTGTATAGCTTTGAAATCTAACTTCAAGTCTGGAATTGTGATGCCTCCAGCTTTGCTCTGCTTTTTCAAGGTTGCTTTGGCTATTGAGTCTTTTGTGGTTCCATACAAATTTTAGGATTGTTTATGAAAGTTCTGTGAAAAATGTTGCTGGTATTTTGATAGGGATTACATTAAATGTGTAGATTGCTTTGGGTAGTATAGACATTTTACAATATTGGTTCTTCTAATCCATGAGTATAGAATGCCTTTCCATTTGTTTGTGTCATCTTCAGTTTATTCATCAGTGTTTTATATTTTTCAGAGTATAGGTCTTTCACCTCTTTGGTTAGGTTTATTCTTAGGTATCTTATTGTTTTTGGTACAATTGTACATGGGATTGATTCCTTAATTTCTCTTTCTGCTGCTTCATTATTAATATTTAGAAATGCAATAGATTTCTGTGCATTGATTTTATATCCTGAGACTTTACTGAGTTCATGTATCAGTTCTAGCACGTTTTTGGTGGAGTCTTTCAGATTTTCTACATGGAGTATCATGTCATCTGAAAATAGTGGAAGTTTTACTTCTTCCTTGCTAATTTTGATGCTTTTTATTTCTTTTTGTTGTCTAATTTCTGTGGCTAGGACTTTCAATACTATGTTAAAGTAACAGTGGTGAGAGTAAACATCCCTATCATGTCACTGACTATAGAGGAAAAACTCTCAGTTTTCCCCATTGAGACTAAAATTAGCTGTAGGGTTTTTTTATATATATGGCCTTAATTATGTTGAGAAATGTTTCTACTAAACCTTTGTTGAGGTTTTTTTTTTTTATTGTGAATGGATGTTGTACTTTGTCAAATGCTTTTTCTGCATCTACTGAGATGATCATATGGTTCTTATTTTTTCTTTTATTAATGTGGTGCATCATGCTGATTGATTTACAAATATGGAACCACCCTAGCAACCCAAGAATACATAAAGAACTTATAAAACTCAATACCCAAAAAATAAATAATCCAATTAAAAAATGGGCAGAAGACATTAATTGACATTTTTTCCAAAGAAGACATACAGATGGCCAATAGACACATGAAAAGATGCTCGACATCACTGATCATCAGTGAAATACAATAAGATATCACCTCACATTTGTCCAAATGGCTAAAATTAACAACACAAGGAATAATAGGTGTTGGTAAGGATATGAAGAAAAGGGAGCCCTTTGCATTGTTGATGGGAATATAAGCTAGCCTAGCCACTCTGAAAAATAGTATGGAGTTTCGTCAGAAACATAAAAATAGAACTACCCTATGATCTAGCAATTGCACTACCTAAAGAACACAAATATGCTATTTAGGGGGGATACATGCACCCAATGATGCATAGCAGCATTATGTATAATAGCCCAAATATGGAAACAAACCAAGTGTCCATTGACTGATGAATGGATAAAAAAGATGTGGTACACAAACACACACACACACACACACACACACACACACACACAGTGGAATGTTACTCAGCCATAAGAAAAAATAAAATCTTGCCATTCGCAATGACATGGATGGACCCAAAGAGTGTTATGCTAAGTGAAATAATTCAGTCAGAGAAAGACAAATACCATATGATTTCACTCATGTGGAATTTAAGAAACACAACAAATGAGCACAGGGGAAGAAAAGAGGGTAGCAAACCAAGAAACAGACTCTTAACTATAGAGAACAAACTGAAGGCTACCAGAAAGATAAGTGGAGGGATGGATTGAACAGGTGGTGAGGATTAAAGAGGGCGTTTGCCGTGATGAGCACTGTGTGCTGTGTGGAAATGTTGAATCACTATATTGTACACTTGAAACTAATATTACACTGTATGTTAACTAATTGGAATTAAATAAAACTTTAAAAAGTAATAAATAAATAAAATGTGCTTAAATGTCACATCTTAAATTCACCTGCAACTATGCACGGCTTTCACTGTGCACTTTCATAGAAACTCTCTATGAGAACTTTCAGAAGAGATCTTACAGGATAACAGAAGCCTAAAAGAGTAATTTAGGATGTCTCACAAGTTTGTAGCAACCTCCACCCTCAAAAAAGGTGCAGAACCAATGTGATGTGTGTCTTCCTTCAGTCTTCAAAAAGGATATCACCAGGTTTTCAAAACCAGGGACAATCAGATGATCCACAAATTGGATCTGCATCATTGGGACATCTTGGTATCCCCAGAGCAGCTGTTTTCTGTTTGCAATGTGAATAAGAATGTCCTGAGAGGCCTGTAAAAGATTGAAGTCCTGGATCTTCTTCCTACATGTTTGAATTCTTCGAGTTTTAGTGTGGTTCCTGGAATGTGTCTTTTTGGGTGATTCTGATGCAGATAGTCTTAAGACCATACCTTGAGAAAATCTACTTTCAAAAATTTCTTTCCCTCAGAAGTATGGCCTGGACTTTGGCTAAGACTTGACATTATAGATGCTTTAGCCTAAAATTGATGTTAGTATAGACACTTGCCCTCCCCTATCCCAAAGCCACTGCTAATACACAAATATCTTTGTGTGTGTGTTAGAAAAAAAACTCCCACCTGGGCAGAGGTTTACAGAAAGGCTCCTTTTTCTAGCAGAGATAGATCTGATCCAGGATTCACAGTTTGGCTAGAAGAGAATAGACTAGATTTCAGCTCCATGGATCATCTGGACTGGAGGCTTCTGAACTATAGACTGCACTCCTGAGATTATACTCCTGCACATAAATCAAAATCAAAATGTACATCAGAACCAAGAGTACCAAATTATTTTACATTCAAAACGGAATTAATCACTTGTAAAGATTGTTGTCTTTATTTTATTTTTCAGGGCCTATATATAGTTTTGCTGGCTTTGTGTTGTCAATCATGTGTTAGTATTTCAAATGACAGCATAATTTATATAATGTGAGAGATGCATGTTAGAAATATTCTGTATATTCTAGATGTTTTACTAACCTGAATCCAGGAAATCCTCAATTCTATCTTAGTATCTTTTGCAAGTTCTTTCTCCACTAGCCAACTTCAAATTCTTTGGGATTCAATATAAATCCCTTTTATTCTTATCTCTATGTTTTGTTCCTTGGGTAACCTATCCATTCCCATGACTACAAGCACCATCACTATCTGATGATTTAGAGATTCATAATCCACAATCTGGTATGAATTTGAGACCTCTTAGATGTTGCATTTGAATGTATCAAGATCAGCATGTCTAAAATTGAATTACTGACCTCTCTTTTTTAAATCTATACCCAATCTCTGTATTCAGCCTTCTGTTTCTCTGCATCCTATAGGATTAAACAGTAAAGGAGAAATCACATATATGTTAATAACAAAGGAAATATAACGCAGGGTATTGGTTATGCAGTTAATATAATAGCTGAAAAGCTAAACAGAAATTGGTAATGCAACCCAAAGATTAGCAGCAGAGTCAAGGAGGGATATGGTATTATTGGGTACTAGAAACTAAGAGCATCTGGTAGAAGATGGGGGAAAAAGCAGGCCAGTCTGGAGTGAGCTGGAGCCATGGGTAAAATGCTACACCTGCAGAAATGCTCTCTTTCCTTCCAGTCTCTAATGAGTGCCTATGCCAGTGGAAGCCACATATAGTGGGAAACAGTCTGAAATGCAGAACAGAAAAGGGGAAGGATGAGCAACGGATTTGAGGGCACAACTACCAATACAAATATTCCTAAAATCTACCTATAACCTTCATCTAAGCCATCTATATTACTCCTGCAGACTCCTAACATGATCCCATCCAATTTGTGATCCCTGCAGCAGCCAGAGTAATTCTTTTTTTCAAATATAAACTAGACCTGTTTCAAATGCAATTGTCCACCTTCACATATCCCCTACCTACTTAAAACACATCAATGACTTCTTATTCACTTCCAATTGCAAACATTTAGCCATGGCCTGCACGACTACCTAATCTAGGCCCTGCCTATCTTTCCAAATTCATCTGTGATCACTATCCATCTCACCCAATCCATTCCAGGGATGCTAGCTTCCCTTTAGTTTCTGGAACATATCAAGTTCTTTTCATCCTTAAAGCCTTAGAAGCCTTGCCACTGCTCAGTTACTGATTGGCTGCCTTCTTCTCATCTTCCAAAGATAATACAATGCCACTGCCTTAGATAGCCTGCCCAGATAACTGCATCTAAGTAGCACCTGCCCCTCCATCCTGTCTGTTACCTTCACGGCTTTTTTCTCAGCATATAATTTTATGTTTCTCTACTTGTCCCCATCTTCCACCACCAAATATAGGCAGCATGAGATAAAGAGAGCATACCTATCTCAGTTTCCATTATGTACTCAGAATATAACAGACTACTTGGTATCACCATTCAAAATAATTATTGAAGGGTGTCTGGGTGGCTCAGTTGGTTAAGCATCTGACTTTGGCTCAGGTCATGATCTCATGGTTCGTGAGTTCAAGCCCTGCATCGGGCTCAGTGCTGACAGCTCAGAGCCTAGACCCTGCTTTGGATTCTGTGCCTCCCTCTCTCTCTCTGCCCCTCTCCTGCTCACACTCTGTCTCTCTCTGTCAAAAATAAATAAACATTAAAAAAATTCTAAATGATTATTGAATAAAGAAATGAATGTATGAATTTAGAAAGACTTGAAGAATAAGTATATTATTTAAGAGAAAGAAAATAAAAAACATAAAAAAAATCTGCCCAGATGTATAATATTTGTGTTGCCTTAAATAATTATTATAACAGAACATGACAATAATGGTACTAAGAATATTAAGTATATCATAAATACTATGAAAGGAAAAGTTTCCCTGTTGTGTTATAGAAATCCAATAGTCATTTGTACTTTTAGTGGCATAATGAGTCATTGTTTTTTTACTTCCAATATAGTAGGGCTTCTGAAGATTCTGATTCAGTAGGTCTGGAGTAGATCTGAGAGTTTGTATTTTTAACAAGCTTTTAGGTTGTGGTCCAAATTCACAAGCTACATAGTAAGAGAGCAATCAGGTTGATGAATTGGATTTACATGGATATTTTCCAATGTCCACACCTTTTAGCTTCTTTGCATTCTGAGCTGGGAAGTAGAAAGAAACCACAAAATCAATAAGATGAAATGTTCAATTAGTCTAACCAGTCTCCCGGCCACATTTGTTCATCTGAAATTATGGTCTCAACCTCTATTTACTTTATAACAGCATTTTCCAACAGATTTTGTAGTTCAAATTCCCATCATTAAAGCATTAACTAACTCATGTTCGAGGACTAACAATTAATGTACAGATCAATAATGCTAACCTTCATTTGTATAGTGTTTTACAGCCTACACAGAACTTGCAGGTACATTAGTATGTTTAATCCTCACAGCAATACAAGATGCAGCTAAGGCAAGAATCATTAAGTTTATACTATAGAAAAAGAGGTTGATGTAGAGAGACATTAACTGTGATAATAATCAGTAACATGTTCATAACTTTAAGTTTATAAATCACTTTAATATGCATTTGCTCATTTGATTTGCATAATGATCCTCAAAATTAGATAAATGTCTGTACTTGGTTATTGGTCATAGGCAGCTGTAAAATCCCAAAACATTTTTTTCACATCAGTTTGTTGTATCTCTTTCTTTGGTTACCTCTAAAGAATGTGGATTATGGGAATCAGAAAATTTAGATTTGAATCCTTGGTCTATCATTCACTCCCTGTGAAACCCTGTGTAAGTGACTTAACTATTCTGAGGCCATATGATCTTACCTGTAATTTGGAAGAAATAGTAACTTCTACCAGAGGGAATCACATTCCTCATTCCCCAGGTTTTCCATGCACTGATATGCACTCTACTCCCTAGGAAGGAATAGTTTTGAAACAATACCTTGGAATTATCTGTCTCTGTTATGCTATACACATCTTCCTATAGGAGATAGAAATTGATTTCTCTGATTGGATAGATAAGAAGAGCCTGACACCATTGGTCACAACCTTCAATTGGGAAGGGTTAAGTTATTAAAGTAACTTCCCATCTGTTGTCCATGATATTCTGTGTGCAGAGCTAAAGCATTCTCTTCTTGTATCCACATATTATTGCTCCTGATCTGATCTGAAGGTTTTCTTCTAGCAGCAAGTTTAGAGGCCCAAGTCAGTCAAAATTTAGAATCTGGAGATTCTTGGGCCACCTGGGTGGCTCAGTCGATTAAGCATCTGACTTCGGCCTCAGGTCACGATCTCATGGCCCTGCATCAGGCTCTGTGCTGACAGCTCAGACCCTGGAGCCTGCTTCGGATTCTGTGTCTCCCTCTCTCTCTGCCCCTCCTCCAGTGGCACTCTCTCTCTCTCTCAAAAATAAATACACATTTTAAAAAATTAAAAAAAAAAATCTAGAGACTCTCTGAGTTCAGAGTTGTAGGAGAGACAGAGCTTCTCTCATGTCTCTGGAAAGATGTGTTTTCTGACTACTTCTTTAACTGCAGATGGGGAATGTGATCCAAACTCAGTGGGGAAAGTACTGTACCAAGAGGCCCATTTGTAGTTGCATCATCCAATTTTGCTTTCCAACTGAAAAGCTGATATTTTAATCCCTTTCAGACACCTATATTGAGTTCTCAATTGGTTTAGTGGTTAGAAAAGAAGTAGCATGTAATTAATTATCATTTTTCAGAGAAAATCCAACTATACTTTGAAGAGCTCTTATGAGAGCTAAAGATATATTGTGTTGCATTATACATAACACCCAATTAACGAAGCTACCATTGTTAGTATTCCCATTTTAACTGGCTCATTTTAACAGGAATAAATTTACATGCCAAAACAAATAAATGAAAAGGTAAAAGAGGGAAGTGAAACTATATGAGAGGTACTTCATTATTTATGAAAATGTATCAATTCTTTCTTTTAACAAATCAATGGAACAAATTTTGAATATTATCTTTAGCTGTGTTTAACAGTTTAGAATTGAGAAGCTCAAACAAGTGATTTTCCTGAGGCCATGTACTTTGTAGGTGTCAGGGCTAAGACTTAAAGCAATAATATATATTTTTTAATTTATATGTATGCTTTTTCCATCTGTGACTCATTGCCTTTTGATTTCAATAATCTCATTTTTTTCCACTGATATAAAAAGTAACCAAAGTATAATACATAAATAAAAAAGTATATACCCCCAGTTATATACTTTGAGATGTTAGTATTCATCAAATATCATTTATGGGTATCACGAATTTTTCTTTATTATATATTTAATTTTTCAAAATTCCTCTTACCTTATAAATTATCCACAAATTTTACTACTTATTACAATAGTTATTATCTATATTTGCATTTTATAAATTTCACCATGAGTCAGAGATTAAATAAAAGGAGAAGAGCAATAAGGATTATAACATAGGCTCAGGCCCAGAAACTTGATAAATTTCTAAGATATCCCCTGATATGAGGTCCATCTGCTTTCCAAAAAAAGGAAAAAACAAAAAACAACAGGATGACCATGGGCCATTAGTACTGATGAATGTCTCTGGAGAAGTAACCAAACATCCACCAAGAGCAGATTGGTTCCAGGTCACATTAAGAATGGACATGGTCTACTGAATCAGAAATACCATTGATATCACACAACTGAAAAAATCCTGTTTTTAAATAAAAAACCTAAACACTTAAAAGAGAAAAAAGGCCTAATATCTTTCCTCACTAAAACCTAAATCAAGAACAAAGGAACTTTGAAAATGGACCATAAGAGTCATGAAAAAAGTAATTTGAATAAAACCAACCAGGAATATGCAGGCTATGTACATGGAGTTTACATGTTATCTTTCATTTCACTTGCAAGTATTTATACACAAGGGTATAATGACTCCGTTAATATTAGCTCAAAATGTAGATTTTCAATACCCTGCCACATTGACTACACTTTTAATAAATATTCAGGATTTAAAGGATCTGTTAAATTCCTGATGCATCTATCTGAGGTGAATCCTGGAAATGAATAAAGAGGAAAGGGACAAATAATCCCTTGTAGTATCATGATTGTTTTCGAAAGCACTTTATCAAACTGCCCCATGATTAGGTTAGGGAATGTCCTATTTATTTCCTTCTTCCAATCAATTTAATGCAATTTAGCAAATGTACGTTAAGTATACACAAGATAAACAAAGATGAGTATAATAGAATCAATCAGAAAGAAGCATGGAAAGGGGGCATAGCATGGAAAGAAAGCACAGAACAATTAAATAACATGAACACAATTAGGCAGACACAGTTCTCAAATGTTAGACTTTATTTGTCTGGATTACCCATTGAATCACACAGTCTCATTCTTTAAAAAGTTCAAATCACAAAATCCAGTGCTATGACCTAAATCTGGGTAGAAGTTGAAGTGTTTCCTGGAGTAACTAATACACGTGTCACATAGGCAGAGGGTACTCAATGCTAGCTACTGCTGATAATGGAGTCACTGATAGGTTATTTATATTGCAAATGTTGTAAGTGTAGATTACTGATTATCAAAAAATAATTAAATGAATCTTCACAATTTACTGAAAAGGTAGCACACAAATAAGAAACAAAAAGAGAAATCTGTTAATGACATGGGATGACCTAGGAAATAGAGCAGAAAAGCATCAATGTCATGAAAGGCAGAAAGCAAAGTAACGCGCTAGCTTCTGTGCAAGCATTTTCATTAAAACATGCCAGGTCTGGAAAATAGTGAGGAAATTGTTATTTTTAGGGTGCAGAGAGCATATTTCAGGTCTTAGGAAATGGTGTGAATTCAGTGGGCTTCATTGGAAAAATCCATTACATTACACAGAAAGCAAAAGACAAGGGAGTAAAAGCTTTCCATATTTAAAAAAAGAAGAAAGAGAGAGAGAGAGAGAGAAAATCCTATTTCCCCTGACCTAAGTGTATGTATTCACTAAAATATAATGTAAACATGAGTAATACTAGAGATTCCCTGTATCTTTCTTTTCAGAATAAAAATCATAATATATTCATTTTAGAAATAAACATAAGACATGTTCTTTTAAAATCCTACACTAAATTCAGGGGGAAAAAATGAGCTCCACTAAAAGGTTGAACATGAGAAAAAAATGTTTTAAAATAAAAAGAGTATTAACTCAAGGAGATAGTGACTTTGAATTTTCATGTTTCGTGATATGCAAAATATATCACATTGTTTGAGGTAGAGTGAGCAGCTATTATTATCTTACTTTTTTAAGAAAGATATATGTGAAACAAATTTATATTTTTCAGTGTCTTCTCTTCCTGGGAATATTCCTATGAAAACACGCTGAGAAGCTGTTCAAAAATTAAATTTAAAAGAAAAAAACGAGGGGCGCCTGGGTGGCCCAGTCGGTTAAGCGTCCGACTTCAGCCAGGTCACGATCTCACAGTCCGTGGGTTCGAGCCCCGCGTCGGGCTCTGGGCTGATGGCCCAGAGCCTGGAGCCTGTTTCCGATTCTGTGTCTCCCTCTCTCTCTGCCCCTCCCCCGTTCATGCTCTGTCTCGCTCTGTCCCAAAAATAAATAAAAAACGTTTAAAAAAAAATAAAAAATAAATAAATAAAAGAAAAAAACGAAACGTTTAAGGGCATCAAAAACCTACTAAAGCAGCCAGGAATTGAGAGTCCAGGCTCCCTGAGAGAAGGAAAGGACACTGAGATGAGTTCAGTATTTGGTGGTGTGTCTTACCCCATGGAATCTGCTGATTGATAAGGAGCGTTAAGACTAAGAGGCTAAAAAGTGGAGCAGAGATTAGGGGCTGAAAGCCTGGGAACCTGAATAACGTTTCCAGCTGTTTTAAAGGGATACAAACACTGCAGTATGGAGCTTTCAAAACAATCCAGACTAGAGGCCAAGATACAGGGCAGATGGAAAGTGCAATAAGTAAGCCCAATATTGTGCAGCTATTTTCCCCTTGAGGCATTTGACGATTTATAAATAGCACATAACAAGAAGCAAAGAACTGAGCAGTGATGGCTAAGAACCAGGGAAGACAGGAACAGCTTTCCACGGTCTCACAGAGCATGGGACACAAAAATGAAGCCTACGTCCCTCAAGGGAAGAGGATCCCTTAAATATGTTCTACACTTTGAGTTTGAATCCTGAAAGTACCAACCAGGACCTCACGTTGTTTGTAGCATTTTAAAACACAGATCAATTATTCATGCAAATACAACAAGTAATTTTGGCAAAAATTGACATGTGAAGCTAACATCTACCTGAAAATAGAGTGAACCAAAAATAACGATCTAATCTTAAAAATAAAAGTTGGATGATTTATACAACCAGCAGTCAAGATTTGTCATATAACTATAGTGACTCAATGTGGTAAGTATAGACAAACAGGCCAATGGAATGGAATAGAGAATTCAGAAGCAAACACATCTATTTAGACACTTGATACATAACAAAAGTGGCCTTGTACTGTAGTATGGGTAGGATGGTCTTTTTAACAAATGGTGCAGGGTCAACTGGAGATTTTACATATAAATATATACATATATATATATGGAAATATGATTATTTATATATCACATCATACACAAATTAATTCCCAATGGATTTTTGATCAAAATATAAGAATAATACTATAAAGTTTCTTGAAAATAACACAAGAGAATATCTTAACGAAACTGGGATATATAAGGTCCTTAAAATAACAGGACACACACACACACACACACACACACACACATACATATGAAAGCACGAAACATAAAGGAAAATTGATAAATTGGAATGCATTAAAATTAAGAATTTACTTACATCAAGAAATGTCAGTAGAGAATATGAAAATAAGCCACTGAGTGGGAGAAAATATTTGAATACATAAAAAAGACAAAGGGCTCATATTAAGAATGTTTCAGAAAAAGGCAGAAACCCAATTTTAAAAGTGGACAAGAGGCTTAAGCAGGCACTTTGCAAAATAACCGGTACACATCTGAAATTTTCACAACCACAATAATCATAAGAAAAATGTGAAGTAAAATTACAATGAAATACCACTACATACTAGCTAGGACTGACAATATCAAGTGTTTGTAAAAATGTAAGGAAACTGGAATTTTCAAAACACTGCATGTGAAGTATAAAATGATACACTAACTTTGAGTATATCAGTTTCTACTAATGCTAAATGCTAAATAAACCCTATCATGTAGCAATTCAAAATTTAACAGACATACATACATATATTCACCAAATTACAAACACAAGAGTGTTCATAACAAAAAAAATTAAAACTAGAAACAATCCAAATGCTCATCAACAGTTGAATAAGTAAGTAAATTATACTACTTTTACAAAATGCAATACAATACAATGACAATGAACAAATTGCATGCAAAAACATGGATAAATCTCATCAACATTATGTTGAGCAAAAGAAATCAGGCACAGCAGATTACTCATTTTATGATTCCGTTTATGTGAAATTCAAAAATAAGGCCTTCGGGCAGGCTCCATGGTAGGTGACATGTGGGTAGAGGACCCATGATATATCAACGTTAAGTCAAGACTCATTGTGTATTTTCAAAGCAGTTTTTTGAAACATTAGAGGGAGACAGAGAGACCATGTGAGCAGGAGAGAGGTAGAGAGAGAGAATCCCAAGCAGGCTCCATGCTGTCAGCACAGAGCCCGACACAGGGCTCAAACCCAAAAAATAGCTGAAATCAAGGGTTCGACACTTGAGAGGTGCCTGGGTGGCTCAGTTGGTTAAGCGTCTGACTTCGGTTCAGGTCATGATCTCACAGTTTGTGAGTTCGAGTCCCGCATCGGGCTCTGCACTGACAGCTCAGAACCTGGAGCCTGCTTCAGATTCTGTGTCTCATTCTCTCTCTGCCCCTCCCCAACTTGTGCTCTGTCTCTCAAAAACAAATAAATGTAAAAAAAAATAAATAAAAAAAAGAGTTGGACACTTCAATGACTGACCCACCCAGGCGCTCCTAGAAATTTATTCTTAAACAATTTGAAAATTAATGATGCCTCAGCATCTGAGCAATGGGAAGGAAATTTAAAGAGAACTTACCAGCCAGAATTAACTTGTGCTCTTCTTGATAGGAGCACAGAGTGTGTATATAAAAGAGAGGCAATACCAAAGAGATGTGTCGGGATATTTTCCTGTAATACTGAATGCTGTTTTCTTCCCCTAGATTCCCCGGATGCCAGCTCCATCTGTGTTTTCATTTTCAGTAGAAGTCCACGTTCTAGGGCAAAAGCAGACTTCCCTGAAACAACTTCTCTTCCTATGATGCGAAATGCCTAACCCATTGAGGAGATTGTGGTTGGTGTCCAGAGACAAGAGAGTGGAAGGGAGAGGGAAGGAAAAGAGTGGAGTTTCTGCAGCCCAAAAAGGAGGAAATATCTATAGATTCTTTCTCTATTCCTTCTGCATGTCCTGGGCAGGTGGCTGGGGCAAAATGGCCACATGGTTTACCTCAGGATGTTGGATTCCTGAGCCCTCGTACACTGAAACAGCAGAGTTATGTGATTTCAAGGGCACCCATGGACTACAAATGGCAATATATTAGAATATCTTAGTGTTTGTATATTTATAATATTGTTTCAGCAGTGTCAACAGTGAAAGAATGCAGAGCTCACTTAGCCACAGGAGAAAGGTAAGAAAGTTGTAGTGTGGCACTACACTTAGAAAACATTTGGGTATTGTATTCAAACATTGTATTCAAATGTTGTATTCAACATTTGGCAATTGTATTGAAATGATTGTATTCACTATCATGTATGGGACAGGCATCTCTGTATCAGGCAATGACCTTAACCGATATGTATGCATAGATATCAGCCATAAATACCCAGTACAGCCAAGATGGTGTTCCAGCTCAATCTCAGCCCTGGGCATGTGTCTTACAAGTATATGATTTCTTTTATTATATGGGAAAATAGAAATCTGATCCAATAAACGTTTTATTCTTTCAAATAAACTTTAACTCTCTTCTGTGTATATCTTGTGGTTCATTATATAGGTGAGTAAGTCCTCGGCTCATAATAATCTCTGGTGAAATAAGACCCTGCTTATCTCATTCTGAGAAACAGCTTCTAAAATAACATACCATAAAAAAATTATATCAGAAATGTTCTTTTAAGACACACTGAGTTTCAGAATCCCCAACACAACACAGCTTTCCCCAGCAGAATATACATCAGTTTTGTAGCCTTTAGGCCAAAATCGTAGGACTACATACTACTCTCACTGTGGACCATGGACCAGTTATATCATCATTCAGAATATTAGTTTTATGACTGATCAGTCTTACTGACCAGTCTTACTGGTCCTTTGTCCCCCATCCCCAACATACACATTAAAGTTTAAGAAGCGCTGGTCTAAACAATGATATGAGCTTGTCTTACTTAAAGGAATGTATGGTTTAGCCACTATGCTCCCCAACTATTCTAGATTTCAATTCAATTTGAGATGTTTAATTCAGTCTCTTGCAAGTGCATTGTAAGTTTTCCACAGAAACAGCCCAAGAGGGGGTCCAATTCATTGGGGTGAAACAGAATCATGAGACTGAAGACTCACCAACACACAGTTTTAGTGGTGAAAAACTTGTGTAGGCTAAAAGGACTCAAACTACCAATAACAAAAGACAGGGCATATTTTGGTTTTGTGTTAATAACAAGAAGGTAGTTTCATGTCCTCAAAATTAATATTTACACAGAGGTTTACATCAAGGATCAAACTAGGTGAATAGTACAATGAATTTTTAATCATTGCAAGGATGACCACAGAAACAATACTATCATTGATAAATTCTGATAAAAAAATTTTTGTAATTTTATTTATGGCAAAGGCTAAACAAATTGACATAATTCTGGGATGTTTATAGTTTAATATATAGCTTTGGGCATTTTTTGGTATTAGAATAAGAAAAAATTGGGATTAATTAACCTAACAAAGAAGAAAAATGTAAAAAAAAACAGGAAAACAAAAAGAAAATCTAATCAGAGAAGTAATAAATATATTAATCATGTGGAGGCATACAGGAAGAAAATAAGAAAGCAATTGAGAGTTATCCTTCAACAACAAGAGAAAATTAATACAAAATCATTTTAGCTTGATTTCCAAACAAGTAGTCATATATTTAATGCTGAGGGGATCTCCTATTGTACTTTCTCATTCTATTTTTTGCCATCAAATCCAAATATTATAAAAGATTATTTTGATATCATAAGAGAAACACAGTGAAACCTTGGTTTGCAAACATGAGTCCTTCTGGAAACATGCTTGTAATCCAAAGCATTTGTATATCAAGGCAAATTTCAAGAACCATTGGCTCAGTTGTGATCATGACGTTTGTCATCACGTACTACTTGTATTGCAAGACATCGCTCCTTTACCAAGTTAAAATTTATTAGAAATGTTCACTTGTCTTGCAGAACACTCACAGAACAAGTTACCTGCAATCCAGTGTTTTACTGTACTTTGGTTTTGTCAGTGGCAAATGTAGACACCAAACGTATATTTGAATTTGGGACATCTAGAAACATAAGATAGACTCACCAAACCTTCAGAGAGTGGAATCTATTGTTTTTAATTTTTTTAATGTTTATTTATTTTTGTGAGAGAGAGAGACAGAGCATGAGTTGGGGGAGGGGCAAAGAGAGAGAGAGACACACACACACAAAATCCAAAGCAAGCTCCAGGCTCCAAGCTGTTGGCATAGAGCCCAACGCAAGGCTCAAACCCATGAACTATGAGATCGTGACCTGAGCCGAAGTCACACACTTAACTGACTGAGCCACCCGGGCGTCCCAATGATGGAATCTATTAGCTCTGCCCCTTCTTCTTCCCCATCCTCCTTCTGATCCTGTAACTTCTTGCCAATGTCATTGTAACTGTCTTCTAGCTGACTGTCAGCCTACAACCACCACACGCCCACAGAACCACCCTATGTGCATTTGCCAAAATAATCCTCATTTCAGTTCTAATTGTCTCATTTTTCCATTCAAAATAAATTAATACATAACATATTCCTTTATGGTTTAAGAAGACTTACATTTATTTCAAATCCCTTCTAAATCCCTTCCCTTGGTTTCTTAGCCAAAATTATGGCTAACATTAACCATTAATTATTTCTTGATTTCTCTGGCACTATGAGTACTTAGGCACTATACTAAGTACTGGGAAGATGGAAAAGTTGCTTTTACTTGGGCTCTTGAGTGACTGCATAAAGCGGAGCATGCTTGCTACCTTGTTATAGGAGTAAAAAATAAACTTCTATTTTATTTAAGCCATTACAGTTTTGCATCTATTTAATTCAGCTGTTTAGCAAACCCTATCTAATATAGATACATAGCTTTTATTATTCCTTTTTATTACAGATGACGAAATGGAGACTGAAAGAAGTAAGGGAGTATGCTCACAATTTCACAGTGAGCTGGTGGTAGGGCTCAGATTGAACTGAGATTGGCTAGGTCTAGAGCAACTAGACTTAGGTCCTTAACCTAAGTCTAACTTGACCTAACTTAACCACCACATTGCAGGGCTCCAAAATTATAAGACTCCTTAAAGAGTCCAAGCTCTTGTCTGACATTCATGACTCTACATTATTTAATCCCAATCTCACTTCCCAGCATCATCATTTTCCTGGCTCTTTGCCTCTGGTTTTTTCTACCTGCAATACCCTTTCTGTCATTGAAATGCTACCAATTTCTCAAGGACCTTCTCATATGCTGCTACCTCACTGATTGGCTGGGGCCCCTAGCTGACCCTCTTATCCATCACCTTTTAACTATTTTATATCACATGACAATCTGTCTTGTTTAAAATTTACTTCAAATTATTATCTTCCTATTAAATTATGAAGGATTTTTTTTCACTGCTTTTCTGTGTTCTCTCCATAGCAATCGTCTCTTCTTTTTTAATAACAGAGCTACAATTTTGTTCAAGGGGCAAGGTGTTCACTCCAGAAAAAGAAAGACGGTAAACCCATGATAATCTTCTAAACCAGTTACAGTTACTCTGCCTTCTTTCGCATGCTCACTTTCTCAGCTTTCCTTGCAGCTAAGGATTGCCAGGTGACACAGTTCTGATTAGTAAAAAATAAGAGAAAGTCTACTAGGAAAGCAGACTTGTTTCTTCCAGGGAGGATTACCCTCTTGACTAAATGGAGACAGAGATCAAAAAAAATATGTTCCCTCCTTTGTGATTGGGAGCCAGATGTGTGAAGATGTGATATTTATAGTTGTAGAAGTCTTCCTGAAACCACAAGGTGGCCAAGGTAGGAACAAAAATCCATGATTCTGGGATTAGTAGGACAAAAATATGAAAAATGCCTGATCTTTTATAACATTCTTGAGCTCCCACACCAACTCAGAGACTTCCTACCTACTCACTTTTATGTGAAGTAACTGATGTCTTTATGAGCCGTGGAAAGCTGAAATCATTCCTAACACATATTCACACCTGAAACAGTGGCTGACTATGGTCACAAACTGGCCATGTTCCAGTTTCCCTCCTTCCACGTTCATGGTAGGATTATACTTCCTCACCTATTTTGCAGTTAGACACATGGCCATAAAACATGCATTGGTTACCAAAATGTGAGCAAAAGGAGTGCAGTTCACCTCTGGTGGAAGCTTTAAGAAGCATCATATACAATTACTGAAAGTGTTTTTGTTTTTCTCTTGGAACAGTGGTTGTGTGTCTATATGTAAGTTGAGTCTCAGTTTGCCTAGGTTACTGAGTAACTATGATGAATAGAGCTCCCATATTGACCCATATTGGAAATGTAGATAAGCAAGAAACAAACTCTTGGTTTATTAAGCCACTGAGATTTTGTAATTGTTTTATGTATAGCGATAGACTGTCTTGACTCATTTTGACATAATAAAGTCAATGGTGTTGGGGTGGTGACACAGGCTTCCTTTCCCCAGTATCTGCTGTAGTGATTTCATTAAAACATGTAAAAATTAGAAGAATTTTTAAAAAATTTTTTCAACATTTATTTATTTTTGAGAGAAAGAGACAGAGCGTGAGTGGGAAAGGGGCAAAGAGAGAAGGAGACACAGAATCCGAAACAGGTTCCAGGCTCTGAGCTGTCATCACAGAGCCCGACGCAGGGCTCAAACTCAGAGCCGTGAGATCATGACCTGAGCTGAAGTCAGATGCTTAACCGACTGAGCCACTCAGGTACCCCCAAAATTAGAAAAATTTAAACATAGGACCAATAAGAACAGTTTAAAATATTATTCGGTAGAATATTCTTGTGTGTGTTAAGATACATTGTTAATAGCATTTCAATTCATACTCTTAAGGAAAGTAGGGAGCTATATTTATTGAATGTCTGTTAGCCAGAAGACAATAAAATATAAATTAAAGATTCAAGAACATAATTACTATTATTCCAAACACACAAAAAATGATGGTGGTTTCATTAAAATAATCTCTAAGTGAGGACATTTTCAATGAAAATTCAGGTTAAAATTCTCAGAAATATTATGAAATATTAAATAATCCTAAACAAAGACCACTGGCCTTTCTTAAAACTGTGGATGTCAATCAAGTTTTGAAACTTGATATAATTAATAACAATGCTAACAAAAGTTCAAGAAGCCTTTTTTTTGTGTGTGTGTGTGTGTGTTTTGAGAGAGAGAGAGAGTGGGGGAGGGGAAGAGAGAGAGAGAGAGAGAGAGAGAGAGAGAGAATCTTAAGCAAGCTCCAGACTCAGAGCCTGACACAGGGCTTAATCTTACTACGACTATGAAATCATGACCTGAGCCAAAATCAAGTCAGATGCTTAACCACCTCAGCCACCCAGGCACCTAAGAAGCCTCAGTTATGCTATGGTGATCACTAGCCCCCCAAAACTTAAGTATAGATTTCATTGCTGTAAAAAGAGATTTAATTTCAAAATCAAAAATACTAATTTTATATTAAATTGTATTAATTTGTGTATACACCACACAAGCCTTTGAAATTTTCAGAGGCCAATATCTTGGGAATTAAAAGACACCAATGTTTCAGGAAAAAAAAAAAAAAACAACATAAGAAGTTGGAATCCAGTTGTAATGGTTAATTTCATGTATTTACTTGCTAGGCCAGGGTGCCCAAATGTCTGGTCAAATATGTCTAGATGTTGCTATGAAGAAAATTTTGAAATATGATTAACATATAAATCAGTACACATCAAATAAAGCAGATTATCCTATATAATATGGATGGGTCTCATCCAATTAATTGAAGGCCTTAAGAGAAAAAGACTGAGGTCCCTGGAAGTAAGAACGATTCTGCTCCATACTACTTTTAGACTCTCCCTGGGTCTCCAGCCTGCATACTTGCCCTACAGAGTTTGGATTTGCCAACCACTGTAATCACATAAGCCAATTCCTGAAAATTAATGTTTCTCTCTCTCTCTCTCTCTCTCTCTCTCTCTGTCTCTCTCATTCCCCCCATATATATAATTGGTTCTGTTTCTCTGAAGATCCCTGATATACCAGTTATTGTAAATTTGTTATCATATGTCTTCCAAAGTCCCAGTGGTTAAAAAATATGCCAACCAAAATTAGTCGCTATTTAAAATAGAACCTTGGTAACATGGCCCACAAAATATGAATTAGCCCTGTGTGTGAAATCTGTGTTGTAAGGATGCCAGGTTATAAGGTTTATTATGTATACATAAAGACATCCACAACCAGAACTCTTCAGCATGTAAAACTTGCATAAAATCTTTCAGTAGGCTCCTAGATCATGCTACCCAATTTGATGACCAAGTAAGGCATCACTTGCAAATCTGTTATAGGTAATTTATAAGCACTAAACCAAAGGTTGAAAGAAATGAATAAAAGAGACATCATGATATATTAAAGCCTGCACTTTTTCTTCACAGCAGAGAAAACATCAGACTGAAGAGATTTCCGTTACACCGTAGATTAGTTCCTGGAATGACACTGCTGGCAAATGTTATTTTTAACATTACTATCATTTAGAAACCATATTGTTATGTGCCTGGGCATATAAAAGGCATTCTCCCAGGACACAGGGACAGTGATAGGAGAGGCAGATTTTAATGTAAGTGCATGTTCAAAGTCAATCATTTCCTTTGAGACTTTGTAGACTTTAGTTCCAGCAACATAAATGTCACTTTTATGAGTTTAGTTCCATCTGGTAGAAAAAGCAATGGCTTTCAAATCAGTAGCCCTGAGTGTGAATCTCTGCTCTAAATACTTAGTCTATCTAAAGCCATGGGAAACTATTGCACTTCTCTGTTTCCCAATTTCTCCATCTATGAAATTGGGGGAGGGGGGACAGTATTTTCCTTGAAAGTTTAAGAGAATTAATTAATTAATACGCAAGTTGCAAGAAAGCAGAACCCATGAAAGATGCGGATATTGAGTAGAATGTTGAATAAAACCCCAGGATGATGTCATGTATAAAGAGGTAACAAATATTGTATTTCTTAAAGCAATGTTTAAATTTTCTTTAGAGATAAACTAAAATGAAATAATAGAAAAATATAGCCCAGTCATATGATAAAGAAAAAAGTTTTTCATTTCATAATACAAAGGAAAGGAAAATTAGATAAGATTTGGTTACTAGGTTTTGGAAACCATTAAACTGTCAGGAAAATCATTTTAGTTGAAATTGATAACACAGACTGAACAGGGTGGTGATGTTGCAAGAAAGGTATAGGGTGAACATCAGAGCAAAAGACAGATACCCTAAAAATAAACACACAAGCTCATGCCCTAGTAGAACAGTTTGGAGAGTTTTCTGGCCTTAAAAATAAATTCTATGAGGACCAGAAATATTCTGGTCTTTATTGGATACTTCATGAAGTTTGTATAAGCACACTCCACAGAGTATATTAATATTTATGCTTCAAACATAGGCTTAATGTGGGCTCCATCTTTGAACCAAAACTGTTTAGAAAATTCAGCCAGATAACTGGAATAGAATTAAGAACATCAACACATCATCCTATCTAGGCTTATCTCTTTGGAGGGTTTGACAAATATATCAACAAATTGGGTAATACAGATAACAGTTTGTTTTAAAAGGAGCAGAAAAATGTATGCAAGCTCTAATTCTATAAGTATAGCAAGAATACAATCACTAAGTCATCTGGTTATCTTATGGTTCATCAACAACCTATCCTGACAAGGATCTCTGGGAATTGGATCCATTTCAGAGAGAGTAGCAGAAGGAATTAAGCTCAAGGTAAAATATGCATTGCTAAGCAGGAAACTGCTTTAATTAACAAGGCAAACAAAGAAAAGAGTTACTAAAATAGTAGACTGTTCTAGACATTGGAGAGAGAGCTTTAGTGAATAAGATACCCCCAAAACAAAAACAAAAACAAACAAAAAAACAAAACAAAAACAGAAGTAGCTGTTTCTTGGAGAAATAAGAAAGAAAATGAAGATGTTGGGATGAACCTTTTACAGACATGGGTTTATACATTGAAGGTTAACTGTCCCTCACATCCAGAAGCTCCAACCCAGTTGATAGTCCTCAGTGAGAACTACCAACTAAGGAGGCAATGGAGCATCGATGACAATAGCCTATCTTTATTAAGTATATATAATATGCCAGGACTCCGCAAAGCACTTCACTCGCATTGTGTCTGGTAATTCCCACCAATCCAACAGGGTAAGTACTGTTACTATTCCTCTTCACAGGATTCTATCTTGAGAGTAATAAAAGTCTCACAGGAAATAAGTGGTAGGCCTGGGACTGTACTCTTAGTTTTTCAGTGTTTGTTTGTTAATTCAAATCCTGTATTCTTAGCATTATGTAATCACTATATCATCTCTTGGTACAGAGAAACCATACAATGGGCTTAAGAATATAAAGAGAGCTTTAATATTCTTCTCATTGATAAAAACCTATTCCACATTAAAGCAACATTATGACATTACCCTTACGCCATTAAATAATGGTCTGGCAAAGATAGCCTAGGACATTTTAGTTTAATTAGTTCATGTTAATCACATGCATATTATTGTCCCTCTTACAAATCGTGGATATCTTCATCATTTTCCAAAACACAGCAGAATTTTCACAAACTTGAGGGAACTAACTAGAACCTTGACTACAATCATACACACAAACTACAAATGCATATGCATTTAGACACATGCTAGAAGTATATATGCATATTCACAGATTTAAAGAATACAAACCATGAAAATTTAGTAAGCACAATCATAGCTCATGTGGTTGGTGCTTGTCCACTGAAATGGAACGGCTTCTTCTCAACCATCCTCACACCGGCAGACAGAGGCCCATGCCTCCCCACTGCTCCTGACAGTGATGCTTTGTCTGAATGCCTTGTTCTATACCTAAATAATCATCCAAAGAGCACAAATAGCAAGTCTGTGAACTCAAGTTAAAAAGATATAGAGACACAACTTCACCCTGCTACCATCAAAATATTGCAGAGCGTATTAGAAGGAAGCAAAGCTTTCTGCAAAAATCAATTCTCAGTTGTCAAAGTCTGTATTTTGTGTAAATTTATAAGAAAAATTTAAGATCTGATAATAAGTTTATAAAGCAAAACCCAGTGAAATAAGATCACATAAAAGGAGAAAAATGGATCCCAATTATAGCAAGGCCATTCCCTTAGTCATGCTGATGAAGGGTTACAATTAGTTCCTTAGAACAGGGGAATAGGAGATTACTTGGGTATCCTTTATAACTTATTTATATAGGTCATTATCTCAGTAAATGCAGTGTTATTCTTATTACACACAGTGGGTCCATTCTCAACGAATTCTATTGTCCTTCTTATAAAGCCCATAGGTAAAGAATAGTGTCATAGAACATTGAATAGTTTGTTGAATCAAGCAGAAAATATGTTTCTGTTACAGAGTGGGCCAAATTTGATACAAGATACTTCTTCCAGAAGGCAGGCTGGCTGTGTCACATAACAAAAGCCACTTGTGAGAGGTAAAGATATGTCAAGTGTTTTTAACATGAAGATCAGACGAAACATTTATTTTACCATTAGGGAATCTGTAAACCTCTTGAAGTTAACTGTATATGCAAACTGTATGTATATGTGCATTTTTCTATAAAAAGATTCCCTGACTTTTTTTTTATTTTCTCAGAGGAATCCGTGACCCCACCCCCCCAAAAAAGGTTAAGAACTACTGAACTATACATAGTATTATACGTAAGAAAGCTTGTATGTACCATTTAAAAGGCAACACTGAAAAGCGAAAAGCCTCTCATTTGTCATCTTGAGTAAAGAAAAAAAGAGCATGGTAAAATAAGTGTTCATTGTAGAGAGATAGCAAAAGAGAAGAAAGACTCCAAAAATAATCGTAGAGAAAAGGGTATTTCCCTTAAAAATATCCAGAGCCCAAATTATATTATTCTCATTTTTTTTCTGATTTTTTAAACATTTCTTTTTTTTTCAACGTTTATTTATTTTTTGGGGGACAGAGAGAGACAGAGTATGAACGGGGGAGAGGCAGAGAGAGAGGGAGACACAGAATCGGAAACAGGCTCCAGGCTCTGGGCCATCAGCCCAGAGCCTGACGCGGGGCTGGAACTCACGGACCGCGAGATCGTGACCTGGCTGAAGTCGGAGGCTTAACCGACTGCGCCACCCAGGCGCCCCTGATTTTTTAAAAATTTACTTAGGGGCACCTGGGTGGCTCAGTAGGTTAAGTGTCTACTCTTGGTTTTGACTCAGGTCATGATCTCACGGTTTGTGAGTTCGAGCCCCACATTGGGCTCCGCGCTGACAACACGGAGCCTGCCTGGGATTCTCTCTCTCCGTCCTTCGTCTGCTTTCTCTATCTCTCAAAATAAATAAACTTTAAACTTTATTTTAAATAAATAAATAAAATTTACTTAAAGGAGATAAGTCACTTAAAATGCACAGGCAACATACAAGCAGAAATAATGGTGGGCTTATATTTGTTACAACATGTTTTTATTTTAAAATTTTATTATAATATCATTTGCTTTCAAAGCATATGGATGAATAAATTCTCATCTCTTAATTATTTTTTCAGTAAAGATAGAGAAGAGATGGCTGATTAAACCATTTAGCAAACACAGTAGACAGGTCAAAGAATAAAAATGAGCTCACTTCAAAATTAGAGAGAGGGAGAAAGGAAGGAAGAAAAAAAGAACTGAAAAAGATTAGGTATTTAAATTGCAGTGTTAAACTAAATATAATTAGACCTAAGCTGGCCCTTCTCCCAGAGTTCATAAACCCACACCAAGGAGCTCTCCAGGGAGTGATATAGTCAAATTGCGTCTTCCTTTAATGACCCGTGTAAATGGCCAGCCCTGTCCTACCTGCTCTCATTTTTTTCTGTTTATACCATTCACCTTTCCTTAAGTATTTGACTGTTTGTCTGTGTCTGAAGTGTTTATTAGAGCAACTTGAACCAAGGCAAAATAGATTCTACAATGTCTCGGGTTTGCAAATAAAAGAACCTTAACTACAATGTTAAAATCAGCCACTCTTTGCCCATTTCAGTCCTGTTATATATAAGTGCCCACTTTATGTGGTAGAACTATAGATGTAACTCCGATGTAACTATGGAGCAAAGAAAGAAAAACTAAAAATATGAGGAAACATTCCTTAAAGAAATTTAACTGGAAAAACAAGTCTTACTAATGATGGAATTTTTCTCTTAAAAAATTAAGCATTACATAAGGGAAAAAATCTAAATTTCCAAGGTTTAAATCCCAGCCCAGACTTCTAGTTTCAGCTCCTTTATGTAAAGAGATTGGAAGTTGTCACTCATCCTTCAAAAGAAGAAGAAGGAGAAGAAAGAGAAGGAGAAGGAAGAGAAGAAGAAGAACAACAACAACAGTAACAACAACGAACTGACAATCAGTGTCTTTGCTTGGACCCATCAAAGTACTGAGATCTCAGGGCCATCTTGAAATCTGGAACCCCAGCTTAGAGATAAGATTTGCTTACCTGGGGGGGGCGCCTGGGTGGCGCAGTCGGTTAAGCGTCCGACTTCAGCCAGGTCACGATCTCGCGGTCCGTGAGTTCGAGCCCCGCGTCGGGCTCTGGGCTGATGGCTCGGAGCCTGGAGCCTGTTTCCGATTCTGTGTCTCCCTCTCTCTCTGCCCCTCCCCCGTTCATGCTCTGTCTCTTTCTGTCCCAAAAATAAATAAACGTGGAAAAAAAAAAATTAAAAAAAAAAAAAAAAGATTTGCTTACCTGAAAGAGAACCTGCTGAGAGCTCTAGACTGTGAACAACTTAACTGGTAATTTTCAGAAATTGATGAAGGCTGGGTATGGATTAGCTTGAAAGTGAGAAACTCCTGGGGGCCCAGAGTCTTAGAAGGGATCCCACTTTTTCATGGGTTTTATCTGCAGGGACTTCACAAAGTTCTCATGATAAAGATTTTAAGGATTTCCTTATGGCTCTTGCAAGGGGAGGGCAAGTGTAATCTTTGTGAAATAAGCCCAGAGGACTCTCCATAACACAGACCTATTCTCCAGAGTAAAAGATTTTACCAGAGCCTTAATGTGGCTGTGGGAAGGGCTCTCTCATTCCAGCCTTAAAACTGGCCTTCCTGTCTCATCTGAATGAGGAGAAGGGGGGATCTATGCCACTAGAAACAAAAGTCACAGCCCAGAAACAAAGATTCACCAAAATCATCAGGGCACAGAATATTTACCCTCCCATCCCTCACCACCACACACCCACAGGCTTAAATACAGTAGGTCACAGTTAGAAGAGCAGCAAACCAGAGACTCTCTTTGAAGAAGTCTTAGGGAAAACCTTTAAGGAAGGTCTTTAGGGAAACCCAAATTCAAAAGAGAAAGCTGACACCTACCACTACAGGAAAAATTTTTAAAAGCCCAATATCCAGCCAGATGAACATAAATCTTCGCACTAAAGCCCTATTCACTGAATACAATAGCTGAAGTCTTATTACCCAACACAATGTCTGGTTTTCAACAACAACAAAAAAAAATTATACGATTTTCAAAAAGGCAGGAAAAAATACAGTGTGAGAAGACAATGACACAGATGTTGGAAGTACGATTAATAGGCTAAGGGCTCTAAGGGAAAGAATGGACAACATGTAAGAAAAAATGGGTAACATAAGTGGAAGGAGAGAAATTCTAAGAAAAACCAAAAGGAAGTGATAGAGAGCAAAAACCACTGTAACAGAAATAAAGAATGCTTTCGATGGGCTCCTCAGTAGACTGGACACGGCTGAGAAAAGAATCAGTGAGTTTCAAGATGTATCACTAGAGACCTCCACAACTGAATGCAAAGAGAAAAACAAATTAAAAAAAAAAGAAAGAAAGAAAATTCAAGAACTGCTATGGAAAGTTTTCAAAATGTATTGACGTGAATATCATTAGATTACCAGAAATAAAATAAAAAGAAAACAAAACAGAAGAATTATTTGAAATAATAATGACGGAGAACTTTCTAAAGGTGATGACAGACACCAAACTACAAAATCAGGAAATGTGAAGGATACCAAGCAGGATTTAAATAAGTAAATAAATAAAATAAAATAAAAACAAAGCAAACAAACAAAAACTACACCTAAACATTAACTTTAAACTTCAGAAGACCCAATCAAAGAAAAAATCCTGATGATGCCAAAGGGAAAAAAAGAATGCCTTAGCTCTATAAGAACAGTGAATTTCTCATTGGAAACCATGCAAGAGAGAAGAGAGTGGAGTGAAATAAAGTGGTGTTAAAAAAAAAAAAAAAAGAGGAAAAACAACCACCAACCTAGAATTGCATATCTGGTATAATTATGCTTACAAAGGGAAGCAGAAATAAAAACTGTCTCAGACAAACAAAAACTGAGGGAATTCAGTGCCAGCAGAAGTATCCCTCAAAAAATGTTAAATGGATATCTTCAAGGAGACGGGAAATAATACAGGTCAGAAACTCAGATCTACATACAGAAAGGAGAAATGTCAGAAAAGGAATAAACAAATACAAAGTAAAATATTTTATTTTTCTTATTCTTAGTTGATCTAAAAGAAAGTCTTGTTTAAAAATAGTAATTTAGGGGCACCTGGGTGGCTCAGTAGATTAAGGGTAGGACTCTTGATTTCAGCTCAGGTCATGACCTCAAGGCTTCTGGGATCGAGCTCTGGGTTGGGTTCTGTGCACTGACAGCATAGAGCCTGCTTGGGATTCTCTCTCTCTCGCTCTCGCTCTCGCTCTCGCTCTCTCTCTTTCTGCCCCTTCCCCACTCATGCTTTATGTCTCTCAAAATAAATAAATAAATAAACAAACAAAAAAAATTTTTTTAAAAATAGTAATTATAGCATAGGAATAAGTAAAATTAATGACAACAATGTTGTATGGAATGGGAGGGAAACACACTATGATAAAAGACGTGTATTACACATCAAGTAGTAACAGTGTTATTTAAAGATGAACTTAATCCCACAGATGTATTCTGACCAACCACCATGGATTAATACATCCGTTGAAGCTGAAGCCAAGAGCTTCTTTCTATGACTATTTTCTTCATTCCATCCCCATTTCTCAAAACATCCACCAATATCTCCTAAAACACCATAAGCTTCCTACTTTGGTGTATGGCAGGAAAGAAGATTGCAGACTTTAATTATATGAGATGGGTTCTTGAAATATATGTATACATAACATTGAATAGGGGATTTAGTGCTCAGATTATAAAATGTTATACTTAGCAAGAAATTTTACTGATTTTCTAATGCTATAGTTGAGTTGTGTTATAGTTGTGCTCTGATATTTTCTTATTAACACCTTTAACTGAAAATTAGAGATGAAACTTATTTGAGACTATATTAATAGAACTCTGAGGGTTCTTATGTATCCCTACCTTTTCCAAGGGAAATAACTCAGGCTACATTTGCTAGCAGAAATCAGAGAACAATCAAGCATCTGTATAGGATTTCTATGGCTGAGAATAAGCACAAGAAAACAAGGAAGAAATGATATATAAACTCATTTCTTTCATGGAGAAGAGGTTTTATTTTGTAAGTTAACATGGCTTTGGCTATAATAGAAGGGAAATGTTATGGTTTCGATCTTAATTTCCCTTTTAGGAATTAATAATGGAAAGAGGGTTTGAGACCTTTATTTTGTAGCTGTATTTTTTAACACAATACTTATGTAATGCTCTTTACAAAACCCTCTCTGATGATCTTGGGTAACATAATTGTCCATAGTTTGAGATGAGAAATAAAATAGCAAGTGACTCTTCAGCATAATAAATGATATAGTTTTTGTTAACATTAGTTATTATAAGCTGCTAACTCAAGTTTTTAGGAAACAACATCTGAACTGTCCATTTCTCTAATACCACTTACTGGATTGTGGCTGTGCCCAGCTAGCTTCACTGAAACCTCAAATACACTTAATAGATGTTAAGAAATAAATATGGATAATTAAATAAATATATAAAAAGAAAGAAATTACGGATATATGTAACTGACATAACAATACATTCCTTGAATGGTGATAAGGTAGAACATTAAGGGTTAGCCTATCCTCACCACAACATAAAATAAGTTGAATCTACAGTGTCGGGTTTTTCTGATCTGGCAGATTCCTCACTTCATTAAGATTTGGTATGAGAATCAAGAAATGAACTGAGAGCTGGATCTTATTACCTGGAAATGTGCTACTTGATCTTATGTTTGGCATGACTCACTAGATCATTTTGATGGTAAAGAGAAAGTAAAATTAATTTCAACCAGGTTTCAGTTATCATTCTTACCAATTCTGAAACCTAGTTCATCCTTTGGGTGAGTCTAGTTCATAGATAAACAAGAGCATCTGTAAATATGATACCAAGTTTCACAGATGCTAGACTAAAACTTATCTGGAACTCTGGTGGGTTTTTTAATTTAAATTTTAGTTAACATACAGTGCAATATTGGTTTCAGGAGTAGATTAAGTGATTCATCACATGCATACAACCCCTATTGCTCATCACAAAAAGTGCCCTCCTTAATACCCGTCACCCATCTAGCACATCCCCCACCCACCTCCCTCTATCAACCCTCAGTTTGTTGTCTATTGTTAAGAGTTTCTTGTGGTTTGTTTCCCTCTCTATATTAACTCTGTTAGTATCACCTGCCAACAGAGGAAGCTCATGTTTGGATTTTCATAATCTTAGCTATTCAGTCCAGTAAGCCAACAGAAGGCACTGAAAAAATGAGGGAATGGGATGAGGAAAATAAATCTCCTCTCCCATAACTCTTCCTAGGAGGAGAAGACACCAGGCTGGTTTACTGCCTTTATTCTTGGTTGTATTTCACAGAAGTTTAAAATAATCAATTAAGAAAAAAATGAAATTATGTATGTACATGAGAGAGAGATAGTATATACTATACTATATAATGGTGTGTGTGTGTGTGTGTGTGTGTGTGTGTGTGTAGCTTATATAACTAGGAAATACAAGGACTGAGTTGGCAGGGGGACTCCTAAACCCAGTGTCATTAGATTTTACTCTTCAATCTATTTTGCTTCTCTTTCTTACTACAAATAGGAAAGAATAAGATCAATTCTCAGAGAAAACAAAAACTCATCCCTACATATTGTAGAGAGAGAAAATCAGACATATCTGGATTTGCATAATTCCAATTTAGTACTCTCAGAAGAATCTTTCTTTCTCTCTCTCTCTCTCTCTCTCTCTCTCTTTCTCTGTCTCTTTCTCTCTCTCTCTTTCTTTTTCTGTCTCTCTTTCTGTCCATATGCTAGTGTGGTAGAGGGATAAGCTAAGCCAGGAATGTTCTCTTAGATAGGCACAGAGGCTTCATTCTCTGTCCTTCTGTCTCACATCTCCTATCAATAAGAGAACAAGGGCCTGCATGAAAGCTGACTTAAATCCACACCCCCACCACCACCAATTATGTGCTCTGAACCTTTTGGATTTGGAAGCCAGTGGTGATTTGGAGAGCAAAGCATATTTGTGCTCTGGTCAAGTGTCCCAGTTCAGTTTATCAGAAAGCTTTGTATTGAGAGTCACCGATACTTGACTAAAATGGTTCTTTTCCCCCATATGCCATGGTCCCTGTTTACAGGGTGAACATAAGTCCCAGTTTTCAAATGGCGGTCCTAGTTTTCCCAGCTCAATTACTAACAGTATTCCCTTCACATAGAAGTATTCCACTTTGGATAAAAAAAAATGTTATAGTCAATTTCCTTAGAGTTGGTTCTCTTTTCTTACGAACCTCACAAAATGAGTTACTGTATCAAGATGGGAACTGGACTGTACTGTGTACCCCACTGAGCCCTGACCAAATTGAAAATTTGCAAGCAAATCATAATAACTGTTTTAGGGTCCCCAAATTAGGGGGCAGGTGTCACAAACCAATAACTAACTAAAAAATCAAAACCTAAACTGCATTCTTAACATTAGCCAATTCTCTTCCATGATGATTTTTTGGGAAAGAATTAGCCTTGAGCCTGAAACACTTCCTTACCCAGATATAAAGAGTTCTCACAGCTGTGCTGGGCTTATCGTCTTGTGTGGGAATATCCTTCCTTATTCCTTCTTCTTTCTTTCATACTCAGCATATGCTCTTTTGCTTTGTTTACAGTGTGTGCATCGCAGGACACCTGGCCAACTTCACTGCTATCTCCGTCCTCCATGGAGTGAGGACAGAGTTCCCTATACTCCAGCATGAGAATGCATGTAGAAACACACTGACAATGGGGAATTGATGCCCACTCTTAATGCTGATTTTGCTCTATTTGAGTAAAGCACTGTTCTATCCAATGCTTGACTATGTTGTGTTTTCCTCAGTGATTCGGATACCAAGATGCAATGTCAGAAGTATTTGGACATCTACCTGTTCCTAGTGGTTGGCATAGTGATGATCTTTGTTATCCCCCATGACTCTTTTTATAAATATCAATCCTCCCCTGGGATTGGTAACCAGTGTACGGTACTCTGCTCAAGAATGATAAGTGGCCTAGGGTGCCTGGGTGGCTCAGTGGTTAAGAGTCTACTTTGGCTCAGGTCATGATCTCGTGGTCCGCGAGTTCGAGCCCCGTGTTGGGCTCTGCTGACAGCTCAGAGCCTGTAGCCTGCTTCGGATTCTGTGACTCCCTTTCTCTCTGCCCCTCCTCCACTTGCACTGTTTCTCTCTCTCTCTCTCAAAAATAAATAAACACTTTTTAAAAATTAAAAGAGGGGCGCCTGGGTGGCGCAGTCGGTTGAGCGTCCGACTTCAGCCAGGTCACGATCTTGCGGTCCGTGAGTTCGAGCCCCGCGTCGGGCTCTGGGCTGATGGCTCAGAGCCTGGAGCCTGTTTCCGATTCTGTGTCTCCCTCTCTCTCTGCCCCTCCCCCGTTCATGCTCTGTCTCTCTCTGTCCCAAAAATAAATAAACGTTGAAAAAAAAATTTAAAAATTAAAAGAAAAAAGAATGATAGGTGGATTGATATATTTATATCTTCTGAGGTCTCTTTTCCCTCAAGTACCTGTACCCTAAGGAGTACCTTAAGGCATTATAATTCCTTCTCCATGAATTTCTCTTTAAGTTTATTTATTTATTTTGAGAGATACAGAGAGGAAGGGTGGGGGAAGGAGAGAGAGAGAGAGAGAGAGAGAGAGAGAGAGAATCCCAAGAAGGCTACATGCTCAGCACAAGCCTGGCTCAGAGCTTGATCTCACAAACCTTGAGCTCATGACCTGAGCTAAAATCAAATCAGACGCTTAACCAACTGAGCCACCCAGGTGCCCCTCCATGAATTTCTAATACCTTCTTTGTCCCAGAGATAAGAAGAGAGACTAATGAATTTATAGTTAACCTTGGGAATAATAAAGCTCTTTTAAATTGCATTTATAAATTTTCCATTTATTAGTTAATCACACAGCAAAAATAACCAACACATTTCATGTGTATTTGACTATCTTAATACAATGAGATAAGGTATTAGAATTAATCTATCTTCTGTAACACTTTGGCAGTACTGAAAACAGGTTCAAAATTTTCTTTCCCCAGTAGCCAGGAATTTTAGCATAAGTTTATCATATAATTTATCAGATCATTCTTTATGAGAATAATTTTTAATCTGATTTTGTGTAAATTAGAAGAAATTAAGTACTAATCAGGTAGAAAATATTACATTTAGACAGCAATTGTAATCCCAAAGAATTAAAATGATACAAAAGATGATTCATGAGAGTAGATTAAAGGAATAGTATATTTCATCTTGGAAAAAGAAACATCCTTCAGGTAAATTAATAATAATTATTACACACATGATAGATTATGATATGCAAGATGTTGGCCAGCTGTTCCTTATTTCCACGGAGTACTGACTATAAGGAAATACATTTTAAAACACAGCAGAATTTTTAAAACAATAGCAACATAGTGTTTTAGGAATCCCTTTTTAAAATGTACAATGATTATTAACATTTAAAAATGTAATTTTAAGAACTATAAAGCTTCCTTTCTCAAAAGCACAGAGACTGAGTCTAATGTCCTAACACACGATGGTCAGTAGAATCCTTGCCAAGGAGTGTTAACCTTCTCATGTTAAAGTTTTTTCCCGTAAAATGAAACATACTGTAATTTACAATGGAAAACAGTGTGACTTACTTTAATGTTCAGCTTTTTTCAATGTGTTATTCTCCTTGAATGTTCATTATTATTATCACATTGTCACATTTCATTTGTTCGTAATCAACCTGCCTTTTTTTTTTTAACAAATAGGTGGGGGAAGTTCCTTACAACCACTGAGCCCTGTATCATTTGCCTCCTTGCCCGGTTTACCTTTATAATCTCCTACTAGCCGGGCCCCTCAGCCCATCTAGTCAGACTAGCCTTTGCTCTGCTGAGAATATGGCAGCACTGGCTGCTCCTTTGGCCTGGAACTCTCTTTCTTGTACATTACATGGCTAGCCCTCTTTCCTTCAGGAGATTGCTGAAGTATTCCCTTCTCAGGAGGTGATTCCTGACAACCCTATTTTATTCTGAATTTGGAATGCAATGTAATCACACATTTAGGAAACTGTTTTATTTGTTGAAACATAGATACTCCAACTGCCTAAAAACAGTGCCTGGCACTCATTATATTTTCATTGAATGAATGGATCAATAAGTGAATGTAAAAGATAGATCCAATTGAGTATTGGCCCAAATTGAGTCATTGAATGCCTGATTATATGTAATTCCTGGTTAGATATACAAACGCCTGCAGTTAAAGCATAGGTATTCTGTGGTTTGAGTACAACGAATTACAGGCATAAGAAGTAGATGGACATACGTACATATAGAAACACACAAAATAGACATATTAAGTTAAAAGATAATGGCAGGCCTTGCTGATACAGGTTTTATAGAGACATACAACCCCAATTATGTTAAAATACTATATTAGTCTTAATATTCCATTTTATATTTACTAGTTCCTGATACTATTAATCTCAACTCAACTCAACCTCCTTGACAATTGGCAGGTCAAGGAGGGATATTATTTTTATTTTCTTTTAACATTTTATTTATTTTTGAGAGAAAGAGAGACAGGGTATGAGTGGGGGAAGGGCAGAGAAAGAGGGAGACACAGAGTCTGAAGCAGGGGGCTCGAACTCATGAACCATGAGATCATGACCTAAGCTGAAATCAGATGCTCAACTGACTGAGCCACCCAGGCACCCCAGAGGGATATTATTTTCAAACTTGGAACTATTGACTAAAAGAAAAAAAAAAGAGATTTGTAAGTGTGTCACATAGAAACAATGTTTTAAGTTTATTATCTCTGGTCCTCTAGTAATGATTGTAAAATACATATTGTTATTCTATTCTACAGAAGAAAAAAATAAGGTTCAAAGAGGTTAGTTAAATTCTCCAAACTCACACAGCTTAAATGTAGAAAAGCCTGGATTCAAGCCAAGGTTGTGTGGGTTGTTTAAGACGCATATTCTTTCTACTACAGCATACTGCCTCCCTTACTTTGATTGTTTTCACCACTGAGAGCAGGGGAATTGCTACAGATCATCAGTTCAATAAGCAATTTGGCTTCCTGGTAGTCACCATGAGAGTGAACTCAGGGATGTGGGGAAAAAACCTGAAAATCCTCAGATCCCTTTGCCCTGTCACATCATGAGTTTTGACAAGACTCCAGACATCAAATCAGTGCCTCCTTGACAGTCTCCTCTGCATGTTGACCGTTCAGACAGATTAGTCAGTGCTGCAAGCAAAACAATCCATAATCAACCATGAGGCACGTTCTAAGAAGGTTTGGTTGGTCAAGGCTTCGGACAACAGCACAGGTCTGGTTTTTAGCTCTACCTGGAAAACATTTTGTTTTTTGTTTGCTTTATTTTCTTGCAAATTAACAATAAGTTCTCATTGGGTATATATTGACATTTTAAGGCCGTATAAAAACTACCAAAACATTCCATATGATCTCTATACACAAGTATGAATGTCAGCTTTTTGTGCTTTTTCTATAACTCTCTCATCCTCTCTTCTTCACATACCATGTCTGTCCTTCCTGTACCTAAAACCTCTCATTGATGGAACTCAAATCCCAAGTAGTGAAGGCCTCCTAAGTAAATATAATTAATCATTCATTCATGAGCTGCTATTTTTCTATCTTGCAATGTCTGAGGCACAATAAAGAATAAAAGCCAACAAACACTTGAATTTTAAGTAAAATCCATCCAATTTTAATCAAGTAGAATTTATTACAAACAACCATCACATCTACTTGTGAATGAAGACAGTATATGGCATCTACCTTCAAGAAGTTGACAGTCTATGGATTATGAGTCCTACATCCAGTTGGGTGATGGTAGAGAAGTCACTTCACCCACCCTCATCTATAAATACAATAATAATAGTAGTTAATTATAAAATAACAGAGATTAAAATACAGCTTTTGACATTGTACAAAAGTTGTAGCAAAAGATAGATGAGTTCACACATTTGAAAATGTGCAGCAGATGGGGCCCCTGGGTGGCTCAATTGGTTAAGAATGCAACTTTTGGGGCGCCTGGGTGGCGCAGTCGGTTAAGCGTCCGACTTCAGCCAGGTCACGATCTCGCGGTCCAGGAGTTCGAGCCCCGCGTCAGGCTCTGGGCTGATGGCTCAGAGCCTGGAGCCTGTTTCCGATTTTGTGTCTCCCTCTCTCTCTGCCCCTCCCCCGTTCATGCTCTGTCTCTCTCTGTCCCAAAAATAAATAAACGTTGAAAAGAATGCAACTTTTGATTTTGGCTCAGGTGTTGATCCCACCATTTGTGAGTTCGAGCGCCTTGTCAGGCTCTGCACTGACAGGGCAGAGCCTGTTTGAGATTCTGTCTCTTCCTTTTCTCTGCCCCGCCCCCACTCTCTCTCTCTTAAATAAACAAACAAATTAACTTCTTTTTTAAAAAAATGTTTAAAAACATTTTTAAAAATGTGCAGCAGAGATATTTATGTTCACTCTGAACATCACATTCTCCCTTATATTTCCCTACCTCTGGCAGCTAGGCAGGATCATGTGACTATTTCTTGCCAATGGTTTACCGGAAGTGTCATGAGTCACGTCCAGACCAAATCATTTAAGAAGTTTGACACCATTAGTGTTTTCCCTTTAGTAAAAGTGGTGGCTTTGTCTTGGGATGGCAGAGGGATGAAAATAAAAACACTAAAATGACTGAGTCACTGCATGGAAAACCTATAACAAAGTTTTCATGTGTAAGAAACAAACTCTCACTTGTTAAGCTACTGAGACTTTAGGTTTGTTTTTCATTAACAAGGTACAACATTTCTTAAAGAACAGAAATGGCCTGATACTGGGAAATATTGTGGACATTCAATAAATATTTACCTTAAAAAAATTCCATGAAAACTTCCCTCAAATAGGCAATTTGAGATTGGGTGCTAGCTTGTACCGTAAAAACTACAATTGGGAATTTATCAGAGAGGGGAAAGAGATATGGCTGATGTTGGATGGGATTTCATGAGGTAAAGTAGGTAGGAGACAGCTATTTATGCAGGTAAGGATAATTACAGGTGAGGGCAGGATGGGCTGGGATAAGCATAGTAAGTTGGTTGTGAGACCTGTATACTTGGAAGAGATAATGTGAATTGTAGCATGTTACAAAATCATGAGATAATGAACATGCTTAAAGACTGGACACACTTTAGGTTTCATTCAAAAACCAACGAAAAGCCAGAAAAGATTGTGTCGGTGATAAAAGTAGGGATTAAGGAAAATGCCTGGCTTCAGTGTTTATAAGATATTAGTCAGGACAGTGGCTCTCCACTGTGGCTACACATCAGAATCACATGGGGAACTTTGCAATGTTGCCTAGGTTTCTCCCCTAATTCCTGATTTAATTGGTGATTCTGGGCATCAGTGGGCTTTCAAAGCTAAACAGGTGATTCTAATTATTCTAAATTGCAACAAGTATTACAATAACTGGAAATCAGGGGGTCTTACCCAGTAGAAGGCCAGTTAAGAGAATGATATGCAACACCCCTTCAGGTGTGATGGCACCAAAAAAATTCTGCTTATTTTACTCAGGGGTTGAGGTAGAAGTTATAAATGGGAAGTGATACTCTGGATCTTGTTTTGCTATTTTTAATTCTTCTCCCAACTTCAGAGCAGGAACTAATTACATTGGTGCACTTCTGTTCGATTCTCCATTTGTGTTTTCAAAAATCCACACTTTAAAAATATAGGGTCTGCAGCACAAAGTGTGAAGCAGGGCCATACAAATTTCTCTCTATTCCATCTCATTCACCAACCCCACACTTCAAGCCCTAGATTTAACCTTCATATTACAGAGCAAAAGGTTAAGTAATTTGTTGCAGTTAGTTGTAAAAGAGTTATTCAAGCCTCCAAATGGTTTGACCAGGCTTCCTGCCTCCCACACTTTAATTCATTTTTCAACTCTGTAACATACTACAAATTAGCTGAATGGGTCCAATCACAATTCTTAGATACAAATTATAAGGTACCAATATAGTAGTATTCTCAACCATTTATTACATACCTTCTTATTCCTGACTTCCTTTCTCACACTCCCAGAAGGAATCCAAACACATAGAATATCTTAGAAAATGCACACAATATTTCAGGCTGAGTGAGCTTAAATAAACAACAACAACAAAAAAACCCAAACAAGCAAACAAACAAACAAAAAAACCAAGTCAGCTTTTCCAAAATATACAGACTTCAGCACAATGAAATATTTCCTTACCGGAGAGTTACGATGGTGGCGATCAATTTTTTTAAAGGTTAACAGAATTCCCTTTAGCTTTTTAACAAAATTATCCTAGTCATCAGGAGTTCACAGTCCAGAGACTCCATTGTGTTCAGCTTTATGGTTTTGCAGAAAAATCTAGTTTTTTTAAAGAACCGAATGTCTCTTATATGATCACGCTTATTTATTTGGCCCATGCACTAATGTGTTGGTGTGTTTATTGAGGAGAGCTTTTTGTTTTACTCTTTCTGGCTTGTTGGCTTCCAAACACTCTCTGGCCCCATAGGAAGTCATTTCGATCTAAAGAAGCCACTCTCCAAAGAGCATGGAGCTGCTGCAATATTTATGAAATCTAAAACCTCTCTTCTTGATCTTTTTAATAAAGATCCTAGAGGAAGGTGTTGAGGCTAATAAAGAGAGAAGGGAGAAGGAAAAGCAGCTTGTAAGGGAGTCTAACAGTGCACTCTCAGCAGACTGCTAAAATGTAAACAGAGAGGTGATCAATGATGGACTCTGTTTCTAAATTAAGTCTTAAAATGCATATTAATGAATGCTTTTTTGGAAAACTATATTACATTGAGAATGACACTTAAGCAAATGGAAGCTACTTTAATTTTAGATTCAGCTTCCCACTCAGCTGAGTTTTCTGACTGGGAAATACTTGCATAGTTAGTGGGTAGAGCTGTGTGGTCCATTTTTAAAGTAATCTGGGAAGAGGATTTTGAAAGAAAAAAAAAAAAAACAACTTCCCAAACATAAACAGGTCAAATGTGGCTCTCAACTCATCCCTGAAGGGTCTCTTAGAAAGATTCACAGCTGTTCAGTTTTATAGGGCCACCTGCCATACTGATGAAAGGGATGGGATCACTTTGAATAGCAAGGGAAAAAAGCCAACCTCCTGGAAATGAGCATGAAAAACTGAAAAGATTACGATTCAGTATCTCGATTCTATGAAACAACTGTGCAACGTAAAGCATATTCATGAGTCCAAGAAGAAACAAAATTAGAACTGGTCTAATTCAAATTGAATATTCTTCTGAGGGCAGTAGCCCAGTGAAACCCCATCTTTCTTTTATTAAGTAAGTGGTTAGATGAATGTGATGGAGCATAAATTAAAAGGCAGAAGAATTTTAAGGGATAAGACTGGTGAGCTGGTCAGAGGCTAGGTCACACAGAGGGTTGCCAATCTTGGAGATTATGCAGGCTGATGGCTTTCAGGCTTTGTAAAAGCAGTCAGTTCTCTTTCTTTCTTCCACCTCCTCCATCCCTTTTCCTCCCTCCCATGTTATGTGGCATTCTAATATATCAAACATATAAACCTAGAACTACTCTGATTAAGAATGGAAGGATAGAGTACAGGTGTGGTGAGAAGCCAGAAACGGTACTGTCTCTATCTATGTAAATTCCCCCACCAACTGCTGCCATCACCATGTGGACCCACAAACATTTCCAATGAACCTTACAGCGTTCAGAGAACCATTTGAAAACTGCTCATGTAAACAATGAAGAATATTTTAAAGTTTTAATCAAAAGATGAGCATATTCCAATTATGAATTAGATGCTAATTTGGGCTTGTGAGCTGGAGGGCAGGGCAAGAGTTAGATGACTATTGCAGTTGGCTAGAAAAAGAAGGTGAGTGGCCCAAACTAGGATAGAGGTGATATGAAAAGACTTGATAACTGATTGGACATGGGACATTCATGGGTAAGGAGGATTTAAGAATATAACCCAGATTGGTTCCAAGCACCATAACTGGGTGGTGGTGTAGAGAATGCTAGTGGAACAAATATTTATTTGGTGGGTAGGGATAAATTCAGTTTTAGTTATATTCAGATGGGGGTGTCTGAGACGTTCAGTCAACAATAATATATATGAATCTGAATCTTGAAAGACTATTTTAGTTTGGATATTTATATTTAGTGTCTTTAACATATAAATAGAAATATAACTCTAGCAGAGCAGTAGACAGACAAGGAGAATCTATTTAAATTTGAACTCTATGGGCCAACATTTAAAGGATGGATAATGCAAAAAAGGTGTATGATAGAGTCAGAGAAGATACGGTATAAGAATAAGAACAAAAAGAATACTCTGTCAAGAAAACCACTGAAAGGGTTTAAGAAGGAAGAAGATATCAGCATCACTAAATGAAACAAAGAGGTCCACAAAGACAAAAAAAGGAAAATACTTCTTTAGCATTTAAGAAGTCATTTGGGGGGTACCTGGGTGGTTCAGTTGGTTGAGCATCCCACTCTTTTTTTTTTTTAATTTTTTTTTCTAACGTTTATTTATTTTTGGGACAGAGAGAGACAGAGCATGAACGGGGGAGGGGCAGAGAGAGAGGGAGACACAGAATCGGAAACAGGCTCCAGGCTCTGAGCCATCAGCCCAGAGCCCAACATGGGGCTCGAACTCCCAGACCATGAGATCATGACCTGGCTGAAGTCGGACGCTTAACCGACTGCGCCACCCAGGCGCCCCTGAGCATCCCACTCTTGATTTTGAGTCAGTTCGTCATCCCAGGGTCGGTAGGATTGAGCTCTGTGTCAAGCTCCGCCCTGAGGGTGGGGCCTGCTTGGGATTTTCTCTCTCCTTCTCTCTCTGCCCCTCCCCCCAAATAAATAAATAAACTTGAAGAAGGAGAAGAAGAAGAAGAAGAAGAAGAAGAAGAAGAAGAAGAAGAAGAATAGGAGGAGGAGGAAGACGGGTTATCATTTGGAACTGTAACAAAAAAGTCAGAAATTGGGTTACAATTGGTTGACAAGTTAATGGAAGGTTAGAAGGAACCAGTGACCACTACAAAGAGGGAAGGAGGGAAAACAAAAAAACAACAACTGGACAACAGAAGAGGATTTATAAGATGAGTAGTGTAGCATTGAAAACAATGTGTGGCAAATAATAGGTATGCAATCAATACTGAAGGAATGAATGACTGAATGACTACCAGAACGAATGAATGAAACAAATGGGGAAAATAGTTAACATGATAAAATTAAGGAAATATAACACATTTATAATGATTACATTTCTTTTACATTCCTCAAGTTGCTTCAAATCCTTTTGGTAATTGAATGAGAAATTAATGATTTAATCAATCAGGGATCCTTAACAGTGTTCGAATTTGCCATGAGTCTTGATACGTTTCCTTATCCTTGGACTTATAAGGGAAAGGATAAGAAAGGAAGGGAATTGAGCTAACATTTATTCATGGAGAGTACTTTGCTTGCATTATTGCATTTGATCTTTGAATAATCCTGTGAGGCAACTATTATTATTTCATCCTCTTACAAATGAGGAAACTGAAGTTCAGAGGGGTTAAGTGATTTGCCTGAGGTCCTACATCATTATTTATATGGTACTATTCTCAGCTATTGAAATCAGCTACTATAAATACTGTATAAAAGGAGAACATAGTTCTGTGAGTTCAATTTAAAACCCATTCTGACTGGAGAAATTGAGTGGCAATAGAATGTGTTTAGAAAAACAGCATGGGAAACACGAAATTCTTCAAACACTGAAGAACATAGAGGATGAGAATGTAGGTTTTGGAATCAGATTGTCTATGGCCTATGACCTTGGGCAAGTTACTTATTCTTTTTATGCCTCAATGTCCTTACCTGATGAATGGGGATTAGAATATTTCCTCCCTAATTCATGATATAATTTATGCAAAATATTTGGCACAGTGTCTGCCACATGGTAAATACTTAATTCATTAAAATTATTTTTCATCCTTGGTATCATTAGCTTTTATTAGAGTGACTAAAAGAGGAAAATCATAACTGTGATATTCCCTTTTGAAAGTGTTCAGAGAATGTAGCTTCAAAAGTACAAAAGGTAATATTACAAAACATTGTCTTACAAAATGTTCCATTTGGAACAGCTCCAGAAGTCTCATGAGTGAAGAGATATATGTGGGCTGCCGAAGAATATGAGAGTCAGGCCAGATTTTTCCAAGATCTATGCCTGAAACTCATTAAAAAAACAAAAAATAATTTCCCTGTTTACAGTATAGAGATTGTGGGGAAAAAATCCTCAAATTCTGTAGCTGAATGCTAAGATGACTTGGTTTGGAACCTTGGATACTCACAACACACAACATGTAGCCATGCTGACAGGACAGTGCTGCTTCTAACAGGTCTATCCTGCTGTGGAATGAATAGGCCCTCTCATCTTAGAAAACATTCCTCTTCTGACCCGAAAACTCCAAGAAAGAGAAGGCAATTCTATTTCTTGGATGTTCTAGAGGATAACTATCCTTGAAAAAGTGACATTAGCACCCCACCACTCTAGAGTTAACCACTGAGTCACCTATTCTGACCGAGATGTGTGGTAGCCTTGATGCAACTACCCATCTTTGGATGAATCCAGTCCTGGAAATAGCATTACAACTGTGAAGATGGTACTTCCCCCTCCTAACATTAACAGCACTGGATAAACGAATTGAAAGGAGGATAATTCTAAAGTCAAATCCACATGAAAACAAAAACGACATTGTGGGGAAAACCAGGATGGCAAAGTAAAGTTATTTATCAAGCATGGAAGCTTGACCTTTGAGCGGCAAAGTCGGCAGAGACTGTGTCCTGTAATGGAAACAAATTCCTTAAAGGGTGCCTGTGGGAGTCCAATAGCACATAAAAGTAAAATATAGCTGAGGGCTAGAAATGATGAAAAGATGACCTGTGGTCCCTGGGCATAGCTCCAGTCTAAGGAAACATTTTATTAGATTGGGATAAAAAGAACCGCAAATGACTCACTCTCCCTCATTTCTGTTCTCACTACCTCTGAGTGTAAATACCACCTATGGATAATAAACAGAAATACTACAGAAAAGCATAACAGACTGGAAGAATATGAATGAATTTAGTGCAAAACCAGAATAAAGACAATATAAATGAAGTTAATCCCTAGACACAACTATGAGAGGAAATCTATTATTGGGTGTGAGAGCCTAGACACTATCATCAAACTGTCCAGGACTGGATCCTATCAGGTGTTAGCAGTGTGATTTTTGACAAGCCACTTAATTTCTCTCAGCCTCAGTTGTTGAGTCTGTAAAATGAGGATTACATTGGTACCTATGTCATGGTATGATGAAGAAAAACGCTTTCCTTCTTCCTTAACTATGAGTTCTTCAAGAGCTCAGAGTATGTTTCATGTAATCATCTTTATATGCCCAGCTCCTAATAGAGTGTCTAGTACATAGCAGACAATAAAATATTTGTTTGATAAAATATGGAATAAATTATTCCTTTAATGCAACCACTGAATTGCATAAGAATTTCCCTATAATACACCCAAATTAATGTTTTACTTAATGCCAAACAGAATCAAGGATCATTTACATGATCCTTAGCTTGCATTTCTGAAAAAGATTATTTAATAAAAAGCATAAACACTGTAATCAAATTTTGGTAAGGCATAAAAGATGGGGATCGAAAAGAACTGTTTATTAAAAATAGTTTAACATGAAAAAGTCTAATGGACATTCTAAAATCACATTGCTCCTTAGTGTTATTAGCTATATAAAATTAGGCTGTCAAATGCTGCTTTATGAATAGTCAGTAAGGAAGAAAAAGAAATCACAAGGGACAAATCACTGTCATTCACAGAAGACTACCTGGCAGTCTAAGAATTAAGTTCACTCTTCAGGGCATGCTATCCTCAGCTGTTATAAATATGCCAGAATGCCTCTGTCAGCAGGCTCAATAAAGAGGCCGCCTCCACCAATATGGTGCTTGTAAGGTGCAGTCTGTTGCTCAGAGGGAAAGGGAACAAAGACATTTTGTTTCCAATTATTGTCACTTTGCCTTTTAGCTCAACTGAGCAATTTCATGACCAGTAAGACAGGATTCTGAACAGTAGAGTAACTAAACAACATCTCTCTAATTAAATGACACTTGGCAAGGGCAGAGGACACCCAGAGTCTAGTTCAGAGCAAGTCGTCTCTACATGGAGTCAACAGCTTATCATTTGAGGACTAGGAAACACTTCCACATTTGCAGACAACTCCACCGCCTCATTCCAAACTTCTTTTGGGCCTTAACTATGCATGGATTTTCTTGGGGGCTCACCGATTTATTAATCCCTTACAGTATGTCATGGAATAAGTAAGTCTTTGATACAGCCATGTTCTTTTACAAGTGGTATACAATAGCGGTTCCCTGATCTATTTTTCTGCCTACTTTTCTAACTAGATACTTTATTAACCTACATACCAGCAGCATTTGGTACTCTCAAGTTTACATATTTAGCCTACAATTTGTCAGAGATCAGAAAGTGGTTTATAGACTGTATTTAGGAAAATCCTAAGATTTTCTTCAAGTCATGGAAAATGTGAGGTCTGCGCGATTGTAGTACAGCTGATCTGTAGCAATTCTTTAAAGTCCTAGTTCTAAAACCACATAAACTTCTGGAACTCTGAGATCTAAGAAGCTCCAGGGGCCAGGGCAGGAAATGAATGGCAATACATGGCCAAGTGATCTCCATGGACCACTGAGAACATAGTTGCACAAATCAGAACATAAAACATCAGTGATTGTATTTTTACAGTCATTTGTGGATCATATATGGCTGTTGTTCTAGAATCTTCCAATGGGAATCACAGAACTATTTTCTACCTTAGGAGCCATAAATCCCTGGAGACCTTTATGGAGTAACTTAAGAGTCTTCAAATCCAATGCAAAGGAAACATTGCTAGTAGAATGAATAAAATATCTTTTGTACATAAATGTACTTTCAAGTATACTGACACTAATAAATACACAAATGTATTTAAAATATTTCTCAAAAGCATAGTATCTATTGATTGTTACACTTTTTATATTATTAACTGATTCTAAAAGTTTAACTGACAGCAAGATTGTGAAGAACTGTAAAAAAAAAAATGTTGGTAATCAAGTGAGTTTCTCTCATTCCAAAGAGTTTAGGAGGACCTCCAAAGAGAAAACAATAAACTTGCTATGTATGAAAATAGATGGTAAAAAAGGGAAAGTGTTTCAGCTACAAAATTTTCAACCCAAAGAAGAGATCTGGAATTACTGAAATTTATTCCAAGTGCACTAAAACTGATCTACCCCCATACAGTAGCAGCATTCCATTGTAAGATACATATTAATGTGACTTTCTGATTAGGACGTTGATATTTTTCACTTTATTCTTCCTTCATGTGACAGGACGATCTAAACACTAAATTTGCTAGTATCTATTGCAGCATAAGTTTTATGAGACTTTCAGTAGGCCATTACTCTTGCTTATTCATTCTTTTCCTCTCTCACCTTCTATCTGTAGAGTTCTTAGTCATAGATGGGTGGCTTATGCTGACATGCTGGGATTTTTTTTAACATTTATCTTGTGATAGGTGAAATGGTCTACACATTTTAATATCTGAATATATCCTCCACATCTAATTCAATTCCCCAAGCTGTATAGAAGGTACAATCTAAACATTTCAGGTAGGAGTGAATAATTTACATAGAGAAATAGTTCTTGCTAATAGCATCTAAAATGATTTATATTTTACTCATGGAGACATGAGATAGTAAGCTTTCTCTACTAATGACCTTCACATTATGACATGGATCATATGGAACTTAAAAAATGTAATTATGAACTATAAATTCTCTAAAGGCAAATTTTCAATCCTTTTTTTTATATTACGTTGTATCAACAACTAACACAATAACTAGTATAATGCAGATGTTTGTTGGTTTTTGAATGAGTAAATAAATCAATGAGTAAATCAGTGAATTGGGTCAGCAATCTAGTAACTCAGCAAACTCATTTTGGCCTGAAATAACTAGCTCAGTAGTGGAAATAAGGTATAGTTGGGATAGGGAAGAGGGGGCTTTAATCCATACTTCCATCACCTCTTCTCCAAAGTCATTTCAAACAAACATGAAATCTACGCTAAAACAATTTGCTGTCTTTGTACACATACTTCAGTTCAAGATTGATCAACTGCCACTTTCTTCCAAGAAGACTATCCCAACCCAAGCTTGTTTTACAATAGAGACTAGATTTGCAATTGAATCAGTAACCAGCCAAGTCTGTAAATTGTTCATTTCATTCTGTTCCCAAATATTTTGTTAAAACTTCCAAACTTCTGTATAAGTCTGCAGTAGCATTACCTTTCTCAATTACTCTGAATCATTAAACTATAAGCTCCACAAGGACAGCGTCTTTGCTCAGTTTGTTTAATAATGCATGCGTAGTACCCAAACAACGTTCAGCATACAATTGACACTAAATATTCATTTGTTGAATTTTTTCATGTTCTGTCTAACTCAGTTAATCACCCCATAGCCTTTGATGCTTCATGCCACGGTGTGATTCTCTGCCTACATTCATTCCTTGCTCCCTGACACCTTATTTCCAAATTATGTTCTCCTAACTCAAAACCCATTTACAAAAAACAAACAAACAAACAAACAAACAACAACAAAAATACCACTATAATTGATATAGTGGAGATATTTAATTATTAATTGGACTACTACTTAGATAGTGTTTCTTTGGGTGCCCAATAGTGAAACACTGTAAGGCTACCACTGAGGGACAGAACAGGAAGGTATCAAAGCAAGAAAGTTAAACAGTCATCCTTACCCACATCAGCAGCTACACTTCAGAAAGCACTACAACATACACTACCTTATTTAATCTTCATAACTGTTTTGTAGAGTCAGAAAGATCTTATCTTCTCAATATTTAGGAAAAGAAACTGAGGCTGAGAGAGGCTGACTTGCCGAGGTACATAGTCTAATGAAAATTTGACCAAGTCCTAGGGTACCTGGGTGGCTCAGTTGGTTGAACGTCTGACTCTTGGCTTTGGCTCAGGTCATGATCTTGCAGTTTTGTGGATTCAAGCCCTGCTTTGAGCTCTATGCTGTCAGCCCGGAGCCTGCTTGGGATTCTCTCTCTCTCTTCCTCTCTCTCTCTACCCCTCCCCCAGTCGTGCAATCTCTGTCTCTCTCAAAGTGAATAAACTTAAAAAAATTTTTTTACCAACTCCTGACCCATTCTCCTTGAAAATTTGCTTTCTCTCCAGCACTTTAGGTCCACATGCATTCCACAGAGTTCTTATATATTTAGGACATTGAAAACAAACCAGCAAATACTAAACAGAGAATGTGTCTCATACTTGCCACACTGGATTGCTGTATAATAGTGGTAATACTGAAACTGATGAGTAAAATGGAAGACTAAAGAACAAGCCTTAATCTCCTAGAAACAAGCCATTCAGTGGAACAAATCTATGTACAGTAAAAATTGGAAAACTGTACAGAAGACAGAGAAGTCTGTAAAGGCACAGGTGGACAACCTTTCAAAGTGAAAGAGATAATTGTAATTCTGCAGGGACGCACACCCTCCAGACCATGTGGCAGCTGCTTTCCAGACCTCTGTCACACTCTGCTCTGCATGCCCCTGAAGTCAGTGGGGGAAGGAGGGCTTCTTTCCTTTCTCACTAATCATCCTTGACATCTAGTTGGCACACCCATCAGAGACCGTCTATTTGTGGCTTTCTAGGTCAGCCAGACACTGTGTGAGGAGAGTGTCAGTATTTATAGGTAGCCTAAGGTTGTAATTAGAGTTACTTTGCATTGTTTGGGGAGTTCTGAGATACCTGCACTCGCCCTGGGATCCCACTTGCAGATGTGTTCCTGTGTCCTTTGAGGGAGGCAGATTCAGTGTGAAGTTAAAGAAGCTTATGCTGCAGGACTTCTCATGTGCATGGGCCCCCTCCAAGACCCTGGGGAAAAGTCCTAGTAATATCTATATGTAGTCATATATTTTGCATAATTTTTTCTATGTTTGCTATATTTTTCTGTTCTATCTACTCTTCTATTATATTTTCCCTTATGTCTGGTGGCATTAGAGTAGCTACTGGCACTTTTTGGAACTGACTAAAGGAGATACATTCATTTGGGTTTCCAAATATATATGTGTAGTTTAAGGTCATTTCCCTGTACAGTTAAGTTACTGCTAATAAGTTCGTTCAGCTAGTAAGTGTAAGAGATGGAACTTAAACTGACCTTTGTCTGACTCTGATGCGAATGAACTTAGTACTACACTATATGGCCCTTCATATGCTTAGTAATCCATCCGTAGACATTTGATTCCTTAACCTAAAGGCAGGGGTAGAGAGCTTCAGCTACTTGCCAATCTTTGACAGCAGATCACATTTCTTCACCTGACCCTGACACACTTGTCTAGCCTTATCCCTGATTGTTCCTTTGTTGTACACAATAAGTATGCTACAACTCCCTATATTCTATTCATACAGGCCTTCTTGCACATGCTTTTTCCTTGGCCTGAAATAGCCAGACCTAATAATATTTCTACAGATTATTATTAAGTTCTGATTGACTTAACCTAAGCACTGACATTGACAAATAATACAAATCATAATGTGCCACTACTATGAAGATACCAATGGCAATTGCTTAATGAGAGTTATCAAATTAGATATTATTTAAGAATACTCATGGTACATAGAAATGTGTAATGCCGTAATATCTTACAATTCAGGTAAGAAACTTTTTTCCTAAATCTAACAATTCCAAGAATTCACATGGCCAAACCAATAGAGTTGAAAATATGAGAAGAACTTTACCATGTTGTCAATGGGGGCACCTGGGTGGCTCAGTCGGTTGAGTATCCAACTCTGGATTTTATCTCAGGTCATGATCTCATAGTTTGTGAGCTATGTACTGTCAGTACACAGCCTGCTTGGGATTCTCTCTCTCCCTCTCTCTCTACCCCTCCCCTGATCATGCTCCCTCTCTGTCTCTCTCAAAATAAATAAACTTAAAAAAAAACTTTACCACGTTGTCAAAATTAGATATAATATTTTTTGTAATGCTGGTTAAGACTTAATCATGTTTCTCTTTTCTCTGTAGAAAATGGCACTTCAAAATTTTTGTCAGAGACTATACAGCTAAAATTTAGGCCAAAAGCTCTTACACAGGTGAGCCAGGCATTTAATTGACTAAAAAAATGAAAAAGCATACTATTTTTTGGGATTTGATGATTGTTATAGTATTTGTTGCTTTTTCAAAATTTATACATTGTTGACTTCTTTTTTCATTCTATATAAAATATTTATTTTGTTTTGGTAATTTTATATTCTTTTTATTTCTATTTTTTATTTTTTAAAATTTTATTTATTTTGAGAGAGATATCGGCAGAGAAAGAGGGAAAGAGAGAATCCCAAGCAAGCTCCACACTGTCAGCACAGAGCCCAATGGACTTGATCCCATCAACTGTGAGATCATGACCTGAGCTGAAAATCAAGAGTTGGACACTTAACCAACTGAGTCACCCAGGCACCCCTATATTCTTTTTCTTAAAGAAGAACCCCAAATTGAATATACTTCAGGCTCAACAAAATCTGAGTTTGGTTTTGTTGGAGGAGGGCTTTAAAAGAAATTACAGATTAATGATGTGTCTAAGGGTCTGAATTTAGATGCTGTTAGGACCACACAAGGGCTCTCCCTGGCAGTATACAGAGAAAATACTCACTTGGAGCAAAGGAATATTAATGGGGCAAAAGGGACATAAAGGAAGCCCTGGGGAGTCAGGAACGTGACACTCTGTGATGTTGCATGGATTTGTCTCTTTAAACAATCACAAACAATACAGAGAGAATTCTTAGTAAAGTTGCTCTCAACAGATCTGCATTTCAGTGGTGCTGATGTTGGATAGTTTAGTAAAGAGATGGTTCTATTAGTTCTCTAGAAAAATTGGGGGAAAGTCCCAGAAGATAATTTCAGGGAGTTACCAACAAGGCCTGCTGAAACCAAGATTATCCGAAGCCCACATTGGCTGGTTAGTGGTGACAAAGAGGCCAAGAAACATTCTATTGAAAAAGCTATTGATCCATAGGATGCTAAGCACAGGATGAGATTCAATGCATAGAGAAGCAATTCTTGGTGGGAACCACATACAAGGTATTTTAGAAATGTAAAGAAATATTTTTGGTTGTGGCAATGCTTGTGGAGCACTGATGGTTTACTGCCATCAGTGAAGGGATCCTAGATGGCCTTCAATGTGCAGAACAGCCAAGCCTAATAAAGGACCGCTATATTTTATGCTCTGCACTAGTTTAAAATGTTCTTGTGGATATTGATGCAGAATGGGTGATAATCCTAATTGTAATTATTTGAGTCTCTTTGTATCAATACAATGTACTTTCGTATGGGTCTGATATAAACTGGATTTGACAGCATGTGAACAATGGGAAGTTGTCTTTAACTCCCCAAGGTTTGTTCATCTCTCTCAAATATCATGGCCCTCTTGGCAAAGAAGCATGTGTCACTTCCATCACCAATACACCATACCTAAGTCATTTTGTATTTGCAGCTGTTACCTTTATAAAATTGTACCCATACTCAGAAATATACTTACATTTCAGTGACTTCAAAATGTCACATGTAGGGGTGCCTGGGTAGCTCAGTCGGTTAAGCATCAAGCTCTTGACTTTGGCTCAGGTCAGTACAGAGCCTACCTGGAATTCTCTCTCTCCCTCTCTCTCTCTGCCCCTCCACTGCTCATGTGCTCATTTTCTCCCTCTCTCAAAATAAATAGGTAAAGTTAACAAAAAAGTCACAGGTAAGACACAGCTTTTTAAATAGATCTTAAAAACCTATTCACTATAAGTATGTGCAAACTCTTATTTCATCATTTATTCTATTGTGGTGGTTCCTGAATATGCTCATAGTGGGATCAAAGAATAATTCAGAGATGTTTACATAGTTGTTTTGCCCACTAAAAATTGGTTCCTCAAATATGAGAGAGTAAGTTTGTAGGTTAAATAAAGTAATAAAGGGGAAAAAAGGAATTTATAAGAGGAGACAGGCTATAGCGTGAAAACAGTGAATCTTGTGTGTACAAACTTTGGCTAAGTCTATTGGCTGGAAACTAACATGGAAGCATTTGTACTTTGAACAGGACAACTAAAATATGAAAAAAAAAATTCAGTGATTATGAATTCTCTAGAAAGCCTTGGGAGTTTTCAATGTTAGCATTCATGACTGGTTGTCTGTCATGACAGACATGACATGGTTAGGTCTGCCCCATATCCTTCGCTAGAGTTTTGAAATATTGACATATACAATATTTTATTTTAAATTAATTTTTTTCTTTTATATTGCTCTGGGGATATTAAATTTTTAAGAGGTAGGTAAATAGATGGGTTACATTATCTATGACTTTTATATCAGGAGAATAACAAGGTGTTATAAAATGTTCACTATGGGGGTGCCTGGGTGGCGCAGTCGGTTAAGCATCCGACTTCAGCCAGGTCACGATCTCGCGCTCCGTGAGTTCGAGCCCTGCGTCGGGCTCTGGGCTGGTGGCTCAGAGCCTGGAGCCTGCTTCCGATTCTGTGTCTCCCTCTCTCTCTGCCCCTCCCCCGTTCATGCTCTGCCTCTCTCTGTCCCAAAAATAAAAAAAAAATAAAAAATAAAATGTTCACTATGAAAAAGGAGTTGGGTCTGATAGAGCTGAGGACTAGGAGCATTGAGCAAACAGCAGGACAAGCTCATGCTTCGAGGCCATTGGCTTGGACTCTCCCCCTGTCCATAGGTCTCCCATGGGTGGAAAGGGGTCCCTAGCAGAGTGTCTCCCATATGGAAGGAATTCAACTCATGTTTGACATATAGATGGACGAACTTAAAATTATATTTCACAACCCTCACATGCCTCTGGAAGGAAAGTAGAGTCTTTTGGGGGTTTTTATTTGTTTTATTTTAAGTAAATGACCCACTGAATATAAAGGTGAATTGGGAAGTTTGCTGTTTCAGAGAAATTATAGGTAAAGAAGCAAATGAAAGGAACTCAAGATTTCCCCTCTGAAACCCTTTGTATTTGGCCTGAGGGAATGTACTTGGGCATCTTTTAAAAATCAATAATTTGAAATTTTACTAAGAATAGAAACAGAAGTAGATTCATATGCCATGAATTCTTTCCAGCTTCTAATAATCACAAGGAGCTAGGCCATGCTGGATATGCTCGCTGCCAAAAAATGTTATGGCTATATAAAATAAATGGCCAAATCAATGTAGATATTGTATTATTATTCCACAGAAGGTGTTTTGCATATTGGAATGCAGACATGTCAGCAATTTACTGTATTACTAATAGTAGTTACCCCATCTTTTTCTCAAAATGATGGAGATGTGCCATGCTGTCTCTCTATACAGTCATCAATTTAAATGGCCTTCTAATGGTTAAAATGCTTACTAGTACAACTCATAATTGAATTTTTATTTCCCAAATCACCTGTCCATACCAACATCTACCAATACCTTCTCTTAATAATATGGTCATCTTAAACTTTCTACTAGCACTATAAATAAATCTATATCCCAGATAATATTTCATCTTAGTCTTCTCCTGTATATAAATTTTGCCTCTTTGTGAACAAACCTCAAAAACATTTTTTTTCAGACTCAGCCTCTCCTGTGAGCTCATGCTTTCCTTCTTACTGGGGAGTTCTGCTTCCCTCTACAATTCACTAGCAGTTCCAATGATGGGTATGGATGGACAGAAAAGACTTAGCAAAAGTCATTGTATCTCTAGAAGTTTCACAAGCTTCTCAGCATTGTCATATTCAGGTATATCATAAGATGGCATAGTAACTACTTCATTCATTCATTCATTTACTCACTGTTGGATGAATGTTTGCATTGGGACTTAGGTGTTTAAGGTGGTTTAAAGTCCAATACCTTATCACCTGATCTCAGAAAGAACACAGTCCCGTCATGGGGACAGCTATTTTCTATCACTTGTCAGTCTGCTGCCCAAGGTGGCAAAAACCACAGCGTGTCTCTGACAAGGCTCTTTCACAAAATAATGAACTCACAAGAGAATCATCAATAATTAAGAGCCACTAAAAACTCCCTTCAGCCTTTTGAAAGTTAATGAAAACAACAAGCAATTTAAAAACTGGGCAATTTAAAATCTTTCCTGTCTCTTCATTAAGACATTGTTAAGCAAAATTCATGACTTAAAATCCTAAACCTCCTTTCTGGAATGCAAAGTGTGGTGGTAATGGCTTAGAACTCCAACCACAGGAGAAAACGTCTTAGGCACTAATGTGTATGCAAGCAGAGCACCAACAAAATATTCAGCATAGTAAAAAGCAATTCACAATTTCTACGCTGCTTTTCATTCCTATGTTATCAGGACTTTTTTCTTTAGCCTAAACATGGTAACCCTGCTTAGCAATAACCATGCAGGATGTTACTTGCTACTTACAAAAGAATTAAAATAAAATAAATGCACTGAATTGGATTATTTGACTTAAAAGTGCTTATATCACCAATCTTTCCTTTCCAGCAGCAGCTGGAGAAAGGCAGGGACAACACCATGCTTCAGTTCAGCTTTACTTTACAGCCTGACTGACTCCAGATGCTAGGATTACTCTGGAAATGTAATTAGTTTCAATTAACTAACATCTGGCCAAACATAAACATATTTGGAATTCAGGTAAAGAAAAGCACATTCCTACAGAACAAGCTTGTTTACTAAACAGTCTGAAAAAAGGTTAAGAAATCCTATTTAGGTTCACTGAGAAAGAGCTATTTTATTAAAAGTGGCTTTTAAAAACATATTCTTTGAGATTTTTCTCCATGTTGAGGTTTCTGGATTAACTTTCAATATAATTACAAGAGCCAAAATCTGGCCAAACTCTATCCCATCTGAAATCTCCATATCAACTTCAGCCAAGAGTTCATCTAATTCAAGGAAAAATGTGAATCTATTTTCAACAAGACAAAATAAGCATCTCCTTGGAATTGGCTGTGATAGGATTTGAATTGCTCTTCCATGAGATGATATGTATGAGGGAAGAATTTGGCTTCACAATAGCTATAAGTAATTCTTTACATGGGAGCTGTACATAACAATATCGAGATCATCATCTCACAGTTTGTGGGTTCAAGCTCCACATTGGGCTCTGCATCTGGCAGCGTGGAGCCTCTCAAGCTTAGTGGGAATAAAAGTCATGTTTTATCAGAGAAAAATGTTTCTGCATATGTGCTTCTGGGGCCACGAGCACTACACACTTCTGCTCAAATTTGAGACGTTAGAAAATGTAGGCTTGCCAATAGGCTGAACATTGTCAACATGGACAGGAGACTTCAATCTGTAGCTATAAAATAGTAAATAGCTCATGCCCTGTAAGACCTAAGTGGGAAAACATTTGGTTTCTTGCTCATTTCCATGTTTGTAATATTCATATAAAATTATCTTCAATCATCATCCATAATAAAGAGTCAAATAAAAAAGCGTGTCCAACCATAGGAGGTTGAAAATTTGATGATAATGTAGCCTCAAGCTCTCTACTAAATAAATATTTTTAAAGCACTTTGGCACTATCCTCCTGTACCAGAAAGAGTTAGGCTAAATTCAGATATCACATTTTACTTTCTAAAAGTAGCTTTTTCATTTTACCCTTTCTATGTATGGAAGAAAATGTTCATCAGTATCCAATTTCAATCCAATCAATCAGTTAGCATCATTGCCCTATTCCTTGAAGCCTGGTTCAGTTAATGCAGATCATACACATAGAATAAATAATACACGACTAAGGAATACATGCGATAGTGACAAGATACAGTTTTAAGTTACTAACATAAAACTTCAAATTTACTTACTACACTTTTCCTTAGCATTATTTTCCTCTCTCTAATTCATACCCCAAATTCAACCTACGTTGACTATTTCCATTTTCTCATCATCCCTCATCCTTAAACCAAGCTCTACTTTCATGACTTCACTGAAAAACAAGTATTTCTCAATGCTTTTTTTCTTAATATTATCTCTGTGTCTAGTTGAACATAGTGAATGTTCCCTCCATTTGGAAATATTCTTCTACCTTGGCTTCCAAGCTATCAGATTCTTGCTTCTATTCCCAGGACTCCACCCATTCCTTTCCTACCTGCTGGCCCTCCTTCCTCCATATTGTCCTTAAATGTTGGTGTTAGCCTTGGGTTTCTTGTGCTATGCACTCTCCATAGCTGATCCCAATTATTACTTTAACCACCACCTCTATGCTGACAGCTAATGAATCTATACCTTTAATCTAAGTCACCTCTCCAAGTTCTGTAGTTGTATTTCTAACTTCTTACTACTTACCAAGTCATAGGTGTTGTCAAACTCACTATAACCAAAATGAACGGCCTTAACTCTCTTCTTTATGAACCAGTTCCTCCTACATTCCCAATGTAATATCTGCATCTGTCATCATCCTATCATCATCTGCATAATGTCCAAAACCAAAAACATGAGTATCATCCCAATTTCCTCTTTCTCTCTGACTATTATTAGTGCTTCATATCGGGTCCTTATCTTCTCTCATTCAGGCAAGTTCAACAGCTTCATATCACCCTCATTGCTTTAAGATATGACCTCTCCACCTTGAACCCCAGGCCCTGACAATTCCTCTTTCATAGTCTAAATGCAAATATGATATAATTGTCTTGATTAAAGGCTATATATGGCAGTTAAATGTTAATTTTTCAAGAGTTGTATATCACAAATTCTGATGGGTTAGATTTTTTTTGTCAAATTGGTTACACTAGGAACTATTCCCTAGAACCCCCTTTCCTACGGAGTCTGAGGTTAGAATTAACCAAAAGTGAGATTGTAAGAGATTTGGGAGGCAGAAGTGAAGGAGTCACCATTACATTGGGAAGGTCATTGTTTAGAGATGATGAGACAACGCATATGTGCTGGAAAGTTCCAGTTTGGTCTCTTTCCATTCCACTTCCAGCTTTTCTTCCTGATTGCCAAACATGCTAAGTGACAGAGGCCTCAAGCCAATGAGCAGACTCTATATTGCAAACTCACAGAGGTGGTGGTCACCAAGATTAACAAATTTCCATAGACTTTTATGCAAGCCTTCTTTTGCAGTTCTACTTCAGAAGCTTTTCCTTTCTCACATATTTTTTTTTTTTTTTTGCCAGCTCCATACTAGGTGTGGTCAGGGGACATTTTTCTGGTTCTTCAACTCTACTTTTTGAACTGTTTTACTTCTCCACTTCCTATATTTGTGTAGGGTCTAATTCTTGTGATAAATTCCTTATTGCATATTTTGTAATTTCTTTATTTCTAATTCCTGCCTGGGCCCTGACTGACACATCTGACACACAATATCCACGTGCAAGACTGCTCTAGCTGAGGTCCTCCAAACACGCCCTGCTTGTAAGTGCTGATGCTCTTCCCTTGGTCACTATTTACCTGCCCATACGAGTCTTCTCCCATGTCTCCCTGTCTATTTTCTCTCAGTCTCAGGTTTCAATCCATTACCACTTCTTGTCAGAGGGGCTTCCACCGTATGCAAATAAACTGACATTATTATATTAATCACTATGACATATAATTACTAATTGATCTATTTTTTCTAATTACTAAATTGTCTAATTTATATCCTGTTACCTTCCCTAGACTGTGAGCTCTCTGAAAGTAGATACTGTGTATATATAGTGCCTTCAAAACCTGGCATGGAACTTATCAATGAGACCTAAAATAGTAGCCAGATAGGAAACCACTCCAACCAACCAAAGTGCCTGATATATGGAATGAATCTCTCCATTCACAAAGACCTCAAAAGGTTCCACCTCAAAAGAATCCATAACAACTGAAGTGAGACCTTTGATATCAAGTAAAGATCATTTGCAGAGTTCAAAACTGAAGTTCAGTGCCCTAAAGACTGGTATTCCTACTTCCATTTCATTCTACAACCTGCTTAAAACTCTCCAGCCATACTTCATCCTCTGCAGCAATGGTTTTCAAACTAGGTTCCTAATTCTCAGGTTTCCTTAGAATTGTTTCAATGGTCCCTGTGGGGGAGGAGGGATTGGTAAATCCTACCTGGAATAACGTGAGTTACCTTACTCTCTATTATTACATGAGATTCCCTTAGGCTTCCACTGAGGGAAAAAAGAAAGGTGTTTTTTGTTTAAAGTAAGTTAAAAATCACTGGCGTACAGAATAATGGCAAAGCTCCTCAAAATCAAGATCTCCAAGAACCATCCCTAACTCTGTAGATTCTTCTCTTGCCATCTCTCCACCTTTACATTGTAGTAGGTTACAACATAGAGCATGGTTTATACTGATTCTGCCCTGGTTCATGCTATTTCCTTTTGCCTGAAATGTCTGTCCCTCCCACTTCTCCTCCTCTAACTAACTTTATTCATGTGTCTAAGAGAGTCTCAGACATCACCATCTCCAGAAGCCTTTTCTGAGACCACAGGCTAGAGTGGATTTTCATCCTCTCCACTCTTGCGGTGCCCAAAATACAACTCTTTTGTAAGATAGCATTTCATTGACTTTATCTTCCTAAGTGACTATTGCACTTATGACTGTGAGTGTTGCAAGATGTGCTTACAGTGCTTAGCCCAGCCATTAACATAGTCAGTGTTCAAGACATCATTATTGAATAAAACCCTCCCACATATAAGATCATAATTCACCAAAAATTTTATTCATTTTTCAATAGAAAAAATTTAGAATAAAGAAGAGAAAGAACAAAGGAAATGGAAGGTAATTCTGTTTATTTAGCTCCCAGAATATGCAACCTGATTTCCATACATAGCCTATTTGAGTTTCACAATAATTCTATGACAGTGATATTATTGTTTCCATTTTATAGTTAGGAAACTGTGGCTCCCAGAAGTTAGGTAAATCATATGGGATTGCCTATCTAGTAAGATAATGAAAGGGATATTATTTCAGGGTTGTCTGACTCCAAAGCCTTTATGCCATACTACATGTGTGATGACTAACTTTATGTGTCAACCTTACTGGGCTAAGGGATGCCCTGACAGCTGTTAAAACATTATATCTCTGTGTGTCTGTGAGGGTATCACTAGAAAAGATTAGGATTTGAATCAGTAGATTGAGTGAAAAAGATTGACCTCACTAATGTGGGTGCATATCACCTAATCCCTTGAGGGCCTAAATAGAATGAAAATGTGGAGGAAGAACAGATTTGTTGTCTTACTTGAGCTGGACTTACATTTCATCCTGCCTTTGGACATTAGCACTCCTGGTTCTCAGGTCTTTGGACTCAGACTAGAACTTCCACCAGTGGCTCTCCAGGCTCTCAGACAGTCAGATTTGGCCTAGAACTGCACCACCCATTTTTCTGGGCCTTCAACTTGCAGATGACAGATTGTGGGATGTCCTAGCCTCCATAATCACATGAGCCCATCCCTCACAACAAATTCCTATTTTTCTATCTATCTATCTATCTATCATCTCCTATTGGTTCTGTTTCTCTGGAGAACCCTGACTAACAGAGCATATAAATAACATACACTAATGCATATTAAAATGTGACACCAAGAAAAACTGACCAAGAGAGTGGTTTTCTCTATCAAAGTCCCCGTAATATTTAAGCCTGTTTTTTTTTTCCAAATTTTCCTGGCCACCAAGATTTTATTTTATTTTTTTAATTTTTAATGTTTATTTATTTTTGAGAGAGAGAGAGAGAGAGAGAAGGAGAGGGGCAGAGATAGAGGGAGACACAGAACCTGAATCAGGCTCCAGGCTCTATGCTGTCTGCACAGAGCCCGACTCAAGATTCAAACTCATGAATCACCAGATCATGACCTAAGCCAACATCAGACACATAACCGACTGAGCCACCCAAGCGCCCTGGCAACCAAGATTTTAAAATAAAACATTCCTTTTGAATAACAGCAGTCTATTTCTATGTATTTGGTCACCTACTCAATTTAATAAGCATTTATTTAGTACCAACTAAATACAAGTCACTGCATATAGCCTTAATGGAGAGATAAAATGAGAAAGGTATGGTCCTTGCCCTTCAGGAGCTCATAATCTAAAAATACACATTAACAGCTCTGAATGGAGGCAGATGGTGATAAGTGCTGTAATAGAAACACTTACAATGTGCTAAGAAGCATAAAGCAGGGAGAGATTAATTCCAACCGTGGAGTAATAAAACACCTTGGTAAATGTATCTTTCACTATACACCAAGAAAGTCTTTTATGACCTAAGCCAAAGGATGCATTTTTTTGTGAAATACCAGAGCTTATTCAAGAAACTAATAGACATGGCTTTTGTTAGCAAGAATAGAATGTAGCAACAATAGAGGCTACCCTACCTACATGTGTTTCCCCTAGCAATCAGAGGAAACCCAGGAGCCTATTTATTTAAAGGGCTCTCTGTTTGGAAGAGACTGTACATGGTTCTGCCTACAAATCCATGTCCATTCACAGCATTTCTTTTCAGTTCACATGTGTGCTTAAGAAGAGACTAAATAGTCAATCTCGTCATAGGAAATGTAGATTTCAGAGGCTACGGCTCAGGCCTCACCAATGAAGGATGAAGAAAACATTTTGTTTTTCTTTTTTAACAAGAAGCAACTACAGCAACTTATCAAGTTGAAACTTTGACTCAGAGTACTTACATGATGTGAATGAGGCCAGAAATGCTAAATGACTTCCTCTGTGTGCCAACTAGATTTATTAGGTGCTGGCACCACCATATCAGGCTAAAGTCATTACATTAGAATTAAAAGTGGAAGCACAGACAATTTATACAATTCCATCACTAAAAGATCAAGTTATAAAATTTTCCCTGTTGTTTACAGATTGATAGTATGGTGTATAGAGACAAAGGAACATAGATCATTCACACTAATAATATTTTTAAAGGAATTGTTTTATTTAATGTTTATTTATTTCTTTTGACGGGGGAGGAGCAGAGAGAAAGAGGGAGAGAGAGAATTCCAAGCAGGTTCCTTGGAGCCCAAAAGTGAGAGCAGGAGGGCTCCATCTCACAACTGTTAGACCACGACCTGAGCCCATATCAAGGGTCTGATGCTTACCTGACTGAGCCACTCAGATGCCCCAAGAAATTCTTACTTAATATAAAAATATACACATGGTATATTTTACATAAGATTTTATTTTAATTAGCAGTATTCTTTCTTATTTTTTTTTAGTTTTTTTTTTTTTAATTTAAATCCAAGTTAGTTAGCAATAATGATTTCAGGAATAGAATCCAGTGACTTGTCCCCTACATATAACACCCAGTGCTCATCCCAAAAAGTGTCCTCCTTAATGCCCCTTGCCCATTTAGCACGTCCTCCCACTCACAACCCCTGCATCAACCCTCAGTTCGTTCTCTATATTTAAGAGTCTCTTATGTTTTGTCCCCCTCCCTGATTTTATATTATTCTTGCTTCCCTTCCCTTATGTTCATCTGTTTTGTATTTCAAAGTCCTCATATGAGTGAAGTCATATGATATTTTTCTTTCTCTGACTAATTTTGCTTAGCATAATACACTCTAGTTCCATCCATTTTGTTGCAAAAGGCAAGATTTCATTCTTTTTGATTGCTGAGTAATACTTCATGTTTATATATACCACATCTTTTTTATCCATTCATCTGTCGATGGACATTTGGGCTCTTTCCATACTTTGGCTATTGTCGATAGTGCTGCTGTAAACATTGGAGTGCATGTGCCCCTTCGAAACAGCACACCCATATCCTTTGGATAAATACCTAGTAGTGCAATTGCTAGGCCACAGGGTAGTACAATTTTTAAATTTTTGAGGAACCTCCATACTGTTTTTCAAAGTGGCTGCACCAGTTTGCATTCCCACCAACAATGCAAAAGAGATCCTCTTTCTCCGCATCCTCACCAACATCTGTCATTGCCTGAGTTGTTAATGTGAGCCATTCTGAAAGGTGTTAGGTGGTATCTCATTGTGGTTTTGATTTGTATTTCCCTGATGTTGAGTGACGTTGAGCATTTTTTTTCATGTGTTTGTTAGCCATCTGGATGTCTTCTTTGGAAAACTTTCTATTCAGGTCTTTTGCCCATTTCATCACTGGATTATTTGTTTTGTGGGTGTTGAGTTTGATAAGTTCTTTATAGATTTTGGGAATTAACCCTTTATCTGATATGTCATTGGCAAATATCTTTTCCCATTCTGTTGGTTGCCTTTTAGTTTTGCTGATTGTTTCCTTCGCTGTACAAAAGCATTTTATTTTGATGAGGTCCCAATAGTTAATTTTTGCTTTTGTTTTCCTTGCCTCCAGACACATGTTGAGTAAGAACTTGCTAAGGCCAAGGTCAAAGAGGTTTTTGCCTGCTTTCTCCTCTAGGATTTTGATGGCTTCCTGTCTTATGTTTAGGTCTTTCATCCATTTTGAGTTTATTTTTGTGTATCGTGTAAGAACGTGGTCCAGGTTCATTTTTCTACATGTCACTGTTTTTCCCAACACCATTTGCTGAAGAGACTGTCTTTTTTCCGTTGGACATTCTTTCCTGCCTTGTCAAAGATTAGTTGGCCATAACTTTGTGGGTCCATTTCTGGGTTCTTTATTCTGTTCCAGTGAGCTGTCTGTTCTTGTGCCAGTACCATACTGCCTTGATGATTACAGCTTTGTAATACAGCTTGAAGTCTGGGATTGTGATGCCACCTGCTTTGGTTTACTTTTTCAAGATTGTTTTGGCTATTCGGTTCCATACAAATTTTAGGATTGTTTGTTCTAGCTCTGTGAAGAATGCTGGTGTTATTTTGATAGGTATTGAATTGAATATGTAGATTGCTTTGGGTAGTACCAACACATTAACGATATTTGTTCTTCCAATCCATGAGCATAGAATATTTTTTGGTTTGTGTGTGTGTGTGTGCACGTGTGTGTGTGTGTGTCTTCTTCAATGGCTTTCATAAGCTTTCTATAGTTTTCAGTGTATACATTTTTCACCTCTTTGGTTAGGTTTATTCCTAGGTATTTTAGGGTTTTTTGTGCAACTGTAAATGGGATCGATTCCTTGATTTCTCTTTGTTGCTTCATTTTTGGTGTATAGGAACGCAACTGATTTCTGTGCGTTGATTTTATATCCTGCAACTTTGCTGAATTCATGAATCAATTCTAGCATTTTTTTGGTGGAATCTTTTGGGTTTTCCATATAGAGTATCATGTCATCTGCGAAGAGTGAAAGTTTGACCTCCTCCTGTCCGATTTGGATGCCTTTTATTTCTTTGTGTTGTCTGATTGCAGAGGCTAAGACTTCCAATACTATGTTGAATAACAGTGGCGAGAGTGGACATCCCTGTCGTGTTCCTGACCTTAGGGGGAAAGCTCTCAGTTTTCCCCATTGAGGATGATATTAGCGTTGGGTCATTCACATATGGCTTTTATGATCTTGAGGTATGCTCCTTCTATCCCTACATTCTTGAGGGTTTTTAACAAGAAAGGATGCTGTATTTTGTCAAATGTTTTCTTTGCGTCTATTGAGAGGATCATATGGTTCTTGTCCTTTCTTTTATTGATGTGATGAATCACGTTAATTGTTTTGCAGATATTGAACCAGCCCTGCATCCCAGGTATAAATCCCACTTGGTCATGGTGAATAATTTTTTTAATGTATTGTTGGATCTGGTTGGCTAATACCTTGTTGAGGATTTTACATCCATGTTCATCAGGGAAATTGGTCTATAGTTCTCCTTTTTAGTGGGGTCTCTGTCTGGTTTTGGAATCAAGGTCATGCTGGCTTCATCAAAAGAGTTTGAAAGTTTTCCTTCCATTTCTATTTTTTGGAACACCTTCAAGAGAATAGGTGTTAACTCTTCCTTAAATGTTTGGTAGAATTCCCCTGGAAAACCATCTGGCCCTGGACTCTTGTTTTTTGGCAGATTTTTGATTGCTAATTCGATTTCCTTACTGGTTATGGGTCTGTTCAAATTTTCTATTTCTTCCTGTTTCAGTTTTGGTAGGGTATATGTTTCTAGGAATTTGTCCATTTCTTCCAGATTGCCCATTTTATTGGCATATAATTGCTCATAATAGTCTCTTATTATTGTTTTTATTTCTGCTATTGGTTGTGATCTCTCCTCTTTCATTCTTGATTTTATTTAGGTTCTTCCCTTTTTCTTTTTGATCAAACTGTCTAGAGGTTTATCAATTTTGTTGATTCTTTCAAAGAACCAGTTCCTGGTTTCATTGATCTGTTCTACTGTTTTTGTTTTGTTTTGTTTGTTTTGGTTTTTGGTTTCAATAGCATTGATTTCTGCTCTAATCTTTATTATTTCGTGTCTTGTGTTGGTTTTGGTTTTTTTTCCAGTTCTTTAAGGTGTAAGGTTAGGTTGTGTATCTAAGACCTTTCTTCCTTTTTTAGGAAGGCCTGGATTGCTATATACTTCCCCCTTATGACTGCCTTTGCTACGTCTCAGAGGTTTAGGTGGTGGTGTTATCATTTTCATTGGCTTCCGTGTACTTTTTAATTTCCTCTTTAATGTCTTGGTTAACCCATTCATTCTTTAGTAGGATGTTCTTTAACCTCCAAGTATTTGTTGTCTTTCCAAATTTTTTCTTGTGATTGATTTCTAATCATAGCTTTGTGGTCTGAAAATATTCACAGTATGATTTCAATCTTTTTGTACTTGTTGATATGTGTCCGAGGATGTGATCAATTCTGGAGAGTGTTCCATGTGCACTTGAGAAGAATATGTACTCCATTGTGTTAGGATGAAATATTCTGAATATATCTGTTAAGTCCATCCAGTCCAGTGTATCATTCAAAGCCATTGTTTCCTTGTTGATTTTCTGCTCAGATGATATGTCTATTGCTGTAAGTGGGGTGTTGTGGTCCCCTACTATTATGGTATTATTGTCAATGAGTTTCTTTATGTTTTTATGGTATTATTGTCAATTATTTTCTCTGTGTTTATGATTAATTTATATATTTGCAATCTGCCACGTTGGTGCATAAATGTTTACAATTGTTAGATCTTCTTGTGGATAGACCACTTAATGATGGTATAATGCTCTTCTTCATCTCTTGTTACAGTCTTTATTTTAAAATCTAGATTATCTGACATAAGTATGGTTACTCCAACTTTCTTTTGGTGACCATTAGCCTGATAGATAGCTCTCCATCCCCTTACTTTCAATCTGAAGGTGTCTTTAGGTCTAAAATGGGTCTCTTGTAAAAATATAGATGGATCTTATTTTTTATCCATTCTGTTATCCTATGTCTTTTGATTGGAGCTTTTAGTCCATTGACGTTTAAAGTGAGTACTGAATGATATGAATTTATTGCCATTGTGTTATCTGTAGAGTTGGAGTTTCTATTTTGAATGACAGCCCTGCTGGATAAAGAATTCTTGGCTGCATGTTTTTCTGATCAGCACATTGAATATATCCTGCCACTCCTTTCTGGCCTGTCAAGTTTTTGTGGATAGGTCTGCTGCAAACCTGATCTGTCTTCCCTTGTAGGTTAAGGACTTTTTTTCCTTGCTGCTTTCAGAATTCCTTCCCTGTCTGTGTATTTTGTGATGTGACTATGATATGTTTTGTTGATGGTTGGTTTTTGTTGAATTTAATGGGAGTTCTCTGTGCTTCCTGGATTTTGATGTCTGTCTTTCCCCAGGTTAGGAAAGTTTTCTGCTATGAATTGCTCACATAAATCTTCTACCCCTTTTTCTCTCTCTTCATCTTCTGGGACTCCTATGATTAAGATGTTATTCCTTTTTAACGAGTCACTGAGTTAACTAATTCTTATATTGTGTTCTTTTACTGCAGTTGCCCTCTTTTTTTCTGCTTCATTATTTTCCATAATTTTGTCTTCTATATCATTGATCCACTGCTCTGCTTCATCCATGCTTTTTTGTCACAGCATCCATTAAAGATGCATCTTGGTTATAGCATTTTTAATTTATTCCTGATTAGATTTTACATCTTTTATCTCTGTAGAAAGGGATTCTATGTTTTTTTCAACCCCAGCTAGTATTCTTATTATCATGATTCTAAATTCTAGTTCAGTCATCTTGTTTATATCTGTGCTAGTTAAGTCCCTGAATGTCATCTCTTCCTGTTCTTTTTTTGGGGGTGAATTCCTGCTTTTCATCATTTTGGAGGAAGTAAAAGAGTTAATAAAATAAAAAGTTAAAATTAAAAATTAAAAATAACACAAAAAATCAACTAAAGGAAGCTAGATCCTAGGTGTGTTTCGATCTGATTGTTGAAAGAAGCTTGATAGAATAGAGAAAAAAGGGAAAGAAAAGAAAGAAAAAAGAAAAAAAGTACGAAAACGTTTAAAAATTCAAAAAATTATACATAATAAAATAGAATAAAATGAAATGAAGAAAGTAAAATAGAATTAAAGCATTTACAAAAAACTAAAAAATATAGTAAAAAAATTTTAAAAATACTTTTTTTATAAAAACGGAAAATAATTTTTTTTCTTTCTGTGTCCACAAATAAGAAAAGGAAAGAAAAAGAAAAGGAAATTAATAGATATCCGCAAACAGAATGAAATATGAATGAAAGTACATCCAGTTTCCCCTATAAGTCAAACTATGAAACACTTTATCGTGTGTACACTAAGCAGGTAGAGAGACTTGTGGTTGTCCTCCAGGGCTTGGTTGGGACAGTTGGATGGGGCTTGGTGTAATGACTCTATTTTCCACTTAGCTCTCTGGGGTAGATCCTTGTGGCACCTGTATGCATGTATGCCAAGGCGTGGGAGAGGTGAAAATGGAGTCACCCAGCTTTCCAGAATTTAGCATCATAACTCTGTGCTCTCACTCATCAGCCATCAGCTACCTGTCCTTTGACTCTGGCTTCCATCCACTCTCCACCTCTACACTGTCCACAACCAAGCTGTCAGCCTGCCAGGTGGCACCTCTGTCCCAAATTTTATCTCAGTTGGGGCTTTGTTTCCAAAACCACTCACATCTGAGGCCCCTGTAGCTTGGGCCCACTCTGACCCTCTGGGGAAGGGTCTCATCAAACAATGGCCAGGTGCCAGCTCTCCACTGGGAATGCTTGAAACAACCACACTGTTGCAGAGGCCCAGAGACTGCATCTACGTGCCAGCCTGCCCCCGGAAAAGTTCACAGGAACATGTAGCAGCAGCAGTTCATGGACTACGGCAAATCGCAACATGAAACTCTCACCAGGCTTCACTGCACCCTAGCATCCTTTTCCAACACCAGCAAATGTGGCTGTTGTCTGGGGTCTCCTGGGACCTTTTCCCATGGGGAGGCTGCTCGATCTTTACCAAATGTCCTCCCAGCAGGGGAACCGCCTCTCTCCATGTGGACCAAGGACCCCTCAGACTTCACCATCTATTCCTGGGGATTTGTCCTTCCCACCAGAGCACCACCAGGTATCAAGCTGCAGAATTTCCAACCCTGAGCTCCTCTGTTTATAGACTCCTAATGGTATTGAAACCCTCTCCTTTCTCCTTTCTTCCTTTCTCCCTTTCTTGCTCATACCCTTGTGGGTGTTTCCATTCTTTCTTTTTCTCTTTCTCCCCAGCAGCTTTCAGGGGGAGTAATTTCCCTGTACTCTCCCCTCTGTCTCTCTCCCCTTTCCACAAGCAAAACAGCTCTCTACCCTCCATGGCTTCTCTCTCCCCCAGTTCACCTGTCCACACTGTGTACCTGCCAAATTCTATTACTCAAATTATGTAGATTGTTGTTTAATCTTCAGATCAATATTCTACATGTGCAAAATGGTTTGTTGCTGATCTAGCTGCATTTCAGGAATGAGAGAAGCAGAGAACTTCCATGCTGCTCCTCCATCTTGGGCCCTCGTCCTTAACAGTTTTCTTAAGGAAGATATATCCATGGAAAAAAAAATGGAAATTAGTAAAAGGTCAATGTGTTGTTTTTAAAGGCTTTTTCCCTGGCAGGATATTCAAATCAAATAGGAGAGAACAAGTAGGATTTATCAAAAGCCAATGGGCCAGTGAAAAGTTTTGCTTTTGTGAAATCTTGAATTTGATTTACATATGAGGAATTGATGACAAAGTACCCATGACCTCATTGCCTCCTTATTTCTTTGAGCCTTTTCTCCTTCAGCTCTTCCACATCTCTAGCATCCTTAATCTTTCATTCTCCAATATCAAGTTCCCCGACAGCTTCAGAGATGAAAAGCTTCTCCTTGTCTTGGGGAAAAAATCCATTGCTATCTGTACATTATTCTACCATAATAGACATATATTTTGTCCTTTTATTTGATTGGAATTAGCAATTGATAATACTTGCTTTTAGTTTTTCACCAATGTTTTGCTTCTTAATGTGTTTAATCTGGCCTTTGTCCCAGCCATTGCCATTGTACTAAAACATTCTCAATATTTATCAATTATACCCTCTAAATCTGATAACCTTGTCTTTTTCCTTATAAAGATGATGCTTCTCTTATATCTAATACAATTTGTTAGGTGGAAAACACTTTGTTTCAATTACTGAGATCTCCTTCCTATGAAGAGCCCTACGAAGGGGGCTCAGTTAATATAAGTCTGCGCTTTGATCTGATATTGCGGAAGTGATGTGACTTATCCGACTCATAAATTTGGAAGAGAAAACTAGGCACCTTGGGCTCATCCCACCTACTTCTTCCTGGCAATGAATCTGCCTGCAGAGAGAGTGTGTTCTCTGCTTCTCCTTCACTAAGTCTTATACATTCACATAGCCACATCAGCCAATGCAGATATAGAATTGAGTGTGACACATCAGTAAATGGGCTTACTTCTAGGATCCTGTTAGCAGATCCATTTGAACCCCATTTGTCTCAGTATTAATAAGGCTGTTATTTTCCTTTCTTTCTTTGCTCTTTGTTTTATTTGTTAATTAATTCAATACCTAGATTTAGAAGAAAACCCCAATAACATTTTGTCTATGAAACTCTCCTCCCATGGCTTCTGGTACATATTTCTGTTTTTCCTGCCACCTCTCTGATGGTTCTTTCTTTTTTGTCCTTTTATTAGCTTTTAATAATTCCTTTTTTTTTCTTCTTCACAAAAAAATTGTGTGTTGAATATACTGTTTCTCTCTTCATGTTTACACATGTATCTCACATACATATATACATATATATATATATATATACAAACACATATATAAATACATACATACACACACACACACACACACACACATATTCTCATTGAACACATAGAGGAAGTTCAATATGTTTTTCTTGCATTGAGTAAATTTTCATACTGCTTCTCACTAATGTTCACGTTTTGTGATTAAAAATTACCATTACACCAGGCATTCCACATCAAAAAATGGAGTGATCTTAGGCATCTGTAATTTAACTCACTGTATCCAAGCATTTGCTAATAACTGATTTTGTACAATTATTAACTTTCAGAGCTTTGTGTATTCTCAATTAAATAATTAGCAATAGGGGCGCCTGGGTGGCTCAGTCGGTAAAGCGTCTGACTTTGGCTCAGGTGGTGATCTCGCAGTTTGTGGGTTCGAGCCCTGCATCGGGCTTTGTGCTGACAACTCAGAGCCTGGAGCCTGCTTCGGATTCTATGTCTCCCCTTCTCTGCCCCTCCCATGCTCATGCTCTGTCTCTTTCTGTCTCTCAATAATGAATAAACATTAAAAAATAATAATTATCAATAAATTTCCAAATATTTATGGAAAATCTACTATGTGTCAGCCACAATAGTAGATGAACAAAAGAGTAATGCACAAAACAGACACAAGTTCTATTATCAGGAAGAATACATTTCAGAGGAGAAGAAAAATACCGCATATTAAACATCCAAAATTACAAAATGTGGCAAGTGGTATGGGGGGGTGGAAGGAATGTGTTTTTACAAAAAATAGCAAAGGAACTGATTTACATTGGTAGGTGAGGAAATGCCTTGCTGGGAAAATGCCATTTGACCTGAAAACTGAAGAATGGTTGGATTATGAGAGAGTAGGAAGAAATTGTATTTCTTAGAATGAGATCATAGATGTTTGTTTTATTGTTCTTCATAAATGATATACCTGTAGCATATATTCAAGTTATAAAAGTTGCAAAATAAAAAGAAGCTTTATATACAAGCTTTTTATAGAATTACAGGATAGATGGTATTCATTAAAAGTGTAAGGTGTAGGGGCGCCTGAGTGGCTTATCCGGTTGGGCAACTAACTTTTGATCTCAGCTCAGGTCCTGATCCCAGGATCACAGAATCAAGCCCCACATCAGGCTGACTCTGCGCATGGAGCCTGTTTAAGATTCTCTCTCTCTCCCTCCCTCTGCCCTTCCCCCACTCTCTCTCTCTTTCAAAAAAATGGATAATAATAAAAACTAAAATGTGTACAGTTGTACATGTACACATACATATACACACATACACATACATGTTACGTATAGGAACCCAATGAGCTTAACGAACAGCTAGAATCAAATCAGTCAAAGGCTCTTGGTATTCAGATTTTAAAAATCGGAATCTTTGCCAACTGAGAAGTTTTAAAATGGACTTACAACAAAATATGCGACATACATGGTGTTGATGTCACTCACCTTGCAGCAACTCCTTCGAAAATGGATTTATAGAGGGAAACTAACTCCAAACGCATTGACTCTCAATCTTACTACCCTCAAAGTTATGAAGACGATGAAGACAACTACAATTTCATGGGGTGGAGCATGAGCAACTGTATTCAGAGAGGCCTAAATTATATCTCAGATATGATTTCTCCTTCTCATAAAACTGAACTCTAAATTTGAAGAAATGTTTATAGTATTCTGAATGCAACCCCTAGACAATATTCTTGGTATATCCCAGAACAGCACATCTAACTTAATCTCCGTGTCGTCTGGCTGGTGTAAAGCCATGAAGTCATGGGGGAATGCCTCACAGTTGCTACGTGTAGCATTTTATGTCTTAAAGCAGCAGCTCAATTGTTCACAGCATTATCATTGCTTCCCTGAAAGACTTTTTTCTAAAGTTTAAGTTACGAAGGCTTTTGACAAATGACAAAATTATTATAGTGCAAAAGACTTAACAGTATTTGTTGGAGTTTAAATGAAGAATCGGAAAATGTATGTAAAATAGATGAGTAGATGTGAATTTAGCTTTCTAATGAACATGCACACTTGTTCACAGACATGAAACAAGTAATAGATGCATTTCTTATATTTATTAAATTGCTCTTTCTGATTTTTTTAACCAAGTAGTGATTTTGGTGGCCACTTAAGCAATTTCAAATGTTATATGCATAGGCACTGTCTTAGACATTGGACAAGAGCAGCATCCATCTGGATGTCACAGCCCTCAGTAGCTCAGACTAGAGCTTAGTCCTAAAGGGACTTGTGCTCAGAAAGTATGGCTCATTTCCCATAACCTTAGTTAAGTTTCAAATACTCAGTTAAGAATGAAAAATGAATAAACAAATTGGACTTGCCAGAGCCTGCACCACCAGTCACAGCAGCACAGGAAGAGAACAAAGAGAAAAAGTTGGTGTGGCCCAGTCTCATTCCAGGGCAACGCACATGGTCTAGGAAAAATCTTTGCCTCCATGTAACCACCATGAAGACTAATGTTGTAGTTGTGGTAGTGAGGGGAGACACACACTCATGCAAGGAATCTGACAGTAAAGGACTGCCTCTAAACATCCCTCGGCTCACTCTGTTCTCCTCTAGAACAGGACCACATAGAGATTGCTGACAATGTCACATGCTACATTCATTTTGTGCTTTGGTGGGCATGATTTGTTTTCCTAATAGACAGAAATTCACTAGGGACACAAATAAGACTGCCACATTCATTCCATTTGTGTGCTAAAATGGATCAGAATGCCAAAGGTTGCACAAAGAAATAGTTGCAGGATCACTCAGCCTCCTTTCTTGGCTGAATCATGGGGCATGGCCAAAGCAGGCATCCTTCTCAGCTCTTACTAGGGAGAAATCTTCAACAAACACCACCCAAATGTAAAGAAAAGAAGAAAAGAAAAGAAAAGAGAAAAGAAAAGAAAAGGAAAGAAAAGAGAAGAGAAAAGAAAGGAAAAAGAGAGAGGAAGGAAGGAAGGAAAGAAGGAAGAAAACCCATTACAACTCTCAAATTTAGCTTTAAAATGCTTTTGGGACCTTCAGGGTGCTATTTGAAGCAGTACCACCCCACTGTGCAGATGAATATAGATTTTGATTCCTCCATGTCTATCTAACACCTCTACATAAAATACCCTCCCATGCTTCACCCCCAAGCATCTCCACATCCTCCCCCCAAAGAGCAATTAAACCCTATTACCCTTCAGCAGGGCCACTCAGGCACAACGGACACTGACAGCCTGTGAAATTGTCGTCAGGTAATCACCATCAAGGTGGCTCAGCTTCTGTCATGAGCAGCCTGCAGAATTCAGCCCGGAGCCCCGAAAGCTGCTCTAGTACTCTCAGGAATCCCAGCCACTCTCCGAGAATTCTGACTCCGGGTTTTCCCTAATGATCAGTCGTGACTGGAAGAAAGTCTTCTGGGACGTCCCTCAGGGGAAGGAAGCCATCCCCAGTATCTAACTGCCACCAGAATGGAGTCCTTAATGTGGACGACTTCCAGGACCCTGGAGGGAATCCGAGTATTACTGTCATTTACATATCATTAAAGAAAACCCCACGGCAAGCCACTAGATGCTATTGAATTGCCAGAAATGAGTCATGAATGTCCTGTGGCAAATCCCAGCCTTGTCACCTTGTCAGTCTGTTCTCTCGGTACCACTAGGTCTGAAGAGCCCAGTTTAGGGACCCCTCCCCCATAGTACAGTACGTTCTGTTCAGTGTTCCTTCTTCATCACTGACTTTGTGAGGTGCCAGGATGGTTTTCATAAGTCACGGCAGCCTATTAACCTTTAGAATATTGGCATTTTCCAGTCTTGCAGGTAAATGAATCTTGTAAGAACTGGAGGTAGACAATCCCCAGTGTGGAGCTCAGAGAGCAGCATTTGAAGGCTTCCAGCCTGGCTCAGAAAGGGCAACTGCCTTTAGCCTCCCTCAGCACACGTTTCAACAGGCAACCAACAGGAAAAACTTACAGTTTCACCTTTTTTCCTCATCTCAGAGAAGCACAGAAAAGCAGATCAATGGGGTATAATTAACAAATACTCATTGAATGCTTGCTGTGGCTAAGTTTTCCGTAGAGGAAGGAAAGGGGGAGTGGTAAAGGAATTCTTCCCACAAAATTAAGGAGGGGAAAGGGAGAAAAAAATAAAAGCAAAAACATACTGGTTTGCATATTTCTAGTTAATGAAGCCCACGGTCTTTATATCAGCAACAAGTTAATTTTTAGGAACTCATGGTTTATAAATATTTAGAGGAAAAAAAGTGAGGTAAACATTTTCAAGCTCATAGACTACAAAGCTAAAATGGACCCTAGAGATTATCTTGATTAACCTTTTCCATTTAGCAAACAAGAGCTTCAGGAGGTAAGTGGCTGCGAGAACTGGTGCGCTGTAGGGGAAACACTGAGTCACCGCTCAGTGTTTCGACTAGCAAGTGAGGGGACTGGCACAAAATTAACCAGAAAGTTAGTATCAGACAAAGAATTAGAATGTCACTGGATTCCCAAGCCTGTTTGTTTTCTGCCCCTATTTTTAGATAGAAGTTATTTGACTTATTTATGAAGATAAAATGTCGGGGAACCACTATTGTAGTAAAATATTTACTCATAGACAATAAAGAGACAGTTAAAGAAAGAAAGGGAACTAACACATAGGCAGTATAAAATCTGACTAATTCAGAATACAGGGAAGATGAGCAAGGAGAACCGTCCCATTTGGGTGAAAACTGTTTTTATATACTTTATGTTCAGAAATACAGCTAACAGCATTGTCTTATATAGCTACTTCCAGATCAGCTTGAATGAAAACAAGCATTATATTATATGTGGATGTGCCTTCTAGAAACCTTTGTGGTGGGGATGCTATTTTGAGAAAGTTTCAGGTACATATTAACTCTTTTTGATACAGATTTTCCCTTTTCCTTAAGCTTTGTATCATTCGGAGTAGGCCAAGAGACTTATTGCCTAAAAGAGGAAAGAAGAAAGAGGTGGTATAGTCATCCACCTCAAAGGAAGAAAAACTAGTGGGGGGAACTTACTTGGGTGAGAGTGGCTCTCTACGTTAAAAGAAAGAGTGATAGATCCTGGAGAGGAAAAGAATGGCCAGATTACAGGATGAGATAGAACTGTTTTCACTTCCTTCAACTCATAGTATAGAGGGGGGAGCTGGTAGAGGATAAAACACTAAGGGGTAGATATATAACATAGGCAGGGTTGGAAGAATCCAAATGAGGGCCCACTGCTCTGCACACAAACCAGAGGAAACTACATCTTAGGGAAACACGGTACTGAATCCAACACGGTGTGATACTCTTTCCATAATGTAGCTGTAGCTGAGCAGGTGCCTGAGTGCAGTCTCCCTGAGCCAGGCACATTGCAGATGAGTATGTGCAAATGGATGAAAGATGTGTGTGTGTGTGCGTGTGTGTGCGTGCACATGCACGCACACGCATGTGGAGCACAGACGTGCATTGGACTCGTAGATAGTGAGAGAATTAATAGACTGGAGTCGACCCTGAGTAAAGACAAGGTTGGCATCCTCAAGAGGCCTCTGAAATTCCTGCTTACTCATATGCAAATCTCTCTGTTCAGATTTTTCTCTAGACCTCCCCTTATTTGGTTAAGAGAAACCTGGCCCTGCCTTAAGGACACTGCCTCTATCTAAGTGGTGGTGGTTTTCCCTTCCACATCTTCACATTACTGTCTTTGGAGGTGTGGTAGGTGTTCCTGTTACTCCAATCCTCTTAAAAATCCATTCCATCTGACATATCACACAGTGAAGTGTGTAAGTGTCTCTGTATTCCTTATCACAGTAATCCACAGACTCCTAAAAGTAGGGGGATGGGTGTCACTCCTTTTTATTATGTGAAACTTAACATGCTGGTTCACTGACACTCTCACAAATATACTTGGGTCATAACTGGTACTTCCGTTCCTATTTTGTTACATAAAAAAGCTTCCAATATGCTTGTCTTTTCATCCCTTGACTTGTTCCTGGATTTACTCTTCACTGACCTGTTCTGCTACATCTCCCAGTTGTTCCTGCAAATACTAGAAGTTATCTTTGACTTTTTTTTTCACTCCTACTGTCCTATCAGCTTGGGGTATCTACCTCACCTCCAAGGAGCCCACATGTTTCAGAGGGTGCTTCCTGGGGTGGAGACAGGGGAACATCCTGATTCTCTGAGCCAAACTGCACATCCATGACCAGAATAATTGGTTCAGAAATGGGAACATGATCTGTATGGCTCAATAAATGTAAGGAGATGTATGTGGAGAAAGCATCTTTCTTGATCATCTGAGAAAACTACCAAAGAAGCTCTTTACTCTTTCACTGGCCAATGTGATGTGAAGATTTGCCATCTGGACCTGATATGGCCAGTTCTGCTATAATGCTATATACTTCTAGATCAAAGCATATTTGAAATTATAGGAGCAAACAAATCTCTTTCTCTATTCTACTGACCCATTAAGCTGAGAAATGGTCTGGGCAAAGGAGAGGCCAGAATTACTAAAATAAGTAAATAACCAAAGCTTTGATTGCTGAGACACACTGGTAAATTTTCAAAAGAGGCCCTTTTGTTTCTCTAACTGTGATTGGTAAATTTAGTAAGAAACAGATAAATGACAATTCTTTTAGTGTCTTAAAATTTATTTATTTATTTTGAGAGAGAGAGCGAGCACATGAGTGAGGGACAGGTAGAGAGAAGGAAAGGGAGAATGCAAAGCAGGCTCTGCACTGTCAGCGCAGAGCCCGATGAGGGGCTAGATCGTAACCTAAGCCGAAGTCCATTGCTTAACCAACTGAGCCACCCAGGCACCCCTAGTGGCATTCCCTCTAAAAAGCTTATGGTCACCTGAAAACTCTGTGTTAACCACTAGAGGGTTTATTATGTTATCGCAGCTGGCACTATCCTAACTGGAATACCCTTGTAAGTCCTGGTAAGACGTCTGGATTCTATTCTTCATGCAACAAGAGAAAGCCATAGGAAGGTTTGAAAGACAAAACGAAACAAGTGATATAAGCATTTTACTAAATTTTCTCAGTGGCTATCCAAAAAATTCAAGTCTCAAAAAACAGTTCGCTAACTAAAAACTGGGCCCTGATATATAATAGACAAGTGCACTCTAAAAGGCTGTATTTACATAAAATTACCATAGCTTTCACTGTGTGATTTCTTTACGCACTATGGGTCCGCCTGCATTTACTTTTGTTTTTCCCTGATAACCATTTAAGCAATAATTGATTCAGAAACCCAACAAAGGCAACTTTCAGATATTCTTTGTGTTTATAGCATCACTCAAGTAATTGTATATTGCTCTGGCTCTTTATTAAAAGCAGGCCTTCATGCTTTCTATGGTTCCTACCTTGGGCCAGCTTCATGGACGAGCAGCCTGTGGTGTCACACTGGCTGCAGGCTGAGCAGGGTCCTGTGCAGGGTCCTGTGCTTGGTTTAATGCTCTTTTGTTGCTATTTGCAATTCTTAGTAATATTTGAATGAGGCAATCCATAGTGTCCTTTGCCCCAGGCCCCATAAATTATGTAGCCAATCCTGCTCCTACATAGGCGACATTATGCACACTTGCACACACACACACACACACACACACACACACACACACTTCTACTCCTTTGTACCCCTCCTTAAGCAATAACAAAAATACCTAAGGTTCAATAGGTTTATTCCTATGATGCACTAGATACTATACTTAGCACTTTATGTACATTATCTTACTTAATTCTTATAACAACCTCATGTGGAAAGACTTTTATTATTCTTATTTACAAGTAAGATAAGGAAAGATTAAGTCATATTTTAGCCCAAATTTGCCCAACTTGTAAGAGACTGGACTACGATTTGAATTAAAAGATTCTAACTTTTAACTGCTATGTTATATGATAGACTTTTTTTTAAATAGACTTCAGATTCTGTGTTAAAAAAAAAAAAGTAGGTGGAGAAGAAAGAATACGTTCTACCTAGCTCTGCTTTCTGGCGTAAATCAGCATCACCATTCTGGATCAGAGCCATATCAGGTAGTCCAGATGAGTATTAAAAGCCACTGACCTTTCTTGAGTAAAACATATGGATATGTAGCTTCAGTAAGAGAAACAAATTTCTTTTAAATTATACTCTACTAATATTCTACAAGGCAGCTATGGAAACTAAAATACATGCACAATATTCCCCTTAATCTCCTTAAATATCAAATTTTGACTCACCCAGTTGTTTAACATTCATAACATAATGTTACAGGAGTTACAGATGAATTATTAATCAGGATCTGAAAAAAATTTATAATTACATATTTATAAAAGTAATCCCTATCTTTGGTTCAACAGTTACTGAGAAGAAAAGGCAGCTGAATCTCAGCTCGAAGGAGCCAGCTGCCAGCTCTTTTCACTGCAGCAAGAAACAATGACAGATGTGATCCTTTTAAATATGCTTAAAATGCAAATTTCAAAAATATTTTAGTATTTCTAAAATATAAGCTGAGAAGTATTAATAAACTCTGGTGTTACTAATACCAATTGGTTGGTAAAAAACAAAGACCACTTATCCATTTTTAAAAAAAGTAGTTTGGGCACCTGGGCAGCTCAGTTGGTTAAGCGCCCATCTCTTGATTTTGGCTCAGGTTATAATCTCACGGTTTGTGAGATCGAGCCCTACATCAGGCTCTGTTCTGATAGTGCGGATCCTGCTCGGGATTCTCTGTCTCCTTCTCTTTCTGTCCCTCCCCTGCTTGCTCTCTCTCTCTCTGTGTCTCTATCTCTCTCTCAAAAATAAATAAACTTAAAAAAGAATAAAGCAGCTCAATTTCTATGGATGTCTCAGGTTGATGTCACTTAACATAGGATACATTCTCCTTCTCTTCTTGGGCACTAAGACAAGACAAACCACTCTCCAATTAGAGATGGATGATCTTTTGCCCTTGCTCTGTCATCTTCTACTTTAGGATACTCCTTTCAAATCACTGCTTCCTCTGCCTCTTACTTTCAGGAGATGAACCACACTTATTCTAGCAATAACTCATTTCACTTTCCACTTTAATAATATAAAGATCCCAATGAATTTCATTTTCCTACACTATTGCATAGCAACAAAAAATTTCCATTGAATTTATGTTCAAAGTATTCATGTTTCTTATAATCAGATTTGTCTTTTGGGGGGGATTATTTCTTTTAAATTTTGATTACATTTTCCCATTCACATAAATCCCATCAAGATGATTTTCAGTTTCCCTAATACACACTCATGACATTAATCTCCTCCTGTTTGAATCACCTGGCAAATGAATCCCATCCTCCCAAAATACTTTCAGAACCACCTTTCTTAAGAAGACTTCTCTGTTCCCATCCTTCCCTAACAAACACTGGGGCACTCGGAGGACCAGATGCCTCTCATAAGTTCCTTTTATTATAACTCTGGATATACCATATTGTGTCTTATTTGTATGCTTTCCTGTGTTTTTGATGTCTGTTCCATAGAGGAAGAAAAATAATTTTCCCTCTCCCCTTCTCAGTTCTTGGCTGGGACCCTGGTAATAAAGAACAGATTAACAAAAACAGGAGCTTATTAACATGTGTACATTGTGTGTACATGGGAGATGCCCAAGGAAAAATGAGCAACCCAATGAGGTAACTTTAGACTTCAGGCTTAAGTTCCCTTCCCTTATGAAAGGGAAATGTAGGTCTCTTCAGGGTACATGAGTTTTAGGAAAAATGAATGGGTCTTTTGAAAACCAGATAAGAGGTATGACAGTTTGTGACAGTGTGTCTGGGTGTGGTGTTGACTTCTATTTGTCTCTCCTGTGACGAGAGTCAATCTTCCCCTGTTGATGAAACTCCTGTGGGGGAGACAATTGAGTTCTTCTTGGAAGATATGTCTTTAAGCAGGTAAGGGAGTTCAGAGAAAGCTTCTCCCTGCATTTGCTATTTTTCAAGTGCCTCCAGCTCACAGTCATTGGTATGCCAAAGTGATATATTTGGGGATGGCATATCCTGGATTCTTCCGTAGCCCTTCAGTTCCTATCGCAATCTAACACATAGTAATAAATATTTGTTTTAAGAGTGTTGAAGAAAATATAAATTCCAGGGAATTTGGGGGTGGGGGTTATTATTGGCATATGAGGGACTCTTGTTCATTGAGCAATGGGTTGAACCACTGCAGTGTTAGGGCACACTGCATTTGATAAAGAAACTCTTAATGAATATTTGGAGATTCTCACCATGACTGAGCAATGTTTCCAGCCTTCGTTCTGGTTGCACATGCCATGGTGTCAGTCAGCTGGGGCTGAGACTACTGTGATTCCTGGGTAAAGTTTGTATTCAGCATTTGAGAAAATGTCTTTAACAGCTTGTTTTCGGAGTCCTGGTTTCATTTTACAAAGGTGATGCTAGGAAAAATGCCAACAAAGTCAGTTCCCAAATAAGTTGTGTTTGTGACATGGTATTCAATTACTATAGTTTGGCTCTTAGGTCTTTCCTTGGAATAATGTAAGGTAATCTATAAACTATTTACTTAGAACACCAACCATCTTACAAAAGCACTACCTGATGATTCCTTTAGAAAAGAATTATTGCTGAAGTCTGGCACTCATCCTTCATCCCTGTAAAATAAGCACAACGAACTTTTGCTCTTCAAAATATTCTTCATATCATGGCATGAAGGTGGTCCTCATGCTCTAAACTTTATCTGGGACCCCTAGAAATGTTGAGAATCTATTGTTTCACTAACAGAGTTTTAAAACAGTGTTTTCTTGGTAACAAATAATTTTATTAACCTGTAATTTTCAGAGTTTCAAACTTATATGTGCAATAACATAAGGTTCAGATATATGGTAAACTCCAAGGAAAGTAACAACATTTGAGGAGAATGGTAAATATGAAATCTTTATTATCTGCTTACATGAAACAACACATTTTCACAATAACAAAATGACATCTAAGCTTGTGTGCATTATGTCATTTTGCATCTCCTATAAGCAAATTTGTGCACATTTCTTCAGGATTCTTTGCTCATGGTAATTTTCTTCTTACTTACTAAGCTTTATAGAAAACTAAATTTCTGTTGGGCTATTATTATATTATGCAAAAAATGCCCAAACATATTTGCACAGGTCTGGAGTATATGGGGGGAAATGTAGGCAACAAAGTATTCTCAAAATTCTCTCTTTGAGACCTGTGGGACGAGGCTTCTCAAAAATAAAGTCAGTACCTTCAGAAAAGGTGAAACTGGAACAGGGTCATGTAAACTTCCAATCAGAAGAGCTACGCCATATATATTAAAATGCAAAAAAAAAGAAAGAAGTGGCTCCAGATACAAGCCTCCAAACTATAGTTTCAAGGATGGATGTTTTCAATTGCAGGTGCTAATTTTTCTATCTAAGCTACTTCTTATGTGGGAAACTGTAAATTCTGAAATGAATAGCAGTAGGGATTGATTTATTTGATGGCAGGTAATGATTACATGTAATGCCAAAAGGACAGTTAGTGTAGTGTAAGTTTGAGAAATATATAAACACAAAAACTAAATATTCAGATGAAACCTACTACTACTTTGGAAAATAGACTCCAATCTGAATATTCAAAAAAAAGAAAACCCAAAACAAAGCCCTTTCATTGGTAAAAGAATTATTTCTCTTTCATATTCATTTAAAATTTGGAACATTCTGTAATTATTGTTAAGTATTCTGACTGGTGAAATGCATTGACAAATCAGCACATTCACTTTATTTAAATGACCTAATAATCTGTCATTTGTATTTTACGGAACGGAAAGAGAATTTAACATCTCACCAGTTTAACCATGGATCCAGATTCCTTTCTGTGCCAGTAATTTTGATAATATTTGCTCATAGAAAACAAATATAAAGCTTGTCCTTGCAGGATCTATAAACTCATTTATATGAATAATCACCAACAGATTATGACTATGATGTAGCTTCACAAATCCATGGGGTGTAAAACTGAACAGAGAAATTAAATAAATCAAAATAACCCCATTCAAACTAAGCAAATTGTTCTTCTCACGGCATTTTACATTAAATTGCACAAGGTCATTTGACTCACCCTGAAGGTTGCCTGAATTCCCAAGTAGTAACCACTGAATTCCTTGCCTTCGTTTAGCAAAGTTAGCTGCTGAAAGGGCCTCTCTTGAGACATCCATTTGACTTTGACTTAACATAGTCCCTTAACAAAACTGCCGAATGACCCAATCTTACAAATCCACCATTGGAAGAAAGACAGCCCATGGACACCTCCTGCTGGAGGAGTGGTTTATGTTTCATATCTGGTAACAGCACACAACTGTAACTTCCAATATTCTTGCTAGACCTCATGTTCTACATTTCTGGTTATAAAAACAGAATCCTTATTGCCCAAAGAATCCCTATGAATACAGTCCAATTCTAGGTGCCTGGTATTTTGGACTCCAAGAAAAAAGATGAATGTGTTTTCTATACACCATGCTACAGTTCAAAGTTAGATCTCTGATCCCTTTAGGGTTTCTACTCCATGCTGTAGTTAAAGAAAAGGATTAGCCAAGAGTAATTTTTATAGCAAAAAGGTCTGTGTGTGAAACTTGTTCATCTTTTGCCTCTTACACTGTTCCAACACAAAACAATTCCTAGCAACAAAGCTAGAGTTTCTCTTCTATTGAAAAACCCATCACTCAGAAGTCACAACATATTGCAGTCTTCCTTATTTAAGTCTCTTGAGAATTTTGCTAAACATGAAATTTTCAGTTACTTTTGCTTTCTAGCTCATCCACTTTTAGTTTGAGCTTTTTGTTTTTAATTTTTTTTTTAACGTTTATTTATTTTTGAGACAGAGAGAGACAGAGCATGAACGGGGGAGGGTCTGAGAGAGGGAGACACAGAATCTGAAACAGGCTCCAGGCTCTGAGCTGTCAGCACAGAGCCTGACACGGGGCTTGAACTCCCGGACCGCAAGATCATGACCTGAGCTGAAGTCGGCCACTTAACCGACTGAGCCACTCAGGCGCCCCTAGTTTGAGCTTTTAATGATTACTGAATAGATGAAAAAGTGATAAGACTAACCCAAAACCTATTTTCTTTTCCAAGGTCATTCTCAAACTCTACATTCTGTCTTATGATGCCTAATTACTTTTTCAAATGGATAGGCTTCTCCGTGAGGTTTATTCACCCTGTTGTGAACAGAGGGTCATATGAAACAATCTTTTCAGTTTACAGCAGCTATCACCAAATTTCATGAAGGTCTTACTTTAGCTCAAGGAGTTGCTACCATAACTGAATAAAAAGGAATGTTAAATTGGCCAGTATACATGTGAAAAGTAGTTTAGCTTGCTGGTAACAGGCATAGACAAGACCAAGCACCCAGGAAGTTAAAAATACCACTTAAAAAAGAAAAATTTGGGGCACTTGTGTGGCTCAGTTGGTTGAGCATCCAACTTCAGTTCAGATCATAATCTCGTGGCTCATGGGTTCAAGCCCTGCATTGGGCTCTGTGCTGACAGCTCAGAGCCTGGAGCCTGCTTCGGATTCTGTGTGTGTGTGTGTGTGTGTGTGTGTGTGTGTGTGTCACTCCCCACTCATTCTCTCTCTCTCTCTCTCTCTCTCTCTCTCTCAAAAATAAACTAAAAAAAGAAAATTCAACAAACCATAATTATAATCAACTTAATCAGAAGAACCACGTTAAGCTCTTTTTTCATTCATTTATTCAAGAATTCATTCACCCAACAAATGTTTACTGAGCACCTACTTTATCACTTTACAGGTGCTAAAGACAGAGAAAAAAAAGTCACAACCTTTGGCTTTTTAGAATTTATATCTTAGCAGAAAACGACAGAATAAACTGACTAAATAAGTAAAATACGTCATATATCAGCTGGTAATCAGTGCCATGGTGTAAATAAAGCAGGGAAGTGGAGTACAGGATGCAGGGTCAAGGAGGAAAAGGGGAAAGAAGGGATGAGGAAGGCCACAAGGGAAGGACCCACTGGAAAGGGGGCCGTGAGCAAATACTGAACAGAGATGAAAGAACAAACTATGTGAATATCCAGGGACTATTCCAGGAAGAGAGGGTAGATGTATGTCTGGAGCCAAGTGAGTCAGAGAGAGATTAGATGGAGATGAGGGAAGGGCAGCAAAGATGCAGACAGATCGGGAAGGAGGAGCACAATAGTGCACAGCCCCAGGGCCTGGCCAGCCATAGCAGGCACCCTCAGTGAGGTGGGGCGCCATTGAGGGCTTTTGAGCAAAGGAACAACATCATCTGCCTTAGGTGTCATGATGGCTGCTGGGATAAGAAAAGATTTGGCAGGACAAGAGCAGAACAGGGGAGCCTTCTTACTGTCCAGGACTGGTGGGCAGAACTTTTCATCTGTCCTTTCCTAATGAGAACTCTCAGCATCTGTTTCCTCATGTGGCAAAAACAAGTGTACCTGTCGTGTCTTCCAAAGAGAAACTCCTCCACAAATACCAAGGCAACTTCCAGTGTGTTAAGAGTCATTCTATCTGTGCAACCAAGGCTCCCTCTGGGCCTAAATGCTTTGAGAGAGCTTCTTAATTGCATCTAATTAAAGAGCATGTAAACAATCTTAATTTGAGATGTCTATGTGAAGATGGATTTTAATTATTTAATATTAAATTTAAAAACCTTCCCTTATAAGTGGAATTTTTTCCCATATGAAAGATGAATGTAGCTACATTCTCTGGACTAGACATATGGTGAGGTAGTTTTATAACCAAGGAAATAGAAGCAATTTAAATCTGACACATGTTTAGAATTCCATAACATTGGCATTAAATGTTAAGTACCTTAAAATTCAGAATTACAGAAGAAAAAAAATTTAAATATCTTTGTGTTCCAGGAAGGTTTCTTTAATCTACAAATCACCATAGGATTCCATTAAATCGAAAGCTCCCATTGTGAATTATTAATATATGGATGTCAACATGTTTATAGAAATGTAGCTATACTTTAAAGATTGAGATTTCTATCCTGAGTTACTGGAGTTCATTACTAAGTTTCCTGAAGTCTGTAAAATCGCTGAAATTACATGCAAAATTCTGTGTGTATGTATGTGCGTGTATAACATGATTTTTTTCTGGAATGAGCATAGATTTCACCAGAGTTTCAAAGAGAATTTTTACCCAACAAATTTAAGAACTATGGTATACTCACTATAGAGAAAATATGTAGACTTTCAGCAAATATTTTAGTATTTAATCTGAAAACTTTTTTAGGGTCTTCTAAGTGCAGAGTACTGTAATTCTCACAAAGAACCTAAGGCAATATCTAACTCTTCTAAAACTTACATTCTTCTCTAAAAGATAAATAAAACTTACATAAGGAAACTCAGGGAAAAGGCAGGGAAGTGATCTGAGGAATTATCAGAAACAGAATCATACTAAGTAAAAGGCACTGTAATACAAGGAAACAGGAGAATGGGCCTTGCATGGGCCCCAAGTGCCAAAGTACACCCAGCTACCATAGGAAATGCGTTTTTTTCTTGTTCTCCCTCTCTTTCTCTTCTACTTTGCAATATATCTGATCTATTCTTCCATCTGCCAACTATCTCTAACAGGCTGATAATTTTTGCCCCTCCAAACATTGGGTTATGATTGGCTTTGGATTACCATGATGTTGATGATGAATTCTTAATTCCCTAAGCTTCTAAGTCTCTAAGCTTAAGATCAGATTCAGCTTCTGTTTCTCTTAACAATATGCCAGTTTTTTTTAAAGAAAGAGAATCTGATATTCTCAGCTTAAATCCTGAATCCAACCATTGTCCAAGAGGAAGCATCATCTGTTATAAGGCTGGCCACATGGTTGCTCCTTCTGTTTTTCTGGAGAACCCTAACTAATACAGATTTTGGCACTGAGAACAGTTCTAGAGAAACAGAATCTTAAGAATGAGTTTTCTAAATTGGTTCTGGAGTTTCTGGAATTCCTATTCCTATTAGATTTGAAGGCACGAATGACTCTATTTCCAGTAGTAAAGATAGCCCTGATAGCTCATAGTGTGAGGTGGCAACAGAGATATGGAAAATATCACCATTGGATATTCCTAGTCAGATACTTACAAGAGACAGGTTCTACGTAATCATGTATTTGATCACCTAGAACATTTTTGCCAAACATTTTTGTCAAACTAATTTGGGAAGAGAAAAGGATGAGTTCAAAGATTTGAATTCCCAGCTAGAGCACTGTATAAATGACCTGCAAGTTTCTGTGTCTACCTTGGAAGAAACCTTAATCTCCTATAGCTGCAGGACTGACGTTGCTGAAAACTAAACCCAGAATCTTATCCTATGAATGGCTGAATTACAACACAAATTGAATTCCTAATCTCAGAGGGTGTCTGCTGTTAAAATAAGGCATAGGGGCACCTGGGTGGCTTAGTTGGTTAAGCATATGACTCTTGATTTTGGCTTAGGTCATGATCTTACGGTTCATGAGTTCAAGTCCCACCTTGGGCTCTGTGCTGACAGCATGGAGCCTGCTTGGAATTTTCTCTCTCCCTCTGTCCCTCCCCAGCTTGTGCACTTGTGCTCACACACGTTCTCTCTCTCTCTCTCTCTCTCTCAGAATAAATAAACATTTAAAAAAAAAAAAGAAAAAAATGAGGGCATGGATTGGGAAAGGAATGGGATCCTGAAAATTAGCATAGGGATATATGGGAAAATCCTGATGAAGCTAAAGAAATTGAACCCCTAAATTCTGTTTAAGTTTCTTTTAAGTAGAAGCAGCCATTCAACCCCCAATTGAGGCAATTAACCTGGATTTTCCTGAGGAAACTAAAACGGACTTCCCTAAGGAATTGACTTGCAAGATACTCTAAGTTCACATCAGGGCTCACACCCACAATTCCTCTTCCCTTCTAAACCTAAACTAAAATCATGTCCCAGCAGGCCCAATAAGGTTATATGTAAATCATGACCCATAATGAAGTGAGCTATACTCTCAAAAAACCATATAAAGTTTCCAATTTATACAGACAGAAATCTGGGGAATATGTGTGAGAATGGATATTAATGGTATGCGATGGTAATGCAACACAGAGTTTTATCAGGCTAAATTTATTAGTATGAGCCTACTAAGTGGATATTCTGAAATTAACATTACAGTTTGGTGGGTGAGAAATAATTCTAACAGTTTGGTTGGTTGGTTGGCTGAAACATGGCCCCAAAGGTGGCCTACCATACATAAAATGACATGTCAAAACTGCCATAGTATACTGTGGAGAAAGGAATACAAGTACTTAGTGAGATTTGAATGTTAGAGTGGACTTATCATTTAAGACCTGCTCATTCATCCTGGCAGAGTACAGAGGACATAGTTTTCTCCATGATTGTAAGAAATAAGTTTGTGAAAGACGTTCTGGCATCTTTGAAGAGCTCTGTGGTTGCTTTCTTTCCTTTTCTTTCTTTAGCCTTTTTTTTTTTTTTTTTTTTTTTTGGTTAGGAATTACAATAACTACCTCATTGAATCAGAAATCTAGAAATCTAAATGCAATAGGAATCATTGGAGCCTGTTGTGTTAGGGGTCAAGGGGGCAGCACTTAACTGCCAAAGGCAAGGTGGGCATAGTCTACCAATGACAGTAGAGTCAAACAGCAATCAGAATAATTTGACTCACAGAGACCAATGGCTTGGCTAGCTGTTCTTGGTATTCCTAGGAGTGAAACAGATGGGCAATCAACTAAATTCCCACTTCATCTGTATAAGGGGAAGAGTTCTAGGTCAGGTGAACAAAAGTCTAACTTGAATAATAAAAACACAGAGTCACAATCCCTCAGTCAACCCTCTAGGGAATCCTGACTACTAGAAGTTTTTCCACTTTAAGACAGTTTTACTATCCTTATTATATACAGAAGGACACTGAGACTCAGAAATTTTAAGTACTTATTCTAGCTCATATATTAAATAATTCCGTAGCCCTGGGATTTTAAAGATGATCTGGAAACAAATTTAGATTCATAATCACTTAACTCTAATTACAAGCAGAATGGCTTACTAGGTGTTTAATATGTAGTTGTTTAAAAATGTCCAAGAATCCAAAAATAAACATCCAAAAAATTAGGTTTGCATTAATATAACATTATAAAATATTACTAGTAATGTCCTGGATAAATATAAATTAATAAAAACATAGTCTTTAAGGTTTATTAGTATAAACCTAATTTGGCAGATTGGTTGGAGGCAGGAGGAGGGAGAGGGATATCATATGATAACCACAAAGAATTTTAAGGTTAATGTTCTATGCTGTAGTGTGGAAGATCAAGGCTTGGCTTACCTTACCTTTTGCTCTTGCTACATATAATAAAGGAAAATAGAACAAGAAAATCACAATTTTAGAAAAGACCAACTTCTTGTGGTATAGTTTTTCTCCCAACCTACTGTTCTCACCTTTGATCTACACAGTAAGCTTTGAAGAAGAATAGAAAAGAAAATGTTCTCACTTGAAAGTTTAAGATCATAAATCTTCTTTCCTTGCTCCGATTATAAATCTGTAGGGAAAAACCCATCATAGATTCTTGACTCTGTCTGCATCTCTGTGAAACTAAGATGTAGGCAGGACTTTTTCTGACCAGTATTCCCTCAAAATATTACAACGTTAAAGTTTGCTGTAACAACAATAATAAAAAATTATCGGGCCATGTTAAATTACTGGTAAGATCTTTATCTCTACCAAACAAAGATCAAATAGATATGTAATTGGTATTTTCCTGACTACAAAAGTAATTTATATATTGGCAAACATATAATTGTCAGTTTATAAGATACCGAGGTAAAACCCAATGTACCAGAATATGTAGACAATGTAGAACTAAATCCAAGATAAACAGAAAAAAATTAATGTGACTGCTTTCTTTTCATTCTAAAATTTTATTATTTATCTACTGTTTACTAAATATATGCCACAAAATATTTATGTAACAAAATCAAGAATCTCATGCAGTAAAGAGCCCTTTTCAGAACAGTGAATAGAGTTGGATGCATGCTTTTTGGGGTCTCCTTTCTTCATTGCTTTCTAGTATTTTCCAGATATAAACACACAAGGTCAGGACTCCTAGTGTCTTGCTAAAACACCCAACTAAGTCCTTAAAGTTGCACCTGACTTGTATAGGACATATTTTATGTTATCGCTATAATTGTATATATGTTCAATAAAAATAAAGTTTTAAGTTTGGCAACTTGGACATTTGAAAAGTAGGTTAAATGTGCTTTCATTTAAGCTCACATGCCTACAATGACTTGGCAGTGAAGTGAGCGGGGATAAAGAAATACGAAGGTACAGACTATTAACATGGAGAATGTGGTTCATGTGAAGAAGGACAAAATCTCTGCATTCTAGTTCAGATTTGCCATTTGGGAACTGAGGACAAATATTGCCAGACACTGTGAATTTTCAAGCAAGCCAGATCCAAATTTCATATTATTTTGAAGTATCAATAATGTACTTTTTAAAATGTAAAACTGTGAAGGGTGGCCAGATGGCAAGGTGATGAGAACCCGGAAATGCCCCATCTTCAGACCTCTGGCCACTTGCTTGCAATTTCTTGGTCAAACGATACTTAAAATTAATTTCATATTGGGGCACCTGGGTGGCTCAGTCAGTTGAGCACCCAAATCTTGATTTCTGCTCAGGGCAAGATCTTACAGTTGTGAGATTGAGCTCTGCATCGAGCTCCATACTGGATACAGAGTGGAGCTTGCTTGATATTCTCTCTCTCCTTCTTCCTCTTCTCCCCCTACCCCCCAAAAATGAGAAAAAATTAATTTCATATCATACAACCTTCCTTAATTAATGGGAACAGAGTGATATTCTTCTCAGATACTCAAACATAAAATTGTGAGCTATGATTCAGTTTATGGAAACTAATACAGAAAATAAATCCAATTCCTGTTGTAAAATTATGCAAACTAATTGAGCAATATTACCTTACATGTGCAATAGGATTGGGGTGGGCTTATTTCAATTAGGCAAACACACAGTGCTCTGACAGGCAGAACAATTTCTAAGAAAAATTTCAGGAAAAATCCTATGTAAGCAATTTTGTTATGATCACAAACTGTTTCAAATCAACATCATCAATCTGTTTTAAATAAGCAATAAACAACTAATTAAAACTAGAATCATAACAGATTCAACAGTTAAAATTCTTGCTGCCAAACCAGCTATTTTTTATCTAGGAATAAATCTTGGGTTGACATACACATAAGTTATAGCTTCTAGGCTGTATGCACCTGCCTCCCTTTTAGAAAGGAAAAGAAAACACCATTTAGTTTCTTCACAAGTACAACAATTACAGGACGCAATCCAGTCAAAAGTCCTGTCAACTCCCTAGCTTGGAGATACTCAGAGGCTTGACTAGTAAAGTCCGCTTTATTGTTCATTCCCGCATCCTGTCTGTAGCTATCCCTGATATTCATTGTTTCACTCTGGAAATGAAAAGTCTACTCTTACAAGGAGGCTGGCATGACAGCTAACTATATTTAAAGCAAAGTTTAAAGATGCAAAGGAAGGCACATTTTCCCCAAGTGCAACATTTCCCAAGTCTTCTGAAAATACTTCCCTGCTTCTAAAGCTCCAGATGAGCCCCCAATACCTAACCTTTTTTTTTGTAGTGTTGGAACTGGTATTTTTTTAGTTAGTTTTTTTTTTATGGAAGTATAATTGATACACAAAGTTGCATTAGTTTTGGGTGTACAACACAGTGATTTAACACCTAACCTCCTTACATAGCCTTTTTACTATACCTTTTCCCCATGCCTCAAATACAGCATTATTATAGCACTTATTTCAAGTCTTGCTTGGTTTTTAAATAAGTTGTATATACATTTTTCTTCACTGATTAGTATCGGGTACATGGAAAACAGTAATTTGGTCTTATTTATTTTTTATTGTTTATCCATAGGAGACCAACGCATCATCAGACCTTGCACAGAGTAGTAGAGACTCAACATATATTTACAAATTAATTGAAATACAAGAACTTGGATTTAGAGATATGAAAGTACACCATCCTTTCCCTGGTACTTTTTGCTTTTGATTGTTACCAACAACTGGCAGCAGCTGGCAACCAATAATTTTATAATATATATATATATATATATATATATATCGTATTGCTGCTGAATTATACAGATGAGCTTTTGAGTTTCCCATTTGCCAGAAGATATCTCTTAAGGATATAAGGATGAGACATATACATATATTTATCCTTTAAATGGAGTATGGAAAGTGATAATACAAGAGCAATTACCACACTAGAATACAAATCCCTTAGGATACGGATCATATCAGTTTCTTCACACTTGCAAAATTCCACACAACACAGAATTTGACACTTAAGATATGCTTGATAACTACTGACTATCTGTTAATATAATAACAATCAGTGATAACCCAATAGCATCACTACTCTCACAATAGCACCCAATAAAACATATAGTAAGGAAATTTCAAGATAGCCAAGATAATGGTTGCTGTCTAACCCCAAGGCTCTCTGCACATCTTCCAAAAATTATACAGATCAACAAAAAGAACAAATTCTACTCTTTTTACAAAAGTGGAAGACAGAGAACATTACAAACTTCAGATAAACTAAAAGTCAAAAAATAAATACAAATTTTCATCAAAACTATTTCTTGAGCCCCTGTCACAATCTTTTGTAGAGAGTTAGTGAGACTGGGAAAGATAATCCAAAAGAGAGAAGAGGGGATTGAGATCAAATATACTCCTACAGAGAATAAACAAAAAAAAAAAAAAAATAATCAGAAAGACTCATCCTACATCAGAGCAATGACTTAAAAATTAACATAGAGAGTGATGTCAACAGAAATGGTGAAGTAGGTGGCTCCAAGGGCCCATTCCTCCACACAATGATTAAAAAATGAAGTATAACTGTTAAGAATCAACTTGGTAAGAATTCTAAAAAAAAAAGTCAAAGGGTTTCAAAACCTAGTGAACCCTTAATCAACAAAAATACAACTTAAAAATGGTAAGAAAGCTTTGCAGCATTTTTAGTTGCTCTTGCCCCACCCATCTTCACAGCTCAATGGTGGACTTGAGACACAGTCCACATTCACGGTGGGAGACCTTGGTCCTGGGTTCTGGAGAGAACAGAGTAGATCTTATTCTCAAAGAATTGTTTTTGTCTATACTAACCTACCTGAATAGCTGACTAAGGTATTTGCTTTTGTTTTGCCTAACTCAGAATGTGCTCAGGGAAGAAAAGCAGCAATGCAGTGGGCTTCCCAGAAAACATGGTAAGGAAATGAGCAAGTGAGACCAATAGTAGACATGTAGAAAGCACTGGGGAAGAAACTGGGGAGGAAGTTCTAGAGAGAGGGTTCTTTTGGGAAATTAGGACATTCAAATCACATGTGGGGCACTTGGCTGGTTCAGTCAGTAGAGTGTGTGACTCTTAATCTCAGGGTCATGAGTTCAAGCCCCACATTGGGGGTGGGGCCTAATTAAAATTTAAAAAAAAAATAATAAAAGCACACGTGTGTATACTGGAAAATTTTTAAAGCTCTGTTCATGTGCAGGACAAAAATGCATGCTCAAAACAGATTTGAGAAGACCCTAAGCTTTCACCTCTAGCTATCCTATCCTTAAGGTTCAAGGTGAACACTAAGTTAAGGGCCGAGGCAGGATGGTAAAAGACCTAACCAAGCATTGAAGGAAATCCAAAGATCCAATCTGCAAAGACTGGGAGAGTTTTATAGTTTTCTTTTTTTTTTGTTCTTCTTTCCTTCTTTCCGTCTTTCTTTCCTTCCTTCCTTCTTTCTTTCCTTCCTTCCTTCTTTCCTTTTTTCTTTCTCTTTCTTCCTTCCTTCCTTCCTTCCTTCCTTCCTTCCTTCCTTCTTTCCTTCCTTCTTTCTTTCTTTCTTTCCTTCTTTCTTTCTTTCCTTCTTTCTTTCTTTCCTTCCTTTTCTTTCTTTCCTTCTTTCTTTCCTTCTTTCTTTCCTTCTTTCCTTCCCTTCCTTCCTTCCTTCCTTTTTTCCTTCCTTCCTTCCTACCGTCCTTCTTTCCTTCCTTTCTTCTTTCTTTCTTTCTTTCTTTTTCTTTCTTTCTCCCCTTCCTTCCTTCCTTTTTACCGTCCTTCTTTCCTTCCTTCCTTCCTTCCTTCCTTCATTCTTTTCTTTCTTCCTTTCTCTCATCTTTTGGTCTTCAAGAAAATCCCTGTCAAATCTAGCTGAATATATGCTAAAAGAACAGAAAAACAGAATTCAGAGTCCACACATGACAAAAAATACAGACTTCACAAAAGTAGGTTACAAAAGTCACTAAGCAAGGAAGTATGTATAGCCCACACACAACAAGCAACATAAACCTTGTGGAAGGGAAGAATCTGATTTCTACAGGTACCACATGATTATATTCAAATATCAAGTCTTCAACCAAAAAAGTAGGAAATATGCAAACAAACAAAAAGCATAGCCAATTCACAGAAGAAACTAATAGAAACTATCTTTGAGGAAGCAGAATGGGGAGGAAAAATAAAATTGTCTTTGTTCACAAAGGATATGTTCATGTCTGTAGAAAATGAAAAGAATTAATAAAACATTCCTGAAATTAATAAGCAATTATTGCAAAGTTGCAAGATTCAAAGTTAATATGTAAAAGTTGATCACTTTCCAGCAATAAACAAGTAGAATTTGAAATTAAACACAATATGATTTACATTAGCACCAAAAAAAAAAGAAAAATTTAGGTATAAATCTAACAAAATACATATAAGATCTATAGGAGGAAAACTACAAAACCCTGATGAATGAAATCAAAGAACTAAATAAATGGAGAGATATTCCCTGTTCACAGATGGAACAACTCAGTATTGTCAAGATGTTAGTTCTTTTCAACTTGATCTACAGATTAACATAATCACAATTTTAAAAAAGCAAATTATCTTGTAGATATTGACAAAATTAGTCTAAAGTTTATATGGAAAGACAACATTCCCAGAATAGTCAACATAATCTTGAAGAAAAAGAACAAAATTGGAAGATCATCAAGATTCCAAAACTTACTATAAACCTGAAGTAATTGACTGTGGTATTGGTAAGGGAATCAATAAATACATCAATGGAACTTTTGTAAAAAGTCCAAAAATAGACCATATAAACAGAGTCAATTGAACTTTTACAAAGGACCAAAGACAATACAATGGAACAAAGATAGTCTTTTCAGCAAATAGTGCTGAACAACTGGACATTCACTTGCAGAAAAAGAAAAAAAAGAAAAGAAAATGAAAAAAGAATCTAGACACAGATTTTACACACTTCACAAAAATTAACTCAAAATGGATCAAAGATTTAAATGTAAAATGCAAAATGATAAAACTCCTAGAAGAGAGCATAGGAGAAAACCTAACGACCTTGGTTATGGAGAGGAGTATTTATATGTAACACCAAAAATACAATTCCTGAAAGAAATGATTGATAAACTATGCTGTTAAAATTCACAACTTTTACTCTGTGAAAGATAATGTCAAAAGAAGAAGACAAGTAAGACTGGCAGAAAATTTTATAAAACACATTATCTGACAAAGAACTATTAACTAAAATATATAAAGAACTCTGAAAAGTCAACAATAAGAAAAGGAACAATCCAATTAAAAACACAGCTGAAAGACCTAAACAGACATTTTACCAAAGAAGATATAGAGGTGGAATGGAAGTATATGAAGAGATGCTCCACATTAGATGTCATTAGAAAATTGCAAATTAAAACAACAATGAAATACCATTACATGCTCACAATGGTCAAAATCTGAAACACTGACAACACTAAATGTTGACAAGGATGTGGAGCAATGGGTATTCTCATTCAATACTAGTGGGGATGGAAATGGTATAGCCATTTTGGAAGACAGTTTGGCAGATTCTTACTTACACCCACCCTATGATGTAGCAATCATTTGTATTAACCCATATGGTTGGAAAACTACAGGTCCACACAAAACTTGCACACAGAGGTTTATGGCAGCTTTATTTATAATTGCCACAAGTTAGGAGCAACAAAGATGTTCCTCAGAAGGTGAGTGGATAAATAAACTGTGGTACATCCAGAGAATGAAATATTATTCAGCACTAAAGACATGAATAATCAAGTCTTCAAAAAACATGGAATAACCTTAAATGTAGATTACTAAGCAGAAGAGGACAATCTGAAAAGGTTTCAACTGTGTGATTTCAACTATATGACATTCTGGAAAAAACAAAACCATGGAGACAGTAAAATGATCAGTAGTTGCCAAGAGTTAGAGGAAAATGAGGGATGAATAGAGCACAGAGGGTTTTTAGGGCAGTGAAATTACTGTGGATGATACCATAATGGTGGACACACGCTATTATATACTTGTCAAAGTCTACAGAATGTACAACATCAGGAGTGAACCTTATGTAAACTATGGACTGTGGGTGATAATGTGTCAACTTGGTTCGTGATCATAATAAATGTACTACTCTCATATGTGATAATTTGATAGTAGGAGTGCCTATGATATAGGATCAAAAGTAAGTGGGATCGCTGTGCTTTCTGCTCCATTCTGTTGTGAACTTAAACTGTCCTAAAAATAAAGTCTATTTTTTATACTGTGGTGGTGAGAGCAGAAGAAAAACATAGAAAAGTTTTATGTTCTGAAGAGTAGAAATAATGCAACTAAAAACCAGTGAAGCGAGCAGATATAAAATGGAAATATAATAAGACAATTAATTGTTATATAGGCAATAAGAAGCAGCCAAAATATATTATTAAAAGCTGACAAAAAGACATTAAAAGGTTAAATTTAAAAAGCAGAGAAATAGGGCATAAAAATATATCACTATTAGGGTAACCACTAGAAAAATGGTATAACCTTCTTAAATATGAAAGTATGCTTTACAAAGGAGAGATCAAAAATATTGATATCAGGAGTGACTGGGTAGCCCAGTCTGTTAAGTGTCCAATTTAGGCTCAGGTCATGATCTCATGGCTTGTGAGTTCAAGCCCCCTCTTGGGCTCTCAGCTCAGAGCCTGGAGACTGCCTCTGTTTCTGTGTCTCCCTCTCTCTCTGCCCCTCCCCCCGACCCCTGCTCGCTCGCGCTCTCTCTCTCTCTCTCTCTCTCTCTCCTCTCCCTCTCTCTCTGTCTCAAAAATAAATACATATTTAAAAAATTTAAAACAATATTGATATCAAAGTACAATTCAAGACAAATAGTGAATATAGTAAAAGAACAATTAAAGTGCTAAAAATAACAATAAAGTCAAAACAGTTGTGACTATACATCAAACAACACAGTGACCACAGTTAAGAAGTAAAATCTACAGAAGATGCTAAGAGACATACACTAATGGAAGATTTACTAATGGAAGATTTTAATATACTACTTTCAATATAAGAACAAGTTAAGGGCACAAAAAGTAAGCAAGACTAAAGAAAATTTAACAATGTAATCAGTAACATAAATTGTGTGTATCTAAACTTTATACCTTCACAGGATAGAAAAATCCTTCTTAACACAGGAAATATTTACAAAATTTTATTATACATGCTGCTATAAAGAAAGCATCAAAGAATTCCATAAACTAGAAATATTACAAACAATACTGTCTCTAAACAAAATAAAACTAGAAATTAATAACAAAAGTTTTACAGTGCTTTCTATAGAGAAATTAAAAACAACAATGTATTGAACGACTCTTGCATGAAAGGCAAAAAACAAACCAAAATGATAAAATGTTCATTATTATTACTTTTGCGAAATTCTATGTATCATAACTTCTGGGCTACACTGAAAACAGTAATCAGATGAAAATTCATAAACTGAAACTCATGTCAATTAAAATAGAAAAATGAACTAAATGAATGAAATTCTCCAATTAAAGGCAAGAAAACAACAATAAAATAAACCAAAGAAAACCACAGGATGGAAATAATAAAAGCAAAAATTAATGAGTGAAAGTAGTACTGTTCAATAGAATTTCCACGTATCTATCCATATGAAAAGTAATAAAAAGCAATAAAAAGGAGCAAACTACTGATATATGCAACAATATGGATGAATGTCAAAAACATTAGATTGCCTGAAAAAAAGGCAGACACAAAATAAAAGGGAACTCCAGTCTACACATGTAGATAGCAGATCACTGTTTGCCTGGGTTTGAGGGTGAAACAGGAGGACCCTACCACAGAGGACATGGGGAAATTTTTTGGAGTAATGGAACTGTTCTCTAATTTGATGGTATGGTGGTTGCATGGGTATTTATATGTGTCAGAACACATTGAATTGCACTCTAAAAATGAATGCATTTATATATGTAAATTATACCTCAATTTGATTTAACAAAAGAATCCGTGTATCTATGCTGATACAAATATAACAAAGAGAGGTGAATCCAACTAAAAATGTAGCAACAATGGTGAAGTTACAAAATGAACATAGGCATCTATTACAATGAGTCAATTATGCAAGAATTATCATTGGATGATAAAACTTGGTTGAAAGTTTGATGGGAAGCAAACTATTTGCACAGTCCTAACATATCTTCTAACAAAGTACTTAGTAATTACGCAGTGGGGAAAAAAAAAAAACACACACACTTTCTAATGGAGAAACAAGGCAAACCCCATTTTAACCAAGTGATCAAAGTTAACATACTAATAATGGGACACACCAACATCTTATGCCTCCTGATATGGTGCACTGAGGACGTATCATACCTGTCCCATACCTATTTAAAGCAGATGAAACTATCAAACATTAAAAAGTTAATAGATATCTGTTTTTAGAAATATGAATTGCCTAAAATCAAACAGTTGATATAAAACTGACATAAAGTAACTGAAGCATATTAAAGCACCAGTTTAATAAAGATGGAATTAATATGCTGTCTTCCTTGCCAGATACACGCCTTAAATAAACATGTATCCCTCAGTGCTCTAAAGATCCTTACATTCTTCACATCCTGAACATTTTCATGTGGAAACATCAGACAAACCCATTCAGCTCAATTCTACAAAATATCTAGTTACTACTCTTAAGAAAAAATGTCATGAAAGACAAATATTGAAAATTGTTCCAGGTTAGGGAGATATGATAACCAAACCTAACATGTGATATTGGACTAGATCCTAGATCAGACAAGAAGTATGCACACATATCCATAGACATATATTCAGCTATGTGTTACATTTAAGGCAACTGGTACAATTTTTATAAAGTCTATAGATTAGATAATATTATACAAAAATACCATTCTTGAGTTTGGTTATTGTTCTTGCCATTAGGTAATATATATTGAAGTATTTTAGGATAATGGAGTAGCATATCTGTAACATACTATCAAAGGGCTCGGGAAAAATAATTGTGTGTGTATGTATGTTTGTGTATCTGTGTATTCAGAAAATGATGAAGCAAATGTGGTAAATGGTAGCAATCAAGGGGTCTGGGTAATAAGTAAGTGAGAGCTCTTTGAATTCTTGCAATTGTTCTGTAAGCTTAAAATTACTTCAAAATGAAAAGTTACAAAAAATTTTAAAAAACATACTAAATATGTAGTAATAAATGGTACAATATCAGGTTGGACAATAATGGATATGCAGTAGGTTGTAAGAACAACCCATTCTGATAAACCCATTTCCTTGATGGGAAGTAAGAAAAAAATATACAGAATTGACCCTTTTCTACTGCCTACTGTTGTTCATGACTCACTGAAATACAATGTTCTGAGCATTTCAAGGCAGTACCTTACCTCTTCTCTCTCCCTTATTCATCTCTTCTGAAGCCATGTTTCAGTACTATCTCATGAGATTCTCTTGAGGTTTGAGTTACCATAATGAGTGGAAATAGTACTTCCTTCTACCTCGGTATAAAAGAACCCTCATCGATATGGTAAAATGCAGCATCATGAAATCTCTAATCAGAGAACTCTTTACATAAGACAGTTGATTCCTAGATAGCATCTCAATTTGAGGTACAAGTGAACAATTTATATTGTTATTTCGGTGGTGTATGTTGGATTCCTGATATAAACCTACTTAAATCATACTAAAATATCAAACATTAAAATATATAACATGTACATGTTTTTAGAAACATTAACTGCCTTAAACTAAGCCAATTTTCATAAAACTGACAATATGCTATAGAATATTAAAATACCAGTTTAATAAAGAGAATTAATACATGTCTTTCTGATCAGTTACATGTGATAATAGTCTAAGGATTTTTTTTTTTTTAATTTTTTTTTCAACGTTTATTTATTTTTGGGACAGAGAGAGACAGAGCATGAACGGGGGAGGAGCAGAGAGAGAGGGAGACACAGAATCGGAAACAGGCTCCAGGCTCTGAGCCATCAGCCCAGAGCCTGACGCGGGGCTCGAACTCCCAGACCGCGAGATCGTGACCTGGCTGAAGTCGGACACTCAACCGACTGCGCCACCCAGGAGCCCCTAGTCTAAGGATTTTTAAACTGTGTTTAAAATTACCATCATCTGTCTCAAAAATGTCATTGCTGAGCTGATTTTCATGAATGTCTCTAAGATTATTTGGATGATGAATTCTGGGAGAGGGGAAGATTTCTTCTCCAATAACTTCTTACTTTGTAGACAATTAAATACCTGTTGTAAGCAAGAGCATTTCCATTAATAATTTCAGCTAACTGTTGTGGAAATTCTTCAGTGGATCTTTCTTTCTATTTGTAGCTTCTCTTTAGACTTTGTGGCTATCCCAGTCTGAATTTCTAAAATCATTAAACACTCATTCCCTGCAATAACTGTTAATTTCTAAACAAAGCCAAAAAAATTGTTTTGTTGGAAGACAGGGATTCAGCTAACCTAGCCTTGTATCCATGAAAAATTATGTTTTCCATAGGATTACTTAGCTCATCATGTTATCACCATTGATTTAATTGATCAAAACCATTTAACTTCATTAGGCATAGGTTCCGTGCCCACATTGGTCACTTTCACGGGCAGTTGTAAACGCAAGTATGAATATTGTCATAGAGGCTTTCAGAATCAGTATTGCAGCAATCACCCACTCTGACCTACTGATAATTATCAATGGTAAGATAAGAAAGTTAGCTTCAGTGGCGCCTAGGTGGCCCAGTCGGTTAAACATCCAACTCTAGCTCAGGTCATGATCTCACAGTTCATGGGTTCAAGCCCTGTGTTGGGCTCTGTGCTGACAGCTCAGAGCCTGGAGCCTACTTCAGATTCTGTGTCTCCCTCTCTTTCTGCCCCTTACCCGCTCACTCTCTGTCTCTCTCTCAAAAATAAATAAACATTTTTAAAAAAAGAAAGTTAACTTCAAAAATAACTATACGTTAAGAAAAAATATTGCAATAGATAACCAGCCCACAGTATTTTTAGCATTTATTGGTTCTCTTGCTATATACAGTCTTTAGAGCAGCTGGATGCTAACAGAACTTTCAAAAAAATGAGAAGCGCTACACATGATACATTTCAAACAGATCCTGCATCTTCACAAAATGGCCATTTTGTCAATTTTCCAGCAATATGGAGCTGGAGTTTGCATCAAAACAGTGTAGGAGAGAAAGTAAGTAGGTGAAGGTATAGATGAAAGGCTGGCTCTAAGTTATTGTTGGAATACTGTTTGATAATCCATGGGAGTGCTTTACAATGTTTTTTCCTATTTTATCAACCTTTATTTATATTTGAAATAAAAGTATTATATTTTAAATGAGGTGAACTTCACGATGCTGATATGAAACTATCTACAAGATATATCAATGTAAAAAAAGGAAGGTAAGGAAGATAAAGATAACATTTTGACTTAAAAAGAACTTTAAAAAGAAAGTTTCTGGTGGCAGGGGATATACATATATGTTTATATACATAAAAAAATGATTCTGAAAGAATAAAACTTAAAAATAGAAAATTCATCCTCTATAGCCCAGTATAGGTTTTAATTCACACTTTATTTTTAATTTTTTTTAACATTTTATTTATTTTTGAGACAGGGAGAGACAGAGCATCAACAGGGGAGGGTCAGAGGGAGAGACACACAGAATCTGAAACAGGCTCTGTTATGCCCAGAATTCGTGATGCCCAAAGACCACCAGGGAGCCGAGTCTGACGCAAATGCAAAAGAGCCTTTATTCGAGCTAGCTCGAGCTCAGTTCCCTACCTGTACGGACGCAGCGGTGAGATACCGGGGAGAGAGAGTGAGTTTCAAAAGCACAAAAGTTTTATAGGGATCTAGGGGCAGCCGATTGGCCGGGGAAGGGTCAGAGTCCTGTTACGCAGGTCGCTGGGCGTGTTTTGATCAGGAAGTTTGAACGGGTGAACGGGAGGTTACTCAAGGGGAGGAGGCGCGGTCTGAGGTTTCTGTGATTTTCCCGGAAAAGGGGTCATGTCGGGGACATAGTCACTCAAGGTGGAGAACACAGAACAAGATGGAGTCGGCCGGCGTAGGCCCGCCCTTTCAGCTCCAGGCTCTGAGCTGTCAGCACAGAGCCCGACGCGGGGCTCGAACTCACGGACCGCGAGATCATGACCTGAGCCGAAGTCAGTCGCTTAACAGACTGAGCCACCCAGGCGCCCCTTTAATTCTCACTTTAAAAATATCTGTGGGGTTCCTGGGTGGCTCAATCAGTTAAGTGTCCAACTTTGGCTCAAGTCATGGTCTCACAGTTTGGGAGTTCAAGCCCTGCATTGGGCTTTCTGCTGTCAGTACAGAGCCCACTTCAGATCCTCTGTCCCCCCACCCCGCCCCTCCCCTACTCTCTCTCTCTCTCTCTCTCTCTCTCCCTCTCTCAAAAATAAATAAACATTTTTTAAATAAAATAAAATAAAAATATTTGTATCAGTATTTAAGACTCACAATACTGATCATGACTGAGATCTCTCTGTAGTCTACCAGGACTTGCCTCAACACATTTTTACTGTCAGGAATCATGCTATAGAGGCAGAAAAATCGCCCCTCTTCCCTGCCAGGTTCTTTGGCCAGCCTAATAATTAAACTGACATAAGACTAACAGGAGAAGAACAAATTTAATTTTGTATGTATAGGAGCCCTGTTAAAATATGACATTCATGGGGCACCTGGGTGGCTCAGTCAGATGAACCTCTGAATCTTTATTTCAGCTCAGGTCATGATCTCATGGTTTATGGGTTTGAGCCTGCATTGGGCTCTGCTGACAGTGTGGAACCTGCTCGGGATTCTCGCTCTCCCTCTCTCTCTGCCCTCTCCCACTCATGCTCTCTCTCTCTTTCTCTCTCTCTCTCAAAAATAAATAAACATTTAAAAAAATATATGAGATTCAAGGAAATGACCAGAGCAAGAAGTTTTTATACCTTTTAGACAAAGAAGCAATAAATTCATGAAGACTTGACAAGAAAAAGGGGTTTGAGTTTGAAGTAGTACACTGGTAAAGAAGTAACAAGTTTTGTTTATATAGACTTCTCTCCCCTAAATTCTCCATCTCTGGTTACAATGATGCTTTCTGCCCTCCTGGTACAAGGAGGGTATATTTCATAGGGAAGATTTATCTCCTGCTTTCAAGGGGACAAAGGTGGATCAGAATGTCTGTCTTGTACCAGCTAGCTCTCAAGTAATGTTAATTCAAAATAATCGATATGCAAAGTGGCATATTTGGGGGGAGGCATATTCTGCTCCCCTTCAATGCCGATAGATAACAGTCCCATGATTTGCTACTAAGGCCAAGATAAAGCTAAGCATGTAACTTACAGTAGAAACTCCCAGGAAATGGAGACTATGAACAAAGTCTTAAGCACTCACAAGGACAACAAAGAAGCAATTCTAGAGGGTTTACATTTGAGAGTGATTAAAAACATGAAATCAGACTGCCATTTCAAAATCTAACTCAATCATTTTGTTGTCATGTGGCACTTGGCTAGTTCCCTGACCTCACTGAGGTTCAGTTTCTTTATCTGCATAATGGGATTATCAGTGCCTCATAGGGTTATTGTTTATTACAGGAATTAAACACATATGATTTGTTTTTGCTTTTTTTAGGTTTTCTTTTCTTTTCTTTTTTTTTTTTTTTGAACCACAAAAGCAATACAACAGAGTAAGAAGGGGGAATAACAATAATATAGAAGAAATAATATATTTGTTGAGAGTTTAGGCTCTAGAGTTATAGATACCTGGCTTTAAAATCTGGCTCTGATATTTCCTATAGATGTGATCCTTGGCATATTACTTAATCTGAATCTTCTAAACTGTATAATACACATACATAAAACACAATTAGTGGGAAATAAGGACATAGTAAATATTCAGTAGAAAGCTATCCCCAAAAATACATTTATTTTACTCTTAGAAAGTTGGCATGCCAGGAGTGCCTGGGCAGCTCAGTCGGTTAAGTGTCCTACTTCGGCTCAGGTCATGATCTCGTGGTTCGTGGGTTCGAGCCCCACATCGGGCTCTGTGCCGACAGCTTGGAGCCTGGAGCCTGCTTCGGATTCTGTGTCTCCCTCTCTCTCTGCCCCTTCCCCCACTAGCACTCTCTCTCTCTCTCTCTCTCAAAAATAAACATAAAAATTTTTTAATAAAAAAATTTAAAAAGAAAGTTGGTATGCCAAACAAGTAATTGATCATAGTATGAAATCAATATGCTATTAAAAAAATAAATACTGAAGAATTGATTATAAAGCATTTCGCCAAATGATTTGCAATGATGGTCCACAGGTCCACAGTCCTTTAACGAAAATTCTCGGGCCACATGTCAGAATTGGAAATTATTCTGATCTTAGGAAGATAATGTACAGGAAAGTCTGCATATTTCATACCTCCAGTGAGGTCTGAGGCAGCACCCCATAATTAAACATATTAATATTCTGTAGTGAAATGTATGAATATTCAAATTGAGTATAGCTTTAAAAAGATTATAAATCACCTCAGCTCAGTTGAGGTCAGAGTTTGCAGCCAAATGTCTTGAAAGAAAGCTTTCAGTTTTCTGAGATTTAGAATTTCAGAATTGTAAATAGGGAACCATGGATCTGTATTTGCATACCTACTAACAGAGCTGGTCACACAGAGAATCCTTGATGCGCCTGTTAACTGGATGATTGCCTGATAGGAGAACATTTTCATCAAAAATTCTTGTCTCTTCAAAGAGTCAAATTTGCACATCACCCGCATTAAGTTCAGTGAGTCAACTATGAACTCATGAGCTTTTCTAGACAAAAAAGATCTGGTAAGATGATGAAATGGGGATACTGGTTACTCAGCAGGTTGCCTCATTAGGAGTTCTGTAATAGTTTCTATGTCTGGGTTGGATTCTTCTTAGGATGTTCAGTAGTTTTGCTTCGGTTCTTCCCAGATTCTCAAAATACAAAGGGACAGAGAAGTAAAGAAGCTTTCATTAAAAAGAAAGAGGAAGGGAGAGAGGAGGAGGAGATAAAACAGAAAAGGTGTCCTCTACCCTGATTTACTAGGCCATTTGCAATTCAGAATTTACTCCCATAATAATGAGTATTTTATAAAAGCTTTGTCTTAATTGTTATCTACAACTCTTTTTAAGGCTATTAATATAATCATCAGACTGTTTACACTTTATCTTTTGCAAGAAATACATAGTCAAATAATTTTTTAGAGGTGTCTGGTATGAAGAGTCATCAGAAAATGTTTGTTTTAAACAAAAGATCAATAAATAAACATACTTTTGTTTGTTGCTCTGTTTTTCTGAATTTTTCCTAATTACTTAATTCTCCATATATTTAATTAATAGGAAAAATGAGTAGAAAGCTTTGATTGTCTGGATCATAATTATGCTGACCATTATTAATAATTACAACAATAATTCACTAGAACTTAATTTTGCATGTATTAAAATCAATAAGAAAAACCACATACTGATCCTGCAAAAATATTATTTATAATCAATTGTAATTTCTTTGTCAGCAGATTTACTTTTTATATTTAGCATACACACATCAAAAGCTATGGACACTTGAATCCCAGAAGCCCAAAATTAAAATGATATAGTACAATAAGCATTTTATTATTTTTTTAAGTTTTTATTTATTCTGCGAGAGAGAATGGGAGAGGGGCAGAGAAGGAGAGAGAAAGAATCCCAAGCAGGCTCTGCACTGCCAGCACAGAGCCCAATGCAGGGCTCGAACTCAGGAACCAGGACCTCATGACCTGAGCCGCAATCAAACTGGACACTTAACCAACTGAGCCATCCAGGTGCCCCAATAAGCATTTTAAAAAGTAAGAATTGTTTCTATTCATAAATGGAAAATATCTCATCACTATCTAAAATCCCATATTCTAATTTGGCCAAAATCACTTTAAGAAAGATAATCAATAAAGAAAGATAAATCTTGGAGAAAATGTTAAAGAGTTTTCCAGTTTCAAATGCCACATAGTACTCCTGTCATCCATCTATATGGGATTTTTACTATCACTTTCCAGGGTAATTCAGAGCCAAGGCGGACCAGTAAATTTTCACTTTGATTATTCTCTGTCTAATCGGTATCTCAAAGCTCCATCAAATGGATTCAAGTGCTTTAAAAACAACAACAATAAAGCTGCTTTGTTTTCAAAACCCTATGCTTTACCCACTACATCTGAGGAGAATGATTTCTAGGAACCCTGTTCCAATCCTTTAAACAGGTTACTCCAGAGCAAAGTTCCAAACACAATGAGAGAACATCATGCTGGTACCACTACTCTAACTGACCAGGCCGGGAAACGCTTCTTTATCGTACTGAAGGCTGAGAAACAAAGCTTATCTTTCCCCAAACCAAAATAAATCATTCAATGTCCAGTTTGACATTAACTACAAAAGATTTTACAACAGAAGTCAAGGGCCTCTTTGGGTTTGCTGAAGGAAAGGAAGCAACATTTAGTTCTTGTGAGTGCCAATTGCAAATGATTAATGAGTCGGCAGAAACCAACAGGAAAGGGAGTAAATCAACACAAAATCAAGTAGTCCAGATGTCAAAAGGCCAAACAAATAGGCCATTTGTTGTGATGTTTATGGAGGATCTTCCCCGGGAAGGTTACAAAGTACTGTGACTGCAAATACAAGAGGTATGAAAACTCTTCCCCTCACCTACAGAGAGGATCTGTGTTCCCGCTGGACGCAGGTAAAAGCAGCATCCTTAGGTGATTGCTGATCTTGTTAGAGAAAGTGAGGAAGTGTCTGGAGAAGGTCTCTCTCTACTCTAGTTGGTTAAAGCAGATGAACGGATTTTAGACTGCACAAAGAATATATTCAGGGAAAGCTGAAGGGCGAGGGACCAGGAGGAATTCTAGAAGCTGAAACAGAATGAACTGAAATAAACCATCTTAAAGTGAAGGGGAGAACGTGAGAAGAACATCTGCATCTCTGTTTATCAAAGATTCAAAGTTTTACAGAAATGTTAATGAGAAAGTCTTTGGATCATATCCTCTATTGAACATAAAGAGGGACTCCTTAGGCCCCAATAGGCAAAAATCTTTATTTTACACATTTAGGTGAAACCTTTTTGACGAAAAGAATGAAGACTGTATTCATACCAGTCACTATGAACCACCATTGTCAGTTCTGCTAACCATCATTACCAGTAAACAGTGTTGTTTTACAGAGACAGAGCAAAAAGACTGCAAACACTTACCCTAGCATGCATCCTATATGTTCTTCAATCTCAGGAGAGTGAGAAATGCCTCCAAAAGAAACTTGGATTGGCATCTTAATGCAAGAGTGTTTAATGTAGGGTCCACAAACACTATTCAGGAAGGCCAAAAATCCAGCCCCACTCCCTGCCATTACACATAGTATACTTTGGTAATCTATGTGCATTGTTCTGAGAATCTTATAGCTTCTTTCAAATTCTCAAATGATCCATAAAGGGTTAATAACCACCAATGTAATACCCTCCCCATGAGGCCAGCAGGAGGTATCACATACTACAAGGAAGAAAAAGCAGTGACCATCCATTTAACTAACCCAAGAAAAGGGTTTATTTAATGGAACTCGTGTGTGTGTGTGTGTGTGTGTGTGTGTGTGTGTGTGTGTTGAAGGAAGGAAAAATTGAGGCAGAGTCGAAAACATCCTTGTATTATATTGTTAGTATTAATAATCATACAATTCTTGTCAGTTTTATATCAGAGTAAAGAATTTTAGCAAGTGAAAGGAAGAATGTCAAAGAGAATGGGGAGAACATGTTAGGTAGGGTATTTGATGACTGATCAAATGTCTTTAAGTAGAAATTTGAAGGAAAGAGAGCAAACTGCTTTCAAGTCTATTAGCAGATACAGGTGAGGCATCAGAAGAGAAATTGAAAGACCAAACTGTGGTGACACAGACTTGAGCAAATGTCCTTCAAATGTCAGTGCTTTACATAAATTAAACAATTGCTACGGAGTACATAATTTGTTCCTTTTTCATTTATGTGATGTCCCATAAGCTAAATTTCCCAAAATCAAAATTTTTCTCATGCAATGTTCATGTGAGATTTTTCTGCATGGTAAGTGGATGACAACCTTGCATTGAAAAACTTCCTGGGATTTAAAACAGTTTACAAAAAATAGTATAATATTCATATGAGAGAGAAAGAAGAATTATTAAAATTCTATCTTGTTTTTTATCTATTAAAAAATGAAAAATGAATTTCAACATGGAAAGACTAGGAATAAACATTAATGGGCGATAACTAAAATCAAATATGATATGGATGAGAAGATAATTAATTTCCTTTTGGAAAAATAAAATCCAGGAGACAAATAGACCTTTTAGATGAGGTTAGTTAATCATTTTTGAATCTTAAACTTACAAAAACATTCAAAAGAGGTATTACAATCCTGAATTCTATCAAAAATCTTGACTTCCAGAAAAAAGATATTATTGAATTCTGTACATACCCACTGTTTACACTGGCCTTATTTCCTGGCCAAAGTTTGGAAGAAGTTATTACACAAGTGAGTTATGAGTATACAGAAAAGAAAGTGGGGTTACTCACTAATAACCACTGTGTGTTCCCTGGGCAGTGACCCTGATGTAGACAGTCTCCTTGTGAACCTAAATTTCTGGGGCTGTTCTCCATCATGGAGCCTGTTCTACGGCCCACAGACAGACATTTCTCTCACTTCTGGGCTGGCCCACTTGCATATTGGTACCGAACAATTGTCTACCCACTTAGTTATTCTAATACCTGGAACACAGATTAGGGTCACTTGGTAACGTTGGTCAAGTCGTGCGAGGTGCACCACTCATACCATGGTTGCCCTCTATTTTGACAAATTTCTGGCAGAAGAGAGTAAAATGTCATGGGGTAGGGGATTCTCTTTCATTTCACACAAAGTCATCAAGAGGGCTTGATGTGGACTTCCCTACTACTGCAAACCGTATTCCCCAGAGATTTTATTGTAAAGTGTGTTAAAGTTGTATTGGCTATAATTAACCAGAAATGAATTCAAACTGGCTTTAGCAATATTAAAAAAGAATACATAACTAATAATGTCAAGAAATCTCAGGAGGAATGCAGACTACGACAAAACAATCTAACTCTACTACAAATACATGAAATCATCTCACTGAAGTGACTAGGGGAAAGGTGCTGACCCAAAGAAGTTTGGAAATGAGCACTCTGTAAGACTAAAGGCAAAATAAATTGTACATAAGCACTGTACTCTAGTTTATAAAATTATTTCCAATTGGGGATACAGGTTAACAATTCTGATATTAAAATGCATGTGTAATGCAATTGAACAATTAAGTAAATGGATGGCAGATGGGAGAGCCAGATTTTTCACTATTGGAATAGGATATTATTGGTAATCAAAGGAAAGAAGATAGAATGATCCATGTGGTCATGGATTTAGAGGTGGACACATCAGTATAAATTCATGTTCTGCTTAATATAGATACAGATGGTTTCATACAGAAATATTTATAGAAATGTACATATACACAGCCAAGTATTATACACATATATTTCCTTGCTCTGACAGCTGAGAGGGCCTAGAAGCAATGATATCCCATCAATAACGTGTTCACCTAGTAGCCAGATCTTGGTTTCCAATACTATTCCCCAATAAAAAGAAACTAGTGTTCCTTAGAGAAATGGTGGATTCTAGGACTGGGGAGGAAAATGTGCAACATGAACCTAAAACATTTTGTAATACCAGAAAGCACAGAAATGGTATGATATAAGAAACAAAAATACTACGAGGATAGGGTTTTGTCAAAAGGACAGAGAAGCCAAATGAAAGAGTTCCTATTGGCCATATCTGGAGACAAAAATAAGTAAGTTATATTGTGTTACAAACTAAGTATAAAATAAATACCCATGGGGCCACATTATATGAATAATTGATAAATAGATAAATGAAAGAGAACAGAAAAATATCCCATGCAGAATTCCAAATCATTTCTGTACATACTCAGTCCTTTTTAAAAAAAAAAAATTTAACATTTATTCACTTTTGAGAGTGAAAGAGACAAAGCATGAGTGGGGGAGGGGCAGAGAGAAAGAGACACAGAATCCAAAGCAGACTCCAGGCTCTGAGCTGTCAGTACAGAGCCTGATGTGGGGCTCGAACTTACGGACAGCGAGATCATGACCTGACTGCGAGATCATGACGTGAGCTGAAGTTGGACGCCCAACCGACTGAGCCACCCAGGCGCCCCTGTCCATACTCAGTCCTAAAAGAGGTAGAATGTCTTGTTTCATCAAGTGTGGGCTATGCATAGTGACTTCTTGCTACAGACTATAATATATAGGGGCACCTGGGTGGCTCAGTTGGTTAAGCATCCAACTCTTGGTTTCAGCTCAGGTCATGGTCTCACAGTTCATGAATTCAAACCCCACATCAGGCTCCATACTGATGGTGCAGAGGTTGCTTGGGATTCTCTCTCTCCCTCTCTCTCTGTCTCTCATCTGTTTGCTCTCTCTGTCTCTCTCTCAAAAATAAATGTTAAAAATTTTTTAAAAAACTGTACTATATAAAGGAAGGGGGAAGGAGTAAACTTATAGTTGAAAAAGCTGACAAACATTATCACAGTCAGATGATTGAGGTCAATATTAGTAATCGGTACCCTTGATACAATGTAATAGAATGGCACTTTATTGATAGTATATACCTTTCATATGAGGTGATAAAATGGCACTTTGCCTCTCTAGTCTTGCTTTAAAAAATGCATAAATTCAGTTTAATAATGATGAAAACATCAGAACATCAGAATTTTAAGGCATTCTAAGAAATACTTGATTAGTACTCCCCAAAACAGTGAAGGTAATCAAAAACAAAGATAGTCTGATAAAAAGCCAGGAGGACCCTAAGAAGACAGGACAATTAAATGTAATGTAATATCCTAGAGGATATTCTGGAACAGAAGAAGCACCTTAGGTGAAAACTAAGGAAATCTGAATAAACTACTGACTTTATCTATGTGGCTTCATTATTTGTAATAAATATATCACTATTAATCATTGGGAAAAATGGGTACGAGATATGCAATAACTCTCTGTACTTTGTAATTTTCTGTGAATGAAAAACTATTCCAAACAAACTGTTTTACTTAAAAATTAAACACATTATTGTAAGGAAACAGGAATCTATCACTAAAAGCAAGGGAGCCATTTGAGTAATCAGACCTAAATGAAAGTATGAAGAAGCAGAGCTCGATGGACATCAGTACAGGAGCTTCTGACTTCATCTGGCTTACTGCCAGTAACACAATTCAGCCACCAGCCTCGGCCTTTCTCTTGTCAGAATTCCCAGTTCCCACAAGAGGAAATTTGACCGGTTTGCATAGATCAGAGAGCCAACCTGGACTTAAGTGGTGATAACTCAGAGAGTAGTAGTTTAATGACATGCCTTCATTTGGCGTACTTTAAACAGATCACAGAACTAAGGAATGTATGCTTCAGTTATCCAAGAGTCCATTCTTTAAGGAGGCTTGGAAGGAGGCTCAACAAACAGAACTGGGCTGAGCGATACCAACACCCAGATGGAAGGATGAAAGAAAGCAATAAACATTTTAATTCTGCTTTACCATTTTTAGTGGGTATATCACTTAAAGTTCAGGTTAAGTGCTATAATAATAAAAGTAAAAACAAATCCACCAACTCAGTAAAATGGAGGTTTATTTTTTTCACACATAACAATTCAAATGTGAGTACTCCAAATCTGGTGGGGGGCCCTGCAACTCTCAACACTTGGCTTTCAACCCTAGACCCAAGTCAGTTTATTTTTATGCCACTATTTCCTAGCTGGTGAGGAAGGGTAAAAGATAATAGAGGGTAAGAAGGTAGAAGTCAGAAACAGCTAGGAGGAGGAGAAGGAGAAGGAGGAAGAGGAAGGAGTGAAGGTGAAGGAGGAGGAGAAGAAAGAGAAGAAGGGGAAGAGGAGGAAAAGAAATTGCACATATCACTTCCATTAATTCCCTACCTCACCTCCACTCCCTCCCAAATCATTCATTCTACCTGTTATAAGCCCATGCCTAACTGCCAAAGAAGCTAGGCAGTATAGTCTTGAGCCATGTGGCCATGTACCAGCGAAAACTTAACAGAATTCGATTACAGGAAGAAAGAAAAAGAGAATTAATACTGGGGATCATTAGTTATCTTTACCACAGCCAATAATCAAACTTTTACTCCCATGTATAATGTTTTTCATATTAATTCACCTTACTCATATTTTACATCTCCACCACTTTTGTTTAAAAGATATCCGGTGAGGCATGCCTGGGTGGCTCATTCAGTTAAGCATCTCTGACTCTTAATTTCAGCTCAGGTCATGATCTCATAGTTCATGGGTTCAAGTCCCATGTTGGGCTCTGTGCTGACAGCATGGAACCTGCTTGGGATTCTCTCTCCCTCTCTCTCTCTGCCCCTCCCCCACTTGTACTCTCTCTCTTTCTCTCTCTCTCAAAAATAAATAAACCTAAAAGTATATCTCATGAAAACTTCCATTTTATTTTAGTATTTTTTATAGGCTTTACAATTTGCCTATGAGTATATAGTTTCAGTTGGGGTGATTTAATATAACATTGTAATATGTGGCAACAGGTTACAGGTAAATGTCACAGGTGTTGGGGCTTCTCCCCAAAGCTGACACTTAAGAAATTTCTGGAAGCATGAGTCAATTCATTGCCTTATCCCTTAGGTCAGTTCGAGTTGGGATTTCTGTTACTAGTAAGATAGTTCATAGTAATTAATAATTTTTACATCTATCTTATCAATTGCTGAAGAAAGACAGTATGCCTTTGAGCAGCATCTTGTCGGGATACCTAAATCGACATAGGACTGTCAAGTCGTGGTTGGCTGTTGTGACCTAGAATTTGAAAGGCTCCTCAGGAAGGATAAGACACCTGGAAAAGACCGCCCCCCCTCCCCATAAGAAATAACTCTGAAATAAAGATAAAGTTTCCATATACCGACTTGTTCTTTGGATTTCTCCTATCATCTATGCCAGGGACCTCACTGCTTATACTGGAATGAGTTCTGTCATGATGATCAGAGAATTAAAGCATGAAGAGATTATTATTAATGACCTTACATGATGTATAGAAAGATTTGGTCTAAGTAAATCTGTGCAAGTTTACTACTCCAAGTGATGTTTTGAGATGCTATCGCATACTCTCTGGATGCCAATGTGCCCCCTAAAGTCAGTCGATCCTTCTAAAGTTGCCAAGATAGGTGTGCCTACTGTCTGTGGTATAGAGAAGGGGTAAAATGAATACTTTCAAGTCAATGTGTCAATCAAAGGTTAAAACCAAATTAAAAAAAAAAGAAACAACAAAAATATACAGAAGGTCAGAAAGAAAGGGGAAGGGGAGGAAAAGGAAAAAGCCAAGCCAAAGTGCCTTGCTGATGAAACCATCTTTTATTTCAGGTGAGGTGAGGGTGTGGTCAATGCCTAGCAACATTTAATTCTTACTCTTTAATGAGACTGCAAGTTTTCCTAAGGATAAAGACCACAATTTTACATTTCTTTTAAACATCCTCTCCCAACCTGCCTGCAGTGCTGAGCTCCCACATTCCTCACACAAAAATTACTTGTTGATGAATGTATTTTAGTTCAGAAAATCCAAAATTGAACATTTCTTATATCATAAAGGCCACCTGATGACTTATTTTACTTTTTTTCCCCTACTTTTCAATAATTTGTGGGCTATGGTTGAGATTCATCCAATAGGAAGGCAGTACTTATAACTGCAAAATCCATCTGAATGAGAAAAATTAAAAACAAAAGCACTAATTAAATTTAATTAGGTTAGACAGAGTAGACTGATCATCTTGCTTCATTTACTGAATTATTTGAGCTTGAGGAAATGGTAACTCATTAAGCATTTCTCATCACACTTCAGTTATAGCTAACAGATTCTATTCTCTCTATATCACGATTGTAACAGAAAAAAAATAATAAAAAAGAACTGAGATAGAATTGAAACTTCCCCTCTTTAGCATCTAGAGAATTTTATACTTAGCAGTGGGAAAAAGCTATAGAAGAATAAGATATGTCTTTTCTTTCCCCCTCAGATCAGATTTATAAACTCATCACAGAAGTTCTTCACCAGAGTCTGGTGATGAGGTCAAACATAGTTACCTAGTCCAGTAGTTGCCATCACTCTGTGTGTGTGTGTGTGTGTGTGTGTGTGTACATTGTCTGGGTGCAAGCAACAAAACACAACTCTGGCTACATTAAGAAAAATGTGGAAACAAAAGTATATCAGAAGTCTCCAAAAATCAAATAAGAAGCTAAGAAAATATCAGGCATAGAAATGGGCAGGAACCAGGGGTGTTAAGCAGTCCATGAAGCAGACAGTTGACCATGGTCTCTTCACAAAAGAATGAACTCTAATATGTTCTGTCTTTATGTCACTCAAATTGACATTCAAATTCTGGGGAGAAAAGTCTCATGAACCTAGCTTAGTCCCATGGTTAGAAGGGCTGAGACACTTGAGTAAAAATTATGTCAAGCCGTATACAGTGAGAAGACAAGTAATCCCCCCCTCCACCTTCAAAATTTGGAATCCTATTACTAAAACAATGAATGTCAGGTCATTTTAAAATGATAAACATCGGGTCTCCTGGGGAGTTCAGGTGGTTGAGAATCCAACTCTTGATTTCAGCTTAGGTCATGATCTCACAGTTCTTGAGACTGAGACCCACACTGAGCTCTGTGCTGTCAGTTCAGAGCCTGTTTAGGATTCTCTCATCTCTCTCTACCCCTCCCCCACTCATGTGCTCATTTGTGCATGTGCATTCTCTCTCTCTCTCTCTCTCCCTCTTAAAAAATAAATAAATATGGGACACCTGGCTGGCTCAGTTGGTCAAGCCTCCAACTCTTGGTTTTGGCCCAGGTCATGATCTCATGGTTCATGAGTTTGAACCCTGCATGGGGCTCTGCGCTGACAGTGCAGAGCCTGCTTGGGATGCGCTCTCTTCCTCTCTCCCAGCCCCTCACCTGCTCTCTCTCTCTCTCTCTCTCTCTCTCTCCTTCTCAAATAAATAAATAGAAAATAACAAACATCCACTGTAACCACTAGAGTCTGAATCAGTCCCTATCCCCAAAATGGTGGTTGGCCTAGCAATGAACACAAAATTCAAGTTGGATAAACCAGAGTCCTTCACAGAGACTTGATATATACATATAAATATATAAATATATAATATATATTCATATGTATATATACATGCATATATATTAAGCCTACTTCCTTTGGGGCTGTTATTCTAAACGATGCAAGTATAGAACAGTCTCAACCTCCTAACTTCTCCTACCACATGGAAAGACTTTCTACAGTAAGGAGGACAGAACACGGAAGGAAATAAAAAGATACAAAGTAAAGGAGACAAGAAGAAACTGAAAAATATCTTATATCACATGAGTTTCTGACATTGATTTGACCATAGACTTACCAGCTTTTTATAGTTCCCATTTGGTAGTCAGTGGAGGGGGTGTGAGGATTAAAGTACATTGATCTGAATTTGTGCCACTTAATCCCATAAGAAATCTGGCTAACAAACCACTTTATAAAACAGCTATTCCCAAACACTAATTTTAGGCATCCTATCTACTTCCAGCCTTCCTGTTTTTTATAGATGTTCTTACTAAGTTATAACAGGAAAATTAAAAAAAAAAAGTTTCATGTGAAACCTTCAACTTTTTGAACTGTCCTAATACTATCATGTGGTCAAACCTATCTATCCATTATGATTCTTCTCCTCTTTGGTACAACCTTAAGGGGAAAACTGCCAAACTCCTTTCCCAAACTAATGTTCAACTTCTTGCATTCATTTCTTCAATAAACATGCATTGTGCATTTTTACTATGCACCAGACAGTGAGTTTGGCTCTAGAGATAGGAGAATTAAGACCAGTCCCTACTCTCAAGAAATTCACAGCCTAGTAAAGAATGCACACATAGAAACAGGCAATTGATTATTTGTGTTAAATGAGGTGATAAAGACATGCAAAATTCATTTGGGAAACAAAGACAGTTAGTTCTCTAAGCAAGCATGCAAGGGAAGAAAGAAGGAAGGAAGGAAGGAAATGCCTGATAGAAGAGAGACATGTTAAATGTAGGAGGTAAGCAAATAGGAGAAAGAATATTCCCAACACAGAAACCCAGTCTAGAGGACATAGAGGCAAGTAGCAGCATAGTGTATACCGTGAACCATAGACCCAAATGAGTGACAGAGTAAAGTTGAATCAGAGGACCAAGAAATGAGAGCCTATATGGTCATTGTAATGAGTAGAACTGAAGGCCTAGCATGTGAAGGGGCATTATTGGAGGATTTGAATAAAAACATGACATGATAAAATTTACGTTTTACAGGATCACTCTGGGTGCTCTGTGAAGAAAGGCTATAGAGGGGTGAGGGCTAAAGCAGAGAAATCAATTAGGAGGACTTTTCTGGAATCCACTGGAGAGACAATGTTGCTTGCATAGCATTGAATACAGTGAGACACATTTTGAAGAAAGAGCTAACAAGTTGGGTTAATGGATTAGAGATGTAAAGGAGAAGAAAGCCGAATGACACCAACATTTTTGGCCTGAGCAGTGGGGGAATGGAGATGAAACTTATTGGGCTGGAAAAGACAGGGAGAGAAACAGTTTCTGAAAGAAAACAAAGACATCACTATGAGCACAGTATGATAAAGATAAAAATTAGACATTCGCAGAGAGATAATTACATAGGCAGTTGAACACAGAAGTCTGGATTAAGAGGAGTGGTCAGAATTGAAGATATAAATTTGGAATGCATTAGCATACATACATCATTTCAAGGTATTTAGCTATGTGAGATCATGCATGGAATGAGTATAAATAGAAAAGAGTTCCCAGGACATGAAAGCGCTTCAACTTTCCGAGGTTGGAAAGGAGGATCTGGCAAAGGAAATTGAAAAGAAAGAGCTGCCAATGAGATGCAAGGAGTATCAGAAAGAAATATGTGAGACTATGTTTGTAGGAAGAGGGAGTAATCAAATGCTGCTGAACACTTGATTTTCAAATTTAGGGTTGAAAAACGTTTTCAGAAATTCCATTCTATCGTTACCCTTTGTCCCTCTGGCCTTAACCCTTACTTGTCTCCAGTGGAGCCCTGCCCTCAGACAAAAACTGGTCCCTCCTGGCAACTAAGAAAGTAGCCCTTTTCAGCTTTAGCAACTCTTCCTAAAGATAGGGTAACTAAATCACCTTTAATATGTATCAGGGGGCAATAGTTTAATACAGCAAGAGATAGCAGAAGCAAAGAAAAACAGTCTCAAAAAGCAATTACCTTGGACATAAAATTATAAGTTGTTTAAATCGGGTGAAAAATTTTGCAATCGTTTATGCTTTTCTAATTTTCTTGCCACTACAACTCACGGCAGCAGCATTTCACGTAGCTCAGGGACTACTCCAATTTACAAGCTTCAGTTCTCCCCTTTTTGAAAGTAATTCTGATTGATAGTATTAATATTATAATATTGCATCAGAAAAGCTATCAAATATTCATTTTTAAGTATTTGTATCTCCAATTTTCATTACGTGGAATGACAATAGAGACTGCCTAGGACAATACTGGCAATTTTATGAATAAATTCCAACATTGATCTAAAGTTGTGTTGGTTTAACTTTGGACGCCGGTCATCATGTCAGTTAAACAAGTGGTTTTTGGTCCCTGGACCAGAAGCAGCAGCGAGTGTCGCCTGGGAAACTGTTAGAAATGCAAATTTTCAGGCCCCAACCCAGATCTACTGAACCATACACTCTGGGTAAAGGCCAGCAACTGCTGTTTTTAACAAGCTCCCCAGTTGATTGCAAGGTACAGAGAAGTCTGAGAAGCACTGAGTTACAGACAGGAAGGGGGAGGGCAAGGGACCCAGAAGAGGAGATCTAGAAGAAAGGAGTGAGAGGGAGAGAGGAAGGAGAGAAGGAAGAGAAGGGGAGGAGGGAACAACAGAGAGAAGGAAAGTGAGGGAGAGGCAGGAGAAGAAGCCAGAAAAATGGCAAGAAAGGGGGAACACTAAAGAAAGTCATAGGTGTCCTAAGATGGTAATAAGCAATTAGATGTCTACCAGTTAGAAGTACATAATAATTACCTCATGGGACTGCGGTACGAACTGAGAAAATCAAAGTAAAACACTTTTCCAGGTGTTGTGGCACCTAGTATTGGTAACGTCTCTATAAAATGGCCACAAAACGACGCGGTATGAAATTTGCTCACCACAGCCACGTTCATAATCTTCATTTTTCTTCATCATTAATAACTATTCCCACATATCTCTCCAAGGCAATTACTTCCTAAGAGTCCTGTTCCCCATCTAATTCACCTCTTGGCTTACTTTAACTCTGCTTTCATTCTAGATGTTTCATGACTTCCTTGAACCCTCCTTTACTGCCTATATACTAACTCACCCAGCTGACTTCCAGCTACTAGAAAAAGTTGAAAAGGCCCAGTGAGGAGCAGTGAGACTTGACTGCCAAGGTGTAAGGTTCAGCAGTGAGACACAATCTGGGCAAAGAATGATAGAGGAGATCGATATTTGTTCAAACTGAGACAGGAAGACTTTCCGTTTCAAAGACAGAGCCAGAGAAAAGAGGAGCCAAATTGTTTTTTAGTATCGTTTGACTTCCTTATGGAGACTTGAAGATTTCCTGGAGTTTTATTACCAACAGAAAACACCTGAGAGGCCAACTAATTCCAAAGATTCAGCTCTTCTTCGTTGTTTAATAAAAACCATAAAATCCAGCTGGCTAGGAAATTTAAAGATAAAGAAACAACTAATTAAACTTAATTGGGTCAGTCTGGGCAGGCTGATTACCCTGCTTGGCCTCAGGAGAATCTGATCTTGGATTCACTAAGCGCAACTTGGCACAGGAAAGCCTGAAGTCAAGACAGGTGCTATATTTTTGTCTGACTGGAGATGTAATTTTTAGTGAGAAATACGAAAAAGAGGTTAAAAAAGGAAACAGTATATTGGGGTATGGCACAATCAACCACAAACAAGTCGTTCCAGACCGATTCTATTTTCTCAGAGTGGAGCAGAGGGAATTATTATAATAATAAGACAACAGGCTTATTTTATAGGAAGCCCTGGCTTTCCTTTACCTGAATTAACCAAATGTATTTTATCAGGTTTTCTTTGCAAGTTCTTTCGTGCGACCCAGAAGAGAAATTGAAGAGAGCTATCTGTGTGCAATGAATTGAGCACATGGATGAGGGCCCAGTTTGTTTGAGGAACCCAGACCACAATGTACCACGGAGAAGAGTGTTGATTCCTAGGATCTGAGGGCAGTTTTATTCCACCAGCTTATATAAGATAATCATTTATTCTGAAACCCTTTATTTGAATGTAGTAATAGTTAATCTGGCTAATATCAGTCTTGATTACATCAAGATAAAAATGGTTTTGCACATAGAAATTACTTTTGCTTCTAGGAAAAGACTTTAGAAGTTCAGTCCTACATTTTACCTTATAATAGAACTCAAAGAATTAATTGACTTTTCTTTAAGGATATATAAAGATCCCATGCTTCTCAAAGTGAACTGTGGAACATCTGCATTTAATTCATTAGAACCATGGGTTAAAAATACAGGTTTTTAAGCCCTAACCCCGGCTACTAAATCAGAATCTCTGGTAGTAGGTCCAGGGAAAATGTATTATTAAAAAAAAAAAAGTTTCCTGGATGGCTCTTAATAACTCTAAAACATGAGAAATTCGTTTCTGGTGTCGTGTTGGGTGGCATTGTAGTTAAGAGTTTGAATTCCAGCTCCATCATGCCAAATGATGATGGGACTCATCTTAAGCAAGGCATGTTACCTTTTTGTGTGCCTTGTTACTAAAATGAAGATATGTTCAAGAGTACCTGTCCCAAAATGTGTTGCAAAGATTAATACACGGAAAGTGTTTAGCATGCTACCTAGCTAAGTAAATCTGGGCTCCAACTGTTATTAGCAGTAGCTTTACCTACATAAAGATAGATAGTCATTAAAAAAAGTGGAGTCTCAATGGAATCCAGGTGGTGACCCTGTTATACTACTGCATTTTTTGCAATTCTTGCAACATGCTGAATATTCTTCATTAAAGGCTAATTTTTAAAGTTTTTCAAACTTTTTTTTTGTCTTTTAACACTGTCAATCTCTTGCAAGAAAGAGACTAAATATTCAGACAAGGAAATTTTCTGTTGCACAAGGATGAAACAAGAAACCTAAACTTTATGAAGTCCTCCCATGTGGCAGCAATGTCCACATATGACTGTAGGCAGAATTAGTTATAAACTTATGACCTTCAATGACCCAACATAATGGCCGATGACCTAGAGGGAAAAACAAACAAACAAACAACTCTCAGACACTAGCCACAACTGTCAAAAATTGATTAAATTAGTTATGTATATCGTGAAATATGGTTCTCATCACTCTAGGACATGTAGAGTAAATTTTTCATTAAGAAATAAAAATATAGGAAGATAATGAGTTTCATATCATGCAAAGGCCACATCCAAACTGTGCTTCATCAACCATAGTTTTTATGCTATTCCTACAGATTGACATGCATGATCTCATTTAATTTAATTCTCAGAAAACTGTGCAAAGAAGATATCATTCCTTTTCACATGGAAAGAAAATAAGGTTGGCAAGATTAAGTAACTTACCCATGGTGACACTCTGCATTCAACAGGTGGCTGGCTGTTTCTGGCTCCAGAGTCCTGCCCTTTATCACTGAGAAATAGCTACAAAAGAGCCTTCTGAGTGCCCAGTACTGAACTAGCAGCTGAGGACATATTGCCCTCATGGAGCTTTTGGTCTAGTAGAGAAGGTAAAAAATTAGGGCACCTGGATGGCTCAGTTGGTTAAGCATCCGACTGCAACTCAGATCATGATCTCATGGTTCATGAGTTCTAGCCCTGCATCAGTCCCTAGGCTGACAGCTCAGAGCCTGGATCCTGCTCCGGATTCTGTGTCTCCCTCTCTCTCTGCTCCTCCCCTGTTCTTACTCTGTCTCTCTCTCTCTCAAAAATAAATTTTAAAAAAAAGAAGAAGAAGGAATAGGAGAAGGTAAAAAATAAATACATCCTGATCCGCAATATAAGTGTGATGGCCCACGGGACCTATAAGAAGTTCTGAGAGCATGTAACAGGGAGATTTTACTCCGAGGATGAGGAAAGGCCTCCTCAAGAAAGGGGCATTTAATCTGAGAAGAACAATGAGTAGGATCCATAAGGAAAGGGAGACTACTTGTAGTGAAGGGGGCAGCAGGCACGAAAAATTTGAAGCAAGGATGAGTCAGATACTTTGAAAGAAAAGGATACCCGGGAAGGCTGGAGCACCTCAAGTGAGGGCCAAGGAAGAAATAATGGGAAGGCTTAGAGGTCATGTAAGGTTTGGGGAATTTATCCTAAAAGCTAAAAACAAACAAATAAATGGAAGAAATTAAGCAGATGAAAGAAAGGAGCAGATTTTCTGACTTGAAAGGCTCTCCACATCAATGACTGGCACAGACATACGAAAAGACTAGGTGCAGTTAGCAGTTTGCAGCCTCTACTCAACATGCTTTTGAACAGTAGATCTGTAGCTCTCTGCAAGCTGTACTCTCGCCAATTCAACTAATGCACCACAAATACAATAAGTACTATAAACACTCCGCAATTTCTACTAAACTATAGCTCCAGGCATCACCTCTTATCTTGATCTCAAGATGTACATCAGCTGTTCCTCTTGGCTTATTGTCTGCAGCTGCGTAACAACAACACCCCAAGCACCCATTTAGAGTCCATTTTATCGTTAACTTCTGCTTACTTAGGAAGACGGTCATTAATCAGCTTCTGGAAATCAAAACCAACCACAGCCCCGATGCTGTCATCCACTTTCAGTCCAGCGAGTACCAGAACCACAAGGAAAGACAGAGAAATAGCCTTTCTGTGTCATGTTGATAAGTCACTGGCTGCCTTAATAGATTTTAGTCGGAGTCACTGCTGACTATAGAACGCCACTCATCATGTTAATCTTGAGTAATGCAGTAATGCGGTAGTCTTGAATATTCCTCACACCTTCCAAACTTTCTTAACACTTCATTAACTGATCCACTGGAGATTAAAAATAGGTGTGTGAATAAACAGCTGAGCTGATTTTATTTCCCTTTTTGATTTGCTATGGAACTATAAACAAGATTACAAAGTCTGCCCTTTTGTTCCCTTGCTGTTCCTGTTCTTTATCTCATGTATGCATCTGTCCCCTAAATCTTCCTCTGGGCTAACCCCGCCCTGCTTCTGCACACCTTCCCTATCCCTAAATTCTTCCTCTACTTTTTAAAGATTTAGTTTAGAACCAAAAGTTTCCAAGGATGTACCCTACTCTTTGAAGGCTGAAGCCACAGAATATAAAGTAGAAATGGAAAATAAATAATGTATATTGTAATTTGATGTTGTGATTCCCATCAGAGCCTACAAATACATAAAGGTTAGGACACTGCCCTGAGAGAAGAGATTCCGTGCCAGGGAGGTCTGGAAGGAAGATGTTCAGCAGGCTCTTCTTCGTGAACTGATTGTTTAACTAGTAACCTACCACAGACTATTCTAAAATTAAGTGAAAACTGTGTGTACTGGCATTCTTTGGAAATATTCCTGGTATGGGGAGATTTGGCGGACACACCCTAAAGTGACCCTGATGAGTCATGCCCTTGTATAACTTCCTCCTCTTACAGGTGGGTGGAAACTGCTAGGGCTTCTACATGATAGATGATGGCAAAAGTGATAAGGTGTAATGCCTTTGATTAAGTTACTTTACATAGTAAAGGTGATGCAATGTCACTCCCATGAATATGTTACATTATATAAGATTTTGACTTAGAAGACTGGAGAGAGAAATTCTCATACTTCATGCCATGAAGTCAGCAGACATATTGTGAGAGGGTAGGTGCCCATAGAAGGAACTGATGGAGACCGTTAGCTGAGTGGAGACCCCAGGCAACAGTGAGCAATAAAAAGGCGCCCTCAGTTCCTCAGCTACAAGGAGGTGAACTCTAAACAACTGGAGGGATCTTAGAAGCAGAACTTTCCTTAGTCAAGACCCTGATGAAAATATAGTCTGGCTAATACCTTGATTGCAGGTGGTTTGAGACCCTGGGAAGAAACCCCAGCTAATATGTGTCTGTACTCCTGCCCTACAGAAACTGTGAGATAATAAATAGCTGGTTAATTTTTTTGTTTTCCTTTTCCTTCAATACTTTAGTACCATTACATTATCTTCTGCAACCATGTTTCTGTTACCAACAAAGTGTAGCATAAAACTGACTTGGGGCCCTTTATAGGTGATTTGCTCTTACTCTTTTTGTAGTTGCTAGAATTTTCTTTTTGACTTCACCAAACTGACATATGTACAAGTTACACATTCTTCTCAAGAGGGTATGGATAGAGATACATCTGAAATAGGAACATGAGGCGCTCCGTTGACCCTAGCATTAGTGAAACAACCATAACTGGTGAAAATTACAGAAAAACTCAGTCTCTGGATATTGTCCTATGGGCATACAGCAAATGGAGAAATGTGTGAGAAAATATATGCGGTCTTCATAAGAGCAGCGAGTCTGTGGCATTTTGAGACTTTATTTGCCCTTTCGCCCCATCTCACTGTGATCATAACTCTACTCTAGGCAGGGGCAGCCAAGCACACAGGGATTTTTTCCCCAGATCCCCATCAAGGGGCACACTATCTCTCCTGGCAGGGCAAACCACCAGTACTTGAAAGGGCGGGCCTACGCCGGCCGACTCCATCTTGTTCTGTGTCCTTCACCTTGACCACGCCTCCTCCCCTTGAGTAACCTCCCGCTCACCTGCCTAACAGGACTCCGACCCTTCCCCAGCCAATCGGCTGAGGCCACAGCCATTACCTCACCAACTGCCCCTAGGCCCCAATAAAACCTTTGTCCTTTTGAAACTCGCTCTCTCTCCCGGTATCTCACCGCTGTGTCGGTGCAGGTAGGGGATTGAGCTCGAGCTAGCTCGAATAAAGGCTCTTTTGCTTTTGCATTGGACTTGGCTCCCTGGTGGTCTTTGGGGATCACGAATTCTGGGCAATAACAGTACTCATCCTACAGCTCAGTGTTGCAGAAGCTCTATTCCATGCAAGAGTGGCTGAGCAGTCGGGGGGGGGGGGGGCTGGGGGGTGTCTCTTCTCCAACCACTGCTCACTCCAGTCATGGAGCCCGTAGTCCAGGGGTTCCTGATTGCCTTGACTCTGCTCACCTACAGGTGGGATAGAGTTTCCATGCCTGAAGAGGCAAGCCAGGATCAAAGGTTAATGTCCCACTTATAAAGGGATATCCCTTCTAGAGAAGTGAGTCATTTTCTCTACCCCAAAGTCTAGAGCAGTGGTACAGAGGTTTTGGTCCCAAGCATTTAAAAGAAGGCTGACAACTCCAATGAGCTAAACCAAAGACCAGGTAGAAGTTTAACAAGAAAGAACCAGGGAGACAAGAAGATTCCTTTTGGGGTCAGGACAAACCTCAAAGGCTGGCTTCAAAGACTACCCCTGCAGAGACTGGAGTTTAACTGGATTAGACTGGAGCAATTTATGCCCCAGGACATTGTTGAAAACAATAGAACAATCAGCCAGCAATTAGAGGAAGCTGGCATCAGAGGCAAACAGTTTAAGGGAGATCAGAGTAAAAGACAAAGAGAGCCCTGCTAAAGCCACTGTCATCCCAGGGTGACTATGTGCAATGCCACAGGCAGTGTTCTCTGAGGCAGGATGCTGTGAGGGACACAGATTTCACTGAGATAATCCAGCCAAGCAACTAAAAATATAAACAAACACCAGCAATCACAGTGAGCCCTGGAGGGGGCACATCAGTATCCACAGTTAGAACCCACAGAGAAAGCTGGTGGAAATGCAAAATGGTGTAGCCACTTTGAAAAATGTATATATATACATCTATATATTCCTCTTCCGCCCCCCAAAATACATGTCTCCACACAAAAATGTATAAACAAATGTTCATAGCATTATTCATAAAAACTAAAAGAGTGGAAATAACCCAAATTGTTAGAGTAGTTGCCTACCCTGGTAACACTCCATAGGAAGCCAGATCAGATCAGATAGTCCCAAGATGGTGGGTGCCATGATCAGGAACCCCTGACCAAATAAGGAAGAAAAAAACACAGAAACTCTGCTTCCTGGGCCCAAGTAATGAATAGTCCACCCTCCTAGATAACAACTGCTGAGAAAAAGATAGAAACTGGAACCCCAGGGACTCAGCTTTCTCTCTCTCTTGAGCTCCCCCACTCTCACATCTCAAGAGTTTACTTGTTCTTTAATAAACCTCCCCCCTTGTGTCACTCAGCTGCTGTGTTGTGTGCCAGTCCTTGAATTCCTTCTGAAGATGAGACTGAGAACCTTCAGCAAGCCCTTTGGGATGGTCTGGTTTGAGGGCCCAGGGTCTCCCCAGTTCCCCTGGCAACAAAATATCCATCAATGATAAGTGGATAAATAAAATGTGGTATATTCATATGATGGAATATTACTTGTCAACGAGAAAGGAATGAAAAACTGATACAGACTAGAACACGAATGAGCTTTGAAAACATGCTAGTGAAATAAATAGTCACAAAAGACCACCTTTTGCCCCAAAAAACAAAAAGCAGCGGTTGCCTAAAGCTGAGGATATTGGGAAGAAACGGGACATGAAGGCTGATAGTTGTGGGGGCTTTTTTTGAGGTCATTAAAATGTTCAAAAACTGATTGTGGTAATGGTTGCATTACTCTTGAACATACTAAAGACAATAGCGTTGTACACTTTATTTTTTTATTTAATTAAAAAAATTTTTTTTAATGTTTATCTATCCTTGAGAGAAAGACATACAGAGTGCAAGCAGGGGAGGGGGAGAGAGAGAGGGAGACACAGAATCTGAAGCAGGTTCCAGGCTCCAGGCTATGCACACAGGGCCCGATGGGGGACTCAAACTCACAAACAGTGAGATCATTACCTGAGCCAAAGTCGGATGCTCAACCTACTGAGCCATCCAGGTGCCCTTTTATGTACTTTTTTAACTGTTTATTTACTTAGAGAGCACACGTACACGCACATGCAGAGGACGGACAGAGAGAGAATCCCAAGCAGGTCCCACACTGTCAGCACAGGGCCCAACTCGGAACTAGATCTCACAAACCGTAAGAACATGACCTGAGCCAAAATCAAGAGTCGGACACTCAACCGAGTCACCCAGGCACCCTGAGTTGTGCGCTTTAAATGGGTGAATGGTATGGTAGGTAAATTATATCTCAATATCAATATAACTATTTTTTGAAAACTGGCATTTACCTTCCTCACTGAACTAATACAGTGTTTACACGACAGATTTTATCTGAAGTTTTGTGTTTACACAAGAATTTTTAGGACCTTCCTTTAGTTGTGTGGTGGAGGGAAAGGAGAATTTTTAATTAGTTGATGTCTGCAGATTTTTTTTCCAATAATAAAGTCTATTTTGCTATAAATGAACACACCGCCAGGAACTGAGAGGTTTAATATCGCTCAGTAATATGGGGTTTGTCTCCAAAGATTCTGAAGCTTAGTAAATAGATTACATATTGTCCCTTCTGTTCCCAAATCAATGGTTTAAGTCATTTTTATTAGTGATTCTATTCAGGCATACAACGTGCTTCTATACAGCGGTTTTAGTTCACGAGAGCCAACCTTTAAAATTAGGCTTATTCACCGCTCAAAAACACCATACCTGCAACTTTAACTCACCACGCCACATCTATGCTTTTAAGGAAGCAGAGTGTAGTCATTTACATTTAAGAGATGGGAATGTATCTTTCGGTACTGAAACATAACTCTTTATTAAAGCAACTAAATATAAGTAATATTACTCAATAAAACATAATTATTTTAGCGAAAGATTTCTTTCAGAAATAAAGACCTAGAATATATGTCCTAATAATGACTTTAAAGGAAAAAGAAAAAAAAGAAAAAGAAGAAAACAACGAAAACCTCAGACATTTACCTTTTAACACACATACACACAAGAGGGTTTGGTTAAAAATCTCTCCAGAAGTTTATTCTCAACCATCCTCAACATTTGAGTGTCCAAGAGTCTGTTAATTTCTCTATCAAAGCCACAGACCATTAATCAGAGTGTCCACATTAATTAGGAAAAAAAACGGTCTGCATTTGTAACCTACTTGTGTTTAGAACTTTTACATCCTTCCCTGTACAGAGCAGAAGAGAGAATCCTCTAGAACTTTTCTTACATCTCCCACATGGTTATGGTCACCCCGACAGCATCCTTTCACAGGGAACAGGACTGTATTTTCTCTTACTCTTTTTAACTTCTCCCTCAGCAGTTATTTGACTCCTAAACTGGAGCCAGATATAACTTAATTGACATGTATCTAAATATTTAAATTTTGAAAATAACTTAAGGTAGCTCCCATTAAAAAAAAAAAAAGAAAGAAAGAAACATTGTAGAGATGCCTGGGAGTCTCAGTCAGAGAAGCATCTAGCTTAGGCTCAGGCCATGATCTCATGGTTCAAGGGTTCCAACCCCACAAGGGGCTCGGTGCTAACAGCTGGGAGCCGGGAGCCTGCTTCAGATTCTGTGTCTCCCTCTCTCTCTGTCCCTCCCCCACTTACACTCTGTCTCTCTCTCTCTCTCTCTCTCTCTCTCTCTCTCCTCAAAATAAATAAACATTAAAAGATTTTTTTGATTGTAAAAATTATTCTAAAGCACTGATATTCTCTAAATGACCATAATATTGTGAGAACTTAAACAAGACTTTTACATAGAAATAGTGCTTGTCAAGTTATATTTTTAACCCAGACATTAGTAAGAAGCCTGCATTTAGCCAACCACATCCAATTCAGGAATCAGGCCTTCTCCTAGCTCCTGGCAGCAGCAGTAAATTGATGGAAAGAATGGATCATTAAATTTTGGTAATTAGTGGGATATTATTCCGTCTATCAAATTTGAAGTGTAATTGATTAATCCCTTAACTTTGAGATATGTCACATCAATTTATTTTGCTTGTCTCAATAGCAATCTTGCCATGTTCTTAACACAGTTATTCCAAAATTGTAGATCAAGCAATCAATACATATTTACAGGTGCCAAAGGGTGTGAGTTCCTATGCTAGAGTTTATGGAGGCTCTAAGGATAGATGAATTCTTTTTTGTCATCAAGGTACCTAACTATTAGATAATCGGGAACTAAATACATAAAATATATTTTTTTAATCAAAAGAGAGAGAGAGAGAGAGAGAATAAAACGTAGTAAGTAAGCTAAATGAGTGGTTTGAATCTCCTTAAAACAATGACCATTATTTCAAGCTCCTGGGTGGCTCAGGTAGCTAAGCATCTGACTTTGGCTCAAGTCATGATCTCACAGTTTATGAGTTCAAAGTCCGCCTGGGGGTCTGAACTAGTGGTGTGGAGCGTGCTTGGGATTCTCTCTCCCTCTCTGTCCTTCCCCCACTTGTGTTCTCTCTCTCTCAAAATAAATAAATACATTTAAAATAAACAAAAAATAAAAATAAGAGTAATGAAAAAAAAATGACCACCATTAGATTGGTGGTCAGATTGTCACACACTGGGTTTATTACTCATAGTGCTCACATTGGCTGCCCAACGCCTTCATTATACTTGGTGGTGGAAATAGGAATATTCTTATTTTCCTCAAAGATGAAAATTACAAAACAGCCTAATTTCTAATGACAAGGGTAGTTTTGTTTTGACTTGCCACTATAAAATATTGGCCTTTAAATTATTCCTGTAAATATTTCTTAAAGCCGTTTGATAATCAAATCATTAGTTTCTGCATTTGGCTGTCGTTTTTATTAGTGAATATTCTAACAACTATGCTACAGACACATTTTTTTTTAAAAAAATTCAATCTGCTAAACCAACTAATCTATATATTGTAGAGCGGCCAATGTTTCACATACCTGGGAAGTAAAACAGCGACAATTTGGAAGTTAAAAATAAATATTAGGCAAAGCATTTACCGTATTTTCGCAGCTCGGTTATTTTCATTTTCGTTGCTCTTTTAAAAACAGGAAACTTTTCATACCAGATTATATAATTAATGATGGATGTGTGACCTTGTGTACGTTTTAGTCCACTGTGATCGCTGGCTACATAAATAATTTATGTCAAGGAAACTGCTCCTATGCAGGAAAAGGAAGCACTGACCTGGAGCTCCTTTATCAGTTTCATCTCCAGTAGGTGTCATATCATAATCCCTTCTTCCATCTCCTTTTAAATTTGATTAAACAAAGAGCAAATATGTTACTGCCGTGCAAGAGTGACACTCATTAATCACAATACAATTTACAATTATGGGCTACATTTGTTTATTATACTAAAATAATAGATGCCATATGAGTAACTAATCTGATAATAATATTCTATTAAAAGAATTCAACGTTGCATTATAAATCTAAACTACAAAGACAGTTCAAAGTGATTGGAGAGTTATTTTTGTTCCAAAATAGAAGATGTAGTATGTCACCTATTGTCATAAGGTGGTCCATCGGAAATAAATAAGACACCAATTCCATTGTAAAGATACCTGGAGATAAACACAGAAAAGAAATCTTTCTTTTTATCCTATAGCATTTTAATTTCTGTTATGAAAGCTGTCGTGTAAAGAGTACGTGAGGGCTTAGGGTTAGTAAAGCAATATTTTTTATGATATGTGCACAAAGATAAGAGTAACTACAAATGCCTGACTTCTAACTCATGCTGCTAGTCAGGAATTTGCTCTTTCTCAGGAATTCATGTTTCTTGGAGATAACAAGATGCCCTGGGGAAAAGGGGCCCTGGGAAGAAAAGGGGAGTAGCCATTACTGGCAATGTACAAAGTGCTGTAGTCTATTAACATTTCCTGTTCTCTGGGAGCCTGTCTCTGACAGTTCCCAAAACTCAGCACTAACCCAAAGACTTAAGCAGGTGGATGGTGGGAGGTGGGTGATACAAACATTGTTGCATTCTGGAAATGATACAAGCTTGCAATCAGACATATCTGGGTTCCAATCATGACTCTGCCACTTACTATCTATGTGGCCCTGGGTAGATGACAGTCTCTTAAGTTTCAACTTCCTCATATGTAAAATAAATAGAGTATTATCTACCATCAAGAAAAAATGATATATTGCACATCATCATCTCGTAAATCATAGGTGTCTGATTAATTAAGCTACTACTTGGTTAAAATAGTTAAGGTCTACCACTTGGCAGGTGCTGTGCTGGGAGGTAGTGGTGAATAAGGCAGAAAGACTTACAGGCACTGACTGTTCTAGTTTGTTCAGGTTTTAGCAAAGAAAGTCCCGCATCCCAGAAACTCCTAGGCCGCAGGTAAGCCAGAACATTCCAGAACATTCAATCTAACAGACCATATCAAGATGTCAGTGAGGATATGGCCTCATATCCTGAAACTGTGGTTTCAGAGAGTAGCAAAAGGGAGAGCAGAATCATCAGCCCTCATCCTGTTGAAGTGAGCGTGAGAATTACTTGGTGAGAAGATCAAGAACTGGCTACAAATAGGGGGTGCTGGGGCATCAGGTGAGTAAACAGCTGACAGGTAGAGCCAAACAGGGATTCTTGAAGCTCTGACCTGTTCTTGAGGAAACCTTCCATAGCCTGTGACCTATAGGCAAACATCCAAGGGTGAAAAGAGGTAAAAAAAAAAAAGAAGCCAAGCAAGTGTGTAGGTAACCATACTACTTGGGGAGGAACCAAAGCATAAAACATTTTGCTAGAAGGGATCTGTGGACAAAACCTAACTGGACCACAGACTTGAAGCATCATATAGTCTTGGATAATAACACCACCCTAGTCCCTCCATCTAGTAATGAAGAAACTAAAGCTCCAGACATTAACTTCAGCCTCACATTCTTGAGCCACTGCTTCCAATAAATGCCTCCATTTTCCTTCCTTGCCTGCTCCAAGCTTCCAATACTGCTCCAAGCTTTCTGCCTCCAGGGCTTCCTCCCATGTCTGCCCTGCCAACTGAGCCTTCCTATAGCCTCCATATCCTATTAGTTTTATTGGGAACTCCCATCAGATTCTATCTACTTCATCAGCATTTCTCTTGTTTATCTTCTCTCCATTTTCTTATTGATGTTTAGCTTACACTGGCATTACTATTCTTAAATATCACGGCAGTCTTTGGTCTCTCTGCCCCTTTCACCCCTTGCTAACATAGCCACTGAAGCTGGCAAAGCTGACAGAGTCTGAAACTTTCAGGGAAACTTCTAAAATGAACATCTGATCTGATCATGTCTGTCCCTTGCTTTAAAATCATTCACTTTGAGATATTTTCTAATTTCCCCTTTGATTTCTTCTTTGATCCAATGAGCATTCAAGAGTGTGTTGTTTAAATGGCACATATTTGGGGCACCTGGCTAGCTCAGTCAGTAGAGCATTTGATTCTTAATCTTTAGGTCATGAGTTTGGGCCCTATGTTGAGCACAGAGCCTAACTTCAAAAAAAAACAAAAAAATAATTCAGGGGCACCTGGGTAGCTCAGTCAGTTGAGTGTTGAACTCTTGGTTTTAGCTCAGGTCATGAAGCCAAGGTCGTGAGATCGAGCCCTGTGTCAGTAAATGTTCTGGGTTAATGTCCAAACAAATCATTCAACTGTCCCCCAAGATGTTCAGGATGAAGACTGAAATTCTTAGTTTGGTTTACAAGCCAAACTATTATGGCCTATTTTTCCATGCTAGTTCCATGTTTCACAACGTATGCCCTCTGGAGCACTGTTTCTGTGCACTGAAAGTGTTGTATTAAAACAAGAATTTCTTTGGTACGGTAAGTTTAGTATTAAATCAAGTTCAATACTATGGGATTTCTAAAATTATAATACGATCATATCTTTAATGAATCTCTGGAAGAAGAATATAACTTATTTTGTTTCTCCAAATCAACTGAATCTAAAAACTTTTTTTTTTTTTTGTAATTCTGCTAGCAGAACTAATGTTCCTCAAAAGATATTTTGGAAAGCATTATTCTAGCCTCACCTCCTACTATCCCCTACCTGTAGTAGCCTTTACCCAATGCATATAGAACTTCTGGAACTCATCACACTCTTAACACACTCTCATCTTTGCATGTGATCTTTCCTCTTCCTGAAATGTTCTGCTTTCACTCTTTCTCCTAGCTAATTTATATGGTACTTTTAAGATTAAGTTCAAATGTGCCTTCTTACCTCCCTTTGTATGGTTTAGAGGACCTTCCCCAAACTCCCAGGGCATCCAATTCATTTCAGTTAGCACTTTGTATTTTCCCAAAGAGAGAGGACCTCTTAGTTACCTTGGTTCCTTCAGTGGTTAGTATAGTATCTGACATATACTAGATGTTTGCCAATTGTTGCATAAATGGGATGTTGAAGTTGATAGAGAAAGAATCATTGAACCAAGATTTGATGGAGGAAATTGGACCAGTAGTATAGCAACTGCCTGTCTGCACAGTGAATAAGAAACAAAGCTGTCTCTCTGGAGTGCTGTAAGTACAGGAAAATGAATGGTGTGACCTCTGGGGTCTTCTACTTGCCTTTGGAGTCTGTGAAGTTCTGGGAGAATAATACATACCTCTATGAGTTTGATCTAGCCCTTTCAAATGAATTTATTATTCTTTATTTAAATAATGTATGACTTACCCTCCCAGCTGAATATCAATAGGAAAAACAAATCTGATCTTAGATTTCCTAATGTCTCCAAGTTAGAATGGAATTCAAATCCAATGAGATTAAAAGAATTTAGATAAAAATTATTAGGGATTTCTCCCCAGACTTTTAACTGTCACTTGCACCCTCTTTTTCACGTCTATTTTGACTTGCCAAATCCTCTTACAGAGATTTTAAATTATCCTTTCTTGACTTGTTTAGTGAAAACATTTGAATTTACAGAGAAAATTTGCTGCATTTATAACCATCTTTTTTTTTGCCTGTCAGATTTTTTTCCTTGTTCTTTTATGACTTCTTTTTTTTCACTAATCTCTTGCCAGGGATTTTGACAGCTGAAATATGTGATTAGCACCATTTTATATCTCAATGTATGGATTTAAATTTAGTCACAGTGGTTCTAGTTGAAGTTTTGATTTGTCAAAATATTTTGGTTTTAAATGAAAGCTACCCACACATGCCTTTTACAAAAACAATTCTTACACAAAAAGATTTACAGTATTCTTCCTTAGCTATTCTGAACAGGCCACCTAGAGCAGCTGAAACCTACCGGCTTTATTTCATTCTCTGTATTGTGGGTTTGATATACACAGAAAAAAATTTCATGCATACCAATACTTAAGACTCAATAAAATGGTTCACTTGCCTCCTGGAAAACATTGTCCACTAACTTCCCTTCCTCCACTTCCTACTCATGCTTCAACATACTGAAGTATGGCTTACAGTTCACCACCTCAAGAAAAGATTATTTTAAATGTTTTTTAACCTTTGTGACATTCCTCAGTATTGTTTCAGAGATAAGGAAAGATAGGTAGTTCAAATACTTTTACAGATAAGAAAAAAGAGAATTTTGGAAAATTGGAACTTGGTCTCTAATCTAAAAAAAAAAAAAAAAAAAAAAAAAAAAGTTTCCATATATAAATCCCTTAGCTATGTCCTACGAAGTTAGTTTGTTGCTCTTTTCCATGGAGTATTATTACCAGAATAGCAGCAAAACCAGAAATTTCTAAATCTAATTTGTTATAGAAATAGGGTATTATAAAATGTATTTCCTTAGAAATGATTTGTTTCTGGTCTAAACACAGATTTATATATGTAAATTTAACATTTGAAGAGTTAACACATTTTACAAGTTTTGATGTGAATATTAAGAAAAAAGCCTCTGAAAATTAAGCTTAGAACATCATGAATTCTTTGAAGGTAAGTCTGTGTTCTGTATTTCTTTATCTATTGTGTCTCCCACACAGCCAGGCACATGATAGTGTTTAAAAAGCACTTTAAATTGAATTTTAAGTAGATAATTACAGTAAATGATTGCATAATCAACAAAAGGCAGATTTTAATTCCTTACTTCAAAATCTACCTGTTGGCCTTTATAATCGTTGGTCCAGGGGTAGATTTTATGTAAGAGAGTAAAGTCACTTTAGATATCATATCTACCACAAGAGTTTCCTCAGTTAAGCCACAAGGGGAATTTTCTCTACAGAGATGAAACTAGCTTCCCTGTGGTCTGGTATTTAGTACATTAGAGAGAGACGTCACAGGAATACTTTGTGCTGGACTGAGATACATGGGTCATACCTTTTATCATTCCTTTTCAAATAGCTTTATTTATTTTTTAAATATAATTTATTGTCAAATTGGCTTCCATACAACACCCAGTGCTCATCCCAACAAGTGCCCTCCTCAATGTCCATCACCCTCAAAATCCATTGTTATGAAGCCATCCTCTTAGCAAATGGAATCAACATGTATTTAGTTGCTTATGCCAGAAATATGGAAAACATCCATATCTCTTGCTACTTCACTCACCATATCTAATCAATTAATCTAGTCCTGTTAAATCTGCTATATTTTTTTTGGAATTAAACTTCTCACCATCTCTACAATTACCACTGAGGTACGAGCTATTATCATCGATCACCTGGAATACTCCAATAGCTTCCCCAAAGGCTTCTTCATGTTCTGTCCCCTGTTCCTGCAAAACGTTGCCATACCGCAACAAGAATAATAAGTTAAATCATCTCTTTCCCCTCATCCTCTTGGAAATCACTCCTTACAATAGGAAATAGTACCCCCAAATTTACCTTTACCTTTAATGGCATTCACTGACATCTGTAAAACAAAACATGAGGAGAGCTGTCAGATGCAATAAAGGTAAAACAAAGGTGTAAGAATCCACCATGAAATGAAACCTGTGGCTACTTACCCTGGACAAATTTCATTGGGTATTGGTCTAAAATATCTCACTAGTCTAAAATAGATGACAAACCCTTAAATTCAAAACCAAATTTGCTTGGAAGCTGATATTGCCTGTTTGCTCTTACAAATATACTCTACACCTCTTCCAATCTGCTCTCTCCTTCAGTCAGACTTTGATGGACTGAATTAACCAGGTGCCTTTGCCTTTAGTTTCCCCATTGGGTATGGCCAATGGGAAACATTTCAGGATATGTTAGGGTGGCAAGAAATTATAGACGGGATATTTATTCTGCTGGTTCTCTCCATACTGAGCCACAATTTTGTAGTGCTTTCTTCCTTTTCCAAAACACATAGTTCTTGTTGGGAAGCCAGCTTTTACACCTACAGTTTCTATCTATCTATCATCTATCTACTATCTATCTATCTATCTATCTATCATCTATCTATCATCCATCCATCCATCCATCCATCCATCTATCTCTATTTCTGTGTGTGTGTGTGTGTGTGTGTGTGTGTGTGTCTTTCCGCATTGGCTTCATTTCATATACCCTCCTGCCTTTGGAAATCCTGGCTCCCTGTTACTGTTAGCCATGTAGTACTTTATCATCTCTTAGTGGTTTCTCTTAATTATGACAATATCCTTGTAAATAAACTCTTTATTGAATTCTCCTGAATAATTGCATTTAAATGGGCCACTTTATTCTTATTGGGATAGTGACTGATGTATATTGTTTAGAACAATATGAAAAGAGTAAATGGAACTGAAGGCTGGACTTTCTCCAGAATAAATTTGGTACCACGGAATGTGAACACACAGACATGCCATCTTTATAGAAAGAAATCTGTGGGTGAGTCTAAAGAGAGTCTGATTTCCAGTCATTTTTGGAAGCTGAAAAGCCAATAGAATATGTAAGAATGGGAGGGCAAATAAAGGCTAAACAACTTACATACAAATTAATCACTGCCAATTCTAATATTACCCAGGCACCACCCCACATAGGCTTGGTGCAAACAGCTGACTCAAATGTGATTTGTCACCTCAATCAAGACTGTATTATAATAATTTTTAAAAGGATACAGACAGAATCATTTAAAAATATTTTTAGAAAAAAGAACAGAAAAAAGCAAATGGCAGGCCAAAAACACAGTAACTGGAAAAAATATTGCCACCAAGCAGATAAAAATCTTGGCCAGGCCTATTGCCATGAATTCAAAATAACCAAGTGAATTAATCAAAAAGTTCAAAGAAAAATTACAAGAACTCAGAAAAGAAAAATGCAGTGAGACAACACAGCAAGATGAAACACAATCTTTCAGAGCTCATAAAAGAAATAAGAAAGAATCACAAAAAATGAAATCCATCAGAGAAGCAACAAAAAGGAGACAACACTGTTAAAACACAGTATATGATACGAAGGAGAAGTTTGGGGAAATAATTAAAATGAATTGGAAATGATAGGAATGATAATTGGGAAAGAAAGAGAAGGAAGCCCATAACACTGATTCCCTCAGTGCTATGTAAAATACAGAATGTAAAATATATTATTTAAACAGTAAATCAAATGAAGAGGATAAGTTTATTTAAAAGAGGTTAAATATAGGGGCGCCTGGGTGGCGCAGTCGGTTAAGCGTCCGACTTCAGCCAGGTCACGATCTCGCGGTCCGTGAGTTCCAGCCCCGCGTCAGGCTCTGGGCTGATGGCTCAGAGCCTGGAGCCTGTTTCCGATTCTGTGTCTCCCTCTCTCTCTGCCCCACCCCCGTTCATGCTCTGTCTCTCTCTGTCCCAAAAATAAATAAACGTTGAAAAAAATAATAATAGAAGAGGTTAAATATATATAACATAACCCATGGAAATCATTTCATACCGAGTAGGGGATAAAAAGAAGGAAATCTACTAATTTCGTTACTGCTCTGAGAAATAAAATGATACATATCATTACATCATGAACTCAGTACTACAAATTACAAAAAGAGAGGAGTTTCAAAGAGACAAATACACGTAAAATAAAATATTCTGTTTTCCATACTTTCACTTGACTTAAAAGATAACTGTTTAAAGGAATAATGGCAAGAATGTATTGGTGCTTATGAATGACAGCAATGTCATAAAGGATGGGAGAAGGATTTGGGAATACCCTATTGTAATGCAAGTTACCTGAACTAATGAATAGCATTGTGTTACTTGGAGGAGGATTCAGATTAATTGAAACTGTATTTTGCAAACTCTAAGGCAAGAGGTAAAACAGAAAATGTATAATGGAAGTGTAATTAAGATGCTAAGAAAGGAGATAAAATGGAATCACATAAAATGCTCGATTAAAACAGAAGGCAAAGAGAAAGCAAATGAAACCAATAATAAAGAGTACTAACAAATAATAAATAAATAATGAATAAATAAGTAAAGCAAAAGGTTGTTAAACTAAAGGTTTATCACAAGATGCCATTAAAATTCTGAAAAAAAGCCAACCGCAGAACAAGAGAAATTTATAGCACATAGACACACATTCACCTATATTCACCAAAGGTCTCAAATCCAGAATATATAAACCGCTCTTATAAACCAGTTAAGAAAAATAAAGGAAGATGACCCAATAACAAATAAAGAGTGGATAAAAGACTTGAAGTAGTAGGATGAAGTACAAGGATCCTTCCTTGTAGTAAAGGATGTCCAGACGACCAAGAAACACCAAAAGCAGTTCAGCTTGATTAGTTATCATAGAAATGCAAATTTAAATCATACTGAAATATCACCACATATCTACCAGAAGAGTCAAAATAGAAAAAACAAAAGCCAATGAGGGCATGGAGCAAATGAAACTCATTTATTGCTGGCAGTAGTGTGCATTGGTAAAACAACTTCAAAAAACTGGCGGTATGCACCAAAGCTAAGCATATATGCACACTGTCTAACTCAGCAGTTCCCCTTGCAGATAAATGCTCAACATCAGTAAACATGTATATTCACCAACAGACACGGACCAGGGTATTCATGGCAGCATTATTCAGAAAAGCCAAGAACCAGCAACAATGCAAATGCCCAACAATAGTAGAATGGATAAAAAATGTATAAAAAAGGAATGGCATATTTGCACAATGGACTGTGATTCAACAATGGGAATAATCTCCAACTACCCACAGCAACATAGATGAATATTAGAAACATATTTTTGAAGCAAAGAAGCAAGTCATAAAAGAGTACATGTCTATGATATTATTTATAGTAAGTCAAAAGCAGTCACAACTAATTTATGGTGTTAGGAGCACGATCATAGTTCCCCTTATGAGGAGGTAGAGACTGGAAGAGACTTCTAAGGAGCTGGTTATGTTCTTTCTCTTGGTCTGGATGAAGATTACATGGATATGTTTACTTTGTGACAATTTGTCAGACTGTATATTTATGATATGTGCACTTTTCTGTATATATTTTATACTTCAAAAGCAAAGTTCACTAAAGCAAACTTTTGGAACAAGATAAAGTAAACTTTGTATAGAAAAACTAACATCAAGAACTAGCTGATTTTTTTTAATTTCCACAATACAAACAAATATTGAATCATCACGCTGTATACCTGAAACTAATATAATAAGTCAATTATATCTCAATTAAAAAAAGAACTAGGTGGGAGATTATGAAAGTTGAAGAATAATGAGAAGGGACCAAGCATTTATTAAATCATCTTTCAAAGTTATAATAATTAAAAGCATGATAGTATAAACTGGTCATGTCTGTTTTTCCTTCTGGATCCATTTTCTGCTTTTTTCTATCTCACTCTGTGCCCCTAGGTGATTGATACTCTGTAGATTTATCATCAGACAGGCTTCCGGTTGGGTTCAATGATGGTTGGCACTAGTGGGAGACTTGAAGAACAGAAGAGCAAGAAGCCAATTATTCCCTTGGCTCAACTCCTTCAGTGCAGGGGGTCTGTAATTTTGGAAGCAGTTGTATTCTTTGACCATAGCTCCTTTTGGTCCAGCCATTTATTTCCATGGAGGAAGGCCTCTCTGGATTATGGAAACAGTGTTCCCTCTCTTTCCTCTTTAGGTTTATGGGCATAAAAGGCTTCTCAATGTTTCTACTTGCTGAGGGCTTTCCCATCCCTTGTGGTTTCCCTTAAATTTGTCCACCCCTCGGTAAACAGACCCTTTGTAATATCTTCAAATAACCTTTCGAGTGTATCATCTATTTCCTATAGGAGCCCAAACTGATACACACTATTGATATGAATAGAAATATAGCTCTCATGAATAAATAGATTAGAATAAATAAAGAAGTCCAGAAGCTTATAGAAATTTAGTATATGATACATGTAGCATGCATATTAGTTGGGAAATAGGAATTATTTAATACGTGGAATGGGGTATCTAGATACACTTCTAGAAGTGCTAGATACCTCCCTCTCTCCTAAATATCCAAATGGATAAAAGATGCAAGTATTGAAAAACATGAAACCATTAAATAATATAATAGAACATGGGTTTTCATGAGTAGTAATCTCAGATACACAAAGTATTTTCAGTGTACAAAAAACCCTTATCATCTATGAATTTGAAAACTTATAAACTACTCCTTCTTAACAGAGAAATAAATAAAACTGTGCCAAATAAATAAAACTGTGTTTCACTCAAAAGTGAAACAACAAAAATCAAAACAGGAAAAATAACTGATATGTAAACAACAGACAAAGGCCTAATTTCTTCTAATTTGACAAGTAAAGCTTCTGCAAGTTAATTTTTTTAAATGACCAAATGACACAAAATTGACCATCAAAAAGGAAAATATTCATATAGATACTTTAATGAACAGGTAAAGTCTCTTTCTCTACCCCTTAACCTGGTTCTGACCATGCACTGGCTTGACTGATGAGATTCTAGCAAACATGATGCATGCAGAGGCTTAGACCATGTTTACACACTGGAACTTTTTCCCCTCCCCCTTTTTTTATTAAGTTTATTTATTTTGAAAGAGAGAGAGAGAGAATGGGGGAGGGGCAGAAAGAAAGAGAGAGAGAGAATCCCAAGCAGGCTCCCTGCCGACAGCACAGAACCTGACATGGGGCTCAGTCTCACAAAGCATGAGATCATGACCTGAGCCATAATCAAGAGCTGGCTGCTTAACTGACTGAGCCATCCAGGTCCCCCTGGAGATTTTTCTTTTTGGATGCTGTTAGAATCCAGTCACTATGTGAAAGATACACTAGCCTGAAAGCTACTAGAGAATCATGACTCCTTCCCATCCATGGACCCACCAAATTCTAACATGTGAGTGAGGTCATTTAGGACCAAATGGCCACCAGCTGACTGTGATCTCATGGAGAAACCCAGGCAAAACCAGCAAAACTGCCCAGCTGAGCCTATTTCAACCGTCAACCTACAGTATCTTGAGCTAATAAATGACTTGTTTTATCTATTGATTTGGAGGATAGCTTATTACACAGCAAATGTTAATTGATACAAACAGAAAACTGTCAAAGAGAGAAACTTGTCAATGTCTATGAAGAATTAAAATGCACATTCACATTAATCCAACAATACCATTTATGGGAACTTCTTGTATTAGACATACTCACACAAGTGTGGGCTGTACCCATGCATGTACAAGGATACCATTAACAGTGTTTGCAATAGTAAAATATTGAAAATAAACTATAAGTTCATCAATAGAGGAATAATTAAACATAATATGCTTAATATCATGGTATTTTTTAATTTATTTATTTTGAGAGAGAGAGAGAGAGAGAGAGTACAAAGAGGAGGGCCAGAAAGAGAGGGAGAGAGCGAATCCCAAGCAGGCTCCACACTGACACCATGGAGCCCAATGCAGGGATTGAACTCACAAACTGTGGGATCATGACCTGAGTTGCCACCAAGAGTTGAATGCTTAACCAGTTGAGCCATTCAGGCACCCTGATACAATGGTATTTTATGAAATTAGTGAAAATAGTGGGGCATCTCTCAGTGTACAGATACGGAATAATGTTTGAAATAGGTTCTTAAATGAAAAATGCAAAAAGTAGGACAGTATGCCTTAACTGGTGTTTTGAAAGAGTGTACTGTTGTGTATGTGTGTCCCTTTGAATAGCTTCATAAAAGTAAGTTCTCTGGAGAAGAGAGTGACTATTCTGGGGACAGTTGTGGGAGGAGGACACGCTTTTTTATCCTACGCTCTGTTTACATTAGAATTCTGCACCATATGATAAATTACTTATCCTGAAAGTAATTTTTAAAATTAAAAAAAAATCATGATATTGTGTTTAAAATAACATCTTCCCATTGTTCATGAGGTAGAATCTAAAATTCTTTGTTGTCTGGTTTGATCTTCCTCTCCACTGGTTTGATGAGGCTGACAACAATCCTCTTATTTACTGAAAACCTTTGCTAGACCAGAAGAGTTATCTAACTCTTCCTTCTAAGGCAGCCTTCTGTATCAGGAAGACCCATGGACCCAGGTTATAGAAAGCAGACCTATCTACTGCCTGACTTGACTGGTGAGAAAAATCAGTCTTCTCACAACCTTAAGGAAAAGACCAAAAGTGTGGCAGGGAGAGAATGTCTGTATATGCTGATCATTTTATTGTCATCAACTAAGAGTGGTCTCAGTGGATAATTGATCCTGTCACCTAATTACTGTCAGAAAGTATAGCTTAATAACATCTACTTGAAAGCTTTAATAATCACTTGACCGACTTCCAAAGCTTTCTTGGCTTGTAGTTAAAACTTTATATTGTAGATCAATTCACTTAGTTCTTACAGGTATATTTTTATAACTAGTTTATCTTGGAGATTTGCCACAAAGCGTCTTTGATTAATATTAGGCATTCTATTGTTATCTTACTGATAGTTTATAGCTACCATGAACAATTGGGAGTACCTGCTATGACTTATTTTTTTTAAGAATAAAATTATTATGACCATTTTCTCTACTTCTCAATAGAAATTTGGAAACTTGAGTGACCATTTATTCATTTTTTGGAATAGACCTGAGACTAAAAATGCTTTGGAATCATATGGCTTATAACATATGCTACCCAAATTCAGACAGCAATTATAAGTGAGGGATAGCTCTGACCGTAACTGAATTTCTGATTTCCAGGGTTTTCCAGGGAGGATATTTTCAAATTATGTCTTCAATTTCTTAAAATTGTTTGAAAAGAGAGCTCAAAGATTTCAATTACCCATTTTTCTAGATACTCTAAATCATACAACCTTTACCCCATTGCCTTTAGAATAAATCCACATGTTTTACCATAAGTTCGTATACCTACTTCTCATTTCATCTCAACTCCTGTGCCTCTCCATTCACTGTGGTTCAGTTGCACCAGCTTCCTTGTTATTTCTCCAACTCACCAAGATTATTTCTTTTCCTGGGACCTTGCAATCAGTGGTCTCTTTGCCTGTAGTATCTTTCCTCCTAATCTTCTCAAGACTAGTTCCTAGTAGTTATTTAAATATGCCTCAATTATCATCTTTCAGAGAGGCCCTCCACGTCTTCCTACTCTCCATTAAGTAATTCTGTTGATCACTATTTGTTTTGTTCATTAATGTCCCGTTTTCCAAACAGTATGTCAACTGAGACTTTTATCTGCCTCGCTCACCAGTCTATCTCCAGTGTCTAGAACAGTGTCCACATTGCAAGTGCTCAATAAATACTTTAAGTATTTCATGAATAAAGAAATAAAACTAGATTACCAGAGTAGTGACCTACATTGAGGGACAAGCAGTCATAAAATCTACCTTTTATATCATACAAACAATTTTAAGGATTTACTCCACCGTATCTCATATATTTATCTCACATATTTATACACAAAAGGAGCCAGCAACTTGTTTGCTTTGATCTGGGATCACATATCTCTTTTACCCTATCTTGTTTCTATCCCTGCTGCGAGGAAACACAGGATTAAATCTGAGACCCATCTGTAAAAGCCAGACGAGAAATTAATGGTGCACATTTGGAGTCCTGAACTCACCCTTAGAGTCAGTGCATAATATCAATTTTATCCTTTTATTTTATTTTATTTTATTTTATTTTATTTTATTATTAGGTGGTACTATATACACTTCTGTAAGTTGTCTCAAATCTTGTTTGGAATGAGACAAGTTGAAACTATATATATATATATATATATATATGTATATATATATATGTGTGTGTGTGTGTGTGTATATATATACACACACACACACACACACATATATATAAAATATGTATATCAATTCAATGCCTGTAGGCAGCCTAGCTCAGGATCCTTCACCTGCAAATCTTTCAAGCGCCTACTTCCTTCAACTAAGGTGGTTCTTAAAGTCCATTGGTTACATATTTTTTTCTAGTTGGTACATAATATAGCCCCCATAAGATTTTAAGTCTTCATGAATTTAGATGTGTTTTCCACAGCACCTGGAATAATGCCTGCCACAAAAGGGGTATGTAATAGATCTTTACTAAATTAATAAATGAACAATGGCTTAATATGTCATATGGCTAAATGAGAAGATAAAATTGTTTTTAAAACCTCAAAAAATGAACAAAATTAACTTAATCATCTTAATATTTTGAAACCATACTTATCAAAGCAACAAAAAAATTAGAAAATTTTGTTTCTAATAGGTTTCCTACCAGAAGAAAGAAAGCATTGATGATGTTCAACTACATAAATATTAAGAGAGAGCCTATGCCATGCTTTCAGGATACACAATTTTACTAGATACAGATTCGTCAACTATGCAGTGCTTTGTATTGATTCTAAAGTGCTTTTTGGATGAACTTTGAAAGCCATTTGCTGAGTGTGGGATTTTGTAGGCTTGGGGTTGTCAATAAATGTGTTTTGCTGTAATTAATAACTATATGTTCTTGCACCTGTGGGGAAGATGAAGTATCTTTCTAATTTCACATTCAGCAATAAACACAAGCAACTGTCTGCATGATTCCTCTTTTGATTCCAGCTGCCAACAGCTTGGAATGCTTTGAGTCCAGCTAACTCTACATTCCCTCATTAGCTGGTGTCCCCATTTATTTTTCTGACTAAATGGGTAGAAAAGTCATTTTGTTTAGCTCATTCGAATCTGTTGAGAAAGATACCAGCAAATCAACACCTGTCACTTTTCAGTAAATCCTAAGAGGAACTGGGGCTTTGTAGCCGATTTGCCTTGGCAGGAAATAAAATGCTCGAGGATTGCAGTAAATGACTGGATTCTATGAAACTGCCATCTCTTCTCTCAACGTAGGGAATGAGCATCAGTCTATTATGGACGTAATTAATCCAAATCACTTATAAAACAATAAAATTTAATTATGGATTCTTAAAAACTGAGAACCCACCAATTATTGTTAATAGGCTTTTTCTTGATTGTAGCTAGTGAGTTAAATTTATTGGGGCTATTTTTCCAACAGTTAACTTTTTAAAAGTATTTTATTTTTAGTTAAGTAGCTTTGGTATAACATTGCCTTACAGTAGTATATGAAATACAACCATCGATCTCAATGTAGTTCCTATAGTTTGGAAAACAATTAGTTAAGAACTAAATTCCTGAATGTGTCTCTGTATAATTGACATTCTCTGCACCTTAGCGACCTTCTATCTTTATTATCTGTTGAGAAAAGTATTTCCCTCTCATCTCTGAACAGCTGGATATCTGTCTTTACATTGATTTTTAGGTACCTCTGTGCCTTAGAGCACAAACATGGCAAAACATTTCAAAATTCATTCTTATTTTGTCAGATCCTATCGTAGGTCAACTGTTGCTTGCTAGTGAGACTGGCTTCCCTTGAAATTGCATTAAAGGACATCATGGATTTAATGACCCTTCTGTCCAAAGAGTTAAGCTATCCCTAGAACACAGCGGTCTATTCTTAAAAAGTAATTATAAGAACAAATATTTATTGAATTTTTGCTTACCTTTCTACAGCAGTCTGCATGGATTGTCGCATTTACTGCACTACAACTCTATAAACTATACACTATTACTTCCTCCCCTTTATCAACGAGAAAACTGAAGCACAAGGAGTTTAGATGGCTTGCCCAAAGTCATGCAGCAAGTCAGTGGTGGAGACAGACTTCAAACCCCAAAAATTTAGATTTTAATCATTATGCACACGAGTACTCTCACCTGACTAGAGGACAGAAGGCTGTGTACCCATGTATGCTCTCCTTTCTTTAAAGCCAATCTTGTGCTTATTGTTGCAAAGCACTGTGATCAATACCATAAATCCTATATATGTGTGTATAGTACATGTAGGTGCCTCTTTGGCAGATCACATCCATAGTAATAAATAGTTCTTGCCAAACAGAGGTTGTCTGCTCCTAGTTCTAGCCACGCAGCTGTTTCAGAACTTCCTGCCTGTCTTTTCTAAACCTCATCCAAATAGATCTTTCTGGCAAAGATTCTCTGTTTTCCTTTTGAGTCAGTCAAAATTACTATTATTACAGACCTTGACCCCAGGTGACTTTAAAGTACCACCTAGCCTTCAAGAGCAAAATATTATTTTGCACTGTGGGAGACCTGCGTATGTCTTCGAATAAGAAAGTGTTGTTCGTACACTGCTGATGAGACTTGCACTGTGAATGGTGTTTACAACTGTGATGGTAACTATGCACATAAATCTTCAGGCTCTTAGATCAATTGAAAATATTTGCAAATTATCTAATTTGAATTAGGGGTACATGCTTAATTAAATATGGCTGTAAATTCTTTGCTATTCCTTTGGTGGAGAATGGAATTTAGTTCCACATCCTGGAATCTGAGCTGGTCTTAGCAATGTATTTGACCAATTTCAATGCAGCGGAAGTGACATTCTGGGAATTCCAAAGATAGGTCATACAAAGAGTTGCAGCTTCTACATAGGTCTTTCAAAATCCTTACTCTGGGGGAAGCCATCTGCCATGTAACAAGTTCAACTGCCCTGAGATCACCACACTGGAGACATCAAATGTAGGCACTCTGGTCAGCAGTCTCTGCTAGGTCTATGCTTCCAGTCATCCTTCTCAAGGCACTATACACGTGAGTGAAGCCATCTTGGACCTTCGAAACCCACCCAACTACTAGCTAAGTATGCAAAATGACCTCATCAATGCCACAAAGGCAAAAGAATAATACAGCCAAGTTTGGTCCAAATTTCTAACCTGGATAATTATGAGATACAATAAAATAGCATTTAAAGCCACTATGTTTAAGGCGGTTTGTTATTCAGCAATGGATAACCACAAGAGTATGATATATGGCTCTGCCACAAAGGAATCAAGCCTGACAGTCTGATGCTATCATTGCATAATCCTAAAACCCCCAGCCTAAAGAATCCATTTCACATTTATAAGCAGATTTCACTTCCATGTTGGTATCCAGCTAAAATAAGCAACGACCTCTGACTCTTCCCTGTAACTGGCTCCTCAGAGTACACTCCCAATATATTCAGGAATGAGTCCATGCAAGTTGGCTGCTCTCCTGGCAGACTTCTTTATCCTCTGGATCTACTGAAAGGCACCAGCTCCCACAGAGTTGACTTTATCTCGTGGTATGAACATGTTCAAAAATCAGTTCATGTGACCAAATAGGTATTCAGACAACATCCAATTCTTCCACCTGGTTTTTCATCCCTCCTGCCCTCCTGTCTTAACTCCTTTGATCTCCCCTCCGCTTGTTTATTCTCTCCCCTGCAGCTCCGTCTCCTACTCAGACCTACTGCTCCTCTATACTTCTTCCCTTCACTTGTATGTGACCTTGAGCAGTCACTTTACCTCTCTTCACAACTGTAAATTAGGAATGCCATGAGCATTATAATAAGATAACATTATTTAAGTGCTAGCATAGCACAGGATAAGGGGTAAGTGCTCAAAATGCATTCACCATTAGTGTATATTACTATTATCCTCCAGCCTAAAACAGTAGTGGCCCTGCCAGTCAACTCATGCCAATAAACATTTAATTACCAACTACAACATGCCATCGCTCCGTCCCATAAAAGTCTACGTTCATCTGGGATCATTCAGGACTATCTCTACCATAATCAAAATTTTCAAGTCAAAGTAACCACAGAAAGTCATAACATTGTCATAGTGTGAAGAGGCATAATGTCCAACCCCATCTTACGGAGAAATTGTCTGCCAAACTATCACTGATGCCATTCAAAATCCAAATGTGTGCAGTTAAATTACTCTTTATAATTGTAAGATTTTGTTCAATAAAATTATATTATTTCTGTTGGATAAATCAAAGTTATTTTAAATTGGGTTAATCTGATCTTGCAGAATATTAAAACTTTTTATGTTAGTCCATGTAGGACAATATGGCACTGAAATATGTTTTCTTATATAACAGCCAAGAAATATAACAATTGGCAATTTTATCTTCCTAGAATACTTTTTTTTTTTTAATTTTTTTTTTCAACGTTTTTTTTTATTTTATTTTTGGGACAGACAGAGACAGAGCATGAGCGGGGGAGGGGCAGAGAGAGAGGGAGACACAGAATCGGAAACAGGCTCCAGGCTCCGAGCCATCAGCCCAGAGCCTGACGCGGGGCTCGAACTCACGGACCGCGAGATCGTGACCTGGCTGAAGTCGGACGCTTAACCGACTGCGCCACCCAGGCGCCCCCTAGAATACGTTTTTATTCAGGGATTCCTAAACATTTTAACATTACGTGAATTTCACTCTTACATTGCAAAGAGGTCAGTAATAACTATTAGAATGTCTCTTTTTAGGGAACTTTTCTTTTCCCCCAGATATATAATAGATATTTAATAAGATATGAACTTACTCATGACTGATCTCTTTCCAATCTTTATTTTTTAATATATATATATACATAATATATATATATAATGTATATATATATATATATATACATAATATGTATATATAATGTATATATATATATATATATATATATATAGTGCGACACTCAACTGACTGAGCCACCCAGGAACCTCCCCCTTTACCAATCTTTAAAACTGAATATACAACTGCCTAGTAGACATGTCCACTTGGATGTTCCATAACAATAACAGCAATAATAATGGCTAACACTTACCATCGCACTTACTCTGTACCCAGCACTTTGAAGTACCTAATTTATATTTTCTCAAATCTACCCAACAATAACCCTATGGGTAAATATCATTTTTCCCATTTCACTGAGGAAACCTAGGTATGGAAAATTTAAATAACCGGCTCAAAATCACATAGCTATTCAGTGTCAGAGCCTGGATTCAAACCCAAAAAGACTCACTCCAGAGTCTGGCTTTTAGCCACTAACTGTATACCATTTCAATTCTGTTTCTCACAGACAGTTGAAACTCAAATGCCTAAAACAGAAGTTAATATTTTCAACTGTAAATGTGCTCTAACTCATGGGTTTGCTAGCACCAAAAACATCACATGACCTCTCACCTCTTTGCCTTGGCAAGAACATGGAGCTCTGAATGTGAGTACCCTTCTCACTCATCTAAGCACATCATGACAGTTTTTCCTTCCAAACACATTATTCCTCAAATTGGCTTCTCTTTCTTACTCTAGTCCAAGTGATATTTTCTCTCTTTCTCTCTCTCCCTCTGTCTCTCCTTCCTTCCCTCTCTCTCCCTCCTTCTCTTCCTACCTTGCCATCTCCCACCTCTCTCAGATCACCACAATAGCCTGCCTCCAATCCTGGTCCATTCAATCCATTCTTTATTGTGCAGTCGACATGAGTTTTCCAATAATGCAAAAGTAAGTATGTCACCTTCTAACTTAAAACACTCCCACAGTTTCCTATTATCCTCAGTTAAGTGTTCAAATTCCTTAACATGGTTTACAGGGTTCCTATGGTTTAGTCTGTGCTATTCTCTAGACTCACCATCAACCCTAGACTCACAGCTCAAGTCAGACACAGCTTCCTTCAATTCTCCAAACACAGTATGTTTTCCTTGCCTCAGGGTCTTCATGCACATTGTTTCCACTGAGCGTATGCACTGTAGAATGCACCACACTTCTTCACCTAGAAAATTCTTACTTATCCCTCTGGTTTCAGATTAAATGTTACTTCCTTGCAGAAGCCTTCCCTTCCCCAGGCATGTGTTCATATGGCCCCTAAATTTCCCTTACTACAGCATTGATCAGGCTCTCTTACAATAGGTTTTTCAAAACTCTCTGCATTTATCACTGAACCATAAACTTCACAAGTCCAAAACTTTCTTATTTTATTTAACATAGCTACTAAAAAATATTTGTGATACAAAGATATTATGTACAAGCAAATATATAGTCTTAAATTAAATCATCTGTTTTCTACCAAAAAAAAATAGATTTGCATGAATATTCTGTATGAAATATTCTATAATAGGAAATTAAAAAGAAGTAAAAGGAATGGTAAGTGACCATGAACAAAATACCATGGAGAAAGAATAAATGAAGGCACAGATAAAATAGAACTTCTGGGGGCGCCTGGGTGGCGCAGTCGGTTAAGCCTCCGACTTCAGCCAGGTCACGATCTCGCGGTCTGTGAGTTCGAGCCCCGCGTCAGGCTCTGGGCTGATGGCTCAGAGCCTGGAGCCTGTTCCGATTCTGTGTCTCCCTCTCTCTCTGCCCCTCCCCCGTTCATGCTCTGTCTCTCTCTGTCCCAAAAATAAATAAACGTTGAAAAAAAAATTAAAAAAAAAATAGAACTTCTGGAACTCAATAAATAAATGTTTATTTATTATCATGGGCATGTAGATACAAACTTTCATAAGATTACTGACATAATAAGTAAGATTGAAGATAATTATATTGATCTGCGATAGTTTTGAAGAGAAAGTAAATTGAAGATTTGGGAAATTAATCAGTGTTTCCTTTACAAATTGCTCCAGACTCCTGAATCCATGAAAAGCATAGTTAAGACTAGAGGCCAACGGATACTGGACAAGGTCCCTGCAGCTAGGAAAGGAAGTAGAAACCCCTAACTAAATTAAGAGAAGACAGGACCACAACCATTTTGATCAAAAATCTTACCATAATTATTTTGTAGGATCAAAATATTGTGGATTCAATAATTTTGAACATCTACTATCGTTCAGATTACAGAAATTTAAGTCAGTAAGACAATATGTCTCTACTTTCTGTAGACTCTACCTTCCATAGAACAAGAGACACATGATTCACCCTCAGCTCTATGTTGAGGTTAAAGAAAATGGATGCTGAGATGATCTGGAATTACTTATAGTAGAGTAACTTCAGTGGATCAAAGAAAACCATCACTGATTAAAGCCAACCCCTTCATACGGATATTAGTACATATGGACCTTTAGTTACTGTATGTAACCAAAAAACTTGTGTGGCTTATGTCCTTTGAGAATATCTGTTTAAAACCAGCCTTCCAAGGAGATTAGCATGGCAAACCTCAAAGAGAGTAAGCCAGAGACCATTCCCTGATGGCTCAGTCTACAAAGTACCATCTGTTGGCATTCAAAAGTCCTTGGGAAATTCAGATCCACAAATTTCCATAGAACCAGGCACCAGAATTAGCAAGTTACTTCAGAAGCAAACAGGACCTCACACAGTACACCAAGGCAGCTAATGATGCATTTAGGTGATTTTTTTTTTGTACTGGAGGCCTCCAGTGTTGGAGAGGGTCAATTCAGTATTGCTTTGTTTTATTCTGATACAATAAATAAAGTATGCGCCTAATTTACATCAAATACTTATGCCTCATGGTTTCAAAAATCTCTAAAAACTCCCACTCCTTCATATTTTAACTACAATACCACCATTTTCCCCCTGAAGCTCCCTGAGTCAGAAAGAAAGTATATCAAACCTGGCAAATAATATGACATTATGTCCTCAGTATAATTAGAAAACATTTTTTAAAAAAGGACCATATATAAATCGTCTTGAATGGAGAGATTAAAATAAATGTTACAATTTAAATCATTTCATATAAATTGCATTTGCAGTTTTTCTATGTAGAAATTTGTAAAGAGTTATGGAAAACACTTACCAGAATATTTCTGTTATGCTAAAGACCTCAAAGTCCTGCCATATTTCACTCTTTAGGATCTTGCAAAGGGAGGTAGAAAAGAGACTATGAAAGAGATTACCAAATGCCCTTAAATTTCAGAAAGGAAAATATAGTTATCTAGACACTGGCCATTAGAATGAATCTTTTTATTAATAAAATACATACATTTTTCAAGTTATTTCTCTTCTTTAATATGTTTTGAGCTTGTTGGATTCTCTCCCCTTTCTGCATGTTGATATCATGTCTGACTTCATTATGGCTGCCAACAGCATCACACTTGTGTGGGAAATTGTCATTTGGAGACACAGCATCCTTGACTTTTTTGTGAGACTCCTGATGTTGCTTCCTTTGATGAACAAAAGCACTTCTCTGTGGTTCGTGTGATTCTTCTAGGGAACACCTTAGAGAAGTAATTAGCTAGGCTGGTAGTTTCAGGAGAGAGAAAGTGGACCTTTAATACTACTAGAAAAGCCTATTTTTTTTTGTTTTTTGGTCAACAATCAATAGTTTTCTTTGTGGCTACAAGTCCTTTATAAAATGAAAGTTGTAAAGACTCAAAAAATGATCTTTAAGCCACAAGAAGCATGCACAAATGGTGCTAATTTTGACTTGCTGAGGTTTTTTTTTCCTCATTACTGCATTGATCACAACAGCTGTAGGTACTTAAACTCTTTCTGGAACCCTTGTACCCTACATTATGCACAAGAGAAGTGGGGACGATTATTACCAATTTTTCACAGAGCCCTGGGAGCCACTTGGGAGGAGGATAGACATTCTTCCCCCCTGCCACATTACCTCCACTCTCACCAACTGCACCAACTTCTCATAAAATAACACAGTAATATTCATTACGAAAATGGAATTTTTATGTATAAGAACAAAGGGAAAAAAACAGTAAGAGAAAGAAGGGAAAGTTGAGCTAGTCTTTTTCAAGCTAAGAGCGTCTCAAATGATACGTAATGAAAGGTCTTTGTAGATTTGATTGGGTATGTGTGAGCATTTATGGCACCTGTGCCTGCGGCGGGGGGGAGGGGAGGCGGGCACCAGCAGTCATGTAGTAATACTGGTGTGTAATTACAGAGCACTTCACTGCATTCAGCCATGGTTTGTTTCTCTGATAATTTCCACTTTCATTGTTCAAGAGGCTGTGGACACTGTAGAAGCTGAAGTTCAAGTACCTCCAGCTGTTGAGATAAATGAATGGTGTAGCTGTTTTTAAAAGTTTCCAGGAGGAATGCTGTTTAAGAGGAAAGTTGGACAGAAGTACAGTTAAAATATTCTACTTACCTTTCCAAAGCCATAAAATCCTAAATCTATAAACGAATCATTCTTTATTCCTCTTCTTCATTCCACAAGCTTGCTGAGCTCCTTTCTCCCCACCCAGTACAGCTGGTCCCCCTTGCCCGCTATTAAATTCTCCGTATGGGAAAAGCTACTTCGATTTTCTATTCAGCTCCACAGACATAGCTCCTATGTTGTCTGCACTTGTGATGTATAACAGATTCAGACTTTTAAAAATTGTGTTAACCTGTTTATATGAAAGAATAAAAATGTTCCAAAAGGACAAAACCTTGCCAAATCTGAACACAAATCTGCTTCCGTTTTCTTGCATTTCCCTCTTCCGACTAAAGCTCTCAATTTTGCATGGTTTACGTGTACTTAAATCTTAAGTGCGAAACATTAGAAAACATAAAGTTAACAAAACAAAAACTAATGTAATTTCATATCAGCACAAGGGAGAGAATACATATCTTGTCTTCTGTTTTCCAAAGACCCTTTATTTCACCAACAAAAATATGGGCTTTATTTAGGAACAATGCTGTTTGATTCATTATTATTACTCTTCTCATCTTACTGTATTTTACAAATAGCCTGTTCAAATTAATATAAAAAGTAAGAACATTTATTAAAGTCCCACAGTACAAATCTTAACTATTACTTCAAATGTTTAGTAATTTCAACAAAATATGAGTTACATTTCTAAACTGGTCTCTAGCAACCTGATTACTTTTGGTTGAAGTGTACTTTTTCTCTTCCTCTGTGTGCGTGTTAGATAGAGACTGATGATGATTGATATGTAGATAGATGATAGATAGCTGATAGATAGATAGGTAGATAGATAATAGACAGATGGTAAAGTAATAATAGGGGTGCCTGCCTGGCTCAGTTAATATAGCTTATAACTCTTAACCTCAGGGTCATGAGTTCAGGACCCATGTTAGGTATAGAGCTTACTTAAAAAAAAAAAAAAACCAGAAGAAAAGTAAATGAGGTAAAATATTACCAATAGGTATATCTGGGTAGAGTGTACAATTATTTTTGCAATTTTTTTTTTTTAGATAGAGCAAGCACTCACAAGAGGAGAGGGGCAGAGGGAGAGAGAGAGAGAGAGAGAGAGAGAGAGAGAGAGAGAATCTTAAGCAGTCTCCATCTTCAGGGCAGAACCAGGTGAGGGTCTCAATCCCATGACCCTGGATTCATGACCAGAGCTGAAATTGAGTCAGACTCAACCGACTAAACAAACCACCCAGGTGCCCCTATTTTTACAATTTTTTAGGTCCAAAATTACTTACAAGCAATATTTTTAAACTTTACATGTGGGGGTGCCTGGATGGCTCATTCAGTTAAGCATCCCACTTCGGCTCAGGTCATGATCTCACAGTTCGTGAGCTCAAGCCCTGTGTCACACTCTGTGCTGACAGCTCAGAGCCTGGAGCTTGCTCTGGATTCTGTGTCTCCCTCTCTTTCTGCCCCTCCCCCACTTGCACTCTGTCTCTCTCTCTCTCTCTCTCAAAAATAAACATTAATTTTTTTTTAAACTTACATGTGGCTTAAACATGCATAACCAAGAGTCCAACCTCAGCTTTTGCCCCTTGCTCTCTTTCTCCACACATACCCTGAGCTCCAGTCATACCAAATTACTTGTAATTTCCTCCAGTGGTTGCCCTCATCCTTCAGTCTCCCTGGGGAACTATGACACGCTGTTCAAGACAACAGGAGGCCATCTCCCCAGAAAAGCCTTTCCCTGATCTCTGCAGGCAAGTTAAGTCTGTCTTCAGTGTGAGAAATGTATTATTTTTACATGTTTGTCTCCATTATAAGAAATAAAAGCAAGACTGCATTTTGTGTGACCTTGGGAATGTTACTTAACTTTTGTTTGTCTCCATTTATTTGTAATGTGGAGATGATGGCACCCACTCATAGGGATATTTTGAAGATTAAATGGGTTAAATCATGTTAAGTGCTTAGAATTGCCTGAGGAATAGCATATACCCCATGATGCTAGTTATTATGGTGGTGTGATAAGTGGTATAGTATCAGAGAAGTACTAGAATGACAGGAGGAGGGATAATGGTATATCCTACACCAACCCTTGGAGACACTCACTAAGTATTTTCAGGCAAATGAATGAAGGGATGCTCAGGGAGTACATTATTTCAATATTAGAAGGAAGAAGTAAGGAAAGTCTCAACCACAGTGGTAACAAGGAGGAAAGAAGGAGAAAATGAATTTGAAAAGCCCTCATGTAGATCTATATCAAGTGGTGATTCCTTGACTATAGGGTGAGACTGAAGGGATAGAAGCTATTATGTCATCATTGTTTTAGGACCTTCACAAAGCCTCATTTTAGGCGGTATTTCTGAGGTATGGCTTCACTGTGGCCCTTAGCACTATCTCCGGCAGGCAATATGGAGCAGCCTCTCTGTTGGGGTTCAAGTATTTCTCTCTGTGTTTTGCAAGGCATTTGTTTAAATGTTTATTACATACATATATATATACACACACACTATATATATAGTATATAGTATATAGTATATAGTATATAGTATATAGTATATAGTATATATATATATATATATATAGTGTGTGTGTGTGTTTGTAGATATTTGAAAGGATCCAGATCAAAGATAACATATAACCACATAATAACATAATAAAAATTTTAATGATACTTATAAATAAGGTGGGGAACAAAAAATGAAACAGTTTGGGTGTCATTATTTTTTATTTTAATTTGCTCATTCATATCTTACATGGCTTTGTATAGAAAAAAAGAAAGTGACGTAATCCTGGCCCCAAACCCTGTTTCATCAGAGAAGTGAACTGACTTTGTATATCAATGTTAAAAAAATAAAATAAAATAAATGCAAGAATACAACTGTATTGCCTCTTAATAGCATTTTATTTAAAAGTTTACAATTAGAGCACTTGTAATAACACAAAAAAAGTTTAAAAGTGACATAGGTTGCCCTGCAGGCAGGATTTTTCTTGTATGCAGAAGGAATGGGGATCTTATGCTTGAAATGTGTGGAATTCATAGCGCAGTCTAGGGTTCAGTAGATCAACAGAAATCCATAATCTGAATGGAACTGACCTAATGGAAATGACCATAATCTGAATGGAACTGAATGGAACTGAATGGAACTTCCAAGTTATTCCAAAGTTGGCAGGGGAGAGGAGGTGGGGAGACATGGCATCAATCTGAAGATTTCACTTGGCTCAGGTTAAAATCCAAAGGAAGACAAGAACAAAAACCACCTCAGCTGTATCTGCTGAGATACTCCATCCGCTGACATACTCCAAAACACAAAACTGTAAACCAGTGTCTTTTAAGGAAATCCATACTTTAAAGACCTCTGTCACTTCTCAAATTCAGTACTGTAAAAAGGGATAATGATGCTCCTGGATGAGCCAGATAATTGAGAATAATTTTCAAAAAGGTACATTACACAAACATCAGGATGAAGGGATTCGTACATTAAATCCATATTTCATGTTCAGAAATTGTTATAGTATTCTGCCTTGTTAAAAATGTCCTGAGGGTGGCAGATGCTATTTAGAAGCAATGACAATAGAGTCTTGAAAGTGCGTATAGTAATAGTTCAGAAGATAGAGCAGCAACTTTTTCTACCTTGATCATTGTTAATCAGCACCATAAAATGTTAGCTGCAAATAAGCACGTAGGTTAAGTGTAGCCCACCAAAAGTAAGGCATTAGAAAATAGATGAATTCTCATGAAGAACAAGTTCTTTAGGAAGGAGTTTAAGTAAGGTTTGTAAAAAGTGACTGACGACAATTTAATCGTGAAAGAAAAGAACATTAAGGCATAACCAAGTGAACTCAAATAGTTTAGTATCAGTATTGTCTCTGTGGAAGACAGTTGGGAATCAGTTCCTTTAGATACAGTGTGGCTTGGGTTGATTTCAGAGGGAGCTGGGTGTCTATTTCTCTACACCATTTTCCCAGCACTGTACTGCCTGTAGTGGAAAAGACTCTTGGAGTCCACGTTGCGAGATTTCTGCACAGCTTCAGCAAAAAGTTTGGTCACCTGAAAACAAGGGTAGGAAGCTTAGAGACCCACATGAAACGAAAATGAACATTTAATGAAGCACGAGTGAAAGGTCAGTTTCTGCTCCTAATTTCCAAAGGGACATATGATGAAGGACACAAAAATTTTTATCTATTTGGGACTTTCTCCTGTATCTCAGACCTTACCCTGAATATACCTACCCCGCCACTCAACTCCCCGGTGCGTTAAACTGACTCAGGGGGAAAAAATATGATGGGTAGAAAGTTAATGAGTCTTGAAGTAGGTGACACATTTGGTGGGACATATCCAAGTGGAACTAAATATACCTCATGTGATCATTTTCAGTGAATTGGACTAGTGTTTGCACTATATGTAGATCCTCAATTATCATTAACATCTTGCTCTTATGTGGTGGCTTTCATTTAGAAACAATTCAATAAAAGTTTGTATCTTTATTCCATGCCACACCACACTTTCTATTTTAAAAATAATCATATGGCTAATGGGAGAGCATGGCTATCTGTGGCTTTTGATTATCTCAATTGCTTTATCACCAACTGTCTCAGTTAGGCCATGACCCACCATCATAGCACTGTTATTTTAGATTCTATTTAAAAATTCTACTCCATTCTAAATGCTACGAGAAAGGGAGAAGGGGGATGTGCAGATACTGATGAGCGGCTTCAGGAAGGCACAGATATAAAAACCTGCATATAGCTCTATTTGAGAAAAAAAAGAACATACCTGGAAATTAGTGAGGAGAGCAATACCACTGTCAACAGCTGTCCTCCGAATCACATAATTATCATGGACAAACTTAGTGTTATTATTGGGGAGGTTAATCACCAGGTCAATGCTGCCATCTCTAATCAGTCTGGAAGAATAATCCAAAAAACAAAAGTTTGCAGGTGACCATGTACATTTTATAATTAGTTTTGAAAATACTAACGTCATCGTTCTCTGATGCCATTCAAGTCAATGCCGTACTGAGTTGATGGCCACCTGCCCTTCTCCATCACTAATGGATGCTCAAATTACACTCATTTTGGAGTTACAATATTTTATTGTGTTCTTGAAAGAATTCTAGTGAAAATCTAACTAATTAAATGGAAAGGCTTTTCTTTTTAAAATGCTATCTATCCGTAGAAGAATTGGTAATTAAAAAAAGATTTTAATGTTTATTCATTTTGGAGAGAGAGAGAGAGAATGCGAGCAGGGGAGGGGCAGAGAGAGAGGGAGATACTGAGCCCGATGCTGGGCTCGAACTCACGAACCAAGAGATCATGACCTGAGCCGAAGTCGGAAGCTTAACCGACTGAGTCACCCAGGCACCCCAGAAGAGTTAGTAATTTGATAGATATTTACTTATTTTACAAGGAGGTGATTTCTCCAGCACTGAAGTCTGTTCCACCCCCCCAGACCACCACTTCACTGCCTGCTTCCCAGTGTCTCTCAGCTAATGGTATGAGAACACAGGTCACCTGAGTTTGAATTAACCCATTTGACATTCTGTTGCTGGGTTGCTACACATACCAGGAGACATTTAAATGTCAAAAGCATGAAGAAGTGCTAATTGTTTTACAAAGTCCTAACCAAGTGCTTATAGCATCACTGGAAGTCTGCTAAGGTCTGAACAATTTGCCCTTCTTTTACTAATTTGATAATAATTTGTAGGTTGCCCTCTTAAGAGCCCTAGCAAATGGTATGCCTTCTTAAGAGCCCCAATAAATGGTAGGCATTCAAAAGACTGTAATATCCTGGAACAGCTGAGAATTATCTCTTAGGTTCCCATGCCATATACGTCCAGAAATGTTGATGTAATGGTGTTCCTGAAGGCTCACATAGTGCACTAAAATAATAAGTCTTGCAACACCTAATGATGACATAGCCTAAGGCATAATAACCAACCTGATCAAAAAATGGTAAATTAGGTAATTCAAAGGATGGTGCTTTTCTAGCACTCACCGTAGTCTCCTGCATATAGCAAGTGCTCAATAAATTGACTAATTTATTGATGCACAAACTCAGTGAAATGCAGCTGGTCAATCTTACACTTGATATTCACATCTATCTACAATACAATTCAATGTAAGACATAAGGTGCTTCATTACATTCTTCATGTCTGTGATTCTCATTACTGAATTCCTGGTGTCCATCAAGGAAAGCATCTTTACTAGAAAATATTTTGAAAGATGCTGTGTATCACCATGCACACATATGGCATCATGTGTTACAGTAACAGCCAAGTTCATGAGAATGAAACTTTCCTATAGTCCACAGGTTTATTCATCTGAAATTGGCTAAGAGGACTTTTAGAAGACTTGCAATAGGATAGGGTGAAATATTCACATCATACTAGTTCCCAAAGTTAATCCTCTATCCATTTTGTAATCTCAGAAATCTCTGCCCAGTTCTTACTTTCTGATGGAAGAGAGGCTGGGATTCTGTCCTTCCTGAGACGGCCATGCCACTGGGGTGGCAGGGACATTGTTGGCATTGAGCCAGTCCGACGTCGCTTCCGTGGCAAAGAGCTGCATTTAAAATGGAAAAGTCAGCTAGTGTATCACAGGGGAGGCTTTCATGGAGCAAAGAAGCCTACTGGGACACACATGTCATTTAAAACATAAGGTAGAAGAAAGTGGTGTATATGAGAAGCAATAATCCCATGAATAGAGATTTGGACTCACTGTCCAGAGTCATGGGCACTTTAAATATTTTAAAAATATTTGCACTAAGGAAAAATTTAATAACCTCAATTGTAACTGCTTTTGTAGAGGAGAAAAATGAAGAATTATTCATGGCCGAGGATTCATTGTTATCAGATCAACAAAGCTCCATGACCATAGGCCCACTCTGAGCCTTGGGAATTGTTTTATTTCACTGAACCAGGCTTTGTGTGAGGCATTTGTGGCGGAGGAGTTTTGGCTTTAACTGCTGCAGTCGTTTCCATACGACTTCATATGGAAACAAGAAATGGAAAAAGGAACAATACATTGGAAATGCACTGAAACTTTGTCCCAATTCTGTGCAAACTAAATGTTCTAAGCTTTTAGCTGGCAACTTCTACGGAATTTATGGTAATTTTGTGAGAACTTAAAACTAGTCTTTCTAATTATTTTATTCTATTGAAGTTTTGAAACTGTCAAGTTAGTTATACCTCTCAAGTTGAAAGAATATGTTTTGAGCTATTTCATTCCCTATGATTCATTAATAATTCGCTTTTGTGAATAGATTTCAATGCTTACAGAAAACAACTTGAAAAACTTAATATCACATACCTTGAAGCCTTCGTTGTGCAATTGTTCAGCCACACCAAGGAATTTGGGACGGAATGATTGCTGCAATTAAAAGAAATTAACAAAATTCACTTTCTGGATATATTGCTCTTTATTGAGTCATATGTATGGTATTCTCTCGGGCGGGACACTGTAAAAGGCAAGTCCCTATGTTGTCAGGTGCTTGATATTCAAAAGTGACAAGTTTGATCCTTTAGCTCTCCTATAGTGAGTATGAGTTCTCATTTCCCCATATAAATGAGATCACACCCACGTTGTCTTGCTCTCTACAGTCTTACTTTTCACCTTGCCCTCAAATTCTTCCACTCTCTACTTAGTCCACTTAGTCTCTGTCTGCATATTAAGATCCGCCCCAGCCCTACACAGATGCTTCCTCTGGTCAGGGAGAATTTAAGGACAGCTGGGTTAGGCGATCAATACTCGGTCAGCATTGCTGACTCTTCTGCCTGCTCAGCCTGTTCTAATTGCTGAATTCGAACTCAGTCCTGCTCTTAGGTAACTAGGCTCTGTCCTAGCAGCTTGTGCATACCTCCCTGCAATAGGTCAACCATTTGGAACTCAGTTTTGCATTAATTCTAAGGTAAAGAGTAAACAAATGGGCTCTGGAGACACTAGGCTGCATTTCAGGTCCTGGCTTTCCCATTCATTTTTAGTGCGTTCTTAGAAAAGTTAATGTCTTGAATCTCGATTTCTTCATTTTTTTTTTAAATTTTTTTTTTCAACGTTTATTTATTTTTGGGACAGAGAGAGACAGAGCATGAACGGGGGAGGGGCAGAGAGAGAGGGAGACACAGAATCGGAAACAGGCTCCAGGCTCTGAGCCATCAGCCCAGAGACTGACGCGGGGCTCGAACTCACGGACCGCGAGATCGTGACCTGGCTGAAGTCGGACGCTTCACCGACTGCACCACCCAGGCGCCCCTCGATTTCTTCATTTTTAAAACAGCAGTGAGGTAGTAGTGTATCTATTTCTTGGGGCTCTACAACAAACTGTGTGACCTTGAGCCACTTACTTAACCTCTCTGATATACTTTCCTCATCTGTTAAATGGGAATAGTAATTATCTGTGTCACAGGGTCATTGTATTTGATGAGTTAATTTATAAGTAAACATTACTTAAAAGTGCAGTAGCTTAACACAGTTACCTGTCCATTAATAGTTCTCATTAAGTATTAATTATTATTATTATTAAAATATTTATTTTTTCAACCTGTCAGAGACTAGATTTCTGTCCCTGCACCCTAGTTTCCAAGCCTGGCTTCCTCTACTGGTTGTCACACTTCAAATACAAGCCAACTTCCTCCTCCCATATATTTTACCTCCAGACAGGCTTCCCTGATGTTCTCTCTCTCACTCTTCAGATATTTTCTTAGAGTCCATTGCTGTGAACTTCCTAGAGTCTCAGCTGGACCCATCTAGTTTCCAGGTCCTGCCTAGGCTTACCTCCTTCCTGTGACCACTAGCCAGTATTTGCAAGACAGTGGTCAGGGTGAAAGGAAAAAAAAAGCTAAGTGGCCTACCCAAAAGTCAACCCCTTACCTTGACTTCATTAACTTGAATGCCTAAGTGAGCTAACTGGAATATGAAAATCATACACAGTTAAAAACATATCTATTCTGCCTTAAATGAAAACACTTTGGCTGTCTTCCCTTGTAAAAAGTTGGTAAACAGTTGAAATAATTTGGTTACTTCAGTAAATATTTTATAATCTATTTAGAAACCATATTAGTCATGGCTAAAAAATATCATGGAGATTATCTTATTTCAGAGTCGCAGAGAAACTAAGAATTGCAATAACAAAACATATCAAGATCCGTGTACAATTTTGATAATGTTCAGCCCATAAAACCTTCTAATATTTACTTTCAGAGGCTTTCTGAGAACAGATCTAAATCCTAGGAAAAGACTCCAAAGACTGTGTTCAAATATAAAATTCTTTAAGATTTTGGCCCTCTCGATCCCAGAACTGCAGTTTTATGAGAGGAAACTATTGGCAAATAGAAAAGATAAATGCAACTGGATGAATCTCGGCTAAGGCAGGCTCAGGGGTTATTCATGACAGTCTTCTAGAACACGAATTGTAACCATGCCCAGGATAGTAGCTCTCCATTCCTGCTTGGGACCAGACAGGAAGAAATAGGCCTTAGATGCAAGAAGCTTATGGCTAGACATAAATAAAAGAAACTAAATAAGTATAAAATCAGAGAGTAACTCAATGGCTTTAGTGCAATTTAATGAGGTATGTGGCAGTCTCTTTAAGAACAGGTTAGATAGAAGAATAGGACATTCGTTTTTCAAGTTTGATTCTGCTTGGAAAGCAAGGGACTGAATTAGATGGCATTTTAGGTTTTCTTCAAGTTTTAAGGTTCCTTGAAACACAGTAAATATGCATGCAATATTCTAAATGAACTTCTGAATTTTGTCAAATCTCTCTAATTTGGAAAAATCTCTCTAATTTGGAAGTGTGATCTTCTGCTAAACACAAGACACACTTAAGTCAGCACCAAAACACATTAGAAGATTCAACAGGGGGTGCCTGGGTGGCTCAGTTGGTTAAGCGTCCAACTTCAGCTTAGGTCATGATCTCGTGGTTCGTGAGTTCGAGCCCTGCATCACGTTCTGTGCTGACAGCTCAGAGCCTGGAGCCTGTTTCAGATTCTGTCTCTCTCTCTCTCTCTCTCTCTCTCTCTCTCTCTCTGCCCCTCCCCTGCTCATGCTCTCTCTCTGTGTCAAAAATAAGTAAACATTTAAAAAAATTTTTTTTAAGTTTCAACATAAATTCGTCCAACTTATTAACTAATACATTCATAATATATGAATACCTTAATAATATGAACCATTCTCAATTTCTTAAGTTTTCCCCTAGAAAAATCTCACTAATAATATATGGTCATGTAATAACATTGAAACCATTTTCTAAAATATCATTTCACAAGCACAGCGGTTCTTAAAATGCAGTTCCCTGGGAAATCAGCATCACCTAGGAATTTGTTTAAAATATAAAAGTTTGAGCCCTGTCTCAGATCTATGCAAGCAGGAACTCCCAGAGTGAATCCCAGTAATCTGCATTTTATCAAACCCTCCAGGTGATTTTGATACACTTGGAGTTTAGGAATAGGAGTAGGAATAGGGAGGGAATAGGAGGGAAGAGGGAATAGGAGAACCATCCTTCACTCATTTTGTAATTTGAGGTGAAGATGCATTAACCTTGGCCAAAGTCACAGTGAAAAATGTTGAGGAAGGAGTACCAGAATGTAATTTTTTTTTCTTTTCTATTTTAAAGTAAAATAAGTCAGCAAGTCCTCTAAGACCTGCAGACACCAGTCAGAACCTCATTATGGAGCTGTTTCAATGCTGTCCCCCAAGTGGAAAAGATAAATATCCAACATGACAGTATTGGCAGTTCCCAGCCGGGGAACCACTCTGCCTTCTGGTCTAGGGTGTTGGCTTTCATAGCCACATTATAAACTTCTATCAAACATGTATTGAACACTTGTGACACATAAAACAGCCTCTCTACAAAAAGAAATTACGTCTGTCAGCTTGCATCTGAGTAGCCCCAGATTTAATAGCTGATTGAAAATACCTGGGTAAGAAACCATTTGTTACTAAAGGTGAAAAGTACAAACTGATTTATTTCCTGGAAAATGTTTATAAGAAGGAAAGTCCTTTAAAAATGAAAAAAATATATATATTTCCTCCAATTATCATTTTCACATTACTCCAACTTCTGGCTGCAGAACAGAAAGCCAAGTTAATATTGTGTGGTGCCTGCGGACTCTACAGGGACGTCTGCATCGACAACGCTATGGTTGTTCCTAATGATTCTGTATTGAAGATAAAAGGTTATTCATGTCACTTGGAGTTGTCTTTTTCAAATAAAATGCTTGCTTTGTGTTTCTGAGCAATGCTGAAGTGCAGATGTCAGGATGGTGCTTGCCACTCCACAAACATCACTGAATAGCCCAATCAGAGGGGGAAAAACAGTGAGCGCTCTTGATCTACTCTAGAGTAAATCATTTATTGTTAAAGGGTGTTCCAGAAAACTTCAAAACAAGACAGATTGCCTACTCATAGCAACTAAAAATAAATCCTGATGGGATGAAAGGAGGCTGGAAATACTGCAGGAAAATCAAAGATGATTTTGTTGTCATATAAACCTGCATTATGCCTTTCTTATGTTAGGATCTAGGCCTATGGAAAGCCTCTTGTTAGAGACCCAGTGCATGTAACAGTTAAGTTGACAAGAATCCTTTGACAAAATCTAAATCTTGATTCCTTTTCCTCTTAAGTTCTAGTTATACGCAATTGATGTTATGAATATTTCAAATTCCCCAGGTAATTCGACCCATAGGATTTAACTTTGGGAGGAGCAGAAACAGAGGGTCCATGTGTGTAAAGGAGTAGGGTGGGAAAGAGAAGAGAAATAAGAAGTTAGGAAGATTGCAATATAACAAATTAGCATGTGTGTGCCCTCCCCCTCCAACACACACACACACACACACACACACACACACACTCTACTAAATGTTGAGAAGTGGCTGATACTTGCTAGTAATGATTTACTGTTTAGAATATGTGTTAAACTACCACAAATAAGAAAAAATGTTTCCTGGCTCAGAGTTACTTTTATCTCTCCTCCATAGTTCTCTTTTCCCCCAGCTTTCTCTTGCAACCTATTGTGAATATTAATGAGTTAAGGTATCTTCAATTAAATCTTCCTATTCATAGCAGGAAGCTCGGGCAGGGTGGGGAGATAAAGAGAAAAGAAGACCTTTACTTCAAATAAATGGGAGAGGTATCGACCACCCTCCTCATTTATACATGAAGGAATAAAGCAAATTAACTGCAGTGGTGCTGGCTACCAGCATTCTTCTGTGAGAAAAGTCTACACAGCATTAGGCTGAACAAATGAGAATCTTAAGAAATCAAAATACAGTTGTGGATTCCTTTCTTAGAACTTTATTAAGTGCCTCAACTAAATGCATCCCTTTGTATTTACTGGCCCTAATGCCCATTTATATATTAGCAGTACTTTTTTAGGTCCTTGTCAGTTCTGACTTATATATTCAAATGAGTTTATACAAATTATTCGGACCAAGCTGAATTATAGTAAAGAAAATGATTTTTTTAAGTACAATGTATACTAAAATATGGAACCTTAATTACTTATCCACAGTTGCTATGAAGTTTGGGTAAAAGGCTGATGTTAGAGTTCATTCCATTCTATCAAAGAAGATACCCAGTGGGTTTTATAGCTATGAAATCTCTAGTTAGTATATTCTGTCATATTGTTCACTTAAATTTATGCCTATGCGTTTTTAAAAATCACTCTCAAAGAAAATCCCCCAGATAGTAATGATGGGCCAGCCAATAACTGCTGGTAACGGCAGCTCTTCTGTGCCTCCCATTTAAGTAGGTCAGAAAGTGATTCTTGTCCACCTCCTGACGATCGATTTTACCACAGCTACAAATATTTTATTAAATATAATTTTACACCAAACATTTCTTTAAATATGCTTTTTAAACTTTGTAATTAAAAGAGATACATATCTAAAGCCCAAGCATGTGCACTTATACGCAGGAAAAAAGTTCTTTGCAAGAACGCATGTAGCTGCTGGAACACTGATTTCTTTAAAACAGAATGTACTGAAAGATAAAAATCCAATGGGCAGAACCTCATTCCATTAAGAAAACTCTTTTTACCCTACACAACCCTCTTTTCCCCCCCAACAAAGCAAAAAAATTCAGTTCACTGATGCCAAAATCACGCAAATGTTTCAGAGGGATCAAGTTAATTTTTGCTTAATATTTCCTTGAAGCCCTGGAACCAAACAAGGCACAATTTTATACATCACTGCCTTCTTAAACTGGTATTTTAAAATGTTAGCACTATTATGATTAGTTGTGAAGATGGGGACTAAGGGCATGGTCTCCTCTGAATGCCCCCAGGCCTCACATTAAACTTTAAGCCATAACTGGAAGTTGGGAAAATACTCTCTTACTTGTGACTTAATAAGACTGAGTACCCATTTATAACATGATGAGTCTCTCATATGGTGTGATGTGTCTCTAAACTGCCCTTAAGCTTCACAATTACAAGTCATTTCGTTAGCCTCTGCTCTAACTGTTCACCATCTCCCTTCTGGCATCTTTATGAAGCAAAATTCCAAGTTGCTCTTTGCAGAAACTTCTCCAAAGCCACTACCCATCCAGCCTCGAGAGTCTCATTTACTGATATTAAGACACCCTAATGAGATGGTATCTATAATAATCACCCACTGACTTGAGAATACCTGGTACTGCTCGAATTATATTTGTTATTAATTTTCATGTAACCATGCAGGGTTTGAGCTTATTACAAGTACAGTAGGGGTGATATACAAGACCATCTATTGTTTTTATATGATCCAAGAATTACGAATCTCAAATGTAAGTGAATGACCAGGTGGGAAGCATTTAGTATTTTTTCAGGAAATTTGTAAACAGAACAGTCTGTACATTCTTATAATAATTATTCCAAGGAGTAATAGAAGTTTCCCAGCTACCATTTTGCCCTAAGATTTCCACTTGATTTGCCATAGTAAAACAATAATGCCCTTTAAATTGCATAAAGATGCTCTCTTATAATTATTTCACCTTGCTTTGACTTAGAAGACTTTACCGAATAATAATATTTCAAGAACCTCCAGAGTGTATTGTGGGCTCTGCTGACTTTCTTTAGCCCATTAAGTTACTCATCTTAAAGAACTTTCAATTAGTCATGGAGTTTCAGGCTGAGAAAATTCTTCAAATAATGCCCACATCTTTTCCAGCTTTGGATCTTTGACATTTACAGGCAGTCCTCAACTTCAAAAAGTTCACCTTTAAAATCATGTGAAAGCCATACACGTTCAGTAGAAACCATACTTCAAATTTTGAATTTTGATCTTTTCCACACTAGCAATGTGCAGCAGGTCAAACTTTTGGGATGTAGGGCAGCAACAGATCCCAGTCAGCCATATAACCATGAGGGCAAATAGCCAATACATTTATAACCATTCTACTTTTCACTTCCAGTAAAGTATTCAGTAAATTACATGAGATATTTAACACTTTATTACAAATAGCCTTTGTGTTAGATGATTCTGCCCCACTGTAGGCTGACATGAAGTGTTCTGAGCACACTTCAACGTAGGATACACTAAGCTGTGATGCTCAGTAGGGCAGGTATAGTAAATGCATGGTATTTTCAACTTGTGATGAGTTTATTGAGATATAACCCCGCCGTAAGTTGTAGATCTATAGTAGAAATTGAAATGTGAATGAATCAATGTAAGGAAGAAAGGAACAGAGGTTGGGAAGGGATAATATAGCTTCAGCTTGGAAGTATTTGGGTTTGAGACATCCAGATAGAGGTCCAACAATACAGGAGATTGTTGGAAATATGGGATGACTGAGGATAAGGATTTAAAGTTGACAGCTATGGATAGAACAGTGGATACCACAGACATGAGTTGGCAAAGGGGAAAGCCAAGAGCTAGAGACAGAGAGAAAAAGATGAGGTGAGACCCGACTTTATGGAAAGCATTTGTTCAGGGGCTAAGGAGGAAGAACAAGGAGCAGAACATCTATAACAGATATAACCAAGGAGTAGAAGAGACTCCTTTTTAAGGCATCCCAGATCCTTTTCAGAACAAATACCCTTTTCACTACAGACTTTATCTTTCTGTTCTTTTTATTTATGCACTTATTTGTATTGCCTGCCGCAGTGGAAAAGGGAAAAACTCAGGGAACATATAGAGAACAAGTGTCCAGTTTTTCTATTAGTTGCTGTTTTCTTTAGTGAAACTTAGAACAAATCTCCCCTCTTTTATACTACAGTTAAGGTCCTTGACACAGCCACTCCTAGCCTGTGCCCAGGGGCGTGCACACAACCACAAACCACTCACCTGGATTCCAATCAGGATGCCTTTCTGGGGTATCTTAAAGCCTGTGGAAAGCATTGCCTTTAGGAAAGCTGTATGAATGCCTTCACCAAAGCAAGCCACCTGTTTAGAATAAATTAAAAAATAAAATAAAAAGAAGCCAATACTAGTCAACAACCCTTACCAAAAAAAGAAATGCAAATAGAAAGCACTTTATTCATAAACTCCTTTGCTAGATTTTATTGAGTTGCCCAAAGACCATGCAGTCTGAATCCCGGGATTAAAAGCCTGGCTGGGGCAGATGTATCTTATGTTTTTAATTAAGCATAATGAATGAATAAGCAATTCTTTCTCTATCCAACAACACTCCATGGAGCAACATAACTGGATTCTACTGTGAGTTATTTGGATACAAATCACAGCTTCTGGTCCATAATGTGGTGAATTACCAAATGTTAATATGGACTTAATGTTTAAATAACAGTATATGTTATGTATGCTATGCCACAGTGCATGAATGCATGGGTCAGTAGCACAAATGCATAACTGCTGATCAATTGGTGAGTAGTCATTTAGTACAGCTTATGAGAAAGTTTTCTGAGAAATTCAATAAATGCATGAAAATCTCAAAGGACCTTTTTTAAAAATCATTTTCATAAAATGAACCAAAATACTCTGCTACTAGTTCTGAATACCACATCCACAGGTAGAACAAAAACAAACAAACAAACAAACAAACAGAAAACAATTCCAAACTAACATATAATATTAGGATATACAGAGGTTTCATGTAGGGTAATTATGCTACAATATAGCTACAAGTCAAATGGCCACCAGAACTATAGAGCAAGTGGTATATTTGAGCATGATGGAAGTAGATTCTGCCATGCATATCATCATTTGGCACAGGTACAGAACCACCATTATAGTAAATAACATTGATGATGGCTAAATTCATTCTTGAAGCAAATGACTCCCTTATTGTGAAAAGGATGTTCTCATGACTATGACCTTCAGCCAACCACCAGTACCTGCTGCTTTTCACTCAACAGTGAACATTTTCTTTGGTCAATTAATGGCCAACTAGCTTAAGTAATGTCAACCTAAGTTAATGAAACCCAAATTTTAGTGATAGGGCCAGGCAATCACATCATAAAAGCAGATACAACAACAAAGAAGAGGTTTCATCAATCTTCTACAAAAAAATCATAGAAACTGGTCAGATATTCAAGTCAAGCTTGGGACTACCATCCCCACCTTGCCACTGAGAAAATAAAACACCCGTAGCTAGATCAAGAGCTAAAGGTTTATTCAACCCCACAACAAGCCACTTGAACACTGAACATGTCTCTTTGAAGCCTGAGATTTCACTCAGCCAGAATTATTATTCTCATTTCGGGTATGAAATAGACCTTATAACATCACACTCAGTGACACTTGGAAGTGTGACTCTAATCATGGAAGAAGAATGATCTCTATACTTCTGAAACAGATACAACAAAGGTGAGCTGAGCTTCTAATTCTTTCATATTTTCTTATTTCCACAACTCCAATAATGTATGTCTGGAGGCAGAATGGACATAGGATTGAAAACAAGTTTCCCACACTAGAGAAAACAGCACAAAGAAAAACAGATCTCTTTCTGATCTGAACCTTGGATCCGCCGAAAACAGCCCTGCTACTGAATAACCATGGGATCGAGATGAACCTGAAGGGTATTTCTTTAAACAGCTGAGAAATGTAATGCAGGCCCATCACTTTAAAGTTAGGTTTTCTCAACTATTAAATTAAACGCAGCAGCAAAGGAGCTAAAAGAAGGTAATCTCTAATCCAAATACAAACAAGATAGCCATTTATTCCTCACTGCCTGCCATCCTGTCTCACTTGCCTTCTCGGCACAGATGCTGCTCGTAACCAGGCAACCATATAAAACATCACGTATGTATTGCAATTAAATATTTTTCTCCTTTCAGGTGTTCCTTAATAGCAAAAAAACAAGGATGCCTCACAGTCTGATGTTGCCACTCTGATGTGCACTGATGAGAATCTGAAGGTTGTAGCTAGTAAGTCTGTCATGGGCTAGGTGATTCATAAAATGTCCTGACACTGACATGTAGGGAACTCTCTAGAATCTGACAGCTCTTTACAAGAAACACAGTTCACATTCTTAAAGAAACCTTCAGCCGACAAGAGTCCCAACACAAGTGAAGAGGGACATCCAGTGGCCAATCCCATTATAGGTTTTAGATAATCCCCAGGAGGTTAAAGTTGCTTTGAAAGTTGTTCTGGGATTTTTGCATTTATCTCCAGATTCCACAGTGTTTAAGCCCATGATCTTTTTAATGCTGTACAATCATTCTGCATATTGCTAGTAAAAATCCAACGATCTAATTTCATAGTAGCAAGTGAATGAGGGGTGAGGGTGGGAAGTACTATTACACAGAGACCTTAAAATAAAGCAGAAATACCCAGGAGATATCTACTTAGACATCTAAAGAAATATTTGGAAGCTGTGCTGCAATGTGTAATGTGGAAATGAATTAGGAACACGTATATTGTATTCACAAGTCAAATATAGATGAAAATTTAAACTCTGGTCCATAAAAGTACAAGATTTTTCTTTAGCTTAAAATCTTAGGCCCTTTCAGACTTACTCTGATAACAGAAGTTTGCATTCCCCTTACTTCTTAATAGCTTACTTACTGCATTATATTCAGATCATAAAACCATGGATTTCAAAGTATGAAATCTTTTAATGAAAGCGTTCAAGGATCATTAACTAGTTACCTCTCCAGTGGAAGCCATCTCACATCGCAGAATGGGGTCAGCATCCCTCAACCGGGGCCAAGAAAACATTGGAGCCTGTCAGAAACAATGGGGAGGAAAAATATGTGAGAGAAAGGTATAAAAGGAATAAGAGAGGATAAATATATTTAGTGAACGAACCGTCTCTCATAGGATTCATTTAAGCTATGGTAGACATGTAAAAACTTTCTTTGGTCCAAGCATCTGACTTGAAAAATAGCTTTAAAACTCTGTTCCAAGAATTTCTTGAGCTCTTGGCCAAAAACTTGGGTTAAATAATCACAAATTATTTCTGTAAATAGGGCCCCTGTGACCAGTCTAGGCCAGTGTTTCTAATCTGGCCTACACATATTCTTATTGGAGTGAATTCAAACAAAGTCTACTGGGCATTGGTTTCCCCAAACAGAGTTCAAACACATTTTTTTTCTTGGTAGGCTTTTGAAACATTCCTCTTCTTTTTCTGATCATTTGAACTTGCAACAAGCAACCATGCCAGAAATGTCTGTCTGTAATATGACTTCTAAAACATGAAACTGTTGTTGACACCTCTTAAAAAGCTTTGAAAACATTCTGCTTCAGAACCACTTTGGCCCAGAACTCTCATATGAACTAGAACATAGATAGGAGTGTTTCCTTTTCAATTGTTCTATCAGTGCAATTCACTAAGAACCTAATTCTTGTTCCTTGATATACCCATTTGTCTAGTCTGGACTATTTTTCCTTTGACTCTGGCACCCTTCTAAATTCTCCTGGGAGTTCTAGTTCAGGGTCCTTTCACTAGGTCATTCTTAGTCAAGTTATTATACATTTCTGCACTCCAGCTTCTCTGTACCCTCATCTGTTGACATCCACCCACCTCACTAGGCCTATGTTAAGAGTGACTATAAATAAGTAGTTCTTTCTTTTTTAATTTTTCTTAATGTTTTTATTTCTTTTTGAAGGAGAGAGAGAGAGAGAGAGAGAGAGCGCGAGCATGAGCGGGGGAGGAGCAGAGAGACAGGGAGATACAAAATCCGAAGCAGGCTCCAGGCTCTGAGCTGTCAGCACAGACAAGTAATTCTTTTTTAAGAAGTCAAGATTCATATGGGGCGCCTGGGTGGCTGAGTCGATTAAGCATCCAACTTTGGCTCAGGTCATGATTTCATGGTTCGCGAGTTCGAGCCCCGCGTTGGGCTCTGAGTTGACAGCTCAGAGCCTGGAGCCTGCTTCAAGACTCTATGTCTCCCTCTCTTTCTCTGCCCCTCCTCCACTTGTGCTCTGTCTCACTCTCTCTCTCAAAAATAAATAAACACTAATAAAAATTTAAAAAGAAGTCAAGACTCGTATAAATGTAATTAGGAAAGCTGTAAACTGAAAGATACAGTGCATTTTCAAAAATGCATACCTATCTCTCAATACCATTTTTAGCTGGAAATTGTTTCATACACAGATGTGTGTGATTGTATGTATATTTCTTGTCTATGAATAAAGAAACATGAAGTTGAAATTCATATATAAATTACCAGTGGAAAAATATTTTTCAGGGCCTTCTACTTATTGGTCTCAAACAAAAAAAATCCTATGTATTTGTACCTATGTATAGTCCTATGTATTTTTACTTATGTATAATTCCTGCTGAAAGCTTTAACAATTTATGCCATGTCATTAGTCTCAAGGAATAAAGTGCTACCCGTCCCCAATATAATAATGCACTATAAAACCCAAGGCATCCTAAATTATTGAGTTAAGTAAGATCAATAAATATTTTTTGATTTATAGTTTCAACTTAAAGGTTCCACTGTAAATGTCAGAAGTTGGAGTCTCAGCTATAACACAATTATGGTTGAGGTCACTAGTACATATAGGAATGGCAATCTTTTGAAGGCATCCAAAATATGTAAATATCACAAAAATACATCACACAATATAAGTTAATTTCATCGTATGCTTTTTCTTTTTTTTTTTTTTTTCAATGTTTATTTATTTTTGAGACAGAGAGAGACAGAGGATGAACAGGGGAGGGTCAGAGAGAGAGAGGGAGACACAGAATCTGAAACAGGCTCCAGGCTCTGAGCTGTCAGCACAGAGCCCGACGCGGGGCTCAAACTCATGAGCCGTGAGGTCATGACCTGAGCCGAAGTTGGACGCTTAACCGACTGAGCCACCCAGGTGCCCCGTCATATGCTTTTTCTAAAATATTTAAATATATTTATATAATATCTCACTAATCTTCATACTTGCCCCATGAAGTAAAGGTCATAATTATAAATATTCTGTGCATTGGGGTGGCGCCTGAGTGGCTCAGTTGGTTAAGTATTTGACTCTTCATTTGGCTCGGTCATGATCCCAGGGTCATAGAATCAAGCCCTGTGATGGTCTCTGTGCTGAGCATGGAGCCTGACTGGAATTCTCTCTCTCTCTCTCTCTCTCTCTCTCTCTCTCTCTCCCCCTCCCTCTCTATCTCTCTTTGTCTCTCTCTCTCTCTCTCTCTCTCTCTCTCTCTCTCTGTCTGTCTCTCTCTCTCTCCCTCTCCTTCTGCCTCTCCCTGGCTTGTGCATGTGTGCACGTGTACTCTCTCGAAGAAAATTAAAAATAAAAAAAATAAATAAATACTCTGTGCATGAGCATACTGATACATCTAAAGGAGCACAATGGCTTTGTTATTAATGTATTTTTAGGAATATACATATATACTGGAAATTAGTGAACAAATCTTAAATTTTTCTGGTCAATCTTCATAAAGGTGCCATCAATTTCATGACCTACGTGGCACCACCATGAATAGCAACTGCTATTTCAACTTTTCAAGTGGAAACATTGTGCTGCTGAAGAAAATAGGGACTAGTCAAGGTGGCCAAGGTAGTTAGAATTTAACCAACACCACGGAGTAACAATTTCCAAGATCCCTGCATTCCTGAAGCCTTGGCATAGCTCAAAAGGGGCACGATTCAAGCCTTGTCCTAACAAAATATGTCCAGAATTGCTGTTTACCAACTAAACTGACACCATCACTATGGGCCACATTAATATCATTTATAATTCACTCAGCTAGTTGGTTTTCAAGTTATGCAATTCTAAATGATTTTTTTTAATTTTTGAAATGGATAAAAGTTCATATAAAGTTGTCTGTGGGGCAACTGCATCGTGTCATTCAAAGGAAACATCGTAAATCCCTAGTCCAGCACTTTAGTTAGAAGGTTCATGAAGTACCAAGATCTTTTTTTTTACTTTATTAAAAAAAATGTTTTAAGTAAGCTCCACATCTAGCGTGGGGCTTGAACTCATGACCACCAGATCAAGAGTTGCATGCTCTTACTGTCTAAACCAACCAGGCACCCCTTGAAATTATTTTTGATGAAAAATTTTTCCTTTAATTTCCTTGAAACTTAAAAAAAAATGACTACTAGATTTTGTTTAATGTTACCTTAATTGCAACATAGTCAGCAGGAATTATGGGATGGTCCAATGTTGGAAGAGGTTTCTCGTCAATGTTCTCTTCAATCATCACCTTGGTGGCCACATCAATGAAGTCTACCCCCAGTGTTTTGGAAACAAAGGGGAAGGATCGAGAAGCTCTCAGGTTACACTCAATCACCTGGAGACATGACAAAATTAAAAAAAAAATAAGAGGATGTTGAGAGCCAATGGCAATATAACTATTCTCCCTGCTACTTGGGTTCTAGTTGTTTTTCACTGGGACCCAGCTCTTGTTTTGCCAGCCTCTGACTTCTCTTCCCACTGCTTGTACTTTTGCTAACCATTTTCTTTTTAGTCACTATCTTTGAATTCTGACTTTTTTTCATCTACTTTCCACAATTTCATCCCCACACACTGCTGATAGATTTCAATGCAGAGTTCAGATAATGCCACATCCCTACCAAAAAGCCTTCACTGGGATTCCACTGGCCATCAAATTAAACTCTAGTCCTTGAAGGCCTTCTATTCCCTTGCTTCAATATATACCTCTCTACATTATCTTATACCATTTCCCTGACCCCATTTTTACTTTCTAAGTTCACCTTCCACTATTTCCCTAGAAAAATAATTTCACTAACTAGTCACTGTCTCCTAAAATATGCCAAATTTTCTCTTAGATGTTCTATGTGTAATGTCCTCTCTACCTTCCTTTACTTGTCAGTATTCCAGCTATTCTTTAAGATCCAGTTTAAAATATAAAATCTTCTTTGAAATCCACCTCAAACCAGGTATATGGCACCCAGATACATGTGTGGGCACATACATGTGCATACACACACACGCACACACACACACACACACACACACACACGCACAAGCTAGCAGACATGCTCTCTCTGTTCTGGGACTCCAATACCATCAATTTGCACATTCCTCCCACCAGTTATACTCTAACTTGTGTTACAGTTATCTGCACAGTCCTCTTCTTCCCAGTCCTCACCACATTGAATATCTTTGAAAGCAGAGACTGTTGTTTACACATTGTTATTACCACCTTATGCCTTCACGTAGTAGATGCTGAACCAATAGCAGTTACTGATTGGTTACATTAAATTAATTAAGACTAGTGTAGGGGCATCTGTGTGGCTCAGTCAGTTAAGCGTCCGACTTCAGCTCAGGTCATGACCTCACAGTCTATGAGTTCAAGCCCCGCGTCGGGCTCTGTGCTGACAGCTCATAGCCTGGAGCCTGCTTCAGATTCTGTGTCTCCCTCTCTCTCTGCCCTTCCCCTGCTCATGCTCTGTCTCTCTCTGTTTCAAAAATAAATAAAAGCATTAAAAAAAAAGACTAGTCTAGTTGATTTAACTACTTTTGGTAAACAGGATCTAAAACCTCAGTGCAAGTAATTTGTGACCATTCTACATATTCAGATTATTTTATGACAGTCACTGTGTCCATCTATACTACACTGTAGAGGGCAGACAGTGATCTTCTTTCTCAGCAGATCAGAGTGCTTTACGTAACTGTGACTGACAGATCAGTGCCACCAAGGGCCTGTGTCTTCAAACAAGGCAGGCATTATATGCTGTGCAACAACCAGCACTCAGACACAAATAGCAGCAGGAATCTCAGTTGCTCTGTGATTGTGCTCATGGAGAAGATTACCAGAGGGACACAGACCGACATAAGCTGACACAGCTGTGGTGTTCTCTCAAGCACCTTGGCATTTCTTACCAAGACGTCATTTCCTTTGACAAGAAACTGGACGTTGAATGGACCAGAGATGGCAAAGGCCTTTGCAATCTTTCGGGTAGCATCCTTCACCTAGATCCAAAGGACAATGATAGTAGTGCTAAAGAGCATACCTTAGTTGGAAAACACAATGAAAAAGCTACAGCACCTTAAAGTTAGGTTTCTTTAATTTCTCTTTAAGGAGAGCTACATCTCCACTAATAACCGTAACAATAATAATGGCGATAATAATAAGAGAAGCCACTAGTAGGCGTCTGTTAACAAAATAATAATGCGCACTAAATATTCATAACAGGCTAGCAAAGAAGAGAACACATAATTTTACAAAATTATCTTTCTGCCAAAGGTCTCTATCTAGCCACCGTTATATACTCTGGTTTTACTTTGAGGGCTAAATAATTCTTTCAGTCTGGGTGCTTCAGCACCAGAAACTGCAGTCCAAACTGTCTATTAATCTCCTGACCTACCTGCTGAGAAGAGCAGGCCCTGAAATGACAAAGCACTCAAAGCAAAGAGACCAGAGAGATTTCCTTGATGTACTTTTTCTCTTGCTCTGGACTCTACAAGGGTAGATATTATGTTCAGAAAAAAAATGATGTTTCCTTGCAGGGAGGTTCTGCATGTCACATATACAAACCCCTCTATCCAACCAGAGCCAGATGGTACCCATGCAATGCGGGGGCACTGGCAGCAAGAAACGAGAACACCTCATTCATTACTTTCACAAGAGGAATTCAGCAACTACACTGGTCATTAGAGGAAGTAGAGTCCGTGGTACATTGAACTCTGAGGGATTTGGAAAAATCTGAGTTCTTGAGGTCAATTATACCGATATGAGAAACTGAAGTACACTTGAAATCTGAGGACAATGTTCTCTTATAAGACTGGTGTTACAACATAACCTGCTACCTTCACCTTCTAGAACAAGGTAAGATCTTCAGAATCCTGCCCAACATACACCTAGCCAGATAGGCCTGCCTAGATTTTGATGGCAGGATTATTGGAAAGGTTCACTGAAAAAGCCTAGACTGACCTAACATACCTAAAGACTAAGGAATGTCCACGTGAATTACTTAAGATGATGGTCTCTGAGAACACCTAGCAGTGCCTATTTAGTACTGAGGCATCATTCTTGGGAAGATCTTTAAAGCAATGTTTCCAAAAGAAAGGTTCAAAGAGACATATCAGAAAGTGCTGGTTGGAGATGAGAGTTAGGGTAGAAGTGAAAACATAGGTTCCAGAAGGTTCCTACATGACTGCTGCATCCCTGCTTCTAACTGAAAAACATAGCTTTACATGCTGCTCACCTAAGTGGCTCTCACAACATTGGAATCACCTGCAGTAGTGTTCTCCAAATGGGATCCCCAAACCAATAGCAACAGAAACAGCATCACTTGGGGACTTGTTAAAAATGAAAATCTTGGGGCCCTGCTTAGAAGTACTTAACAGAAACTGGGGATAGGGTCCAGCAATCTATATTTTAGCAAGTTAGCCAGGCTGTTATGGCACCACTGAAGTTCAAGAATCACTACACTAGCATACAACCAAGTGGGCTCAAAAGGGCAGGAAGGAGGGGTGCCTGGGTGGCTCAGTTGGTTAAACATCTGAATCTTGATCTTATCTCAGGTCATGATCTCATGGTTCATGAGTTTGAGCCCCACGTTGGGCTCTGCACTGATAGCACAGAGCATGCTTGGGATTCTCTCTCTCTCTCTCTCTCTCTCTCTCTCTCTCTCTCTCTCTCTCTCGTTCTGCCCCTCCTCCACTTATGCTCTCTCTCTCTCTCTCTCTCTCAATAAATAAATAAATAAACTTATTTTTTTAAAGGGCAAGAAGGAAATTGTTATCTCTAAAATATCCAGCAGACTCAGAGCAAGAAAGTTCCCCTTATAATACACTTCACCTGGGGCATGTCCTACATTACTCCTTAGTTAAAAACATTTTTTTTTAATTTTTGCCTTTCCCCTTGCACTTTTATTTATAGATGATGACCTTTTCAATGGCTCCTTGGCTGATGGTTTGTGTGGGCAGCATCAGAGTGGCATCTCCTGAGTGTACACCTGCATCTTCCACATGTTCAGAAATGGCATGGGAGATAACCTGGCCAAAAGAAGATTTCACAAAGAGTTGTCAGGCACCTATTTCAGTGAAGCTACTGCCTCACCACTCACTCCCCCCCAAAACCCCGCCATTCTAACAGATGCCTAGAGCATTAACTAGTTCCTTCGCTCAGTCCTTGATGAGAGGAATATGAAGGGCTGCACATGTAGACTTAGCCACCTCCCTGTGCAGTGACAGACTGCCCCAGGGCAGCTGACAGTGGCTGAGCTGACCTCCCTCCTCCATTGACTGGAATGGGTACAAATAATAGGAAAAGAGGACAACTAAAGTGACTCATGTTGACTTTTAAGAATAGGAAACAAGCATTTGGGAGGCACAGGAGGGATCTTTATCTTTTCCTTCCAGATTAGGTTTTAGACACTGGAAAAGAAAAGATGGGAGAGGTGAATAGCTGGGTGTATGTTACAACTTAGGTGGACCAGAAAGAAGGCCTCAGATCTAAAGATTAAGAGATTTTTAAATTGAAATTTGAGAGGGCACCTGGGTGGCTCAATCGGTTAAGCATCTGCTTTTGCCTCAGGTTATGATCTCACGGGTTCATGATTTCAAGCCCCACATCAGGCTCTGTGCTGACAGATCAGAGCCTGGAGCCTGCTTTGAATTCTGTGTCTCCCTCTCTCTGTCCCTCCCCTGCTTGTGCTCTCTCTCTTTCTTAAAAATAAACATTAAAAAAAATTGAAATTTGATAAAGAAGGGAAGCAAGAGGCAATTATTCTTGTCTTCTCTTAGAGGTGAGGAGACTAAAGCAATATAAGAAGAAATAATCCAAGTGCATGTGACTCCTGTATGGCCAACTCAGGATTTTCAAGCCTTATCTGTCACATTCCAAAGTTTATGGTCTCAGTCGCCATAACCTGAATGTTAATTCTATGTGTGTCTTTGGGAAATGATAAAGCTGACTGTGGGGGAGAATAACTGGGCAACTGTAAAAAAACAAATAAATTACAGACATGATTTGTTTATCAGATTTATAAATGACTTAAAGCAGAGTAACATTTGAGTTTCCTGCTGTCACTTATGAGCTCTGTGACCTGGGCAAGGTACTTTATCTTGCAGGCTTGGTTTCTGATAAGACAGTGCTAACAATGGTATCTGTCTCACAAAATGTTTATAAGGATAAGAACGAACACGTATTCGGTGTTTGACATGATATTTAGCGCATAGTAAGAACTCAGATTTTTTTTATAGTGTCTAGAGATGGGGAGGCAATATTGCCACTGAGCTCTGAAAAAAATCATAATGTAGCTGAAGTACTATGTCCATTTCTGAGTGTGACTGTTTAAAAATTATGTGAATAACCTGGATCATTTCCAAAAGAAGGAGTCCAGGCTGATAAGCAATGGTTGATGTCTGAGAGAAGCTTAGGTTAAGAGCATATCCTAGCAAATTGGAACCAAATCAGGCCAACAGACCAGCATTACTTTACCAGCACAATATTTGAAAAAGCACAAATTTCTCTAGGCCAGTCTTACATTCTCCACTTTGACATTGGTATGATTACATCCCTCTTATGTTATACCTGAGTATTAAAATACTTAAAATGTTGAAAGGGGGAAAGATTAACCATATGCTCTACAATTCTGGAGGCCAGAGGTCAGAAACAAAAAAATTCTAGGGAAGCAGACTTTACTTAAAAAGAAGAAATAAATGAGATGTATATATATATATATATATATATATATATATGAGATATCTTTTAACCTGACAACTTTCTGTGTTCTGTGTAACCAAAGTTATTAAACAGAAAACAGGTGAGCACTTTCTGGTGATGCTGTAAAGAGAATTCTCATCCTTGGGGTGTGGGGTTAAAATAAATGATTTCAAGGGTGCTTAAACTCAGGATTGTATGATTCTGTGGTATGAAGTCATCATTACTGTGTATATATGTATATGTGTGTGTGTGTGTGTGCGTGTGTGTATGTATATACATCACAGCATATGTTTTATATATGTATGTTCATGCAACATGCAAATAACCCTACTTTGAACTGTTAATCTGGAAGACAAAAAAGCCAAAAAGAAGATTTAACATTTTCAGTAGTGTTTTGAAGTATTTACAAAGTAGAAAATGAAGAACAACTTTTTTATTTTTCATTAAAGCAAATAAAATGACATGGAGTCCCTAAAACATAACTTCCTATATTTCAAGATAAATCATAAGTGCCTTATTAGTGCACCAGGCAAACTAAAGGAAAGCATTTCTCACATCTTCATTTTTCCCTGAAGTTGGAGGCATTCATTGTATTAGCAATACAAGATGTGATTTGGTAAACAAATTTTATGTTATTATCCTTATCCACCCCACTCTGTTGAGTTTTGTCTTTATTAATGCAATAAAAAAAGTGGAGGCTGGGAAATCAAGAGAGGAGAAAAACTAGGGATTCAATCAGGAACTTCAGAAAGCAAAGTATTGGATGTTTTTATAATACTCGTTGAAACATAAAAGGAAACCCACAGACAAAAGAAAATGAGAGAAAAATCTATCAAAAAGAATGATGAATACAGGATGATAATTAATTTTGAATATCATCAAAGAGGAATTCTAATAGCATAAAACACAGGATATATGACTCCCATGACACATCAACTAAATTGTCAGTGAAACTGAAATTTTTTTTGGACTGAGCGGCTTGTCCACTATTATTAGAGACATGTTTTGTAGAAATAATGACTTCTAATCTGTGTTGTTTCAAAACCGCTAAGGAAAAAAAGAAAAGAAAAGAAAACAAAACAAAACCTGATGGGAAGGCACGGATCTAGGATATAGGGATAAAACACTTACTCTTCCATCTTTGCCAACAGCGTCCATTTCTACTTCCCGGGCCCCCTCGATAAACTTTGTCAGCACCACTGGGTGTTCCTGTCATCAAGGAAAACAGAAGGGCAGAATCTTTAGCTGACAGTATGTGTACAGTGTCAGGTAAAAATTGTATACCGTAAGCAAATCCCAGGGTAATACTTGCAAAAATCTTAATGCCAAACACATTACACAAACTCATTAGCCAGTTTGTTCAGTAAGAACAAGGTCATTCTCTGCTTTCAGTGAGGCAGACGGTCTTTCTTCAGTTTTGAGTACTCAGTGAATTGAACGTGAGGGCTGAAATTTCAAATATAGACTTTTAAGTGAGTGAGAGAAAAGAGGGGGCCAAGGAGAGGGTCCACTGGAGGTCCCATCTCTGTTCCCAGAGTTATGAATATCTCTCTATTTTATTTATAATTTTATATATATTATTTATATATGTTTATATTATATTTATATTATATATAATATATATTATATTTATATATTTATATTATATATATTATGTATATAACATATATATATATAATATATATATATCGGTTCAAGTTCTTTCTCTCTTCTACACTCATCTTTTCCAAGCACTGTAAGGTCCTACATCAGTTCTCTCCAGGAGACTGCAAGAGAACTTAGGAGAATCTCATTATTTTGTTGAGATTTTGTTAGGTCAAAGGTGGCCACTGTTACTTAGAACGGACATGCTCTAAACCATTTCTAACACGCGGCATTTGCAACATTTCACTTTATTAATCTTAAAAGGTCCTTCCTTTCTCCACTGTTTTAGACCCTTCTCATGCTCCATTCCCAGCTCTTTCATGACAGTGCAGTGATGCCCTCCACACCTGGATAACTGCTTGCTTTCTCCAGATGAAATGAAGAGGTTGACTGAGGAGCTCCAGGGTTCATGTATCTCCTCTCCTCTTTGCCCCAAGCGCCCGCAAGTTGCACCACTTGTTTGCTTACCAGACCCTGCTGTTACCCGTCTCCATGCCTCTCTTCTCCATGTGCACCCCACCTTCTCTCCTCAGCTTCATCTTTCAAACCTCAACTCTTCCTTCAAGGCCTGACTCAGATGCTACCTCCTCCCCTCAGCCTTCTCCAAACATCTTCTTTTCCTCTGAACACAAGCTCCTTTGGGCCACTATCATAGAGTTCATCTCATGTATATGTATTACATTTCATATACTCTGTCTCCTTTAGAACACTTGAAATGAAAAGGAATTTTGTGGAAAATTTGAAACCACCAATGTTTTATGCCATAAATAAAATTCTCTCTTCTATTAAAGAGGCCAATTTCCATACTTCATTTTCTTCAAAAGCTGACTAGATATGTAGCTGTTTATTAGCCAAGAAAACAAAAAAGATTTCTTTCCATCTCTGTTCCCTCTTCTTTAAATACCCAAAGTTTCCCTCAGCAGGCTTGCTGGAGCTGTGTTAAGAACTATATGGGATTTCTTCTGTATTATGACTATAATAGCATAATCGAAAGAAAGAAAAGTTTACCAGCTATCTTAGCTTCTCTAGCCAATCCTGAGACAGGGATCCTTGTTCAGGTGATTTATGGAGGGAGTTAGAAAAGTAGGATTGTGGGGGGGGGCACCTAGGTGGCTCGGTCGATTAAGCATCCAGTTCTTGATTTTGGCTCAGGTCATGATCTTGCAGTTTGTGAGACTGAGCCCTGCCTCAGGCTCTGTTTTGATAGCATGGACCTTGCTTAGGATTCTCTCTCTCCCTCTCTCTCTGCCCATCCCTCTCTCTCTCTCTCTCTCTCTCTCTCTCTCTCAAAATAAATAAACATTTGGAAAGAGAAAGAAAGAAAGAAAGAAAGAAAGAAAGAAAGAAAGAAAGAAAGGGAAAGTGAGAAAGAAAGAGAGAAAGGAAGAGAAAGAAAGAGAGAGAGAAAGGGAAGCTGGATGGGGCAGCAGGAAAAAGCTAGTACATCTATGGTCTCAGTGGAGACTGAATTTGGCCTTACTCCCTAGGGAGCTCTGGAACACGAACTGCAACACAGAGTAAGTCCCATCTTGAGGCAAAGGTCACTCACTGTCTAGTGTTTTCAGGGTGGTGGTGATGTGAGGGATCTTGCCTCCTTGTTGATGAATTTCTCATCTGACTGAGGATAGTTACCCAGAGAAGTGTAGCTGGTAAGTGTTATCAGCTATCACTACTGTTAGGGATAGGTGCTTCCACAGGTAAAGGGATCTGAGCGGGGGAATAATAGCATCCACCATCCTGGACATTTGAACAAATCTATGAAATAGTCCTCACCATGTTGAGGAAGAAAATTTCTGTTTTTTTTTTAAGTTTATTTATTTGAGAGAGACAGAGACAGCATGAGTGGGGGAGGGGCAGGGAGAGAGGGAGATAGACAACCCCAAGCAGGCTCCTCACTGTCAGTGTAGTCTGACTCGGGGCTCAAACTCATGAACCATGAGATCATGACCTGAACCAAAAAAACAAGAGTCAGATGCTTAACTGACTGAGCCACACAGGCACCCCAGGAAAGACAATTTCTTAATAAATTTCTATTTTTCTGCAGCACTGTACATTGTTGGCCTTCTTAAAATAGTTTCTTCCATTTATTTCCATAAACTACCTTTTCCTGCTTCTCTGTCAGGCTCCTTCATGTTCTTTTTTCTCTGGTCAGTCCTTAAATGCGGGTATCCCTCTTGTCTCTGCTTTAGCTATTCTTCTTCCTCTATACTGTCTCCTTGGTGATTGCTTCCATTCTTGAGACTCTGACTAAAATGATATATTTATTTCCAAAACTATATGTACATTTCTATCACTAGCCATGACGTTGATTCTCGATTTAAAATCTGTATAACCCACTGCTTTTGAAGCATCTCTACTTAGATTTCTCATAGGCACCTTATACAAAAGGTCAAAAAATAAATATATAATCTCCTTCTCTAAAATTTCTCCTTCTCCCATGTTCTCTTATTTTAATAAATGGTACCACCATCCATCCAGTTGTCCAAGGCAGAAGCTCAGGAATCATCCTTTATCAGATACTCTTTCACCGTCTACTTCCTTCTATTCACTAATTGCCTCCAATGACCATCTCAATATTTCTAGAATGTACGTATGTCCCTTTATCTTTACTATTATTACTCTGATCCAAGGCACTGTCATCTCTAATCTGAACTATAGCAACAGCCCCTAACCTTCTTCCGTGAATTCAGCCTTGCCCCAGAATTCACTCTCCATACTCTAGTATGACTAAAATCAGAAATTACGACTAAAATCCAAACTCAGTATAACTGACAAGGTTCTCTTTCTCTGCTCCCTACCGAATCTATCTTCCCTTCTACCATGTTTGGTGTCCTAGCCATATACTGAATCCTTTAACAGTTTCTAGAAACCCCATGCTCTTTCTCAGTTGTGAACCTTTACTTTACTCTATTTTCTTCTATTTACACCCACAATATAAACCTTTCATCCAGTTAATTCTAAATAAACCATTTTAAATTAATTTAAAAAGCCCTTTTTTAGGGATGTATCTCATTTACACTCTTCCTCAGTATCTTGTATTTTATTATATCAATACTTATTATATTTAATTCTAATTATTTGAAGCTTCATGTCCCTAGTAAAGAGAGTCCTCTGTGAGAGCAGACTGTATCTCTCTTTGCATGAATGTAGCCTCTGATACTGAGAACAATGCCATTATATAGCAGGTGGTAAACATGAATTAGTACATAAATAGATGAATGATTGATATGATCTATCTTTACTCCAGAGTCACTGAACTGAGTATTCCAGATTCTGCTGGAGTTTGATGGGAATCCTTGAACCAGAATGTACTCAGTCAGGACATCTCCATTATAAAACTTTGGTCCAGTGTGGGTTCCATCCATATGTTAGCAGCAAAATATATATATTTAAAATATTCTATGAATAGAGGTCCTGCAAGATCCAGTGTTCCAGGCAGAAAAGAGAGGACAACTGTCTTATCATTCACATGAGACCAGCTGGGTGTAACTGGTTTCTCAGAAGGGGAGTTTGCCTGGACCCTTGCAGGAAGTGAAATAGAGAAGAAGACTGTGTCTTGCTCCCAGGCACATTAATGAAAACTGGCCCACTGGAGAGATTCCCTCCTCAGCCATCGACTTTCAAACTGAATCAAAATCTATTTGGTTTTCTTTTTTTACACTCTTTGTCTTTCTCACCCTTTATCCTTAGCTACTTTCTTTACTGCTCCAATGTCCTTGGGGGGCAACCACCACGCAGAAATGAGGTCTGGCTTCATGAGGAGGCACAGACCATGTTCTTTTATTCCTCTTTGAAATGCTTCAGACTTTACTCTTCAGCTCCCTCCAAATTCTACTTGCCAAACATCAAACTCTTCTCTATGAGTTGTGCTCTCTCTCTCTCTCTCTCTTTTTTTTAAAACCCAACAAGCTTTTGAAAGCTTTTAAAAGGCAAATATTACTTTTATCCTTCACAGTACAAGGTCTGAAGATCAATAACCCTACTGGGTAAATCTTAAATGGATCACACCTAGGTAATACCAAGGGATAAAATAAAAGCTGAGGGCAGTGGAGGAAAGTAGTTAAATCACTACAAAATTATAAACATTTTTATTAACTGGCAAATGGAATGTACCAAAATGAAAAAAAATCAATAAGTGAGCAAAGGGGTTTACTACTAAAAATGCAGGGTTGGGGCACCTGGGTATCTCAGTCGGTTGAGGGTCTGACTCTTGATATCAGCTCAGGTCATGATCTCACAGTTTGTGCGATAGAGCCCCGTGATAGGCTCCACGCTGGAATCCTGCTTGGGATTGTCTCTCTCCCTCTCTCTCTGCCCTCGCTACTCACTCTCTCAAAATAAATAAACATTTTAAAAATTAAAAAAAAATAATAAAATTGCAGGGTTGACTAAGGCAAAGTTTCGCCAAGTGTGAGAATTAAAAATCAGGAAAGCCTTCACTGATAGATAATGAGCTTGATCGGGCAGTCCTTGAGGCTGGGAACCCCAGGGATAACTTGACTAGCATCTAACTTATGAACAGTCAAGAATGTTTATCCAGGCTCACTCCTGGAGTCTAAAACCATATAAATGTTGCGACGAAACATGCACTGGTCTTCTTCTTCCACTAACCCTAAGGATCTAAATACAGTTAAATGCATTTGAGTTTTCTTATTTCCACATATAGGAGACTAGTGGGTAGGAAATAAAAGGGAAAACCACTCTAACATAGTGTGAAAAGAAAAACCTACGAAATAAGATAGCAACTATCAGATGTAAAAGTCACCAGGAAGAAATCAGACACTACCTGTGAGACTCTAGTGGCCTCCTCCAGGAATTTTTTCATCTCATCCTCAGAGAATACCACGTTCATGGCTGACCCACTGGAAATGAAAGGAGGACAAGTCAGTTTCTTTCATCGCTTTGGAAATAAAGCATTCTGGTCTTGATTGCTTCTCAGAACAGTTCCAGGCAACCTCTAGTTCCAGTCTGGACTGAGTAAGAACTTGCTTTTTTTCTAAATGAAGACTTTACTCCATTTAATCATCAGAACGATCAACAAAAGAGTCACCCAAGTTGGGGGTGAGAACTGTGATAATGTCCAAAGAGAACCACATAGCTCTAGAGATGGCAGTAACTCAAAGTTTGTCCTTTCTGATTCTGTGTTTTCACTCTGCTGGTTCCAGGAGATTCTTAAATGTTAACAACATTCATCCCAGGATCTAGCTATTCTTTCCCCGTTCTTCAGAGGTCATTGCCAATGGCTGATCTTACCCACGGGTCTGCTGTCAAAGCAGGTCATTCTACTACCAACCAGGTTACAAAAGAATAAAATTTTTAGTAACATTTGCAAATATAATGTACAGGAACTGACTGAAAGGTATTCAACTGTGTCCTTCTCACTAACTGCTTGAGAAAGAACGCTGACATCAATTTACACTGAATTTTGATATTTTCAAAGTGAGATGGGAAGGCAGGAAAGAAGGAGGAATAAGAGAAGGGAAAGAATAAGGAAGAAACACACTACTTTCCACTTCTTTTTAAAAAGTAGCATTTTCTTTACCTTTTCTACTCTATAACAAAATTTTGCATAAAGAGCTCTCAATGTCTAAGACGGGAAGGCTAAGGCAGTAACATTGATAATTCACAGTATAGGAAACTGGAACAAAGAGACAGATTGCAGAGATCAGAAAGGCAGCACAGTAGTCAAAGCTGCTTTCTGCAGCCCTCCCTTAAATGTCTGCGTGTTGTTTAAATTAATTTGCATTAATACCTAAATGAAGAAGTATTATTTGACTGTGATTTACACAAAATGTCATTTAAATAAAAAGGACAGTTTTCCACCTCATTTTAAATTTTTCATTGTTTTAAAGGACCCCATCTCAAATTCCATTTACACTTTCAAATGGTGCACAGCAAATTGTGTTTCTCTTATTATCCCCTGTTCAGTGAAGTAGGTGCTTACATGTGGTAACATCTGAAGAGATGAAGTGATAATTCAAAACTTCTCCTTTGATGATAGAACTTCGTTTCAAAGTTTAATATAAAAGATCCTCACTTTCCATGTCCCTCACCATTACAATTTATCTCTTAAAAAATGTGCTCTCAAAAACTCAAAAGTTCAGACCAGAGGCACCATCAGGAGGTGTTGACAACAGTCTGAGACCAGCTGCCATTTCTGTGTACTGGGAAACAGATACTGGAGACAGATATCCCGGGTTTGTTCTGGCTGGTTTTCCTTTTTAGTTTTAGTTGTTTTTTTTTTTTAATTGTTCTCTTCGCTAATTGAAACTATCCTCCCTCAATTTGGCAAGGAGATATCGTAAGCCAGGCTTCTAAGACGGAGGATATAGACTCTCACTGTCACTCCGAGACAAACGCAGTAAACTGAAGGTCTGTGCATAGGTCCTCCATCCAGCCGTGTTGGTTTGGGGATTGTGGATGGATTTACAGATTGCACATGTCAAAGTCAAGTGCAATTAGCATACAGCATGCAGTTCTGTATCTCCTGATTTTTAAATCATTACTTTGGGGGAAAGATATATTACCTCAAAACATAGGAAGGTCTCAACAGACAGGGGTAGCCCACAGACTTCGCAAATTCCAGTGCCTCGTTCTGATTGATAGAAACGACAACAACAAAATGCACAAATAGTTTAAAAGATTCAATAGCTCTGCAGAAAGATATCTTTAGAACAAGTGGTAACACGACTCTTTTTATTCTTTCTCTCAAAAGACACCATTAAAATGTAAATTGGGCATTCGAAATATATAAAATTCCTAGTTTCTAACTCTATATATCAAATCCAGTTCAAAAATAGTTTGAATGTTTTTCATTGTCTGAATCTTAATGAGAATTCTCCTACCAATTTGTAACCAACATTTAACCGCAATCATGGAAATATACCAGCTTTAAAGTAAAGTCACTAAGCCCAGTGTCTTCTCTCTGCCCTGGAGTTAATGTCTGCAGTAGTTAACATTCATGCTACGACTCTTCAAAAGCGAACATTAAAACAGACATGTGTTTCTCTCCTTACCAAAGTGTTCACAGCTTTCCAGGGTGCCTGAGCCACCTTCAGCTCATCCAAGACAGCTGAGAAGATAGAGCGATCCTCGGCCCTGTCAATCTGCAGAGGGCTCGTGCCCATGATCTTGACACCATTCTTGTATAGAGGGACTGCCAGGTTGTTTGGAATCTGACCCCCAACTGATATGATGCAGCCCCCGCATGCCTGTAAAAGACACCCACAATATCAGCCACTGGGGCAACTTCACAGTGACTGAACAACTGCCTTCATTTCCTTAGTGAAAATGCTTACCATGCTTTGATACTTGCATTTCTCCCATCAGTGGATAATATTAAGTTATGCTACAGAGATAAACAAACTTGGTTCTTACTTTCCAAGCACTTACATGCTTAAATCTATGGAAGAGTTCCATACAATTACACATGATTACCATATCAAACTTCCACACAACTACACATGAATGTGTGATATTTACATGCATGACAATTAGAGAAAGGAAATCTATCCAATTAATATTTTCACCATGTACTTTACACTGTAATCAAGTGTTCCTTGGATTACTATTGTAATTTCCTAAATAGACATAGATCTCTCCTTCTCACACTCACTTCTCCTGTTCCCCTCCACCCCAGCCTTTCATATTCAGATTAATTATCCTACAAAACTGCTTCACCAAGTTACTCCTATACTTGCTTTCTCCAAAGTCTCCCTTTGCCTAAAGAACAAAGTGTAAACTCATCCCCATCAACGGGACAATTAAGACTCTCCAGCTTGACCACAGGGGAAGGGAAGGAAAAATAAGATACAGAGAGGGAGACAAACCATAAGAGACTCTTAAATACAGAGAACAAACTGAGGGTTGATGGGGCTGGGGAGCAGGAGGGTGGGGAAAATGGGTGATGGGCATTGAGGAGGGCATTTGTTGACATGAGCACTGGGTGTTGTATGTAAGTGATGAAATCATGGGATTCTACTCCCGAAGCCAAGACTACGTTGTATGTTAGTTAACTTGACAATAATAAGATAAAATAAAATAAAATAAAATAAAATAAAATAAAATAAAATAAAATAAAATATAAAATAAAATAAAATATAAAACGTTAAAAAATAAGACTCTCCAGCTTTATCTGTTATTATTCTCCTCCCCTCCAAGAAGACCTCCTACTCAATGTCCCAACTATGTGCACTCCTGCTCACAAGCATTCTGCCCCACTTAACCTTCACTGCCTTTGCTTCTTTTCTCCTTTTGTCTTCTCCCTTATCTAAACTCTACATAATCTCTCCACTAAAGTCCAGTCTAAATCTTACCTCCCATTTGTACACCCTGTCTCTTTTACTGCCACCTTGGCACCTGTCTACAGTACCCAATAAACTGATTTGAGTCCCTGTTTCCTTACTATTTGCCTGACAAGCAGTCTCTGAATCTTTAACCTTAATCTCTTATGAGCAGTCAAAACATCAAGATTTTTTTTTAAAGTTCAAAGTCCCGTCCCATCTTAGTTCCCTCTGTGAAACTCTGTCCAGGCTTCATGTCTGTAAAATTAGAATAATAATAGCTGTTAGCTTCACAAGGTCACTAGAAAAGTTAAATAAGATAATAAACATTAAAGCCCTCACACATTATAAGTGCATAAATACTACATTGTTATTAATATTAGAAAATATTATTATATCTGAATGGCCATCTATCTTGACATAATTTGTATTTGTTTTAATAACCTAATGAATATTAAAACTGCTGAAATAATAGATGTGCACCAAATGTATTTTATCATTATTTGAAATCAGTCTGAAATACTCTTAAAAGGGATAAAGCTAATTTCTCTTTGATGAGAGAAATTATATTACTGCCTAAACAAATACCCTGCAATTGAGTGCTTAAATGCATTGTAAACAGTATGGAAAACAATAATCCACAGTTCTGCATATTTATAAGTGCACTTAAGCTTCTTTTATCATTTTTATGTTCAATATACATCTTTGCAGAACCTTTAAGAAGATTTATTCTTTGTACTATAATAATATTTTTATTTGCTTATTATTCTTAGTTTATTAGCAGAGTTAATATTTTAGAGGCTTAAAAACTAATTCCTTGATTAAATGCATACAAAAAGTTTTTTATTTGAAAGACTTCAAAATAATTTCTAAAATTAAAAAAAAAAAAGGAAGTACCAACCTATAAGCAAAAATTAGAGTCCATTGCACTAAATGGGAGCTCAAAGTTAGAGTGAAAAGTCTTTAATTAATAAAGACACCAATATTTTTCAAAATGTTCTATGAAATTGATTTTTATTTTTTAATAAATTAGCAACATTCAAAACAGTAATAAAATAAACTGCTACTATTCGTTAAGGATATTACTATATGCCCTGGACCATCTGTTTCGACCTCCACTCTATCCCTCTGTGGTAGATACTGCTCTCCCCATTTTATAGCTCAAGAAACTAAGGCTCAGCAAAGGTGAAATGACTTGCCCATATTTCACATCTACCAAATACAAAGCCAGCACTAGAACTCAATTCTTTACGTACTTTAAAGTAGCTATGCCTAACTAATAAACCAAATCTTCGAATCTTAAGCTAGCTCTATTTTTCTACCTGGTTTCAAAGATGGTTAATGTTAGAGGATACAAGGAGAGCTATTTCTAAAACATTCTTTTTGAAAGTGGTAGAAAAACTTTGTCTGCATAAAGATCATCACTTTATGATCACAAATATCACAAATATCACAAATATATCCACAGAATGTGTTAGAGTAGCAGTTGATGGTTAAGTGCACATTTTGTCCACACAACAAAAGGAATTCAGTATAAGAGAACATGTTTGTAGGACGAAGTTAATAAAAGACAGTTTTGTGGAAGAATTCCATCTTAAATTGGCCCCAACTCTAAGCACAGAACTAGCAGGGGCTCAGGGAGAAGAACTTGGTATCCCACATGGGCAAATTAGCATTATTATCATAACTGTTTAAGCCAAATTAGGTTTAAATAACTCACTGAAATAAAATATTTTAAAGTTCAGATATTTCACAGATTTCTAAATACTCCAGCCCAAAAATAATTCTAGTAGGGTCCCAAAGTTCCATTGATCCTACCTAGATTTGTTTGTATCTTTTTACTCAGTTTAGTTTTCTGTTTTATTTAAACTTGATTATCACTAAGCTAGGGCAACCCCACACAAGAATATTTCTGAAACAATATTCAAGCTGCAGTAACCCCACAAATATATTTTTAGTACTTTTGTTGGTCCTTATTTTTATGGGCCAATTAAACGCTATATTATAGACAGAATGCAGGAGAGAAAATTTATCTAACAGAAATAGCATTCATGTTAATTCATTCCATTCATTCATCTTCTAACTCATTAAAAGATGGTCCTGATTTTTGTAATTTCATGCATTATCTGTAATTTATAAATCTCTACTCTTTGCACATCTGTCTATGAGATTGATCATGCTTTCTTATTTTGGAATTCACATTTTAGTAAAAAACTTTCAACACTTTAGGCAGACCCTTAAGATTATATTTAATAACAGTTAAATCAAATGCTAGGAATGAAACCCAGTTCTATTTAGAGTCATTCATTGCCTAATGGGTTTTGTCTATAATTAATTAATGTCTGTCATTCATTCATTTAACTCAAGTTGTGTTACAGAAGTACCATTGTATATATATTCATATAGTATTAGGTGTTAAAAACAGAACAATTTTCTCATTAATCAGAGTACATTTTTATGGGGTATGATCAAATAAGTTATTCATTGTAAAAGCAAGAAAAATTACTTAAGCAGGACTCAAACTAGATAGCAATATCGCAAGGTGTCAGGAATATTGCCTGGAAATTTTAGACTCAATCTGGTTTTTAATGAACAAATAAAAAAATGAGAAATGGGTCTTACATAGGGCTGGGATGTAGAATAAAATTAATGTTCATTTATATAACTTTTCAAACAATGAGTTTTCAAAGGAAAAAAGGGAATGTGAAGTTTAGACAGGATCTATGTGATTCTTATTCATTGCTGTAGCCTGTGAAGATTATTACATAGTTCATCCCTGAGAAAAAGATTTAATAATAGATCTAATAAAAGAGAAGCACAGTGTTGCAACTTCTATAAACAATGTAATAATTTTCAACTCATATACCTCAAAAAAACTTGAGAACATCCTTTCCCTTATAAGGAATGTCCTAACCAAAACTGTGAACTAGGCAAAATACCATCTATCAAATCCAACCCTCGTAGATAGCAGACTCCAACTTCTCACTTTATGGACCCTTCCCCACACTCAACACCCAAATTTAAAAAAAAATCAAAATGCAGATTCCTTCTCAGGGAGCAGAACCCATGGACACAATCACAGGGAATAAATGACTTAAGTTTAAAGGGCTGCTTTTTATAAAGTATAAAATGTCTGCAGCCAAAAGAATACATCACTGTAACATTTTCTATTAAAAAAATAAGAACAAGTAGGAAGGAGATTTTAGCACTCCTAAAATCTCCTCTCACTCCACCTTTCATCAAGACTTCTTTCCTTTTTGTGTTTGTTTTTGTTTTTGTTTTTTTAAGTAGGCTCCATACACAACATGGGGTTTGAACTCATGACCCTGAGATCAAGAGTGCATGCCCTATAGACTGAACCAGCCTGCTTTACTCACAGGGCATGTCACTTTTCTGACTCCCCTTTATGTTTTCTTTAGAAGTGCTTCCTTGTTGCCATGGAAATAGCCTTGGTCCTGAACTAGACCAAGAGACCTGAACCAGGAGACCCATCATACTTTTTATTATCCTATACAACTATGTACCCTTGGAAAGCCTATCGTCCTTCTAAAGTGACTCAAATGTGTGCTTTGAATAAGTTTAGATGTGCTTCCAATTTTCTGCAGATTTACTACTGAATGTCTCAGTACCTTCAGCATCACTAGGGGCATCCAAGTTTGGATTACAGCAGTCTGTCTCCTAGAGATTGTGAGGATATACACGACAACCTCATAGAAGGAGACATATATGTATATGTATGTATGATATGTGTATACAATAATAAAACATATATGTATATGTATTTATGATATGTGTATACAATAATAAAACATAATAAAAATAAGTATAAAACATATACTCTAACAAATACATCAATGGAATGTTGTTCTTATATTCTCCCATACGAAATTTAAAAATATAGAGTACCACTATAAATGCCCATTAGCTTCAAAGAAGGGCTAATTTATCTTTTACCATCATACTGAATTCAGTTATTATAAAAGGATCTCATTAATATCCATGTATAACTGTATCCAAAGGCAGTTGTAGAATTTTTTAATCTTTCCTTAAAACATTTCATGGTGAAATAATTAATTATGTGTAAAATGCCTGCTGTGATTCCTATAATCCTTGTTCATATTTTCAAACAATTATGTAATTTTTCACATATTTATGTTATGGGTCCTAGTTTTATTCTAATGTCTTGAAGGTAGGGATTTGGTTTTATAGCTCTCTGACCTTCTGAACCTAGTATTCAAGTACTCAACCTAGTACACTAAAAGGTACTCAAGATATATTTGTAGAATGCACTTGTTTTGATCCCCACCTGAAATGAATCTTAAGAAATTGTTAGAAAAAAAAAAAAAACATGTCAGAGAGAAAAACAAAAATTGTGCGTACTCTACCTAATGGTTCAATTTCATCATATGAAAAGATTAGTATACTTAGCCCCAAATAGACAACTGTGATGATATATCCATCCTTAGTTTGTCTATTTTTGTTTAATGTAATAAAATCATCATATGTTCTGGCACTGAACTCTATACTTTACAATGTGACTCCAACCACAAACCTTGTTATCTTCACAGAACCTGCATGTAGCACATACTTAACACTCATGTGGTTCATTAACAACACCAAAAAAAGATGAAACACAGAATTGAAGAAATTTCCCCAAGTCAATGAATTGTCAAGTCAAAACTTGAATTTAAGTACTATGGCCCTCAGTATTTTTTTTTTCTCAGTAACCGTATGAATATACATGGGAATGATTCTATATAGCAGGGAATTTAACTGTAATAACATCAAAAGGAACAATCACTGGACATCACTCAAATCTTCCAATAGTTATTTCTTAACTGTAAAATAATTTAATTAACTTTTTCTATAGACTTATAGTAACCTGCGATCATAGGAATTCACAGTGAAGATATTCTCAGTAATATCAGAGGGAGAGAGGAAGAGCAACTATCAGAGAAAGCTATAAAAGTACCGAAATCATTCAGAATGAACTCATGGATCTTAAACCGAAGACTGATGGCTTCATCTCATGGCACAAAGAATTAACCGGTCCTTTGTGAACAGCTGACTTTTCTCCTCTGGGGACCACTCATTACTGAACCACAACAACACATGAACCAGAGGGAGGCTGCTTATTGTGTGTCTAGATGACCAGTGAAATCATTCTGTAAAATATTTTGGAGGGTTGTTTTGTAGTAGTTAATATGTGTTTGGCACATGTTACCAAAAGAGTTGTCAATCTAGTTGGAATGCTTAGAAAGAAAAAAATAATCACTCTGTGCCAGGGCCTCAAGACTCTAAGGCTGGGATAATTTTTTTAGAGTTTCGCTACAAAATTAGTCAGTGGAAGACACGGCAGCTCTTTCTCCTAAGGGGAATTATAACTTAAATCTACATATATATATATATATGTGTGTGTGTGTGTGTGTGTGTGTGTGTATGTATATATGTATACTTATATACATATGTGTATATATATGTATGTATACATATATACATATGTATATATATATATACATCTATAAAGTATGCACTGCATATATTTTTCTTCCTTTTTTTCTTTCCTTTCTCTCTCTGTCTTTCTTTCTTTCTTTTTTTTCCCCCTCTTTTTACCTCCTGATGGTAGATATCTAGGATTCTCTCCAAAGATAACTCTTCAAAGTACAGTTTGTCACACTCATCAAAGTCTGTGCTCACGGTCTCAGGGTTGCAATTCACCACTACTGTCTTCTTGCCAAGTTGACGCAGTGTGCGGATGCTGGAGACAGCACACCAATCAAATTCCACACTGCTGCCTGCAGAGACAGTGAGATTGGAAAAAGGGGTAAGAGAAACGTGAAGTTACAACACAAAGAGCAGAGAAACATATTGCCGGTCAGTCCAAGTCTAGGAAGCGAATGCCCTTTCGATGCAATTTTTTAAAATTTCAAAATGTAAATTTCAGATCCATTATGCACACTACATTAATAGTAGGAAAAACAGGGACTAATTAAACAACAATGACATGTTGGCTTGTTTTATATGCTAAGTTCTCCATTGGGTAATCTCCATATTTGAAACATTCAGAACGTCAAAGTTAGTGGGAGATAATTCTAATGATAAAAAACAAAAACCCTTTTGAGGCACCTGGGTGGCTCAGTTGGTTGAGCATCCAACCCTGGGTTTGAGCTCAGATCATGATCTCATGGTCCGTGGGTTTCTGATCCAGAGCCTGCTTGGGATTCTCTCTCTCCCTCTCCACCTACCCACCACCCCACCACCCCCCCCCCCGCTTATGTGCTCACTCTCTCTCTCTCAAAAGAAAAAAAAAAGGAAATTAAAAAATAAACTCAAAGTGTACAAACTGACCTCAGTACACAAAAATATTTAAGCTAGTGATTGGAATACTTGAGTTCTTGTTTTAGTTATTCCACTTGCTCTGCTATCTGAGGGCTAAACCAAATGATCCCTGAAGTGCCTTGTAGCTCTGACATATCTTGATTGATTGGAAAATCCTGTCCTTTCCAAGCATATCCTTTTAAGCTTGGCAAGGCCACCCCATGCAGAGTGAGTGACCTTCTAAAAAGTAATTCAAAGTACAATAATGGCCTAAATACCTCAAAATATCACCTCTACTGGGATGCATAGAAGTGAAAGTTCTGGGATTTGTACTAATCCTTTGCATTAGGATTTTGTCTCCTAAAAACTCTTGTCAGAACAGTAACTTATCCAAACATAGTAGCATGCTAATTTTCACTATCAATTAAGTATACACTTGATTATCAGCTCAGCTAGTCTGCCCTGGGTCCTAAGGTAATGCAGAATTGTCACATAAATAAGGTAAAATTTGAATAGGAAGAAAGAAAGGTCTAGAAAAGAGAAGGGTAGATCCTGATGGAAGTGTTCACGCCATTTAGCCATAGGAAACTAAGGTAGTAAAGTAATAAACACTTTTGAACTACTTCAAGATTTGGCCAAAAATTGCTAAAGTAGTATATCCAGAAGCACTTAATTACTTACAAAAAACTAAAACAAACTATGTTTAAAGTAACAGAATAAGACTACATACATTTTAAATTATACATTTTATCATTTCCATACTAGAATAATCTGCAGAGACTAAATGTTAAATGCGCTTGAGAAATATCATGTCTATTTAAATATACACTTTGTAACTGTAAATTATTATTATTATCTCATTATTAAATGTCTAATTTTAAGTGTTGGGTGAGATGTAAGAATTTCCAGTGGGAATGTTTTAATTAAATTCTATAATGCTCTGCCTATGAACCAATGAGAAAAGCTGTTGGCATTTGATATCAACAGACGTCATATATTCACAGATCTCATCTACAAATGTAATTTCTGGTTGATGTATAAAGTTCTTGAGCAAATATAGATCTTTGTGTAAAACTATGCCAGATGAGGAAATGTCAAAGTGCAATTCATTCCCCAACCCCAGTGAGAGGCTCAATTTCGTTCATGAGGATAAAAACATAAAAGGGTGACATAACGAAAAGGAAGAAGGAATTATAGTTGAGACCTGCAATTGAGTACGACTTCTATCACTTAATAGCTAAATAAACTTGGGCTTTACCTGTCTGAACCTCAGTTTCTGAAATTGCAAAATACTTATTATAACATCATCTATTATACATAGTTCTTGGAATAATAGAATTAACATGTGTGAAAAGTACAACATAAACTGTAAAGTCCTATGTAAATATAAGTTATCACTTTACCAATATGATATGGACCACAGCCTAACACCATCATTCCATGGTCATCGAAATTGATATCATGCTCCTGAGGAGAAAAAAAAAGACATAGAAATTATTATGTGTTATTCTTCAATCTAATTAAACTCTTTGTCCTGTCACTGAATGTATCTTTCTCATCCTTTCTCTTATTGATGTGTGCACTGTATTAGTCTCTAGGAATCCATAAGCATAAAGTATAAACTCTACTTATTCACAAAATATAAGTTCAATATATTTTATTTTTTTTTTAATTTTTTTTGACGTTAATTTATTTTTGAGACAGAGAGAGACAGAGCATGAACGGGGGAGGGGCAGAGAGAGAGGGAGACACAGAATCGGAAACAGGCTCCAGGCTCTGAGCCATCAGCCCAGAGCCTGACGCGGGGCTCGAACTCACGGACCGCGAGATCGTGACCTGAGCCGAAGTCGGACGCTCAACCGACCGAGCCACCCAGGCGCCCCAAGTTCAATATATTTTAATTAAATAGCCACGAGAACACACCACAATTGTATGTTCATGTAACCATTGTCCTTATTCTAGTTGTATTTGTTTGATTTCACCATTTTAAGGCAGTTCTGAAAAGTCAGTATAGAAATACATTATCACATCTGACCTACATAATGTCATTTTTATTACCTAGATTACTAGATAACCAAAAACACGAAAATGTATATTCCCCATGGTGACCATTTACTAAATCTGGAGCTTTCTACATACAGCAATTTGGCAGTTCCTACCTGACCATTGTAGGTAACATAGAGGTAGTTTGTTACTGATGGGTATTCTGCAGCCAGTGTATCAATCTGCAAGAAAATATAAATAAATAAATAATACATAAATAAATAGGGATTTTAGTCCCTTTGTTATATTTTTTCAAGAGTAAAACAATTTGCGCTGCATTCGTATTCCTTTAAGGCCTCTTATTGCCAAATATAAAAACAATAAAAAGGTAAGTACAATTCAATTACCTTCTAATTCTGAAAATGAGGTGGGGTGGAGGAACAATGATGTAATCTAGTTATCACTTGAGCAATAAATGACAATACACACCCAGAGCATCATTGATTCATTACAGTAGTATTTCTCACATACATAACACAATCGTTATATGGTCAACTAGTTACCAGGAAGACTTACCCAGACAACTATCTAAAGCAGCTCAAATCAGAGCAAAATGACCTATATGTAAGAACGTTTTGGGTCTGCAAATGAATGCATAGAATTTAAGTTACCAATGGCACTGAGCAATGGAATGACATAAATACCATAAAGCATGGGGAAGAGGGGAAGGGGACAAGGTCTCATTGAACATATTTTGAAAAAGTAAATCAATTCAGTTCTCAAAGGCCAGGAGCTTAGCTTAGTGAGCAAGAATTCAGGGCCAACAGGGCAAGCTAGTGTAAGGCAGGTGAGAAGGAGGAAAGATAATTGCTGAATAGAAAATATTCTGCATCAAGCCTGAGACCAAAGGCATGTGCCCCTCCGCCCCCCGCCCCCGAGCACATGGAGAAAAGTCAATGATTTTAAAGGACAAAAACCAGCTGGTGGTACTTTAAGCCAAGGCATCCTTCTACTGTAGTCCAAAAAAAAAAAAAAAAAAAAAAAATCACAACGGTACACCTATGAAAGTTCTTGTATGATTGTCATGAATACTAGATGAGCTCATTATGCCCAACCCTATCACAATGAATACTAAATGAACCATAATGATGGGGCACTTAAAATAAAGTATTACCCTGTAAAAAGTTAGTGCCAAAAGAGATAACTATTCTTTTCAAGAGGTCAGCCACCATGCTAGGGTATTTCAAGTCCTTCTATTACACTAAGGATTTATCTTATTGCAGATATATCTGCACAGAGGTCAAAAAGTAAAGGAGAGGTCACTTTGATTTTTTTTTCATTTAGGCAGAGAAAACCATGTACTCAGTCCTACCTTTGCGTCCCAGTGCCCCTTCAACCTTTCCCTTTTAAGCTTATATCAAACCTGTGCTGAATAAAACTGGTGGCATCATGGGCATTGACTGGACAAGTAGAATCACTTCTGAATTCCACCCCTCTTTATACCGGCAATGGCTCTATGAGTGGGTGCCTACATTTCACCCTGTGAGGAAAGGGAAATTCCTTTACCTGTTTAACCCAAGGGTGGATGTTTTTCTTTAGCCTCAGCTCCCTTGTCTGGGCCTCAGTCAGCCCGAGGCATTTTGAAATCTGCTTGTCTGAGAACCCAATCTCCTTTGCCTTTTTCAGGGTTTCTTCTGTAATGGACTCACTAGGAGTTAATGAAAAAGAGAGATTCAAGTTTAGAACAAACACAGTAAGGACTAGTGAACTGTTCAATTTCAAAAACACCAAAGTCTCCTTATTTTCCATCTTCAAAGTGTTGAGATCTTTTAAACATACACAAATAAATAACCCACTAAATCTTCCAGCCTCTATGAAATCTAGTATTTTCAATGATATTTTCACCTTTTCAGACATGTGGTTTCCTACTTTCACACCCATGCACCCTCTTCTCTTCTTACTTCCTGGAAATCGCTTCTGCATTTTCTGTCTTAATGACTTTCCTCTTTCAAAATAATCATGGACCTTCCTCTTACTAAGTCCAAGAGGCTTTTCTCAAGTTTCATCTCCTTAACCTGTCAGCATATGACCTGCTTAATGTTCCATTCTTTAAAGATGTCTTCCTCTGGCTCGGGTAAGTTGCTTCTCACCCAACTTTATTACTCATATTACTCACAAAAATGACTTACTGTTTTTTTTGGTTTTTTGGTACCCCCCGTGCAAGTTCCTATCTTTTGTTTCCTGATTTAAGACCAAAGGCCTGGCTACCTTCTCTCTCCCTCTAAACTTAACCACTGCCACTGGCTCAAGCAACATAAGTAGTTAATAATTCCCAACTCTGTATCTCCTTCTCTAATGTCTGAATGATTCTCCAGGTCTCCATGTATAGGATCTTTGAGAACCCATGTATACCTGGGCATCCAACATTGCATCAGACTGGGTATCCTTTCCATAAACTGCCTCTCTTTACTAATATCATATATCTGTCTATGTTGACAAGATAGTTCTCTGGTTTTATGATTATTTCCCATTCAAGTTAGATTTGTCTCTTCACTTTCCTGATGCTCATTTCCATAGTATAGACTGTATTTGTATTGTTTCTCTCACTGCGAACGCCTTTGACATTCCTTTTATCTACCCAACTGCTCTCCAACTCCCAGCCAGTCTTTATAGGTAAACTAAAGCCAAGTTTCATCCATGAAGACTTCTCAGTTTGCCCTCAACCACTGATCTTTCTGGACTCTTCACTGATTGATTTGCTTGGAGCCAGGAGCATAGTTGGAACCATACTGTTTAGCATATCAATGTCACCAATATTTTTTAAGTTTGTTAGCTTTTATTCACCATCCAATTTTTTTTTTATGCTAGATTCACATTCCACAATGACAAAGAATACGTTTGCTCATTTACCAGATCATTCCCACTGATCTGTAGACTGGCCCCCAGACAGCATTCAACAAATATTTATTAAATGGAAAAGGGAAACTGGACTTCTATAGCTTTTATAGAAGAGACAGAGTTAGTGAAATCACCTTATAACTATAATTCAAAGTGTACAAAAAAATAACTTGTAAAGAACCAAGGCACAGAAGAATAAAATAGTTCTATAAAAGTATAACTAAGTAGCTATGGACCAGCTATTTCAAGCAACGGTCAATACAATAAAATTCAATTATAACATTTTTATAGTCAATACAATGAAATTAAAATATAATGGTGTGTTCTCAGAAGATGTAATAATAAATAAAACATTTTCACTGAAATTCTGCTAATAGCATGCAGTTGAATTAAATCTACTGAATTTTGTTCATTCTATTCTTCAATCTTCTTTAATTAATTATATTCTGAGTTTAGATTAGAGAAGAGAGAATCAAGCTCATATATTTAATAGCTATTTCTCTGGCTGTTGGATATCAGTATAGTTTGGATTTTTGCAGCTATGTTTCGTTCTACTCAATTTGCTTTTTCTTTGGCCCTTAAATTTCCTTCTGTATCTCAAGTTAATTAATTATTTCTCCCAATAAATTTAATGTCTCCTTTTTCTATTCTCATTTTGATTTTTTAATCTTCCCAAGTATTTGATAAACATTCTCCCAGAGCAACACATTTTCCTGTCAAATTCTTGATTATAATCTGATTATTAGCAGTCACTTGCTATGTGTGCCACGCATTGTGCTTCATGTTCTATAACTATGCTGTCCAATATGGTGGCAACTAGCCACATGTGAATGTTTAATTTCAATGTAATTAATTAAAATTTTTAAATTAACATTTAGATTCACAATTGCACTAGCCAAATTTCAAGTGTTCAATAGCTATACATGGCTAGTGGTGACTGCATTGGATGGTGCAGATTACAGAATATTTCATCATCACAGAAATTTCTACTAGACAGTGCTGCTCATGAAGATACAAAACAATATTTGAGATAATGGAATGATAGAGAGTGATTCGAGACATTTTATGGAGAGATAAGCTATGTGGTGCAATGTGAGGTCAGAGAAAAGAGATAACAGTGTGAGCGAATGTAGTTGAGAAATACTACAGCAGTAGAGGGATGAGAACAGAGCCATAAAGAAAGTTCAGCTTCATATGGATGAAAGAGTTGACAGATGTACTATAGGCAAGGGCAACTGCATCTGCAATGATTTGAGACAGTGATCGGCATGGCAGGTATAGAAAACATATGGAGGATTTGTAGTTAGGAGGAAATCATGAATGGTGAAGGTAGGGCAATGTCATTCGTTGTCATCCTTACATGTGTGCTTTAACACTTAGTGAACATGTGCTGTGTCTAGGGCTCTGTGCTACCTACTTTAATGATGTAGTGATAAAGTATCAAATCTCTACATTCAGAGAGGTAAGAGTATATTAGAAGGCAAACAAATAGCCATAGATGTGTCTGCACGGTGAGATGTGCCATCATGGAATGTAGAGACGAGAAGGCTGTGGCTTGGGGGAAATGGTCCCACAGCACTGGAGAAGTCTGCAAAGGCCTTCCCCAAGAGATGACTGCTGAGCTCCTAGGGCTTTTGAAAACACCCAACTTTCTGGTGTTTATCTTTAGTTATTGCAAAAAAGAAAACATTTTGAGACAAAAGCGAAGAATAATTTGTTTGTTGCTATTTGCTTTGGAAACAGATATTTTCACTTTTCTTGCCAAGATTATGTTCGTAAACCAATTGCTCATTTGTTTACGTGCAAGTGTGCATTCAGCCTCGAAGTGGAAGTGCTTGATAAATAAGCTACTTTCTAAGTTAGAACTATGCATGATGTTCTTTTGAAATAAATATATTTAATTGTGAGTTTTGCGAAAGATAAATCATATTAATGTTTACCTGATGGTGAAAGGCTACCCATCTGCTCTGTGACCTGCAATTTTGCTTAAAATGTAAGTATGAAGCTTGAGTTACACGGAGAAATGCTGTACACATCACATTAAGCCAATTTTTACCCTTAGATTTTTCTAGATACTTGCTAGGGCATTTTCCTATAATTGTGAGATAGCAGTAAAAGAAAAATTAAGAATAAACAGATCTTCAGTAAGACATTTCTTTATTATTGCAATAACTATTTGAAGCAAAACCCATATTATGGTACTACATCAACAACCACACTAACTTAAATGACTAAATCCTAACCCTGAATAGCATCAGTCCAGACACACTTAAAGAAACATGCCTTAAAAGAGCCATCACACCTGTAATTATGACTATGGACTAGCAAAAATGCAAGTCCTCCAAGTCCAAAGATAACCAGAAGTAATATATTTGTCTTTAGCTCCTTTGGTCATGTTTTTCTATTTTTTCCCTTGTCTTGAATGATTTATTTTTATTTCTTCTTATACAGAATATCAGTCAATTCTTCAAAGGTTGCTATATTGCTTCAAATGAAAACTATAAATAATGGTATTAAACAAACAAAAAAAGAAACCATTTAGATTCCTCACATTTCTATTAGGGATGAAATAAATTTGCATTTGTTTTGTCCACATTCAGCAATGCAGTCTTTTCTATTGCTGAAATATGCATAATTCCTCTTATTCTTTTCCACGAAAAGAGTCCAAGAGAGCATATAAAGACATCTCCAGCAAACATGCAAAGTCTTCCTCCCCCACTCACCAAATAAAATTGGACTCTTACCAACAAGCAAATAAAAAGAAAGAAAAAAAGAAAAAAGGAAGACTGATTGATAGAATTGGCCTTGTGCATAAAAAAGGACAGTAAATTAATTCTGTGCTCAGTTCTGGTGGGGAAAAAAAAAAAAAACAACAAAACAGCTATCTGTCACAAGACTAACTCAATCATTACTACTCGACATAGAATCCCCACCCCAGAGAGTTTTCATTATGTAAAGGGGACGCCCAAGAAGAGCAACGGCAACATGGAATAATGAATCACAAATGATAGAATTTTGGAATGGGGTTGAAAACTACCTCTCCATAGGTGCCCCCTCAATTCACCTGGTGAGATTTCCAAAACAGCTTTATCAAGCTAAACTTGCAGAGTGCATGTTTCAAGCTCACAAGCTGATTCGCAGAATATTTTCTTGGTGAGCCCAAAACAGCTTTAACTTTTGCTCAATATTCAAACGGTTAGACCAATAGCATGCTATGATGTTTTTAAATGTCTTGAAAATTAGGGTGTATTGAATTGGAATAGTATATGAATATAATCATGTTCATCTATCTTCATTTGAATGCAAATATTGGGTAGGTATGTTCATATGAAATTCAAAGTGATGTATCTTCTATAGTATTTTATTTATAATCTCTCTGGTTATTAATTTCTGCTCTTCAGACATATTCATAAAATAGTGCGAAACACTTGCCAATCCTCACTGAGAAAATACATGTTGATTCTGACCCACCATGGCAATCACAAAGACATGGATAACGTAGGTCCCTTCCCACATTCCGTGCTACCCTAATACTCCTGGATATGTAGAATACCAAGACAGGAAGTGGCTTGCCTCCCTCTCTACATTTCCCTCATTCACTTTCTCTGCTGCTTTTGCATAACACAAAGCTGGCTGGCATGTCATTACATACGGAAGAAAATTGACTTTATTCCCTACTTGTTCCGATACAAAATTTTATTTTGAGTCCCATTATAATAAAATAAAAGAAGAGACAGTTTGAAGACACGATTCATTAGCTTTGGGCCAGTGATTTAGATAAGGTTAAACCTCTTCAGAGTCAAATGCAAGATGAATAATCTTAAGTGAACATAAAGCTCATTTAACAATGTGGAGATTCAGACACATGTTCCTTGTCTTTATCTGCCCATATTGGGCTGTCTTCCATTTTGCCTGCTAAAAAGAACTTCCATCAGAGCGAGATTTTTTTGAAAAATCAAGTTAGATGAAAGCTTATTTTAGTGAGACAGGGCTATAATATTTCTATTTTTCAAAAGGAAAATAAAAACCTTAATTTGGAACAAACTCAAAATAGAATAATTACTAAAAGAAATATAAATGCTGAATTTGTAATTCAAGACTGCCTTTTGAAGCCTCAATAGGGAATGCTCCATTTATATTATATTGTAAATCAAGGGAGCATTATCCCAAGCAAGAAATGTGATCAGCTGAATGGGGCACATTGCACAAAAGCGCACGTTTTTAAAATATGCGCAATAAATTATCCTATTATCAGGTACACATTTGTGTGTACTAGTATGTTTGTGTTTATCTTCACTGTGTCCTCTAAAGCTTGCTACAGATATAACTCGTCTTTCCCCTTCCAGCTTTCCTTGTCTTCAGTGTTCAAGGGCAAACTCTTCAAAAGTTACACTTTCATCATTGCATAATAGCATCTAAACAATAAAACAAAGAAACACCAAATAGCTGTGATGCTGGCCTTTTCAAAATCTCTAGTTCCTCTCCACTTAGCAGCACAAAATGACAGTTCTGAAATTTTGGAGGGGGAGGAACATCTTCAAAACAATCAGACTTTTACATTCCCTGCCATAATCTTTTAGTGGTGAGACAGCATGGCTCAGCCTCTACCGAGGCAAGTCTCTGTTGTGTTCTCTGGTTGTATAAACAATAGGAGCCTTTCTCCTCCTCCTCCTCCTCTCCCTCTCTCTCTCTCTCTCTCTCTCTCTCTCTCCCCGACTTCCAATGTAGATTTTGTTGTTGTTGTTGTTTAAAATTCTACCCTGTCATCTCCGAAACTTCCTCCACTCACACTTAGTCTTCAATAATAAATGATAAAAGGAAATGGAATAAATTCCCCTTAATGAGGAAATTTTCACCTGGCATAAAGGAACTGGGGAAATCTATTAACTGACTGGTGAAACGCCTGCAGCATCGCAATTACCAGGGGACCCAGCACACTTCACACAGTCCTCTCTTCCACTTGACTGGCTTTTATCTGATCCACCAACTCACAAGTAATACTAAACAAATTTCCCTCCAGATTGCACAAGCTCTAATGTGAAAATGAGCACTCCACTTGGCCTACAATTATGGGATGGGCTTGCGATTTTATTATTATCTTCTTTTTAAAAATCCCCTAAAAGGCAGAAGCTGAGAGAAGCACTAGGGCCTGATGCTCTGTAACTACACCTGCTTTAAGGACAGAAAACTGAGTTAAGGCACATGTTCTCTACCCCAACACCCTCACGTCAGCCTCTCCCTCAGTTTTGCATGGCTTTGCGGATTATTTTTGGCACTTCACAGGTTTGAGACCATGCCACAATCACAACCATGCAATCGGGGGCGAAGTTATTTGTCTTCTCATCTTTTCTTTCAAAAAGACAGGCTGTTACCTCTTTCCTTAAGAGAAATGCAAAAGAGGGGCACCTGGGTGGCTCAGTTGGTTAAGCACCCGACTTCAGCTCAGGTCATGATCTCACAGTCTGTAAGTTCAGGCCCACATCAGGCTCTGTGCTGACAGCTCAGAGCCTGGAGACTCACTCGGATTCTCTCTCTCTCTCTCTCTCTCTCTCTCTCTCTGCCCCTCCCTCACTCATGCTCTGTCTCAAAAATAAACAAACATTAAAAAAAAGAGAAATGCAAAAGACATTTTTTTCAAAAGCAGCAGTAGTATTTAGAAAAGCAAAAGGATGAAACCTAGGCAATTGGGTGAATACTACAATTTTCTCCTAATTTTTGAAAGCACTGTGTTTTGTTTCTGTATAGCAGTGAGGTATTTGGAGAAATTAAAGAAAACCTTGATCTTTACCTCTCATCTACGGGACAAACAATACCTGGGTCCAATGTTCATGTTGAAAGCATGCCATCAGGAAAACTATCTGTTAGGATCTGGGTCCACTTAGCACCACTGCAATAATGCTACACTATCCCAGGTGATCATTTTCAAGGGATGATACACCTAAAACTGCATTTCACCTTAAAGGCTACTAAAAACAACAGAATCCTCCAGAGGAAAAGCTTATAAAGCAATTGATACTGTAGAGATTTTTAAGTAGGCAATTTTTAATTTATGAATCTTATGTTCATTTTTTTACTCATCTTTAGTGACCCCAATAATCCAGAAATATTGTGGTATTACTTTCAATCTGGTAAGACCACTTTTATACTACTGACTATAATATCATGATTATTTTCTATGAATACCAAGTAATAATAATGGGGAAAATGACCTGATATAGGTTTCTTGTAATTTTTGAGCCACAACAAATCACATTTTATATCTCATTGATTCCTAGTTGACAATGCTGTGACTCTTATTCTCTGCCATAGATTTGGTAATGATGAAAAATAGGTGGAAACCACCCTGTCACAGTAGGAAGTCACGTCTATTAGTGTAAAAGAAAGTGTTCTGGGGCACCTGGGTGGCTCAGTCAGTTAAACATCTGACTTCAGCTCAGGTCATGATCTCAGGGTTCATGAGTTCAAGTCCCACGTCAGGCTCTGTGCTAACAGCTCAGAACCTGGAGCTTGCTTCAGATTCTGTGTCTCCCTCTCTCTCTGCCCCTCATTCACTCTACTCTCTGTCTCTCTCTCTTTCAAAAATGAACATTAAAACAAGTATTCTGGGGCACCTGGGTGGCTCAGTTAAGCTTCTGGCTTCAGCTCAGGTCATGATCTCAGCGTTCATGGACTTGAGCCCTGTGTCCGGCTCTGTGCTGACAGCTCAGAGCCTGGAGCCTGCTTCCAATTCTGTGTCTTCCTATCTGCCCCTCCCTCACTCGTGCTCTGTCTCTCTCTATCTTTCAAAAATAAATAAATGTTAAAAAAATTTTTTTAAAAAGAGAGTGTTCTGTTATGTTCAAAACAGCATGCTTTTATTAATCAAACAGCCTTCACCTGATCAGACTGAACTAAAGGGAGAAGTGCATACTATGGAATATTGCTTCTGTTATTTCTGATTAATACATTTACTTATAATTTGAAATCCATTCAATATACTCTTTCCCCCAAATTAAGATGTATACAGTAAGCAAAATCCTGGATTTTCCCATAAATATAGGTTTCTTATGGGTCCAGAATTTAAATCCAACAAACAAAAATAAATGCTGTACAAGGCCTCAGTAGAAAGCTGAGATTAAACAAGCATTCTTTGAGGTTTGAAAATCTGTTATTTCACAAATAAATTTATTTGAAAGCCCTTTATTTTAAAACCTCTCAATTACCTTTGTTTAAAGCAAGTCATGTTTCCGTAGAATAGCTTTCCAACTATCATGTGTGTTGTTCCACACAACAAATGTACAACTTTCATATAACTTTCTTGGACTTCTAGAAACTATTACTTAGAATCTAATTAAAATAAATCACTTAACCGAAGCCTAGCTACCAATAAACACTGCATAGATTTTGTTTTCTTGCTAAACGTAACATACATAGAAATAATTTTTGATCAAATTTTTCTAGTTCTTAATGAGCAAAAAAGCCTTTTCTAGAAAGCCTTTTCCTAATGGAAAGTCATTTCTAGGAAGATGTGGAAAAATTCTAGAAGTAAATTCCTGATGACATGTCACATCAGATCTATGTTAATTTGAGGATCACTACCTACATGGAAATCAAAAATCTTTATCACCGAGTGTTTTCCAGAAGACATAAACATAATCATTACCACCCATGACAGCAAAAAGTCTCATTTAGTTCATGCTAATGAATATACTCAAGAGCAAATTGAGTTGCTCTCCTTTCAAGATGCCTAGAGCAAAGATGGTCCATTAAGTGAGTCCAATAGCTAAAGAGCAGGTGTGGTAGGGTAGGGTTTGAGGTGGTATCTGTAATGTCACCATGGCCACACTAATACTGATGTGGCTACATGACATGACATTACATGACATGATTACATTATTATCATTGTGTTGAACAGGGAAACTGCCTGTTTCAACCTTAGGTATGTATCACTGGCCAAATCTAGAGTCAGGCTCCAACTCTGCTGAGAAAAACAATCACATCAACCAGATGAAATGATTAACACGTGAACTGCTAGCACCAGGCCAAGCAGGTAATAAGTGCTTCGTAAGTGCAAATGCCAGGGGATGAGGAAGAAGGGGAAGAGCTGGTCCAAGAGAGGAGAGAGAGGAAGAGAAGGAGGGAGAAAGCAGGAAGAGCAGTTAATCAGAACACAACCGCTAAGTCATCTACCTTAGGCCCCAGCACCTCAGCGTTTCACAGACTTTTCCCTCCTCTGCAACATTCTTATGTATCTATGCCTCGAGGCCATGAGGGCCACCACACTGTGTACTCCCTGCAAATAACAACTGATCTTCTGGAGAGCATGTGCACCCAAACATTTTCTACGCTGTCAGGAAGCACGGCTACCACCCTATGCTCCTCAGGCCAGCAATCATGTACTTCACCTTCAAGGGCTGCCTCAGAGGCTTGATGCCTCCATAAAGACATTTCAGGTATGAATAACAGATGAAAATTTTCGGGGGGGTCGTTGAGTGATTGATTATCTAGCTTCTATAACTACAGCAGAGGTAGATAATTTTGTGTAAAGGTCATTTCCATTGTATACATCAGGAGCTTTTCACTGACCTGCGTTAACATGGAGGATGAGGTGTTTACCTCTTATTTAAAGCAAAATTAAATGGATGTGTATGTGTGCATATGTATACAGTCTTTTATTTGAAATATGGCAAAATGTAAAAGGAAAACCCTTATCCCGGGTTTCCATATCCTTGAAAATTCTGCTTATATTTTTTTAAAGGTGACTCACCAGGGCTTTCTCCCTGCCAGGCCCCTGTGTTTTCCCCACAAGAGTTCTAGAGAAGGGCACATCTCTTACAAAGCTTCTGCTCTAAGTGAGGTCAAGGATTCAGAGAGGAAAACACACAGCTCACAAGTTGACAGCTAAGGAGGAACTGATCTCCAGCTGTCTGATTTAAAAGTCATATCTCTAAAAAGAAGCTTTTGAAAAGGGTTAGTGATTAGAACCGCAGGCAGAAGCCCTGGGCTAGATTCCTTGCTTTCCCCTGACTGATGTGACATGTACTATGACACACGCCTCGATGTGACTCAGTTTCACCATCCACAAAAATAGAATAGTGGTATTTTCTACCTGTATTGTAACAGAAATGCATTTAAGGTCACCAGAGAAATACAAATCTCTGTATTATAAATATTGTTAGTCTGTATTTTTTGCCTTAACCTTCTTGCAGGTTAATTAAATTAGAAACTTCATTACCATTGTAAATACTTGTGAACATTTTTCACAAAAATTTTTAAAAACATCTGCAATATTGAAAACCTAGATAGTTCTTTGTTTTTAATAAAAAATATAATTTTGGCCTGTTCTCAAGGGACCATCGAGATTTTTTTCATGCCCAGACAGGAATTATAATGCTTCCAGTATATACAATCTCTATTTGATAATATAAAACAATTAGATAAACCCCCTGTTATTAGAAAACAGTTTATTCAAAGTATTCCTACCTAAACAGTAGATATACAGTCACTTAAAAGAATGAAAGTGTAGAGATGCTGATTTACAATGTCTTCCAACACAGTGAGTGTATATCTTAGACTATATGTTTTTCAGGCCATCATTTTGTGAATCTCTTGGAGCAACTAGGAACTATAAACATGTTTTCCTGTACTCCAACTTCCCTTCTTTGCCATGACTAAGAAATTATGATTTTCACTTTCTCCCAAGAATATTTATTCATTTATTTCATGGGCATCTTATCACACAAATATTTTTGTAATATTTTTTTTAATTTTTGTGTTTAATATTTATTTTTGAGAGAGAGACAGAGAGAGACAGAGCATGAGCGAGGGAGGGGCAGAGAGAGAGGGAGACACAGAATCTGAAGCAAGCTCCAGGCTCCGAGCTATCAGCACTGAGCCCCACGTGGTGCTCGAACTCATGAACCCTGAGATCATGACCCGAGCCGAAGTTGGACACTTAATTGACAGAGCCACCCAGGTGCCCCAGTGCTTTTGAGTGTTTACTTGATGGAAGACATCGTATGCCAATGCCAAAGAAAATATATGATCAATAAAGAATTGGAAGCCATTCATATCTGTTTCAGAGCTGATGCTATACCTTAGCATAGTGAACTTTATTCTTTGTTCACACAAATCAACAAAGCCTTGTAAGAAAAATTTATAATAAAAGTCTACTAAGACCTTATGATATTTGGAATTTGCTGTGATGGAACTTACAGTTTAATTGGAGGATGTTACTAGCATGCATCAAATAATTACAAAACAATGAAATGAAACTGTGGTTCCAGCTGCTACTTATATTGAACCATAGCTGATAATATCCACTTTAATTTCTGTTCATAGAATTGATTTATTTATAGTAAGATTCTCATTTTTATGAAACATAACAGAAATATAACAATAGAAGAGCAAACCCAATTTGTTACTTCCTAAGTAAAATTCATCCATTTTCCCGTCACCTCTTTCTCCTTGCATATTTGGTCTTTATAGACTAGTTCTTGTCCTTCCTCCGGATCATCAAATTTGGTAGACTTACTCAATTCTCTCCCTCTCTGCTCTCCCTAAACCCTGCAATATTGGTGAAAGTGTCTTCCTATTTATTTGTTTTGTGTTAAAACCTCTCTTTCCTTGGCTTCTATGGCACTGGAATATATTGAAGTATATTTTGTGATATATAGAAGGGATATATGTTGTCCTTGGATTCTGAAAGTCCTGAACTTAAATCCTGACTCCAACATGCACTACCTCTGAAATCTTGAAAATTTACTTAAACATCTGAGGCATTGTTTCATTTATAAAATATGAGGGAGGGATGCACACCTTCTTGGAAACCTTAAATTGATACTTACATGAGAAAACTTCTGCAAAGGTCTTAGAACTTTTATTTTTAACCTCTACTTAACTTTTCCAGCTTTGTGTTCCTGACTCTAGTTGATCTGTTAAAAGTATCTGCCTTATGTATAACCATGTATATATATTTAATCTTTGAAAATAGATTACAAACCCATTGAAGGCAGGTTAATGACTAACAATTATCCATTGACAAATGTCATTGGGCCTAGTACCATACCTTACATATAGCACGTCCCCAATAAATATAATGACTGAGTAGCTGAACAAATACCATATGGTCCAATAAGAGCTCCTAATAAAGAGAACTGCCATCAAGAAAATATATAACTCATCATGCTGAAATCAGAAATATTGACATAGGGATAGAATCTATTAATTCTTGACTATTAAGAGGCACATACATGCTAATTATGACTATATGTTATTTTAAGTCAACTTAAGATTTTTGAACTATCAAACATTTAAGAATCAATACACACAAAATATATAATATTCATCTTGTGAATTATCTAAATATCACTCTAAAACAGTTTGGGTAAAACATTTATCTTGCCCGTGATAGAATCAAGTTCTCTCTCCCACTTTCAAAATACACATATGTAAACACTATTTAAATAGTGAATTCAATTAAGATTCTCAGAACATTAGATATTTGATGTAAGCTTTTACTTTATATCTGATTCAATAAATGATTAGTTAAAAAATTAGTGAAGGCCTATGAAATCTATGACATCACCTAAAATATCACATGGAACATAAAAATGAATTAAAAATAAAATGTATTCTTGGCATTAGTTCACAGAGGCATGGAAATTCCCACAGTAATACTCCTCTTTTACATAGAAAAAAAAACCCCTCTTTTATGTAAGAGTTTTTAGTATTCTTGAATAAGTTTATTAGATAAGTTGTTTAGGGTATGATGACTAAAACTGTAGAATGGTAATATGTAGTAAATGATAAAGTTGTTTTCCTTTAGAGTTAATCACTTCATACATAATATATCATATATTCATCTTAGTTGCACAGCCTCCCAGTAAATTAAGAGGGGAGTATTTTTTTTTTTTTTTTACTACAGTGAAACTGAGACTCAGAAAGATAGTGTGAGTTAGCAGTGAGGTCACAGGACATACCCATTGATTGCAAATCAAATCAACGGTTTCCACTAAAGTGTCCAACCATCACCATCTCATCATACATTAAAAATATTAAATACCCACATACTTAATATATATATGGATGTCCACAGACTGGAGTAGGGAAAATGGTCATTGGTATCACAAGCATATGTCATAGTGAAGTATCATCAAAATTATAACATGCAATTAATTATATGTCATATGTAAGGAAATATATATATTTCTTTCCCTAAATTATTTCTGTATCTAGTATCCTTTAAGATGAAAGTTGTTCATTATTCATTTTTTTCTATCAGAAAATGTAAATTACCTTTAGAGAGTGAAGTACTGACATTTCTCTGTCTTACATATAAGTTTTAACAACTTTTTGGTGACACTTTCCCCCCCGAAAAACTTTAATCAAATGTAAGCACAAAATGTTCCTGTCTGGTTTTGCCATGCCTCATGAGCAAGTTAAATAAAAAGTCAATAGAAACTAACATGTGTAGGAGAGGACATTCAAAGGGAGTGTTCCAGCTAAGGTGACACCTGCATTATTACATCTGCCAGAAGTTTGTGGCTGCAGGGAAATGGCCAACTTTACTGAGCTCAATTTAGCACTTGAATGCCCAAGTGGAACTCACCAGGTTTGCCCTAGATTGTTTTCCTAAGCAATAGGCACACCTATGATTTTTCAGCACTCGCCAATGGACACAGTTTATCACACTGAACACAGTGATGTTCAGATGAAAATTGGACCCTTCAAAAGCACACTTTACTCTTTTTTCCTACATTGAATGTAGCAGTAAGTGGCAGTGAAGGGGGAAGAGAATATTAATATTATCAGAATTAAAACATTAAAAAAAGAAGCCTATAGGATATTAGACAAAAGCAATTTCTGAACAATTCATACTTTAATCCATAGTAAATTAAATTTGTGTCGACAATTAATGGAGAAATAGATCCAAACTTAGCTTCCTATATTTACATGATATAAACTGTATGTCAATGGTCATAGACCCTATTTTTAAACATCTAAATTGGACGAAAACAGTTTCCTTCTGATAGGTCAATCAGAAATAGTTAAAGCACACAAAAATCAAAATAAGAAAATAAAGAAATTAAAAATAGTTACAGGCAGAAGACAAGCAGTTGCTCGAAGCTGGTAATCAGCACCCTCACATTTTTTTTCTTGCCTGTTCATGTTGCTGTTTTTTAGGCATCATTACTGTCTTTCAATCTAAAATTGCTAATCCAATGTGATATTATAAATAAAAATGTTTGGAGTATTGTATCCTGAAATAGTCCCTGCTTACAAAAAAAGCTTTCTTATAGTTGACTTCCTTCCTTCCTTACAGCAAAAGGGGTTCAACTGAGAGATCTGTGTACCTGTGCTTGTCTATTACTTCCTAACATAGGGGAAACTTATCATATGTGCTAGTTCTACAGTGATGGGACAACTATCCCTTTATGGGCTACTGTTACTACATTGAAAGTGTAGGGGCACCCAGGTGGCTCGGTTGGTTAAACGTCTGACTCTTGATTTAGGTTTAGGTCATGATCTCACAGTTCTTGGGATTGAGCCCCACACTGAGCTATGCGCTGACAACCCAGAGCCTGCTTGGGATTCTCCCTCTCTCCAGCTCTCTGCCCCTTCCCTGCTCAAGCTCTTTCTCTTGAAATAAAATAAATAAACCTTTTTTTAAACTGTCTATGACATGTAACCTTATTTCCCCCAGATGTATATATAATGTATATAATTCACCTTTCCACACCTCTAACCATAATATATACAATTATATGTGTGAGTGCACACATACATATATATGTGTGTATATACACATACACACACTTACATATAGCACAGGGGTGAAATATCAAACATCCTAGGCCCTGGAGTCCTGCTCAGGTTTGATCTCAAATTTGTCATTTATTAGCATGTGATCGCAAGAAAATTGCTAAATATCTCTGTACCTCAGCTTGCTATCTATAAAATCAGGATAACTACTGACTTCCTTAGGTCGTGGTAAAAATTAAATGAAATAATGTAGCTAGAGTAGCAACTGATATGTAGTCTACAAATTTTGTGATTATTATCTTATACTTGGAAGGCATTCAGAATTGCTTGATTGAATCAAAGCTCAAGTTTCTGTACTAAAAGATATAATTCTAAATCCATTCTTTTATTACCTAAGGGAATCAGCTATATCAGGAGAACCTAGCTGATGAAGACATTTGACATTTGATTTATGGTACTTGTACTTCTGCCCTCCAGGTCAGATTTATTTGCATGACCAAAATTGAATCTATCTATATGCTAATGGAGGAAAGGATTACAGGTGAGATTTTTCTAATTTTTAATAGATCAAAATAAGTATATTTTTTCTTGTCATGAGCATTTATGAAAATGCTATAGGGGAGGAGCATTAGGTGTGAAAGAGTCGGTGTTGGTAAGATGAGCGAGTGTGGGGAAAATAGCCATATTAAAATGTGAATAGTTCAGTTGTGAAGGCCAGCAGATAGAGTCTATGTAAATGTTGCTGTTCCACTAAAAATTCGACGGACTTAAGTTTTCTTAAACTTCTTGGAAAGTGATCCACTAATGGGAAGTTAATAGATTAAACATCTAAATCCCAATGCATATGAATAACAGGCATTGGAATCCTACATGATACAACTCATATCACTTTGAATAAAGAGAAACTTTTGAAAACCTAAAGGAATTCACTGTAAAATATGTTATCACTCTAGGTCGATTAATGCCACTACACCAGCTTATAAATTTGGGGAACTGCCTAGAACAATCAACTTTCCTAGCATGCCCTTGGGCAGCAATAAACAATTTAAGAGGAAAAGGAGAAAGTCAGTGAACTCAAGTGGGGAAGAGAAATTTTTTGCTGAAGCTGTCTGAATAATGGTTATCACCTAAATTGGTAAGAATGGCTATTGCTCTGGAAGTCTCCTGAGGGCTCCCATTGCTATACTCATGTATTGGAGATGGCAAACTGAGTTCTGATGGGAGCAGGCATTTGCAGCAGGGACGCCAGGTCGATTATTCTAAGAGTGGTCCAACATCTCAGCCCTAAAAAAGGCTGGGGTTTCATACATCATCCTCAGCACGATACATGCTCATCTCCACCCTTCAAGGAAAGGAACTTATATAATTTCCGCTTTCTCACAGACATGGAAAACTCGTCAGTTATTTCCATAATGCCAACGTCGTTACAATCATTGTTTTCCCCACTCCAGTCTGTGGGCATTCACATATATACCAAATATGTGGGTATATTCCATTTAGGAGTCAAATTCTGAACTTCATTTCAGATGACCATATGTAAATACAAGTCATAGATTGGCCATCAATTCGAATGATATTCTCATCCTCTGCTAGTAAACGTGTTTATCGGATTTTAGAAGAATCTTAGCATGATTAACAACGGTAGAGTGGGAATTTTTGTTCATTATCATAATGGAGTGTTATTGATCTTGTGATAAGAATAGCATCTGTATGACTCGCTATCATTGCTTCTTTTTTTAAAAAGATCTGGTTTTAAAATAAGGTGACAATGCATCATAAAGAAAATTAAGAAATGATACACTGTAAAATATGTAAGCAAATGTAAATTGTGACTCTAAAAATTGTCTTTAAATGCATATATCTAAAATCGCAAAATACCCTTCATCATCATAAGTAGCATTTTCATTTTCAGAGGGAAAACCTTGTTGAGCACTCATCATGTTCCAGGTGTCCTTTATATTTATATTTGTTTAAGCCTCACAACAAAAGTATAAGGCAGACATTAGCAGAAAGAATGTGAGGCCAGAGAAGTGAGGGAGGTGACATGCCCATGAGTCCACAGCGGGGAAGACTTCACACCTATTATCTGACTAGCTCCTTAGCCTATACTCTTCCAACACATGAGAAAGGAACTGAGTGAAACCTAACCCACATGTATCATTCTATACTTTGTCCTATGTTTAAGCTTCTGCTCTTCTCCCAGCTGAGATCCCCACTGCCTATTTCCCCAGGTACCTAAAAAGAATGCAAAGGGACCTGGGCACATTGGCACCAGAGATATATTGAGGTAAGAGAATTTAGGGGCCATCTCAAATCACACCAAATAAATAGCTACCTCCTGGGCCCACATCTAAACTGAGCCTTTCCAGTGCTGGAACAGTTGAGATTTTGAAACGAAGTGAACCACAGATGAATGTAAAGAGAAAAGAACTAATCTTTGTAAACTTTCTGCAAATAGGTAAGACACAATTCAGCTACATAATGCCAACTGATAATAGTTCTTATTACTGTTGGAGCAGAATCTGCCTTGATGACTAAGCCTGTTTGGATATTTAGAGGTCTGTGAAAAAGCAGGAGATATCATAATCCAGGGTAATGGTGAAGATAACCAAAATAGGACAATAAAACTCAAGCCCTACATACTTACACTCCATCAGCCGTGACATCTATCCAACTTTAGACCTCTATTTAGACTTCTATGTACCACAGAATGACTGAGACAGGTAGCTTCAGGGCCCATCTAGTCTTTTTTTAATCTATCTAACACCTCTTTCTTTTTTTTTCTAAATATTTATGTATTTTTTAGAGAGACAGACAGACAGGCAGACAGACAGACAGAGTGTGAGCAGGAGAGGGGCAGAGAGAGACAGAGACACAGAATCTGAAGCAGGCTCCAGGCTCCGAGTTGTCAGCACAGAGCCTGATGTGGGGCTCGAACCCACGCACTGCGAGACCATGACCTGAGCCAAAGTCAGAAGCCCAACCGACTGAGCTAACCAGGTGCCCCTCTATCTAACACTTCTAAGTAATAATCATTATCAAATTGCTGTGTGTGCATCTATACCACTTCAAAAAAATAATAATAATAAACAGTAAAGTATCATTCAGAAAATAATGAATTCAGGATTTAGGTTTATTAATACCTGTTGAATTCTTGAGACAAAAGATAATTTTACGTATAATTGTTTTCGAATCTTTTGAATTATTGAAAGATTTATATAAAAAATTTTAATGTTGATCATTGTGAACAATAGAAAATATATCTATGTACAAATATGCCTATGTTAGGAAACAGAAACTAAAAATGTTAAATTATTAGCAAATAAATGCAACAGAATGTGGAAGTCAAAAGATATTATAAGTGATCTCTAACAGTATGGGTCTAATCCTCTGAGGACTTTTTCACTATCACCCATCCACTTATTTCTGCTTAGTTAGAATTTCAACCTGCTTTCTGGTTGCAACAAAAACTATTCAATTGAAACATAGAATTTGTCCCCAAATCAGAATGTATATGAAGTGAAAATTTAAATCACAATAACATCTGCTATTTTTCACCCCAGGTCTCCTCCCTGCTGTGATTGGCATACTCTAAGTTTCTAGCACCCTCATGTGGTTTTAATTGGAGTGGTTTCACAGGCATTTGCAATCAGTTGTCTGAAACTGAAAACAGTGAAACAGACTATAATTCAACATGGAAGTTCTGCTGGCCTCACAAACCAAGAAAAGAAACCTCAAGTCAGCAAAATTCTAAGATGAATGTATGGGCTCAATTCTTAACGTATTTGCTATCTACTGTTCATTTTATGTGACCACTAGAAAGGATGACTTATAGGCAACCACAGCTAGTTTCATTTTTGGCAGATTGGAATCCCCAATTTTCAAAACCAAGCATTTGTTGTGGGCAACTGTTCAATAGATGAAAAAGTACCTCATATTGCTCCTAAAGAAAAGCAAGAGGTATTATTGCCTTGTTTGTGTGCATCTTGATTAGGTAAACACGGTAACAGAGGTAACAGAGGTCTACAGAGGTAGATTTTGAGAACCTCCACTGTCTTCAACGAAATTTGAAATGATTAATATTTTTACATTTTCTCAAATCATTTGGGAATCATTTATGCAAACAAAAAGTTTCCCTCTCTCTAAACGTATACCTAGGCTTGTAGGTGAGACTTCTTTCTAATAACAGTATATTTCAGAACCCTCTTAAAGGGAGAAGCTAAAGAAGATTATACTGTCTTCCTTAGATTCGTAATAAATGTTCCTCTTATCAAAGATCCATGTTTAAAACCTATCTGTGATTTCATAAGCCTGAGGTGCCCCAACAAACGGTCTTCTCATGAAAATAAAAAAGTAGATTTTAAAGCACTGACATTATCAGAATATTCTGAACATGAAATGAAATTTTAAAAATAATTGGCCATGAAGGAGATAAAAATGTAAATTAGTGAGAGGTAAAGAATCTATTAACAGAAACTTGAATGTGGCTTATTTGTATGCTGAACTGGAAGTCCCGATGTTAAAAAATATCAGTAAAATGCAAGAGGAATACATTTGCCCATCAATATACAGCAATATGTAGATTGATATTAAAAGAGAAAAATAGAATTCAGAACTTAGAAATGTTATTGAAGATAGGAATATTATTCATTTAATTATTGACTGATAAAATTTTAATCTAGGTAATTTTTGGTAAGTCAAATAGCACATGAGTTCATAAATGTATCCCAATTTTTATAACTTCAAAATACTTAATAAAATACCACTATGTTTGATGGCAGTGGTAGGGGTTCAAGGTAGCTAAGAATATTAGAAGATACCTTTCAAAAGGTAAATTAAACATCTAAAACTGCCATTTCTTGTGGCTGTGGCTCCTGCTTTCCAATCTTGGCACTATTTACTCCATTGAAGCAGAATTTTGGCCAAATGCTTGAGGGTAAGAGAGGACGAAAGTTACACAGAAAGTATCTGGAGCAAATCAGAGGACACTGCCTTACCTGTTGAGCCCTTTCAGTGTCTTTTCCATGTTTAAAATGTCACGCATCTTATACAAAAACCACTTGTCAATGGATGTGAGCTTCATGATCTCATCAAGGGACATGTTGTCTTCCAAGGCCTGCCAAAAGAAGACACACTTTCTTTGGCACCCATTCTATAAGTGTCTTATTTGGTTGAAAACCTATAGCAGCCACTCCTCCCCCTCACTCAGAGAGCCCAAGGCTATAGACTGAGAACGGAACCAATAGCTGTTATTGATGTTCCTCCCGAGAAACCTACTGACGCTACCAACTGTATCCCAAATGGCATACCAAGGAGACGCCTTGAGTTAATCAGAGCTGTGTGTGCTTAGAAAGATCTCCTGCTTTTTATATAACCATGTTTATACAACTGCTTTTTATATAACCATGTTTCCTGCTTTTTATATAACCATGTTAACAATTATATCCTAAATTTGATACATCTCTTTGGAATTAAAGAGAATCTCTTGAAACTACAGTTAAGACACATTGGCAGGAAAATCTAGAATCAATACAACGATCATTTAACTTGTATTTTTGGATAATTACCCTTTGGCAAATACCATATTGTTATCACCTCATTCCACATTCACACAAACCAGTCAGTGAGAATTTATGGCTCAAATCTGACTTAGTGCTATTTCTTTAGAACATTTCCTCAGAGAGGACTTCAAACAAAAAAATTATTTTGAATCAGTTACTATGACTTTTGTGCTAAGACAGGCATTTTACAGAATCCTAATATATTCCAAAACAATGTAGTAATAACTTCTGTTCTGATAGGAAGCTCAGCTTTTTCCTCAAGCTTACTTTAGCAATTTCTCAGAAGTAAAATTACAACTATGGGTCATTAAGCTGAGTAGAAAAGACAACTGAGAGAAGAAATAAACTCTCAAAACCCAAACCTTGATATTCAAAAGATATCCACTCTTATTCTTTGCTATTTTTAGATATATATTTATACTCTATGAAAAATAATAATCAGATAATGCTCCAAAATAACACGTTCTAGAAATGACACACCATATTTTTAAATCCCATTAAGAAATATATGTAACTAGTAATTCTACTCTTCTATTTCAACTGCAGGAGCTTAATTTTCTCTAAACGTTCACTTCTGTCTAGCATCAGAGAGATACTGATAATAAGTATTGAGAGACAGCACAGTTCATAATTCTGTTGACTAGCATAACTTGATATTTATTGGGAATACTCAAAGGCAAGATCATTTTACTATAAGTCTGTGGTGTTTTTTTTCTTTGTTTTATTCTCCCTCTATATAGCCATGTTCCCAAGGACTTAATATTCTGTCTCATTTTTCCAAGTGATTAAAGACACAATTAGCTGTTGGCCATCAACACCGAGAGGGGGATAGAATCTGAAGTTAGTGACACTTTTGACAGACCAGAGGAAGTTTTCACACAATCACACACAGTAATCACTCTGAAATTGGCAGAGGACCTAGAATCCTGGAGTCATTTCCCAGTGAGGAAGGACAACTACAGTCACATCCACAGTTTCTGACAGAAAGCCAGATCCTGCCGTCTTAGGACTTCATCTTCAAGCACTACAGCACTGCCATGTCACACGGCTATAATAAAGTTCATAATGACCCCAAACAAGTTTGAGGTTACTCTAATGTTTCCCAAATCAAAAATAATGCCCTGTATTCTCCCCAAATCAAAAGAGGTGATGATCCAGTCATCCTGAAATAAGACTGCAGCAAAAATCAGGCCTCCGAGCAACTTGCCCTTTTCTAAGAATCATGAAAGCGAGCGAAGATTTACTCACTCCCTTCATTCTTTTTCCCCTTCAGCCCTCCACAGTCCTTACTCTCTTTGTCAAAACCACCAAGTTCCCGGTTGCTGTGGAAATGAACAGTAATGATGACCTCTAACACACAGAAATCAGTTCCTTCTGCCAGCACTCTGGCAGCCAATAATTTACACCTCAGCCCCTGCACTTCTTGCTCGTACGTAGAGTACTCTGCGAGAAAGAATCTCCACACATTTTTTCCAGAATTCTTATCCTTTATAAGTCCATCAGAAAAGAATGAGAGATTTGTTTGAGTTTTACAGCCTCACTGGGAACTTGGAAATACTTCCCTTTTTCATCTGCCTCAAAATGGCAGAGGATGATTACCAGGCTTACAGAAAACAATCCAATTATTCCCCTTTGTCTGGAAAAAAATCATATGTGTGTGTGTGTGTATATATATATGTATATATATATATATATATACATATATATATACACACACATACACACACACATATATGTAATACACATATACACGTGTGTGTGTGTGTGTGTGCATATATGATATGGTAGAATGCTTTTTTAAACAAAAGACTTGAATAAGAACAATAAAGAAGGTGAAATGGCTCCCTGGAATAACCGCTCATTACCACCATCACCCCCACTGAAAAATGTTAATTCTCTATTACCTTGAAACTCAATATTAGGAAATGTCCATCAAAAGATACTAGCATCTGCCAGAATTTCAATGGAACTTAATACTCTGCATTTAGAAACCATAAAGGTGAGGAGAGTATAACATTATATGCAACGAAGGAAACATTCCCTTCCCTTCTCCCCTCTCAGCAGGACTCAATATATGGACATTAAAGTTGCAGTGAGTTCAAAATCACTCACAGCATTTTTCCGTTGTCACACAAAGGCAAATTACAAAGACGGATTGATTCCCTCTTTAAAGGCAAAATTCATATTTTCATCAACTCATCCCACATGCGCACACGACATATAAAATGGTCAGTGGGGCTTTGTAGCTTCAGTGTGGTTTGATACTGTTGGAGGATTAATGTTTAAGCATCCTTAAATGTCAAAAAGCCATTCAGGGATTTCTGACCGGTCAGATCCCAGCTGCCCAAGTCACCTTTTATAAAATCAGATGAGCTGAAACTTCAAAACCCTATGCATAGTAAACATGAAAGGAGATTAATATGGCACTTAATTTGCATAAAAGGGAACTCATGGGTAGAAGTGAGAAATGTGGGGCTTTTTTGTTCTAAAAGTAAGACCAATAAAATAATTACACAAAAAATCCTATAATCATGGAAGATCTTTATGGTTGTTGTTGTTTAAACATAGAAAAAGGAGCGAATAAAGATTATTTTCAAGTCTGAGGCAGCATATACTAAAGGATACTATTTTATGCATCTTCCTTTCTAAAATACAATTTTATACATTTTCAAGGAACAAGTAATGAGAGTGGTAGGAAACAGTAACTCAAAATGATCAAACCTACTTGCGAGTATTGATAAGACATATACCAAAAAGGAGGAACATTTTATGTCTGTGATCATCCTTTAAAGCTGTAATAGATGTCCTTAAGTCCAGGTTTAAATCAAATTCCAAAAAGGTGGTAATATTTGATTAATTATAGAATAACCAGAAGAAAGCCACAGAAGTCTCCAGTTTAATATTACTGAAAAGAATTAAAGTTTTGCCCCCAAATCCCTGAATTCACAACCACTCTGTGATTCAGTTTTACTTTAAAGTCCAGGCTGACTCTATTCTGAAGAAAACAGTAGCTCTGGACCCCTTAGCACATATTACCTTGGCAATGGCATAGATGCGGGTGCTGGATGGGTCAGCCAGCTCTCTTCTGAGATCTATGTTGGATGGCCATTCTTTGTTCATTGGGAGACGGGAAGTGAACCCATCTATTGACGGGTGGCACATTCGTAAGGCCTTCTGGAAACTCTCCTCAAAGGTGCGACCAATAGCCATGACCTGTAATGCACATTTACGCACTTGGATTTAAAGAGCTTCTATATTTTGAATTTGAAACAGAACCCAGAAATGGAATATTTTTTCAGGAAAGACTTAGGAACAAAACACGTAAGGAAGAACAGTACTCAAAATTAGGTGTTATTTTTCTTCCACTCTCCTTTTCCATGGTTTTGATGTAATGATTCTTTAACAATATTAGGTCAGTCTTTTACCACATAGGAGATTTAGCTTTATTTGCTTAGACTGATGAGGAAATTGCCTGCACCTGTCCTGAACTATAATATTAAAATAAGGAATACATGGCCAGAGCATATAGATCCTTCCTTAATAAAACCTTGCTTTTATTCAAGATGTTCTTTAGAATAGAAAACTAAATGAAGAGAAACCAGACATATATTGACACAAAAACAGAACTCTTTCTAAATGGGTTATCAGTCACTATCCAAGACAGGTTGGCTTTCTTTATAACTAAGCATTAATATTAATAAAACCTTCAGAATCATAATGAATACTGACAGATTCAGATTTTGAATATAGGCAGAGACTAAATTCCCCATGACAAATTCAGTGTGTCTTTCCACAATCTTTACAACTGATTGTACACTAATCAATTAGGAAAACCATGTGGTGATTCAGTTTGGACGCGTTACAAGTCAGAGCTAAACTTAAATTGCCGTCAAGTCCACCCAGTTATTTTCAGTGGATAAACACTGTCTTTGAGCCTTTCCATGGAATAATAGATTGCTATGCATTTTTGGTCTCCAATTTAAAATAATAACAGTGATAATGCTGCCTTCAGTGTACCTCCGTGATTCTTCAAATAGACCCGAATTCCCATTAATGTCAGTTTGGTAAATCCTCATGTCAATTGTGTGACAAGATACATATTCAAAGATCACAAAAGCCAAACAGATAACCTTTCACGCTGCCCCAAATTTAATTAGAAGTTGGAAGATTCTCAAGAGCAGAGATAAATAAAATGCTAGTCCAATTCAGATACGCAACTTGTGAGGCGTCGTGGTATTTGAAGGGTTACACAGTATGTTCATAGACTTGCTAGCCTAAGCATGAGAGGTACTGCCAGAAATAAGACATTTTATGGTACTATCAAATTAGGGAAAACATTTCTGGAATATTTAATACAGTTTTTAGGTATTACATATTTAACAGTTGGCCATAAAGTAACTGGTTCTATAAGAAATTCATCATACATTTTTATTAATTTTAAGTACACTGTACTTAATGGTACTTAATAATGGTGTAGAGAATATGTTCAATAAAAGAAAAACAAACATACTTATATAATAATAAAAGAGTTCATAACTGTGTTTGCTCAAAATCTGTGCTTTTTAATACTTTGTATTATTAAAATTCCCCTTCATTAAGTGAAAATTTCACCATTTCTCCGTGGAATAACTGACCTGGCCCTAACCCGATTCCCTGACCCTGTTCTACTACATTCTCAAAGCACCTGTAGGTGAATACTGTATTTTAACTTTTACCACAGTTGAATTCATATTATATTTGGTTCTAGTTATGTATTCTGAACTTACCAACTGCAGATAATATGTAACAAAGTATCTACATCTTATTCACTATTTTATTCTACCAGCATCTTTCATGTAAGAAGAACTCAAGAAACATTTCCTAACTTGAGGTGAACTAACTGAATGATGTAAAAAATTCACTGACAACAAAATCCTTTAGATAATAATCCCTAAATGAACACATTACAAAAAATTATCTCATATTCTTTGGCCTATAAATTGTATTGTGAGCAATGTGAAAAGGGGCACTTTCCATGGAATAAGCTAAATAGCAGTGGTTTATTTGGGCAGAAACACTACCAACAAAACTTTACATGGCATTTGAGTTCTAATTCTCTTGTGCACCTTGAAACATAATAGAAAAAATAATATTTAAAACAGCTATCAAGGACTACCTGGTTTTTTACAACTACTAGAAGGACATTTTAATTAAAAAGGTCAAGTTTTCCTTATCTATCATTACTTTAAAATCTTACATTAACATCTTGGAAACTAAGGAAACCAAAATAGTAAGAATTCTGCCTTTCATGAATGACTATGATTGATCAGTAAAATGTCTTTTTTTTTTCTTTTCTCCTGCATTACTGATGGAGTTAAGCTGCACTTCCTGTGATTAGTGGCCATTATTTCTGCAATGGCTAGTCTGAGGATAAGCTATAATCTGTAATGTAGGACAAATGAAGGCCAATATAGAACAACATGTCGTAAATAGTTCTTTTCTCTGTAATCTAACCAGCTTACATATCTAGGCCATATAGAGACACAGACAAGATAAAATAAAATAGAGGATGGATCAATCGATCGATAGAGATTGAGATTCATGCATACTGCTTATAATCAAACATTCTACCCATAAATAGTGACAATAATACTGATGGAATACATTTATTGGGGTGGCATATGCACCCCAATATTTCTAGCAGTGCTATCAACAATAGCCAAATTGTGGAAAGAGCCCAAATGTCCATTGACTGACAAAAATGGACAAAGAAGGTGTGGTATATATACACAATGTAACATTACTCAGCAAACAAAAAGAATCAAATCTTGCCTTTTTTAACAATGTGGATGGAACTAGATTGAATCATGCTATGCAAAATAAGTCAGTCAAAGATAAACATCATATGATTTCACTCATATGAGGAATTGAAGAAACAGAACAGATGAACATAGGGGAAGGGAAGGAAAAATAAGACAAAAACAGAGAGGGAAGCAAACCATAAGAGACTCTTAAATAAGAGAACAAACTGAGGGTTGCTGGAGGGGTGTGGGGTGGGGGGATGGGCTAAATGGGCAATGGGCATTAAGGAAGGCACTTGATGAGATGAGCACTGGGTGTTATATGTAATTTATGAATCACTAAATTCTACTCTTGAAACCATTATCACACTAGATGTTAATAACTTGGATTTAAATAAAATTTAAAATATAATAAAAATAATAAAATGTTTAAAAAAGAATACATTTATTGGGGATGCACTATGTATCTACCTTAAAAGACATTACTAAATATTTACATCTATTAATCATAAACCTTATAAGAACCCCACAAGGTAGGTATTATCATCTCCAATTTTCTGATGGCAAACCTGAAGACCAGGGTCTTGTATGAATGTCTCTAGCTAGTAAGTGGCAACACCAAAATAAAACAGAAGCCCATTTAGTTTGGCTCATGCTATCTCCACTTATGCCAAGCCAACTGGATCTAAGAAGAAATAAACCCCTTGGTGGGGAAGGAAAGGGGTGACTGTCAGAGGCCGGGGTCTGAATTTTTTAATTTCCTCCTGCACAAAGGAGCACTGCATCTTTGAAGATGGGATAATCAAAAGCTAATTTTAATATCAAATAGTATAAAAGGACATTATGACAAATCTAAAGGTCCTAAACACTTAGACCATTTCAATATAATGAAAGAAGCGCTTCTCGATTTTGAATTTTAGAGCTAGAGGAGACATGACAGACTGTCTAGTCCAGGCCCTTTCTTTTAGACATATAGAAAGTGAAGTCCAAGGAAGATAAAGCCACAATTTATGTGAATAGATTAAAATTTAATTCTTAACCTCAGTTCAGTGATCTTTTTGGTGCACCATTTTATACCATGTTATTTTCTAGATTTGTTTATAAATACATTATAACTCAGTTTTATATACGTGTGTTTGTGTGTATATATGAATATGTTTTTTCATATACTCAAATACATTATACATCCACCTATATGGCCTCTCCTTTTAAACAAAAGCATTTAAGATCTATTAAATGGCCATGTAACAAATGCCTTGTGTTACCAGTCAGAGAGATGTTGAAACACTAGGGAAGAAATGAAATTCCTTTTTATCCTCCAGTCAAGAACCCAGTATCTAGGCAACCTTAAGACTTTCAAAATGTTAAGGATTTGACAAAATAACTGAGGACAAGAATAAAATAGAAGAGTAAACCAAGGACTCACCTCTCCTACACTTTTCATAGAGCTACCAATTCGGCTAGATGTTCCATGAAAACGATCAAGATCCCAGCGAGGAATCTTGGTAACCATGTAATCCAAGCTAGGTTCAAAGCAGGCTGATGTCTTCCCCGATACAACATTCTTGATTTCTGGAAGTGGGATTCCTAGGGCAATCTTTGCAGCAATGAATGCCAACGGGTAGCTATAAAGGAGGAGATATTTTTTTTCTTTCAGCAATAAGTGTTAAAAACAACCCAAAACATAAATTGTTCTTTCTTAGAAATTCTGGTATTACTCCACATCAGGGTATAAAACACATCTGGTTCTCTGTTCTGTATGAAGATTTAATAGCCACTTATAAAATAATGTGAGCCATGATAAAGCAGAGAGGCACAGATCACAAAAGAATTCACTCTCTATGCCTGACATTCAGGGCTACAACTGCCAACCTTCGCCTCTTTAATCCAAAATCAATGGCTTCCTTGATAAAGTGCTCACTTGTGTATAGGCTCCACTAAGATAAGAATCTGAAAAATACTCTTGAAAAGATATACACATGTCTGCACCTAGGAAGACAGCTGAGTTAGCTGGTACTATGGGGTATGCAATGGCCAGAAAATGTAGTAATTGAAAGTTTGGGTCCTTGATCAGTCTCCAAATTATTTTTGAACTTGGGTTTCCTTACAAAACTGACACTCTAGAGGGGCACTTGGGTGGCTCAGTTGGTTAAGTGACCCACTCTTGACTTCAGCTCAGGTCATGATCTCAGGGTTCATGGGATTGAGCCCCACGTGGGGCTCCACACTGATAGCATGGAGCCTGCTTGGGATTCTCCCTCTCCCTCTCTCTCTGTGCCTCTGCCACTCACATGTCCTCTCTCTCTCTCCCTCTCGAAAGAAAAGAAAGAAGAAAGAAAGGAAGAAAGAAAGGAAACAAAGAAAGAAAACAAAGGAAAAAAACTAATACTCTAGGGACTTCACTGGATTGTTTTGGTGATTATAATTAAGAAAATAATTCACAGAACTATAGAATTACATATGAGTCTTGTAATACATCTCCCCCATCCGACAGATGAGGAAACTGATTAGAGACAATAAATGACATGTCCAAAGTCACATAGTCAGTAGAAGAATTGGGAGGAGAACTCAGGTCTCCTGACTCTTGCTTAGGGTAGTAGTTTACCACTACTCCATGCAGCAGTGTGTAGCCATATTAAAAAAAAAATCTTTACACGTAATTATTTTGTTCCCTTAAATGCCATGTAATTTAAATGCCATGTGCTAAATATATTAATAGGAACAAAAGGTATTAGTTAATGTTCCCTCCAGTTATGTTTGCCAGAGGTTTTTAAATGGGTAGCAAATTCATTTATTTGGTTGTGACCTTTATCTATAGAAAAACCTTGCAATGTTTGATCCTGTGGATTTTGCTAAAATAAAATAATTTCTTGAATATTTGAATCAAGCAAACTATACTATGTACCTGACATTTACTATACACCTGAAGGAAACCAGTTGAGGACTAAATTTAAGAATTAATTTTCACTTTTTAACAATATCTGCAAAGTGCAATTAGGAAGCAGATTTTTCGCAGCCTGCTTTGACCACCCAGATTTTGATTAGTTTATGATTAGCCAGCAAACAAAGCCAGCAAGCAATATCATTTGCTTCAATCTGGCAGCAAGCTCATTAATAACCATGTCCATAGGGTCCTAAATGATTTGCAGCCAGCATACAGAAATGGGGACTATAGCTTATAAACGTAGCACAGTCTTCCACTAGCTATCAGTTTTCCAAAACTATCTGTGAAGGATCTGCAAACACATGGTCAATCATTCTGATCTTACCCAGTGGCCTTTGAGGCCAGGGCAGAGCTTCGAGACAGTCTGGCATTCACTTCAATGATGCAGTATTCCATTGAGGTAGGATGAAGGGCAAATTGAATGTTGCATTCACCCACAATGCCCAGGTGGCGAACAACATTGATTGAAGAACGTCTCAACATCTGAAACTCTGCATTGGAGAGGGTCTGGGCAGGGGCTACGACAACCGAATCACCTGTACATCCAAGCAACACGTGTTATTTGGTAGCTTATCTAAATAACTAACTTTAGTGACTTAATCTATTTGTGTAATACAAGACAGAGTTTAGTCTAAGGGTTTGTGGGGAAAATAATTGTCTCAAGGCAGTGCATTGCTCCAACACATTATTTACAGAAACCCCTCTAACCTTTCCCAAGTTCATCTAGCTATCAAGGCTTCAGTCATCTACTTACCAGATTCACATTAACTTCTTCAGTTTCTTCTCTTCATCTCAAAATCTCTCTCTCTCTCTCAAGTTCTCCCTTCTACAAACATCATCTCCTCTTCACCCAGACTGACTCATTCATCTGTTTTCCACATCTCATCCCTTCCCATTGTCTTACTCCTCTCTAGTCATAGCCCTTGCATCTTCGATCTCTTAATCTTTAGTCTCCAATCCTTCTGCCCACAAACATTCTCAGGCTTCTACTGGCTCAAGAAGCCTGTCCCCCTACATTATTAATCACAAGAACATCTCTCTCATTTTTTACATGACTAAACTTCTTTAAAGTTTCCCAAGTCATCATCTCTCTCATTGCCATATAATTCTTATCAATATGAGTCCCATAACCAACTTTGCATTAAAACTGTCTTCTTGAATATTCAAAACCCCACATTAAAATCCTAATTCTTGACCTTTCATAGCATTTGATATAACCAAAACCAAAACTCTTTTATAAAATATTTTCTTGTATTGACTTACTTGTTTTCTTTCTATCACTCCCTTCTTTTTCTTAAACACTAACCCTTCCTCTTACTCCTGCACTGTAAATCTAAATAGTTCCTAAGTTCAGTCCTTGAACCTATTGTCTTTCTTTCTATGCCTACGTCCTTGAATACTTAGTCTATGCTTCCAGCTTCAATTATTTCCTTCACACGAATGCCTGCCAATGATTTTATATCAGCTTTTTTATTTCTATTCCCCTTTCTTGAATTCCAGCTCCACATTATCAACCCTCTTCTTGAGAATTCCACCCATGCTTTCATAGCTAATATTTCTGAACCCTAAGTTATCATTTTTGTCCTCTTGTCTAACTAGTTTCTCTTCCAAAAAAAAAAAACTATTTTACCTTTTTCTATTACTTGTGGCTATTTTCTCATTCACTTGGTAACTAATACCCTCATCTGATTTAAGCTGTCTTAACCTCATTTCTTACTTCTCAACACCAAGTCTTACATATTTTACCATCACTACATTGTTTATATTTGACTTCTTCCTCAAATGAAATCAGGATAATACATGACTTATTTCACAGTGTTTTTGTGAAGATCAAACATGAGATCAAAATGAGATTATTTTCAATATTGTGAAATACTATTTTGTGTAAAATATTATCACTAGTCAGTCAGCTAAGAATAGTAGTTTAATGAAAAGAACTCAATAAAGGTGGCTATGGGTCATCAGAAGCGTGAACGCAGGCATTACTATTATTCTTGAAGATTCTTTGCCTACCTGTATGAACACCCATGGCATCAACATTTTCCATGTTACAGACAGTGACACAATTGTCATCGGCGTCTCGGACCACTTCATATTCTATTTCTTTCCAACCTGTCACTGACCTCTCCACCAGAATCTGGTTGGTCATAGCAAAGGCCTGGAAGTTGGTGACACAAGGTATCAAAGAGTAAGGAAAGGTTCTAGTTTAAACATGGATATTTGGCACAGTGCCCTGGCCTGAATCCCGGTCAGCATCATGGTCTGAGGCCTAGTCTCCATCCTCCTCAGTGCTCCAGAAGGCACAATGTGTCAGAAAATCAGTGAGGTACTAGGAATAGCATCCTGCAGTGAATATGCTTGATTTACATTATTGAGGCTTGCCATTCAAAGTGCTGATATGACATTAAATCAAACTAATTTAGGAAAAAGAGAAAATAATTGAGCAATCAGGCAGAGGGAAATGGAATTATTTCAGCAGCAAGGCTTCTGTGAAACCAGAAAATGTGATAAGTGCGAATAAATATGGAAAAATAAGTCTAAAGACTGGTTTTCTCTAAAATAGCTGAGAGTGCTTTGTACAGTGACATACACAATAAAAGTCAGTTGACGTTGATGAGGAGAAGAAAGGAGATAATGATGGTTGTAAACAGTTAGCCAAGATGGCATACGAAACTTGGGAATTAGAAGAATCATATGCAACTATTATTATGGTTAATCACTGCCTAAGTGCTTAAATACCCTGAGTCATATATCATGTATGCCTGATTAAACAGATATGAATTAGTATAATTATCATTTCATATTTACTGAGTATGCACTGGTGGGTAGAATACTGAACCCAAAATATGAAAGAGGAAGTCTTTGACCTTAGGACATTTGGTGGCTGAAAATCCAAGACAGAAATGTCCCTTTGTCTCATAATGTTTTTGATTTGTAATAGCAGTGAGAAAGGAAGAGAAAGTAACCAGAGAAAGTACTGTGAATTTTTTCAAATTATTAGCAGGCAGTATAATGAAATAATAACTCAATGTTAGTTTTTCTTTAATGTGTCTCAACACTATTTGTTTAACCTCAGTCAACACTATAGGATTCACCATGTGCAATGGAAAATGTAACACATTTGTCCCCACAGCTGCCTATGATGAGGTTTTCAAAGTGGTTAGGAAACTCTGTAACCAGCATTAACAATTTCATAATGATTAATTTGTCATTGGGATTGCATGCTAAAAGAGGAAATCTGTGAAACAAAGGGTATGAATTTCAGAAAGCTTTTTGCATTCTAATAGACTAGGCTGGATGTTTGGACACAAGGACAACTGAGATCAAATGAGAAGTTGCCTCAACTTCTTTCTTTCCAGCCTCAGATTTTATGCAAAAGACTAAGACCTAGATGAGTTACTGCAGCTTCTGAAGGTGGTAAACATAATATCAAGAGAATAAGGGGTAGCTTAGGAAATAATGATACAAAATAACTATTTTCAAGGGAAAAGCTAGGTTTTCAACAAAAGAAAAACACTCAATGCCCTACTGATTATTTTAGAGGAATTGTAAATCATTAAAATTTATCCCATCCCCAAATTGCTTTCATTGTAAATGTTTTTAAACAATTCAGTGTTCAGAATTTTTTTATACTGTAAAATATATATTCTTAATAAAGAATAAGTACACATTGTCACTACTGGGAGTAATAATGAGATTACTAATACTAAAAATATTGGAAACATCTAATATTCTAGAAAAAATTACTTCTATAAACCTATCTTTTCTTTAAATATATGATTCATAAGTCTAGAATGGAAACAAGAAATACTGATATTGATATATTGTCCTTTTTTATTTCTTTTGGCAACTTTAGAAACACTAAATCCAACTTGTTGACATGTAAGTTTGTCATTATAGTTATCTAAATATATTTAATTTTATTTATCTGTTCTCAAAATCCTATGTCAACAACTCAAGGGCCGCATTTTGTTTCTCTCTAAAAAGTAAGTAATGATAGATACAAGCTGTGCTTGGTATTTACTCAGCATTCCCCGAAATAGCTCTTATAATTCTGTCAGATTCACTTCCATGACCATCATGTAAGTTACATGGGTCTCTTGACTGCACACGCACTCATTCATTCAGCAAGAAATTATTGAGACCCCATATCACCAGGCATCGTTCTATTCGGTGAGAAGAGAGTACACACAACCAACAAAAAACTCCTTATCTAATAAAAAGAAGCATACATAAGCAGGAAAGAAAACAGTTCTAGCAAGAACGTCGAGAGCTCACCAAGAAATTTGGCTAATGCTGTGCTCCAATGTCAATAACTGCACTGCATTTCCCTTACAAAGGTACGGTCTGTTGGATAACACTTACAGAAAACATGACGGTGGTTTTAATAGAGAAAAGGTCATTTCTCATCTACATAACTTTCTCTAACTGAAAGGGTTTATCAAATCAGTTTTCTTGATTGATAAGAATTTGGTCTGTGAAAACACATACCTTTGTGCTGAGGTCCAGTAATGTCTCCTTATTAGGACAGATGCCTGAGCCTAACCCACCCAGAGCATAGGCAGAACGGATCATCACTGGATAGCCGATGGTGTCTGCTGCTTTCAGGGCATCCTCAATCTGTCAATGAGGAAAACTCAAAGTTTGAAAAGCTGACCACACTAGCAGAAAAGACCACACCAACAGAGTCTAGCATTTGAGATAAATCAGTTTATTTGGGAAGAATCATTATAGAAACGTTGTATTATTGCTTCATTTCATTCTGAAGAACAAGTGTTGTTTTACAAATTTTAAGTAAAATTCTAGGATTTTTTTTTCATACTCACTGAAAGTTTTTCTTTCATCTTTCTGTTATAAATTTTATTTTGCCATATAAAAAATAAAACAATGGCTGAAGCTGAAATCATCGTTAATTTGAGAATGGGAGCCATATTGAATTTTTAAATTCAGTTTAAAAGCCTTCATCTCTTCATGATACAAGGATTTCTACTGCTGAAACTAACTTGGTATTCTTGCAATAGGCCATTAGGAATACTATATAGAAAGAGTTTTCATTTTTCAAGTTCAGTCAGAGAATAGTCCCAGAAGCGTAGATTTTTTTTTTTAACTTACAGAATACAACATATGGTGGCTATATTTTTCTGTCATGGAATATTATTACACTACCAATGGGAGTGTAATTACACCTTTCCCATATGCCTGTTTCGCATCCTGAGGAAGCAAGGACATAATTAAATCTGGCAATGAAAGAATAAATGTATGGCAGGAGCTTTCCAAATGTTCAGCAGAGTTATCCCGGGACTATTCCTGACTGACAGCTCTGAAACATTGTATGTACTTGTGAGCATTCTTTTCTTAAAACCGCACAGCCCATTTTCCGTCGTCCCGGCAATAGTTGCCCTTTTCCCTCAAGATTTGCCTATTTTTGCAATAGGGAAGTTGCATCAAAAACTGCCTCCAGAACCCCAACTTTATTGAATATATATGCCTGAAATCAGGAATAAAGTCAGGGACAAAAAACAGATATATATCAAGCCAAATTTGTGTTGGTGCCTCATAATAGCCTATCAATAGGCACAGGCTATGATAGAAAGTGATTAACAAAAACACAAAACAATTTATCCTCTCCAAACACCTAATCTACAAGTTTTTCAGTCATGAATCTTATTGATTAGATCCAATGGCTTTTTTCTAGATAATTTCATTTTTAAATGTTTATTCCATTCTAACAAGAAAATTTCAATCCAATCATTTCCCATTTGCAGGTCATTCCCATCTACAAGATGTGTGACTGGTCCCAGAAAGAAAGTAAAAATCACTTTGGCATTGTAAATTTACATGGTTCTTTGTTTTATTTAATTCAGGAGATCTGATATTCAGTGGCACTTCAACCACTGATAAACCACTTCCTCTCTGGGCTTTTGCTTCCCTTTTCATAAAATATGACTACCTCTCCCAAATACTGTAGCATGGAAGGCTGTAATTAACACAAAAAGTCTCTGAGATACTAACACATTTCTGGAAGAAATTATATGTATATATAATAATTTAGCTATTATTTTCAGGTATGACAAATAACTCTCCCTATAAATGTAAGACAAACAATGGCCTTGTTTCTCCAGAACAAAGATTCCTTACCGATTCCACCGCAAAGCTTGGAGCAATCTTTTCATTAATTTCATTTAGTTTGTCCGAGAACAGCTGCCTGTCTTCTGTGGCCATAATGGATTCAACCGAGGTCCCCAGGACTTTCACGCCATACTCCTTGAGTACACCTCTCTTGAATAGTTCCACTCCTATGGAAGAACCAAATATAATCAATTTTTAGAATCTCGAACTCTGATGTCTTTCTTAACAGATACCTGAATACAACTTTTTTTTTTTAACCTAAAATGAACTCCAAAGCCACCACAGTCTACAATAAAATTGTACTTAAGGTAAAAAAAAAAAAAAAAAAAAATTGAAAGAAATTCTGAAGACATTCTAGCAAAATATTTGCTGGTGGTATTATTACTTATATTACCACTTTCTCCACATGATTTCTATTATTCTTATTAATCAAAATCATAGGATACAGTGAACTTCTAGATTTTAGTATATTTCCATTCTTTCTATGATCCATTCCTATACTGAGATTCTCTTATTTAAATAATCCCAGTGATGTGGATCTCTATATGGGTTAAAAATAATCAAAATAGTGTTTCCATTTGCGTGCCACTTAACTTAAGCTAAGATTTTTATATTTGACTTACAAATTACATCACCAACTGCTTACCCCAACTAGCTAATGAGATTCTCATTCATTATCTAGTTCCAAAGATTTGAAGCACTGTAAAAAGGACAGAGTATTGGACTTACCAGATGCATGAAGGGATTGCAGAGAGACTAAACTGTGTTATCATGAAAATATATGTGAAAGCCAAATGCTACAGGGCCAACACATAAGAGCACAAAGCATTTAATCAATGTTAATTCTCATTTTTTATTCATGGTAGTTCTCAGTGTTTCTCTGGTAACACAGAAAAGCAAATTCCTGAAATGGAGGAGGGAGACCTCACTTCGCCGCCCCAGAGCATTCAAGTAAAAGGTTTCTTTTTGTATCTTAGCTGTTCTGTGAAATAAACCAGTAATATTTATCACATGACATTTTCAGGTGGCTGTTTGCTAATGGCTTCCTCACACATTAAAGAAAGAAAGGCTTTTATGAACACACAGAGCATAATTGTTAGATGGATTCAAACAAAAAATATTACACAGAAGTACCTGGGCTGAAACTCTGCAGTTAAGCCAAAAAGAACTCACCACAGTTCAGAGCTGTCTGGCCACCCATGCCTAGAATTAACCCATCTGGCCGCTCCGCCTTGATGACCTCTGTGACAAACTGAGGGGTGATGGGGAGAAAGTAGACAGTATCTGCTTGCTTTAAGCCCACCTCGTTGGTCTGCACCGATGCAATGTTTGGGTTCATCAAGACAGTTTTGACATTTTCTTCCTGAAAAAACAAAAGGACACAGAATCTGAACATATAGTCTAAAGAAGAGAACGACTATACTCAAACAAACGGTTTGTATTAGGAGACAAAACTTATAGATCATTCTGTGGGCTGCAGAGATCAGTAATAGGACTAGGAAGAAAAAGAAAGACTAACGTTTGGTGAAAGGAAGGAAAAAATTGCTTGAAAACAAAACTATCCAAAAAGAACTGGCTGCCCTATGTGGTTCACCCTGAATTCCTTGCCACTAGAGGCATCAGGCAAAACTTAAGATAACGTCTATAGAATTTAACTAGAGGTCTACAAATACTGCTGAACTTCATAGCTCAATTGACCTTAAAAGACTAAAGAGAATATCTTAAAAACTTTGAAATTAGTAAACTATAAAATAGAACCACAGGCAACATCAAAGAAGCCTCCCTTTGCAATGTTTGTCAGAGACCAACACGGAATGTACTTTTAAAATGCAGGATGATGTGCTCCCTTGCTGGAAGCATCAGGAGCCTTCTGCTGAATTCCATCCTTTTATATTTTAATGCCTGCCTTAGTGCTTCAACAAAAAACATTATACACTGTGTATACATGTTATATTAATAGAAAATGACCAAATGGAAAAAAATAAAATAAAATAAAAATTTCTGTGTGTGTGTGTGTGTGTGTGTGTGTGTAAAGGTATTCATAGCCCTATCTTATGCCTCACATCTGCAGATACCTCAGAAATAATTCTTCATGTAAGCTATGAAGGATAATAGCTTTATAAACCAGGATGAGTGTGACACTTAGCAAAATAATTATTATAAAATATGGCCATATGGCTCTTATTATTTTACCTATTACCATGTCAATTTTGAACACTCCTAAAACATCAACAAAATATTCAGATGAAAGTATAAAAATCATCCTTGAAAGCCCTACATGCCCTTGGGGGAGAATCTGAATAAAATATTAAATATATTTCATATTACTTTAAATTCAAATGATGCCTTAAAACTTATAATCTACTTTTTTATTAATTTATTTGATTTTTATACCCAGACTACAAGAGAAATTTCTACCTCACAGATGAAAAAATTGACATTCAATAAGGTTAAATGACTTGCTAAAGACCTGATAAATGGCAAAATTAGGGCTCTAATCCAAGTCTTATGATTCAAGTTCTATGCCCTTTCCTCAATATGAGTCATCTCTCAAGAGTTTAAGAGAGTGATTTTAAAAAAGTATGATTAATTTTTTTGAACAAATACACACAAATAAGCAAATGCATTTAAAATATGGGTTGGAACTTAAATAATTAAGTCTAAACTGAGAACATGTCATCAATAGAACTTACAGAAGGTCTAACTACTGAAGAAAAGCACCGACAGACTTAAGTATTTTCCTGTACAAAGAATATAGCTATTTTCCTATACAAGGAATATAGCTACTTTTGTAAATCAAATTACATAAGTAAAGTTGCATAAATGACTGTGATGAGTGTTTATACATTTTAAAACTTAGACATAATTTCAAACTATTTTAATAAATTTTCTAACTTTTTTCTAATATAGTTCTGGTTATAATACATGCACCATCTGATTATTTTAAAATATTTAGTTCATGAATTCATTTCTACTAACTTCTTAATCACAACACCTTATCTAATAATGCCTATTCTTCAGTTAAAATGTATAACTTCACCTAATGGATGTAAAGCACGTAAAAAAATACAAGCTATGAAAATACTAGTCCTTTATAAAACTACCAAATAGGATTTAAAAGTATGCTAATTAAATGTATTTACAAGCCTTGAATGTACTTACATTGTTTTCTAACCAATCTAAACCATTGGACATCCTCTAATTATACGAAGAGAAATTGAATCGTACTACAATAAAGTAAAGTAGTCCTTGAAAATGTGCACAAAAAACACATGTGCATGTGAGTGTATACACCTATGCATGTATGGAGAAGAATATTAAAAAATAAAAACAAATGGGAAGAAGAGTAAGGTAATTGGGGACTGCATTCTGTTTTTTTCAACAGACATCTGTCAGGTGAAAATCTTCATCTACAGCATATTGAATAAAACAAAAAGAAAAATTCTGGCCAATTATTTTTCTGTGTTTGTTGCCCTAGTTTCCCGCCACCTTCAATGCGTTGCTTTCTCCTAGCCAGGTCTCTGGTGAACGGATTTATACTGCAAAGCCAGAGGCAAAGTCACAGAAGAGCTCACATGGCCACTGGATGGCTGATTAGCACCAAAATAGGGATATCCAAGGAAATGAGGACACCAAAGAGATACCAGATTAGCTCCTTAATAGAAATACAAGTACAGTGAATTTTTTCTAAAGGTTTATTTTGCTATAACAAAGAGTTGGGGAGATCTTGAAAGACTTTGAAGAAACAGGAAGGGTGTTCTTCCCAACGTGAGCATCAAATCCTCTTTTTCATGTAAACATCTGCCAAATCATTCTGGTCGGTCATCCAGCCCAAGTCACAGATGGGGAAATTGGGTCCCCTAGCGACAGATAATTGGGTCCCCTAGCGATATCTATAGCTTGGACAAAAGGCACTGATGCCTTTGCTCTCTCAACTGGATCTTGCCATTTCAACCATAGATGCCTGAAGCATCCTGTAGAGCATTCAAAATATCTTAGAGCCCAAATTCCCTCTTTCACACAAAACACAAGTATATTTTAAAAGCTCACTGCCTCAAAAACAACGAGCAACATCTGTAAATGTGGCTTTTTATGTTTTCGGTATAAATAGGTGGTAACATAGATAATTTTGGAGATCATGCCAAAGTTCTTGATTTGCAGGCGTGAAAAAGTTTAAGAAAGTTAAAATTTTTGCCTGTGATCAAAGTTTCTTTAATGTAAGATGTGTAAGGAATAGTTAAGGATATCAATTATAGTGACTTTGAAAGGAGGTAGTGTCATAAATCTAAATTATAAAATACTAATTGGACCCATTAAAGGAGTATATTAATTCTTACAAAGATCTCTCACCTTCATGGCTTTTACGGCTTGTGATCCTGAGTAGTCAAATTCACCTGCCTGACCAATGGATAGACCTCCTGATCCTAGGATAAGGACTTTGGAGACCTGTAAGCAGTAAGAAAATGACATTGCTTTGATTAGGAAGATGGGGGAAATAGGCATTTTCAAGAGTGGAGAACTCAAACTATATTTTCTAAGTTTACATGGTGATTTAAAGTACAATATTTTGAAAAATATGTAATATGTGAGGAAAAAGACTAAAAATTTAAACATTTCTAATTTCAAAGCAATTTCCAAAGTTCATGAAGCTTTTTTCATTTAAGTGAAAAATTGTGAGAAGAGGTCTACATTTTATTCAAAGATATATAAGTACCTAAAAATAATTACATAAATATATATTTAAATATATATGTATATATTTAAATAAACACACACACACATATATATATATATATATATATATATATATATGATAAGAATCTCCCTAAAATTTAAATGTATTCCATTCAATATTCCTTGGTTTCCTTCTGGACAAAGGAGACCTGGGCTTTCCCTAATGGACAAATGAAAACATAGAAGGCAAGGGGACATGGATACACCTGCATATTCACATTTTTGCCTTACAGTTCAGTGCCAGAAATATTTAAAGATAATGCAATAAGATAAAGCTCATATCTTGGCAACATACTGAACTTCTACAGACTGTTATGTGACTCCAAGGAAATAATGATACTGCTTAGTTTTGAGCCACAAGTGCCAAACCCTTCAGAGAAGAAAGATACTCCTGCTCACTGCAAAAGACAAGGACTTGGGAAAATTGGTTTGCCTCAACAAATATTTATTGGATTCCTGCTACATGCGAAGACACTGTGGAATCTCAAACTGTGTCTTTTTCCTCACCATTAACAAAAAGATACACATCTGAAGAACATGAGTTGATATTCTGAGAAAAACACTATACTGTAAGTACATTGCTTTCTTTGGCTACTAAGAATCCACATTCCACATTGAGTGGGTAAATTACCTCCAATCTTTCCATCTCAGGCAAAGAGGCTGCCATGGAAATCCTTAAAACAGAGCATCCAACTCAAATTATCATTTTAATAAAACATATAATTCAATTATTTTATTTATAAAAAGAGTCAATACGTATATATATATATACTTGAAAATACATATACACTCTTCTAAATTTTATATAATAATGATGTGGGTATGTGTGTGGTTTAACTATGAAGGAAATGGGTAGAAACCTTAACATATTAACATATGTATTTAAATAAATAAGGATTCAAGTCTTGTGCTATAGTAATCCTTATCCATTTGCTTTTTAGAGGTAAAATAGTATTATTCTATTGAATAATAACTCTTCTCATTGAAACAAAAAATGTTCTATCATCAATAATGATTCTGTAATCTGAACTGTATCTCAAGCGTACATAAGACTATAGTTTATTAAGTAATGAAAAATGTGTCAAATTTGAAACTAAAAGCCTATTCTTTATTAAATTATTGTATTACAAATTTTCTAGAAGTAAACTGTAAAAGATTTTATATCAAAACAGGAAAATTCCATCAAGAACACGCAAAATAATTAGATGCTAAAATGATGAGTAATTACCATATCACTAATCATCTCTTACAGACATTAAAATGGTTAACATCATTCACCTAAAAAAATTATCATATGATAGAGAAAATAAAAAATACGTAAACCAAAAAGAAGCCCGCATATACTGACCTCCACTCGAGAGGCAACCAGTGCTGGCTTTGGCAGAACCGATGTGATTGTGGTACCTTTCCCTTTTTTTATCAGTGAGAAAAAAGAATCAAACAGGTACTAGAAAAAAATAGAACCAACAAGTTAGAAGCTGCAAAACTCATCAGGTTACTAGATAAAACATAGTATGGCCAGTTAAATTTGAACTTCAGATAAGTAACAGATACTTTTTTTAGGGTAAGTATTCATATGCACTATTTGGTTTTTGTTTTTCTGCCAAATTGGCAGACTAAATATTTACTATTATAAGAATTAGATCAAATAAACATTTCTCATTGTTCACTTCAAATCCCATCAGAAGAAAGTTTTCAGCAGACAGTGAACATTTCAGATAATGCCTTCTGAGGATGTCAAGTTTTCATTCCCTTAATTAGGGGTTATTTTCTTCTAAATGTTTTCTTCTACAACGTTTATTTATTTTTGGGACAGAGAGAGACAGAGCATGAACAGGGGAGGGGCAGAGAGAGAGGGAGACACAGAATCGGAAACAGGCTCCAGGCTCTGAGCCATCAGCCCAGAGCCTGACGCGGGGCTCGAACTCACGGACCGCGAGATCGTGACCTGGCTGAAGTCGGACGCTTAACCGACTGCGCCACCCAGGCGCCCCTAAATGTTTTCTTCTAAATAAAACTCCAGTTATACAAAAGAAATTAAAGCTATATTGCATATATGTCCTAAAGTTCAAAATAACTGGATTTTGAAAATTTCTATCCACTCTAAAAATATCTCTAAAGTTTATTCTTAGCTTTACCAATGAATTTACTTCCATTGTTTCACTAGACATGACAAATTTCAACAAAAATATTCATTTGGTAGCTTCGGCAGCACAAAGAAAAAGGATTAAGTACTACTGAATGTTGCATGCCTTAATTTCAATGTTCCTAATCTGATGTACTAATATAGGCAAAATATTTAAATTTTAAATAAAAAGAAAACAGTATTCACCATGCATTAGGCAATAGTGTATGTCACCAAATTTTCCTTATGCTTTTCATCATGGGTAGGTAATGGTATACTGATTTGGGCTATTAAGAATCATTATTTCCTGGGATGCCTGGGTGGTTCAGTGGGTTAAGCGTCCAACTTCAGCTCAGGTCATGATCTCACAGTTTGTGAGTTCGAGCCCTGCGTTGGGCTCTGTGCTGACAGCCCAGAGCCTGGAGCCTGCTTCAGATTCTGTGTCTCCCTCTCTCTCTGACCCTCCCCTGCTTGCACTCTCTCTCTCTCAAAAATAAATAAACATTAAAAACATTGTTTTTAAATCATTATTTCCTGATAATATTAAAAAATAAAAAGCATAAATATCTGAAAACGCAATTCACAGGTGAGAAAGCAGACTTTACAGAGGGAAAATTCTGATTCTCTTCATTTTACCTAGGTGCCTTTTCTGAGAATATCTGCCGACAAGGAAGAACTGTCAGCATGACTAGTGGAGGCCTTAGAGTGTGGGGGAGGAAGTCACACCAGACTTTCCAGACTTTTGTGAGTGTCACCAGAAGCTTGTGTTTGGAAAGATGACTTTGAACACTGAACCAAAAAGTCACACACAAAAATAAAAACATTTAAATTAAAAACAAAATTCTTCTAAGCATTCCTTGTGGTTCTCTTCTTAAGCCATCTGACTCACATATATGTGCATGCACGCCCTCTCCGCTCCCTCATACCCCTGCCCTTCTTCCTTCTCCCGCTGCTGTTTATTCTCCCTTCCTGGCTATACAACCAGTTGCCATAGGGATTTTTCTGAAGTCACAGATGGGGGATTAAAATTTCATTTCAGTTATGAGAACAAGAGAGCAAGAGGGAATTCATTTGCATAGTACAACCATTGTAAATTTCAGAACTAAATATATTAGAATGATAATGATTTAAGTAAAAATAGCATCACATCAGGTTTCGTAAGGGTTTTCCCACTTTAAATTTTAAAGAAGATAGAAATTTCCTCCATGATATTCATGGGGAAATTTTAATACAATGTGTGTGTTATCAAAGTATTCTTCTTGAAAATATTCTTACCCAAGATCATCTGGGCTGACTATTTTTGTTTCCCAAGTTTTCACATAAATACATTTCTGATTTTAAAAAAGACTAAGTGTACAGTAGGTCTTATTTTCTGACATACCTCAGTGTCTGTTGGGCCTGGGCTGACCTCTGGGTGGAATTGCACACCAAAGAAGGGTTTGCTTTCATGCATAATCCCCTAAAGGAATAAGAAATAGGAAGAAATTCCTTCTGTAACAATGAATGTTAACCAGGACTGTGTACTACTTAGCGGACAATAAAGTCCAAATAAAAACACTAAGTTAAATGCTTAAAGACATTCTAGCAGCTAACAGCCATAATAAAAACAGGCCAACAAAGACTCAACCAAATGTGGTCCCCTCAATAAAAACAACTGATTTGGTCTTTAGCCTTTGGGCCCTCCTCCCCAGGGTCTCAGAATAAACTCAAATCTTCTTATCTCCAACTCCTAAATTACTTCTCCAAGGGTCTTCTCAAAGGCTACTTCAGAGCTAAGTGAGTCCCAGAGACCCATATGGACTAGGTCCAAACAGATCTCCACCAAATGCCCATTAGCAATCGATGTGAAAGATAGTCACTGATTAACCACTCAAAGAGTGGATCTTAATGAGTCAACTGATGAGAGAATAAGACAGAAATGACTTTTTAAAAAGCAGAGGGCCATGGGAAATAACCTATAAGAGTTCTTATACACACACACATCAAAAAAAGCCCACATAAAAAAGGTATGTGTATAACAGAGTATTAAAAGCCCAGCATTACTCATTGCCAACTGAACAGGTTTATTGAGGGCCCTACCTCATTGGTTTGATCGTTGACATTCACAAAAAGTGGTTTCCAGCCAGCAGGAAGGGTGTTGTCCAGGGCATAGCCATGATTCTGAGCAGTAATGAAAGCCTGTCTGTTTGTGATATTCAAAACAGGCTGATTCTGCCCTCTGGAGGGAAAAGGGGAGAAAGAATAAGGAAAAGGAAAAGTGAAGAGAAGAATATAAATACATTTGTTGTAAAACAGTGAACAAGTAAAGCCTATTAAAATGTGAAAGTTTCAATTGCTTAGTGAAAATTACGCTGTGAGAAAAGTCACAGATTGTTAATCCCAATAATTTTAGCAACAAAAATCAATTCAGGAAGCTTTGCTGTGTGTTAAATAGCAGGTCTATTAAACTTGTACAATTTTAGAAAAGGGAGAACTGCACTCATAACAAAAAGTTAAGAATTGCTCACTAGCTTAACAGAGAGACAAATATAAGTGATTTATTTTAAGGGAACTAGGTAATTTTAAAGCCAGAGAGTGTGGGGGAAATAATAGAGAGATGACTCTGTCCTGAATTATTCTGAATTACACTTCATGCAGGGGGGGGCCGTGGAGGAAAGCTCCATATTAAATAAATTGGCATCATGTGGGGTCAGAAGTAAAACCAAGAGGATTGAAGACTTCCCGGTTCTTAAGTCACACTAGAATCCTACAATGTTAGAAACCAGAACAGTTTCCCTTAGAATATCATTTGATATTCTATCATTTGATAATGTCATTTGATATTACAACCTCAATTTATGCCAAGGGAAGGAAAATAACTTTAAACTACAGCAACGTTATTGTTAGAGAAGGCTGCCTTTCAAAAATGTAATAAAAGTGGTATCGGGTAGTCAGACAACTGTGGACCATGTAATAGTACAGTTATCTGTTTTTTCTAAAGAAAACGGCATGTAGTCTTTTGCGTTTAGTTATTGACAGCATTGCAGATCCAGTTTGACCTGTAAACAGAAGCATAACTATCTCACCTGTTGGCCATGGACATCTTGTAGGTTTTAGCACCAGCAGCCAATCCTGTTATTAAATTTCCTGTACTGATTCCAAACAATGGCTCCTTACGATCACTCTCCAAAACCTAATACAGGGAGAATTTTTATGAACTAGAGTACAGTCCCCGCACCGCCCCCCCAAAATGCTGCCTCTGAAGGAACAAAAATGAAGCATCCTTTTTTTTCTTAATTAACAAGAAAATAGTAATTGAATAAAAAGTTAAGGCTATAGGGGCACCGAGGTGGCTCAGTCGGTCGGGCATCCGACCCTTGATTTTGGCTCAGATCATGAGCTCATGGTAGTGAGATGGAGCCCCTGTGCTGACAGTGCAGAACCTGCTTGGGATATTCTCTCTCCCTCTCTCTCTCTGCCCATCTCCCTCTCATGTGTGTGTACTCTCTCAAAATAAATAAATAAACTTAAAAAAAAGTTATAAATAAGAACATGAGAGGCGCCTGGGTGGCTCAGTCGGTAAAGCGTCCGACTTCGGCTCAAGTCACAATCTCTCAGTCCGTGAGTTCGAGCCCCGCGTCGGGCTCTGGGCTGATGGCTCAGAGCCTGGAGCCTGCTTCCGATTCTGTGTCTCCCTCTCTCTCTGCCCCTCCCCCATTCATGCTCTGTCTCTGTCTCAAAAATAAATAAAACGTTAAAAAAAATAAAAAAAAAACATGACTGACAAATTTGTAGCATTAGAATTCAATAAAATGTACTTAATAAACTAAACAAAATTTAATGTTTCTTTAGAAACCTGAAGGTCTTGTAGGTACCAAAGTCATGGTGAGAAACGTGAATTGTCATTTTACGACTGTACAGAGAGACACATTTGGAGGTTGGACTCCTGCTCTCTTGAATCGAGGACACAATCCCAGTTACTTTGCCTAAAGAAAGGTTCCTTTTGCCTCTGGTACTCTCTCCTCCTTGTTTCCTCCCATACCGTGTCTGCTGACACTGCCTCAGAGGTCATAGACAGGAGTGGAAAAGAATATGGGAATACCTAAAATATATTACAGCCTTTGTGACAGTTACATAGCAGAGTCCCTCCACCTCACACACAGATACACACTACCCCCAGGAGCATTGTACCTTTTTGACATTCTGAATTAGTGGTTGTGCAAGAGCTGGGTTCCCGGGTCCTCCGGCAATTAAAAGCCCATCATACTCCATGTGGGTGAAATCATGATTCCAGGGAACTAAATGCACTTCTGCTCCTCGCTAGAAAAGAAATGCAAAAATAATCAATTTAATAACATTTTTCTTTGCCAAAGTAGAATTTTGCCCAGACCTTCTCTTGATTAACCACTCCCTAATGGGGAAAAAGAGTACATGATTCAAACGAATAATGCTGAGTGAAAAATTCTTTGGTGGCTCACTGTATTTTGTATAATATAGATGGAGCCAGTGGTCAACAGAAAGTGAAGAAAAAAACATGTTTAAAGTTTTGATCCTGAGAAAAATAATGTACTTTCCCATATTTCAGGAGGTTTCAGAGCCTAAAAAAATTCCTGACTGGGTACCCAGGAATATTATTTTCACAAGCTGTGGTAGAGAGTTATTTTAAAAAAAGAGAGAGAGAAATCCATTTTCTGCAAAATTATGCTAGTCTACCTCTCATCTTTTTCAATTTTGCTTTTTTTACCTGACCAAATTTTTTAGCAGCCTCCTTTCCTAGCGTTTTCTCATATTATCTGTAGTATATGTATTGTCATTGAATAATTAGAACTTTTGTATATAGAAGTGGGTAGGAAGACATCTTTGATGGTTTCCCTAGAAACATTTCCTGAGACAAGAATTTGAGAAAAAGAAGTTTATTTAGATGGGTTTCTAAGAAGTGACACTGTGACACACGACAATAAATTATGCATTATCAAGTTTTATAAACACCTAGAGCTTCAGCCCACTGAGGAACTCTGAGTGTGTAGACAACCCACTCTCAAGATAGTTCAGTCATGGGGTAAGAGTTGAGATAGTTACACACTGAACTTCTCTTGACTTTAGGTAGGGGGTGCTCCAGGGATCATTAATTCTATAGTATTTCCTGCCAGTCAATAGGCTCCAACCAACTAAAGAGAGCCCTCAAGCAATGAAGTGCAGGCCTTTGCAACTGGAGGATGGGCTAAATGCCCTATAATGGTGAAATGAGAAAGAGATACAGATAGGCCATCGACAGCATCTGCTACTGAAGAGTCCATGCAAGTTTTTATTAATAAAATGGGCCAGAATTTAAAATCATGATTTAGATCATTTGGCTGATACTCTCGAATGAAGAGAAGGTGAATTGAAGAATTCCTCTGTACTCACAACGATTTTGGTATTATGGAAATATCTGTGTATGTGCGCGTATGAGAGAGAGAGAGAGGAACAGAAACAGAAAGACATAGGTAGGGAGAGAGATGGAGAAGTGGGATAAGGAGAAATCCCAACAAAACAGTATTTAAGGAAACATTATAATGGTTACATTCTCCTGCAGAATTTTTAAGGTTTAATTTTAATTGGTTGCCTAAGAGTTTATATGAAGCAATGTGAAAGTTTGTACTCTATCACGGCATGATCCCTGAAAACATTTGTCACATAATAATTGTACTCCAATGGAGGAGTTCTCCAACTGACTCTCAATTTTTGGTCATCTCTAAACTCAAAGAAAATAAGCATGGCATGTCTCAGAATGTCAGTCAATAAGTGATAAGAAGTCATCACTCTTCTGTTTGTGGCCTTTAAAGATTTTTTAAAAACACACTCCACATCTCTAATTTTAACAGGAATAAATTTTATTTTGTAGATCAAAGAGAGCAAAAAGAGAATGGATCCCCTGACATTCTGAGAGAACACATTAGCTTTCTCTGAAACAGAAAAAGGAAATCAGTTTCACACTAAAAAGATCCATATTACAAATCCTCACCCTCGAGATGCAACAAATTACTTACCTTTACTAGAAGGCGAATTACATTGTTTTTAATGCCACAGTCTACAGCTACCACTTTTGTGGGGTTTCCTTTGCCATACACCTTGACATCCTGCCATTTGAAAACACAGAGAGTGAGAGGGAAAGTCTAGCTGTGAGCAGCACACCAATATCATAAACACATCATATCATAACACCTGAAGATGCTTAGCACTTACATTGGTAACAGGGTGATTGCTGACTACTAGGGAGTGACTGGCGGTTAACAATCAATGTAGAAGAAAGGCACAGCAAGTGCCACAGACTGCACCTTTTCTTATGAAGCAAAGGGTACTTTGCTGTTTTACATAAAATGTAGATTACAGTAATAACGATGGTCCCTGAGAAATTGGTTGCTTCCATAGTTAACAATAATCTCTCCCATGATTTGCCTCATTAACAACCAGTGGCAACGGAATTTTCAAGTATTACCGCCTGATTCAGCACTAGGCAGATGCGGTAATAGATACATCATGCTTTAAATACCACTTGATCTTCAACTTGTAATAAAGGCTGGATGGGGTAGAGCTGTTGTGCATTAGGCTTATGCAGTGGGGCTAATGGATAAAATCAGGATGAGAATCGGATGATTGCTAAGCTAGTGTAGACCACTGGTCTCTTTAGGTTACTATGCATTTATCCGCATTGAAATGATAGGCTTCATAAAGGGATCCCCAAGCATATGATAATCATTACCTACATCTGAAGCACTGCTTGGAGTCAGACCCATTTTCACAGGCATTTACCCAAGAATCAGTTCCCCAAAGTCATAAAAGGAGAAATAATAGAAACAGAAAGCCTAGAGGACTGGGTGCCCACACGGATTTCAGCTTTGAGAATTAGCTAGTATATTCTGAATTTAGGATGATTTCAATGTTTCCAAAAAGTTTTAGATAAAAGTTGCAACCTGGATATTTGAAAGAGTATTTTACTTTAACTGAAATATCTACTCTCTACTCTCCACTCTCCACACACTCTATAGAATGGCAAATGACAATCCTTAGACTGTACTTGAAAAAATATATATAAAGTTTGTCACATTTTTTCTTTAGCTAACTATCCTAAAGAAAAAATACCCCATTCTTTCCATGATCTGCAGAAATTATTGCTGAGCTGATCTATAAATGCTACAGATAATCTCTCTCATCACATAATTTGAAAAAGCATATACTTATTTTTAACCTTAGGCTTCTGCTACAAAATAAAGCAATATTACCATCTAGTTGTAGCTACATCAAATTGCAATTACAAGACAATGAATTAAGTTATCAACCATATCCAAATAAAACTCATAGAATATAGTCTGATACAAATATGCATTTTATCACAGTTACAATGAAATTATTTAATTGCACCAAGCATCAAGAAACAGGGCCAGTTTTCACCATTGCAATCTCTCTCTTCATATGATGTATATAAAAATACAGGTAGGCTCCTTTTTTCTAGTCTCTACACAAATACATTATACGCTCTTCATACAGAATGACAGCAGTTTTAAGCAAGAATTCACAGACACATGAATATATGAATTTGTATTATGACTCCTGAAGAGAGGAATATGTTATGCAGCGTTTTTAACCTCATTACCACAGAATTTTTTTAAGGTGAATTTCTCTAGGTCAACACTTCTCACATGTGGAAAATCCTACACTAGATCCCCAAGGTAGCTCTCAATTCTAAAAGGAAAAATAGCACTTTTTCATGCTGTGTCTCAGACCAAATCACTTCACAGGGAAATGTCTAGAAAAAAATACAGAAAAATAGTTCCATGCCATTTGAATGGACAAATTTTGGAATTAAAAACAAGACATTACTGCATACGGCATGATCAAATTTCAAATATATAAACAATTACATATAATTTAAAATTCACTGTCTTTAACAACTCATCTTTCTTATGCTTCAGCATCCTGTGAATGCATGTCTGAGCCCAACATCAAGGCTCAGTACTGATTGTCTAGGACCTATAATCCTTGTCTCCCATTTCCATGTGAATAGAAATAGGAACAGGAATACCAGATAATATCAACATGTGTTTTCTCTGAGGCTATTAATCAGGCAATTTTCAGTCCTTTAATAACATTTTCTTAAGAAAAGGCCCTGGTGGGGGCACCTGGGTGGCTCAGTCGGTTAAGTGTCCAGCTTTGGCTCAGGTCATGATCTCATGGTTCATGAGTTTGAGCAGTGAGTCGGGCTCAGTGCTGACAGCTCAGAGTCTGGAGCCTGCTTTGGATTTTGTGTCTTCCTCTCTCTCTACACCTCCCCCACTCGTTCTCTCTCTTTCTCTCTCTCTCTCTCTCTCTCTCTCTCAAAAATAAATAAACATTATTTATTTTTTAAATTTTTTTTATTTTTTAAAAATAAATAAACATTATTTATTTTTTATTTAAAAAAGAAAAAAAGAACCTGGTGGACCAAAGTTCTCACAGCTGGAATTCTTCATGAAATGTTGTTCTCCATAGCCATTCTGATTGATGCTAGATCAATGCAAGTAAAAGTTACTAACTTTAAATTTTTGTTTTAACGTTCATTTATTTTTGAGACAGAGAGAGACAGAGCATGAACGGGGGAGGGGCAGAGAGAGAGGGAGACACAGAATCGGAAACAGGCTCCAGGCTCTGAGCCATCAGCCCAGAGCCTGACGCGGGGCTCGAACTCACGGACCGTGAGATCGTGACCTGAGCTGAAGTCGGACGCTTAACAGACTGAGCCACCCAGGTGCCCCAAAAAGTTACTAACTTTAAACGGAATGATTTGTATATTTCAGATGCTATGAGATCCTTTTTTCCCTCAATTCTGGTGCTTCAGGAAGATGACCTCCGTCTCAGTGAAGATTTTGATATTACAAGAAATAAAACTACAAAATGTGAAGGGAAATCTCTCACCTTGGTTGAAACCTCAGCGATCAAATTCTGCTTATTTGGATCCACGAAATCCACAGACTGACCTTCAAATTCAATCTTCCCGAGCATGGTACCCTGTCAAATCAAAAAATTAGACAGTTAAAAGGGAGCAACAGTCAAGGTGCTAACAGGATCCATTCACAGGGACCTACACAGCAGCTCCAAGATCTAAATGTCTTTATAACTACTCAAAACCATCAGCAGAAAGAAGATCCTCATCTTCTCAACCTGGAAAGATGCATGGTACATTTTGAGAAATGCTCTGGGAAGTACAACTCATTTTTTTAGGGCTGAGATTATGACCTGGATTAAACAAGATCAAAAGGCATCAGAATTCAGGCCTCCAAGCTCCAGACTGGTGCCAATTAAACTATTTAGGCTACCTATTCCCTTAGTGCATATGACCTAAAGATAGTTCATGGGAGACATGGACAAAACAATCTATTGAGAAGAAAATAAGAAATCTAAAAATTGTAGAAAATTGAAAAGAATGAGAATTAATTACATTATGATAGTAAAATCCATTCACAAAAAGATGTGAAATGCGGGCACCTGGCTGGTTCAGTCAGTAAAGCATGTGACTCGATCTCGGGGTTATGAGTTTGAGCCCCACATTGGGCATAGAGATAACTTGAAAGAAGAAAAAGAAAGGAAGAAAGAAAGAAAGAAAGAAAGAAAGAAAGAAAGAAAGAAAAAGAAAGAGGGGTGCCTGGGTGGCTCAGTCGGTTGGGTGTCCGACTTCAGCTCAGGTCATGATCTCATGGGTTCGGCCCGCATCGGGCTCTGTGCTGACAGCTCAAAGCCTGGAGCCTGTTTCAGATTCTGTGTCTCCCTCTCTCTCTGCCCCTCCCCCACTTGCACTCTGTCTCCCTCTGTCTCAAAAATAAATACACATTAAAAAAAATTTTAAAAAGAAAGAAAGAAAGAGAAAGAAAGAAAGATGAAATGCCAAGTAAGTCATCAATTTTGAGAAGAAGCATTGAAAATATTCACTGCTTTAGATATGTAAATGTCCAGGTGTCCTTAAGGACCTGAACTTTAAAGAATGTTTAGACCTCTCTGAAGTTTTCACAAATCAGCCTTGCTAGCTGAAGATGGCAAATGTTTTCTTATTATTAGCAATGTCTTGAGATTTACTTATTAGTAAGTCTAGTTTTTTTTCTATTTAGAAAAATGGCATATTACATTTAGTAATCAAGACTTTATTAGGGGTGGGAGGGAGTCAAAATAATTCATTGATTTGCCTTTCTCCAAGGAAATTACAGCATTGAAGGGAAGAGAAAGAAGCTTTTGTTTCCTTTTGAAATGTATTCCTTAAGGGAAGAAGTAGTCACTTGGGAATGAGTGAGGGTAGAATGTACCAGCACATCATTCAAACATGATGGTTATTTCGATGTGATTATTAGACCGGAGTGCTACCTCACACTCTGGGAAAAAGAACTATAAACCACTTTTCACTTCCACGCTGGATTATTATATTTCATGATGGTCTCTATTTACTCTTATCATCCAAATCACAGAATTCCTTGACCATGTTTATGGATCCCTAATTTTGAAATGTGGTTTTCAGTTCTCATTCCTTCTTTTTTTAAAGCATGCTGAATGAAATACAATCTTACCTTTCAACCTAAGATTAACAGAACAGAAAGTCACAAAATATACATTTTTAATATGAACCAACATAGTCAAATATAACCAACATAGTCAAATATAAGAGGCAATACTACTATTTTACCTGTGCTAATCCATTCAGCCTATTTTTTTAATGTTTATTTATTTTTGAGAGAGGAGTGTGTGCGTGGAGGAGGGGCAGAGAGAGGGAGACAGAGAATCCCATGGGTCTCCCGCTCAGGAACTAAGAGATCATGACCTGAGCCAAAAATCAAGAGTCGAGAGTCAGACACTTAACTGACTGAGCCACCCAGGTGCCACTATTCAGCCGAATTTTGAGAACGTAACCACCTGTGATAAAAGAGGGTTCATCTTAAGCCAACATATCACATGAAGAGTACAATATAGTCTTGTAAAGCATTTTTCCAAATCATTAGGCTTGACTATATTTTTATTCACCCGCTGATTCTGCAGCCCAAATTGAATTTCCCAATTTTATTCCCTTCCCATTCAAGTAGCCTTACCACTGTTTACTGCTCCCACAATGCCACTGGGCTAAGAAAACACAAGAATCAACTTGGGATGTACAATCTCATTAACATCTATTCTCAGGAAAATTATGAAGGAGGAAGTAAAAGCAGAGGTGAGGGACAGGATATTGTAAACTCTCACTGTCCTCCTTCTAGTCACGGGTATGTGGTGTGCCTTATTTACAAAGAGCTGTTTTCAGAAAGCTGTTCTTTCTGTGTACAGAGATCCTATGTCAATATACTTTCTAACAGGGAGTCTGCAACAGATTTGCTTGAAGAATCCATTTCACTTTGCAAATGTATCATTTATTATTTTTTCTTTTTTATGTAATACAATTTAATGAAAAAACTTCAGTGGCATTTGGGGAATTTAGTTCATGGTAGTGAAGTAAAGTGTCTTTGTGTTTTGGGATGTGAAGATTTTGTGTATGAAAAAAAAAAAATAGTGTCCTCCTCTCACAACAAGAAAAAGCAAGCAGATGGTGATGAGATATTGTCAAAGGAGGGGTCAGATGTTTCAGCTATGAGATGTGCCAACTAGAAGTTAAACTTACCTTTTATCACCTTGGTCTTTTGAACAGTCTTAAGAAAGAGTATATAATTGAGGTAATGTATGCAGGGCTCATTGGACACACTTATGAAATAGAACTCACTAATTTCACAGATAACCACTCCAAGGAAACCGAACAAATAACAGGAAAAGTGTTGCACACTTTCTAGTTTACATCTTTCAGCATGCCAGCATTCAACTGAGGCAAAATTATTATGCACCTGGTTACCTCCTCCACTGGTCTCACTGTCACATGAGCTGACTTACAAAGGTCTTGACTCACTGGGATAGTGAACACCCAGTGGGCACTCAATATCCTGCTGCCAAGTGAATTAATCTCAAATCCATTCAGCAACAAACATCCCAATCAAGTACTAAGTCTGAAAAATTACATTAGAAATAGTAAAACAGGATGACAGAGGACCAAATGACAGAAATTGGCCAGATTTGCTCTTTCATACTGTTGGATTCCCTGAGCACTGAGAAAAAATATAATATTTAAGTTTATAGAGAGAGAGTATAGTATATATACTATTTTTAATTTATACATATAAGTTATATATGTATATATAAATATACATACACATATATAAAGAATTATATATACACATATAAAGAAACATAGGGTTGGCTAAAGATGATGATCATACCTTATCCCGAATTATTTTAGTCAGCATTCTTGTATCCACTCCATAAATTGCAGGGACCTATAAGAAAGAAAATTTGTAGTGACAGTGAAATTGGAGGAAATAAGATCCAGCATATTGTTTTCAAGTTACAAACTTAGCATCATCTATCTTCTTGAGCAGTAAATAATTTCCCTACTCCTTCTTTACTCTGACCCAGGGTGACTGTGTTGTCAGAACACGGTAAATTGCTGTTCCAGTTGGGAACAGGACTCTGAATACCCAGGACCTTCCACAGAATAAAAAAATGAGAAATTCTGAACATCAATCTTCTGCTATAGTTTCGTTTCTTTTAACACAAGATGTTAAAGAGGCGATGTTATATATTTATATTATTACATGTATTTATATAGATAAATAATGGATTTGTGAACTGCAGAAGCAATCTTATGTAAATACATGCAAATCAATGTTTTGAGCCAAATGTTCCTACTACCTACTACACACTCAACACATTTTTCTGAAGGTGCTTGCTAAGTAATCAGGATGTAATAAGTTTGCCCATCCTATTAGGAAATCAGGCAATACCACCATTTGTTTTCTTTTCTTTGAGTAGTTTGGATAGAGACAGATATGGTAAAATAAAAGGGCGATGAGTTAGGAATCCGAAAAATAAGTTCTAATTTCTTTTCTTCCACCATTTATTTCAGTGATGTTTGGGCAACATGTTTTTCCTCACCTGTACATACATAGAAGGAGGTGAACTGATTACTCTCTTAGACCCTCTTCTACTCTATTCAAAGTGCGTTTTTTTAAATTTTTTTAATGTATATTTATTTACTTTGAGAGAGGGGCAGAGAGAAAGGGGAAGAGAGAATCCCAAGCATGCCCTATGCTGTCAGTACATAGCCCCACAAAGGGCAAGATCTCACCAACTTTGAGATCTTGACCTGAGCCAAAATTAAGGGTCGGAGGCTTAACCAGCTGAGTCACCCAGGCGCCCCTATTCCAAGCACATTTTAAAAACAAACTAACAAGTCATGAATTAAGTTCTTGCTCAAACTGTTAGTTCTTACGCAGAGCAGCTGTCATGTCAGTTCCCTAATGACACAAAGGAAACACTAGAGCGAGGGTCTCCTCAATGACCATTACAAAAATTAGTTGTCTGGGTAAGGGAAGTAAATTCAGATAATGGTTGAGAATAAAATAGTAGTAATTCAGGGGATGACATAAATGCTTTCTTCTCCCTTTCAAAATCTAGAAAGAATGAGACCCAGGAAGCCACAATTAAGATTTCTTGATTTCTCAGAAAGGAGCAACATTTAGCCCCAATACACAGATGCTCATTGGCGTGGCAGAGCTTTCTCGGAATCATATTCTGCCAGTTACGGGCCCCGCACCAATCCAACAAAAAGCAGCTCCGGCAACACTGGAGATGAAGCCAAATATAGCGGGTCCCTTAACTTTAAGTACATCTAACATTCAAACCAGGAGAATCCTGTTACTTTATTACAAAACAATACTTAAACTAAGGAAAGTATAAGATAACGTTTTTAACCCTTTTCACGTACTACTTCAAATAAGATTATATCTAATTATGCGTCATAGAGTCACAACGTTTAAGCTAAAAGAAACTTAACAGCAATCTGTTTATGCTCTCATAAGAGTTAAAGATTTAGAAAGTGTGGTATGGTTACACGACCTGCACAAAATCACACAGCTAGTTGATGGTAAGGCTGGTACTAAAAGCCATTACAGAAATACATACCGTGGTCCTGGGTAAAAGGGGATGGGAAAATTAAGTGGCTCAAGAATATAGAAAATTCTAAAATTTTCTCTAGCCCCTTTCCTCAAAGAGCAGTGCTACCAAGCATGTGCCACCTAGTGGATTACACTAAAAATATGTGGTCCTCAGGGTTTAGAAGAGAATTGGTCCGAGAGAGAGAGAGAGAGAGAGAGAATTAGTCCAGGCAGTGCAGCCTGCGTATTTCTCACCTTTTCTTCTTGTAGCCACTGCCCAAGACTCTTGTTAGCCAGCCAGTGGTGGTAGTCATCGCTATAGTTCAGAACCAGCAAACCTGCAACCTAGAAACAGAGTTGTTTGAAAGGCGTGACCACGAAATATTACACAATTCTTGTGATTTGTCATAACAGTCAGTTTGCATTTTTTTAAAAAGGTTTATTATATCCATTGATACAAGGCTTAAAATCCTTGGGACTTGAAGGAAAAGGAACAGGATCAACATTTTTCTCTTAAAATATACCACTGTTGCCTTAATTACCATGTTGAGGAAAAGTCTTAGCCCAGTTGCTAACTCCTGTCCCCGACTTCTCAGCACCCTGGTACCTTTTCTCCATGGAATTTGTCAATAATCTAGTTAATAATCATTTGTTTAATGTACATGAAGAATAAATAATTTTTGGCTACATTTAAAGGAGACTGAGAAATACGGGGAAAATTATGAGAAATAGAATTAATCTAAATGATCAGTCCAAGTCATTCAAAAATAGAGTGGCAAAAAAACCAAAAAAGAATGAAAACATAGAGTGATTAATTTGGAGTACACGTTTTTTAATTGTTTATATGGTCCACATTCCTAATAGTATCCAAATTTATTTTGATTAGGAAATCTTAATGTGTTTACTTTTAAAATGGCATACAAGTTATCTTTTATTCATCCTCTAAATAAGATAAGATTAAAAAGCAAATAGTTGATACAGAGTTGATTACCAAGGATCTTTTAAAGGGTAATTCATCACTATTTCTTGCAGCATAGTTGTCATTTAGACTCATAACAACATCTTTCCAAATTAAGCCAAGTTTCATCCAAGGCATTAAGAACAAATGCAAAGTGTCATGAAAAATGAAATTCAAAATAATGTAATGTTAAAAATTATTCTCATATACATGGGAATAAAGTTGAGAACATGAATTTAATGGTTTGTACTACAGTATTAGAGAGAAACTTTGCCCACCCTAGATTCTTCAAAATAAATCAACTATCCCCCCTTCAGTTGAGACTTCTTCTTTTTTTATGTTTATTTACTTATTTTATTTATATTTTTAAATGTTTATTTATTTCTGAGACAGAGAGAGACAGAGCATGAGTGGGGGAGGGGCAGAGAGAGAGGGAGACACAGAATCTGAAGCAGGCTCCAGGCTCTAAGATGTCAGCACAGAGCCCGACGCGGGGCTCGAACTCACAGACCATGAGATCACGACCTGAGCCGAAGTCGGACGCTTAACCGACTGAGCCACCCGGGTGCCCCTTATGTTTATTTGTTTTTGAGAGAGACAGAGTGAGAGTGAGCAGGGGAGGGACAAAGAGAGAGGGAAACACGGAATCTGAAACAGGCTCGACTCCAAGCTGTCAGCACAGAGCCTGACGCGGGGCTTGAACTCACAAACTGTGAGATCATGACCTGAGCTGAAGTCAGATGCTCAACCTATTGAGCCACTCAGGCGCCCCAAGACTTCTTGTTTTTTTTAGAGTAGACTCCACATCCAACATGGGGCTCAAACTCACGACCCTGAGATCAAGAGTTGCATGCTCTAGCGACTGAGCCAGGCAGACACCCCAGATGGAGACTTTTTAAATAGTCGTCGCTGGCACTACCTTAATTCCATCAGACTCCAAATATTTGCTGAGTCCCAGTTCATCCAGGGCAGTAGTGTCAGGGGCTCCACCATTCCCAATAATGGGATTGGCCATGGTGAGAATCTGTCCCTTGTAGGCAGGGTCAGTAAGGGCTTCTGGGTACCTGAGTAAACACGTCAAAAAATTACCAACAAAAAAAATGCACGTAACTACAAAACTACAACATACATACATGCTCTTAACTATTGAACCCTTGAAAATGACAGAACATGAGATTAAAATCCTGTAAACCTGCTTCTAGATTTTAGAAAATCTAGAAGATGAAAATGTATCCCATGATATGACTGATATGAAAAGACAAACTGATTCTTTTTTTTTTTAATTTTCATTTGAGTATAGTTGACACACAGTGTTGCGTTAATTTTAGGCCTACAACATAGTAATTCAGCGTCTCTATGTGTTATGCTCTGCTCACAAGTGTAGCTACCATCTGTCGTGACACGAGGCTATTACGGTATCACTGACCATATTCCCTATGTGGTACCCATTATTCCTGTGACTTATTTATTCTATAACTGGAAGCCTGTACTTTCCACTCTCCTTTACCCATTTTGTCCTTCCCCCACCCCTCTTTCTGGCAACCGTATAGTTTGTTCTCTGTACTTGTGGGTCTGATTCTGCTTTTAAAACAAATGGACTCTTAAGTACTAAGGCATATTCTCATAATTTTCATTCCCTCAATTTCTTAAAATTTTTAATTCCTTACAATTTCCTTCACAGGGTCTTCATTGTTTTTTAATATTTTTTTAAGTTTATTTATTTGAGAGAGAGAGAGAGAGAGTGCATGCACACAAGCAGAGAAGGGGCAGAGAGAGAGAAAGAAACCCAAGCAGGCTCCACACTGTCAGTGCAGAGCCCCACGTAGGGCTCGAACTCACGAATGGTGAGATCATGACCTGAGTCGAAACCAAGAGTCAGACGTTTAACCGACTGAGCCACCCAGACGCCCCATAGAGTCTTCATTTTTTAAATATTGTTCTATTTAAAGTTTGCAGATATCCTGAAGTTTCCACTTGTCTACCAGACATGAGTCCAAACTAATATTTACTGTTAGGGCCAATATCACCAAAATATTTACTGTCAAATATTTTTAAGTTTTTTAAAAAATATCATTTAGGAAACTGAAGAGAATCCTTATTACATCAATGGTGGCTGCATGGGTATATATGTTTATTAAAATTCACTGAACATTTAAAATGAATGAATTAATATCTATACCAGAATTAATAACATAAATGTAGTAGGTTTTTATTTTAAAGTCCGGAGAAAGGGAAAAAAAAGATTACATGTATTCTATGAAAGAATTACTCAATGAAGTTGATTTTTAACATAGCTTTAGAAAAAGGTATATAACTTGGAGTTATTATCAACTTAGAAAAGAAAATCAACCCCACAAAAATTGACCTCAAGCACTTCTGACTTCTAAATCAAAAGACTCCAAACAACTAATTTAAAGTACTGATGTGGAATTAGGGAGGAATGCATTAGGTCTTTATTTGAAAATTAAAAACACATAAATTCTAGGGGTGCCTGGGTGGCTCAGTCAGTTAAGCGTCTGACTTCAGCTCAGGCTGTGATCTCACGGTTTGTGGGTTCGGGCCCCATGTCGGGCTCTGTGCCGACAGCTCAGAGCCTGGAGCCTGCTTTGGACTCTGTGTCTCCCCCTCTCTCTCTGCCCCTCCCCCGCTCTATGTCTCTCTCTCAAAATAATAAATAAAAACACATATACTCTCATTTTTATTATATATATATACATATATATATGCTTATATATCACTCTTATTCTTAGTAGTAAGGAACATTATTCCAGTAAATACCAGGTGTTATCTATAACTATTCCATGCACTGGAATCTATTGCAAGTGTGGCCCCCTTCTCGCATTTTCACTTTCTGTAGAATGAGTTAAACCAAATCTTTCTTGTAGATTATTAGTGAAAATGAATGTAAGTGCTAAGGGGGACAGAATCAACAACCTTGAAACCAATACAGTTCAACACAGGAAGTCGTCAACATAAATTCTTCAACCCCATCCAGACAAGCTCCTCCCAGAACTACTTTTGTCAATAGAACACTTAGTCTTTCAGCTCAGCAAACCCTTAGGTGACTAGGTGCTCTCATACTTATCCACACCTCCATCAGCTAATTTCTCAGATGCCTTTCACCTGTCAGGAACTGCCAATTTTTTAACCAAGGCTTACACACAATAAAAATGCATTTCTTGAAGATGAAAAACAAAATAACACCTTTAATTACCAACCACCTTACTGAGTGAGCCACACAATGAATGAAAACAACAGTTCTCAATGGAAAATAGGGTCTGTGGACTAATCTACTAATGAATGCCTTTTCTTACATCAGAAACATCTTTAATTAATTTAATTTTACTTCCCTTTCTTCTTTCTCTCCATAAAAGAACTGGCCATTCCCTTTAAACATATGCTTACAATACTCTCTCCAGTAAATGAATAAATACAGCTTGTCCTAGAGAACTGCAGCATTAGAAGCAAATTAATCCATCAGGTCCTGTTTGACTTTTGTGATGTGACAAGATTTATTACCCATAATCTATCACAGAGAAGAAAACTCTAGTGCCCTCCATCATTCTGATCTATATTAAACAGTTGTCTGTTGGCAGGTATATTAACACAGCTAGTAATTAGTGCTGTCGAAAAGCTTAAATAATTGCCTGGTGAAGCAAAACTTTGCAAACAGCTTTCATACACTGTAATTTAATGTTCTCACCAGTGGAACTATTTTAAAACCCATCTAATATTCTTTATTTCAAACAGAGAGCCAAGAGTTTAGAGAAGAATATATGTTAATAGTATAATGGAAGTTTGGCCAGTGGATAATCTCACTATCCATTAACTCAATGTGTCCATGTCTTTATAAGGTTAACTGAATTTTTCCAAAGAATGTATTAAATATTCTATGCTATAGAAGTTTAGTCCACCGAGTCTCTAATGGAAACCTCTTGAAACCATCCGGTCATATTTTTTAAAGAACTCATATGTTTTTTTTTTTAATCCCAAGTATAAATTACTATCTAATCCAGCATCCTCATTTTTGTATGTGGAAACTATGATTCAGAGGGGTTAAGGGATTTTCTCAATATTGTATAACCAGTTGTCATTGAAGTTTATACCAGAACTTCAGCCTCCTGGTTCCCAGATGAACAAATATTTGTTGGCTAGATAAGAACAGCTACGTGATTTCTGTAGCAGCTCTTATCTTTGTTGCTGTATATCTATTAGCAGATCTTAAATACTAAGTTGGGTTTCAGTTGACAATTTTGAAAATGTCAGATCCATGAACCTGCTCTCCTTTTGATTGCTTCAAGAAAATAAATGTACCTGTTATTTCGCCTTTCCTATTACAGTGTGAATTTACATAGAATATCTAAGAACTGCCTCAGCTCCTTACAGTCGTTCATATTAGATGTGCAAATCTGATTCTTAACTTCACTGAAGGAATGACACTAGAATGAGATACCCATCCTTTTCCTTGCTCCATACCTTTCCTTGCAGAAGCCGCTTACTAATCTAACAGAACCTGTCACCTCGGACCCTAGTTTTCTAGAATTACTTGTATTCCTTATTTCCAGGGTAATACCAGGGTCCATGTTCTCTTTCATTTACAGCAGCAGGGAGGAGTTTGTGTCTCTGCCTTCTTTCCGGGATGGATAGACTAGACAACATACAGGCGCAGTGTGATGTCAGGACAACATGCAATCTTAGCACAATGTGATGATTTCAACCTACCACCATGAGTAAGATCATCTCGTTATTCCTCTGCATAAAGGAAGAATAAAACCTTGGCACACGAGCATTACTCACCCTGCTAGGCCAGTATTAAAAACCACTTCACCAGCAACAGAGGATGGATGGCCAAAGGAGTAGCCTTTCATCTTTGTTCCATCTTCTAGGACAATGTGTGCTGTCTGTGCCTAAAGGAACAGATTCATGAATCTTAGCAGAATACAAAACACGAGGCACAACTAGTTGAAAAATATCCAAAGGTACAATACGCAAATGTATTAAATAAATGTACAGTACATTTGATGAAACCGTACTGCCTATATTTGGAGTTGCACTCCTGTTCCTTGTCACTTTTCTTCAAACCTGTGGCTCTTGTCACTGGAAGGTGTTTTATTTTGTTTTGCTTGAAAGAGGAACTGCAGCATGTTGATACATTGTATATTCCGAATCTACTTGTAGAGTTACTGACAATCCAAAAATATTTCAGTTGAGCTGAAATGCTATGTGTCTATCTTTTGCCCCCTTAATATTTCATAGCTATGCTCAAGTATAGCTTTAAGGGAAGTTCATGAGTTTGCAGAAACATTGCATATTGTACCAGACAGCTCATCATCACTCTGAGGTTTAGAGCTAGAAGGAATCTTCAAGATTATCCATCAAATTGTGTTCCAGAGAACTCTTGTATTTGATTTCGTGCTCCCAAGGCCTGCCCCTCCACACTAGCTTTATGGTCATAAAGAAGCTGAAACCTTATCACTCTATTAATACTGACACAGAAGCAAGCACTATGAAACATCTAAAAATAGATCACATTATATTTTTTAGTAGAATTAATGATATCCATGTCTGGTTCTCTTTTTAGAGTCCAAGGCATTCTGAATTTGATAACTTCACCATGCTAAACTTTGAACTAGCTTCTGTAAATTCTTGGCTAAGAAGACGGACAATGAGAGAAACTTATCTAAGAAGCAGACATTAGCCACTCTTCAAAAATACACGAAATTCTATTGTTGAAACAATTTAGGTCAAATCTCAATTTCCATAAAATTCAGGGAAGAGAGAAACGTGTTGAACTGTACTTTGCAATTCAAAATATAGACTCTGTAAGAAACTACAGGACAAAATAAGTGAAACATGGTTTTAGAAAATAAGATGAGGAAAAACATCTCTGCAAGAATTGAGGAAATTTGATTAATTTTTAGCATAAATTTTTAAGATTGAAGATGGCATTATGCTTATATTTAAGAGTGTTTTTCTTAAGATATACACTGAAATACTTAAGGATAAAATAATTTCCTTCAAAATATTCAGGGGTTAGGGCAAATGGGTAGAGATATGAAACAAATTCAGCCATGAGTTGAAATTGATGAAGTAAGGGAGATCAGTGTGCAGGTCCTTCTGCAAAGATTAAGTGTGGCCATTAAAGAGAAACATGAATTCTCTACTTGATTTCTCTTAACATTTTTAGGACTGGACTCATAGTGTCTAACCCTTTTGCACCCTGCCATCCACACCCACCCACCCCCCCCCCCACACACACACACACCAACCTGGTATATAGCTGAAACTCAGTAAGTGATTTCCAGACCTCTGTTACTACATTCCTCTAACTTTGCAACAGTCACTCAGTTATTCAAGTGCTAAAATGGAAAACCCTGATTATTTTGCTATAGAAGTCTTCTCTGTAGAAATACAATGTGTCTTTTAGGTACAAAGTCCACAAATCTCTGGCCATTGGAATGATGCTCTTTGTATAAAGTAGTGTTTGATCATCTTTAAACCAATATACCCTGTGCCTAAATATTATTTATGTATGGGTATGCATACACACAAAATATTTGCAAGCAAAATATTTTAGTATTTCCTATTAAAATTGATATGTTTGGGGCACCTTGGTGGCTCAGTCAGTTAAGCAGCTAACTCTTAATTTCAGCTCAGGTCATGATCTCACAGACCCTGGGATCAGGTCCCGCATGGGGCTCTGTGCTGACAGTATGGAGCCTGCTTGGGATTCTCTCTCTCTCTGTCTCTCTCTCTCTCTCTCTCTTCCCCCTCCCTCCCTCCCTCTCTTTCAAAATAAATAAATATATTAACTTTAACAATATTTTAAAAAAAAAGAATTTTCTTTAAAAAAAAGATTCTTTCCTCTACCCCTCCCCTGCTATCTCTCTTTTCCTCTCTCAATAAAATAAAATAAAATAGACATATTTAAGGTATTTCTCTCAACCAGAAAGTTCTTGTTTTTAATTGGAGGTACTATGCATAGATTGAAAACACATATTTCTGAGAAATGTGGACAAAATGCTGTCTGCACATCTTATATGTGTTTCTGACTATGAGTGTGTGTGTGTGTGTGTGTCCATAGGCAAAGTTAGCCAAAAGAATTTTGCCCTTTACTTGGCGTAAAAATTACCTTTGAGATAAGTTTTTGTTTTATGTACAGTCTTGGAACCAGTGTTCGAGATCTCAAGCTTCACACTTTACCTTTGAATAGTTATCGTTTATCTTCTCAGCAACTAAACTAAAAAAGCTTTTGGAATTACTGAGCACAAGGGAAACCACAATGAGTAATTAACGTAATATGAGTGATGACAGGACTTCCATACAAGTTCTGGATTCTGCTTCTATACACAGGAAGTCAGCTTTGCATGTCACTTTTTCTAACAGCATGATTCTCTTATCTCGCATTTCATTTCAATTTGTCAACTATTGTTTATTTACAACTCAAGACCCAGGTGGAGGATTTTAGGAAGTAAGAGTGCTAAAATTATTACAAGCTAATCAAATGTCTATGGTGATAGTTCTCAGTAGGGGTATTTTTAATGGGAAAACTTCCCACATATCTCTGACATATTTCACTAGGCGAAACTCTTTGGTCCAAGTAATGAAAATTCATTGTCAAAAAAAAAAAAGTCTTCTACTAAAAATATTTTCTGTTCTTCAGGAAGTCATGTGTAACCTACATGCTTTCACAAAATGGAAGGAGGGAAGCAAACATTTTCCTAAACGATAAATAACTTTGATAGAACTTATAATAAACTTAGTTGGCAAAATGAGGGCCAACTGCAAATTTCCACTGTTTTCTATACACCAGTTTATCTATCCTACTCTAAGCCCCACCTGCCTAAAATATCATCTCTGTTTTCATTTTTCTTTCTTTTCTCTTCTCATCTAAGAGTTTTAAATTTTCTGATCTCTAGGTTAGGCACCATCTAATTATTTTAAAGAAAGGTAAAAATTAACATAAGCAAATCCAACTCCTGCTAGCCTGCTCCTACAAATCTATGTGGTATTTTTCTTTCTCTCTCCATGGGACTGGTTTCCTACTTTGCTTTCAGTCTTTTAAAGATATATTTGAGGAGACATTTACTGTTGCCCGAAATAGTCCCTGAGATTCTGTTCAATATGTCTTTTTGATCCTTTAATTATATTTTTTGTTCTTTTTGGCAGCTTTTATAGATCTTCCAATCCTCTTTGTCACTACACATTACATTGTTACAAGGCTTCTGTTTATTGCCTATAGTACCCTTTATATTCCACTTAACTACATGGGCCTCTGATGAGTCTAAAATGATGAGTGCCAGTTGACTTATCTATGAATTGATAGAGGAACTCTGAACAAAGAGCTATTATTTGGAATCCCCTCTTCTAGCTAATAGTTCCCCAAATGCTATTTCATTCCAATGAGTCCAAAAGAAATCACCTTGTTACCATTATACAATATTTTAGTAGCCTCAGTCCTAGTAGAAAGATGTCCGTAGCCTAGAAATTAGATGGTAACATTAAGTGATAATTTAAGTGCTTACTGCCAGAGCACTTTAATACTTTGAATGCTAAAAGTACAAAGGAAACCTTATTGAAGAGAAGCCTATACACTCATAGAATGTCAGTAATAGTAACCAAGTATAAATAAATATGAATTCTACTAAGCAAATGACCTCTATCACAACATGGTCTCTGTGTGTTTAATAAAAATGTATATGCCAATAAAAGCATTTAGACATTCCGTTCAAAACGTCATCGAGCTCCTACCATGTGCCAAGTCCTACCCTAGTCTCTGGAAATACATGGACAAATGTCCCCAGGCATCCCCTCTAACAAAAGGACTAGATATGTGCATGAATGCACTTCTTTCTACAAAGAAGAAACCTCAAAAAGAATAGCATTGATGCACCTAGAGATACAAAGATACATAAAATATCCTTTCCTTCAGAAAATGTCTCCTTAATACAAGAATTCACCCTTCCTTTTCCATCTATGCTTTAAGTAATAAAAATTAAAATTTTACAGAGGTGCCTGGGTGGTTCAGACAGTTAAGCATACGACTATTTTTTTATTTTGAATGTTTATTTATTTTTGAGAGAGAGACAGAGAAACAGAGCACAAGCAGGGGAGGGGCAGAGAGAGAGAGGGAGACACAGAATCCAAAGCAGGCTCTAGGCTCTGAGCTGTCAGCACAGAGCCTGATGCAGGGTTCCAATTCACAAACCTGAGCCAAAGTCAGACGCTTAACCGACCGAGTCACCCACGTGCCCCAAGCATCTGAGTTGATTTTGGCTCAGGTCCTGATCTCAGTTCATTTCGGCTCAGTTCATGAGATCCAGCCCTACTTTGGGTCCTGCACTGATGGCATGGAGCCTGCTCGAGATTCTTTCTCCCCTTTCTCTCTCTACCTTTCCTCCACTCTCTCTCTGTCTCTTGCTCACTTTCTCTCTCAAAATAAATAAATAAGCATTAAAAAAGTTAAAATTTTATGAAAGAAATTCATGTCAAAGTTTGAATGCAAAGTCCAAAATGTAAGGACTCCTTCAAGTCTGTTCAAATGTCATCCATGCTCTTGGCGAGACCTACCTTTACCGTTCTATTTAAAATTACAGTATAGGGGCGCCTGGGTGGCGCAGTCGGTTAAGCGTCCGACTTCAGCCAGGTCACGATCTCGCGGTCCGGGAGTTCGAGCCCCGCGTCGGGCTCTGAGCTGATGGCTCAGAGCCTGGAGCCTGTTTCCGATTCTGTGTCTCCCTCTCTCTCTGCCCCTCCCCCGTTCATGCTCTGTCTCTCTCTGTCCCAAAAATAAATAAAAATGTTGAAAAAAAATAAAAAAAATATTTAAAAAAAATAATAAAAAAAAAAATAAAAATAAAATTACAGTATAGCCCCCAGTGCTCTGTTTAGTCTTTCCTTCCTTTATAGCAGTCATTACCTCCTAACATATTATCCAGCATCTTATTGATTATCTACTTCATCACACTAGAAAACAAACTTCATGTGGGCAGAGTATTAGGTCAGCTTCGTTCACTGGAAAGAAGTAGCCAACATCATTAGTAGTTGATCTAAAGACAACATCAGTGCCTGGCCCAGAGTAGACAACTGTTTAATTTTTGCTGCATGAATAAAGACTCACTGAGTATAAATCGGAAGAAAATAACATAATAAAATATTGGAAATCATTACTATTATCATCATTATTATTCAGTTTTTAGTTTGTTCAAGGTATGAATTTAAAAATAAGCAAGTACTTGTTTTGAGTTGCCTTTTCAATATGCTTAACTAAGAATGCTTTTCTATAACACCTTTAGTCTCATAATGTGGAGATATTCTATATGCTAACTAAATAGAATTTAAATAAAAACTTGAAACAAAAAAAAAAATAATGTGGAGATATGGTGTTGGGAAAGAGATGTGAGTGGCGTTGAGGGAAAAGAGGGTGAGGAAAGGAAAAATCAGTGGCTAGTTATACCCGGATATGCATGCTGAATATGTGGTATATAAGTGTACAAACCCATGTTGTGCTAAGTTAAGACAAATATCATGATAATTCAAAACAAAAGATCATTTGTATCAATTTACTAGGCATTTCACATGAAAGAGCCTGAAAGCGCTTGAACTACTTAACAAACTGTTTCATTCCCTATTTCACTTTGTAAATATAGACACAGAATGAGAAAACTCTCCTTACCTAGTATATTCTACAATATTGGTGGTATGGGAAGAAAATACTGTTTTATTCTATTTAACTTTAGGATAATTTATACAAGTGAATCTTGAAGAAAAATTATTTTATGTTTCTCATATTATTCTCAGATATTAAAAATATGAATTTGCTGAAGCAAATTCAAGCAAAAGGTCTAAGGTGAACTCAAAGGGATCAAAAGTTATTTTGAACACTGAAAACTATTTACTCCTTGATCACCAAATTAGTTGAATAAACATGTATTATTATTCACCTTGCTCAATTAGAAATTGAAGTCTAACTTGCTCTTGCCTCTTTGTTAATCGTTGTAGAGCAATACAAGCAAGCAATAAATTCTAAAGCGAGTTGAATCTGACCCTGTTTGGTGGAATTGTGAAGGATTTTAGTTTGGTTTGCTCTCACTAGACATGGGAAACAACTATTATCCTTCCAAATGTGAATACTTGTATGAGCATTAATTGCAGATGGCTACTTTGGATTTTTCCATGTTTTTCTTTTTTCTTGTTGTTGTTGTTGACCTGGGGTGAACAAGTCTCAATTCTCTTGGCATGACTTTACAGTTCTTCATTTTCCTTTTTCCCCTCTTCGTCTTTAGCTAATATTCCAATAACTTTTCTTAGTAAAACCTTCATGAAAATTAAATTCCATGTGTGAAAGGATCCACTTAGTGGCTTAATTTTAATTGAGTACTCATTTTCATTATACTGTAATTCTTCATCACTAATTAAATGCATATGAAATTACAATAATATTCTTCAAATCTCAAGATCATAGCCAGTAAAAAAACTTAACTTTTAGTTTACTAATTTTAGATTTAAGTACCTCAAAGTCAAATGACTAGTTAAATGTTGTTGTTACAAACTTTTACTTATGTTGACTCAACCAAATTCACAATAAATTTCTGAAATATAACAAAGAAGTTTTGGGTTTTATCTGTACCAGTCTTCAGCTTAAGAGTTAAGAGATATTTAAACTGCTTTAGTTAATCGAATGTTAATCAATCCTTTTTCTCCACTCAATGTCATTTATCAACCCAACTAAAGGTATAGTCCTTTAGCCTACTAAAGGTAACAAGGAGAGAAACCTTAGAACAAGGGACAGCAGAATAAGAAGCATCTATCTGGGACTCTCATTTCAATAAGGTCAGTTACATTGGGTTTGCCAAATGCTTAGATCACAGATTTTGAAAGACAAAATAACTATCCATTATAAATATATGAATACTATAGGCATTTCAGGATAAGAGTAGAGTATAATTTTCCATTCAACCAGGGGAGGAATTATTTTAAGTATAGAGAGGACAGACTTTAGGGAAAAAAAATTCATAGACTATGGTCAATCACTTCCTCTACCCTGGCCCCATCCATTCTAGTCCATGCACAGCCATTAGGGACTGTTTAAAATTGTGCTCAGTGTAAGGGAAGGAGAGGTAATACAAATATAAATGAGGTTGGGTTGGAGAGAGAAATTTTGACCATCTCTCCCACCTTTCACCATTTGGCTTTCTCTTTCCCTCCCTATACCCTTCCTGGTAAAATATGGATTTCACTGTTTTTATTTGTTTATTTGTTTGTTTTGTTTCATTTTGTTTTGTTTTTGCTTTTTGTTCACTTAATTTGGGTTTGGGGTTTTGTAAATGTGAATAATTGTTGTGTGTTAAAGGTCGGTTCCACAGATGCCTTTGGAGACTCTGTCAGAAAACCAAGCCTTGAAGAGCCATCGTGATTCAGGTATGCCCAATTTCTCACCCTCATCCGTGCACTCTCTTTTTCCTATTTACCCAAATTCCACCACTTGTTAGAAACCCAAGCTTGATCATATTTGTGCATTAAACAAACAAGCAATGGAAAACCTGTCCCTTCTCAAATTAAGGCTAAACAAAAATTGGCACTTATAATTTACTGTCCCATATCCAAGTATATGACTAATTTCCCCAATAAGATTATAGGCAACACCAGACAACGTCAAGGATAGACAGCCCGCCTTATCTGTCCAACACAGCATCACCAGCATATAATACAATGCCTGGCACATAGTGGATGATTGGAGAAACCATTTTATACCTCTCTGAATTCGTACCATGGCCCATGAAGTTAACTTTCAGAGACTTTGAAAAGGTCATTTAACCCTGAGTCTACAAGGGAGAATTAGAAGGAATGATTGATGATTTTGCGAAATGGAATTGAGCAAGACTTGCTCAGCCCTTTTTAAGTTTCTTTTCAAAAAAGCCTACTCTCAGTTGTACATCAAGGTGGGAGAGCTGCAGTTGTAAGTGAATACGTTTGACTCAGGGACTAGGAGGTCTGATAAGTCTGGTTACAGATCTAGGCCCTGTTTTCTAAACAGCTTTAACAGTAATAAAGCTGATATTCAGATTGCTACCTGTTTGAATACTGTGTCTTATTTCTGTATTGTTTCTAAATATAGAGGTTGAGAGAAGATATCATTATCACCCCTAAAACCTTACCAGTAGTAAACACCTAGCAAATACTGATTAGTTGAATGAATGAATGAATGAATGAATGAAAAGCTATCACCTGGCAAAGATGCTACCTAGTTGTATTTTTGTTTCTCTGTAACATAATTGGCTTGCAAATCGCACTCCTGCTTTGCTCCAGTCATATTTTAACTATTCCTCTTAGCACTGCTCACAAAGGTAAGAAGCAATGGGCAATGTACAGCTGTCTTTAATTCCATGTGATTTATTTCCTGGGAGACTAGTTAAGGGAATAAAGAACACCTGCCTTCATAGTATTTTCTCTTCCATATTCTACCAACTAGAGATGTAAATGGGTATAGCAATTCCTCTTTATAAAGCCATTAAATCATAATTAAGCTTTATTCACACTTCAGTAAAATTACTTTAGTCAGATAATCTACTAACTCTTTAGCAGAGTACCACTAAATGATTAAATAATGAATTCAGTAAAACAGAAAAAAATGTAAGCATACACTCCCTTCTACACCCATCTTCCTATTGTTTCCTTTAATACTGAAAATTATAAACTTTAATACTGAAAATAATAAACATCTATTTTTTTTCATTTTATACTTGATATATTTTTGCTTTAATTCACATTGTGAATTGTTATTTCATGTGTCTTACTTTTGTTGATCTCCTTTATAAAATGTAGATTTCTAATTCAAAATTTTTCTGGTAATGGTTGGTTTTACATGTCTTTCAGATCCAAAGATATTAAGTCTAATAGTAAGATGTTGGCGTTTCAGTGTCTCTCTCTTTGGCATCTTCTTCTAACATCCCTTGGGAGTAACAACTTTCGAATCACATCTGGTCTTACAGGCTAGATAATAAACTTACTTAAATAATTACTACTGCAATGAAAAATAATTCTGCCATTAATTAGAATGCAGAATGATGCAGCCACTATGGAAAATAGTATGGAAATTTTTCCAAAAAGTTCAAACTGGGCTACTATAAAATCCAGCAATCCTACTTTAGAATATTTACCCAAAGAATTGAAATCAGGATCTCAAAGAGATATTAGCACCTCATGTTCATTGCAGCACTATCCACAGTAGCCAAGATATGGAAGAAACCTAAGTATACATCAACAGATGAGTAGATAAAGAAAATGCAGCATATACATACAATGAAATATTACTCATCTTTAAAAAAAGGAAGGAGATCCTGTCATAGATGGCAACATGGATAGACCTGGAGGAGAGTATGTTAAGTGAAATAAACCAGTCACAGAAAGACAAATACTGTATGATTCCACCTATACAAGATATTTGAAATAATCAAACCCAAAGAATCAGAAAGTCCCTTTTCAGCGGCTGGGGGAAGGGGGAAATGGGAGTTACTATTCAACAGACAAATGTTGAACAAAGTCTTAAATGTTTAAGATGAATAAGTTCTAATGATCTGCTGTACATTATCCCTAAAACTGTATTGTACAGTTAAAAATTTGTTAAGAGGCGCTTGGGTGGCTCAGTCAGTTAAGTGTCCAACTCTTGATTTTGGCTCAGGTCATGTTCTCAGGGTTGTGAGATCTAGCCCCGCGTCTGGCTCTGCCCTGACAGTGAGGAGCCTCCTTAGGATTCTCTGTCTTTCCCTCTTTGTCTGCCCCTTCCCTGTTAGCACTCTCTCTCTCAAAATAAATAAATAAACATTAAAAAAATCTGTTAAGAGGATGGATCTCATATTTGGCACTCTAACTACAAAAAAATAATAAAATAAAATAAAATACTTCCACCACGTCGCATAGTATGTGATAATTCAAAATGACTATTAATAGCTCAGAGGTAGCCATCTATTTGCCTCTATAATTAATTCCATATTACATCATATTTTGTCACCACCCAAGAGAAAATCCCTGTCATCATTTTTTATTACCTCCCAATTGTTCCCCCTGCTTCCAAACTCTGCCTGCTTCTACCTGTCTCATGCAGTGCCCTTAAGGCTATCTTTCGTAAACATCTATTACATAGCACTAATCTTCAAACTCCGCAATAAACATGCAGAGTCCCCTCACCTGGCCCGTTCTCTATATGTAATCCCTTAGACTCCCCAACTCTCTAGACCTTTATGCACAAATGTCTCCCTCCCTGTCTGCTTACACCCTGCTTATCCTTCCTAGTCTTGCTCATGATATGCCCTCAAAGATCCAAGTCAGAATTAACCACTGATTTACCTGTGCTCTCACTGCATGCATGTGTACTGTTTGGGTGTTACCTTTTGTTTTAATTGCTTAAGTTACTCTTCTACCCTGCCAGATCATGACTTCTTGGATGGAAAAACCCAATGCCTAATTTAATTTTGTATCCTCACAGAAATAGCTCACCACTGTTCACACAATAAGGTAGTCTCTACATACTTGGGGAATGCACAGAAATATGGGCCATTGTGTGATGTTAGGATGTTGTTCTCATGCTGGTATCATGAGTTTTCAAAACAATTCTTTGAGGCCCACTGGCTACTGTGTCTTGTCTGCTTTTTTTTTTCTTTTTTTACTTGGAATAAAGACAGATGTCCCCCATAGGGATAGTTCGTGCTAAAGGGTGGAAGATGAAAATAAAGAATGAGTTGGGACTCAAGAGCAACACTTGCCTCATAAGCATCCTTAGGTTTCAATGCCAACTAGGTGTGTCATACAGCTAACATCTTCAGAAGTTTCTAGAAGATGCTTTCTAATATTCATTCTTTGGGCTTCCTAATGGGTTGCTTCTATTATTAATATCAATCTTACGTTGAAATAAATCTACTCCTCCACTACTGGAGACAAGGACTAAAGTACATGCAGCATACACAATCCAATTATTCTCCTTTTTCCCTTTACTTGTCACTTAAAATACTTGTCAAATTTTACTATATGTCATTAGCAAATTCATTTAATTCACTAATGCAGTTTCAAAATATTGCATTCCTATACCAAATCCCCAAATAGTTTACAACTAATAATCAGTCTGTTTTTATCCACCTCTGAAAAATACTAAGGCTGCCATATTTTTATTGATATTGTTGCAGACATTACATTTAGTGCTAGTACATACTTGGCGCTCAATAACAATGTTAACTAATTTTGAGAATAATAACTAAAGATGACACATATACTTCAATTTTTCTCTACTTTGAGTCCATGTGTTAAAGTACCTCCCATTTTGTTTTCTTTCTATTATAATTCTGGAATAATCCTTATATTTGAAAAAATAAAGCATTAACATGCCTCAAGCATGCCGTATAGAAGTAGGTCAACCTGTCATGATCCTGTTTCTATCTTTTGGCCTTGCTTTAATGAAACCCTGTTAAGGCATAAACTGATGGCATATATAGTCATTTATGCTTATTAAAGTCTATATGCAATTGCACCAAAAAATTGCATATATAGACTTGAATGATAAATGTCTACTGTTCTATGAAAGACATCTTATTTCAAATAGAATTATGAAGCTATGTTGGAAAAATAGGATTTGGGAGCACATTGACATCACTGAGAACTCCACCTTGACCCCCTCCCGAAGGCCTCATTAATAATAGTTAACATGTGGGGCGCCTGGGTGGCGCAGTCGGTTAAGCATCCGACTTCAGCCAGGTCACGATCTCGCGGTCTGTGAGTTCGAGCCCCGCGTCAGGCTCTGGGCTGATGGCTCGGAGCCTGGAGCCTGTTTCCGATTCTGTGTCTCCCTCTCTCTCTGCCTCTCCCCTGTTCATGCTCTGTCTCTCTCTGTCCCAAAAATAAATAAACGTTGAAAAAAAAATTAAAAAAAAATAAAAAATAAAAATAAAAATAATAGTTAACATGATGTGTTTGGCACTGTTTCTAAAGTTATCAATGTATTTTCTCATCTAATCCTCACACACACACACACAAAAAAAAAACAATGAGGTAGGTAATGTTAAGATCTCCATTTATAGAAGAGCTAACTGAGGCTTGGAGGGGTCAAGATCATTCCACTAGTAAATGAAAAAGCAGTGGTTTCTGAACGTAATCAGTGTGTTTTATAATCCACAACCTTCTACCATTTTATCATATCCCTCTGCTTAAAGCCAAGTAGAAAATTTCAGCTTAAACTGAGTTATGTATTACCCCTTTTTCTTTTTCTAAGCTTACTTCTACTTCTTCTTTCCAATTTTTTTAAATGGGGAAAAGACACAATTCAATTATGAACTCACTTGAATTTATTTATGAGAGCTTTGTTTCAAAACTGCCTTGGATGAACCGCAACACACCCAAGTCAACTAAGAATTAAATCTGAAAATCTGTAAATCTGTAAACTGTCAAAGTGAAATGTCAATACATCAGCTATATGCTGTAATCACAAGAGAACCAGAATACTTTGAGAACGTTTTACACTGAATTCCAGGCCCTTGAGTCCTCAAGTTCTCAAGACTGTTAGGACTATACATGCTGTAAACATGGAGATGCATCCCTTAGTCCCCCTTCACGAAGGACATGCTGCCCTGCTGCAAGGAGTGAGGTCAGTAGACAATCATCAGCTGTGAGATCCTTCAGGGTCTCCCTGAACTGCAGAGAGCTTCCTTGCAACATGCCCTGCATGGAGAGCCCCCTGCCCACACTGGTCACTGAGCCAGGCGGGGATTTGAAGGCCAAGGTCCAACACAGGAAACTCTGATGGGCAAGCGCTTTCTGTCAGGTTGACCTAGGCTTTGTCAAACCTGTATCACAGTTTACTTCTCTGCTCAACTCTTTCCCCTAATAAATATCTGGCTCCCTAAATACCATTTCAGTGTCTTCTTCTGGAGAACCTAACTCATTATAGACACTTAAGCCAAATGAGTCTAGATAAGAATCCAAAGGCTTTGGGGAGTCTCAAGAAATAAAGACCTACTTTTTCTGGGTTCTAACCCAGAAACTACTAGATAAATATGAAACATTGCAAGACACCTGAATGGTTTCCTTTCTGCATGTATCCCTAAAATGTAAGAATTAGCCTAGATTTCAAGTGAATTTGACACTTGAAAGACACTTAAAGTTCAATCAAGTTTCTCAGGCCAAGGCTAATGGTACCCCTAAGTTGCTCAATGTCCAGGGCTGGACATTCACTTTTGGGGTGCCACTAAGCGCAAGTTCAACCTGCAGCTGCCTAAAATAAAATTCATACACACATACATATACACATACACTTCCCTCAACCTTCTAAAGATCTCTTGATTAACCTTGAACCAATAGTGTCTGCAATTAATAACATTATCTCCACCTCTTCAAAGTTATATTTTTCTCCTATCCATGTAATTATGTTTACAAAACACACAAATAAGCCCCACCTCACCAAAGGGTTTGTAGCCAATGTGGATAGCAAGAAATATGCATTAAAACTAGTTCATACTCATAGTTTGATTTCTTTTAGTGTGGAGCATACAAATATTGTGGTCTGGTGCCAGATAGATTATAAAATAAGTAGTCAAAATTATGTGTCTTTGTGACTTTATATGATTTTGAAGGATAAAGACTGAAATTAGTAGTCCCCAAGTCCAATTAATACTAAATATTACTTTTGTCTGCAAATGTATAGGAGGAACATCCATAAGAGTGTAGACTTTCCCACACATAATATCTCAATATGCTAAAGTGGAATTTTCCTGTGTACATGTAATTACCCCATTTTAAATCTTTTATTTTACAATTGTATTTTTCTTTAAATTACATAAATCTCTCTTTTTTTAAGTTGATTTATTGATTTTGAGAGAAAGAGAGAAAGCCAGTGAGAGTAGGGGAGGGGCAGAGAAAGAGGGAGAGAGAGAATCCCAAGCAGGCTCCACACTGTCAGCACAAAGTCCTACACAGGGCTCAATTCCATGAAACAGTGAGATCATGACCTAAGCCGAAATCAAAAGCTGGATGCTTAACCGACTGAGCCTCGCAGGTGCCCCTGAATTACATAAATTTCTACATGATACTTACTCTTATATTACTTTTTAAATGGAACTTTTAATAAACTGCACAAACTCTGGGTGTCATGCTTTCTGATATTTATAAAACCTGAGGATTCTTTCACAAATTGTAGGTAATTTCTGATGAAAATACATTTTTGTGAGGGAACTTGCATAGAAGTAGAAATTGCAACAAATTCTCTGTTTGTTGGTTTTTCTTCCAAGGAAGCTGATATTGTTGCTTTATCATATCATAAGATGTTTGGTTTTTGTTTTTTTAATGATCTCAAAACTGTGATTCTGTAAGCACATGTAACATTTCCTCTGAACATTTCATCTCTTTAGGGCTTTTGATTTTTTCCTTAAAATCAAAATTCATTGTAAATCTACATTTAGGAGTCTATTTTGATTTCCTGGCAAGATGACCAAAATTTTATACCCTAATACTCTTCGTTTGAAATGAGGTTTAAAAGGGTTGATGATTCAAAGCATTTTCCAAGATAAGAACAATGCAACAACTGTTAATTCGAGTCACACAGCTAAATTCTCCTTCATTCAAAAAGGTTTGAAAATGTGTCCCTGGTGCTATGCTCAACTGATTTAGAGGGCTGAGGCATAGGAAGTAACAGTCAAAATTCAGGCATAATTTATAATTTAACCTATAAAAGTTTTAAAAGAGTCCAGTGTTCATTGCTGTTTTAGGCTTTTCCTTTGTATTCAGTATCATGTTATTAAAAGTCATCCAGTCATTGTTCCTTTATCATTCCACATCCTAACATCATTCTGGGCTACTTTTGAAGTTATTGGTCCTTTACTTTGAGGCATTTTTCTTTGGATCTATTAGTTTGAGACAGTGGAAACCAGTCAAAATGAGACGTTTCTTGAAGTCTAAAATTGCTAATGGCAAACACCTATCACATTAGATTTCTGCATACGTGAAGCTTACAAGACTATATGAGAAAAACAAATTGAAAACTGAAAAAACAGCATGTTTTGTTATAATACATGACAATACTTTGGTCGAAGTGGAAGGAATATGTCAACTATAAATGGCATTGCCCTATTTGTAGAATTATTTGTAGAATTATTAATGGCTATATAAAGCAAAAATCCTTACTAATTCTTCACTTAAACAATCTGTTCTCAAAATGCAACCAAAAAAGGAGAACAAAGGAGAGGAGAATATATATATTTCATTTTATGTCAAGACAAATTGCATATATAAATGGGCTCTTGAGTAAGCCATAACATTACAGCAGGAGATATGATTTAGAGTATTCCAAAGCCAGGTTAAACAACTAACTATGGCTTCAAGTATATAAGTAGAATAAACAAAACGCCAAATTAAAAAAAAAACCCATATGGTGTTTGGGCCTAATTAAAATTCTAACCAGATTTGCTACAGGTATATTTCACTTGATGTACAAAACAGGCATCCTTGTGTCCTTGTGTTAACTCCAGCACTTACACATCCTTGAAATGGGAATAATTACATTGTTTCTTCCCCTGGGTGTGAGAACTTACCAGTAAAATATTCTGGACACAAAGCCTCAAGCTAATTTAGCAACAACTCCCATAAAAAATTTGAATATATAACATTATAGCTGCAATAATCCCCTTAAGCTAGTAATAGAAATGAAAATGATTTACTCTGGGAATCTGACTGTATTGCTTTAAATCATTTGTCTATGTAAATTATTTGTGTATCAAAAAAAGTAGGAGCCCCATGTGTTTATTTCCATTTTTACCAAAGCCTAGAGCCATATAACACATTTGATTTCTGGCTCACCTGATGTTTCTTAGCTATTATTTTACATCGATACTCATCCTCTCAAGAAATAAAATACACCTGAACCAAGCTTGGGAAAGAAAGAAGTTTAAAACTAGAATTTATTTCAGTGTATTATTGCATAGATAATACTGTAAGAGTCAAAATCTTAAAGTGTTCTTTATTGGTAATTTAAATCTTATTTTTCATTCTTAGAGTTGTACTATCAAAATGTAGATACTTAAAATTCAGAATGAAGGCACAATTTCTATGTGTGGAATAGTTAATGAGACTTCTCTGCAGTTATGCCTACCACTTCAACAATTAAAAGTACTGTAACAGTGGTAATCAATCAATTACAACATCCTAAGTTAATATTAGGTTATCTGCCTTTGGTTAAACATAAGCCAATGTTGGGGGTGGGGGTGGGGGGGAAATCACAAGGTTAATTTACTTGAACACTTCTCTGTTCTGGACATTTGTAAACAAATGAGTCAGATTCAAAAGTAATTTTTATTCTAGTTATGGTTCTCATTTTAAATAAAAATATAGCATTTAGAAAAATTCCATTACAAAATATGTTCATAAAATGTAGGTTTATTAACAAGCACCTTAATGAGCATCTTTTATGTGGTAAAATTGTTCTGAATCCAGAAGGGGTTTCCAATATTGTAAGCTAATTTTTACTTTATGGCAATACATTAATATGCTTTTACATTTAGTTCTAAATCATAGATAAAACTTATTCAGTAAAATTCTTAGTGATACATCCACCCTATTGATTGAAGTTAGAACTTTACGTTAGCCAATAATCTCCCTGTGAAATATAAAAGATTGATACGTTGCATTTAGTAAGTTCACAAAAAAAGAAAAAGAACAGAGGGGCCTTAAAAATATTTTTATGAGTTGAATTCATTTAGACCAAATGAAAAAAATCAAGTGTCAACCAGGAGTTTTGAGGAGTCCAAAACCGAGTTTGATGCTGGCTTTTGTAGCTTTCTTCCAATCCTTGGTCACTATATATACCCTAGAAAATACTAGTCACATCAAGGACATTCAGTCTTACGTAGCAAACTCCTGAAGCTTTGAAGTGGGGTCTGGCATGACCATTGCTTAAGAGATATTGAAAACTCTCTACTAAACCCCCAGCCTTTGGTACAAGTCAGAAATGTGAAGAAGGTTTAATGAAGATGGGAGGGCAAAGGAATGTTCTCTATTTCCACAATAATAGAACCTACATTCACTTCTACACCACAACTAATTCTGTTAAGCATGGTCAGGTGGAAACTCAAGTCTCCATCAGCCAGAAAAGGAAGCAGGAAGCCAAGACTAGTGCTATTTCTACAGACATTTCCCCCACCAGATTTCTTAGCTTCCTACCCAGGGTTGGGATGCGGATAAAGGAAATGTGCCTATCGGGTAACATGGAAGGAGCAACACCATGGCCCTGCTAGTGATGGCCTCCTTCCATGGGGCACCTTTGGTGTCTCACTTGCCTTATCCTCATCTAAGCCCGGTTTGGTACAGCTTTTTCAACAGTTTTATGGCAAGAAGCTCAAAATGGCAAGGCACTATTGATGACCAACAAATGAATCTATACTTTAGAAGGGAGGGGGATATAAAAAATAGAGTACATAAACAAAAATGTTTAAAAGGGAAGTTATCTCCTAATTAAAGAAATATTGTCCACCTAAAATATATAAAGTTGTTTATCACCCAGACTAATTCTTCAACTATTCATCTGGGATTGAAACATACTCTATTATTTTGGGGAACCTGTGTGGCTCAGTAGGTTAAGCATCCGACGTAGGCTCAGGTCCTAATCTCATGGTTTGTGGGTTCGAGCCCTGCGTCGGGCTCTGTGCTGACAGCTCAGAGCCTCAGCACAGAGCCTGGAGCCTGCTTCAGATTCTGTGTCTCCCATTCTCTCTGCTCCTCTCCCATTCACGGTCTGTCTCTCTCTCAAAAATAAACATTAAAAAAAGAATTTTTTTAAGTAAAAAAAATTTACAAAAAGAAACTCTATTATTTCAAAAATTTGCATCATCAGGGATGAAATCCAGCGCTAACACATAATCTGTGTGTAGTAAAAGTCTAATACAATAGTTATTCTTGACAGTGTATGATAACCCTATCCCTACCCCCATCTCTAATATGTACAAAGAGGTTCCAATATAATTATGAACCCGACTTCCTGGGAATGTCTTTAAAGCTACTACAATATAGCTAAATTATTCTAATTGTGGGACTTTTTGTAGTTGCCAATTTCTAATCAAATGACAATAGCTCCTCAAGATTGAGCTAAATAGGTAGTTTTATGTTGGAATCAGAATATAAAATCTTACAAAATGAAAACCATTGAAAGGGAATAATGACTCCTACGGCTCAATTGTATCTGAAGTACCAGAGAGAAGGACACTTGGACTGTTAGGTTCCTGGCTTAATTGTAACACAGGTCACCATTTTTAAAAACAAGTGGATTAATGTTAGAAGCGATACCTATTAAACACTTTTCTATTCATAGGGAACTTAACCTTTTCAATTTAATACATTTGATTTCCAAATTCATTTGCAAGTAAAAATAAAACTATTTAGTCTTGGTAACATTCCAAGACTTGTGAATTCAGAATTCTTTAATTTATAAGTTTCTTGAAATCGGAGACTATCCACTTACCATCCATTTATTTCCACTTATTATTCTTCATATATATATTCCCAGGATAGAAGCTTTAAATAGGATATTAGAATGTACATCCTGACTTTTGGAATTGGATTCAAAATAGTGAAAAAAGATTATTTGCTTCATAGTTCTTGGTCTAATTTGCTATAAGCAATATCTTCATAGAGATATATTTAATATTAAGGCAAAGGTGAAAAAATCATCATTATAAATATTTGAGTATTTTCATCAGACATCTTGTCATTGCAATAATTTGTAGTCCATGAAAAACATGAAGCAACTGTAATCTGTCTAAATCTTTCTACTAAAATATAGAGGACAGAATTTTTTTTAAGCATCCAGGGTTTGCTTTTCCAGTATTTTATAGATTTTTAATCACTGATCATGTGTGATGGTCCCACGATCTTTTGAGTAAGTCAAGAAGTGTTTCTACACTACAGATAACAAAATTTGGGTTCAAAGAGGATAAGTGAATTAACCAAGTTCAGAACATTGATAAATGGACAAGAGGGGCTAGAATCCAGACCTTTGTATTCCCCATCCAGTGTGTTTTCCATAACACAACTACAACAGGCTGAATGTAAATAAGGAGCACTGAACATTTTCAATTCTATATTGTATATCCTTGATATCTAATTCCTTTGAATGTACAGCACCTTGAAATTCTTTCCTCTTCCCTGTAAGTGAAATACAGCTATGTCTATTGGCAAGGTACACTTTGTAAATATTGGCCACAAAACAAATATGCAAGGAAGGGCCACATAAAAGTACAAGTGCGTCACTGCTGTCGTCAAACCCACTCTGTCACCAACGGGAGAAGAAAAGTGACCTCCTCAGACATTGAGAAGGCAACCAATTTATAGGGCAATGTTTATAGATCTGACCACAGGGTGTCCTCTACAATCCATTTACTAGCTATAACTAGCTATATTGCCACCAACCTTTAGTAACTATTCTCACTGCCCTTTACTGACCCTTATGTAACTACATCTTAGTAAATTTTGCTATCTTTTTTTTTTTTAACATTTATTCACCTTTGAAAGAGAGAGAGAGAGAGCATGAATGGAGGAGGGGCAGAGAGAGAGGGAGACGCAGAATCTGAAGCAGGCTTCAGGCTCTGAGCTCTCAGCACAGAGCCCCAAGCGGGGCTCAAACCCACGAACCGTGAGATAATGACCTGAGCAAAGAGTGGCCGCTTAACGGACTGAGCCACCCAGGCGCCCCTAGTTTTGCTATCTTTAAAATATGATGTCCATTTGGGGCGCCTGGGTGGCTCAGTCGGTTAAGTGGCCCACTTCAGCTTGGGTCATGATCTTGCTGTCCGTGAGTTCGAGCCCCCCATCGGGCTCTGTGCTGACAGCTCGGAGTCTGGAGCCTGCTTCTGTTTCTGTGTCTCCCTCTCTGTCTGCCCCTCCCCCATTCGCACTCTCTCTCTCTGCCTTTCAAAAATGAATAAATGTTAGAAGAAAATTTTAAATATGATGTCCATCTAAAAAAGAGTAAAGTTGGATACAACGTTTTTTTTAACACTTATTTATTTTTGAGAGAAAGAGACAGAAAGAGCATGATAGGGGGAGGAGCAGACAGAGAGGGAGAGCAAGGATTCCAAGCAGGCTCCATGCTGTCAGCACAGAGCCCAATGGGGGGCTCGAACTTAGAACTGTGAAACTAATAACCTTAGTCAGTTGGACGCTCAACTGAATAAGCCACGCAAGCACCCCTGGATATAACTTTTTAAGAGAGCAGAGTTTTAAAAGTGAAGGCAGGAAGAAAGATAGGTAGAGGAGTGTTTCAAAATAAGTGAATAAAACACAAGCCCCCTTGGACTGCTGTACAGAATTTTAATTTACTATCGTGAAGTTCAAGAACTTCTATTTCTCATGCCTGGCTTTCCTCCAAAACTCTGGCCAGTAATGATTGAGTGTGAGTAATGACTTTCACATCATGAAATGATGGCTTATTCCTCCCACAAATTTGTCATTCTTAGCTGTGAACTTTGGCAGACCTTTAAAACAGATCTGCCACCGTGAGCTAGAAGAACTACTTTCACTGTAGTCTATCCACATAATTAAATCATTTTGTTGTGGCTGTAGTTGTGGGCATATAGAGCACTTATTAAGATCATGGAGAACTGGCTTCTAATCTCAATCATATCTATGCTATTTTAAGTAGTCGCTCAATTTCTCTGTTTCTTGTGTCTGACGGAGATACGCCTATCCTTGCCTACCTGTTTTTGTAAGAAGAAAAAGATATTCCAAGGGACACAACTTTGTAGTCTTAGAAGACACATCTAACTGTAAATGGTATTATTTTCATTACTATCTGTTCTCTCTGCAGTGATATATGAGTACCCTTGACATATTACTAACACTGAGCTAAAACCAATATTTGCTCTCAGAGTTTATATCTAGTGACTGCATCTTTGATGATGGTTTAGAACATATCTCCTTTTTGGCTCTCTTGTTGCAATTAAGCCAAATCTAAGAAAATGGTTGTTTCTGGGTTTCTTAATTTAAAATGGTAGTTTCTGGTACTTTCTCCTGAGATCTTGTGTTCTCTCTGTCTCTCTCTCTCTCTCTCTCTCTCTCTCCTTCCCTCCCTCTCACTTTCTCCTTTCTTTCTCTCTCCCTCCCCCTCCTCACTCCTCACTCCTCACCTCTGTCTCTGTCTCCTTCTCCCTTTCCTTTTACTCCTTTCTTTCCCCACCCTGTCACCAGAGGCTACAAGCATCTACAGGCACCGCCTGGCCCTACAGATGTCACTCAGGGCTAAAATCCTATTCAAACCTGACTGGAGTAATCTAAGCAGTAGAAGCTGTGGAAGCTTTTGAAGGATTCTTAGGCAACCCAGTGAGTGTGCAAAGTAGTAGCAGAAAACACTCAAAACTATTAGAGCCTATTTTTACCTCAACAGATAGAGGTTGTTTTGTATTTTGTTTTCTACCTCACTTTTTATAGCTCTTACTACTCAAAAAACAATCTATTTAAAGCTACTGTGATCCCTTAAACTTTATATTTACTAAAAGTGATTTTCATTGGCAAAGTTCCCATAGAGTAATTTCAGACTTCTCTGGTAATAAATGCCTTCATAAAATTATAGGAAGGAACGGAAGTTCCTGCTGGAATTTCATGATCCAATGGTGGGGGTGGGGAAGAACACTTAAGGTTCTCTTCCTGGACCTGCTCTTCAGTTATAGATACATTCATAGAGAGAAATTTATCAGCTGCTAATTGTTTCAATGCCTTAATCTGCAAAATAAAAACAATAAATTTGGACTTCTAAAAGAAGGACTAAGCAGGAAAAGGAAAAAAGGCAATGTCTACATTGTGATTAACAAATATCAGAATTATGTAGATATCATCCTTCCAATTTTTTTTCCTAAAAAATGACATTTCAGAAGAGAAAACTTTACAGTGGGCCAATAAAGAAGAGCTTACCACATTACCTACTGTGATGTAGTTCATGAACATATAAGCAACCTCACTCTTGAAGCAAATTGTGTGTGGTAGTGTCTGGGCACAGGCAGAGCCCTGATAGCATTTAAAAATAATTGCTTTCTAAGCAGAACGCTTACATGTTACATATTCACAGGGATTGTGACCTTTCTTTACACTGGGTGCAAGTTGCCATAATTTTACTCAGAGCAGTTGAAAAGGAACATTTACTAAACCAGTAGGTTCAATACTAAAGCCAGTACTAATAAATTAGCACTTCAGAATGGCACACAAATCTGTATTTGCTTCCTAAGTGACACCTTTGCTTCATGCTAAACTATACCCCCTACGATTTTATCAGAAATAAGAAGTAGGGGACTGTTACCTTGACAGAAAGGAGCCTGATGCCAGCTCTTGAAAATTTCCATTGATGGTGCGCAGGCGCATTGGTAAAGCCAAAACCAGTCTTCAGGGTCTTCACCACTTTGCAAGCTGTCAAAATCCTCGTCATTTTGAAGATGTTGATTTGTGACTAAAATTAAATAAAATTACCTATATTTATGAGAATTTTGTTAGAAGATTTTTTTTAATTAATGCGAAAGAAAGATGGGGGGTGCAGTCTGGTGTTTAAGGCTGACTGCACGGCAATCCTTGAATTTCCATTCATTCTGTCATTAAATATCTTCAGCCACTGCTCCTCCTTCTCTTAACCCCTCCTCCTGAGGTAATGTCCGGAGATGTTCCATGGACATGTAATACAAATTACAAAACATCAAACACTACCTTCTCCTGCTGAGATAATGCTAGTGTTGTAGAAAACCAGTCATCCATCAAAGGAACTGCTTATGCAGCTGAATAGAATGACCTAGCCACAGTGGGTAACCTTAGGAATCTCACCCTAAAGAGCAATAACTTTATAATAATGCCAGAGATCAAGGCTTTTACTGGTGTTAGACGTGATGCCTCGTTTGCCTCTAAAGAGATTTTGGATTCCCAAAGAAACCTGAAGAATTGCCATTTTCAGGGGCGCCTGGGTGGCGCAGTCGGTTAAGCGTCCGACTTCAGCCAGGTCACGATCTCGCGGTCCGTGAGTTCGAGCCCCGCGTCGGGCTCTGGGCTGATGTCTCAGAGCCTGGAGCCTGTTTCCGACTCTGTGTCTCCCTCTCTGTCTGCCCCTCTCCCGTTCATGCTCTGTCTCTCTCTGTCCCAAAAATAAATAAACGTTGAAAAAAAAAATTAAAAAAAAAAAAAAGAATTGCCATTTTCAGCTTAGAAGAAAGGATGGGTATGCAACCACATGTAGTAAAAATGACATCACAATAAACCTTTCTGCATAAATGTAGATTGTTCTTTTTTGAGTTAATAAAGTAGTATATTACATTCTTACTATTGCATTGTTTTGTATTTTACATTTTAAAACAATCGGTAATATTAACTAAGACGCAACCAGAGCAAAGTAGGCTATTTATATCTCTCTTAAGATTTGTAAGATTTATAAAAAGTGTCTGAAACAAGGGCAATCGTTGATTTTCATAGAAGAACTGGTCCTAAGCCAAGACTTTTTTTAGCTTTTAAAATGTTACATATAAAGTTCTCAAAACTTGAGCATTTGTGCTTCAACTAAGTCAAAATTGATTCCTGTAACCCTTCAATCCCATGTTTAATCAGGCAGGCAAAGGCTCTCGTAGGTTTATGGAAGCTGTCAGGTAAGTCGTGGTCTGTGTGGATCAGGAAGCACGGTCGCATCACCTCTTGGTATCCTTGCAAAGGAGGCCAAGAAATGAAAGCTCCCTCCGCATGCTTCCTGTAGTGGAAAAGATGACCCAGAATGGCACAGAGATTGTAAACTGCACGTACATAGGATGGGTGCTGGAAATGGGGGAGTGAGGATGACTTTGTTTTTTAAAAAAAAAGATACAAAGTTTAAGCTCAGTCTTCTGTCTTACTTAATGTATTTTGTATAAACATTTTCTGAAGCCAAAGTACTTCATGGTTTCTGGTGATAGAAAACTGGAAAAAAAATAGTCTCAATCTAGTGTATATAAGTAATTAATAAAATAGATAATGTTATGGTAGGATGTCCAAATGCAATGGAGAAAGAAAGACATGGAGAGAGAAGAGAGAGAGACAAAAAGAAAGAAAGAAGAAAGAAAGAAAGAAAGAAAGAAAGAAAGAAAGAAAGAAAGAAAGAAAGAAAAAGGGAAGAGAGAGAAGAAAAGAAAAGAAAAGAAAAGAAAAGAAAAGAAAAGAAAAGAAAAGAAAAGACTCCCTTGTGCATGTCCAGTAAAATTTAAGCCTAGGACTATGTGATCCTGAACTATGTTATCCTAAACGATGCGTAAGAGTTCACCAAATAGATGAAAGGGGTAAAAAAACAGAAAGAATGGCACAAGCAACAGCAGAGACATATGAAAATCATATGGTATATGGAAAAAAAAGTTGAAACAGTCTGATAAAAGCCTAGCTGCAGGTACAGGGTGGGGAAGTGAACAGGGATCAAAACATGGAAGACTTTGTGGGCCTTAAAATGGTTGATCTTAACCCATAATGTTCACAATAGTCATGGAAGTGTTTTGAACAAAGATGAAATGTGTGTGAAAGAAAGATCATGGAAAATGAATTAGAGGAGGCTGAAACTGGCGGAAGGAAAACTCTTAACTGTGAGTACAAAAAACTTAGAATCAATACTTATTGGTTTAGTCTCATTCTAAATTAGGCCTCAGTCTCACCCTTTGTCTGTATGTCTATCTCTCTATCTCACCATATATATATATATACCTGGACACCTCTTGTCTGTCCCTTACTATATACATATATATATATAGATATATATATGTGTCTATATATATATATATATATATATATATGCGTGTGTGTATATTTAATGAGGTTATTTTTCCCTAATTAGAAAAATGACATGTACTTACACTGATTATGGAAATTTTTTGAAATGCAAAATAAATTTAAATCACTCGTAGTTGCATTACCCAGAGGTACTCATGCAGTAAACATTGTAGTGTATTTTCTCCCTTCTTTCCCTACACTTTGATTGAATATGACAGTCAGGGTACTGAGGACTCCATGATTCGAACAAAGAAAAGACAGTAGTAAGTAGCTTCTTAACCTTTTATAACAGTTAACCAAAAGCATGATGAGCTAAACATGGTTTTCCAGAGAGATGTCTACAACTTTAGGATATAATACCATGACTCTAGAGTCTAAAGAAAAATATAGGTCTGAGAGTTGTAATGGGCTTTCATTTGGGTCAGTAAAAGGCCCTGCATGTAGGCTATGGTCCATGTTTCCAGTCATCAAAATGAAAGAGAAAAGTCAGAAGATTTAGAAAATTTTGTTAAGTATTCTGAATTAGAGACTTAGAAAATCCATCCATCCTGGGGTGCCTGGGTGGCTCAGTGGGTTGAGCATCCAACTTCAGCTCAGGTCATGATCTCACAGTTCGTGGGTTCAAGCCCTGCATCGGCTCTGTGCTGACAGCTCAGATCCTGGAGCTTGTTTCAGATTCTGTGTCTCCCTCTCTCTCTGCCCCTCCCCAGCTCACTCTCTGTCTCTATCTCTCTCAAAAATAAATAAACATTAAAAAATAAAAAAATTAAAAAAGAAGAAAATCCATCCATCCTGATTCTATAATCATCTGGGAATTGGAAAAACCAATAAATAAAATGACAAGTAATTTCAGATTGGAGTGTTCAAGAAAGACTGAAATCTACAACCAAACTGAAAAAAAAAAAAAAGAGAGAGAAAAGATTGTTTGAGAGTTTACATCAGGATAGATCAAAGGAGTGAGATGGTAAGAGGTGATTGGTAGCAAACATTAAAGCCAGAGATAAAAAATTTAGTGGAAATATTATACTTTTATGAAAGACATTTTTTCAAAGCATTTCAAAAGAATGTATTTTTCAGGTTGGAATGAGTTTTTTTGTCTCCCATAGCATTTACATGGTTCTCCCCTCACGTAAACTGTCTGCATGTAACTAAGCAGGGTGACAGGTATGGATGCATGAACACACAGCAGCCTGGGGAAATCTGTGCATTTGAAATAGATGCTGTATGAGCCAGGATACAAATCCTCTAATCTTATGAGTTATTCACTCAAAAAAGAAAAAATTTTTGTATAAATTTAACCCTTCTCTATCAATACATTTATCATAGTTTTCACTGTTTATAGTACTGAGCTACCTTCTCTTGCACAATCTCATATAGAAAATTAAAAATTATTAAAAACAAACTTTTTTTGATTTTGTTAGATTTTGACACTTGAACATTTTTATCTAATTCTGAGAAAGTATTTTATTTCTTCCATAAATTGAAAAATGTCATATATATATACACACACACACACATACACACACACACATATATATGTATATGTATACGTACACATGTATAGATATACATATATATACACATACAGAGAGAGAGAGAACAGAGAGGGGAAGGGAGAGAAAAAAGTATCCATAACTAGTATAATTATTTATCATTTCCTTTTTAAAATTTTTTTATGTTATTTATTTTTAACAGAGAGAGAGAGAGAGAGAGAGAGAGAGAGAACATGAGCGGGGGAGGGGCAGAGAGAGAGGGAGACAGAATCTGAAACAGGCTCCAGGCTCTGATCTGTGAGCACAGAGCCCGACGCAGGGCTCGAACTCACAGACCACGAGATCATGACCTGAGCCAAAGTCGGAAGCCGAAGTCGGTCGCTGAAGCCGACGCTCAACCGACTGAGCCACCCAGGCGCCCCTTTTATTTATCATTTCTTAAGAGGAATGGAAGCATTCAGCCTTCCAAATCCCTAAGAGCACTTAATTTGATAAATGTGTCATTAAGATATCTGGTATTGAAAATGGTATTATATCAAATACTAAGTGATATTTATTTTCATTTAATAAACATTTTTAATATGAAAAAAATAGATAATAGCTCATTCCTCTAATGTAACTTCTGTTAACATTTTAGTGTACCTTCTTCCAGCATTTATTCCTATGTACAGGTCATAGTTTTAAAGCTGTGATCAACTTGCATTATGCTTTGGTGAGGTAATATATTAAGAGTATATGTGATGTTATTAAATGGTCTTTTAAAGCCTTAGTTGAGGGACACCTGGGTGGCTCAATCAGTTAAGCCTCCGACTCTTGGTTTCAGCTCAGGTCATGATCTCGCATAAATTCAAACCCAGCATTGGGCTCTGTGCTGACAGGGTGGGGCTTGCTTGGGATTCTCTCTCCCTCTCTATCTGTCCCTCCCCTGCTCATGCTCTCTTTCTCTCTCAAAATAAATAAATAAACTTAAAAAAAAAACCCTTAATTAAAAGAGCTATAAAATATTTGATTTCCATTGCTTCTAATGTTGTTACAAGGCATATCAATATTGCTATTTTTATCAATATTGACACATTTCTCCCCAAAGATAGTGTATCCATCTACACACAATTGCAGTATATGAGTCTCCCTCTCAATACACTCTGCCAACAATAGGCATTATCTTTCATTTGCTCATCTAAGAGCTGAAAACAGTATTTTGTTTTTACTTTAATTTTAAACTACTAGTGAGGTCAAAAATTTCCATGTGCTTTGTATAAGTACTATTTCTTATTTTGTACATTTTTTGTTCCCATTAATAAATAAATTAATATCAATGATCAAGAAAACTTCTTAAAAGGAAATGTAAAGTAACACTGATCGACAGCCTATAATAGTATTTGTACTAGTTTCAAATATTGTCTTCATTTGGATGATCTATTGACATAAACAAGGGGAGATCTGCTACAAACTGAAAAAAAAAATGAGACCCAGCTCATGCTAGAGAACAAAGGCCTCAAGTTTTGGAATATAGAGAAAATAATGGCGTTAGTAATTCCTTACTTAAAAAGTACAAAAACTGCCTATTGCTCTCTTGAAGTGTGTCTTGCTAGGTAATGAATCAAAGCAATTCTAAGAAAATTATGCATGTATCAAAAAGTCTTTAAAAAAACAAGCATGCAGGAGGTGCTTCTAGAAAAATGATTGAGTAAATGAATGGATTCCTGTGGACTGAGTACCTGCCTGATCAATTATGATTATTTAAGCAGAAACAAAATTATGTCCATAAATATAAGAGGAAATAAGGATATTCAGGAATAGGGGGAAAGAACCATAATTAAGAATAATACAAAATGCTGTGTTGAAGAGAGAAATTTAAGAGGCAAAGTATGTCTGCAGAGAAAACAAATTCAAAGTAAAGGAAGATGAAATAACACCCTCCAAAAGAGAAAGTGCTATTTTGTGTTTGAGTCATGATGCCAGAAAGTAGAATATAAAAGGGAGAAATGATTATTGTGTTTCAGTTCTGATTTTTATTAGCCTAAAATAACCAGGAACACCACCACAAGTAAAGATATGGACAAAAAAGCCTATTCTTTCAAGGAAAGTGATGCAGATTTGTACCTGCATAGAAGGCATATACTTTCTCCCATCACAGAAATGAGAAAAAATTGATAGATAAAATAGTTTGGCCAGAGAGAAGATTTATCAATAATGACCATAGACAGATATTACGTTATTAGATGATGGAGTCTTTAAAAAATCAGATGGCTTTGGAAATCCAATCAAGTGAGACACATTCATTAAATCCAATTGGTACTTAGAGGGATAGACACTGAGGAACCAGTTTTCATGAATGTGTTTATCAATATAACATTTGATAACATAAATGTTGAAGTGATACAAAGGAAGTGCAAAATGAAGCTGGAAGAGAGACTAAAAATGGTGTCACACTTAAAATCCAAGGCACGTGGGATTTATAGCCTAAGATAATAAAAAAGCTATCATGTATGAGACCCCACTCGAGAGCACCTTAAAGAAAAGAGGTTAGGGGCGCGTGGGTGGCTCAGTCGGTTAAGCGGCAGACTTCGGCTCAGGTCATGATCTCGCGGTCCGTGAGTTCGAGCCGCGCATCGGGCTCTGTGCTGACAGCTCAGAGCCTGGAGCCTGTTTCAGATTCTGTGTCTCCCTCTCTCTGACCCTCCCCCGTTCATGCTTTGTCTCTCTCTGTCTCAAAAATAAATAAACGTTAAAAAAAATTAAAAAAAAAAGAAAAGAGGTTAATCTATGGAAGCGGCATGTATTTATAAAGAATAAATCTTGTCATACTAATTTCTACCTTTAAGAAAAGAGACACAACTCCTAGACTAACTAGAAATGTTAGATGCAATCCACCTTCATTCAAGAGCATTGAGTACATATTCCAGACCAGGATTAGGTATATATACATCTGCTGGAGAACATGCATAAATGTAAGAGGACATAGTGAATTAGCCAGTGAACAAAGCAAGCTTTTTATGTCTTTGTAGGATGAGAACAGAGTAGACAATACCTTAGAAAGTTGATTCAGAATTCACAGTGACCTTGGCAAATTTGAGACATAGTCAAATACAGAGTAAAGTGCAAGCAAAGTGAGGACAAGTGTAAGTCAGTCCAAAAAGAGGGAGAAAAACAAACTGCAAATACAAACTATGGAGGAGTGATTATATATTATATATTATATATTATATGGAAATAGGCCAAAAAGCATATGTAGCAGTCATAAAGCATAGCAGGCTGCCCAGAGTTAGTTATAGTAAGCTGTTATTATTAAAGCCATACATAACAGAATTTAGAGTGAAATTTAAGAAAAGAAGCTCAAAGTTCACTAGAAAGTTAAATATTAAATAACTTAAAATACTAAAAATGGAATTTTGACAGTAAGATGACTATTAAATGTAAGAGCATGTCATGCAGGGTTCCTAGTCAAAATTTTCCAACCTTCTTGAAAGTCCAAAAGAAAGGGCAATTATTGGGTAATAAATAAGAAAACTCCTACAATAGCAGTTAAAACACTGGAATTTATAACTACAATATATTAGTATATACCTATATCTATGTAGAAAGATATATACACCACTTGCTGTTCTGACAGTAAGTGTAAATAACGTATTCAAATAAATCCATTTTAATGGCTCCAATGCTGATAAATATGATCCTGCCTGAAAATCCATTATATTGGAATGACAAAAGTACTTGCCATTTGTGGATCACCTACTAAGTGCTGACCTAGGTACGTGGCATGTATTATTTGCTAATCTTGAAAGCAATCTCTGCACTGAACATAGCTAACATTATCCCTATTTCACAGACAAAGTTGGTGAGTGAGTCACAGACAGTTAAGTAGCTTGCTCAAGATCACACAGCTAATAAGCTGCAAAGCCAAGATCAAAACTCAGCTCTTAGCCAACGTCCATCCTCTCTCCAGCATGTCATTTATAACTAGGAAAAACAACATGAAATGAGTTGGAAAGGGTAGGCACATTAACATCCAATTTCATAGGAAGAATATATGATTGTAGAGGTAGCAATGCTCAGAGATACTATGGCATTACCTGGAAATTAGTAAATGTAACTTCGGTAAAAATCAAATAATGAGGAAAATGCATCCACAACTTCTCTGATTTATTATTATGTTTAACATGAAAATAACATACGAGGGGCACCTGGATGGCTCAGTTGGCTAAGCATCCGACTTCAGCTCAGGTCATGATCTCATGGTTTGTGAGTTTGAGCCCCATGACAGGCTCTGTGCTAGCAGGTGAGAGCCTGGAGCCTGTTTCAGAGTCTGTTTCACCTCTCTCTCTCTCTCTCTCTCTCTCTCTCTACCCTTCCCCCACTTGTGCTCTCTCTCTCTCTCTCTCTCTCTCTCAAAAATTAAATAAACTTAAAAAATTGTTAAATAATATAAAAAATGAAGAAGGTAACATGGAGGTAAAACCATGCAATTTTTGTTCTAGTAATGTACCTGGTGGAACCAATTGGCCAGGGAGCCACACTTCTAGCTGGCTAACTGATTAAGCTGTACTCACATAACGTAGCAAGAGATGTTTTACATTTTTCTATCTTACATCTTATTGCTTGCAGTTACTTATTCCAGAACTGGATAATTTAATGCCATTGAATTTTCATGATTGCTTATAAAAAAAAAAGAAGTCTAGAATTGCTAAAAGAATAATGAATTCAGGAAGTATTTACTGAACACTTTCCATGTATTAGACACTGTATATCAGGAAACAGCATTCTTTTATGCTGAAAGATGCTTCATGGGAAATTGAAAAAAATTTTAAAGTATTGACTAAATTCTCATCAAGCAGAATATAAAAAAGTATGTAGATAGATGGTTATAGATAGCTGAAAGGGATCCTTAAAATAATCTTTTCAATTCTTTTTTTTATAGATATAAGAAATAAATAAATAAGCCAGTCATCTCATGATTTTGACTTATTTAATACTAGAGCTAAAGCCTTTAGTAGAAATTGCTGTAAAAACGTATATTTTGAGCAATTACTACATTTTAAATAAAAATAATTTTGTACATAATGGCACAACTTGTGAAACAAACTACATAAATTATATCAGTCAAGCTTTACACTTGATGTTGGCCTAACATTTCTTAAAATTTGGCCTAAACATGGCTGCAACATTAATTTTACACAATAAAACGACCAACTCATCAGGTAACTATTATTCTAAAGAGTGAAATATTTCTAAGCTAAAAAATTTAATTCATCATCAGCCCTTTTGCACAATAATTATCATTGCATCGAAATCATCTTCTAATGTGCTGAACAGAACAAACAGCTCTGACGGTCTTGTTTTCTTAACGTTTGTTGAGGGTAAACACAAATGATTTTGCAAGGCTCTAAAGAGCAAACTTGGCCATGAGGAGGGGTTATCCATGGTAATCCAGGTCATGTGCTAAGCAAGTATCGGACCCTCTTTAAATTAAACATTTTTGAGAATCACAAAGAAGCAAGTTGTGCAACATGTCTTGAAGTTACCGACTTCATGAAGTAAAAGACAGCGGATTACATTGGAATGACGTAGAAGACATTTTTTCTTTTTTGACTAAAAAAGGTCACCCACGCACATTCATACTCCACCCCCTTTTATAGTACATTTGTTGTATTAAAACTGATTTCTTCCCTGGCCTCCTATTTTCAGAGGAACTTGGTCCAGGAAGATGTATTCTGCCCTCCTGAACTACTGTCATAAATAATAAAGTTCCATCTTCTTAAAATATTATTGCAAATTCTCATGAATGGACCGTACAGCTACTTCTTCCTCCAGATTAGGAGACTTGTGAGTTGAATCATTGAAAGGGTGTCTTTTTTTTTATTTTATTGAGGTTAAATTTTTTTGGTGAAAATAATGCTCTAGAGGGGAAAAAAAGAAAAACAAGAAGGAGGTGGACAATGGAAGGAAGAAGAGGAGGATAAAGAAAAAGAAGCCAACATCCTGATCCTTGAATTCTACAGAAAAACTGCCAACTTGGATTTCAACTCCTGACACTCCCTGGGGTGTTGAAGAATTAAATGTTTTATTCTGGTATTGTTTATTGGATGTCACTTATTTTTAACTTATACTTGACTGCATCGAAATCATCCTCAGCTGATAGGAAGAGGAAAATAAGTAATGTTGTTGCTAACTGAACTCAGATTAGGAAACTGATTATTTCAAGAGAACATTCTTGAAAACTCTGTGGACCAAAAAAGCAGATTGAGCATTCGAAAGTTGAGAACTGGGAGAAAGTTTCAAAAGTTTATTTTTAAAAGTTAATTGACTGGGATTAGAAACTGAAGCCAAATAGGAATAATAAAAATCCTACAAAAAGAGTGATTAGATATATTATGAAAAGATAAATGAAAAAGATAAGGTTTTATATTGGAAAAAGTATATTATATGTTAGTTACTCTGGATGGTACACCAGTACGTAACTTGGAAAAAAAAAGAGTTGTCAGGTCAGAATAATATTTGTACTAAATATGGTAACCATATTCCTTAAATTATTAAAGACCTTGACTCAAAAGTTACTTGTGTAAATATCTATTTTTCTACCATTAATTAACAGGATTGATTAGTACTTGATTAATTAATCAATATTTCCCTATCATAAAAAAATAAAGATAGATACAAGGCCCTTGGGGACATAGGATAGTTATAAAATATTGTTATTCCCAACACAAACCAAAGATTCTCTCAAAAGTATACGCTTCTTCTCCAAATTCACAAATAGAATTATATATCCTCTAGATAAATTTGTTATGTGATAAACTTTTAAATAAAAGACAGATCTTTTATTAGGACATGATTTTTTTCTTACATTTATATTCATACAAGTTTCAAAAACTTTAAACCTGAAAGTTTACTGAAACCTTCAACTAAAGGTCTTTCAGGAGTGTAGTTTAATTTCCCCATTCATGTGGCGATCAGAGTGCCTATATGATCTAATGATCATTCTGTGACACTAGAAAAAAGAACTGCTAGGGTATGTACCTCCCATTTCCTTCCATTTTTAATACAGGGGGTAAGAAAAACAGGACACTTCTTTACTGTGAAGGTATCCCAATTCTTATCTCGATAATGTTTAAAAGCACGTTGAAATACCACAGTGTACTGAGAAAACAGTACTCAAATCTGAAAATAAACATTTTTAATAATCTAAAATTAAAGTCCTGAATTGTCTGCATTTTTTTTGGTAAATTATCACTGCAGCTAACTCTCTGCTCTAGAGACCAGAATCAATTTCAATGAAAATCAGCCTTTTAAAGAAAACATTCTTTTTAAAAATGTTTGCATTTACATAAAAGTTGTCTATAACACTAATTGACAAAAACATCGGCAAATACGTCCATTGAACACCATCAATTTTTTGTAACTGTTAATTTCAGTCCTTGGAGTTTATAAGTAGAGTCTTTGGCTCAGCTTCTAGGCAACCATGATGATGTGAAACAGGTATGATAACAAGCCAAGATGACTCTTGAACACTGAAGGTAGGACATCCAGCTATTTCACAATGATAGTATAAGAAATCAAGGCATAGTCCTACGCAAATACAAAACAAAAGAAAAGAAATTAACACTGAAGTTCAAGCCTGACTCCTGGCAGAGACTAGAGCCACTCAATGGGAGGCTCCAGTTCTGCTGTGATGTTTCTTTCCCACCCTTCCCACTGGCTAGAATCAAAAGTGTCTTGGTACTCCCCATCTCTGCTGCTTGTTCCTCTTAGGTTCCTCATCCTGCCACACAAATTTCACCCAAGAAAATACTTAAAACATGACAGAAGGAGTACAGGGAACAAGAAAAGAGAGAAGTCAAAGGAGGACTGTCCAATTACAAAACAATACATTTAAGATATGTAAACGGATTTCACAGTGGCTTGACACCCTGCCTGCAGCGTCAAAGGCCACATAACTTCTGCCTACTGAAGTTTTCTCCTTATAAAATAGAGTTTATAAAGAAAATTAGGAGGAATAATTAATGAAATGGATTGTGAATCATTTAGCCAAAATAAGATGATGCAATATTTACCTGATGAAGAAATTTGAGGGCAAATTAATGGCAGTTTGTCCATATCCTGTTAACCCTTCAAAGCCATGTGAAATCATATTTCCTTTATGAATTTTATGTATATCTTATGTGTATCATAAACTGCTTCACATACTCTTATTTCATACTCTGAAACAGCTACACACTGCTTATTGACTATAATGCAAAGCTAGAAAGACAATATATATACTTTCCACAGCTTTAGACTCTTTATGCCTCATTCATGTTGTGAGATCCTAAGTTAGTTTCTTTGGTGTCTTAGTTTTCTATCAACAAGTTGGAAATAGTATCAGTGGTAACCTCCCATCGGTCACATAAGACCTATGTCATAATTAATTCTCTCTAATTCCTTTTTTCAACATTTATTGGCGGCATTTTATGTGCCAAGCATGGTGCTAAGTCCTGGAGTAGAAATAAGATTTGACCCCCAAAAGCTCACTCATAAAAAGTCTTTTCAAGAGTTTATTGTTTTAGGTTTATTCTTTAAGAGACACGACATAGGGGAAGGGAGGGGAAAATAAGATAAAAACACTGAGGCAGGCAAACCATAAGAGAAACTTAAATACAGAGAACAAACTGAGGGTTGCTGGAGGGGAGGTTCAGGGGATGGGTTAAATGGGTGATGGGCATTAAGGAGGACACTTTTTGGGATGAGCACTGGGTGTCATTAGAGATGAATCACTGGGTTCTACTCCTGAAGCCATGACAACATTGTATGTTAACTAACCTGATTTAAATTAAAAGGTAATAAAAATATATTTTTAAAAATAAAATAAAAGAGACATACCATACATTTTCTACTCTCAAGACCAAATAATAAAGAATAACAAAAGGAACTAAAGGCCTAAGAAACTCAAGACCCTCAAGACCCAAGTATAATAGGCCAAATCAATATTCCTCTCCAACATCTCTCCCAAGATGAAATGGGATCACCTGTTAATGAACTTTACCAAGTGGACAGCCCTCCTGTCATCTTTCATATCCCAAAGCAGTTGACCCACACCCTTAAGAGACACTTCGGCTCCGACCTCTCAAGGGAATAAAAAGAACCACACCTTTCACCTGCCAATTTTGGCTAAAGGACGTAGTGATCAACACTGAAAAAATTAACTAGAGTGAAATTGTAAATATCCACTGCATGTATGGCTACAAAAACAAGGTATAAATCATGAAACCTCACATTAATTTCTTTAAAAACACAAATGCTTTATGAAAACACATGAAAGATAAAATTCATGACAAAATGCATTTTAAGTGAAGTTAGATTAATATTGAATCCTATAAACACATAAGGCATAATATAAAAGACAGCAAGATTTAAAACAAATAAAGCCTCAAACACTCATGAAATTATAAATTTCTAGCTACCCTCACACCCAATAGGAAGACCAAAATATAATGACTATATCTCAGAGAGAAAAGTAAAGGCTCAGACCAAAGTTATATTAAAGTTACAAAAATTTAAAAAGTTAGGAATAATAAAATTTCTTAACAACTCCTCATCACAATCCAATGAATTGCTCAGCTCACCACTGTTCCTTCTTTTCCAAATCTTGAGTACAAGCAGCTAAGAGAAGATGAAAACTAATATCAAAGCAAACAAACTTTTGACTTTGCAAGCTTATACACAGGATGGCTGGAAACAGGATTGCCATGTCCAGGCCCCAGTTAGCAAAGTCCTTTTTTAAGGAGATTAATCTTTCTCTTCAGGCTTGAAAACCCTGTGCTATTGTCTGGGAAAATAACTACTCCACTACCTTGACACTGGACTCCGTGTTTCTTCCAGACATAAGATAAGACACTTTTCCTTATCTTCTCTGAGGAAAAGACATAGCTCCAAAGTCCAGGACACAGGTCATATTCTCATACCAATAGAATTAGAGGCCTTGCCAGATCACCTGATTTAAAAATAGTATGGAGATGAAAAAAAAAGTTCTTGACACTTCAATAAAAAAATTCTCCAAATTAACATATTTCTTCAGTAAATACATGTCCTAAATATCTTGACAAATTTCAAATTAAATATGACAAACATTCTTTTACACACTTAATGTATTACACTTCAGATTAGCACACACACTTTGGATTAACCAGCAGAAATACGTTCCAAATTTTATTTGCAGTTATACTTCAAGTATGATGTAATTTTTTACTTCAAGGGCTATTGACACACTCAAACTAGCATAAGGGAAATTCTCACTGAAGCCAACTAAAAATAATTTATGGCTATAAAAATATTCTAAATATTTAAAATCATTCATACGTGTAATATCTACACATATGAGTGATATATAAAGAGTTAAGTAAAATGTTATACAAAATGTTTCCCTAGAGGGACTCAAAGCATCCTGAATAATCTTCCTTTTATGTGTTTCAAGGCTTAGCAATCAACAAAACTGGAATTTTTAATACTAAACATATAAACTGCTCTTCCAATGAGGATGAAAAATATAGCTGTGTTTATGAAAGTCAACTAGAAATCCCAGAACGGAGCTCTGACATGAATTCATCCTATCACAGCAGCTAAGCTATTTAACACATATTTGTCTGCATCATTTTCTCATAAGGAAATTGAGAAAGATTAATGATCATGAAAAAAAGAGATCACCCTAAAGGTGTATCTCATCAAACATTCTATGTGCAGAGGACGAATATTTGCAGTAATATATTTCAGAACGAAGCTTCTAGTTTTACAAACCTACTGATGTGGATTTATCCCCAAAATATTTTCCATAACTCCTAGCAAGTGTGTAACATGCTAATCTAGTCAAGAAGTAAAGGACAATTCTTTCCCTAGATCTGTCAGCAACCCATTCTATTGTTAATCCATCAATTAACCTTTCTATATCCCAGTTTCTCTAAAAACTGGCCAAGTCAATGCCATGTAAATGACAGGGGTGTGTAAGAGTTAATGAGAGAATATATATCAAGCTCTATGCTCTCAGAAGACAGCACCAAAGGACACCAATTTGATTAAACATCAAATGCCCTTATGTTGATAGCCTTAGTAGAATTGTTAAGGGAAAACTGGTGGAAAAATGAGTGTTTCCTGATCCCCTGGTTTTGTATGTCGAATTTGTTCATCATGTATCCATTTTTTTTAACATTTATTCATTTTTGAGAGACAGAGAGAGACAGGGCGCAAGCAGGGCTAGGGCAGAGAGAGAGGAAGACACAGGATCCGAAGCAGGCACAGGCTCTGAGCTGTGAGCACAGAGCCCAACACGGGGCTCGAATTCAATAACCATGAGATCATGACCTGAGCTGAAGTTGGACACTTAACAGACTGAGCCACCCAGGAGCCCTCATCACATATCCATTTACATATTCATTCATTCAGCAAGTTGAGTATCTACCACTATATACCAGATTACTGTGTTAGGCAATGGTGAAATGAACTGACATGGTTCCAAATCTCATGATACTTCATAGGAGGTGCTGAACAAATATGAATTGGGGCTTTCACTGTATTAAGACAGCAGTAATCAATAACACAATACATGATTACAAATTATATTACAATGTATAATTACAACTCTGCAGGGAAAATAAAATCGGGTATTCAGCCAGAAAATAATAGTGGGTAACACAATTTAGATTGGATGGTTAGGGACAGTCTCTCTGAGGAAGGATATTTAAGATGAGATGTGAATGATACATATCAATTAAATGGGTAATGTGGGAGAAAAAGCATTCCAGGCAGAGGGGATGCCATGCGTGAAGGCTTTGAGTTGGGAATTGACAATGTTTTCCAGGAACTGATTGGTGGAGCAAAAGGATGGTGAACAAGTAGTGAATATGACCAGGTGAAATCCGAGAGATTGTCAGACTCCAGATCCTAGAGGCCTTGGTAGGACCTGTTGGGATATATACTTGTCATTCATAGTACAGTAGGAAGCCAATGAATGATTTTAACATGATGTTAGTCTCCAAAATAAATGCTATACACCGGGTAGCTTAAACAACAAACATTTATTTCTCAGTTCTGGAGGCTGGGAATTCTAAGATCAGGGTGCCAGTATAGTTGGGCTCTAGTAAGAGCCCTCTTCCCAGTCTCCTTACATTTAGAGAGAGAGAGAAAGCAACCTCTTTCATGTCATTTCATATAAGGGCACTAATCCTATCGTGAGAGCTCTATGCTTGCAACCTAATTACCTCCTAAGGGTCCCATCTCCAAACACCATCACACTGGAGATTAGGGTTTCAACATACAAACTGCGGGGAGGGTCATAAACAGTCTATAGCACATGGAAAGTGAAATTATTTTATGTTATAAAAATTGATGACTGTATAAAGAATGCATTGCATGTGAGGTGAGTCCATGTAAGAAGCTAATTGTGGTAGACCTGTTTGGGTGTCCTTCCCAGATCCCCTTTACCAGGTCAGCATACTCATCTCCCAGCCACTGTGAGGGTTGACTGCTAATCAGTCATACCTGACACCTTTTTCAGAGACTTGCCCTGGCTGATGAATGTTGCCTTCTCCATTTTAGGGTCATGAAAGGCCAAACTTCTTTCCCTCAAGAACAGACAACTTTGCCATGTGGCTTGTACTCCAGAGCTCTCCCCATGTGGATGAAGCCAAAGCTAGAATTTACTTAAAACTATATATTTAATTTTATTTAAGGGGTGGAGGGAGAAGTCAAATCTGAGTAGATCAAAAAGTGAATGGAACGTAAAAAAGTGGAAACGATATGGGGAAAGAACACAGTTAAGTTAAGTAACAGAAGCTGGTTGAGAATGTAGAGCAAGTGAAGGGCTTTATTTGTTGGGTGTTTTGTTGGTTGGTTGGTTGGTTGACTTTTTAGACGGAAGATGACCAGGGCATATTTGATGAAAGGAAGGAATAAATTTGTATGAGACAAAGAGTATATCCAAAAAGTGGAGCCTTTGAGAAAGAGAGTCAGGATGAAATATAGAGAACACGGAGAAGGACTGGCTCATGATAGGAGGGGTGAGGTTTCTATTCGTGTATTACAAGAGTAGTAGGAGTAGATGTTTAAAACATCCCTTCTCTTGTTGATTTGGTAGTATGAAGATGAGAGCAAGGCCCATTTCCACTTTATAATGAAGAAAGGTATATAGTTTTCAACTGAAGATGGGAAAGTTTCAAATAACTCCTATGAAGAGTCAGATCATACTCCCATTAGAGAACCCTAGTGAGAGCCAGGAGTACTGGATTCCCATTTGATCATGAATTTATAATGATACCAGAGTGTCCACATATGTGATTTTCTCCCTTGTGTTTGAACACAAGGGTGTGGCATAAAGGTGCAGGATTGTTCACTCAAGGCTTGAGGTTTTCCAGGCCAGTTAGAAAGAAACAGGAGTGTGGAAGTTAAGGATATCTCCAAAGAAAGAATTATAATGGCATACTCTAAGCTAGAGAAAGAAGGTTGCTCAAGAAACAGGTAACTGTGGGACTATGTGAGTATATGAAGTCAAAGAATAAGGAAGGGGCCAGGGGCAGAGGGATATTTGAATTTTGGAGGTGGTGTAATTTCTGGTAGAGAGAGGTCTAAATGTGCCCAAGGAGTTGGTGGCTGAAGTCAATGCTGAGTCGAGGGGGGGATTGGTTTGCTAAAATCGGTTTACATCATACCATGTGGTTCATGAAACCTAGCATTCTACGGTCAAAAAACAGCTGCCAAATAACACAAATTCTCTTTACAAAAATAATTAACCATTGTTACATTGGAAAGCGATCTGAATGAGTAAATTGTGCTAAGTAAAACACAAATATTTTCCCATTTTTTTCCCCTTTGAAGAAACCTAGAACTTCCTATCTCAGAAATACTGGTTTGAATAAAATTCTAAGAACATTTTTTTTTTGTTGTTTTGCTTTGCCGGGGGTAATAGTCCTAATGTGGCCTTGGACTTCTCTAAGTCAGCACCACTGATCAATCAGCATTTCACTGATTGCTTCATTCCCCTTCTCTACATAAGAGGGGGAAAAAGCCCTTGCAAAACGTGTTTGTTCTGCTTGTTATTCTGGACAAAGCCGATAACGAGTTGCAGCTGCTGTACACAGAGTACTGCTTGCCGAGGCCATTGCTTTAACTTATAGATAGAAGCAGAGCAGCCAGAGATGTGCCTCAGGCTGAAGCGGCTGCTGTAAATAGGACAGCACTCACCAGCTACAGTATATGTGTTCCATTAGCCAACGATTTGTTCTGTGAGGACAGTTTGATTGGCCAGGCAAGGGACTCAAAAGGAGAGATTTTTAAATATCACGACTCAGCTGAAAGAGTTCTTCTGTGTTCTAACCTGAGGAATTTGCTCTGTCAATCTCAATAAAGACGCTTGCAACAGTAGGTGAGGCAGACGCTGAAGGCGTGTGTCCCTCTGGACACAGTGCACCCCTGATGATTAGTCTTGGGGCTGTGCCTCAGGCCTCACAATTCCTAGTGCAGAATCTCCTTGCAGATCCAGCCCTTCATCCAAATGAGTTTTGTTCTTCTTTTCCCGTGTAACTAATGACTGTGAGGCAAAAAGTTGTGAGGTCAGCTATTTGCCCGTGACCGGTAAATAGGTGTTTAAACTGACCTAATAGCACCATTTGTCTATTATTTGTGATTTCATTTTCTATTTTATCCTAGATTATTCACTAGGACATGAGGAGAACAATGGTTAACAATTAGATAGGTTAACCCAAAGACAGATTTCTGGAATGGAGAGATAAAACATTAGGATTCTTAGGCCTTGCTTGCAAAGATTTGCAAATAAGCCACTGTCTGCGTGACCTTCAGCAAGTTGCTTTAACTCTTCCAGTCTTGGTTTCTTCATAAAGTGGGAGTAAGAAAACCTGCTATGGAGGATTGTTGAGAGAATTTAAGTGGAGTAAGTTCTGTAAAATGTCTGGCACTGGTGAGTAAAGGACCATGGGTCACTCATAATGTGAGTATGAACTGGCTAGTCACAGTACAATTTGTCACTATATGGTAAAATGTAAACTAAGCATATCCCATGGCAATTAACATTTCTCATTGTGTAATTCAGAGCAATACTAAAACACACGCAAAATAAGAGAGAGAGAGAGAGAGAGAGAGAGAGAGAGAGATTCATTGCAGCAGAAATGAACCAGTGGAAATAATATTTAAATGTGTTAACATTCTTTTTCCTTCTGAGATTCTCTTTACTGACCTTCACCACATGCACACTCCATTTGCTTTGGGGCAGTTTAGGATTATTACAGCAGGAATACAAAGAGAAAGAAAAAGTTAATATTTATCTTCTGGCATTCCAATGGTATTTTGCAGTAAGACAACAGTCCTAAAAAATAAGATGTATTTTAAAATCCTTTAAACCCCATTAACTTATCAGACCTCGCCTAGAGGACTCAGATCACTTAGCATTCTTTCATATTACCAGTGGACCAACCCTTCCCGCTATAATTACTGGGTATTGAGGTGGAAAGAGGAAACGGCATGGAAGAAACACACAGCCTACCACTTCTAGGCTGAACGTGGTGGGAAGAACACAGAAGGGCAGGGGAAACCAGGAGGTCAGATCCAGATCCCTCAATCCCAGTCCCACCCAGGCCCCTCATCCAGGACCACTCTTCAAGAAGCGAAGTCATGGAGCACAAATGACAGTGGCAGGTCAACAGATGCATGCACATCAGGAAGAGCTCTTGGTATTCCAGGCCTGGGAACTGGAAACCCAGAATCACCCAGGACCATCCTCACTGTGGCAGCACAGAGGTTTTAAAGTACCAGAGGAATTATGAGGCCAAGGGTTGAGAGGAAAAGATTGCTGCAAGCGGATCATTTTAAACAAGAGACAAGTAGTTAAAGCCAGTATTACCCCCAAAGGGCAGGTGGAACATAACACCACAGCAGGGACCAGCGCAGAGAGCAGACCAACCCAGCCCCGCTGCAGATATCAAGGACCCAGAAGACTCATCGATCCAGGCACCCTTCCTGTCTCTACCATCAAATCATATAAGCCAAATACCAGATGCCACCTTGAAGAGGAATAAACAGGCAGAACTTGGAAAAAAACTGAGCATCTACATAGATCAACCAAGCAAGGACAGAGCTACCTAAAAGGGACGTTTGGGGACCGTCTGGGTGGCTCAGCCAGTTAAGCATCCAACTTAGGCTCAGGTCGTGATCTCGTAGTTCATGAGTTCAAGCCCCACATCAGGCTCCTGCTGTCAGCCCAGAACCCACTTTGGATCCTCTGCCCCTATGTCTCTCTGCCCTTTCCCTGCTCATTCTCTCTCTCTCTCTCTCTCTCTCTCTCTCTCTCTCTCTCTGTCTCTCTCTCTCTCTCTCTCTCCCCCCTCTCTCTGTCTCTCTCTGTCTCTCTCTGTCTCTCAAAAATTAAAAAAAAAAATTTTTTTAAGTATTTGCATTGCAGCGTTGGGCTCAAGGAAATGTCTACCAGCTCATACTAAAGTTTAACTATTGTTTTCTTTTACAGAGAGCACATGAGCAGGAGAGAGGGGCGGTGGGTGGGCGGGGAGAGAGGGAGAGAGGGAGAGAGAGGGGGAGAGAGAGAGAGAGAGAGAGAGAGAGAGAGAGAGAGAATCTCAAGAAAATTCCATGCTTAGCATAGACCCCAAGGCAGGGCTCGTTCCCATGACCCTGCAATCATGACCTGAGCCAAAATCAAGAATCCAACACTCCACTGACTGAGCCACTCAGGCACCCCTAAAGTTTAATTTTTATCAGGTGAAATAGATCAGATTAGTTGTAAATAAAAGAAAATTAAGCTACATTTTCTTTGCATATCTGAGCTTTCTGTGAGTAATACCAAACCTTGCTTAAAATAATCAGTAGAGATATGACTGAACAAAGCACAATATACCAATTCTATGGAATATTTTGCAGCTGATTAAAAGACTAAAGTAGATTTCTACATACAAAGGGTAAGAGCAAACATTGACACAGCATTTACTCCGAGTATTGGCTTTGTTCTAAATGCTTCACATGTGTTAACCCATTTCATCCTCCAAAAATCCTGTGAGGCAGAACCTTCTTTGTTATTCTCATTTTATGTAAGAGAAAACTGAGGCACAAAGTTAAGTTGTCTTCTCAAGCTTCCCATACAAATTAATGATGAAATCTAGACAGAAATATCTCTAAGGCAGAGGCGCCTGGGTGGCTCAGTAGGTTAAGCGTCCAACTTCGGCTCAGCTCATGATCTTGCAGTGCATGAGTTCGAGCCCAGTGTTGGGCTTTGTGCTGACAGTTCAGAGCCTGGAGCCTGCTTTGAGTTCTGTGTCTCCCTCTCTCTGCCTCGCCCGCACTCGTGCTCTGTCTGTCTGTCTGTCTCTCTCTCTCTCTCTTAAAAATAAACACAAGAAAGAAAGAAAGAAAGAAAGAAAGAAAGAAAGAAAGAAAGAAAGATCTCTAAGGCACCCTGGTGGGTGAGAAAGACAACATAGAATATTACATATAGTATAACACTAATACACACATGTACACAAACCAACACTATCCAATTTTATCTATAAATGACGGGAAGAGGTTTGAGAGGATATGATCAAATTAGTTATAATATTCTCCTCTAGCAGCAGGAAGAGGTTTTCCATAGGGAGGAATGTTGTCAAATATTTTAGCCTTATCTGTAATGTTTTAATTTTTCATATTCACAATACAGCAATGCACTACTCATGTTGCTAAAAATTGATAATATAGATGATATAAAAATGGGGGTCTGAGAGTATGGTGATAAGTAATATTTTTTTTTTTACTTTTCTATTTTATCTGCAATATGCTAATATCATAGAAAATTATTTTTAAAATGCAAGAAGTATTAGATATGTTGGAAGTTAATAAATTGCACATTGTTTATCCCAGCATCCCCACTGGATATCAGTGGACTGATTTTTAATCATGCAATAGTAATTAAATAGGAATCAATGGCATTCTCTCAAGAACACTAACACAAACAAAAAGTTGCTCAAGACAAGATCATCTCTATTGAAAAATAAAAGAACAAAAAGTAAATTACTGAAATTAAAATACATATATTTATTTAAATATCTAAGGATATTTCATTTTAATATACTGAATACATTCAACCACTATAAAATTGTTTTCCTCATTTTTTTCAAAAACCAGTTGAACCTTCACTCTAGGCTATACTGTACAATTTGTAATATACAAAAGTAGACCATTTCAAATGTGGTATCATTATGTATGTATGTGCATAAATATGGAAAGAAACAAGGATACAGGATGTATTATAATAGGAAATAGAGGCCTCTGTAAAGTTTACAATGGCCTTTAAAACTTGAATAGCATATTGGGACAAGACAGGAAATCTGAAAATGGAGCCTTATTAATTTGAAAGATAATTTCATCATATAATTATACAAGCTCCATTCTTATTTCAAATCTTGCCACAAACTAACAAAAATGGCTGCCATAGAAAAGATTGTGAATTATATTGCCCACCCCAAAGCCAGAGGATCAAAGCACCTGTTTTCTACAGGAAGACAAGCCATTGCTGAGGTATCGTTCTTCCCACCTGGAAAGATTAGTAGTACCAGAGAGTAGTGTGGAAGCAGAAAAGTAGTGCGTTTTGTAGGGTAACAGACTGCTTTAGCCTCTGTGCAAGGCCAGATTTAGCACAAACATATCATCTGTCAACAGTACCTGATGAATCACATCACCACTGATGCTAAAAGAATAAAATTTTCATATAAAAGGACACACTGTTCAGGGAAATGCGGTCGCTTACTACACACCAGTGGTATAAGACATTCACCTTGGAATCAGGGTGTCATATCTGATTGAGACTAGAATTTAAGAGCAGCTGAATATTGCTGCTGTAACACCTAGTGAACACTCAGGCAGAGCAGTACTCAGTGTTTCAGAGGGCTGCTTTGGGCGGTGTTAGTTATGTTATTTACGTGTGGCACCACTGCAGGAGGATGGCAGTTCCATGCTAGAGCAAACTCACCATCCTGTACACACAGCCTTTACTAACCCCATGCCTGTTACCCTAGCCAGATTGAATTAGGCAGTTATTCCCTCCAGAACTCACAGTAAACACAAAAGAAATATGCGTATATTCACACGGAAAGAATTTTGCCAGTTACAAGTGCTTTTCTTCCCCTTCCCTTATCACCAGTTCTTCTGACCACTCAGTTGGTTTGAAAATTAACCCCCTTAGCAATGTACTGTAAGTGAACCTGGTGGTGATTTAAGGCAATAGAAATCCAAAACTGATAATTCATCTTTAGACAATATGTGATACACCTCTGTAGCTTATCAGCATTTCAAAGTACAAGAGTTTAAGAAATTCCTATTAAAATGCATCTGGTATCACTAAGGAAGGGAATGGTGAACTTTATATCTTTCTGGGTTTCTGGTGTTCATGAATATGATGTAAATTTATCACTAACTTTCAACTGCTGATATTTCTACCACTTGGAACAGTGAAATCACCTGTTAGTAATACATGGGCTTTTTTCTGTTCACATTTATTCATCCTGTACTATTTAACTTCAGTTTTAGAAGTAATCTAAAAATTATTCAAAGTTCCCATTCAATAATTCATTCTCATGTTCTTTATTCCTTACTCTCATTTCCCTCTTAATGGATACAAGATCCATCAGGCAATTTAAATTCTTCTCTAGAAAGGTACTATAACAGTAGATACCCACAGTTAGTATTTATAGTTCCAGTGACCTTTGAAGACCTACTGGTTTATTTTGGGTTGCCAATCCACTGGGTTTATATCTAAAGAATCACCGGGGCGCCTGGGTGGCGCAGTCGGTTAAGCGTCCGACTTCAGCCAGGTCACGATCTCACGGTCCGTGAGTTCGAGCCCCGCGTCGAGCTCTGGGCTGACGGCTCGGAGCCTGGAGCCTGTTTCCGATTCTGTGTCTCCCTCTCTCTCTGCCCCTCCCCCGTTCATGCTCTGTCTCTCTGTGTCCCAAAAATAAATAAACGTTGAAAAAAAAAATTAAAAAAAAAAAATAAAGAATCACAAAGCACTATTTAATCAGGAGGATTTGTTTTAACTATCCAGAAAAAAAGCTTTGTGATTACTAGAAACTAGAGAGCTAATTTTCTTTCAAATTTAAAAACTGTATGTAATTTTTTAATCCTATACACATAAAATCCTTTTGTGGGACATTAGTTTCCATGTAATGTATTCAAGATGGGTTTAGATTAACATGTGTGTGACCAGTTTGAAATAGACTCAAATTGGAAATGGCAGTATAATGTCCACTTTTAAAATGTTAAATACGAAGTTACAGATCTGGGTTTGAATCTCTAAATATGTTTTCTCATCTGAAAAATGAAAAATCGTAATAGCACCTTTCTCATCACACCTGTTTTAGATGGTCTACAGATGGGTAGCAAGCTGATTTGGGGGAACAGGGGTTAAGCTGCAGTTGCATTCATCTTTACCCAATAAGGAGGAAGTTTCAATGTCATTAAAGAATGGAGAAGGAAAAAGGGAAGAGAGACTGGACTTTTTTTTAATTTAAGTGCACTCAGTAAAAAAAGAGAAAGTGTTATGGGGGGATAATATTTTTGAAATATTAACTGATACATATCCTACCTTCCTCACTGACTCAAACAACTGCATTCCCTACTTCCAGGAGAGGATGAATATAGCAAAGAACTAAAACATCATTCCTCAGCTTTGATATCCAAAGCTTGGTGGTAGCTGGGAGCAGAATCTGGAAAGCCAGGCTTTCAGGCACTATTGTGAGAAAACGGACTTGTGGGTTCCAATGAGCCAGAGCTTAAAAGTGACTCAGCATAGCATTTATAGTGTAAAACTTGAGCAGGGATAAAACATGAGGTGTGCCAACACTAAAAGGTAGACAGAGCCTTTAATGGGAGGTAGGTGGGGAAGGGAAAAAGGAGATGAACCAGGTGAGAGTCTTACAGGGGTTGGGCAGACTGTCCCATGCTGATATGGGTAGATGCCAGACCCACTCTCTACCTACCTGCCTACCCCACTATGATTAAACTTCCAGAATAGAGGAGCAATTAAAACACCCCTGGCAGGGAAACAAATGCTTTGTTTCTCAAAGCATAGCCAGGGAACACTGTAAGCTCTTAAGAAAATCCCTCATTCAGCCTGGCACCAAAGCAACATGGCACAAGGGCCACCACTATGGCCAGGCAAGGCTCTAGACAGATGGCCAAAAGAAGCCTCCTACAAAACCAGAGTCCACTCTCTGCATGGAAAGCAGCCACGAGTTCTGGAGCATCCTCTAAGGAAAAATAGGGAAGTACACAGAGGGCCTGTGGCCTGAAGAGAGCCAAAACTGGATCTCTAGGCCAGAGGCTCAGCCAGGCCCAATATATCAGCACCAGATGCTGCACATTAGGCTCAAGTACTAGAAGAGGCCTGCTATACATAGGTGGAAGGCAGCAAGGACCAGGGAAGACCCAAGAAGTAAGACACTCCTCTGTTAATGTCAGGATGCCTTAGAAGCCACATGTCAAGTTAGATCATTTCTAGAGATAGAAATGAAGGAGGGACTGAAAGATAACCTCAGAATTGTACTGAATAAATTAGAAGTAACTGAACTAAGTTGAGGTGCCAAGAATAACAGTAAATACAGGCTTGAGTTAAGTTAGTTTCAGTAATAGATACATAAACAATCCTGGTGCACCTGGATGGCTCAATTAGTTGAGTGTCTGACTCTTGATTTTGGCTCAGGTCATGATCTCACGGTTCATGAGTTCAAGCCCCGCATCAAGCTCTGCACTGACAGCGCAGAGTCTGCTTGGGATTCTCTCTCTCTCCCTCTCTCTACCCCTCCCCTGCTCACATGCTCTTTCTCTCTCTCTCTCTCTCTCTCTCTCTCTCTCTCCCAAAATAAAGAAACTTAAAAATAGAAAAATAAACAGTCCATTCTGTACACATGAGTTATGACTGTAAATTTTAAACCCACTACAGTGTCTTATCAATTATATATTCCTATGTAAAGCAGATCCACTGAGACCTCTTGGAAACGTACTGCCTGTTTCTTCTAAGACACTTTCAAGTTAACAAAAGCACGTAATCGATGCTACGTGCTGAGGTCAATAACTGCCACAGTGGAACAATCCCAGAAATGTACAAATCTGACCTACAGCAATATATATTAATGGTTTTTGGTAATTGTTACAAGAGTGGACAGTCATTTATCTTTCAGTAATGAGTTTGCATTCGGCAGAAGAAAAATGAAGTGATTATGCATGGTCCCTCCTCCTTCAAAGGTGCCCTTCATCCCTTTCCCAGCACAAGTGAAGGGGAACACCAGAAGGGAGGAGCATCTCCATCAGTCACCGCAGGGCTGGCCATGCACCTAAGCAATGTGTGCTTCTGTAGGCAGCCCCTCCACAGGCAGCCTCTTTGCCTTTGAAACATTGCTTATTTCCCCACAGCTGTCTGATAGTAGCAGCCGAGGGCTAACTCATCAGAACACGTGGCACGGACATCCAACATGGCTCTATCAGTCATATTACACTTGGACTAATCAAGGAGCAGTCAACAAAGGGCAGCTAAGGACACTGGCTTGATTCAACAGTTCACTGTCTGATTAAACCAGGCACAGAGCATTTTCGCAGTTGGTTTCCCTATTCCCCAACGGCTTTCCTTTGAAGAAAAGGAGGAACAAAGGATCATTTTTGATTACTCTGAAATGAACTTGTTCCTATGGTCTTTATTAATGATCATTTGATTGATTCCCCTTGGTAAGCCACTGTCTGGTGCATTATCCCTCAGGTGCCTCATCCAAGAAGCCTCTAAATTGCAAAGCTAGGAAATACTCCAAATGATTCCTTTACAGAAAATAGACAAATTTGTATTGTTTTGGAAATCCAGATACACAGCTCATTACCATTGTTTTCAGCTTTATGAAACTAGACACGCACAGCTTCCATTGGTAAGGCTATGTCTTAGGAATCTTACTCTTCATACAGGTTGTAACTGAGAACACAGACTCAGGCGTCTAACTGCCTGGTTCAGTCCTTGATTCACATTCACTAAATGTGTGAACTTGAGAAAACTGCCTACTTAACTTCTCTGTGCCTCAATTTCTAATCTGTATGATCAGAATAATGGTATTGCTTATCTCATAGGTCATAATGAGAATTAAATAAGTGATTACAGATAAAATGCTTACAATACTATCTAGCCTGTAAGTGTCATAGAAGGGTTAGCTACATATTTATCATTGTTGTTATTGCTATTTTTGCAATCTCAAGACACTCTACCCATGAGCAGTTTTTATTTGCCCAAACCTCTGCCCTAAATTTAAGCCTTTGAAAAACCAAAAACGTTTTTCATCCTTAGGGTCTTCTTTGAGACCAGGAGACTCCATCTATTTAAGGTAGTGCAAGGACAATGATGGCAGGCCCTGCCAGACGCTAGTTCCCTGTCCTTGGTGGTCACGCCACCCTCCAGAAAAATCTTACACCTGAAAGGTGACTTTCCTCCCTTCCCAGCATTGGTCTTCCCTATCTTTCCCAACTTCACTGGTCACTCATTCTTACAGTGTTGTCCACTTTAGCTTGACCATAACTGAGATTAGTTCTTGCAGGACCATTTTCTCGAAGACCTTTGTAACCTAGAAGACCAGTTGAACCATGGCCAAAGAGTGTGATCTTCAAGGCTAAGTACTGAGTGTGTCTTATCAAAACAAAATAAGAATGAGCTTCCGAGTTGGTGGACACGTGGAGAGTGGCACACTCAGAGAGGACAGGGAAGCTTCCGGTTCCTTCCTACATACCTTTCCTTATGCTGCTCTTCTGTCCAGCTATTGCTTCATATTCTTCAGCTGCTGCTACACAATCGCGTGAACTTTCCCTGGGGCAGGCTGGCACCCAGCTGTAGTCTCTGGGGATTGGCAGCGAACGTTCCTGGATGCGGAACACCCAGCCATTGCTCGGTGAGACCCTCCCACAGAGGGTCAGAATGGGTCAAAGCCGCAGTCCCTCAGAAGTGAGGGGTCCAGGAAACACAGCCACATCTGAGATAAAACTCAGAAGGGGGGATTCCGCCTGGCAACCTGACAGTGTAAAAATGGAGAGTGGACAGAAGCCAGAGACAAAATAAAAACAAAACCATAAAATTATCCTATTTGGACTGTGGCTGAGGCCTGTGTCAGGTTGATAGAGTTGCTTACCAGGTATAAGACACCACGGAGAAGAACCTTTTAATTAGTACCAAACTCGCTGATTTCTTTAGAAATAGCTATCTCCTAAATCAAAGTTTGAAATGAATAGCTTCAAACTAAATTTAAGCAATTTAATTTCGTTTTTATGGCACAATAATATTTACAAAATTACTCATTCACACCCAATAACACTAAATGGTATATGAAGATCTACATCTCTTAAGGACATAATATCAACCAATTTCATTGAACAGAACAATTCAGAATTCTGAGCATCGTCACAGAAACCACTATGTGACAATCTAAAGCATCTAGCTTTCTGGACCTGGCAAACTTGAACTTGAAAAGGCAAACACAATTCTTACCTATTGTTTGTGCACAAGTCCCTTCATGGCACCTGCCTGGTCCTACCAGGAAACAGTGGAAAGGCAGAAAAGCCTACACCTACTTCAGTTTTACATAAGGCTACTTCAAAACAAGAAAATTCTTGTTGATTCAGAATTTGGGATCACTACGTAGAAACCCATTCATTTAGCATTTTATCAGTTTCTCTTTTCACTCTCCGGAACAATTTTTGATCTAATACTTTCCAAGTAACACATTCCCCTTCCAAATGACTCTAAGGTCAAAGACTAATTAACTTTTTCTCTTTAAGTTTGGCAATGATCCAGGCCTTGTTGCCTTATTTTCAAGTTTGGAGCCACCTTATAACTCTACAAAATTAATTACCCCTTCCCTTAAAAGGCCTCATAATTCTTTGTGATCTAGTTGAGACTAATGAAATGCTTAAACTTTCACTCCTGGGGCCCTAAATGAAAACCATGTACAGAAATGTAGTATTCATCAGAGAGCTAACTAATTTTTTAATTAATTTTTATTTTTTTAATGTTTATTTTTGAGCGACAGAGAGAGAGAGAGAGAGAGAGAGAGAGACAGCACGTGAGCGGGGGAGGGTCAGAGAGAGAGGGAGACAGAATCTGAAGCAGGCTCCAGGCTCTGAGTTGTCAGCACAGAGCCCAATAGGGGGCTCAAATCCACAAACTGCGATATCATGACCTGAGCAGAAGTCGGACACTTAACCAACTGAACCACCCCGGTGCCCCCGAGCTAACTAATTAAGATTACCAGAAAACTGCAGAATTGTCAGAGTTAACCAAACCCTGCACCTTTGAAAGAGATCATCATGTACATGAACCGGTCAGAAATCCTTGCTCTCCTCACTGACTTAGGAAGTTTGAGTTGCTAATTTAATACACATTAAGATGTACATTTTTCTAGCAATTAAATAGGGAAAATTATAGTCAGGGTCTCCATCTCACAAGAACAATGGAGTCTAGAAAGCCAGGTACAGCACAAAAGAACTGAAAAACAGGGTTATGGCAATCTCTTCGTGCTTAAATCTTAACATTTGGGACACCCCACAGCATGGGTATCATATCAAGGCCAAATTTACAATCTTGTTCCTCAATGCTTCTTGGTAGTGGGTTGTAAACAATTTAAGCAAACCATCTGTTCAAAACAGATTCTGATATGAACTCCTCCTCGGAAATGACTTTTTTTTTTTCCTGCAGGTCAAAGTTACCTGACATTCTCTAATCTTTTTTTTTGTCTTTTCTCATTCATTAGCCCAAGTAAAACAGAACTGGAGGCATGACTTCCTCAAATTTAAACAAATACTTGAATGCAAAGCTTTGGGTTGGATTGCCTCATTAAAATGTTCCCAATTGATTACTTTTATTGTTCACTTTTTCAGTAGGCATGGAATGATAAGTACCAAAGAAATAGAAATCCTAAAATAACTGGTAAATCACTGGACAATTGAGAGACCATTACACAATGCTAAATAGAAACCACAGGAGCTAACAACTGGCAGAAAAATTCTGTTTAAAATTATAGACTGAACATAGAATTGTCTGTTCTGCAGAGTTCATATTTTTCCCCTGTCTTTGCTTGTTATGGCTAAAATTAATTCCCCAGGGCCTTCAGCCCCAAGGCCATGATCTTTCAACTTGCATACAAGTTGCTCTTTCTGTCATCATTTTTCCTATATCAGAAACCAGAAATGTTAAGTCATGTCCTGGAGAGTTTTCAAGCCTTGTAGTTTTATTCAGGCAGTGATACGGCAAGAGGTTTTAGGACAATATTACCGGTTATTTTTCAAAAGACATATATAAGACTCAAATAAGAATAAAGATTAAAAAGTTATTACGTCAGGAACATTTCCTGAGGTAATTCTCCAAGCTTACTGTGCCTAACAATGGCAAGGAACGATGGCTAAAATGCAGATTCTTGGGCCACATACCAGACCCACTGAATCTGAATTGCTACAACTGGGCCACATACCAGACCCACTAAATCTGAATTGCTACAATTGAAGCTGGCTAGACGCATTTGAAACTGGCTAGATGCATTTTTAACGAGCACTCTAGTTCTTTCTGAAGTAGATGGTTGTCAGCTACATACCCACCAGAACTAGAGTATAAATGGAGGTTAGGGTAAAAAATAATTAGGGAGGCAGTATTTGTGATGCAGCAGGAAGATTCTGGAATTTGGCTAACTGCTGACTTTATTATTAGCACTCACAGCTACTACCTTAGGTTAAGCTATGTAATCTTCCTCTCCATCAGTATCTTCAACTGAGGAATGTAAACATTCATACCTACCTCATAGCACTATTGTAAAGTTAGGTTTACAGTACTGAAAACACTCAGTGGATGTAACTACTAGAAATTGGCTGCCCCAGAACTGAATGCCCCTCGCAGCAGGCCAGAAGAAAACATCTTTACTTCAGGAATTGTGATGTTTATCCTTATGTCTCTCGTGTATACCAAACACAACTGTCTCTGAAACAGGAGGCGAAAGTAGTCTAAAGTGCGAGTTCTAGAGTTAAACCATTTGAATTTAAATGTCAATGCAACCACTTATTTGAGCAAATTAACATTTATGTGCCTTCGTTTCCTCCTTTGTGTAAGCAGCATAAAGAGTAGCTGTCTCCTGTAAAATGGTTAGCATAGTACGCGCCAATGCTCAATAGTTTTGCTATTATTGTACCATAGGAAAGAGGATTTAATGGAGAAGAGTGACTAATTTTATTTTATAGTTCAGGATAGAGCAAAAATGGATGCAGATTATTTTATTAAGGATCAACAACATTTGGAAACGTAAACTGTTGTCATTTTCAACAAACATGATTCCAGATCAGAAGAGTCTAAGCCACTTAAAGAGCTCAGTAACTCCACCCACCAAAAATTGTATTTCACTTAGTATATAACAACCCATTTTGTAGAGGAATTTGGTAATAATTTTGCTCAAATTTTATATGTGACCTCATGTCCTTATGCAGGTCACTACAGTGTCTTTGATAGCAACCTTCCTGTCATGAAGGTAATTATAAACGGTAACCTTTACCAAATTACCAAGGTACCGTAGTATTACACTTTTAGTAAAATGTTTGCAGTCTCTAAGCTTTTTAAAAGGTGAGAGCTTAAAATCACTAAAATTCATTATAAGACACTTGAAATCCATAAGAGAGGATTTAGCTGGTGACAAGATCTGAAAATGCTTTTGAGTGAAAATGTCCATCCTTATATATTGGGTGTATATCTCAAGTTGAAATAGAATAGAATGGAACTGACATGGAGCAACGAATGGGCAATAAAATGGAGATAGAATAAATGCAGTTAAGATGAAACCAAATAAAATCTAGACTTTGCCCATCCCCATCCATCTCCACAATACCGTCACTTATTATCAGGGTGTCTAACCTAGTTCCTACTTCCAGCGTGAAGGAAGACTCTGTCTCTTGCTGCTGGTGGGCGTATTGATCAAGTAGTGAAGAATAAGCAAAATTATTCTGGAATGCTATCTTTCCAGGTTATTTTTTTCTTTTTTCTTTTTTTTTTCTTTTGCCAGAATCAAAGGAAAACTCTGGCTAAAATATCTCTCATTGTTTTCGCTCAAGAGGCTAATGTTTAGGGTTTAAGCATCTGTAATGCAATAAACCCAACAACCAAGAGAGGGCAAATGAACAAAAAAACAAAAAAAAAAAAAACAAAAACTTTCCCTGGTCTATAAACCTGACTGGAGGAAATAAATCGTGCAGATGGACTCTCTGGTTATGGAAAGAGGTGGCCTCTAAAATAGGTTTATTCTGGCGGAGCCTTTAAAACTGAAGACAAAATTTTAAACTAGTTCCAGGAGAAAGTGAACATTCCTTAGCAGTTCACTCTTTTCTCTCTTGACTTCAATTCAGTTTAACACCACAGTGACTTCTTTTGCACCTACCACATGCTAAGCCTTAGGAGATTGCATGAAGATTCAGTCATGGTTCTCTATGTTCAAAGAAACTAGAAGAGGCAGTACAAAATTAACTCCAGGGAGAGTTATTCTGTTCTTATGGCTATGCCAAGACTGACTTTATATTTCCGGTTCTATTTCACTATAACTCCCTTTAAAAATCTTAACTTGGACTTCTCACCATAGTGATAAATTCAAATATGCATAAAACCAAATGTACAATAATTCCCTCCTTCCCACTCCTCCCAAAAAAGCACTCTATATTACAAATTTTCCCATGGCATCACTATTTTCCCAATCGACCCAGGCTGTAAAAGTTAGACTTTCCTTGATTCATCTTTTTCTCTACTGTCCCACTATGTCCCACAGTAAGCCACCATGTCCTATCATATTTGGCTGAGGAATTTACCCCACAACAATCTTTTTCCTTCAATTCCTATCACTAACTGTACCATATTTCAGAGTCCCTTGACCTTTATCTATTACAGTCAAAAGTAAAATAGGATGACAGAGATCTGCCTCACTCACACTCATGAACTTGAAACTAAGTGAATGAGAATGCAGTAGACACAGGAGTACCTGGCTGGCTGTCAGTAAAGCATACAACTCTTGATCTCAGGGTTGTGGGTTTGAGGCCTACATTGGGTATTGACATTACTTAAAAATAAAATCTCAGGCACCTGGGTGGTTCAGTCAGTTAAGAATCTGACTTCGGCTCAGGTTATGATCTCACAGTTCATGAGTTCGAGTCCCATATCAGGTAAGCACGAGCCCCACTTCTGGTGAGCTTGAGCCCCGTTTTGGGTAAGCATGAGTCCCACACCAGGTGACCACAAGCCCTGCTTCAGGTGAACCCTGACTTTCTCTCTCTCTGTCTCTCTTTCTTTGCCCTGGCTCACTGGCACCCTCTCCCTCTCAATAAAAAAAAAATAATAATAAAAACAAAAGAAAGAATGCAGTAGACACAGTTGGAACAGCTTCACAATTCACCACTTATGTACCCAGGTTCTATGCCATTCCTGCCTTTCCTGAGGCACTATTGTTTGGCTCATCCTTCTTTTCTGTGAGCTACGTTGGTGTATCTCCAATAAATCACCCTTTTTTTAACTTACTGATTTCTGTTGCTTGCAACCAGAAGAATCTTAACCAATACAAAGGGAAATAAGATTGAGAATGAGATGAATTAAATCAATAAATAGTAAAAGGAGATAGAATGTCTCTCAGATCTATATTTTGTTAAAGCTTAATTGATACTCTCGATACAAAAGAAGACATGAATGTTAAGTGGAAGCCAGTGTTGAAACCTGTTTAAGGGGGTCTAAAGTAGCACTGTGTACATTAGAGAGGCTATTGTAGGGTCACTAAAAAGGTTTCCATTTTTTTGCTGTGGGGTAAAAATGTTTTTTCTCATCACACGGCAACCTAGACAAAATATGCCTCCAGATCATCACCTCCCCTTTCTTCTAATTATATGCCCCCTAAACAATCACCATTAACTGAGTATAACTTACCTCAACATTGGCAACAAAGTGACCTGTGTTGAAAATGTTAGCACTGTGAAAGGACAGCTCCCATTTTAAATGAACAATATCTATATGCATTTAGTTACAATGAGTGTCTTCCAAAGAGTGTAATAATTTCTTAAAGAACCAACAAAATCTGTCTTATGGTCCTAACATGCTAAGGAAAATAACCTTAATTGCCACAAATTCATAAGGAAAATATCAGTCTCTGAGCCATTGATGCAATCTTCTTGTCACTGACTCTGATCCCCTACTCCCACTCTGCTGTATCAAATTTCAGCATCTGTGCAACAATCCCCGTCCCCAAAAAACTCTCATGCTCATTCATTTATTTTTGGGTCTTTTTTTTTTTTTATCTGTCAAGCACTATAGTAGCTAACGGAGATATAAACAGCATAAAAGGTGGATAATAACTCGTTTATTAAAAAATAATAATTTATTAATATTATGCCAGTGAACATAACAAAGAACAAATAGAAGATTCTATTAGGACGTATAAGAGGGTCACTTATCCAAGTTAAGGTTATCAAGGAATGCTTCCATGAGAAAATAAGATTAAAGATGAGACCTGAAATATGACCCCAGATCCCTCCCTCCAAACCTTCTTCCCACCACTGCCAAACTAATCTTTGATAAGGCGTCCAACACTCACCCTGTGTTCAAAATCTCTGTCTGCTAGGAATATAATTTAACTGAAAAGACCCATCTTTGGGAACCACTGGACTGGGTGACTTCTAAGGTCCCTTATAGATCTAAAGATTCTATAATTAGTTTTCAGTGTGTGTATAACGTTCAATTTTACAGAATCCTATTAGATGGATGTAATTGATATATTTTTTTAATGTTTTAAAAAGTTGTTATTTATTTATTTTGAGATAGTATGAGGGGGGGAGGGGCAGAGAGAGAGAGGGAGAGAGAGAGAGAATCTCAAGCAGGCTCCACCCTATCAGCACAGAGCCCCAGGCGAGGCTTGAACCCACGAACCCCAAGATCATGATCTAAACTGAAATCAAGAGTCAGTTAACTGACTGAGCTATCCACACCCCAAATCTCCCTGATATATTTCTATGTAAGAAAAGTAAGTTACAAATAAATGTATAATGTTACTCCATTTTTAGGAAAATGAACAACAGTGTAGTATAGGTGCTTTTGTTGGTATACAATTTTATAAGCACGAAGAAATACATACAGGGAAACACATTAAGCTATTAACAATGATTCCTGATGGAAGAAAGAGGTAAGAAGAGCAAAAAAAGGGGGGGGGACCTATAGAAGAACTTAAAATTTTCATGATTTAATTTCAAGTAAAAATTCAAATGTAAACATCTTATTTATATATTATTTCTAAAAATCTGTAAACATTGAAAATAATATAGATTTGGGTCCTAACAAATAGAAGTATCATGAATAAATGACAGTACCGATTGATTGATTAGGTGACAAGATCATAGCAATTTATATCATTGGTTTCTGGTTTCATTTTAATACTACATTTGCAATTAAGTAATGTTTAAGCTTGTGATTTTAAATCGATAGCACTTCCACTCCACTTCAAAAGATCTCTTTAGTTCAGCTTCACCCTCTCTCTTCAAGCAATTTCCCACTACTTCCCAAACGCACCCACCAAGCACTTTTTATCAGTAACCTTCAGTTTTATGGCTTTTGTGATAAATGTCAAGGTGTGTGGGGAGGGGGAGAGAAAAAGATTTCTGGAATTCTGCTGTGGCATGCACTGTGCTAGTTTCTTTACATTCACGAATCCATGGAATCCTTACAGTAATGTTACAATGGAAGTATTTACCATTAAGGACACCGGGTCAAGTAACCTTTTTCAGTTGACCACACCAAAAGGGCAGAACTTGAGTTTTCACATGGGACAGCCTAATTATAATATTCATCCTTTACCCACTGTGCTTGATCTTCTGTCCTCCTTTCCATGCTCATCTCGCATGAGTCCTCCAATGGACTCTTCATTCTAGTAGTCATGATGGACTGCTTGCATTTTCTAACACAGGCCACTCTTTCTCTCACCCAATCTCGTCTTCCCAATCTTTTCCTTCTCCTCTTCCTTCTGCTCCTCCTCCTTCTCTCTGTCTCCCTCCCTGACTCCATTTACTTGGTTTGGAATATAATTCTTTTCTTCCATCTGTATATCAAGTAAACTTGTATTCATTTCCTAAGACTCAGCCCAGTTACCCTTTCCTTCTACAAATCACCCATGGCATGGCGTATCCAAACAGACTCAAGACCATCTTCTGTCCTCCCATTATGCATATTTTTATGCCTCTATTGTAACACTTACCATTGCCATAATTATTTGATTATTTAGCCACCACCCCACAATCAACTTTCCTCACTCTGACTGTGAGTCATTACTGGCCAGAAACTATAATAAGTTATTCGTTGTAATTTCAGAATCTCATAATGGACTCAGCACAGAGCAAAAAATAAATACATGCTCAATGAATAAATAAATGAAATGTTCGCTAGAGTTCAGTACACAAATCCAGGTTCATTTGAAGAAGGCAACTGAATGAACAAAGAAGAATGAACATGGTAGTTTGCCCTCTGTTCTTAGGAGATAGCATAGTCTCTCAGATAAGTTAACTGTCTGAGAGAGGTTTTGCATCAGAATAATTAGCTGGAAAGTACAAAGTTTCAGAGAAATTATATATTACTTACATGTACTAAGTTTTCCATGGTGCACCTGTAAACTGAACCCTAACTGAGAGGTGTTCATCCACATCAAAGATTCCCTTATCCTTGGCACAGTGTAGATGCTGGGATCATGGGTATTTCCAACAATCAACAAGGTGGACAGATGACTAATGACAGCAAAGAGCCTCTGTAGTTCTCATCCCTACAGGGAAGGAGGACTCTCATTAAGGAATAGATTTTATTTCCTGCCAGGCCTGTGGATGAAACTGAGGGTTGAATTTAAGTTAGTAAGAAAGGATAAATAAATGCGATGCTTCTTACTTAACCAATTTAATATAGTTAAGATTGCTAGGTGCCAAGCAACATGAAACTCAACAACATAAACAGGAAACATTGAAGATTTTGCACAGAAGGAACAAAGAATGAGGCCTTTGGAACCAACAAGAATTAGTCAAGCTCCGAGGTTCTAGGTAACAGAAATCAATGGCATTTGTCAGAGTGCTGTCTTTGAGCTGAATTCACTCCAATAATTTTCAATCCTTTTGTTACCTAATCTGACAGAGTATCTGATTGGTACAGAATGGTCATGTGCCCACAAACTGGCTAAGGGAGATTGAAGTAATTAGAGATTCCAATCAATGGAGGATAGTTTCCCATAGAAATCTTGGGGTGTAGCTACCCAGAAATAAGAAAATAGATAAATGGAATTTGGAACAGCAAAAATAACATATCCACTATTGATTCATATCCCTACTTTTCCCTACTTAGAATGTAAGCTCCATGGAGACAAGAACTTTCATTTGTGTTGTTCCACAGTATACCTTCATCACTAGAATATTACCTTGCATACAGTAAGCATTCAATAAACATGAACTAAAATAATTTAATACTCTAAACTCTTTGGTTGTAGTTATCTAATGGGTCCTTACAAGTAAGTGAATGTTCAAAAAGCAAAAATTTGAAAAAGGATCAAAGCCTGAGGCATAATATAATGGAACCCTGGATGAACAGAGAACCATACGAAGTTTCCAGAGCCTTATAAAAGATAAATACCGTAGTACATGTTGGAGGGCAAGGCATAGGGAGAATGAGGAAAGGGAAATAATACCCATTAAGTGTCTACTTTCTGACAGCTTTTATATATGCTCTCTCACTAAATATGGTGCACCAAAATTTCAGGGAATACATAAATTGTAACTAACGACTCCTGCAGAAATGCAATTTTATTTACTTCGTAATTGTGTGTGTGTTTGGCCCTTGACCTGAGGTACTAAGCACACATTTGTTTTGCACAATGGAGCCGTTGGCTCTGATAAAGTGCAAAGGGTCAACAGAGAAACAGCAATCTTTCCAGCCCATCTCTGCCCCACTCTCAACCACACCCACTACAAGAAATCATGTCAACCACTTTATAAGTGCCAACAGGAGCATTCTTTCTTTAAACATGTTTTCAGACAAGGCAATCAGGCATGATATTTTTAAGAGTTTCCTTCTCCCCAGCCACTAAAGTGGAAAGAATCTAGCTCACTCAGTCCTAAAATAAAGACTGTTAGCTTAAAGTAGAAAGGAAGGTGTTTCCAGATCATTATCTATACAGTTAGATCTAGAAAAGGCCTAAGGAACTTTGCAATATCTAGTCCATGCTTAATTTACAGATGACAAAACAGAGGCTCAGATAAGGAAAATAAGATGCTCAATATCTCAGAGCTGGTTAGTTTTAGGAAGACAACTTGATTCTGACACTCCCATCTCCAAATTCACCTGTCCTTTTATTTCATCAGTTTGTTTAGATATTGAGATTCCATGGTTGCTTTAAGTTGTTTACAATAAGAAATATTCCATTAACTATCTTAATTATTGATTAATTATATTTCCCCTTGATTTAGTTATTTGCCTCTTTCAGAATTGTCTTTCTCAATCCATATGATGCCCAATGAAACAGTGTACCAGCTTCTCATAATAAGCTTAGAACCCAAAGAAGAATCCCAAATCATGGGTTTGTGATAAGAGGTTTTAAATTTGAGTTGCCCTTTCTCTATCTGAAGCCACACCCACATAATGATATGCTTGTTCTTTCTATTTACTATGATTGTGTTGAGATCCAATGTCCACAATGATCTCTGGAGTGTTTTAGATCAAAATAACATCAACCATCCAGATGAGGAAGTCCCTTGATAGACAAGCCAAGAGCACCCTCTGGTTGACAGCTGTAAAGGCAAGCAACAAAAATTTTAACAATCCAAACATTACATTATAACTGTCCAAAATGAAGTTTTAGGATTCCAGAGTAGCTTGCTCCCATTTTGGATTCAAAAGTTCTGGAATGAAACACAGTTTTTTGGTCTCCTTTCTTAATTATCATGTCAGTTACATTTCTTAGTTCTAAATAACAAAATCCACTCTGGCTAGTATAACTAGAAAAAAAGAATTTATTAAAATGACAACACCCTTAGCTATACCAAAACATGATCCATAAAATTTAAGAATAATAAATTGGACTTCATCAAAATCAAACACATTCACACTTTCACTTACTTTTAAGAAAGTAAAAGGATAAGACATGCATGGACTGGAAGAAAATTTGTAAATAATATAATGAATAAAAGGCTTGTACTCAGAATTTACTAACAACTGCCATAGCTCAATAAGAAGACAAATAACCTGATTTAAAATGGATAACAATATTTGTATAGATATTTCACCAAAGAAGATATACGAATGACTAATATGCACAAGATGCTCAACATCAGTGGTCACTAGGGAAATGTAAAAACCACAGGGAGATACCCACTTGATACCTACTAGGTGAACTATAATCAAAAAGACAGATAATAGTAAGTGTTGATGAGGATGCAGAGAAACTGGAATCTTCATTCATTCCTGGTAGAAATGTAAAATAGTACAGCTGCGTGGAAATCAGCTTACCAATTTCTTTTTTTTTTTATTTTTTTTTTAACATTTATTTATTTTTGAGACAGAGAGAGACAGAGCATGAACGGGGGAGGGGCAGAGAGAGAGGGAGACACAGAATCGGAAGCAGGCTCCAGGCTCTGAGCCATCAGCCCAGAGCCTGACGCGGGGCTCGAACTCACGGACCGCGAGATCGTGACCTAAGCCGAAGTCGGACGCTCAACCGACTGAGCCACCCAGGCGCCCCAGCTTACCAATTTCTTAAAAATGTAAGCATAAATTTAGTATAAGACCCAACAATTCCACTACTAGATATCTACTCAAAAGACATGAAATGAAAACATATGTCCAGGCATTCCTGGGTGGCTCAGTCAGTTGGTTGAGCGTTCGACTTCGGCTCAAGTCATGATCTCATGGTTCATGGGTTCGAGCCCCGCATTGGGCTCTGTGCTGACACCTCCGAGCCTGGAGCCTGTTTCAGATTCTGTGTCTTTTTCAGTCTCTCTGCCCTTCCCCAACTCATATTCTGTCTCTCTCAAAAATTAGCGTTAAAAAAATTAAAAAAAAAAAAAAAGAAAACATATGTCCAAAGACTTATATGCAGATATTCATAGAGGCATTATTCATAACAGTCAAAAAATGTAAACAATCCAAATGTCCATCACTTGGCCAATGGATAAACAAAATGTGATATACCCATACAAAAAGCTACTATCGTCATAAAAAGGAACAAACTCCTGATAAATGGCTACTGTGTAGATAAACCTCAAAAACCTCATTGTAACTAAAAGAAGCTGATGCAGAGGCACCTGGGTGACTCAGTCCCTGCAGCCTCTGACTTCAACTCAGGTCATGATCTCACAGTTCGGTTCCTGAGTCCAAGCCCCACATTGGGCTCCACACTGACAGTGCAGAGCCTGCTTGGGATTCTGGCTCTCTCCTCTCTCTCTGCCCGTCCCTCGTTTATGGTTTCTCTCCCTCTCAAAATAAATAAATAAACTTTAAAAAAAAAATAAAAGAAGCCAATGCAAATATTGTCTGATTGTATTTAGATAAAATGTCTAGAAAAGGCAATTCTATGAGACAGAACATAGTAGTTGTCTGGACTGGGGATGGGAACAAAGATAATTGATTGCAAATGAGTATGAGATCTTCCTGAATTGTTGGAAATGTTCCAAAATTAAAATGATGTGATGATAATTGTATAATTCTGAGAATTTACTGAAAATCATTGAACTGTACTCTTAAAATGGGTGAACTTTATGGTATATAAATTAGAACTTAAAAATTTTCTTTGAAGACTTTTCTTTTTAGCTAAGATGGAGTAAAAAGGACTGGATACACCCTCCCACATGAAGGAATGACAGCAATAACAGCAACCAGTGTACAGAAACAACTGCTTTTCAAGACTAAGGAAGCAGGCAGTCAGGATCAGGGGTGCCTGACACACTGACTACAAATGAGGCGAGCCCTGTGATCACCCCAGCTTACTGTCTTGACGACCTTTCAGGCTTTGGCTCAGGGGAAAGGAGACCAAGGCAGAGTCCACTGTGTCCCCTGACTTTAGGAACATGAGGCTGAGTCTGGGGAGACAACAGCAGCCAGAGTTCTCAGTATGGTGTACCAGCGAGGAGTGGAGATCCGCAAAGGGTCCCCCTCAAGTATTCAGCATTTACATCTGATGAAATTACCCAGGAGTCCACAGAGCCACATCAATGACAATTAAACTCTCATAGTGTAACCACCTGAGGTTACCAATCGCTAACCACTTTTTGGAGGAGCAAGTGAACAAATCCCAGTAATATGGATGGATAAAGTGTATAATGTCCCGCATTCTGATACAGAATCGTGACAGGAAATTATTAAAAATGGCTTGTAGTTCTGAAAAGCACGAAACTCTCATTTTGGACAACAACTTGGCTGATTGGTTCACAATATAGCATAGTCAGAATGAGTTTCCAAAAATAAAATTCTTTAAGATATCCTTCTAAGAACCATAATCTGTTTTCTATCATATATTCCTCTAAGAACAACTCAAAAGCTTTATGAATTTATTAGTCAGAATCAAAAAAAAAGAGGGAGAGAGAGAAAGAGAGAGAAAGAGAGAAAGTTGGAGGAAATAGCAATGAAAAAGAAAAGAGGCTAACCTGTGTAAATGGAATAACTGCCATCATTTTTCTTTGTCATTACCTTGACAATAAAAGGTTCTCGTATGGGAAGCTCCTGATTTATGGTCCTTTCCGGCAGTCACTGCTGAACAAAGCCACACTGATTTCCCAGGATCCAAGGTGGGGCAGTTCAAGGCCACTAACAATTGCAACTTACACTTCTGTTAGTTGAATATCTATGAATTGGATCTGACCCAGACCAAATTTATGAATGGGGCTGCTCTTGGCCCACCACCTTATCGCTGACAAATAGAAACCTTTACCTTGCCATAAGTCACACGCATGAGTGCACCCTGGACTTCTGATCCATCCTGGTGCTAGCTCTCTCGTCGGGAGAACTTATGACTCTCTTTGAAGATTATGCACCAATAAAGTATATTAATCTTTGATACAGCCGAAACTTTACCCGCTGAGAACAGTATTATTACAGCAAGAAGACTAACTTACAGAATTAGGTGGAAAAGTTCAATGCGTTTGTTCTTGGGTTTCCCTTAGGTGGTCATCATAGTACCATTAATAAAGTGGGATTAAAAATTCATCTATGAAATATTTCCTCCTTTAGAAACCATTATAGGGCAAATATGCAGAGAAATAAAGTAGGGACATAGAAAAGAATAGATCAAAACTTAGTATAATGGATGTAGATTAATCTATGCATAGAGGTAAAGAAGAGAGAGATTAATAAAAGAATGACAGAAAGAAGCCTAGTATTTTAATAAATAACTGATAAAGAAGAAGAAACCCTGACACCAAAGAAATGGTAAATAAAGCCATTTGGAAAATATTGGATAAACAAAGAAAAGTCAAAGTCTGAACTATACAATTGAGTGTATCATTTAAAGGCTTTCTGGAGAAGATGGTGTGAGCTGAATTTTGAGGGCCAAGAAGGAGTTACGAGAGACAAAACAGCACGTGTGAAGATAGAAAGATGTGTTGAATCTAAAGAAGTCAGGGTGTGACTAATGGGGAAAGCTCCCAAACGCCATCTGTTAGTCCTACCTCTGTCCCCTTCTCAAGTAACACAAAAGTGAGTCAGAAAAAACAAACAAACAAACAGACAAACAAACAACAGGGATCATCCTCTCAGTTGTCTCCTTCCTAAACTGAAGACTGTGTATACACCCACATGATGCCAATCACAATTAAGAAGTGTGCCTCCTCTTGATTGCCTAACCAATGAGAAGTGGGTATATACCAGAATGCACTTGGGTCCTCCAGAATGGGGAAAAACTGGGTTTGGCGCATCTATTCAAGCCTATGCCAAAGGAAATACAGCTACATGAACAGGAAATACACACTTTCTTAATGACTGTCCAGTTGGAGAATCTATCCTTTTTTTATGTGGGACTCTAATATGCAACTCTTTACCACCTGAATGTAGGGGAAAGAGAGTATTGTCTCTGGTGTCACATTGCCTCAGTTCAAAGCGTGTCTCAGCTACTTATCAGCTTTGTGGCATCGAGCAATTGACTTACCCCTGCTTTTACCTAGTGTTCTCATATGTAAAATGGGGATAATGACAGAACCTGGGTCATGACCTTGATGTGGGGATTAAAGGATAGAAAAAGATGTCAAGTGTTTGAAACAGTATCTAACAAACAATAAGCCCTCAATAAATGTTAACTCTTAATTTAATGAAAGAACTTTTTCTTGTATTTTTCTTTGTTTTTGCGTTTTTTTTTTTTTTTTGGTTGGTTGGTTGGTTGGTTTTTTAATGAAGATTGGTATCCGATGCTGCCAGATGGGAAACCAGAGAAGAGTAAACAACAAGGGATCTTCATGGATGGACACACACCATGCTTTGCTCGGCTGTTCCAGGCAGTGACCCATCAGTATATGTCACTCAGAGAAGAAGAGAGCACAGTAGTAAATCCTGGCACCAACAGCACAGCATCTCCCTGAACGACAAGCAGCTGGGCTGGAACAAAGCCAGGGAAGGAATGCAATCTCTTTGGGAAAAAAAAAAAAATCACAACGCGTCTTCGTATTTTGACAGCCCGGGGGAAAAGAGGCAGCTCTATAGAATAAAGCAGCAAGCATGCTTTGAGATCTTCCAATGAGAAGCAGTGGAGAAGCACACCCTATTTACTGTGCAAACCCCTACTTACATGTACACCCAGAGCTTTGGCCCTCACCCGAACTGCGTTGTTAAAAGGAGAGGAGTTTGACTGTTTTTCCCTGACAGGCACATAAAATTCTTTCTTTCTTCCTGGGTTTGGCTGGTGCTGCTACAGTGGCTGCGGAAGAAATCCCCAGCATAAGAATTTCTCCCAGTAACCTGAGTGTGTTCACCTTGCTAAGAATACTGTGTCTGAATCATTTTTAGATTCATGAAATGTATCAGCCACAAAGGTAACAGGATAAAATATAATCCATTTTTAGCTATAACCAGATTATAAATAGTGGTTAGAGGCAGAAGCCAAGAAAAGAGGAGAAAGAAGGGAACGGAGAGAACAATGACAGAGAAAAAGAAAGAAAACTGTGGAGAAGAAGAGAGGAGCACACACCTGCTGGAAATAAGAAAAATGGGAGCTAATATTTATGCAGAGGTTCACGTTCTCTCTCCCTTCAGACAATAGGACATTTATTTAATGAGTCTCTCTCTATCAAATTGTCAAGCAAAGCAGCTGCACCTTCTGGGCCTCTAGCTCAGGGAAAGGGACTAAAGTGTCATGTCCCCAGAAAGCTTCCTAAGCTAGGCGTCTCTAGTACATTGCCCAGGGAAAGCAAAAATTCCAAATAACCAGAATCTCCTCCATCCCAAGAATTGTCTATGCCATCTAGTGGCAGCATGTAATATAACCTCCCAAAGGTACGGACGCAATCCTTAGAGCTTCTGACTTCATTATCTATAGAGTTAGAGACCAATGCTGAAGAGGAGGTGGCTGAGGGATGGGCTAGATGGGTGATGGGTACTAAGGGGGGCACTTGTTGTAATGAGCACCGGGTATTGTATGTAAGTGATGAGTCACTAAATCCTGCTCCTGAAACCAATATTATGCTAGACGTTAATTAACTGGAATTTAAATAAAAACTTGAAGAAAAAAAGAAAAAGAAAAAGAAAGACTTAAATTATCCACACAATCACAGGATGTCAATGCTGGGAGAGAATGTAGTGAGACCAATGGTCCTGACTCTGACTGCACAAAGGAATCACATGAAGCATCCTTTAAAAATATATTAGTACGTGGGTCTCGTGCTCAAATACTTATGACAATAAAAAATAATTTTTAATGAAACAATTGATTTTGCTCAAATAAAAGGAATTGGAAGTTCAGGGTTCCTGGAAATGGCAATTTTTAAAAGCTCTTCAGCCTCCTTAAGCTGAATCTACCCTTCAGAACCAACGAACTATCCCAACCCCCCACTTCTCGTTCTAAAGTGTGGAGAGGAAGAATGAATTACCGTGAGTCACGTCGCCAGGGGGGCGCGGATGGAAATGGAAGCGCTACCCCAGATCGCGAGGTCTTGATAGATCAAGGTCAAAGTCATGAGACTGTGAAAGTGCAGGGCAAGAGGGGTGCAAGAATCACCATCCGGACTAGAACTATATGACTTCCTTTATTTGTTAACTGTTATTTGTTTTTACGCTTACTAGTTTACTAAAGGATATGATAAGGGATATGAATCAGTAGGCAGAAGAAGCAACATTGAAGATCCAGGTCTGGGGAAAGGGCAGGGAGCTTCCATGCCCTCTCAGGTTCACCTCTCTCCTTAATTCCCCAGTGACTTCCTCTTAGAATGGGCTTGTTTTGCTCTTTTCTTTTTTCTCTCCCTTCTCCTGAAATAGTTCCAAACACATCCAAACTAAATCAATATATGTTGACCTAAATCAACCTTGCATTCATTTGAAAAGTTGATTTTGACAAAAAAAAAAGTATAAATCTCCCCAAGTAAACAGAATGTAGATTTTTAAAAATATTTTTATTGCATTTATTAAAATTCTCTTTAACAAATTTTCCTGGTATTAGGAGGTATAAAGATAAATTCTTCTTTATAATCTGCCTCAATTCCAAAAATATTAAGGATAAAAGTAGATAGAAAACAGTATTTTTTTAAATTTTAAACCAGGGGGAAAGGTAATGAAGACCAAATAGTAAGACGAAATCAGGAAGAGTTAGTACCCAGTTCCTTAATTAGATCTTATACAAATTCTGCTGTGTTTAGCAGGACTAATTTCTTTTAAAGGGAGATATGATCAGTTACAAGATTCCCATTCTTTATTTGATAAAAAATAGACCAGTTGTTCAGAATAAGAGTACTTCCCTTAGACAGAAAACAAATGAAATAAATCTCCACATAGTACTAGATGGTCTTAAGTGCTATAAAGAAAAAATAGAGCAGAGAAGGACAGGAGTTGAATATTGAATGGGGTGACCAAGAAAAATGGGAGGGGGAGGCACCGAGCCATGCAGCTCTCTGCATAGTAAGCTTATTTCTTACTCACATGAAGTCCAGTGCAGGTCAGCGTGATGATTCTAATCCATACAATAATTCAGGACCCCAGGACTTTGCCATCTTGTGGCCCTGCTTTTCCACAGGGCCTCAGGGTCTTTCTCTCCACTCAGCAGGAGAACATGGAAAGAGGAGTTTGGGGTGGGTGGCACTTCTCCACCTAAGGAGCCAGGCATCACCCTCTCTCATTCTAAAGGTGAGAACCGGTCCTACGGCTCCACATGGGTGCCGCAGCTCTGGGAAATGTAGGCAAGTGGTGAGCCCAAGAAGAAGGGAAGAATATGCATGTAGATGAGCATCCGCGGTTCCTACCCACAACCAGTTAGGAAGCTACTGCAGTTATCCAGAGGGAAGATCGTGTTGATTGGGACCAGGGTGATGACGGTGGAGCTAGTGAAAACTGAAAAGATTCGGGATTTATTCTGAGTCAGCTGACAAGGTTTACTTAGGAATCAGATGTTGAGTGTGAGAAAATGAGGGGAGACAAGCTGAAAGCCAAGAGAGAACTGCTGAAGTTCACATGGTCCTCACAGAGGCATCTTGAGAGGATTCCATTTGCCTGAGTTAATTCCTACATGGCTCCTATTTGTGGCCAGAGGAGGGAGTTTGTTGTTGTTTTCGTTTTTTATGTTTACTAATTTATTTTGAGAGAGACGGTGCGGGGGAGGGGCAGAGAGAGGGAGAGACAGAGTCCCAAGCAGGCTCTGCACTGTCAGCATAGAGCCTGACGTGGTGCTCCAACTCACGAACCTTGAGATCATGACCTGAGCCAAGATAAATAACGGGACAGTTAACCCACTGAGCCACCTGAGCACACTAGAGGAGGAAGATTTTATTCTAGAACACCCAGGGAAGTGAAGCAGGAAATATTAATATGGTGGCTCTTCCTAGACCGTGAAGATCGTCTGAGATATGGATAAAGAGCTTGTTTCCACAAATGGCTCTGGAGACAGAGACATACACAGTTTGTTTGTTTATCAGTTCTTCAAATAGCAAAATGTGTAATGGGAAGCAGCAGATGCCATGGACACTTCTGGTGCATCAGAGCTGACCTGCTGTCTTGAACTTTCTGGTGCAAAACCTATATGAGACATATTCCAAGAAATATTTGGTATAGGGGACAAGGCATTTCAGTGACAACCAAGATCTGAATTTTTAAGAAATAGTGAAATATTTTATATTCCCTACCAATTTGTCTTTATTTAAAAAAGAAAAAGGAAAGAAATAGAGGGAAGGAGAGAGAGGGGGAAAGAAGGGAACAAGGGAGAGAGAGAAAACCTATGGTACCTTCTTCCTCCATATACACTCTTTCTCTCTCTCTCTCTCTCTCTCTCTCTCTCTCTCTCTCTCTCACACACACACACACACACACACACACACACACACGCACATACCTCAAGTAATAAATTCTGTGCTCAGTGACAAAAAAGAGAGATGTGGCAAACTGGAAAAAAAAAAAGGAAGTTGCTCACTAAAAACTTTTCTTCATATTTTTTGCTTCCAAAAGTCTAAGCCCATTTGGGGGAGGAGGATAAGAGAAAATGGTCCTAAGAGATCAGATATGCAAGTAAAATATGAAAACATGAAGGCAAAAGGATTTTTCTTGGATTAAATGAGATTTTCCTCACCTGGAAGGGACAGGAAGGAAGAAAGTGTACTCTTGCTAGAGAGACTGTATTTCCCACAAGGAAAGAGGCTGCTGATGGAAGGTGTACAGATCTCGTCTTTCTTTAAAATTCTGCTCTATTCTTCGACAAGGATTTTTTTTTTGCATTAATTCAAATTTTTTCTTTTTTTGCGTTGGAATATGATTCGTGCTCTGCTGACTTTTGTGGCCCCCCCCTTAGTCGTACCTAGTTCTGGTGTCTGAATGCAGCACATCACAGAAAGATGCCAAGGTTCCAAGCATGCCACACCGCTAGACCCAGAATATCATGCCAGCGTGATGACAGGCACCCAAAGGTAACCTCAGTGGACAGATGACCTACAAATAGAAGCTCCTCTGTTCCCTCCAATTTTGCACTCTGTAAGAACTTGGAACTGTGAGGTTACATAAACCTTAAGGGAAAAAGTGAGGTTAATAGCAAAATCAAGGTTAGGAATAAAAAATAATTTGAGTTATGTTTCTTGTCCATTGAATTCATAGGCTGATGTTCACACCCATTTTGTCAATAATTCTCAACACTGACTGCACATTAGAATCACCTAGAGTGCGTTTAATACGTACCAAAGATACAGCACCCTCCACCCCGAGATTCTGATTTAATTGGTATGTTTTAAAAGCTCTCCAAGTTATTCTAACATGAAGCCAGGACCAGAAGCCATTGACTTATGGTGACAAGCACCATGGTGCATGCCACGTACATTCTGACAGTTGAGCCTAGCAGAGGTCCAGCAAAACAGCACCCACCCCCCCCCCCCGTCTTCCCTATCTTCCCTTCTTATATGGCTTCAAAACAAATCTCAGTGCATACTGCAGTGAAGCATGAAACAAAACCAAGCTCGCTACAAAAAGTAAGAGAGCTTGGAAACACAATTCAAACAACGAATTTAAAAGAATCCCGGGGCACCTGGGTGGCTGAGTCGGTTAAGCCTCTGATTTTGGCTCAGATCATGATCTTGCAGTTTGTGAGTTCGAGCCCCACATGGGGCTCTGTGCTGACAGCTCAGAGCCCGGAGCCTGCTTCAGATTCTGTCTCCCTTTCTCTCTGCTCCTTCCCTGATCACACACACTCTCTCTCTCTCTCTCTCTCTCTCTCAAAAATAAATAAATATTTAAAAAGAAAAAAGAATCCCTTCCCCTAAAGCTCATACAATATTGATTCTTTAAAAAGTGTGTTTGCATTTACATGAGCATTTCTTTCAAGATGGCAAAGCCATTTTATAATAAGTGTTAGGAAGTAAAGAAAACACATGCAGAATAAAATAGCACAAAACTGATTTTAATTCTTTTTTATGAAACTAATTTATTTTAAATATTTTCCTCTATGATGCATGACAGCAACATACTCTACACCACCTTTATTTATTAAAGCCTAGAGGTAAAGCATACTTCTCTACTTTGTGTTAATATGGACTTGCTTTAGATGAGGTTTAACCCTGGTTTTCAAGGTGCTTATAATCTAACAGACTATTGGTAGTTCAGCATCCAGCATCATGACACCATGATGGATGTCCCTGAAATAGCTTGTGAACCAGATTACAACTTCAGACAGCTTTATTAACCCATCTGTTCACTCATATGAATGAAATCATTCCTCTACAAACTACAAATGACTATCACTTGAAATGACAGCACTGCAAATGAGATGTTCAACTTGAAAGACTATTTGCCTGCCCCTAGGGAAATGTTACTGCCAGGATAAATAGAACCAAGAGCAAACTGAAAAAAGAACTACTTCCCCTGTTTGCCCAATAAAACCTACAACTAGCTTACGAGTACGTGTGAAAGCAGCCAACCACAAGGTGAATGAAAGGTATCAGTAACTAACAAAAATATCCCTTTATCCATTATCCAAGTGCCCAAAAAGAACCCACAGATCCATGATTGGCAATAGATTCCTTTGGATTTAATAGTGCTGTCTCCCTGTAGACTCTATGTAAATGTACATACTTAATATCCAGGTAAAGTCTAAAGCATTGTCACTAACAATTAAATCTAATTTAATTGTTAATATCACTCAAAAGCACTTAGCACCTCACTTGGAGAAAGGTTATGGAGAAAAAAAAATGATCAATGAGACAAAAAAAAACAAACAAAAAAACCCCACAACTTTATTACTTTATTACTTGATCTAGGATTCACCTGGCCTGTGTTCTTACTGCAATCATCTGTACTCCTCCAATGAAGTTCTCCTCCAATGAAGCCACCAGTTTGCCCCCTAGCGGAAAACCTATTTGAACACCATCTCAGACAAGCGCGTGATGGAAGATGATTTCATCTTCTATCAGAGAAGGAGTTCAGAGAAGGAATTCTTCATCTTGAACCCACAGACAGGGGTCTGGGAATAGAATTCAAAGGAATTTACTTATGTTTTTTTATTTCTTTTTTTTAATGTTTATTTATTTATTTTGAGAGAGAGAGAGAGAAAAGGAGAGCATGACTGGGGGAGGGACAGAGAGAGAGGGAGAGAGAGAATCCCAAGCGGGATGGACAGCATGGAGCCTGCTTGGGATTCTCTCTCTCCCTCTCTCTGCCCCTCCCCCACTCATGCTCGCTCTCTCCCTCTCTCCCTCTCTTCCTCTCTCTCTCTCAAAATAAGTAAAACTTAAAAAAAATTTAATGTGTAAATAAGAAGCACATACATTACTGTATCACGATTTTTAGTTTATTTTGATAACTACATTTCAATGCGATTGTTTTCTTTGAATCCTTTATATTTTATTTAAAAATGTTTTCTTTTTTTGAGGAGGAGTAACAAGCCAAAGCAGTCAAAACACAAAATATTCAAGAACCTTGAAATAGAGAAATTTCTCTTTTCATGGTAATTATTGGAAATTAGATTTCCATATTCTCTTACTAGCTATCCTGAGTATGTAATCCTAAATTCATATCAAGGAAGGCAAGAAACAAAATCTCCTCTACTAGACTCTTTGCTAGCAGTGGCCCTCTGGGCTTTATGGTGGGGGGTGAAGAAAGCAGGTATCCTCTACACTTCATCCAAAGAACACATGAAAAGTTATTTTCTGCAGATGATCACTTCAATGCTATGAAAGGCTTTTGCCTGCATTTCTCAACGAAGAAAAGAAATTGTCCACTACCCATTCACGGTAGCTACCCTATTTCTGACTTCTGTAGTGACTTGCGAGAGGATTATGGCAATTAACTTAACCTTTTGGAACTTCTACTTCTCTATGTGTAAAAAGCATAAAGTTGTGGGTCATTAAACTGTACAACTACATTTAAGGGTTCTCCAGTGAGCAAACGCTGCTATTGCTTACAATATATTTTGAGACTTCCGAGATGAATGTTATATAATCATAAAACGGTACAGCACAGAAGAATAATTCTGGAAGGATAGTGAAGCCTTGTCAACTCTTGTTGACCAACTCTTGTCAGTTGGTATATTGGGTTGGCCTCAACCTCAATTCGTAACAGCCAACTGTGTTGGCTTTGGCTGTGCCACCAGGTTTTTGATTACCAGCAACTCCCCCGTCATAGTGGCGGCGGCTGCCAGTGATCAGCTGATTCTCACCAGCTTTGATGCCACCCATGCTTAAATCTCTACTGAGGCCCCTGCTAAGTTAAGGAGATAGAACTGAGACTCGGAGAGACTGAGATGTCACTATTCTTCAGGCTAACAGGAGGGAGGGAAAGCTTGGTCCTTTAACTGGAATAGGGCCCCCAGGAAAAGATTCCTCTAGGAGAGAGGCATCTTCAATCCCTAGTGCCAACAGATCTGCTGAAGGTGATCCTACATATTTTTTTTTATGGGGTAACTGGTGGAGACTTGATTCCCTGATGGTGATGGCAAGATGGTAACGCCCACTGTCACAGGACACTCAGAGCACCAGGGAGAGCTAAACAAATCCACGGGCATCAGATGCACACTAGTACAACCAATGCAATTCAGATACATCATCCAACATTTAAATCATTCCTGCAGGAACTGAGTACAGGCAGTAATTACATCAGCCAAAGAAACAAAGCACTCCCTTATAACCAATTAAACTCATTCAAGTCAATTATTCAAACAATTCCTGCCAATATACAATTCAAACCTTCGTGTCAAAGAATGTGTTGATAAACTGATTAATGGCTTTCAGAAATTAGCTCCCTGGAAATATTATAAAGTGTCGCAGTCCAGAGCATCACAGCTTTGGGGGATTTTCCAGCTTTGCCCCCACAACCTTCTGCATCTTATTATACATGAGGAATCCAGAGCCCATGGAGCTTTGAGAGACTGAGATAAGAGACTTCTGAGATAAGAGACTTCTGAGGAAGAAATAGGACTGGACTCCCAAGCTAGAGCTCTATAGACAATATTCTTATTTCACACAGAGAGGAAAAGTATAAACTAAGCTTTTCAAGAATTACATTAACAGGCCAACAAATACACTGTACACACATGTGTTGCATGGCTCAAATTGTAGATGATACTTTGTGGGTCCAAAAATTGAACAATCCCACTTCAGTTTTCCAAGGAATTGACTTCGGTTAATTATGGTCATGGCCACCATGGGAAAAAGAGAGCCTCTCTTCTAACACTTGATATACACTATCACAATTTATTATGCCACTAAAGGTCTTTCCCCATATCCCCACTACCTCATGCAAGTATCCCAAGTATCCCGGAGCTGTCTGCAAATGCAATACAATACAAATGCAAAAGTCAACTCTACAACTGGAACAGGAGTTCAAGTTGCAGTGGATACATTTAGATGTTAATATGCATCATTTTTAAATCTTCAATTCTGCATTTAAAATGCTATTGTAAAATCACTTAAGATTTTAAGATTTTTTAAAAGATTTTCTGTATTTACTTATAAAAGTCAATGCATGTATTAGATACAAAATTCTCTCATACAACCAATGCTGACATTATTTCAACTAAAGTGACATAAACCCACATACAGAAACTCACCCTGGCTGTGCAGGAGGGAAAAGAAGGAATTATGAACAATTACAATCTATAGTGGGGACAGTTTGTGGGGTGAGTGGTAGGTCTATAAACGTACAAATACCTCCATAACCTTTGAGAGTATTAAGGTTAGCAACCAGGCTCCAGCTCTAAGAAATTTCCCAACTGGTGTGCTGAGAGGCAGAACAATGCTGGTAACTTACATGCTAACATAACACAGAATGTTGTTCACAGTTGAGTCGCCCTCCAACTGAAGCAAGACTATATATAAAGTGAAATTTCTTTTTCTCTTTCTCCCTCCTTCCTGCTTTCCTTTCTCTCTTCCCTCCTTCCTTCTTCTTTTCATTCTTATGATAGCATGGGGAAAGGCAAGTATAACTGAGGTCCTGTGACTAGTTTATGGCTCCGTCTCCCCATTTTATGATTTTTGGCTTACACTACATTTCCATACCTTTGATTGCTCCTTACATAATATTTATTTACTTGCTCCTATGACCTCCAAAATGGAAATGTCAAAGTTCTAGCCAATAAATGCACCAGGGAACGTTTTTCCCTCGTGCACACATGAAAATAGAGTAGCCGTGTTTCTAGGTCGCTCCACTTTACTCCTGGTAGTCAACATGCAGAGAGGAAAGCATTCATTCCTGAGATTTGTCAGGGAGTGAACCAGTGCCAACACACCTCCACCCATATTGCACCAAGAGAGTTCATCTGTCCTCTAAAAAGCTCTCTGGCCAGAAATTCAAGACAAAGTCAGCAGCAGTTGAATACCTCACTCTTCAAGTCAAATTAGTCCTAGTGGCAAATAGTAACATCTGAGAGAGAAAGGGGAAAACCCCTTCCCTTTTACTCATTTTTTTTATTTTTAAGTTTATTTATTATTTTGAGAAAGAGAGTGAAAGTAGGGGAGGGGCAGGGAGAGAGAGGGAGAGAGAGAGAGAATCCCAGGCAGTCTCTGCATCGTCTGCATGGATCCCGATATGGGGCTCGAACTCACAAACCGTGAGATCGTGACCTGAGTCAAACTTGGGTGCTTACCCGACTGAGCCACCCAGGTGTCCCAAAACCCCTTTCCTTTTAAACTGTGGGATATATATTCTTCAGTCCTAAAAGGTAATCAAACTAAAGTCCTTCTTGAAGGCTGTTTGCCCTGATCCAAGCCTTAGAGATAAGCTTTCCCATCATCTATAAATTTGCAGTGGAGACCAAATAATTTTTCAAATATTAAAATAATAAGCAATTTTCTTACTAAGATCTCCAATGGACAAATTGCAATAATCCTTAATCATCTGTTGCAACTTTAATTTCCCAGATGTGTATGAAAGTATTCACGAAAAGTATGAATCTGCAGTCCACTAAGACCTCTCTTAGATTTGCTAGAAAGATCTCAGTAAACTTGAGAAATAATTTTTACTTTTTTTCTATAAATATAAAAGTAAACCTTTCTACCATTTTTCTGGCTATTGCGTGCAATTACAAACTAAAAAGTAAAAGAGATACGGGAGTGGGAAAGGGGATATAGGTGCAGTGGTAAACACAAGTTTTTAACCCAGAATTCCCAAAGAGAAACATTACTTTCACAAGACAGATGTTTCCGTTATTGTTCAAAAGATGGGCGGAATTTATACCCTGATAAATCCATTGGTTTAGCCCTGCTCACAATGCGCCCTTAATCTCTCAAGGCAATGGTACCTATATACACAATCACTACCACAGCAGGTGCAGCAGGAGTAGATAGAGAGAACAGGCAGCATGCTAATAAGGAGACGGTTAGAAAACTGCAATCTGTCGAGCCCTGGAAAAGAAATGTGGTCATGAGCAAATTCAGCCTGCAATCAGAGACAGAGTTTTCTTGGTATGGGTCTGAATGATAATGATGAGCCCAGACATATGCTGCCCTCCTTCCTCACTTTTCAAATAGAAAGGATGTTTTTGCTCCTCCTATAGCACTGGAAACATTATAATAATACTTTACACTGACAACTGGCTCATCTCCCCTCTAAATCAGAGGAGGTGTGTCCTTTCCTCTAACACAAAGGGGAAAGTTATACTCATGATCTAACAAACAGTATAATTCAGTCCTGATCTTTTTTCTTTTTCTTTCTTCTCTTTCAACCTTGGAGAATAGCCAACATGTGCAGCTAAAAAAGAATAATGCAAGCAAGCCAAAGAAAAAGGTTGTAAAGCAAATCAGATATTTAATAAAGAAAGGAAAAGGCCATTTCAATGCAGATTCAATTAGTTTCAAGTCCAAAGGTTTCCCACAGGTCCCCAGCAAAGACCTGTGAGTTATACTGAGTGAGGTTCAGATGCCCCTTTTTAAAAAGAACTAGGACATATCCCTGTGGTCCCTGACATAGGCAGGAAAACTGATTTAGTGGCCTAATTCCATTCTCAAAATTCGAAACTCCAGTATTGCATTGGTGCCTTCTGGGCATTTTCCTGACATTTCACTGATGCTAAACTGTTCTCCATTTGGCTTTTTACAAATTGATACATATAGCTGGGAGCACAAACATGTGTAAAGGTAAATTTACTATCCAAACTCTTGAATGAAGAAAGACAAACTGTGGAGGAAAGAAAACTAAAAAAGAGAAATCAGACTTAGCTTTAAAGGGGGCATGGGGGCATCATGATGTACTAACTAACACCTAAGATGATCTTAAACACAAAGACAGCAGGTCATTCAAAGAATGCAGCTGCCAGGAAGTGGCTTGGAGGAACATGGTGTAATTTCCATCCACTTCCTCATCCCTTGTAACTTAAATCGCACAGTTGATGCTCTTCTGTTTTATGTGAAGCATTTTGCACATGCGTGTCCAAACAATCCTGTTCTGTGTCCCGCCCCATGGGACAGCTGCCTCAGCCACTCCCATGTATAAATTATGGAGCTGCCACAAAATTCAGATGATTCAAATTCAATCTGTTATATATCAGGATCCACCTATGATTTGTAAGCTACTTGTAAGTCACCAGAGTGCAAACCCTCCTGCCGAATATCTAAATGGCTAAGGGCAGAGGGCAAGGGAGAGATGACCATAGCTCGAAGCAGCAAAGAGGTGGTGGTTTGGAGCATCGCTACAGCTAGGGCCACACGAAAGGCAAGCAGAGTGACATGTTATTCAGTAGATTCTTCTGAGAAAGCAATGTATAGACTCTTTGAGGACATGAGAGGGTAGAAGGTGAAGAATATACTTGAATTAGACTTCACGTCCAGAAGTTGTAAGTAGCGACAAAGATGTGTTTCAATGTACTTTGTGTGTGTGTGTGTTTGTATAGGGTAGGATTCATTTACAGAGTAAGGATTTAAAGCAGGCAAAGACAGTCATAGGTCCTGCTTTAAGCTTGGTCGTTTGAAACTGACCCTGAGAGAGGGGCTGCGTGTAGGAGGTTACTGCAAGGCCCCTCTGGAGTGAGGGTGGTAAAGGAGAGTGGCAGACTGAGCAGTGGGAGAAGCTGATGGCAATGCAGTTGCAGCAGAGGACCTGGCCAGTCCCATGGGCAGCTCTAGATTAAGGTGTCCCTTCAGATTGATCCCAGATTGAAGCAAGGGTTCTGGGCACTTATACTTCCCCCAAATGACCGGTCATTAGATGTTCTCCAGAGACAGGGTTAAGAAGATGAAAAAACAACCCTCAGCACTACTCTGCCTGGCCCCTGGGCTTCAGGACAAGGGCTTTACTAAAGAGCTTTGAGTTAGGCCCCGTGATGAAAATGTGTACAATGGAACAATTCTGCCTGAAGAAAATCGAGTTAAAGTTTTGCAACTCGAAAAGACGTGTCCTGACGAGTTGCTCTCCACCTTGCTCAAAACATTTCTAAACTTCTGGTTGAGAGATATTTAGGCTACATCCAACAAAGAGCTCCTACAAGTATGAGGATATTAAAATCCCTAATCAGCCGCCAAAAGGAGTATGGATGCTCCTTTTCCAGAAGGATCTCAGGTGAAATAGCTACCCATAAGTAGAGGTTGTGATAGGTTAAACAGACATTTCTCTTCCTTCTTTTTTTTTCTTTTGTTTTTTAACAGTAGCCCAGGAAATACGTGAGGAACAATAACGTGTCAAATATAAACTGGATGTTATGATAATTCACAGAATTTACTTGTTACCATTTAGCACCATAGTTTTTGTATTCAAGATTTTCTCCCTCTCTCTCTCTCTCTCTCTCTCTTTCTCTCTCTGTGTGTGTCTTACCAGTTATTTTTCAAAGTTTAGTCACAAAGACAATCATACAGAGAAGTTGCTTTTTAAAAATACAGATTCAACCCAAACTTTCTAAATCAAATCCTCTGGCAGTGAAGTCTGAAAATCTGTATCTTTAATAAGCTCTCAAGGTGTCATAATATATCAGCAATACTGCTGTAGAACTTAAAGTTACCAGGGCAAAAAGTTTTGTATAACCCTTTGGACTCCAAGTCCCGTCCCCCAGGGGGCAGAAAGTTAAGCCTGAGCATTTGATCCAACTCCGAGAGCTGCTCTGCCAACTCCGAGAGCTGCTCTGGCCCCCAGCTTTAAGGCTCAACCCAGGTTTGGAGGACGATGGCAGAGAAGCCAGCTCCTCCTCGTGGCTACAGCCCCTCTTGTCTACACCGCAGCCATAGGTCGACCAGTAATGTGATCGGTTCCAGATGATCCTACATGGCAGCAGCTGAATTCCTCAAGTTTCCTTCCAGATCGAAGTTATACTCCTCAAGTCACATTGCTCTACAGGTGCAGCTTCCCCCAACTCTTATCATAAGCTAATCTTCTCCTGTAGTCACTCACTGTCACATTTGAACCCTTGCCTCTCATGGCAAATAGGAAGGAAAAAAGAAGCACGGAAAACGTGGCTACCAAGCAAGTCAGAAAATTTTGAAGTTTCTCTTTTAAATAATCGAAAGGTACCTGCTGTGAGGCAATTCTGAAGCTTAAAAGAGAGACTGTCTGGGCCACAGTGTCTCTCTGTTGGTTACCTTACCCTGCCAGGAAACAGGTCTGCCAGATATGCCAAAAAAATACCTCAAAATGGGGCACTGTTTTATGGGGCTTTGGCAATACATCATCTCCATTCCACAGGTGAGTTTTATATGGTTGACTGGGGATGGAAGAAAATGTAATCTTCCTGATTAATGACTCATTGCTGCAAGAAGTCTGCTCTGGTAAGGGATACTTTCCACTTCTACCTTCATTACGCATTTTAAGCATAGAGAGAAACGGGGACCCGCATAATTTTAACAATGCAATGTAGGTACATATTTTCAACAATAAAGGGGAAAGCTCCTTTTTCATTTTGCTTGTAAAGACATGGGCTAACACGGTTGATCAAGATCCCTTCTCAAATATTAAGTGTCGAGAGGAAAAGACAGTTTAAATGTTTATACATTTTTTTTTTACCGGCTTTCCGTACTCCACAGTCTTTCATCTCCTAAGAAAACCCCAGCACACCTGTGTTTCACATGAGAGCGGCTCTCACCCAGCAGGTACATTTAGAGAAAAGAATCTGTCAGCACACTAATAACAGTCCTGACAAGGGAGGGAGGAAACGCTGCCAGCACCATAGGAAATACTATCTCTGGGAAATTAAAAGTATACTGCAGTGTGCATGGTGTATGTGTGTTTATGATCTTGCTTCCTTCACTGGCAATAGCTCCTGTCAATCCATGAATTCTCTATTATGAATGAAATAGGAAATTGTTTCAGTATTAAAAAGTCCCAGCTGGATGTTAAACCAACAGCATGGTGATTTTAAACTCAAGCTTAGATAACTCTTGCTTTATGCTTCTTTGAGCTGAAAAGGAAATAGGGTACTCTCCACAACAGATGCAATACTGAGGAGAAAAGTGTAAAAAGCAACAGCCATTTGCCAAATTTTGTGCGTGAGTTTTGTTTTGTGAAGGGGGAGAATTTTCTAGAAAAAAAGAGAGACTATGGAGTCTTATGATCCACCTTCTACCAAAGGTCAATGACCTAGTTGCCAAGAAAGCTCTAGGGAAATTGGAGGAGGAAACAGAGAATGTGTGGTTGCTGGGAGGTCAGAAGCAGAGGAAATACCACAGAAATGTAAGCATGCTATGCCCTCGATCGGATACAAGTAGTAGCAGTTACTAGAACTGCCATTATGCATTGGAGCCAGTAACTGGCCACCAAAAGCAGTCCTCTTGCATTGTGGCTGGACACTCAGCAGCTCAGCAGAAGACTATTTCACAGCCTGCTGGGACGCTAGAGGTGGCTTAATCCTCCGTGGAATAACGTGTGAGAAGCAATGGATTCCTGGTCTTGAGCTGAAGGCATGTGCACCCCTGTGTTTCCCTGATCTTCCAACAGGCTGTAATACAGATATGCCTGTGACCGCTATGGATCTTACAGACAAGTGTGACACACTAAGATGGAATGAATCTGTGATCCTGAATGGCTACAAGGAGCAAAGCTAACCTAAAGTAAAGAAAAACAAATGTGTTTATTTCCCTGCCATGTTTTTGAGCCTCTTTGTAACTATAACTTACTTTCACCCTAACTAGTACACATTATAACATTTTGAAACTAAGGTCTTAGAACAGAAGGAAAGAGACCTCAGAAGACACTCGTTTTCTCAGTTTACCATTGACATTACCAGATTTCTAGAGTATTCTGTTTTAAAGGCAATAATACAATGATTATTTCCTGAGAGTTTACACAAGGCACATTTACAAATTAGGAGAAGGAACACTATAATATGTTTTCCAAAAAAAAAATTATTCTAGATTTATCAAAAATGAAATGGTCCTTGAAAAATTGTCAACAGTCAAAACTATATTAACCACAGATGTGTTCAGCCACCACAGCCATAGATGAAACAGTACTGTTATGGGCTAAATTGCCTCCCCCTTCCCCAAATACATATGTTGAAGCCCTAACTCCCAAGTACCTCAGCATGTTGCTGCCCTTGGAGATACAGGTCCTTTAAGGATGCAAGTAAGGTAAAATAAGGTCATTAGAGTGGGTCCTACTGTATTAGGACTGGTTTCCTTATAAGAAGAGATTACCAAACAGACATACAGAGATACCATATGGAAGACACAAGGAGAAGGCAGCCATGTGCAAGCTAAAGAGAGAGCCCTCAGAAGAAATCAACCCTGCCAACACCTTTATGTTGGATATCCAACCTCTAGAACTGTGAGACAATAAATTTCTGTTGTTTAAGCCACCCGATCTGATGGCCCTTTGTTATGACAGCTCCAGAAGACTAGCACAGGTATGTCAATGCCAAACGTTTTTTCTTTTCAGTCAGAACTAGGGAGAGATTCTTTGGGTTCTTCAAACTAGCAAAGAGAGAACTTGTTCATACTTTGTATCTGAACTTTCAAAACAATTCTATACACTCCCCATAGTAAGTTTGGATCCACGCCTTATGCTATATTCAAAAGTAAACTCCAGATAGGTTAAAGATCTAAAATATAAGAAAATAAAATGCAGAAAGCCATCTTTGTAGCCTCGGAGTGGAGAAAGACTTTTTGGACACGAAGCTAAATCCTCAAATCCCAATGTCAAAGTTGGATGGGTTTAATTTCATTAAAATGAAGAATTAGAGTTCAGTGAAAGATCCCCTAGAAAAAGCTAACAGATTAGTGGAGATTCTAAAGCCTAAAGGATACCTGCAATATCCTCCCCTCCAAAAACAAAAACAAAAGACAACTCCTGCAAATCAACAAGAAAACAGTGTAATACCTAAGAGGAAAATGGGTGAAGGATATGAATAAATAAATCTCAGAGAAAGGCCAGATGTCTGAAAGGTATATGAAGAAAAACTCAATCAACATCTTTAGCAACAAAAATACTGGAAGTTTAACCATCGATGACTTTTTCACATTGTCCATTAGAATTGCAAAAACTCGGGTCACCAGAGTGGCTGGCTCAGTCAGTTAAGCATCCAACTCTTGATTTCAGTTCAGGTCATGATCTCATGGTGGGGAAATCAAACCCCATGTCAGGATCTGAGCTTGGCATGGAGCTTGCTTAAGATTCTCTCTCTCTCTCTCTCTCTCTCTCTCTCTGTCTCTCTCTCTCTCCCTCTCCCCCTTCCCTCACTCTCGTTATCTCTCTCTCAAAAACAAACTGCAAACACTAGAACACTAAATAATATCCAGTGTTGGAGAGGATATGGGAATGACAGAAACTATTAGATACTATTGAAGGGAATATAGATTCGTCCAGTATTCTGGAAAGCAATCTAAAGGGACTAGGGAAACTAAGTATAAGATGTCCTTTGATTCAGCAATGGGTACAGTAGTCCCCCCTTATCTGTGGAAGCTATGATCCTCAGTGGATGCCTGAAACCACAGATAGCACTGAATCCTACATATACTATGTTTTTCCCCCAGGCATTCATATCTATTATAAAGTTCAATTTATAACTTAAGCATGGTAAGAGATAAACAACAATAATAATAGACAAATTATAAAAATATATTGTAATAAAAGTTATGTGCATGTGGTATCTTTTTCTAAAAATATCTTATCTTTAATTTTTTTTTCTTTTTATATGTTTATTAATTTATTTTGAGAGAGAGGGATAGAGAGCGAGCAAGAAGGGGTGGGCAGGCAGTGAGAGAGAGAGAGAGAGAGAGAGAGAGAATCCCAAGCAGGCTCCACACTGTCAGCCTAGAGCCCAATGTGGGTCTCGAACTCACAAACCATGAGTTCATGACCTGAGCCAAAATCAAGAGTTGGAGGCGTAAGTAACTGAGCCACCCAGGAGTCCCTAAAAATATCTTATTGTACTATATCACACTATACTCACCCTTCTTCTTGTGATAATGTGAGATGATAAAATGCCTGCACAGTGAGATAGGTGAGGTGAACAACATAGGCATCATGAGGTAGCATTAGGCTATTATTGAGCTTCTGACAATTTGTCACAAGGAAGATCATCTGCTTCCAGCGAAAGGTCAACCATGGGGAACTGAAACTGCGGAAAAAGAAACCACCAATGAGGGCGGACTATGGTATATATCTCAAGAATACTCACATACAGATTGAGAAGATGTGCCTGGATTTACCTGGCTGTATTATCTATGATGTGGAAGTGAGAAACAATGCCCATCCTTAGGGAAAAGGATAAGTAAAACGAGGTGGAGACAACTATGAAGATATTATACATTATCTAATACAACCAACTGTATACAGAGCAACACAGATCTAAATCACAAGTTGTTGAGTATTTGCAGCACTATTCCATTTATTAAAACACACACGAGGGTGCCTGGGTGGCTCAGTTGGTTAAGAAGTCGACTTTTGATTTCGGCTCCGGTTATGATCTCAGTGTTCCTGAGTTTGAACCATAAGCAGGGCTCTGCACTAACAGCAAGGGGCCTGCTTCAGATCCTTTGTCTCTCTCTCTCTCTCTGTCCCTTCCCCACTCGCACATACACGTTTTCTTTCTCAAAAATAAACAAATGTTAAAAAAAAAAAAGTCTTTAAAGGACATTCCTACAAAACCCATATTTTCCAAAGGATATATAAATTAAACATATTGTGGTATTTGCCTTCTAGAGGAGAAGAATGGGTGGGAACTGGGAACTAAGAGAAAAATTAGAATAGGGTCTTGTATGCACCAATAATATTATACTAAAAACCAAGGAGTATAATTAGCTCGTTTCTGCACCTGAGATTTAAATACACACACACACACACACACACACACACACACACAAACACAACAAAACCTCTCCCCAAGTTCCTCCTGTATTTTTCAGCACATTATTCCAGCAAGCTAAATCTTGAATGAGGATACTGGAATTAACCAGACAGTTGCCGAATCTTATTAAACACTTTTGGTTATACTATCTCTGTATTCACAATCCCTGGGGTAATTTGTCGCCTCCTCCCAGGGATAGTCGGCATTTGGCAATGTCTGTAAAAAATTTTTTGGTTGTCACCACTCAGGGATTGGGTGCTACTGGCACCTAGTGAGCAGGGGCCAGGGATGCTGCTAAACATACTGCAATGAACAAGACAGGCAACAGAGAAGCATCCCTTTCCAAATATCAATAGTGCTGAGATTGGGAACCCCTATAGTCTCTACACAACCTCACTGCATTTTTCCATTTACTGCTTCGGTCTTTGAGAGGCTGTCCTTCAAGCTGACCAAGATACTCCTTTCCCCTTTCCCATCCTACTCTCCTACTTACTCTCCTTCCATCGTTGCCCGCTTCTACTCTTCTTTTATTTCTGCTCAAGCACAATCAACAGTCTTAGTTTGCCTCTTTCCCCGTAGTAGTCATTAATCTATTAAATACCACACTGCTTTTAATTGCTCATATAAAGACTGTGAATGAGATAAAATGATAGTAAGCCATTAATAATTCAAGAAAAGTAATTGATAAAGTGCCTCTCACTCCCTTTCCTCTTCTTCCTTATAAGTTGCTCCCCCACACACCCATCTATTAAAACAGGAAGGCTATCCAATTTGAGATTCACTGAGGGCCTCTACTAAATCTTCATGAATTAGGTGAAGGAGCTAACAAATGTCTTAGAAGTAACAGTTAAAAAACAGACTGAGCCAGAGGGGGTCAGAAGCCAAGGTGGCAGTGGGGTGGTGATTGAGCTTCAGTCATTGGATGGTTGATGCTTGAGAGTCCTCCACTGAAACCAGAGGAAGGCAAAGAGCAGAGAGAGTGACTGTTTCTGACTTTTTAAACTGAACTCCAAAATTCTCTGAGCAACAGAACGGGCCCAATGTGTACCAGGTGGGATTTAAGTGTAAATGAAAGGACTGATTTTCAGATAATGGAGACAGTTAAAACATTGAATTTCAAAGTTATGGATGTCCTGCTTTGTTGGACTTCGTTAATTTTTTTAAGTACTCGGGTACACAGTGTTACAATCCAATTTAGGCTAATGAGCAGATCAAAATTCTTAAGAGCTGTGATTTGTGTTTTCATGCATTTTCCTTGAAGTGTTAATTGCCATTTGACAGCTTATCCCTTAGGCATTCACATCTCTTCTTCAGTACCTTGGAGGTTAAATTATCAATTATCCCCAAAAGACTCTTTTTACAGCTCTTCAACATAATCCTGTTTTCTGTCCTTGATGAAGCTAATGGTGGCAGTGTTTTTTTTTTGTTTTGTTTTGTTTTGTTTGTTTGTTTTTTTTTTTTGTCTCTTTGGGTTTTTGGGGTTTGTTTGTTTGTTTGTTTTTTAGAAACAAAAGAAAAAGTTTGGAAGGTCTCTGGAGAGACATTATCCTCCCTGTTTTATTCAGTCTGAGCAGTAGAAATACGAATATGTTCAGATCTCAAGGCAGTCTTTTTTCTTCTACACATACATTCCTAATTTTTATGAATCATGTGGACCTGAATTATTTTTTTAATAAACAAATATTAAGAGAGAAGAAAGGCAGGAAATATGGGGCACAATTGCACGTTACCATAAGGTACGTCCGCATCCGAAGTACCCAGGAATTAAATCACCCTTATAGCTTTTAGAAATCACACTCCTGTCTCTTTAACAAACTGTAAGCGAGAAGAGGGCGGGCCTCCAGAGTGCCGAAGGTTCTGATTGGTCCGACTGGCAGGAAGTGGGCGGTGAAAGCGTGGCTTCTGTTGGTGTCCGAGGCTGCTGGGTGAGAGGCCGAGGCCTGGCTGGGCTTCTGGACGCTGTGCCGTAGCTTCAAATCGCGGGAGTGGGAACGGAGGGTGCAAAACGGGGTCCCTTCATCGCTGTGGGCGCGGGGCCCTGACAGCCTTTTCGCGGAGGTGCAGCGCCCTTGCAGCCGGGCCACGATCGGCGCGGGGTCCACTCAGACCACCAAGACCGCGGGGTGGCCCAGGAGCTGCAAGGAAGGTGTTGCCCGGCGGCTTGCCCCTGTCCTGGCAACTCGGCCGAGGCCCCTGTCTCAACCTAGGTTCTTTTTTTTCCCCTGTTCTGCAGGCTCGCTTCCGGCGTCATGGCTCAAAGGGCCTTCCCGAATCCTTATGCCGATTTTAACAAATCCCTGGCCGAAGGCTACTTTGATTCTGCCGGGAGGGTGAGTTTGGGATACATCTGCCTGCATCCCTACCTCCATCCAGGCCCTGGTGTTCAGAAAGGAGCTCAGTTTTGCCTGAAAGAAAGGGACGAGCATCCCCTTTTAAAATATATATATAATTGGAAGATAAATATATCAAATACATGTCAAAATATGCAATTTGAGTTTTAACATTTGTAAAAGTCATTGTTACTAATAATTTAGAATTGAAATAACCTCAGTCATTGATAATTTAAATTACAAAGATGACGAATATGGCGTTTTCCATGTAATTTTGCAGTTTTGTTCGATTTTGGTATGCATTTTTAAGAAGGGAGGAGTCCTGGTGGTATGTCACATGTGCCATGTTATTGCTTTATATTTGTACACATATACGGGCAGGGTAAATGACGAGCGTAAATTGGAGAGTGTGGTAAAGATCTTTAAACTGAAAGTGCTAAGAGAAATTAGGGACATAGGCCTGAAATTCTTCCTACTGTTGCCACTCTGCAGAACACCCCCACAGCTGGAAAGCAAAAACAAAACAAACAAAAAAAACCCCAGTAAATTAATGGTTAGCACTTTATAAGCCACTGAGCAAAAGAGAAGCTGGATGTAAGATACCAGAGGCCTGTGTTTTCTTATGCCTCTTTGAGTGAATGTAATTGTTAAGGGGGAATACAGTTCTTTTTAAGAATACCTAGTTGAGAAATCAGAGTGCATTAGGTTGGAAGAGTGATCTCTTTGAAGTGCACACACTTTTAATTCTACCAGTTTATTCCTTCTAAACTCATCATGCACAAAGCATTTCACATGTATAAAGGCCTTAGAGATTTTGTATCTGCCAAGTCAACTCTATGTGGCTCTTTTGGTTCTTTCCTTAAAACACTTGTCACTATGGATTAACTTAACATAATCATCAGTAATGCAAGTGGGAGGGATGAAATAGATGGAGAAGAGTTGCAGGATAGAAGAGTACCAAAGTATGTATGAATCTAGAGTCAGTCGATTTTTTTTAGATCAAAATTGAACTACCCAAGCAAAGCTTCTTAGAACAATCTTGACGTCATATGGCTTCCTTTTGGCCATTTGGACCTGTGTTCTGTCTAGCTTTGCCGATCCGGAAGCTCAAGTATTTTGTCTGGTCTTGTTGGAGAAAGACCTGCTGTTTCATGCTAACTTGGCAAAGAGAACGTTTGAGGATTTATCCAAATGACACAAGCCTTCAGTAAAATACAGCTTGCTATTCAGACTGTTTATAAATTAAATGCTTTTACCAATTTAACTGTTTCCACGGGAGAAAAAAAGGTATTCATAAATTTAAACTCTGGTCCAAAAATAAAGTGATTTATCACCTAACACATGGTTTTGGAGAGATTCCAGAAAGAAACCAGCATACCAGTTCTAAAATTGTTTAACGTTGAACATCAAGGTTCAGACCCTGGAGATCTGTCCTCCTTAATTTGTTAACACAGACCTTCCAATTAGGAATTGGTCTGTTTTCTCGCGTCTATAAAAAAAAGGGGGGGGGGGGCTTTTGGAGACTCTGCAAATTATTGCTAGAGTTTGAATAATTTTGTGGTCTGCCACAAACAATCAATTTTCTCAGACAGGTTACCTTTATTAAATGCAGTTATATGACAAATAGGAAGTGACTTCCCTTCCTGAGATTGAAGTGTTCTCATTCTTGGGCTCAGAGTAAGGCCAGGCAAGACGATAAATTATCCGTGATCTATGAACAGAAAATGACATGTTCTCATGTAGATGCACTCTTCTATCTAGTTGAGATTTATAGACCTTTTATATTAATACTGAAGTATATTTTATCTTACTAAATGTATTTTCAAGACTTGTTGAAATCTTAAGCTCTTGGCAGAAATTGTTAAATAATGGGAGTGTGTCTGTCAAACAATGTGGTTTCTTCTTCAGAGTATAAAATAAGGGATCATAGTGGTACTTCAGGATAAATAATCCAGATATGGTTGATAGTCTGGTTTCCCTTATCAGAGATGCTCTTCAGAAGTAAAATTTTATATCTTTTATAATAATTCTGATACTGTCTTCTTACTTTTTTCAGTGTTGAGATGCCCTTTTTAAAAAATGAAATTATGATGCTAACAGGTAGTAGTTAGGTTTGTTTATAATCCTTACATGGTGAAATGAAATGTTTGTAACCATGTGATATTCCCCAACCTTTTTGAAATTTTACTGCTTTGTAAAGTCCAAGTCTGGGAATCACAGCAGGTTCCTAAAATTTTTGAGGGATACATTAAAGTGACCTTTTAAGACACTTCATGCTTCAGTGTATACAGAACTTTCAAAATGTTTTTCAGTTGCTTGTAGGATGAATAACAATAATGATTATGTGGGCCTAACAGTTTGCCCAGCATCTATGGGCCTTCATATGGATGTCACTAACCCACAGCCCCCACTTTAGTGTGCTTTTAATCCATATCCAACTAATTACTTGTTGTAGACCCTTGGACTGCTTAAATTTTTTAAAAATATCAACATTTATATCCCTGAATGTGAAAGACCCAAGGCCCATGATTTCATTTGATCCTCAAAGTACTCTTTGAAATTGGTGGGGCAGGTATTATCATCCTGACTTTATAGAGGTAACTGAAGCATAAAGAAGTCATATGTAGAGCGAGATCACCCAACCAATCACGGATAAAGATATAGGCAGCCTTATTCATCTGGGCAAAGCCCCTCCTTTGCCAGGCACTATGCTGGGCACGGGTTTTTTGATACTAGGTCTGATATTCTTTCTAATTCTCTTATTAAAATGATTTTTATTATAATAAAAAATATTGGTTTAAATAACAGATGTTCCCTAATAGGTGGAAATTACAGCAGTCTATTTTAGCATTTATTTACAAATTTTATGTAAAACATTTAAGTTGCAACAAAAATATTTCCTGCCTTGAGTAGGAAAATATAGTAGCACTTTAAAGTTTTATTAATTTGTTGTTAAGAATAAAATAATTGTCCAGTTATCCCAGGCAAAAAAAAAAAAAAAATGTGACCTAAGTGGAAATGAAGTACCCTCCTATTTTTGATAGCCTATAGTCTGGGAAGTTGAGTGGTCCATATTTTTTGATACTTGTTTTCCCTTTAATACCTACAGCTAACTCCCGAGTTCTCACAACGCTTGAACAATAAGATTCGAGAGCTTCTTCAGCAAATGGAGAGAGGCCTAAAGTCAGCAGACCCTCGGGATAGCACTGTTTACACTGGCTGGACAGGTATGAAGTGCTGACCGTGAGCTGGCATAAGCATTACAGAGGAGAGCCAAAGCATTACCTTTGGAGAGCTGTCTGACAGAATGGGACGCCCTTAAGTGCTTACTGCATCTGTATATGAGTAATTGCTTCCGGGAGAATGCGGTGCTCTCAGCCTAGCCTTGATATCTTTGGGTTTTTAACAGTGCTCTGAATTTAGGGCAGGGTAAGCATATTCATGGAATATGTCATACCTGACACAAATTTGGATAGCTGCTTGTGGAAAGAAAACATGATGCTTAGCATTACATAGTCAATTTGGAGATGGAATTTCAGTGGGAAGAGCTGGGAAGCATCTCAGAATACAACATGTGAAACAGAAATAAAGGCAATTTATCCACAGGAAACAAACAGGGATCGTACATGAACCCAGCGTGAACCATAGATTGCTTGAACTGATCCTTCCAGATAGTCATCGCTAGTTGGTTTGCATTCACTGTTTTGCTGGTCATTGAGACGTGGACAAAGTTTGGGAAGAAATAGTATATAGGTTTCAAGGAAGTGAGAGAGAGACAAACCAAAGAAGGAACGCTGAAGAACTTGAGTTAGTTTACTGATGTAGAGAGACAGAAAGACGGCTTTATAATCTTGAAGAAGCACGGTTTAGAGACTCCGTGTTTTCCAGTTACTCAGAAAAGAAGGCAAAAGGAGGAACAAGTTTTCAGCTCAAGGAATTAGATTTTAAGGCAGTGTTGCTTGTCATGAAAATGCAGGTTCCTGGGCCTCACAGTGGAGATATCAGTTTAGCAGGTCTTGAGTGAGGCCCAGGAATATGCATTTTGCAAGCCTCAGTGGTCCTGATGTATATAGTCCTCCGTGGACTGCACTTGGAGAGTTTTTCTATGGCAGGAATTTGCTAATAGCAAACCTTTTAGTAATGACAAGTGATTCTGTCCTTATGAGGGCAAGGAGGCAGATAAAAATCAGAATAAAATTCTGTTAGGGATATTTAAGGTCACTATTTTCTAAAATAAAAGGAATAGACTAGTTAATGTTCGGCCTGCCTTCTTAGCTTCATTTTATAATTTTGGGGGATTTTAGAAGCTTAATACAAGGTTTATTGAAAATGAGAATAAATGTGAAAGTATTTTGCTTCAAGAAGAAAGTTGTAACAACATTTCTCATTTAAATGAACATTACTATGGGGCGCCTGGGTGGCGCAGTCGGTTAAGCGTCCGACTTCAGCCAGGTCACGATCTCGCGGTCCGTGAGTTCGAGCCCCGCGTCGGGCTCTGGGCTGATGGCTCAGAGCCTGGAGCCTGTTTCCGATTCTGTGTCTCCCTCTCTGTCTGCCCCTCCCCCGTTCATGCTCTGTCTCTCTCTGTCCCCCCAAAAATAAATAAACGTTGAAAAAAAATTAATAAATGAACATTACTATTTTTTATTTAAAATTGTGAGAATTGGGGCTCCTGGGTGGCTCAGTTGGTTAAGTGTCCAACCCTTGGTTTTGGCTCAGGTCATGATCTCACAGTTCGTGGGATCAGCCCCACGTTAGGCTCCATGCTGACTGAGGGGAGCCTGCTTGGGATTTTCTCTCCCTTTCTCTCTGCCCTTGCCTTGTTCATGCTCTCTCTCTCTCAAAGTAAATAAACTTTAGAAAAATTAAAAAATTAAAAAAAATAAAATTACAAGTATTTGAGCAAAATAGAACAAGTACAATGCATAGTTATCTTTAGCTTTCCTCTTGATTTCCACATCTAAAGCCCACACTTACAGATCTTTTCCCAATATATTTGGAGTTTCTATTATTTTGTTATTCCTGCCAAAAAAAAAAAAAAAAAGAATAAGACAGATGGCTAGATTTAATTCCCTGACTACAAAAAGAATGACTGAAATCTCTGTCCTACTCACTCATTCAGGTGAGCTATTATTATTACATATTATAAGGTACGTTGCTTTAGGGAGAAAAGAAGTGGGGATTGACTTCAGGTTTGAATTAGTATTTTGACATTGTTGAAAAACCATCAGTCAGGCCCTCTACTGCTGGGGCTGAATGAGATACTAAAGGTTAAATAGAAGAGGAAATAGAAAAGGAATTCCACTCCAAGCAAAATGCAAGTGTGGCTAAATGTTTTGGCAGTATGAGTTTCCAGTGTCATCTCCTTTGAATGCCAATATCCTTCAACTTTTTGTCTTTAAGTATTTATGATACTTACTGCTGGCTCCTGAAAGCAGCTTATATGGCAAGTGTCTTAGGCAAATTGGCATACTAAGCAGTTTGGGTTGTTTTATGATGTAGCATAAAATCTTCTAGATAAATTTGCTAATGGCTTTGGAGGGAAGGGATCCTGATGTCTGCTAATTGAGCACTGTTAAAAAGCCATTATTCCCACATAAAATGGACTGTCTCCTCCAATGTTTTCGTAAGTAAAATGCTTTTGTTCCCTTGCCAGTGTTCAGACGGTCTGAATAGCATAAAACTCTGAGTTGCATAAGAAACTACGTAATGCTAATTTGACACAAGAAATCATGTCAGTACCTTCTCTTCCCATTGTTCTATCTTACCAAGTATCATCTCTTCATTATTGCTATTTTATTGCCATTAAGTGGATTCATAAACATTTTAAGGTAATAAACACACTTGGTGTTGTGTGTCAAACCAGTGTTTACATAATTATGTATTAATTTGTATGTTACTCTTTGTATTCCCCTTTCTGTCTTCCAAAGAGGGATACTTTTTAGAAAATAAGGATTCTGTTTTCTTTAATTTGTTCCCAAAATTTAGTGTCATATTTTTTATAAATATTAATTGTTGTTTGTTCTTGTTGCTAACTTGTCCAAAATTATATTACTTTGGGAAACACTAATTTATTACAGAAAAGCTTTAAAACTTGATCACCTTCTTCAACATTGGTATTTATTGAGCATTTGGTGATCATTATGTAGTTTGTATGAGAGAACTTTATGATTATTATTAATTAGAACTTTAAGTTACCATCCTATTTTGTTAAGTTTCATTCCCCAGTGGAAGCATGATCTAATAGTTAATGCTCATTCAGATAGAATTAGGATTTAGAATAGGGTTAGGTTCTGCTGCACATATATGAAAAAACCAAAATGACAGTGACTTAAATAAGATAGAAGTTTATTTTTCTCTTCTGTAAAAGAAGGCCAGTGCAGTTCAGGGTTGATATAATGGCCTCAGGATATCTTTCTGCTCTATCATCCCTCAGCCACTGGCGTCTACCTCTTGGCTAGATCACTGCTGAAGATTAATGCATTACATCAGCCTTTCAGGCTGCAGAAAGGAAAAAGAGGCAAAAAAAAAAAAAAAAAAAAAGAATGCATTCCTCTCCTTTATTTATTTTTTTAAGTTTATTCATTTAAGAGAGAGAGTGCAAGCCGAGAGGGGCTGAGAGAGAGAATCCCAAGCAGGATCTGTGGGGTCAGCATGGAGTCCAATGCAGGGCTCTATCCCATGGCTGTGAAATCATGATCTGGGCCGAAACCAAGAGTCGGAAGCTTAACCAACTGAGCCCTCTCATCCAACAAGCTTCCCTCGTCCCCTTTAAAGGACTTTCTGGAAGTCCCACTCAACATTTCAACTCTACCTACTTTTCATTGTCTGGAACATAGTCACATGGTCACTCCTGTCAGGAAGGATAGTAAACGTAGTCTGTTAGCTGGGGTTAAGTGGATTTGGGGTAAGATCCTAGTAATCTCTGCTATAAGTCCTATATAACAAGAAAAATGATTTTTTTTATTGTTTGCACAAAGCATTTGGACAATGAGCCTTAATTTTTTTCCACCTACAGAAAGATCTCTAACATCTGCCAATTTGGAGGGAATTTTTATCTTTAAAATATTTTGAAGTTTCCTAAACAATATTTTGCCTGCTCTGGGTGTCTAGGGAGACTCACATTTGGAGTTTGTTTCAAAACACTTTTATTTTAATTTTGTTTTCATTTCAATAAGTAATAGTCCTTTCATAAAACCTGCCATTGAAAGCAAGTATGATAGGAATGCCAATCCATAAGTAATTTTTCTAGAGCTAAGTGTAACTTCTATCAAGAAAGGGGCTGCAACTGGTTCTAAAGACTGTGAGATGTTAGCGTTTTCTCAGCGTGACTGAAACATTACCTGCCTCTCCTTTCCACATCCTCTCAAACTCCTGCTTGCTTGTCACAGGGTTATAAAATTCTTAATTTGTTTGTACCCTGCATTAATCCATAGTAAACCCCATAGTCATATGTCTGTGTTTCTGCTTCATGACTACAAAAAGCTACAAATGGAAACTGTCCAGCTTCATAATACCTCATTCATGCTATGACTGGATTTGCCTCAGTTGCTCACTTGATCTTAAAAATGAAAGTTTTAGTAAAGAAGCCCATGTGGTTTGGTTTTGTTCTTTTATTTTTTTAAGTTTATTTATCTATTTTGAGAGAGAAAGCATGTGCAGGGGAGCAGCAGAGGGAGAGGTGGAGAGAGAGAATTCCAAGCAGGCTCCTTGCTGCCAGCACAGAGCTCAATGCAAGGCTCAAAATCACAAACCGTGAGATCATGACCTGAGCCAAAACCAAGAGTCGGATGCTTAACCGACTGAGCCACCTAGGTGCCGTGCCCATGTGTTTTTAATATCACATATGCACTTAAAACTGAAAAATTGGACTCCCATCATTTTTTTAGGAAAAATTGAGACTAAGAGTGACAAGCTACTTATTAGAATTTCTGTACCTGTGTTATATATGCTTTAGAAAACACTGCATAATGCTTTATTGGTAAGGGTGATGTGTACAGGTTAAATAAAAATTTAAAAGTAGCAAGTCATTGCTTTAGAAAGTACATTGCCTTTACAAACTAGTTTACAACTGAAATTATCTTGGCTTTTATTATAAAATGGAAGCAGAGGATATAACACAGTGATGAGAACGGTCAGTGTAGGCTTTTAATAGGATTCAAGCATCATTTTCACTAAAGCCTACATATTTACATGCTGTGGGTGTCACAGTGCAGTTTTACAGTCTGTATTCCTGACTTTTACCTTTTTTTTTTAAATGTTTATTTTTGAGAGAGTGAGAGAGACAGAGCCCAAGTGGGGGAGGGGCAGAGACAGAGAGAGAGAGAGAAAGAGAGAGAGACACAGAATCCAAAGCAGTCCAGGCTCTGAGCTGTCGGCACAGAGCCCGATGCGGGGCTTGAACTCACAAGCTGTGATACCATGACCTGAGCCTAAGTCAGAGGCTTAACTGACTTTTACCTTTTTTTTTTTTTTTAATTATTATTATTCACAACAGAGAAATAAGATGCCTTTACCCTAGGAAAGAAAGGAGGGGAGAATTGTTCAAACCTGCAGCTGTCTCATATTGGCCATTGAGGCAGTTACGGTGATACATCGCTCTGGGGTTCATGCTTATCCAGGAATGAAGTATTGTGAATAATCAATTTTGTAGGCAGTAATTGAGAGTTAACAAATTAGTACTGATGTTCAGAAACAAGAATTCAGTAATTTAATAATAAAATATATGGAGTAAATTTTGGTTCCCAAGGGAATGAGGATCATCAATATGCAGTTTCATGATCATTTGACTGATAAAGGACAGAAGTAAAGATTAAAAATGATGCCTATTAATAAAACGTTGCTGGGATTGACATTTGAATGACAGGATCCAGTGTGTGCGCATATATGCCAGTAACTAATGTTATATGCCAGGACACCATTCTAAGCGCTTGGCATTCGTTAACTAACCTAAATCTCAGAACAGCTCTGTGGTGTGGATACTCTTTGTATCCCCATTTCACAGATGAGAAAACAGAAGCAAAGCAAGGCTGAGTACCTATTCCAGGTTACATAGCCAGTAAATTAGAAAGTTAAGCTTCAGCTCAGCAAGTCTGGCTTTAGAGGCCCTGTCTTTACCCCATGAGAGTGTGTGCCTGTGTGTGTATTTACTCTCCACTTCTACATCTGGGTTCACTCCCTACATTTTAGGATGTGTCACGTATGGAGAATGTGCGCACATGAGCTGTAGGGTGGGGTCGCTTGAGCAGTGGTAACATGATGATACTCGTGCTGTCCAAACATTTTAGAGGTGACTAATGACTAGTGAGTTTTAAGTGTTTTAGAAAAAAATTAGGATAAAACATGAAAGGAATTTGGAAGGAAAGAGGGAAACATGAGCTAGACAGGCAAGAGTAATAACTATTTCAAAGTCTATAGGAAGAAGTTATTTGGGATCGGACATAAAGCAAACCGTGGAAAGATTTATGGGCATTTACAGCCAGAAAAATGAAATCTCCAGCATTGTGCTATAGAAGTTGTTTCCATGCTTCCTAATCCTAAATTAATATATTCAGCATGGTTTCAGGGTAGAAAATTCACTGGGCCAGAACAGAAGCTTTTCCTCATAATTGCTTGTATTTGAAAATGCTTGTTGTGGATCTTCTCATATGAAGTATCTGTTAGTCTGAAAATAATCGGTAGCTGTTACAGCTGTTAATAAGCAATATTTGAAATGAACAGGCCCAGTTCCTTTCACTGAACTTTATAGTTCTTTATAGAATTCCTTTATAGAATATCCTTTATAGAATTTCATACATTGAAGTGTAATGCATCGTGATACTGATGTATGACATGTGCCAGCAATAAGCACTGAATTGTTCGCTCTTAGCCGTAATCCTTTCCTGCTGGACTTACCAGGAGTTCTTTACAGAATGTGCTCCCAGCTTGTGAAGCAAGGAAAACATTTCTGTTCTTTAGGTGCTCCATCAAGAACTGCTCTTTATGCCTGTGCACATAGCAGCAGACAGTACGGAAAAATGACAAGCATGGAGTCCCCTGAAGATCATACTCAATGGCCAGCTACTAAGTGGTCCTAGGTGGTGTCCTGGAATCTGTTGGGACTCATTCGAGAGCCTGATGGCACCTATCTTTGGGCTGCTCTGGTTTTCATTCCAGGTAGCTTCCAGGGAGGAAGAGATTTTAAAGTACCTTAATAAAATAGAAATTATAAAGCACTGGTGAGGAATTGATATTACAGAGAATTAAATGAGCAGATGAGGTATTTTTGTGTTAGAAATAAGCATTTAGGAGAAAAGATTGCTTCCCTTGCAGATAGCATAGTAGAAAAGTTAAGTAAACCCAAGAGATAGCTGATCTCACTAGTGTCTTTAAGAAAGAATGAGGGAAAGTGCTAGCCCTCATTTAATTTCATTTTTTCCCAGTCTTAACTATGATGATTCCTAAGGGAAATGATGATCAGCTCACACTTAAACACACACACACACACACACACACACACACACACACACACACAGGACTCTAGGGGCTTTAGTTCTAAAAGACATAACCCAATCTTCTATAACCAACTCACAAAGTTAATGAGGCTAAGATCAGCATATATTTCCCCTTTTCAAGTATTAGATAACATTTTAAATAAGAGGATATGCAGCATAATCCCTGGAGTAATATTAACTTGCGCTCTAAATGCAAGTCATTAAAGTGTTTCAAGATGCTGTTCCTCTGATCTGCCAAATGTATAGCCTTTGAGCTACAGCTTTAGCACGTGGGGCTTAGTTTCTGCTGATACCAGACTTATTTCAGAAGGAATCACTCTGGCCAGGTATCTTTTCTTTGCAACTTCATCTTTTTATTACGTAACTTTTCAATGAGAGCCAGCATTTCAGTGTCTAATTTGAGCCCCAGCCAAGTGTCCTTCACCTTCATGAGAAGCGCCTGTGCCTCGCAGCCAGCGCTGCCAAGGCAAGTGGAAGGAAAAAAGGGCGTGGATCCACACTGGGTTTATTAGAGCCCTTCACAGTGAGCACTAGACAGAGAACTGCCAGAGTATCACCTACTTCCTTTCTGACTGCACTTTTTACTGTGTTGATTTCATTACACTGTAGGTTATCTTAAGTGGCTAAGATACGGGCTTGAAACAAGTATAGGGTTCAAATGCTACCAGTGTGCTTGGGCGAAACACTGAGAACAGGAAGAGAATGTTGATAGACCAGAAGAAATGGCAGGAGGGAAAGAAAGAAGACCTATCTAAGCAATTTGACTTTTCTAGACAACACCAAGGAGGCGGGGCTATGTTTTGTCATTTTGATTCTGAGCATCTTCAGCATTTAACACAATGCCAGGTCCATAGTTGGTGCTTAATAAATATTTGTTGAATGAATGAACGAATGAATGAATGGACAGTGTCCTGCTATTACTATTCTAGCTACCACCTATGCAAGCTAAAAACAGTCACTTAAACAAAACTAGATGGAATGGGAAGAGAGTGGAATTCAACTCATTTCGTTTCTGTTAGGATGTAGAAGAGTTAATCACACCTCTTTCCCCTTGACTTCTGATCCAGTTGAGAAATGAACTCGGAAATTAGGTAGGGCTCATGACATCTGCTTTATACTTGGTAAAGCTGGATAGAGAGCCTATTGTTTAGACCTGGATGTCAAATGGGTTTCTTCCTTCTTGCCACTTGATTTGAACTTACCTCCTTAGACTCAAACAGAGCATCTGGATAGCCCATGTATGGATTACCCCTTGGGAAACAGGAGAGAAAAGAGGGAGAGCCTGAAAACAGAGAAGACTCCCAGAAGCTCAAGAGAGGGGCCAGATGGCACGTGTATAGGGAACATTTTTCTAGTCCGAGGAGCCAGTAAGGGTGGAGAGAGGCAGGGACATGGGAAGAAGAGTATAGTTCCCTCTGTACTTTCTGTCCCTTTCAATCAGGCATCACAAATAAGATGGAGTCACTCTTTCAACACTCGGTAAAGTTCACAGTATAATGGAGTTGGGCATTTATTTAGTCACTGTGTGCTGGGGACTTGTACTGATCAGCATGATCCACAGTAGCTATAGAGTAGCTACTATTATTTCCATTTTATAGGTAAACATGCTTAGGCACAGAGAGGTTTAGTAAGTGAGGTAAAATCACACAGCTAGTGAGTGGTAGAGTGAGGCTTCAATCCCAGACATCAATTCCTGAGCCCATGCTCTTAATGACCACTATGCTGAAAGATTTATCACCTATTAATGGCAGTCTGAATAAAAGACTAGGAGCACTTCCTAATTTGACAGTTACGAAGCAGGGTACTGAGGGAAGGAGGAGGAAAGTATGATGTGTCCTTTTTTGAAAATCTGTTTTCCTCTCAGACAGTCAGCTCTGGAAATGCATCAGAGAGAAAAGAAGACACATGTTCCAAGTGCTTTTTTGCCCTCTGCCTTTCCTACTTCTCTGTGCGGGGCGATACTACGTAATTAATGGTGCAGAGGCACACTGGTCTTCTCCCCGTGCTACCTGTACTCCCGATGCGCAGCAGCTTGTCATGCTTGGCTTTCCTCTGACAGCTGAGCAGAGCTACTGGTCCGGGCAGTGTCCACTGCAGGCTCCATGGAGAGCGCTGTGCACAGAAACAGCAGTGACTAGGAATGGGAACTGTGCCCTAAAGACAACTGTGATTTTGTTGAAAAAATAAACAGCATATCAGAAAGTACCAACCTGATGTAGACAGATGATCATACTGTACGGGGTTAATTAGAGAAAACAGTCACTTATGTTTTCATAAATCTGAAAGGAAAAAAGAAAAATGTGGTAATTGATGAACTTTCAAAGTTTTGACTAGGGAACAGTTTATTTGAAACTCAGTCATCCATCACCTTCCAGGGAGTCGCCGCTTCCGTACCGCTCAGAACCATTAAGACCATCCTTGGTGTTAGCATCTCTAGTGACTCCAGCAGTATTGCAATCTGAACACGGCTCTTCCCACCAGATTACACGAAGAGAATCTTGAAAAGACCCTGACCTGCAAGCAAATACTTCGTAAGAGGATGTGCAATGGCAGAGGTTTTCACATCAGTGCAGACTGGTCATAAAATAAATGAATAATGTTAAGGCATAATCTCTAAAATGCAGACTCACAGACAAGTGTTTTTGAGAGTTCATACATCTGTGGAGATTTTTATCATCTCCATATACATTTGAGACACACCAAGGTCTTGATTGGTCAAGATGAATAGGACTAATGATCCCTCAGAAATTCAAAGGCTTGGTATTAATTACTTCTCAACAGCTGGCTATATATATAGTACTACTGGGGATAAGTAGCTGAGTAAGGAAATTGCAGATTTAGAAGTGTCCCTAAGCAGTTTATCCTCCCTTCCCCAAGTAGTAGCTACAGAAGGAAACCGAACAGAAAAATCTAGTTCAGAGCTTCCATACTAAAAATCAGGACAGATTCCTATTACAGCAAAGTTCTCTTCAGTCCTCATGGTATCATTTTTTCTTTAAATTAGTTACCAACATTCCAAAAACAGATTTCTAGGATGAACTGTGGGGGCAGTGCCAGGCTTCCTGAACTTCTTATGCAGAATGACATCTGTCTCTGGTGTTCAGAGCAGTGCTGTCCTTAGAACGTTCTGCAGTGATAGAGAAGTTATTTTGTTGTCCATTATGGCAGCTGCTAGCCACCTGTAGCTCTGGAGCATTTGAAATGTGGCTAGTGTGACTGAGACACTTTATTGTAAATTGTTCACTTTTAATTAAATTTGTGTAGACACTTACGGTTAGAAGCTGTCATACTGGCCCCCCAGTTATAAGTAACCAGACAAGATTTAGGAGTTGTAAGCTCAAAGTAGTGTATGTCTGGACTACTTCTGGCCTTTCAGACCACAAAGGAGGTTTTTGATTTTTGGTTTTTTTTTTTTTAGTTAAAAGCAACCTCTGCCTACATAGGATTGATGAATCTTGCAGCCCACTTGCTCCTGAAGTGCATCAGAGAATCATTGACTACTCTAGTAGTCACATGATTCCCCACACCTTTGGAGGACATTTGTCCAGCCTTTCTCCCCTGAATTCTGGACTCCTACATCCAACTGCCTATCTGACCTCTCTGCTTGGATGTCTAGTGAACATCCCAAACCTGAACTGTACAGGTTTGGCTGATTCTCTGCCTCTTCCCCACTGTCATGTCCTGTGTTAGACGTGCCTAGTGCCCACCCATATCTGGTGTCCCTCTCCTTCTGGACTCCTAGGAGGATTAAACCTCTCAACTTCAGTGTAGTTACGTGAGGCAAGCTCTTCGAGTCCAGGGGGTGCAGGTGGAAGTGGCATGTGATTTCAAGCCAAAGCGTGTAATTGCTGGTGTTTTCTTCATGTGGTAGGTGTCCAGGATGCAGTTCCCTAACAAAGTCCTGCATGTTCAGTCCCATCTTGGAGGGCCTGGACTAACCCATCGGGTTACCTTTGAAAAATGCCTTTTTAAAAAAATACTACTCCTCGACATAAACCAATCATAGACTAGCATCAAACCTAAATTTCTATGTCTGGTTTTAATTTGAACCCCCAAGGAAACTGTCCTTATTAACCATGTCATCTCCTAGCCTTCTCATCCACTTGGATTTTCTCAGGTAATTAATTCCACTCTCCGGGAGTACCATGCACTGGCTCCAGTTCACTCTTCCCCTTGTGGTCCACGCCCCATCATACCTCCTTCTCCTTGATGGTATTGTTTTTCACCCTGGGATGGAGGGAATACTTCTACCCACTTCTGTCCATGCTTCTTCTACCAACCCAGCCTCCAAAGCTGTGAATAACTAAGGAATGCACTTGCCATATCTAAAGCATTTACTGACTTCACATGCGTGATTCTAAAAGGTACTTGAATGATTTTTTTCCTGATCTTATATTTATCGGGATTTGCATGTAAAATAGAGGGGGTATCCCTGTTACAACTTTCCTATACCCTTTAGGAAATGAAGTACGACCAACCAGAGTAGCAATAATCTCTTGTTCCTGAAGGAGAATACTCATTTCTGAACAGGATTAGTTATCCCAAATGCTTTATTGGTCACCTTTAATGACTTTGGGATTAATGGGCAAATAATGGATTAGATTTTGCTTTATTCATTTCTTAATGTATCTCTCTTCATATGGATTATTTTCCCATTTAGAATATGTCAATAAGTTTAAGTCATATATATGAGCAAATTTAACAAGACAATAAAATTCAGACCAAAAAAGCATTAGTTTTCATAGCCTAATAATGACAGTAGTTATCAGGGAGTGGACCAGCTAAGAAATAGGATATTTTAACATCAATTTTATGTCAATGAAGATGTCAAAATCCCTCCAGATTTAAGGGCAGGGGGCAGCTTTATTTTTTTTTCTTTCTTTTTTTAAATGTGTATTTACTTATTTTTGAGAGAGAGAGTACACGCACAAGCAGGGGAGGACAGAGAGACGGGGAGAGAGGGTATCCCAAGCAGGCTTCATACTGTCAGCACAGAGCCTGACACAGGGCTCAAACTCACAAAAAGTGAGGTCATGACCTGAGCTGAAATCAAGAGTTGGATGCTTAACCGACTGAGCCATCCAGGCACCTTTTTTTTTTCCTTTTTATAAAGTAATTCTAATATCTAAAACTATTTGAAGTATATTTTTACAACTAAATGCAATCAAAATTTATTTTTGAAAGTTTATTTATTTTGAGAGAGTGAGTATGTGAGGGGCAGAGAGAGAGGAGGAGAAACAGAATCCCAAGCAGGCTCTCCACTGTCTGCACCGAGCCCCACGCAGGCCTCGATCCCACAAACTGTGAGATTATCACCTGAGCCAAAATCGAGTGGGACGCTTAATCAACTGAGCCAGGCACCCCAATGCAATCAAAATTTATGTCTGACTTTAGTCTTTTCTGTTCTGGAAGAAAAGGTGAAAGGGTAGAAGAAGGAAGCAAATCTCCTTTATCCTGCCTTTCGCTTAGTGAACACTATAGAATGAAATTTTATCTGCTGCTCAAATTTAAGCCCCAAATACTCTGATTAAGTGGCACATCTTGTGATAAAAATAAAAATGAAACATTAAAAAGATTAAGCTCCATATATCATCCTGTTGAGTCTCATGACCAGTTTGGATGGTTGTTATCCTAGAAGCCAGTACGAATGTTCTCTCTCATTATATTAAATGTCATTTACAGGCTGAAATCATACTTGGGGATGAGTTTATGAATGGATGCAACTGCAGTCCTCCCTCCCAAACCTGGCCCTGCCCTAGAGGCATATTAATATCTCAGTGGGTGAGAAGCATAGTAGCCTTGCAGTACTATTTGACTTTTTCCATGAATAACAAATTTATTTTTATAAAAATTAACATTTGAAAAGTTTTTTAAAGCATAGACTGAGGCCAGGGTTGCAGGTATATGTAAGGAGACTGGGGTAAGTTTTCCCTGCCAAGCCTTCAAGGTTGTGTCTTTATTTCCCACCTTGCTAGTTATCTCTCAGCATTCAGTATTTATGCAAAGGTGATGTTATATGCATGAATATTGCTAAAGGTTGGGAGAGCATAACGATCGGGTTTAAGACATTTAGCCACACACAGTTCCCCCATTTTTTCTATCGGGTCATCTGGGGTACACAGAATTGATGAGTCATTAAATGTCTTCGACTTACACATTTTGTCTTACTTTCTGGACCTAGACTCATTTCTAGTAAGTTTATACAAGAAACTTCTGTGAATTGGCAGCAACACTCCTCACTTGAAACCCTTTCATCCATGGGTGTCTTGTGACAGGAGGTAGACACCGTAAACTGAGGCGCAGATCGCTGAACCAAAATACAGGGATGCTGAGGCCCAGAATGAGAAGGAGAGGAACAGAACCCAGGAAGAGAATTCTCTGCTAATCAAAAAGAAAAAAAGTTTTCCATCTAAATGAAATATGGTGGAATGGAGAAATGACTACCTGTTTTTCGTGAGAAATGCATCAAACATTACCACTGCAAACTTCAGTGGGTTTTGTTTGTTAAATATTTAGGCCAAGAGGAATTGTTGATAATGAGAGACAAAGGTTTGAAAAGGAAAACAATCATTGGGCTTGTATTTAATCACTTTGTATTTTCTCAGACTTCAGTCATGTCATTATCTGGCTGCAGTGCTTACAGAACTCAATTAGGGGAGTTCAGGCAGCAATGGGAATAGGAGGCCAAAACGAAAGGGTAACAATTTAAATGGATCACCGGCAGATGCCTTGTGTGGATGGAGATGAAGCCATTTAAGGACCTAATTGCAGAAGAAGCTCTTGACATTGATCATTTGTGAAAAGGAGATTTTTTTTTCTTACATACATGGTTTTGTACACTTACGTCTGCAGACCTTCAGCACTGGTACATCCGATCATCAGCTTGTGGAATTCCTAACACCAAGCCACTTTGAAAGAGCAGACAAGGTTATTAACTTAGGCAGGAAATGAAAATTTGGCCTTAATATACATGTGAAATTGAATTGTCTGTAGCACAAAGCTTTGGAGATTACCCATGCAAAATGAGAAAACTATCTAAATTTAAAATTGTCCTCAGTACAGTGAAAAGTAATTTTGCAGACTGCATTTTTACTGCACTGAAATCCATGAAGAGATTGGCTCTATTAATTTAGATTTAAACAGAGGCTCTGTATCTTCTAAAAATGGTAAATGAGATGGAAAATGTACTTTAAGGGGAGAAATGAGTTTCTGGAAATGCTGCAGGCAGGTAGGTTCCCTACTCCACATCTTTGAGTCTGCCCTGAGACCAATCGGCTTCAGAGGGAAGGCTCTATCTACTGTGACAGGCATTCAGACAACACCTCAATATATATATATATATATATATATATATATATATATATATATATATATATATATATTGCAGGCTTCTCTTGAAGGATAAGAAGCAAATCAAGGAAGGCCCAAAGCAAAAGTCATTGGCAGTTTTTACAGTATAATTTCTCAAGTAGCGGAGTCCTTGACAGAGAAAAGAAATTAAGGAGGAATTGAATTTATTTTCTCAGATCTCAAATAACTTAGTAGTTGTTTTATAATCCCTGCCTGGAACGATACTGGAGTAGGGAATTTGGTTACTGTCCCTACCTTCTCATTCACAAAATTACCTTCCCATAGAAAGAGAAATTGAATTTTTCGCTCCCTAGTCTTTGAATTTCTGTAGCTCGCAAGAACAAGTATTACTTGTGTATTTATTGATTAAGTAAATGATTATATGTTAAAGAAGTGACTATTAGAAATATAGTTTTGATAACCTGTCATTTAACCATCAAGAAGAATACATTTACACACAGTAGAGTGCAACAAGGGTTAATAATAAACTTAGGTTAGAGTTCAGAGATGGTCTCAGAGTTCCTATTATGCACAGTTGCAATGATGAAGAAGCAGAGCAAGTGCCTTTGTCCGGTTCTTAGAGCTGCTGAGTCTAGAACTGAGGTCATCTAAACTTCCGGAGAGTTTACTTATATATGTGTTATGGCTTATCGACAATCAACACTGCTGAGTTGGTAGCAAACCAAAATAAAACAGTGGCCCATTCTTCATCGTTACATTATTCTCTTTTTGCTTTTCAGGTATCTCTGTGCTTTACTTACATCTCTATGATGTGTTCGGGGACCCTGCTTACCTACAGATGGCACATGGCTACGTAAAGCAAGGTCTGAACAGTTTGACCAAGCGTTCCATCACCTTCCTGTGCGGGGACGCGGGCCCCCTGGCGGTGGGCGCTGTGGTGTATCACAAGATGAACAATGAGAAGCAGGCGGAAGACTGCATCACCCGGTAATCATATTTCTTTTTGAGGATTATGATCTAGATGTCATAATGTATTATGTATGTGTTAGCACAAGAACATTTTAGTGAAGGTACTTTTCTTCCAGCAGTAAATCTTACTACTGTCATTTGATCACTTCATACATAATCCCGATTTAGTTAAGGAACAACCATTATAGTTCCTATTTTATTGTAAGATGTAATAACACTGACACACACCAGATCAAACATTAGTTTAATAACAAAAATGAGATCAAGAGTTTGATCGTGTGATTACTTACATAAGGTGGCGTCCAAGATCAATAATCCAAAAAATGTGCTTCACTTCCTCTCGTGAGCTGGGGGAGGGCTCCTAACAGACGACAGACTGATTCAAAATTGTTTTTCTTAGGAGCAAATACCATGCAAATCCAGATTCTTATTTTTAATGTAGAGCAGAGCAGCTCACTAGAAGCTTGTGAATTATGAAGAATTACTAAACTGTGGTACTAATAAACTACAATTATTGTTTGACTAGAGCTTATTGAGCACAAATTCTATCAAGAAGTCTGGCTCCATGCAATACTGCAAGCAGTGCTGTTAGGCTCTGCTGAGCATATTAACACACAGGAAGTTGCAATTCCAGCAAAGGCTTTTGGTTTTGTTTTGTTGTTTAATAGACTTTACTTTTTTTTTTTTTTTCATTTCATTTATTACTGGAGAGAGCGTAGTGGGAGAGAGGGACAGAGGAAGGGGGAGAAAGAGAATCCTAAGCAGGCTCCACACTCAGCACGGAGCCCAACGCAGAGCTCAATCCCATGATCCTGGGATCTTGACCTGAACCGAAATCAAGTCACATGATAACTGACTGAGCCACCCAAGCATCCCTAGACTTTACTTTTTAGAGCAATTTTCCATTCACAGAAAACTTGAGAGGAAGGTACAGAGATTTCCCATATACGTGCTATCCCCACACCTGCATAATCTCCCCGTTATCAACATTCCCCACCAGAGGGGCGCACTTGTTACAGTGGATGAACCTATGCTGACACACCATGATCACCCAAGCCCATAATTTACATTAGTTACATTAGTTACCTTTTAGTGTGGTGCAGTTGGTGGGTTGGGACAAATGTGTAATGACATGTATCCATCATCATACTATCATAGAGAGTAGTTTCACCGCCCTGAGAATCCTCTGTGCCCTGCTTATCAATCCCTCTTCTCTCCTCCCTAACCCCAGAAACTACTCATCATTTTACTGTCTTCTTGGTTTTGTCTTTTCCAGAATGTCATAGTTGGAATCATACAGTATGTTGCCTTTTCCAATTGGCTTCTTTCAGTTAGTAATATGTATTTAAGGTTCTCTCATGTCTTTTCATGGCATGACAGCTCATTTCTTTTTAGTGCTAAATAACAGTCCATTGTCTGGATGTACCAGAGTTTATCCATTACCCTACTGAAGGACATCTTGGTTGCTTTCAAGTTTTGGAAATTATGAATAAAGCTAATGTAGATGTCTATGTGCAATTTTTTGTGTGGACGTAACCTTATAGCTCCTTTGGGTAAATATCAAGGAGCACAATTGCTGGGTCATATTATAAGGGTAGGTTTAATTTTGTAAGAATTTCCAAACTATCTTCCAAAGTGGCTGTACCATTTTGCATTCCCATCAGCAATGAATGAAAGTTCCTATTGCTGCGCATCCTGCCAGTGTTCCAGATTTTGGCCACTCTAATAGATGTGTCGTGGTATCTCCTTGCTTCTTGCTTGTTTTATTATTTATTCTTAATGTTCATTTACTTTTTGAGAGAGTGAGAGAGCACAAGCTGGGGAGGGGCACAGGGAGAGGGACAGAGGATCCGAAGCAGACTCTGTGCTGACAGCAGTGAGCCTAATGTGGGGCTCAAACTCACGAACTGTGAGATCATGACCTGAACCGAAGTCAGACGCTTAACCGACTGAGCTACCCAGGCGCCCCGTCCTTGTTTTAATTTGCATTTCCCTGACATACAATATGGAGCATCTTTTTATATACTTATTTGCCATCTGTATTTCTTCTTTGGTGAAGTGTCTGTTAAGGTCTTTAGTGCATTTTTTAATTGGGTCCAGCAACATTTTAATCAGTGATTGCCCCCAGTTTGACCATGGTTTTTGATTCCCACTACTCTTTCTTATAAATTACTGTTGGAATGGCATTATCATCACTGATTTCGTTTGTGGAGGATCTTTGGTTAACTTTACACTGTGCAGTGGTGTGTATTTCATTAACAGGCTTTGGCCTAAAATTCTAATAACTACAGGTTTTTCCCCCCTCAAAATTTTATTATGAAAAATTTCAAATATACAGAAATGTTGAAAGAACAGTGAATACCTGTATATCTACCCACATAAATTCTAGCATTCACATTCACATTTTACCATACTTGCTTTATCACAGATCTAATCCATCAATGTATTCCTCTATCCACTATTAATCCTTTTGGGGGGGGGGGATGTATTTCAGAGTAAATTGCAGACATCGGTATCCTTCCTTCTAAATACTAAAGCATATATATCATTTACTTGGGTTCAATACCTGTTTAGTTTTCTTCTTTTGACATAAAGTTTACACACAGTGACCTGCCCAAGTTTGATTGACATTTGTTGAGTTTTGGCAAATGCATATACCATCTAGATTTGCAACACAGAAACTACCTTTCTGGGTTTTTTTAGCCACACATCTGCTTTATAGACTCTGAAGGGAGTCTCATTCAGTGAATCATTCTTAAGTATCATAAAAATAAGCTGTAGTGGTCCCAGTATTTTATACATAATGCCAGCCTTTCTCAAAATATGTACAACCAGATAGTAATTGTTTGTTATGTGAAACATGAAAACAAGATTTATGTATTCAGACTGGGTACGTGCTAATTAAACAAAGTTAAATATGTACCTTTACTGGCTGCTCAGAGCCTTCAGTAGCTTTTATGCGCAGGGGAAACTCGTGACTGTAGGGAGTGGAATTTGCCAAACTTGTCAAGTAGACAGCCCCTTTTCTCAGGACATTTCAGGGCCTACTGTTCGAAGAAACACTCTTTGGGGGAATAGTACCATATATTAATATTGGTTTATTATAAAATACTCTTAACGGTAAACTAAAATTTCTTTTTTTTGACACCTTGATAATAAAGGTGTTTTTGTTATTTACATCTTTTTAAAAACTTTATCAACATTTCGATAATAATTATAGCCAACAGATTTGTTAAGATGAAACATATAGAATGTGGATATACGGTAGGAAAATAGGCTACTCATGGCCACAGTTTTGATTTTTCATTTCTAGAGTTCATGGCACAACAGGGGAAAAAAAAGGAATTATTTATAAATTGCTTTCACATTTCTTCCCTTTTAAGGGAAAAATCTGTAAGTCTTCTCAATTCAATTGAAATAATTTGATGTCATTAGATATTAAACCTACTGGTTTGTTTCATTTTTTACTGACCCTTCTTCCTCACATCACATAGCCCTTTGGAAATGGCAGAGTTCTGTGTGTGGCACCTCTTATAATCCACCACCAACATCCCATTTCAGCTTACCTTTCCTGGTTTTTCTTAATATGATGGTCTTTCAGAATCATCATTTTGAGTTATAGAGACAAAGGAGTCAATGTTTCCCTAAGATAGGGATTCTTAACTTTGGGGCTCTGAGAATCTTAGGGCTTCCACAGGTCTGTAGAAAACCCCAAATTGTAGTCAGCATGGAGAGAACACTTAACACTTTTTTCAGACGGGTCTATAACTCCCTAAAAAGGAGTGTGTGTCTTTGTGTCTGTGTTCATGTTCAAATGTCCTGCTGTTAGTGGAGGCAGGTGGCAAGGAAAAGGATAAATAGCACAATTTTTTTCGTTCTGTTTGATTTGTACTGTGTTCATTTTCACCCTTCCTTCCACACACAGTTCGTGCCACCGTGCAGAGAGAGCACTGCATACTGACTGTTCCTACTGACTGTTCAGTGACTGATGTGATATACAAAGTGCTTTGGGGCCAAGACTTAGAATAATGATTTTGGGCTTTCTGGTCAGAAAGTATCCACTCTCTCTTTTGTAGTGTGATGAGTAAGAAAAGGACTCCTTTTTAAAAAGTTACAAACCTTTAGATGATATAAGGTAAAAACTCTCCCCAGTAACACCCTCGGGAAATAGGAGTGGAACAGAACTATCCTGGTTTTATATGTCCTGATTCCTTCAGTGACATTTCAGTACCATGTCTCTTCTGAAGATTGGTTGCTATTAATATCAACATAGCAAAACAAATGGCGCTGCAATGATGTGCTTCTGGTTTTGAGTTTTTGAAAACACACAAAATAACCTTATGACTATATATGCTATCATTTCTTCACTTTATCTTGAGAATGTAGCTTGTAAAACATGCAGTTAAGAATGCTACCTTTAGTAATCATCAGAACCAGCTAATGAGTTTTAAGGATTTGAATTCAAATCCAGAAAAAAAAAAGAAATACTTCCTTTCTTACCCTAAAATCTGAAGTATTATTTTAAGAAGATACTCTGAGCAATACTTCATCTTCAAACATTTGAAAGGATTTTGCTATCTACTTTAAACTTCCAAAATGCAAATGCGTTTGGCTGCAAAATAATTGGAATGCTGATTATGTATCGCCACCTAGTGGTAATATAATCCATAACATTGGCCTGTAAAAGAAACGTGGTTCAAACACATTTAGGTGAGAACATCATTGGAGTTAATGCAATAATTGTTCTGAGTAACTTCCATAGAGCAGTATTTGTTTAAAAAATTCACAGTAATTTTCCTTTTTTGAATAATTCAATTTCCTTTATAATAGCAGACCAAAAATGCTTTTTCATATCTAAATTCAATACAATTTAATATGCTTACATTAAAACTTGGTAATAAATTTTTAAATCAAACCTCTGAAGTATTCCTTCTGTTTACTACAACAGTTGAGTTTTTATCCAGTAAAAAGATTTTATTTTGTTAAGATCTCAACATTACTGAGTTACCAGTTGTGGCATGAGAATAAAATAGAATTTTTCTTAATAAATATTCTTAAGTTCTTTAAAAATATTAAGGGTGTGTCTCTGTATGATACTAAGTAGAAAAAAAAATGGCCCATAATTCTACCAACCAGACAGTCCTGTTAACATTGGGGAAAATCTTAAGAAACAACAAGAAAATTGAAAGTGACCTTTGCCCACCATGTCCCTATTCCTAAGATAACCACTGTTCCACTGCGAGTTTAATGCCTATACATATAGAAGAAAAAACATACATGAGCCAGCATTTGCATGTTTAACCAATCTGATGAGATGCCTCCATTTGTTGAGGTATAATATAACCGACAAGGTATAATAGAACTGTCGGTAACTGCAACCTGCCGTGCTTTTTCACACCCCTCTTTCCTGACCAGGAGTGAGTTCTCTTAAGGACACTTTTATAACTTTTACTCAGTCTATTTCATAATTGTTAGCCCCTCTCAGTCACTAAAAGCATCTCATTCTGGTTATTAAGACGTGGCTTTTTAATTTTAAATTGTGGGTGTTCCTCTCCCCCGACCACAGCCTTATGGAAGTGGAGTGGGGAGGGCTGGGCTAAAGGAATTGTCTGTTCTTCCACAAGTACCTTCCCTATGGAGCCAGGACAGTCTTCATTATACCCGTTGGTTATAGACGTGGCAGCACTTGTTAGGTTTTTGTTTGTTTTTGTTGTTTGTAGATATTGGTGGCCTCCAGAGATTAGCAGTAGGCGCTGTATCCCCCCTCAGCTGTAACTTTAACACTAAGTACGTTAAAATGAAAGCACGAGCAGTGAACCAAGTTCTACCAAATAAAGAAACCAAGTGTACAAACACTGATTAGGAAGTAAGACACACACACATACACACAGGTAGTCTCCTGCCCTGTTCTTCTGACTTAGAGAAAACCACGTTTGTCCCCAGACAGTCTTATTAGGTCTTATTGATCAAACAGTAGTAGAGCCAGTACCATCTTCCACACCTTCCACCTGTCTTCACCATTCATCCCACCAACAAAAAAACCGTCTTTAACATTCTTTACTACACTTATCAGCAAATCCTCTGGTGTAGATTTTGATAAACTTATTTCAAGTGCCGAGTGCCTCTGAATGGTGATTCCTGATAAGAGTCGTTCAAGTATAGCCAGTCACCCCAGGGGTGTGATTCTGGATACTTCAAATGTTTATTATAGTGTTTATATTAAATAGTGCTTGTATGCTTATAATTCCTGATATATAAAGTTAGATGAGATACTTGCACAGGCACTGTTTATACTTAACTACTTTGAAAGTAAATTTCTACACAGACAACAAGAGAATTTTACAAACAAATAATGGCTTTGTCCTCAGGCAGTGCGGTCAGTGTCATCTGCTACCTGAGGACAAAGCCATTATTATTTGGTAGGGCCGATGTCCTCTCATTACTGCTCTTTTCCTGAAATTCCCTGGCTCTTCCCTCTTACTTTTCCAATAGACTGATATTTTGTCAAGTTTCACCAAAAATTATATTGTTTTAATAACTGAAAACACATTGACTATATAGGGTAATTTAGGGGTAATTGAGATGTACTTTCAAAATTTCATGTGATAAAAATCCAAAAGAGCAAAGACATTTTCCCTACTTATCCTATTTGCTTTCCACACCCTCCCCACCACCCCCCTATGAAAGGCAGAAAGGTTCATTCTCTGAGTTCAGACTACAAATATGGTTGCTGTCCTGAGCTCCTTTCCTTGCGAACCCCACCTAGTTCCTGGTTCCCTGGGGCTTCTCTTTTTGGTCCTCTGGAAAGAAATCCACTCTGCCAAGTATTCCCACGACTGCAGCTGAATCTGGGGCTAAATGCTGGCAACGTGAGAAAGGAGTGAAACAGTAGAGGCTTACCCCACCCTCCTGGGACCACAGCTCCTCCAGTCTGTGAGGAAGGGTCCCTCCCTCAGAGACCTGGCTTCCATGGGCTCCTGTTGCCTTCGTTTCTGCCAACACTGTGAGACTGCTTGCGGCCCAGGGTGTGAGTAAACGGAGGGAAGAAGAGAGAAAATAAAGAAAACTGAGAGGCTTTACTCACTGTCTCTGATGTCAGGCATGCATGCCCTTTCCCATTGTTTCTTGAGACAGAACTCAAGGGTTTCTTCCTGGACTCTCTTTCAGCCCTTGGGGCTCACTTCCAGGTTTGGGACTATTCTGAATTCAGGCCAGGGGAATACCGTAGATGAAAATATGGTAAACTCACCACTGGTTTGGTGGTACTTCAAATTCTGGTCTTCCCCACTCTGCCTGCTGCTGTTTACTGTTTGGAGTCCTCAAAGAGCCGCTCTGCGCATTCTCTCCAGGTCTTGGAGCTGCGTTTACCAGGAGAGGCAGGCTGGAGTGTGCTTACTCCGTCTTACATGGAGCCAAAACCGGAAACAACTTTTTGTGGCAAGCCACGCTGAGTCTATCAGTAGGGAATCAATATCTTATAATATATCCCTTCAGTGGGATTACTATACAGCTGCGATAAAGAATGAGACTACTCTGGATGTGCTGATGTAGAATGTTTGTCAAGATGTATTGATAAATAGGGGCGCCTGGGTGGCGCAGTCGGTTAAGCGTCCGACTTCAGCCAGGTCACGATCTCGCGGTCCGTGAGTTCGAGCCCCGCGTCAGACTCTGGGCTGATGGCTCAGAGCCTGGAGCCTCTTTCCGATTCTGTGTCTCCCTCTCTCTCTGCCCCTCGCCCGTTCATGCTCTGTCTCTCTCTGTCCCAAAAATAAATAAATGTTGAAAAAAAAAAAAAAAAAAAGATGTATTGATAAATAGCAAGCCACAGAACATTTGGGGAGATATAGATATGCATATTTATGCTTCCATGTGCATAAAATAATTCTAGGACTATCCAAGAATTTGGTAACCATGGTTGTTTCTGAAAAGAAGGGTGGGACGGCTGGGAAACTGGGAAGACAGGGAGGCTGAATGATGCCACTGTGCTATCTCACATCTTATCGGCTGTGGTACATCAGGCCGTTGTACAGACACTTCACGGAGGCCTGATGACATGTTAAGAAATGAACTAAGGAAGGAGGTAAATAACTGGGGTGTAGCAGGCTTTTCATTCAGTGCAAGTAGATTTCATCCTTTGAATTTGTGTCTCATTTCTATTGTGAACTGAAGAAAAATTTAGTCGAGGGATAATTTTTGAACCCGGACTACCCTTTGTGGTCTGGCTCAGTGCACTTAATGTGTAATAATATATAACAATTTATAATATAAACCCATGAAAATGTTTACTTTATATATTATAATATATTTAAAATGTTTAAAATAACTGTAATAGTAAATTAATATATAATATTTCTATGCATATATTTATGTGTATGTATTTTTGAATGTCCCAGTTTAAGTATATACCATTATCTGATCCCTTTCAAGTTATCTTAGGCATGTATTTTTATTCCCAGGCTAATTCATCTAAATAAGATTGATCCCCATGCTCCAAATGAAATTCTCTATGGACGAATGGGCTACATTTACGCTCTTCTCTTTGTGAATAAGAACTTTGGAGTGGAAAAGATTCCTCAAAGCCATATTCAGCAGGTACCACATTTTTGTGCTTTTTGGAATCTTGTTAGGATCTCAGTTAGGATCCCCTTGTTAGGATGCCTCAACTACTGGTTTTGTTTCTCCAGTTAGCATAGCCCAGGTGGAAAATAGGTGTGTCGGCCTCTAAAGATCAGGTGGGATCAGAGAGCTGACACTGTCCTTCTGAGTGCTGTTGGAAACACAGAGAGTGACTGGGAGAAGTACAGCCTGCTCCGTGTGAGAGTATCGCCCTTCCAAAGATGAGGGCCGGATCTCACCTCCCACGTGCAGGTGTCTGCTTTCATGCCTGAAGGAATTCATGCTTTCCTTGGACAAGTGAATTCTTGTCAGCTCTAGTAAAGAGAGTTCAGGATTTCTGTATCTCTGTCCTTTAGGCAGAATACAGTCACCCCTACTTTCTGCGAGGAGAATTAATCTGTGCCCATCCGTGGCCAAAAGATCATGTCCCATTCATTATGTTCTCCATACCTCTTAGCAGAAAGTTCCACTGGGAAGATTTTTATTCTGGTTCTCTCATTATTGCTATCGGTTTTCTCCCTGTAGGTTTGTGAAACAGTCTTAACCTCTGGAGAAAACCTAGCTAAAAAGAGAAACTTCACAGCAAAGACTCCACTGATGTATGAATGGTACCAAGAATATTATGTGGGGGCTGCTCATGGCCTGGCAGGAATTTATTACTACCTGCTGCAGGTAAGAGGGGAAGATGGTGTAACTTGCTAATGCGCCTGCCGATTGGACTGTCCGGGGTGAGGACACCAGCACTGCCCTCGGGTGTTGCACCCCGTTGACTGCTGCATCACTCTCCTTGCAGTTTCCTGGCCTAGACAAACAAGGGCAGCGTTTGCCAAGGAGCATGTGAAAGTGCATGCACATAAAAGGCACCGCGCTGTGAGATGACATTCAATTTGTAGGTGACCGTCCTTGCCCACCTAGTGCCACTCCTGCAGACTGAAGTGTTCTCCTGTCCTTCAGCACGCAGTGCCTCGTGCTCTGCTCTGCTCTCTCAGCAGATGCCTTGGATTAATATTATTGCATATGATTAGACACAACCCATTGAAACAAATTCCAGAAGTAAGAACAAAATCAATAGAAAACAAATGACCATATGTTGCCTGAGGTTCACTTAGAGAGCAAAGCCACAGAGCCTTTTTGGCGGATTTTGTGTAACTTACCTGAAAAATAGCTGAATGCACTGTGCCCAACAGCTCTTTGGATCTAATACTATAGAGGGACGTTAGCCAAAGTCGAAAAGACTAAGGCCAAATAAAATTTACTGCAGCAAGCGTAACCTGGCAGGGGAGGTCAGAAGAGGACTTCTCATGAAAGCATCCTTTCTGGGGGCTTATTTAGCTCTTTTTAAGGAGAAATTGGCACTCGGCAATAAAAATCCATAGCAAAAGAAAATTGATTTTTAATGGCAGCAAAGGTGCCCCCCTCACCTTCCCAAAGTACAATGCAGCATAAAGAAAAGTGTTTCATTAATATGTTCAACATGAGTGCTTGGATATACATACTATTAGCTGGTTGAGTAGCCGGCTGCAATAATGCAAAATCAATGTCAGACTTTCCCTCTCCCTATAGCTAAACAATGACAACGAAGCTGAAAAACTCAAGGTTATTATTGCCTTTGAATGCAAAGTCACACTTGGAGTGTTAGTGGCAGTAAGAGACCAACTTTTGTATTTGTTCTGCACTTCTCAATTAAGAGTTTTAGAATGAGGGGTTTTGACAATTCAGACTTAGACTGTTTTTCTGGCATAAGCCTCCACTGGCTCTGTATTTCCAGAAGTAAATATATACTCTTAAGTTTTCAGGAAAAGAGAGTTGTGTTCTGAAGTTTAAAGGTGAGGTAGAGTCCTACATGTCAGTGACTGGACAGCCTCATGACCTTTCACTGAAGCAGATCATCAGGAGTCATTTTACTGTCCATCTGCCTCCTTTTGGTGGCTATAGTGAGAAATCTGGAAACCTGTGTTCCAAATTTTCCATTGGCAGATTATTGTCTATTTGAAATGACTTAATTCTTAATCCAAAAAGTCCATTCCAGTAGGTGCTTATGTATCAACATAAAACGAACTATTATTTGTAGTTCATTTGAGATAAATTCTGCAAATTTAAGGAAAATTCTCCTCTAGCAGTTTAAACTGAGCTTGTACGATATTCCGTGGGTAAAGTGAAATCTGTACATGCCCTGAAGAACTTCGTGCACGGTCAGTACGTGTGCTTCATGCCCCTGCCTGTTCCCTCACCCCACATGCCCACCCGCTGCCTGGCAAAGACACTTTGATTTTTTTCTTTGAAAAAGCGAGCAATGCAATGAATTAAGGACAGGACCAAAGGAGAAACTAAAAACTTAGATCAAAAATGAGGCTCATATGCCCTATGGCAGTGTGTCCCATCAATCCGTACATCGTTGTATCAGAATAATCCTGCATAAATATCAGTCCCAAATCCTCTGCAAAAAGGCTTTAATCTAGAACCTGGATCTAAATTCCAGGTCTTCCAACTTGTTAGCATCCTCCTCTATTGGAAACAGCTACCATTTCTCTCAATGTAATGGTGAAAGTTATGCTTGTGTTGTCTAATGCATCTCTTTGTGGCTTTCAGAGTTTGCTTAAGGTATTAAAACCTTAGGAAAGGTCTCTTGTGTTCCTGCATTGACTTAGGAAAATTATATGTATGTATACAACGATAAATATTGAAAAATAGTATGTATGTAAGATCTCAAGAGTTAACTGATAGCCTAATTTTAGTTTGTTCCAATAGGTTAAAATATATGGAATGGAATCCAAATCTAGTTCCTTGTGGTCATGTTTTCTTTCTGGTTTAAATCTCATCCCTGAGACTTAGGAAGATCTGTTTGCTTCAGCAGAACTAATGATTCCTTTCCTCATTTTTAGCCCAGCCTTCAGGTGAGCCATATGAAGTTACATGGTTTGGTCAAGCCCAGTGTAGACTATGTCTGCCAGCTGAAATTTCCTTCTGGCAATTACCCTCCTTGTGTGGATGATAATCGAGATCTGCTAGTCCATTGGTGTCATGGTTCACCTGGAGTAATCTACATGCTCATCCAGGCCTATAAGGTACTGTGAGTTTTCTCATTTTTGAAATAATTTGGAAAATGGGACATAAAATTCTATAACTTAAAATTATTTTTATGTATAATCTTTAAAGGAGCAGTAGATACATTACTTGTTGGACCTAAGATCGTTTTGCTAAATGGACTCTAATCATTCTTACAGTATCCCTCTGTACCAAAGCAGATACTATTTTCCTAGATCGGGAGACTGCTTCACTGACAGGTAGAATAGTCAAGATGGTAGCAGCAGTAGTGGAGCCAAGAGAAGTATCCCAGAAGTTCGGTTGAAAACAGAACCTTTCTTGTGCATTGCTGGTGGGATTGTAAAACGGTGCAGCTGCCATAGAAGAGAGTTTGGTAGTTCCTCAAAAAATTAAACGTAGAATTAGTATATGATCCAGCAGTTCGACTCCTAGGTTTATATTCCCCAAAATTTAAACACAAGGATTCATGTAGATATTTGTGCACATATGTTCCACAGCAGCATCATTCACAATTGCCAAAATACAAAATGTGATATCCCGCCCCTACACACTCACTGGAATGTTATTCAGCCATACAAAAGAATAAACTTCTGGTCCATACTACAACAGCAGGGACCTTGGAAACATTATGCCAAGTGAAATAAGCCAGATGCTCAAGGACAAATACTCTATGATTCCTTTTATATGATGTGATGGTTAATATGTAATATCTGAACAGGCAAATGCATACAGGAAGAGAATAGAACAGAAGCTAGCAGGGACTGGTGCCCGGTGGGGAGGATGGGGGACGAGGTGCAGGATCGCTTCATGGGCACCGAGTTTGTTTGGGATGATGAAAACGTTTTGGAAATGCTGGTGATGATTATACAACATTGTAAATGTAGTTAATGCCACTGAATTATACACTTCAAATGACAAAATTTACAACTTTTATATTTTCTCTTACTTTACCAAATAAAAGAAATGCAAATATCATTTCTTAAAAAGCATGTGATGGCAGAGCCATAATCAAAGAACAGGGTTTTATTTGAAAGAAAAAGAAAAAAAAAATAGAAGTAAACCAAGATACCTGTGTCTCTTGGTGCCCAATCTACAAATTACAAATCTGTGGACTATGAATAGGCATTGGTATCTCATACTCTAAGTAAGCATTTAGTACATCAAATTTTACTTTCAGAAAGTTGGATATAATGGAAGAACTTTCTAAACCACCTTATTCTACTTTTAATAACATTTAGTTTGCAATGAGATATTAAAGCTGTCTACTGAGAATATTTCTTGAGTCTTTGATCAATATATAGGAGGCCACAAAAGATTGGAGAGATGTGTCTGTATTTTTCTGACATAGTATTTTGTAATCAAATCAGTTTTTATAATCAATTTTATATACAGTTTCTTCCCCATATATAAGGAAACTTCCTAACAGTGAAGGGCATTATTGTTAACCAAAGAAGATAGCATGCCGTTCTTTGGAAATTAACTGATGATAATAGCAAGTCACAAGTAAAATCAATGCTACTTCACCACTAACACCTATGTACATAAACACAGAGCGCACACAAAACGTGGATGGCACAGACAAGGTCATGTGCAGTTATTTAAAAGCAAAAAAAAAGCAAAGCTAGTAAGCTTTTATAATTTGTCCCCACCCACACGACACATCTCTCTGGCTCTAAATCCCTTACCCTTTCTTACCAAGCCACCTCTATCTCGCCCCTCTTGCCCTATCTCCCCCCCTTTCCCATCAGGAAGGAATGTCAATAGACGTTTCTTTTTATATCCCTTGTAATAAAACTTTCCCTTGGCTCTGCAGGTGTTCAGAGAGGAACACTACCTCAATGATGCGTACCAGTGTGCTGACATGATCTGGCAGTATGGGTTGTTGAAGAAGGGGTACGGGCTGTGCCACGGCACCGCCGGGAACGCCTATGCCTTCCTGACACTGTACAACCTCACACAGGACGTGAAGTACCTGTATAGGGCCTGTAAGGTAGGCACCAGAACCACCGGCAAGAAAACACATTCCCCCAGGAGATTGTAGAGAGGGCTCCAGTCAATCTGATTTAATTCATTTACCTTTATAACCACGAGTCTGTAGAACAAATCCAGTTATTTAAGAAAAGCCTTCTAAACCCCTTCAGTTGAATTAGCTTTCTTGTATAAGGACACAGTTCTATTCAACATTTATGGGGGGAAAAAAAAGAAAGAAATTTTTCTCTGATAACCTTGGAGACAGTGGCTCAGATGGCTCATGACATTCCTCCCTCCCATCCTTCATACTCTTTCAGACCATCTGTTTCTCTGTACTAACCCCTTTTTTCTGCCCTGAAGATAGCTTTGGACTTTTCAGAGTAATTCTTACGGAATCCTTATCAACTTTTGGGGGTCTCTGGAAGAAATCACTACCATAATTAACATGGTCTCACTTTCAGTTTGCTGAGTGGTGCTTAGATTACGGAGAACACGGATGCAGAACACCGGACACCCCCTTTTCCCTCTTTGAAGGTATTTTTCACTCCTTACTTAGTTGCCTTATAATGTCAGCATCTGCTTCTCTGCTTGGTAATTAATGTATTTGAATTTGAACTTTATCAACAAGTTAATTTTATAGTCATTTCTTAAACTACCTCTTTACTTCCTAATATGACAACTCAATATTAAAAATCAAGTAGTACATGGACCATCTCAGACCTAATACAAGTAGTCATAATGGTGACTACCCTTTATGGAGCCAAGCACAGGCCTGGCATTTTGCAGATGCCACCATAAATCATCTCAGCAAAAACATACAGACATTATTATCCTCATGTCACAAATGAGGACACGGAAGCTCAGACAGGTAAGTGGCCCGTGGTGCCATGTGAAGGAGCTGACGTGATAAATGACAGGGCTGTGCCTTGAACTTCTCTGGTTCAACTCTCCCTCCTGTCTTCCACTTGGATGAAGAGACTGAGCACCTCACTAGTGATCTCCTCGCGTGTTGACCTGCATCATATATTAAACAGATGCTTGGTTCCTTTAAGTCGTTGCCATTAGTATCATAATGTCGTTGGTGCTAGAGACTGAAGCCACTCTATAAAACGGAGTCATGTGGTGTGATAACTTTTGCTTCTTTTTCTTCCTTCAGGAATGGCTGGAACAATATATTTCCTGGCTGACCTTCTAGTGCCCACAAAAGCCAGGTTCCCTGCGTTTGAATTGTAAAAGGAAAGCCTGCCTCCTGCAACTCACTGCATGAGCCTTTCTGTGTATCAAACCTGGACAAAATGCTTTTATTGCTTTTCAAGGAGACATAGGGTCAAACCGTGTACTTGATTTAGTTGATTTTTTTTTTTTTTAATTTTGGAATTTGTCTTCAGTTCAGTTGCTTCTGTTTATCATTTACTTGTACTTAAAAGTATCCAAGGAAATCCTTTAACTTTAACTTCAGTTTCTTCCTAAAGGAAGGGTGAGTGATATGTGCAGTGTTTTGAGGGCATAGATGTATATATTTCAGAACTTGGAGAAAACCTTACTCTTACTTAAGCTTATGAATATAACCATCCTTTGCTATTCTAGAACTGTTTAAAAGAAACTAAAAATGTAGATAAAGAAAAATATATGGTTATTGCTGGATATTGCTATCCACCTCCTTAGTATTTTTCCTCCAACAGGGCGGACAGTTTTATAACTTTGTTTTTCTTTAGGTGGTTGATTATGAAGGGGGACAAAATATTAACTATCTGCTTCTGAGACAAAAGTTGCAAGAGATGCAAACTGGTTTAAGGACCATAGTGCTTGTTTAACTAGATAACGATACTTTCAGATTTACTTCTTTTTGGTAGTAAAGCATCCAGGTTCTATTAGTCAACATTTTTATCAAAAATTTCTAAAACGCAATGGTGGTTTTGAAAATTCTGGTTTGAAGATTAGTTTAAGATAAGCTAACAAAAAAGTTTATTGTTTATCCTAAAATAAGTTATTGTATCTTTGAACTATTTATTTACATTTGTTTGTTCCTTGGATTTAGTATAAGATCAGGAAACGATTTTCTATATGTGAGTATGTGGTGACTTAGGATTTGAGTTCACCTTGTCCAATTGACCTTGTAAACTTAGACTTGCGTTTTACTTACTTGGCAATGACTATGCGTTACTGCTCGCAGTTTGGTACAAGCCATAAGATATTTTCCTTCCTTTCAATCTATCTGGATGTTTGTCTTTTCACTGAATAGTATAGTACTCTGCATCTCTCTAAAAGGGGGAAGGGGTGCTATATAGCCAATAACTTGAATGAAAACACTAAGCTTTCCATTGAAATGCTGTTTATTTGGGAGGTATTATCCAGTGCAAAGGATTAGAACAAACACATCCCATCTCTTTGCATATCCTAGGTTTAACACTCATCAGTTTCTGAGCCCTCAGGATCCTGTATTTAACCTGGTAGATGAAGGGTCCCTGGTGCTTCACATTCTCTACAAATGTTTCACTCATCAGCTTCCCTTCCTCCTCCTTCCTTTGCTGCCTTTCCCAGGCTTGTTTCATCATTTCGTGCATGTTCTGACTGATTTTAGAACATTTTGCAGCTTTGAAAATCAGGGTCTAAGAATTTTAAATGTGCCTATTTCGTGGCTTTCTTGGTCATAAAAACATGCTGTTTTTATTTTAAATTGGAACCAAATCCCAATGGGTATATGTTGGTTCCTCAGGATAGTAGTCCCCTATTATTTTACATTTAGTCCCAAAATAGCTTATATTATTGGAAATTGACCCTTTAAAGGCTTCTGATGGAAGGATCTAAAAACCAGCCCACTGCTCAGTTCCTAGGGTTAGCTTATTCCTCAGTGACTCGCACTAGTTGGGAAAACCTTATGCCTCTCATATGTCTGAAGCCGCTGGTAAACTTTGCCTTTCTCCTGGGTGTTTCAGATGAGCACTGTTGGCATTCCTAGTAAAGCTAATTTGCCTTTGGCTGGATATCCAACTTGAAAGAAAAAAACCCATTTGGTTTAGTTAAATGTCTTACAATACTGTGCCTGTACTTTTAGCTACTGTAATTACCAAGGGAAAGAGAGCAAAACACACTTTCTCTTAGCCAGAGGAAACTTGATCACAGTGCATCTCCAGCATCTTGATTAATTTAACCCCAGGAAGACTTCTAGGCGGGGAGAAGAACATTCTGAGTAAGAGTCATTAATATTTAGGTTGCAATTTACTGTCATCCATTAACAGAGTCATCAATACAAACACAATTCAGGTTTCTTTTTTTTTTTTTTTTTCTTAAGCTTTTTAGGACTTTAATTAAACTGGTGGATTTTCTATTCATGCCATTATTTCTTTTATTTATGCTTAAGAGGTAAGAAAATCGGATAGGATTTTAAACTCCAGCAAAAGCCATAAAACTAAGACCAATATCCTAAAGCCATGGAGGAAACTGAAACTTTTATAGTTTTATTAGTTTTAGAAGGAAGAGGCATCATTGCAGTTCTATTTCTGTTACATCATTTTTCCCTCAGATATTTTCTTTTCTTTTGGTGAAAAAAAAAAAAAAACCTTTCCAAAAGTTGCCTCCCAAAAAACTTCATAGTATCTCTTCCCTCCCCATACAAAAATGAGGTAGTAAAATCCTAAAAGCTTCTTGAGCAGTGTTCATTTATCTTGCCATGCATTTCTGTTCCTGTGGTGATGAGAAATTACAGTAGTTAACTTTTCATCATGTAAAAATGTTAACATTCTCACAGCCATTTCCATCATCCCATTGGGTTTTGGTCTCCTTCGAGTTGTTGGTCTTTAATCCTTAGAGTCATTGATTTCATTTTCATCTTTGATGTCAGTTCCAATTATTTGGCATCAAAAGCCTTCATGGTAGGAAGAGTTTTAGGTAAAAGTGGACCCAAGATGATCCCGCCTGCTACTGGCTGATTTGAAATACAAAATGTGAAGAGTGAACATTTATTCATCTACTCCTTTGGCTACTAGAACTTATCTGCAGTCCTTTATTACTCATACCAAATTCTAACTCCACCTTTGCTTCCCATCAATAGGTCAGAGCACCCCATTTCTCTAGTACTGAGCTGTAGAACTGTTTCTCCTGTAGATACAGAACAGAGTGGAATATTCAGGGAACCCACCCCAGTGTTATATTGCCATTTATTGGGAAGGGCTGGGGTCATAGGTATTTCTATGTTCTGTAAAGGATTTCACTTACTGATTCTCAATAAAATCTTATTAGGACTATATATGTCATGTGCTTTCTGTTTGCTTTGGTTTAAACTTGAGAAATCTTTTCTTTATATGGTAAATGAGGGCTTTTCCTCTATACTCTCATTCCCTAGGATTTGTTCCTGACTTTTCATCATTTTATCAAACAAGATAGATTCAGAGGGAAATATTTTTAAATCTGATTATTATAGAATTAGGAGGAATCTACTAGGATCCAAACAGAGCAGTGTATTAACCATCTCATACATATGAGAATCCACCCTGTGGTTAATAAGTAAAGGCCTAATTCTAGAAATTGATTTCCCTGCTGACCAATTCTGAAAGGAACTTTGAAGAGAGGAAGAGATTACATGAGGCATAATTATGAAGTGTATATTCAGAGGTAGGAAAGGAGCTCTGCTGTATCACCTGGCAGGACCTTGTGGCACTTAACTTTCATGCCACAGCTGTGTAGTGTGATGGCACAACAGAGATCTGCCAAATAATAAATCCTTATTTTCATCCCTGAATTAAGATTTCATCCTCTGGCACGTATCATTAAAATGCCCTTCATCCCTCTAGTGTTGTGTCTAAATGACTCATCATAGGAAGGATAAATGCACAGTTATTTTTATTATACTCCTTTGAATGAATAAATGTATAGTTGGTGATAATCACATCTTTAGATGCAGGTGATGAGTGAAGGGGACAGTGGCTCACAGAGGCCACCCAGAGACCCCAAATTGATGTCTGGAGCATTCCTGCTCCCTGTCGGCAAGATTACACTGCAGTGGGTAAGGCTGGCCAGCCCCGCTGTCTGGTTTACCACTCCCTGGCTCGTCCTTCGAACGGAGGAAAAATAATGACAGGCATATTAAATTGCACCACACTTGTAAGCTCATGAACAAACAAAACCTGAAGAACTAAGTCTCCTGCGATTTAACCCATAGTTGTTTTTTTTCCCCTAACTTTGCATTAGAAAAGACCTTTGCCTCCCTCCCCCCACACTCTCTGAATAGAATAATAAGTTTTTTTGTGTCATTTCTTTTTCCCTAGATAGTTCCCACTGTGGATTCAGTGTCATTAAAAGTTTTGTGCATTCTCGATTCTTCTAAGCGTCATTGAAACTGAGAAAAACCTATAAGTCACTCCCTGATGATTTTCTTTCACATTCTGTTTCCCATCCAGACTTGCCCTTTTCCTTCTAAAGCTGAGGGTCAATTAACAAAGCAAGAGAACATTGGCTTTTTTACAATGGAGAACATATTGGCTTGATTGGTCCCATTATGTAAAGTATTGAAACAGTATTTTCCAGAAGCCCTGTGCTTGTGCATCCTCAGGGACTTCTTTGACAATTTTGTGAGTAATGGGAGAAAGTGCACACAATAAACCAAGAGGTGAAATAATGAGCATAGAGAAATGGATCTTAGCAGGACCACTGTTCATACTCAGCCAGTTCAATTTCACATTTCTACATTATGTTAACTTCCATGCACATGCAAATGACAACCATGGTGACATTAAATCTGCAGCTAATGTTCTGTCACTCTACAAATAAGTGTTCGAGAAAGCATTTCTGAGGCACTTAGTCATTACGCAGGGAAAGGCAGGACTCTTGATAAATCAGTTTATAAAGGAATGTCATAGTTGCCTAATTTCTCTTCCCTGATGTAGCTGGGATAGTAAGAAAGGCATCTGTGACCCAAAAAATACTGCGGTGGCTCACTGTGAAAGTGGATGGTTAATATTGGTCTCTCAGGATTCAGCATTTAGGAATTAAGATGGGCACCCCCTTGCTGGTAAAATCCAAAGTGGTGGCACTGTTTATATGCTGCAAACATGCCATTTTATTTAAACATGCCATGAGCAATGCTTTAAAACCATTTTATCCCCCAAACTCATTAAGCATGGATGTCTGTATGCAAGGTGCCTGGCAGGGGCATTCTGTGTGCACAGGATAGACATCCCTACTCTGGTGACTCAACCTGGTGAGGAAGACGAGTGATGAGATAAGTTACAATGAAATGTATTTGAATATTCCTGTTCAGCCCCCACCTACTCTTCCTTGTTCCACAAATTTCAAGAATGCCCAGATCTTTCCTGTGATCCACAGTGTCTGGCTATAATTGGAGATTTGGAGTTTATAATCCTGCAGGGAAGAAGACACTTTAAAAGCCACTCAGCCGGTCGAGAAGCAAGAGTTCTTTCATTTGGATCACCCTGATGATGGGTGAGATGGAGGGAAATTTGAGCACATAAAGTCACTTGCCCCCAAAATTACTTTCACTCAGTTGGCTAACTTCTCAAAACTCCCAGCATCAGCATTATTAATAATTTAGGTTAAATCCATTTCCTTCGGGAATCTGGTTAAAATGCAAAAATTTTTTAAAAGGTAGTTAATCAACCTGCTATTATTCATTAGCATTTTAGTACCTGGTTTCATGACCTACGCTTCAATCCCAACAATATTAAGTGTGCTACTAGCATATGCTAGGTACAGCATCTAGCTAGGATTCAGAAGATGATACCTGCTCACAAAAGACTGTTTAAATCTGGAGATAAATATAAATAAATAATTTCGGTATGATACAGAGCCTCACCAGGACTCGCTCTTTGTGAGTGGGGGAAAGGCAGGTGTTGGAGAGTGAAGGAAACTTGTTAAGAAAAATTTGAGGTCAGCACTTCTTAACCATATATGCATACAAATCACCTGGGGATCTTGTTAAAATGATACCAAAATGCCATTTGATGGGGCCTGAGATGCTGCAGTTTTAACAAGCTCTCAGACAATACCTGTACTGCTGTCCACAGAGGCTACTTTCAGTATGATGGACCCAGATACTCCAGCATGGAATCCCAACTTAGTAGACAAGAAGGAAGTGAGGTCACGAGTTGGCTGATGAATTGATAGGACTGATACGTGTAAATCAAAGAGCACAAGCACTAGTACAAAGAGCATAAAAGCTGGAATGATTGGAGTCTGATTTTTTTTTAATGTTTACTTACATACTTAGAGAGAGGGCATGAGCATGGGAGGGGCAGAGAGAAAGGGAGAGAAAGAGAGAATCCAAAGCAGCTCTGCTTCGTCAGTGCAGAGCCTGACACCAGGCTTAAGCCCACAAACTGAGAACATGACCTGAGCTAAAATCAAGAGTCGGACGCTCAACTGACTGAGCTACCCAGGCACCCCTGGAGTCTGATTTCTGATGTGACTCAGTTGCACATAACATCAGGCAATAGGTCTTGGGGTGATTAATTTTCTGTAGTGGTGATGGTAGCAAGTGAAAGAAACAGATTTGGAACATATATTTGTTTATAATTTTAATGGAAAATTTGCCAAAATTTGATATCTTTTCAATCCAAAGAGAGTAATAAGCTTCTGGTAATTTAAGAATCATATGGAAGATATTTATATTAAAGAGTTAATTTGAGGGGAGGAGCCAAGATGGTGAAACAGCATGGAAGTCTTTTTTTGTGTGTCTCGAGACCATGAAATACAGCAAGATCAACATTAAACCATCCTGCACACCTAGAAAACTGATTTGAGGATTAACACAACAATCTGCACAACCTGAACCACAGAACTCAGCAGGTATGCAGCACGTAGAGGTATACTGGGGGAGAGAGAAGCCACAGAGGGAAAGGAGCTGTTTTTGCTTTCAGAGCGAGGACAGAGATGGGGGGAGAGTACAGGAAAAGCACTCCCACCAAAAGCAGCTGGAGAGAAAGTGGAAAAGTGGAAACAGCTGCAGGGACTGAACTAAAAAGGGAGAAAGGAGAGGGTTTAAATTCCATTAGGATTCTATAAACAGGGGGAGCACAGAGTCTGAAACTCTGCAGCTCAATACCTGGTGGTTCTCTGGTGGGAAAGGTGAATCCCCAGGAGCAGAGTGAGGTCTGGGAGGATCTCAGGCCACACGGGGAGAAGCAGTTCCACTGCTGGAAGGACATTGGGTAGAGGCTTTGCAGCCACTCGGTCCCAGCAGACCCCAGAGAACAACCACATATGCTGGTGCTGGAACAAGGTTGCTCATGGTGAAGCCTGGCACCAAATGTGTGCTGTTTTTCCATAATCCCTGAAATGCTGCTGCTACACGATTGCATGAACTTTTTCTGGGGCAGGCTGACACCCAGCTGCAGTCTCTGGGCATCAGCAGCAGCAGTCCCACGAACGTTCCTGGGTGTGGCCAACACCCAGCTATTGCTCGGTGAGACCCTCCCCAGAGGATCTGAACGGGTCAAAGCCACAGTCCCTCAGAAGTGAGGGGTCTGGAAACACAGCCACATATGAGATAAAACTCTGGAGGGAGGTGCCGCCTGGCAACCTGATGGCTTGGTCACAGACAGGATAAAAACGGGGAGTGGACAGAAGCTGGAGACAAAGGACCCGTGCATGATTGCTGGTATGGGAGAGCAGAGTTCCGATACTAGAGACTGGGTAGCTGGGTGATGCCATTTTCACCCCTCCCACGTGTGCACATACACACCTACAAGCGCCACAACAATGCATCCCAGTAAGCTAAGCAGCGCCATCTAATGGAGAATGGAGCTGCTACACTAACCTGGGGCAACCTCACTCTTCAGGGACACCACAAATCTCTCTGCCTACTTAGTTCACAGACTATAAAATACTTCATACTTTTATTTCTAGGGGAAAACGATGTAATTTCATCGAATTTCAGTCTGTTCACTGGTCCACCTATTCAATTTTTTTTTGTTTCTTTTTCTTGAATACAGAAAGAAAAAATTTATTTTGTCAATTTTTATTAAAAATATTTTTCTTCATTTTTTCTACTATATTTTTTACTTTTTTGTAAATTTTTAAAATTTTATTTTACTTCCATCATTTCAATTTATTCTATTTCATTGTATTCATTTTCTCAAATTTTAAAATGTTTTCCTTTTTTTCTTTTCTTTTTTTTCCCTCTTTTTCTCCTTTTTTTCCCCTCTATCAAGCTCCTTCAATAACCAGACCAAAACACACCTAGGATCTAGCATCATTTATGTGATTTTGTATGTGTGTGTTGTTTTAATTTTTTTTATTTTAATTTTTTTATTTTAATTCCTTTCCTCTTTCAAAATGATAAAACGAAGGAATTTACCCCAAAAGAAAGAACATGAAGAAATGACAGCCAGGGACTTAATCAACACAGATACAAGCAAGATGTTAGAACCAAAATTTAGAATCACGATGTTAAGAATAACTACCTGGGGTAGAAAATAGATTAGAATCCCTCTCTGTGGAGATAAAAGAACTAAAAACTAGTCAGGCTGAAATAAAAAATGCTATAACTGAGCCGCAATCTCGAATGGATGCTATGGTGGCAAGGATGGATGAGACAGAGCAGCAAATCAGTGATATAGAGGACAAACTTATGTAGAATAATGAAGCAGAAAAAAAGAGAGAGACTAAGGTAAAAGAGCACAATTTAAGAATTAGAGAAATCAGTGACTTGTGAAAAAGAAACATCAGAATCATAGGGGTCCCAGAAGATGAAGAGAGAGAAAAATGGGTAGAAGGATTATGTAAGCAAATCATAGGGGAAAACTTTCCTAACCTGGGGAAAGACAGATATCAAAATCCAGGAAGCACAGAGGACTCCCATAAGATTCAACAAAAACTGGCCATCAACAAGGCATATCCTAGTCAGATTCACAAAATACTCAGGCAAGGAAAGAATTATGAAAGCAGCAAGGGAAAAACAGTCCTTAACCTAAAAGGGAAGACAGATCAGGTTTGCAGCAGACCTATCCACAGAAACTTGGCATGCTAGAAAGGAATGGCAGGATATATTCAATATGCTGAACCAGAAAAATATGCAGCCAAGAATTCTTTATCCAGCAAGGCTGTCATTCAAAATAGAAGGAGAAATTAAGTTTCCCAGACAAACAAAAATTAAAGGAGTTCATGACCACTGAACCAGCCCTGCAAGAAATTTTCAGGGGGACTCTCTGAGGGGACAAAAGATGGAAAAAAAAAAAGAAAGAAAGAAAAACGAAAAGACTGAAAGCAACAAAGACTAGAAAGGGCCAGAGAATACCACCAGAAACTCCAACTCTACAAGAAATATAATGGCAAGAAACTCATATCTTTCAGTACTCACTCTAAACATCAATGGACTAAATGCTCCAATCAAAAGACACAGGGTAACAGAATGGATGAGAAAACAAGATCCATCTATATGCTGTTTACAAGAGACCCACTTTAAACCTAAAGACACCTTCAGACTGAAAGTAAGGGGATGGAGAACCACCTATCATGCTAATGGGTGACAAAAGAAAGCTGGAGTAGTCACACTTACATCAGACAATCTAGACTTTAAAATAAAGACTGTAACAAGAGATGAAGAAGGGCATTATATCATAATTAAGAGGTCTATCCACCAGGAAGACCTAACAATTGTAAACAATTGTTATAAATGTGGAGCACCCAAATGTATAAATCAATTAACCACAAACATACAGAAACTCATTGATAATAATACCATAATAGTAGGGGACTTAAACACTCCACTTACAACAATGGACAAATCATCTAATCAGAAAATCAACAAGGAAACAATGGCTTTGAATGACACACTGGACCAGATGGATATAACAGATATATTCAGAACATTTCAACCTAAAGAAGTGGAATATACATTCTTCTCCAGTGCACATGGAACATTCTCCAGAATAGATCACATACTGCGACACAAATCAGCCCTCAACAGGTACAAAAAATCGAGATCATACTGTGCATATTTTCAGACCACAATGCTATGAAACTCAAAATCAAACACAAGCAAAAATTTGGAAAGATAACAAACACTTGGAGACTAAAGAACATCCTACTAAAGAATGAATGGGCTAACCAAAAAGTTACAGAGGAAATTAAAAAGCACATGGAAGCCAATGAAAATAACACCACAGCCCAAAACCTCTGGGAAGCAGCAAAGGCAGTCATAAGAGGGAAGTAAATAGCAATCCAGGCCTTCCTAAAGAAGGAAGAAAGGTCTGAGATACATAACCTAACCTTACACCTTAAAGAGCTGGAAAAAGAACAGCAAATAAAACCCAAAACCAGCAGAAGACTTGAAATAATCAAGACTAGAGCAAAAATCAATGCTATCGAAACCAAAACAAACAAACAAACAAAGAGTAGAACAGATCAACGAAACCAGAAACTGATTGAAAGAATTAACAAAATTGATAAACCACTAGCCAGTTTGATCAAAAAGAAAAAGGAAAGGGCCCAAATAAATAAAATCAAGAATGAAAGAGGAGAGATCACAACCAACACAGCAGAAATAAAAACAATAATAAACTGAGAGCTTTCCCCCTAAGGTCAGGGACAATACAGGGATGTCCACTCTCACCCCTGTTATTCAACATAGTATTGGAAGTCTTAGCCTCAGCAATCAGACAACACAAAGAAATAAAAGCCATCCAAATAAGTCAGGAGAAGGTCAAACTTTCACTCTTCACAGATGACATGATACTCTATACGGAAAACCCAAAAGATTCCACTAAAAAACTGCTAGAACTGATCCATGAATTCAGCAAAGTGGCAGGACATAAAATCAACACACAGAAATCAGTTGCATTCCTATACACCAGCAATGAAGCAACAGAAAGAGAAATCAAGGAATTGATCCCATTTACAGTTGCACCAAAAACCATAAAATACCTAGGAATAAGCCTAAACAAAGAGATGAAAACCCATACACTGAAAACTACAGAAAGCTTATGAAAGAAATTGAAGAAGACACACACAAAAAATGGAAAAATATTCCATGCTCCTGGATAGGAAGAACAAATATCATTAAAATGTCAATACTACCCAAAGCAATCTACATATTCAATGTAATACCTATCAAAATAACACCAGCATTCTTCACAGAGCTAGAAGAAATAATCCTGAAATGTGTATGGAACCAGAAAAGACCCCGAATAGCCAAAGCAGTCTTGAAAAAGAACACCAAAGCATGAGGCATCACAATCCTGGACTTGAAGCTGTATTACAAAGCTGTAATCATCAAGACAGTATGGTACTGGCACAGCATTCTTCACAGAGCTAGAAGAAATAATCCTAAAATTTGTATGGAACCAGAAAAGACCCTGAATAGCCAAAGCAATCTTGACAAAGAAAACCAAAGCATGAGGCATCACAATCCTGTACTTCAAGCTGTATTATAAAGCTGTAATCATCAAGACAGTATGGTACTCCGATCAATGGAACAGAATAGAGAACCCAGAAATGGACCCACAAACGTATGGCCAACTAATCTTTGACAAAGCAGGAAAGAATATCCAATGGAATAAAGACAGTCTCTTCAGCAAGTGGTGCTGGGAAAACTAGACAGCGACATGCAGAAGAATGAACCGGGACCACTTTCTTACACCATACAGAAAAATAATCTCAAAATGGAAGAAAGACCTAAACGTAAGACAGGAAGCCATCAAAATCCTTGAGAAAGCAGGAAAAAACCTCTTTGATCTTGCCTGCAGCAACTTCTTACTAAACACATCTCCAGAGGCAAGGGAAACAAAAGCAAAAATGAACTACTGGGACCTCATCAAAATAAAAAGCTTCTGCACAGCAAAGGAAACAATCAGCAAAACTAAAAGGCAACTGACAAAGTGGGAGAAGATATTTGCAAATGACATATCAGGTAAAGGGTTAGTATCCAAAATCTATAAAGAACTTATCAAACTCAACACCCAAGAAACAAATAATCCAGTGAAGACATGGGCAAAAGACATGAATAGACACTTCTCCAAAGAAGACATCCAGATGGCCAACCGACACATGAAAAAATGCTCAACATTACTCATCATCAGGGAAATACAAATCAAAACCACAATGAGATACCATCTTACACCTAATGGCTAATATTAACAACTCAGGCAACAACAGATGTTGGCGAGGATACAAAGAAAGAGGATCTCTTTTACATCACTGGTGGGAATGCAAACTGCTGCAGCCACTCTGGAAAACAGTATGGAGTTTCCTCAAAAAATTAAAAATAGAACTACCCCACGACCCAGCAATTGCACTACTAGGTATTTATCCAAGGGATACAGGTATGCTGTTTCGAAGGGGCACATGCACCCCCATGTTTATAGCAGCACTATCAACAATAGCCAAAGTATGGAAAGAGTCCAAATGTCCATCGATGGATGAATGGATAAAGAAGATGTGGTATACACACACACACACACACACACACACACACACACACAATGGAGTATTACTCAGCAATCAAAAAGAATGAAATTTTTCCATTTGCAGCTACATGGATAGAACTAGACAGTATTATGCTAAGCCAAATTAGTCAGAGAAAGATAAATATCATATGACTTCACTCATATGAGGACTTTAAGATACAAAACAGATGAACATAAGGGAAGGGAAGCAAAAATAATATAAAAACAGGGAGGAGGACAAAACATAAGAGACTCAAATATGGAGAACAAACAGAGGGTTACTGTAGGGGTTGTGGGAGGAGGGATGGGCTAAATGGTTAAGGGGCATTAAGGAATCTACTCCTGAAATCATTGTTGCACTATATGTTAACTAACTTGGATGTAAGTTAAAAAAAACTAGAAATTAAAATAAAATAAAATAAGTTAAATTTGAGTCATCTAGGATCGTCAAGGCTTGTATGAGGAAAATCAGACCCCTCTGCCCCTTGTTTAGAATTTATGAGGAGCCATAATTAGCTAGCCAACTTTTTGAAGGTGCTTGAAACACCAAAGCAGGTCAATCACATTCCTGTTTCCACTTTTTTCCTCAGCATGTTCTGAGTAGTAAATGGACGCTAGAGGTGTTGTTTGCCTTTATTTACCATCATCTCTCATTTGCCATGTTTCCTAAATGAGAATTTTATCAAGGGCTATGGGTCTACAGTGCCTCAGGTGCCATTCATCCGGGAAAACTTCAGAACTAAAGAACAGGGGTGACCCAGGAAGTCTGGAAGCTTCACTGGAAATAGGAAGAACCCAATAGTTCTCAACTCCTAAACTGAAAGGCTAATACAAATAAGTGTGGTCATATACTCGTGTTCACATAACCTTCCTGGGTATTTCCTGGGTGTTCTGTACTAGGAACTTATCCAAATTTAGATGGCTCACATTACCAGTACATTTCCTACCACTTATTACAGAGAATGTTTATCTTTTACAAGTTCTTACGTGTCCTGTTAAAAATGGAGTTGCATTCATATTTTATTGAAATATATTAAATGAACCTCTTTAGGTCTGGCTTTGATGATCTTTTCTTCCATTGCCTTGAAAAGGCCAAGTTTATCATCTTCTCTACCTCTCCTTCAAGTTGCCCCTCAGCTGAATTTCCTAATTCAGTTAATGGTATTACCTGGCTGCTTAAGCCAAAAAAGGTTAATTAACATTCTCCAACTTGGTTCTCAAAACACGGTCTCTGGACCAGCCACATTAAGTAGCATTACCTGAAACTTGTTGGAAATGCACATTCTAAGGCCCAACCAAGACCTATTAAGTCAGCACCTCATGCAGGAAGGGGCCCTTCCAAGTTCTGGACCCAATGTGTAAGTACTTGTATAGCACACACAGAGCACTGAGAAAATGTGTGTTAAATATTCAACTGAAATACGATTTGACCAGCTAGAGAAATGGACTTAGAAACCTTTACTTAGATTTACTACATGCTGATCTTATATTTAGCTTAGTTGTATTTTCTATTTGTTAAGTACAACTTTGCTTGGTTGTTTTAATAGTAACCATCTAGTTAGTAAAACCTGAGCATTACAGAGTTGGTAACAATGAAAAACAGGTTTTGTCCAGCAGATGTCAGTAGAGTTCAGTTTAATAATTTAGTTGTTAATGAACTTGAAAAATTAATGGAGATGATGAGAGGGAAAATACTTTCAACCAGAATAGCATTTCTTTGTTGACATTTAAGAAATGGCGTCTGCAACAAAAACTCCTTACAACAATTCAGGCATATTGGAAATGCTGCAAGTATCGACTTCACAACAGTATATGACTTCAAAACAACCATGGCCTTAATGGTAAATTTCTTCCACTTCAAAGTTCAAAGTATTTTACACTGGACATCAAGTTATTGCTAACTAGAGTCAAAGTCGTTAGTGAGGGGAGGAGAGCAAGGCTGTATATATAAGATTATTCATATGTGGATTATGATGCTGGTGAGACTGTTTTCTGAAGACCAGAACTTTATTTCACTTCACCAATTATTTGGACTTCTTTCTGTAGAGTAATATTAAATGATACTTTTATACTTCTAGAAATAGAAAGGCCTTTCCATGGCTTTACATTTAAAAACAGAGGGGGCAAAGTAAAAGTACTGTGTGTGTGTGTTATTGAAGGAAAATCCATTTCAAATTCACCAAACCCAAAGTGTTTTGAAAGAGACTGATGAAACCATCACAATGGAAATATTATAATTATCATTAGTATCATTAGGCTTTTCCTAGCTCTGAATGTCTAATTTGTTTATAGCTAAGAAACGTCAGATCCTTCTGGTAAAGCTTAAAAAAAACATCTTCATCTAGCACAGATTGTCCTGGAATCAAGCTCGGTGTCCTTTGGCCTCTGACTCTCCCCTCCAGCCTCCATTGTTCTTCTCCACACTGCACCCACATCTTCCTTCCATTGCCTTGAGGACAGATTCATGAAATCCCAACAAAAAACCTCAGAGGTCACAGGTTGGAGGTCTCTCTTGCTGCCCCAGGGATAGTGCAGGGAGATGCAGATAGAAGGTACGCTGCCAGGCCTTGGGCATCTTGCCACACTTCAGCCAGGACAGGTCCTTGTCAATTGAGCAGCTATTTCCATTTTATCAGCTTATTCCTAACCAACAGTAAATGAAATGGCTCTTTTGAAGCTCAGTCTCCTACACACACACTCACACACACACACACACACACGATCTCAACCTCAGGGCTCAATAGTCTTCTTCATATCCCCTAATACTTCACCCATCCACAGTCCCAACACGTCTCACACTACCCTGAGTCCCTGAGGTACCATTCACGATGGAGAGGTACTTTTATAAAATCACTTTCCTCTGCAGCAGCCCATTACTGTACTTTTTAAATTACCATATCTTAATGGGGAGAAAGGAAGTTTATATTCTCACCAACATTAGAGGATAAAAAAAGACAAGAAGCAACTGACTTGTATTAATAACTTTGTTGGAAAGTGGCAAGACAACATCTGGAATACTTATTACCCATTTGGCATGCTGTTCATCTCCATGGATAAGATTCAACATGACAAGCTCTGTCAAAAGGAAATAGGCTCCATCTAGTTAAATTAGAATGATTAGGGTCATTTAGACAGAGGAAGTTTAATTTGTATGGATCTAGAAATTTTATACAAACTGGAATACCTAAGTATTTAATCTTCCCTGAAGCTCAATTTAAAATTGAAAGAGACGATTGCATAGATCTATAATGAGATGAGACACATTAGAAATTAATTTAACTATTACTGCACTGTGAGCATGTAGCCCAAGAAATCAAAGAATGCTTCACTTGCAGTTTGTACACAACAATAGAAGAGAATGTTCTGCTACTGCTCATTAACTATTCTATTGTTTTACAAACTCTTTAAATGGAAACTTGAGCACCCAGAGTGAATTTGAATTTTTGGTACTGCTTTTAAAAATTTCTCCTACCAAATTTATGCTACAGAGTAAATGTGAACAAAATTCAATCCTAACCTTCCCTTCTACAATGAGGGTGCTTAACTGTCCTGGTGTTATGGATCTTTCTAACAATCTATTGCAGGCTATGGATCCCTTCTTAGAACATTTTTTAAATATATAAAATAAATACTTAGGATTTTTGTTTTCAGTGTGTAAATAACATCTTAATATGTAAGATTACAAAGGAAAACAACTGTATTGAAATATAGATACCAAAGTAGTTTTCATTGTGATATTGTATATGTACTTTTTTATTAGCACATCTAATAACTAAATCTAGTGCTGTATCTATTATTATTTTGAAGTATGACAAATAGAAATAATTGCTATCATGTGATTTAAAAATATGGGTCATTCCCAGCAATGACAAAGTCTCGGGGAGTGCAAATACTACTGTTTTCATTACCTACATTAATAATTGAGGGAGTGGAGCCTCAGTGGCTCAGTCAGTTGAGCGTGTGGCTTTGATGCAAGTCATGACCTCATGGTTTGTGAATTCAAGGCCCACATCGGGCTCACTGCTATCAGTGTGGAGCCCACTTCAGATCCTCTGTGCCCCTATCTCTGCCCCTCCCCTGCTTGTGCTCTCTCAAAAATAAATATTTTAAAAAAATAATTGAGGGAAATGGTTAAGTTCAGTTAAAACATGGCAAAAACTAAAGTGTGATTGTTTTCCACCCATGTTTGTAGACCACCAAATCTACTTAACAACCATCACGGTTGGTTAAGAACTGTGGTTCTATAGTTAGGTAGATGTGTATGATGCCATTAAGACTAAGGGCGGTCACTAGGCTGGCAAGTGTGGATGGCAAAAACAAAATGCAAAGGGCAATTTGCAATTCCTTAGTTAGCTAATTAACAGCCTAGACAGATATGAGGGCTGAACCACCTATCTCAATCACAGCAGCATTGTCAGATATCCATTCCATTTCATTCCGTGTTTCCAGACCATATAGCCCATCCCAGACTTGTGAGAGGACACTGATTCTAATTACCTGGTTTAAAGAACTGGTCAGAGCCCCTAAGTCATTTGGCTAATTCCATATCTTAGTGTACTCTCTTAAAGTATCCTTTTGGGGTACCTTGGTGGCTTAGTTGGTTAGGCATCCAAGTCTTGATTTCAGCGCAGGTCATGATCTCAGGGTTCATGAGTTTGAGCTGTCAGTGCACAGCCTGCTTGGGATTCTCTCTCTCTCTCTCTCTGCCCCTTCTCTGCTTGTTTCCTCTCTCTCTCAAAATAAATAAACTTAAAAAAATAAATAAAATATCCTTTTTTTGGGATGAGCATTGGGTGTTGTATGGAAACTAATTTGACAATAAATTTGATATATAAAAAAATAAATAAATAAAATATCCTTTTCACCTATAACAGTAATAAACCTTGAAGTGTTCTTATAAACTCTTTATTACCTTCTTTAGTGTGAAGACCGCATTACCTTCCTTGAAAAGGTCGTGTTTCATTCAACAGCATTTATTCAGTGCCCATCTGATGTCAGCCAGATACTACAAGGGTTGGGTGCTGAGGAGCCAAAGCCGAATAAGACTTTGGCACTGTCCTGCCTTTAGAAAACTCATTAACTACAGAGAGAATCAAATAAGTAAACCACTAAATCCAATACCAAGTTGTAATTCTCATGGCCAGTGCTACCAAGTAGTATTGGAGCACAGAAGAGAGACAGTCCTTCTGAGATTCGAGAAAAATAAAGAAATGAAGGGGAACCAGGATAGTTGTCTGCAACATGTGTAAAACCGTGGGTGACAAGGAGGCATGGGAAAACCATTCGGGGGATCAGTACATTCAGGGTCATGCAAAGATGTGAAAAGCGAAGGCACAGTTGAGGAAAAGGTGGGGAGAGGTGGGAAGTAAGTGCAAGGACATAACTGTGACAGGGTCTTAGGTTTCTTGTTAAGCAGTTTGGATTTCACCTTGTTGGCTAGTGTTATCGGAACCAGCATCATCAGCATCACGTGGGAACTTGTTGGAAATGTACATTCTCAGACCCCATTCCAGACCTACTGACTCTGAAATCTGAGGGTGGAACCTACTCATCTGTGTTTTAACAAGTCCTCCAGCCAATTCTGATTTACACTAAAATTTGAGAACATTAGGGAGCCAAATCGCTAATGATAGGTTCAGAGAAACCACCAAAAATGGAGGGGAAAAATGATCTTCTTCTATATTCAGCAGAGTAAATGATATGGCTAGAATTGCAAATAGAAAGATTATTGATTTATTCACATGGAAAATGGATTGGAAGAAAGAAAAGGCTAGAGGCAAGAAGGCCATTTGGAGGCTGTGCAATGTCCCAGGGAAACCCAGAAAAGATCAGAACTCAAGAAGTGGCAGTGAAGATGAACACAGGGGGTACCCTTGTCATAACTGTAGGTGGGGGGCGAGTTTAATGTAGGTGATAAGGGGAGGGAAATGTCAATGATGATCTATTTAGCAACTGCTTTGAAAGGCTTGCTTGGAAATCCTTGAAGCACACCTGGCCTTTGATAGTGTGGTCAGAACTCACATCCTGTGTTCTTTTACAATTTCAGGAATATGCAGGGGCACCTGGGAGGCTCAGTCAGTTGAGCTCTGACTCTTAGGTTTGGCTCAGGTCATGATCTCCTGGTTCATGGATTTGAGTCCGGCATCAGGCTCTGTGCTGGCAGTATGGAACCTGCTTGGGATTCTCTCTCTCCCTCTCTCTCTGCCCCTCCCATTGTTCTCTCTCTCTTTTTGTGTCTAAAATAAATAAATAAACTTAAAAAAATTAAAATAAAAAGGAATATACAGTCCTATTATCAGTGATTGACGATACATGTATTTGAGTTGTTTTAGGAAAGAATCTATTCAAGACCCAGGATTTTAGGAACAAAGAGAAGAAACCACTAACCAAAAAGACCAGATATTAAATTTCTTGTGGAAGTGACTGATCCAGATTTGGGTGGGAAGGGGAAAGCTAGGATGAGCCTGAAACCTCTTTGGGTGCCACAAAGTAAGGAAATGCTCAATAAAATATTGAGGGAATGCTGAAATGACACAAGAGCCAATCGAAGCTGCTCCTAAGAGCCAAAGCTGAAGAAATTTAGCAAGAAAATAAATAATAGTATTGGATTATGGCCCAGGAGCACATCACTTCTGTAGTATTCTTGCCAAAAATACATAACCTCAATCTAATCATGAGGAAACATCAGACAACTAACATACTGAGAAACATCTACAAAATACCTGAGCAGTACTCTTCAGAAGAGTCAAGAAAGATACTGAAGGATTGTCACAAACAGGAGAGACTAAGGGGACGGGATGACCCAATGCAATGTAGGATCCTGAATTGGATCCTAAAACACAATAAACCAGTGGTGAAAATTTGGTGAGAAACTGGTAAAATTTAAAATCTGTAATTTAGTTAATAGTATTGTAAGAATGTTAATGTCCTGGCATCCATAATTACACATAGTAAAGTGTTAACATGAAGGAAGGTAGGTGAAGACTATATGGGCACTCTGCATAATATTTTTGTAATCTTTCTGTAAGTCTAAATGTATTTCAAAATTAATTTTTAAATAAAGTAAATAACCGTCATCATTTGAATCCTTCTGCTGGCCTGTGGAACTGTTCCAGATAAATAAACACTACCAGACAGTTCTTCTGGGGGTAGTGGCTATAAACCACTATAATTTTTCTTGAGGCTGGGAACCCTATTTTATGTGTCTTGATTCCCTAAAGAACTTAGGGAATTAGAAGCAGATTTACCGTGAAGCTTCATGAAGCTTAAACTTCAGGGATGTTCGCTGGCATAGGCTCCATTGAGCACTAGGAGTTGCTGGAAGCCGTAGAATGTTCTATCTAGGTAAGGAAATGAAGCCAGGTTTCAATCAGAAGCATTTCTACATAAGCAATTCTGGTAAATTGCCTAAAGAATGCTCAAAGAAAGGGACTTAAGCCTGTAAGCCTCAGTATCTTGCTATGATTGCCTTTCTCATTCCAAATAAATGTTTGCATCTAAGGTTGTATTTGTAGTTGCCTTTTTGTAAACAGCGTCTCCCAAATCATAGAAGACTCAGTTCCCACAAACCTGGACACACGTCTGTATCTAGCACAAGGGTTCAATAAACATTTCAATTAAATTATTAGAAAAATCATCTCTACTTCTGTGAAACAGAGTTAATGGTATTGACCAGTCACCTAACAACAGAGTTGGAAGGGGCTAATTTGGGGAAGATTTTTATGTAATAATTTTCTCTACAGAAATTTTAATCTTTTTAAAGCCACTTTCACATTCATACTCATAGCATTTACATGTTGGCACTTTGAAAATCCTAAGAGATCTTCAAACATTTCCCTTTGTAAATGAGTGAACAGTCAGTCCCAAAGAGGTTAAGTAATCCAAGGGCACACAGCTAGCAACAGATTGATGGAGGGAAGAGGGAAGGGGGCAGGCACAGGCCTACTGATTTGGCGGAAGGTCGGGAGACGGTTGTCAGAATTTCCATACACTGCCTTAAAACAAAGCCTTCTCTTTTTTTTTTCTTGCTGATAGCTATTTTCCCAGAACAGCAAAAGATAGTTTACCCCCCTTTGTACCTTCTTCATAGTGCAATTTTAACAGGCAATGATTAACTACTGTATTAAGGTAGCCTACTACGCGTAACAAACTCTACTCAAAACTCTTAAGTCTAAGCAACCATGTTCCTGTATTAAAAGAACAAAGCAGAGAAATATAGGGGAAGAGGTGGGATTGGACTGGGATGGGGTCAGAGGAATGTTTCTGAGGGGCAGGGAAGCCTCTTCAGGCAGTACTGGGGACACTTGATGCCTACAGACTTTTGCAGTGACTGCAGTCTGTCACCGTTCGACAGTGACTCCAAGCTGAAACCAAATCCACGGTTAGTTCATGCCTTCACCAATCTGGAGCCAAGCCTAGAAATAGTTCTCTGTTCCTTAATGGTATTTGGGATGGGAGCAAATGTTCTACGCTGTGGTGCCTGTTGGCTCTAATCAGATAAATTAAGGACTTGAGCATGTTTCCACCATTTGGTTTAGTTTTATTTTAGTCCCCAAGTCCCTTTGCTCCCATTTTAAGGCCTAGCACTTTCTCACTGGTGAAGCCCACACTGCCTTAACCCTGAGAGAAGCTTCCTCAAGTAGAAGCACCACATGCTGTATCTGTCCTGCAAGCCAGTATGCAGCAAACCAGTTGTGCAGCTGTTCCGTAACATCACAGAGGCGGCCTCCTTGTCTTGACATGCTTACAATCATCTCTCCTCAAAAATAAATTAATGAAGTCTTCCTGAGAGAGCGATTTTTCCCACACTTTCCCACACTTCCTGGGTGAAATAGAGTGTTTTTAAGATCAAGATTAAAAAAGTGAGCAAATAGGGGCGTCTGGGTGGCTCAGTCGTTTGAGCGTCTGACTTTGGCTCAGTTCATGATCTCACAGCTCATGAGTTCGAGCCCTGCGTCACGCTCTGTGCTGACAGCTCGGAGCCTGGAGCCTGCTTCTGATTCTGTGTCTCCCTCTCTCTCTGCCCCTAACCCACTGGTATTCTGTCTCTGTCTCTCTCAAAAATAAATAAACATTAAAAAAATTTTTTTAAATAAAAAAATAAAAAAAAATAGAGGGAGCAAATAGACTTGGCTTTTAGAGACAGCATCAGGTGTAGAGTTAAAGAATAATACCTGACTTCATCTTCGAAAAGAGCTCATATTCAAATCACAGATTCTCTTCCACTGCAATAATAGTTGAATCATAACCTCGCTGATATGCTACTGTTTTCTGACCCATAAAACTGCAATTTCATATGGTTCACATAAATATTTATTTTTCACATAATATTTATTTATATGTCCAGATAATTGGCTCAGCTCTCTCTTTTACTTCCCTGTGTAGACATCTTTTGGAATTCCTCTTTGCAAGTTCATATATTGCCCACAAAAATATAAAGAATGTACAGGCAAATGAATAAGGAGTAAAAGAAGGCAATGCTGATTGCTATTAGCTTTATCCTCCCCTTTCCCTATCTGCCTAACTAGTGGTAAACTGCACACGAGTGCTGTTGACTGGAGACTATCCACGCCAATCAAGTTATTTCACCAATGGCAAGTCCATCTTTTATTTTATAGATGAGAAGTTTGCACTAGAATGGCATTTACATTGTTGGCAGAAAACTGGTGTAATGGCAGAAAGGACTTGAATCCTGGTTCCTACACTTAGAAGTTGTGTGATTTGAGGCAAATTGCTTAACATTTCTGGGACGTTAGATTCCCTAAGTATAAAATGAAGACAATGATACTGCTCTTCACTTTATAGAGTGGTTTTGAGGGTTCCACAGGGCAACGTACATAAAGCACAAAAAGCGTCTAGCACACCTGGCTCCCAGGCTCCTAGTGAATACTCAATATTCAAATGTTAAAGATGCAACTAGCTGATGGGGCACCTGGGTGGCTCAGTAGGTTGAGCGTCCAACTTTGGCTCATGTCACTATCTCATGTTTCTTAAGTTCGAGCCCCACATCAGGCTCGCTGCTCTCATCCCATCAGTGCAGAGCCAGCTTCAGATCCTCTTCCCCCGCCTCTGCCCCACCCCACTCACACTCTCTCAAAAAATAAATAAAACATTAAAAAAAAAAAGATGCAACTAGCTATTTATCATTTCTGGAATGATCAAGGAAGAAGAAGAGCTGGACGGTGCTTGTTCTATGTTTATGCTAGATAAGTTTATCTGGGATGAACATAGAACTTGGCGTTTGCTCCTTTACCCCTCCACTCCTTTCCTACTTTCCTTGGAGACTTAGGAAGAAATTGCCAATCCCTGCTGTTATAACAGTTTCTTGAGCCTTTGAATGCAAAGGGTTTGAGACCAAATATGAAATTTGACAACAAATTAATACGCCTATTTGAGTATCCACTATACCTGGAAATCATCAAAATGGCTTCCCAAGAAGGCATAAGGTGACCTTCTGAGCTGTCGAGAGTGATCTATATCTTGTGTTAAGTGGTAGTAAAAATTCCTTTTGTACTTTTTATAAGTCACATCTCAATAAAAAAATTAGAAAAATAACCTTTTTATTAGAAATCTATCTTCTTACTTTTTAATTACTGAAATGGATTTGTTTTAGGAACTCTAGATTCTAAGCCTTATTGCCATTTATTAACAAAGTTAATATTTTTAAATGAATTGGAGAAACGATTTCAAAAATTAATAAAGACTTCATCAGGATTAAAATAGGGCAGGGTCCAGAAAAGTGGTGTTTCTCAGCCCTTCTATTTAGACACAAAAATACTTAGTAGAGAAAACTGGAATTTTAGAGTGAACACAGTGAATATAGGAATTATACTCTGCTGGTCAGTTTCACCCAGGTTTCTCACCACCTTCTGTCTACCATAAAGGCAAACACATTCACTTTTTATCCTTAGGACTTAGCACGGTGGCAGGTACATAGGGTCTCAAAGACATTGGATGACCACACATCCTGGGAGTGTCCTGATTTATGCCTACTGTTATTGGCCTAATTACTAATCATGCTCTTTTCATTACTAAAAGTGTCTCAGTTTGGAAAATAATGGTCATCCCACCAAGAAGTGCCAGTGTTTGTTGAGCCTTATTTTTATCAGTATTCTTCCTGATATTGCAAAGTGACTTAAGCCAATTTGAGCTTCACAGTGGTTGGATCTGTCTGGTAGATATTAGTAGCCTCTAACAATAAAAGAGGTGAGACCCATATCTCCTTGTAATCTGGCTACCACATTGGCATATTATCTAGAAAAATGAATCTCAAGACAGAATTCTGTCACAAAAGCATCTATCTAAGCACACAGCCTGTCCTGGGAAGCTCTGTGAAATCCAGCCCATTGTCCATCCGGCACCAGAATCAGCACCTTGCACAAAATAGTGTCCCAAGGCAGATATGACGGTGTTCTAACAGCAGGATCATCAACCTTCAGGTCAGAGAAGTCAACTGAATTCCTGGTTAAGTTGTGGGGACCAGAAACAAAGGGGCCCTAGAATAGAATACCTTTCAAAGGATATTTTTGATACCTCCATATTTATAAAACGTTTTGTAGAGGTGCGTGTTCTGTATTTCTGGCCAATCCATTTATCTTTAACACCACTCAATTCACCATTGAAAAAGTACTTCTAACTTCCTTCATGCTAGGTAATGAACTCTCTAATGTAGGTTCAGAGAGCAACATTTGAAGTACTTATTGTTTCTGGAGTGCAGGCTCCGGAAGAGGGTTTTTCAAACACTATAGAACCACTAATGTGCTCCTGCTCCTTGGGTATATACTACATTAAACCATATGCATACATTTCATACCTCTTATGTTTTAAAATACTTGAGTATTTAGAATTAAATTATAGACAATATACTTGACATGTGTTCTACATTACATATTCAAATACTCAGCATGGACCATTGAAATAGCAATAAAAGTGACCCTCAAAGGATCAACACTGACCTCCCACTCTCCCCTCCTCCACTTTTCTCCCCAGGAGCAGAAGCTCAGAGATATAAGTCTTGGGCAAAATGGAGTCTTAAGAAACATATGCATGAACCCTTTGTGTGAGGTCAAGACAAACACTTTGTAGAACTCTGTTCTTCTCAGAATTCTCCTTTACATGGTGTTCTTTCAATGACTCTCCCCTCTCTCCCTTGCTGTTGGTTTGTGTGGTAAATGGGACACAGAGGTGTCCACTCCCTTTTGGATGTCAGACAGAATCTGAATAGAACCAGATGAAAGGAAATTGAGGGTTAGGCCAGTTCTCTTTGGGGAATTAAGGATGTCTCTCTGGGTTGTTTTTTTTTTTTTTTCTGTACTTTTCCTTACCTCCTTCTCTAGCAATTAAAAAAAAAAAGCCCCAGAGCTTCACAAAGACCTTGGCAAAAGGGAAATAGGAACAGGTCCTTTTCAACTGCATTCAATCTACACCTTAAGGTAAAAGACGAAAACAAGGCATCAAAATTCACATTGATCTGAAAAAGGAAAGGAAAGTAAAAGGCCGGGGTGGGGGGGCGGTTCAGAGTCACATGTCTAGAGAGTAAGAAGTTGTACATATGTCTGGAGAACTCTTCAGAATTCTAGTGAGGGTTGGCCATGTAGGGTTGTCAAATCCAAGTTTGCACCTCTAGCCCTAGTGTCGCACCACACACATGCTGGACACTCATTCCTGTCAATGATTAATCATTCTTGTAATTTAAAATCTGAGCAAGAGTTATGACAAAGAAGAGAGAAAAGTATAATATGGTATAACTGCTGATAAAACTCATACTCAAACTTGCCAGGGCCACGTACAAAAAGTTACAAATCCTACCATTATATCACCATTGTATTTGTTAAAACAATGATTAAGTGGGTAACACCAGCTTCCAGAAGATATTCCCCTAATGGTGCATTAATTGTTTTTTATTTTATTGTATTATTTTTGAGCCATCTAGATTTTGAGTAAAAAAGTCCTCCTGATTCCAGATGTCATTGCTATAAGCATTCCCCAGCATCATTTTCTTGGACTGTTCCCTCCATTCATTTTACTCTGTGCTGCTCAGGGGAAAAGAACATTGTTCACATAATCTCTGAGAACAGAGAATAGGCTCAGAAAGAGAATTCAGAAATATTCTGCTGTCGTTCATTTTAATACCATGGCTGAAGCCTTGTTCCTTTTTTCTTTTGAATCTCACACACAATCAACAAGATGCATTTAGAACTAATTACACAAATACCACTTTAAGCCCCATTGTATTCTCCAATAGCCTTCAATTAAGCGCAATGGCACTATATTTGAAAGAGAGCTTTGCACTGCCTCAAAATCTCCAACTGGAAAGAGAATGTGCATGTCCAGAGACTCCATGCTGCACGTTAAATATTAATGCTTTCAAAGAGAACTTTACAAACATTTGTCATTAAATTTAGTAATTAAAAGCATTTTCTGGGTATTTTAAAAATATTTAAGTGATTAGAGATGCGTATCGATTCTTATTACAAGTTACCTTCAGTGATTAGCAACATTTTACTAAATAAAATCCATTTCAATGAAAAATACTGCAACTTTTGGATACAGAATCATTGTAAAATTGATTAAGGAAACACTAAAAATTTTTCCACAGAAACCTATCAACAAGGGAATTGGAAAAAATGAATTGAGGCATTTCTCATGAGCCGGCATTTTCTCAGAGTAGGAAACCCCAGGACAGTATAGCTCTCTGCCCTTACTTTAATTGGAACTCATGCATTATTTATTCAACAAATATTTATTAAGCACTACGGCTAGGTCAAGTCTAACACCACAATTCAATTGATGACAGCTTTGCCCATAACCTGGAAACACGGGCATTTTCTGAGTATACGAATGACCCTTACTACCTCTGTGGGAAACTGAATCACACCAAAACCATGACATTTTGAATAAATTCTACAGGAAATACAGCAGCTAAAAAAAAAACAAAAGTATGAGGGAAGCAATGTCAGTCACTGTTTATCACAGGCTGAGGAAAAGCCAAGTAGAAGATAGAATGGATTCTCTCTTGTCTCTGAATTCCCAGGAAAATTCTCTCAATCAGAAGATGAGATGGAAATGAGAAGGGGATGGAACAATACTGTGGAAAGAAGTTCCATCTTGCCTGAGTCTCTCCATATCAACACAGGAGTCTACATTGAAAGGGGACCCATGAACTTCTTACAACCCACATGTATAGGTTGTATGGTTAGGTGACATTGCTGGAAATCTTGTTTTTAAATTTTTATTCAATGATGTGATCCATCCAAATTAGAATAAAGAACTTGAGGAAGAGGAAGACCTAAAATTTAAAATAAGTTGAAGAATTATGCAAACAACTATTGTCAATGTTAAGAAATGGTTTTTGAAGAAGATGTATAATGAAAAAAATAATGATATGAATCCAAAATTCCAGATTAGATCAATAAATTCTAGGAAATGAGAGGGAGAAGGTAAGAATGTATGTAAAGTGTTCAGCTTTCTCAGGGGGAAGCCAGTAGAAACTGCTTAATTGTTAAGGTTCATAGTGAAATATATTTGTAACTATCCTTAAATTTATTCAACAATAGGTGTAAAACTTCTAGGTAACTAGCAAAATGGGAAAAAAATAAATGAAGAAACTGTGATCAATTCTTAAAGACAGAAAGGTTTATGTACATTAGATTCATTTTTTGATAAAGTTATAGTGAGATGAAACATACTAAGTTGTTACTAGTGATACTAGTTTTCCATCTTTAATGGGATTTTATTGGAAACACTTAATGCTACCAGAAAGTACTACAAGGTTGGCTTCTAGAATATTTTACAATCATGTCACTTAGCATAGGCATGTTCCGTGAATATTAATAGCCTGATTCCAAGATGTTCATCAGCAATGACCTTCAAGCATGCTATGTACTCTTTGCAAAGCTTGAATTTAGAGGAAGAGATCTTATAGCCAAGAGTCTAATTTCCTCTTTACAATATAAAAATGAGGGAACTAGAGGGAATAAGGAGGTGCGTGGGTCTGTTCTATGAATCATACATTTAGGATTAAATGTATTTTAATTGAATAATAACCATCAACACACTTGAATATGATATTTCTCCAAAACGGCATTGCTGGGAAAAGTATCCTTCCTTACAGCATGGCTATTATACAACTGTAGTGATTGGCCCTTGAGATTTTAGTGGAGGTAGAGAGAAAATGAATAAAGGAGCAGAACAGAAATTCAAGAAGCAGATTCTCAGATATATGGACACATGTTTCTTGGAAGTGTTATGACAAATCAGTAGGGGAAAAATTCGCTGTTCAGTATCTAGTGTTAAGAAATATTATTAATATGTAAAAAATTATCCCTATTTTATATTACACTCAAAAATACAGAAGTATAGAAGAAAAGACAAAATATCTTAAAGAACTTGGATTTGGGAAGTTTTCTTAAAAATAATTTCTTGGGGCATCTGGGTACCTCAGTCAGTTAAGGGGCCAGCTTTGGCTCAGGTCATGATGTCTCAGTTTATGAGTTTGAGCCCGGCATCAGGCTCTGCACTGACAGCTCAGAGCCTGGAGTCTGCTTCGGATTCTGTGTCTCCCTCTCTCTATGCCCCTCCCCTGCTTGTGCTCTCTCTCTCTTTCAAAAATAGATGGATAAGCATTAAAATAATAATAATAATAATAATAATAATAATAATAATAATAATTTCTTAAGGGGCACATAGGTGGCTCAGTCAGTTAAGTGTCATCCTGTTCAGCTCAGGTCATGATCTCATGGTTCGCAAGCTGGAGCCCCACACTGGGCTCCAGGCTGACAGGGAGGGGCCTGCTTTGGATTCTCTCTCTCTCTCTCTCTTATCTTGAGATATATATATATATCTTATATCTTATCTTGAGATATATCATATATATATATATATATATATATATATATATATATATGTCCCTCCCCTGCTCCTGCTCTCTCTCTCTCTCTCAAAATAAATAAACTTCAAAATAAAAAAAAGTAATTTCTTAAAGAAAAAGTACAAACTATAAAAGATTATTAAATTTGACTTTAAAATTAAAAACTCATATACAACAACACATGAATGAAAAGATATACCACAGATTTAAAGAAGATATTTACAAGCCATATAAAAATCATTTATATTCAGAATATAGAAAGAACTCCTACAAAAATTAGAAAAAGGCAAAAAAAAGTCATAAAATAGACAAAGGCTACATACAGGCATTTCACAAAATGTAAATCTGAATGGCTACTAATCATATTACTAGCAATACTCAACCTCATTAATAATCAATCAAAATGCTGATTAAAATTAGAAGTTAATTTATACCTATTTAGACTAACATATGATTCCAAAGCCTGATTTTTTCAGTTTGGAGTGAGAAATTGTAGCATTATGAAATCTCACCCATGACAGGAATGTATAATTGAGGTCCATCTTTGGAGATCAATCCAACAATATCTAGCGAAGTTGAAGACGCCTGTACCCTATGAATTAGCAAGTCCATTCTATAGCTCTAAAAGAAACTCTTACAGGTAGGTAAGGACATATATACAGGAATAATCATTTCAAAATCAATAGAAGGATGAATAAATAAATTATGGTAATTTGGACCCTCAAATTATACAGTCATGAAAAATGAACAGGTTAGAGTAACATGTATTAACAGGAATAAATCTTGAAAACAATGCTAAATCTATAAAGCAAAATGAAGAAGTATATTCATTATGTACAATATAGAAGTGTATTTTATTATGAGTCCCTATATTTTTTTTTTCAACGTTTATTTATTTTTGGGACAGAGAGAGACAGAGCATGAACGGGGGAGGGGCAGAGAGAGAGGGAGACACAGAATTGGAAACAGGCTCCAGGCTCCGAGCCATCAGCTCAGAGCCTGACGCGGGGCTCGAACTCACGGACCGCGAGATCGAGACCTGGCTGAAGTCGGACGCTTAACCGACTGCGCCACCCAGGCGCCCCGAGTCCCTATATTTTTATATGTATGAAATACTTTATAATTTTATAGGTTAAAAAAAAGAATAAAAACTTCCATCATGAGTACCAGAAAGCAAACACCTGGTATCTCTCTTAGGTGTGCCCTACAGTAGCTGTTTTAAGCACAAGGTTGACTCAAAGTCCAGGATGGGTCTTATATTAATCAAAATTTCCTGAGAGGGAACTTATATTACATGCGCTTATGTCTTCAAAGTCAAAACAAAGCAGAATCGCAATCTCTTTTCCCAAAGCTATTGGGTGCTGATACCGTTAAAAGCATACAAGAAAGAAAGGATCTCCATCCCCTTCCCATAGATCTGCAAAACAACCCTGAGCGTTGAATCCTAGCACTTATTGGCACAACTAACCAGTTAGAGGCTGCATCTGGAGGTGTTAAAGAAAAAGCAAGAGAAAGGAAAAGAAGAGAATCAGCTGGACTAACTGGAGAAGGCTAACTGTACATAAGTAGGGTTGCAGGATTTAGCAGATGAAAATGCAGGACTCGTAGTTAAGGTTGAATTTCAGATAAACAAAAAATAATTTTCTACTATAAATGCATCTTAACATAAAGGTACACTCATAGCCCAGAAATTCACTCTAAGCATGGCAATTTCTGTTGGGAAGTAATGTGGAATAGCAAGAAAAAGAAAGAGAAGAAAAACAGGACTTGGCTAACAGACCCTCAGTTTGAATGGCAGCTCTCTAGCTGTGTGACTCCAAGCCAAATGCAGAACTTCTCTGAGCTCCATTTCATCATTTCTTTAAAGGAAGAATATAATACTTGTCTTACAAGCGTAATTGAAATATCATGTGTGAGAACCTACTTAGCTCACAGCAGTTACTCAATAAATAACTTTTAAAAACCGACTGAATGGTTATTAAATGCTTACTGTGACAGTCCCTTTACCAGGTTTTGGGTCTATAAAGCTGAATAAGAAATGATCTCTTGTTCCAAAAGCGCTGTTTCGTTTGTTTGTTTGTTTGTTTGTTTGGGGTTTTTTGTTTTGTTTTGTGGAAGACATTTACAAACCACATAAGTAAACAATCACAACACAACATGCTTTGTTCTGTAATTGAGCTGTGTGCAAAAGATTTTTCCTTACCCACTTTTCAAAATCCAACCCAACCTCTGAGGTCATTAAAATGCAAAATGCACTTTCTTCTCAATGTGTTGCTCATTCTCCTGGGTCAGAATTAGTCTCTCCTCCTCTATTCTACCAAGCAACTTCACTTAGACCACTGTTGTGGAACCTAAACTGAATGGCTTTAGACTGTAATTACTCTTGTCTGTCACCTGCACTAGATCCTGGGCTGAAACAATTTCTTCATTTTTATGTCACCCTACACATGGTATATGGTATGTGTTCAGTAAATGCTTGTGTTGCCTTTCCAAATGGAACTTGGCTACTATTTCTATGAATGAGAATAAACAATCAAGTAGCAAAATCCTTTCTCAGGCAATTGCCTGAGAGTAAGGTTTTGAATCCACCTGAGATATGAAAATTTGACACACATTTTTTTGGATTAAGTGACCCAGAATGAGCAATACAACACACTCTAGTATAGATATATTGTGAACTAAAACAAAGAAAGTTGCAGAGCAATACATAAATACAATCTAGTTTTTATTTTTAAAATGCCATTATTTTTATATATGGTAGGATAGATATAGAAAAAAACTTGAAAAAGATATGTTTAACTATTATTGTTGGGATTAGAATTACGGAAATTTTGCCTTTTCTAAATTATGAAATTCTACAGTATTTAAATGTTTTACAATGAGCAGATGTTAGTTTATTAAACAACAACAAAGAAAATCATTAAAAAAAATTTAACCCAAGAGTTACGTCATTGAGTCTTTTGCCTATTTTTGTTTTCATGTTAAAATTTTTATTTTACTTACAATAAAAAATAAGACTTTTCCTAAAATAAATAAGTGGCACCAATTCTTTTTTTTATGTTTATTTTTGAGAGAGAGAGAGAGAGAGAGAGAGAGACCTAGCACGAGCAGGGGAGAGGCAGAGAGAGAGGGACACACAGAATCTGAAGCAGGTTCCAGGCTCTGAGTTGTCAGCACAGAGACCCACGTGGGGCTCGAACCCATGAACCCTGAGATCATGCATGACCTGAGCTGAAGTCAGACACTTAACTGACTGAACCACCCAGGAAACCCGGTTATTCTATTTTTAAAGTAAAAAGCCAGGGGCACGTGGGTGGCTCAGTCGGTTAAGCAACTGACTCTTGATCTGGGGTCAGGACATGATCTCACTGTTTGTGAGTTTGAACCCCACGTCAGGCTCTGTGGTGGCAACATGGAGCCTGCTTGGGATTCTGTCTCTTTCTCTCTGCCCCTCCTCCTCTTGTTCTCTCTCTCTCCCTCTGTCTCTCTCTCTATCAAAATAAATAAATACACTTAAAAAAATAAAGTGAAAAACCAGACACTTCCCTATGCCTTTCTTCCCTTCTGTATTAGAGACTGAACGGAAATGGCAACCTTGTATCATGACACCAGGACTCATAAAAGGCAAAAATAGACAAAACTTTTTCCCACTTTTTTTTTCTCTGTCCTCATTAGTCTGACATACTTAGGCACTTCATTTTTTGGTCCGATCCTCTTCAGTGTTTGCTGGAAAGAAATTCTTTAATACTGCACATAAGGAGTCAAGTGGAAGCCAGTCAAGTGCAGTATTGATTTAGCGAAGGGATAAGGGAAGCAGGCACTTCAATATTTCCCTGCCTCCTCCGGGAAGGTTAAGGAGGACTTAATTCAACCTGAAGTGGTGTAAATATCCTGAGACGAAGGCCCGTTAACAGAATTGATGTGAGGGAGCTGAGGGCTGTCTCAAAGCGCAGGCACATCCTCTGTGAACAAGTTTACAGCGGTGCAGGGCAGAGGGCAGCGAGGCAAGCATGGCAAAGTGGGAGACGGAACATGCTTCCTGAGCTGGTGAGGAAATTAAAAATCGCCCCAAAACTATCATTCATCAAATGTTCTTTTCAATACTTAAGGTAGTGCTGAGAAAGTAAAAAAGGAAGCATATCTCATCTTGAAATGTCCTTGAATGTTCGGTGTTTAATTTTATTTTGGGAACCTCTTGATCTTGGGACAGCTGTGAAGAAAGTACTTTCCTTTTCTAGCTTCCTGGGAGGGAAGTAAGTGATGAGTGAACTCAAACCAGAACGGAGATGAACAGCAATCTCCATTCCTGTTTAGGATCAGGGAGAATCAACATTGCAAAGATATAGTTCCTTTCTACAGAAAATGCCAGGGGAATAAATAGAAGAGAGAGATGAAACTCGCAACCTCTTTATTTCAGAAGTGTTAGAGAATTACAGGGTGATTTTAGTTCACCCAAGCATGCGTCTTTCACTGAGTATTCCTCTCAACATTTCCTCCTTTTGTTCATTTATTCATCCATTTTTTTTCATGAATCTGTATTAGATGCTCACTATGTCCAAAGCACTGCTCAGTACTCATGACATCATTTCTCAGATGCTTAACATCCAGAAGTACTGTTAATAGGCTTCTGCTTCTACTCACACAAGAGGAAAGAATGAGCATTCCTCCTCCTCCCTTGCATTCTGGCTGCCGGCTCTCATTACAGTCTGCACTGGGCCTGGCTTTACACAGAATTAGCCTTTAACTAGTTACCTTTAATCTGCATAATCTGATTCAACAGTGGTTAGGACTATATATGAATTAGGATTCAATAAATTTTGAATCACACTTTCAAGTTCTCTCATACAGAAAAAAAAATTAAACAATTTAATGCAGTGGCTCATAAACTTTACTGCACGTTAGAATCACCTGGAAGTTTCTTTAAAATTCTGATGCCCAGACTGCATCCACACTTTATAAATTAGAATCTCCGGGAAGGACACCAGGCATCAGTGGGTTTTTTCACAGCTCCCCAAGTGATTCCAATGTGTAGCCAAGATTAAGAATCAACACTTTTTTTTAATGCAAGTTAGTTAACATATAGTGTAATAATGGTTTCAAGAGTAGAGTTTAGTGATTCATCACTTACATATAACACCCACTGCTCATCGTAACAAGTTTCCTACTGAATGCCCATCACCCATTTAACCCATCCCCCCCACCCAACACCCCTCCAGCAACCCTAAGTTTGTTCTATGTATTTAACAGTCTCCTATGGTTTGTCTCTCTGTTTTTATCTTAATTTTCTTTCCCTTCCCTTATGTTCATCAGTTGGTTTCTTAAATTCCACATATGAGTGAAATTATATGATATTTATCTTTCTCTGACTTATTTCACTTAGCATAATATATTCTAGTTCCATCCACAAATCTTGCAAATGGCAAGATTTCATTCTTTTTGATCGCTGAGTAATATTCCAGTGTGTGTGTGTGTGTGTGTGTGTGTGTGCGTGTGTGTAGGTATATAAAACATTTTTTTATACATTAGTCACTCTATGGACATTTGGGCTCTTACCATATGCTGGCTATTGTCAATAGTGCTTCAATAAACCTTGGGGTGTTTGTGCCCCTTCTATTCAGCATTTTTATATCCTTTGGATAAATACCTAGTAGTGCAATTGCTGGGTAGTAGGGTAGCTCTATTTTTAACTTTTTGAGGCACCTCCATACTGTTTTTTAGAGTGGCTGCACCAGTTTGCATTCCCACTAGCAGTGCAAAAGAGTTCTCCTTTCTCCACATCCTTGCCAACATCTGTTGTTTCCTGAGTTGTTAATGTTAGCCATTCTGACAGGTGTGAGGTGGTATCTCATTGTAGTTTTGATTCATATTTCCCTGATGATGACTGATGTTGAACATCTTTTCATGTCTGTTAGCCATTTGGATGTCTTCTTTGGAAAAGTGTCTGCTCATATCTTTGTGCATTTCTTCACTGGATTATTTGTTTTTTTGTGTGTTGAGTTTTATAAATCCTGTATAGATTTTGGATACTAACCCTTTATCTGATATGTCATTTGCAAATATCTTCTCCCATTCTGCCAATTGCCTTTTAGTTTTATTGATTGTTTCCCTCACTGTGCAGAAGCTTTTTATCTTGATGAGGTCCCAATAGTTCATTTTTGCTTCTGTTTCTCTTGCCTCGGGAGGCAGGTCTAATAAGAAGCTGCTGTGGCTGAGGTCAAAGAAATTGTTGCCTGGTTTCTCCTCTAGGATTTTAATGATTTCCTATCTTACATTTTAGTCTTTCATTCATTTTAAGTTTATTTTTGTGTATGGTGTAAGAAAGTGGTCCAGGTTAATTCTTTTGCATGCCACTGTCCAGTTTTCCCAACATCATTTGCTAAAGAGACTATCTTTTTTCCACTGGATATTCTTTCCTGCTTTGTTGAAGATTAGTTGGCCGTACATTTGTGGGTCCATTTCTGGGTTCTCCATTCTATTCCATTGATCTCTGTGTCTGTTTTTGTGCCAGTACCATACTGTCTTGATGATTATGACTTTGTAATACAGCTTGAAGTCTGGAATTGTGATGCCTCCAGCTTTGGTTTTGTTTTTCAAGATTGCTTTGGCTATTCAGGATCTTTTCTGGTTATAATTGCTTTTTCTAGCTCTGTGAAGAATACTCATGTTATTTTGATAAGTATTTCATTGAATGGGTAGATAGCTTTGGGTAATATCAACATTTTAACAATATTTGTTCTTCCAATCCATGAGCATGGAATGGTTTTCCATTTCTTTGTGTCTTCTTCAATTTATTTCATAAGCTTTCTATAATTTTCAGCCTACAGATCTTTTACCTTTTGTGTTAGGTGTATTCCTAGGTATTTTATGGTTTTTGGTGCAATTGTAAATGGAATTGATTCCTTGATTTATTTCTGCTGCTTCATTATTGGTGTATAGAAATGCATTAATTTCTGTATGTTGATTTTATATCCTGAGACTTTGCTGAATTCATGTATCAGTTTTAGCAGTTTTTGGGGGGAGTCTTTTGGGTTTTCCATGTAGCATATCATATCTTCTGTGAAGAGTGAAAGTTGACTTCTTCCTTGCTGATTTGGATGCCTTTTATTTATTTTTGTTGTCTGATTGCTGAGCTTCCAACACTATGTTGAACAACAGGGGTGAGAGTGGACATCTTTGTAGTGTTCCTGACCTTAGGAGGAAAGCTCTCAGTTTTTCCCTTTTGAGGATGATATTAGTGGTGGATCTTTCATATATGGCCTTTATGACCTTGAGGTATGTTCCTTCTGTCCCTACTTTCTTGAGGGTTTTTATCAAGAAAGAATGCTGTATTTTGTCAAATGCTTTTTCTGCATCTATTGAGAAGATCATGTGGTTCTTATCCTTTCTTTTACTAATGTGATGTATCATGTTGATTGGGTTGTGGATGTTGAACCAGCTCTGTAGCCCAGGAATAAATCCCACTTGATTGTGGTGAATAATTATTTTACTGTATAGTTGGATTTGGTTTGCTAGTATTTTGTTGAGAATTTTTGCATCCATGTTCATTAGGGAGATTGGTCTGTAATTCTCCCTTTTAGTGGGGTCTTTGTCTGGTTTTGGAATCGAGGTAATACTGACATCATAGAATGGATTTGGAAGTTTTCCTTCCATTTCTATTTTTTGGAACAGCTTCAAAGAATAGGTGTTAACTCCTCTTTAAAATAATTCTCCTGGGAATCCATCCAGCCCTGGATTTTTTTTTCTTGGGAGATTTTTGATTACTGATTCAATTTCTTTACTGGTTGTGGGTCTGTTCAAATTTTCTATTTCTTCTTGTTTTGGTTTGGGTAGTTTATATGTTTCTAGGAATTTGTCCATTTCTTCCAGATTGCCCAATTTGTTGGCATATAATTGCTCATAATATTCTCTTATTATTGTTTGTATTTCTGTGGTGTCGGTTGTGATCTCCCTCTTTCATTTGTGATTTTATTATTTGTGTCCTTTCCTTTTTTTTTTTGAGAAATCTGGATGGGGTGAGAACCAAGGCTTTAATGAAACTTGGACAACTATGTCTTTGCATCTGGGATTTATTTTTCCTTTTTCCCTAGGTTTTTGTTTGTTGTTTGCTATGGTTCTGACAGTTGCTGGAAATTTCACTCTATGAATATTGGGGTGACATTTTTGAAAGATCACAGATATTTAGATATAATTATTGGAACATATAACTGGTACAGCCATTCCAGGATACCAGTGCCAAACTTCAAGATGTGTATTTCTCCAGAGACTATATGAGAAAAATTCCAAAGCACTATATGGGATAAATTTAATCTGTAAACCCCTAAGCACTTGCCTGAGGAGAAAAGTGCAGCAACTACATCATGTACAGAAAAAAGCTAGCCACTCTCAGTGTCCTTTCCTTCCTGTCTTCCTTTCTTCCTTTTCCTGAACTCTTATGAAAGACTGAAAAGGCAAACAGAAAGCGCAGGAGAGCAAATAATTGTTGAATGCTCTATTTTAAAGCTTATTTAGAATATGTGGGGGAAGCAGTTTAGAAATCCTAAAGCATGTAGTTGTCACTTTTATGAACCTAGATTTATTTCTTAGGATCTTTATTTTTTAAAAGCCAGATTTTTATATATAAATCAAACATTACAACCAAATAATACATCAAGCCAAAAAGGACCTTGTGTCACCAATGGAAGTGAAAGAGGGGTACATTTGATTTTATACAAAATAATCACCTGGATAAAAAGTGAAGTCAATGTTGGAAGCAGCAGAGGTCTATATAAAAAATACAGAAATTCCAGTAAAAAATATCACAGAAAATGTTTGCACACAAGTTGATTAATGTTAGAATTCTTTCCCAATTTTTACCATTAAATAACCACACTTAACAGTTCTCAGAAGATTTTAGCACTTCATTTGGATTTTTAATTACAAAATATTTCACAAAGAAAAAAATACTAAAACAGGGGCACCTGAGTGGCTCAGTCGGTTGAGCATCCGAATCTTGATTTTGGCTTAGGTTATGATCTCAGAGTCATGGGATCAAGCCCTGCATCAGTCTCTGCACTTGAGTGTGGATCCTGCTTAAGATTCATTCTCTCTCTCTCTCTCTCTCTCTCTCTCTCTCTCTGTCTCTCTCTTTCTCTCTCTGCCCTCCCCCACTAGTGTGTTCCCTCTCTCTCTCTTATAAATAAATAAATAAATAAATAAATAAATAAATAAATAAAACTCATACATTCATCATGTAGCACAAGAAATAACACATTACAACTATAATTATACCCTTTTATCTACCTTCCCCAGACCCCATTTGCCTTCTCTTCTTCTTACAAAGAAAATTTCTATCTTAAATTCAGGGTTTGTCACTTTCATCAATGTTGTACTTTTATTCTGTTTAGACCACCAACAATACATAATATTGTTTTGCATGTTTTAAGCTATACAAATGGAATCATATGCATGTATAGCTTCTACAATTTGTTTTTTATCTTTTTTTTTTTAATTTTTTTTTTCAACGTTTATTTATTTTTGGGACAGAGAGAGACAGAGCATGAACGGGGGAGGGGCAGAGAGAGAGGGAGACACAGAATCGGAAACAGGCTCCAGGCTCTGAGCCATCAGCCCAGAGCCCGACGCGGGGCTCGAACTCACGGACCGCGAGATCGTGACCTGGCTGAAGTCGGACGCTTAACCGACTGCGCCACCCAGGCGCCCTGTTTTTTATCTTTAAGTGTAATGTTTGAGAGACTCGTCTATGTTGATATATGTACTGTTTTATTCATTTTTGCTTCTGGAGAGTATTGCATTGAATGCATTATATCAGTATCTCATATATTTCATGGTTTATGTTGCCACTCATTTGTGTTTTTACCTTTTATGCTTTCTAAATGTTTCACTACAACAATGCTCGGGGCACATTTTCATGCTGTGTGGCTGAGTATTCCTAATATATGTACCCAGGACTGGGATTACTGGGCCATCGGATATACACAACTTCAACCTCACTGGATACTGTTAAATTGATCTACAAAGTAGTTATGCCATAGATGTATACTCCCACAAGCACAGGATGAGAGTTCCTAATTTTAATTTTCTGGCAGTCCTTTTAAAATTCTCTTTAGCAAAGCCTAGCTACCAAATCACTTAAAGGAGAGTCAGAATGAATGACATTCTCATGATATAAAATGTCACCTGATGCACCACTGCTGAAGTTGGGTTTTACAGTCTTTGTACCTTTTATGGAAAGATAACTTGGGTAAGTATTAATGGAGTGTGGATATTTTTAAAAACCCCAAAGCATTTTACAAATAAGTAGGATATAAACTTAAAGTAGTTGTGTCCATAGGGTTAACATATATAAAACAGTTTTTGGTGATGAATTATGACTAAGGTAAGTAGGTACAGGATTAGAAATACCCATTCTGTGTGTTGGACATTAAATTTAATGACTGGAATAAGCTTCACCAAATGCAAGTACTCTTTTTTTTTAAATCAGAGAAAAAGAAAGGGATAAAACTACCCATGAGTGAAAGTGAAAGAATTGTCTGGTTTGTGTTGAGTGGGTTTTGAGTCTTTTAGGCATCTACTCAGATGATGAAAGTTAGAAGTTAATAGCATGCTTAATTATTTTTTATTAAAACTGATATGTATTTCTGAAGACTGGTAATTGTATATGGAAGTCACAGCACAAAACTTGCCCTCAGGTTCATGAGGGAAGAAATCAATCCCTTTGTTTGCTTTTTCATTCTCACTCAAAAAATTTTTTATTTGTGGAGAACACTCTATATATTGTTGTTTATGCAGGCACAGTGATAGGCCTAAGAGATCTCTGTGCACACAGAAATTGATATTGATAAGCACAAACAATATTGTCTCCCTGCATGCAGATATCTACTATGGTGTCTTCTGTGTCCTGAGCTATCCCTTTATTACGGGGTTGATGTGGCTACTGGCTGACTGAGGAAAAGAAGCAGAATGAAAAAACCTAGAAACTAAAGAGAGGCTTGTGAAAGCCAGCTTTTAACAGGCCTCCAAGGATTTTTGTCTCCTGGTATCCACACCTTTAGGACGTCCCCTTCCACATCAAATAGGTTGACATGAATAAAAATAGTACATTGAGAATAAAAATGCGTGACTCTCAAGGCAAGGTCATAAAAATCATTGTGGCTTAAGATTGCTCTCTTGGATCACTTGCTGTAGAGGAAGTCACCTGCCATTTTGTGAAGACCTTCAAATGGTCATAAACAGAGACCAATCTGGCAAGAAATTGAGCCCTCCTCTCAATATCCAGCCCCTATAAGCTAGCCAGGTGAGTGGACCACGCTGGAAATGGACCCTCCAGTTCCAAGCAAGTCTACAGGTGACTGCAGCTCTGGCTGACATATTGACAACCCCATGAGAATCTCTGATCCAGAACCACACATTTAAGCTGATCCTGAGTTCCTGACCCATAGAAATTGTGTGAAATAATAAATGTTAATTGTTGTTTTAGGCTGTTTTGAGGTAATTTGTTATGCAGCAATAGATAACAAATATAGGGTTGGAAAGAGGAATGAAAAGCAGCTCTCTTACTTCCTTTCTCCAAAACTGTAATGAATGTTTATTTTTACTTTTTTTATTTAAAGAATTAAATCAGTTGGGGCACCTGGGTGGCTCAGTAGGTTAAGTGTCTGACTTCGGCTCAGGTCATGATCTTGTGGTTTGTGAGTTCTAGCCCCACGTCAGGCTCTGTGCTGATAACTCGGAGCCTGGAACCTGTTCAGATTCTGTCTCTGTCTCTCTCTGTCCCTCTCCTGCTCATGTACTCTCTCTCTGTCTCAAATATTTAAAAAAATAAACATAAAAAAATTAAAACAGTCCTCTCCTGGGGAGAGGTTGGGGAGACATCTAAGACACCATTCTCAGAAAAAAAAAACCTATAGTAAAAAGAAAAATATATCACCAAAAATGAGTTTATTCATTCACTTATTCAACAAATATGTATTGAGCATACTATATGTCAAACACTGTGCTAAGTTAGATAACTACAACACTAAACAAGAGAGTCATGAATGCTGCCTCATGGGATTTGCATTGGAATAAGCAAGATGCACAACAATCAAGTAAACAAATAATTCAAATTCTTATAAATGCCATGAGTTCAGTGAATGAAGTATTGCAATATGTAAGAGGGGAAGTAGAATCTACTTCAGGTTAGTGTGATAGGTAAGGCCTCTCCAAGGAGATATCTAGGCTAAGATTTGGCAAATAGGAAGAAAACGATCATTGAAAGAAAGGTGGGAAGGGCAATCCAGGGAGAGAAGATAGCGTATCCAAGTATCCAAAGGTGTTGAAGTACATGGATAAAAATGAATGAACTGAAGAAGGGAAGAATGACAAGAATCCAATGTGTGAGGAGAAAAGTAGCAGGACCTGAAGTATGAGTTTATCCATGTGTCTTCAACATTCTAGGAGAAATACATCATGGTGAGAAGACTATAAAAATAATCTCACTCACATACAAGGCCTGCTTTAGATAGTCCTTCTCCTTCACACTTAAAGAAACATTTACAATTTGGTAGAAGAAATGGGATCAAACCAAACAACAAACTTGAGCACTCAACCTGCTGGTTCTTCACTCTTCCAAGCCCCAACCACATGTCTTCCTCTTTTTGCCAAGATATCTTGGATTTCTAGACTTGTAATATCAATGCACAGCACTATAGGTTTTCTTTAGAGACACATAATGGCAGAGTCTAGTCTTAAAGCTGGGGAAATATACAAGAATATGAATACAACTCAAAAAGCTAAATTTTAGGGAAAACCTAAGGCATATTGGATTTAACAATCATCGGAGGGGTGCCTGGGTGACTCAGTTGGTTGAGCATCTGACTTGATTTTGGCTCAGGTCATGATCCCAGGGTGTGAGATCGAGCCCCACATCGGGCTCTGCATTGAGCATGGAGCTTGTCTAGGACTCTCTTCTCTCCCTCTCTCTCTGCCCTTTTCACCCTCTCACATGCACTCTCTCTTAAAAAAAAATAATGGAGACAATAAAGTTTAGCTGGGAAGTTTCTGGCACTTCTCAGAGGATTATATGACTGCTTTGGAGTTTGAAGACCAAGTGTGCTCAGTGTTTGGACTTAAAATTCTGTCTCTGTGTAAGACCTTTCAGGCTGTGTTTGCTGAAGAAAGACACTGGAATGTAAAGTCTCCAAATCACATTGTAACATTGCTAGCTGACCAGGTGTTGAGGGACCTTATGCTATTTACTTAGCCACGTTGTAATGCCCTTTACAATCCCAAATTCATTCTTGCCTCCAGAAGATTATTGAGATGGAACTTGTGAGATATACAGCCTATTTCAACAAACAGCAATCGACTTCTTCCTTTACAGTTTCCAGGGAAGGAAAAAAAATTACCTTGCCAGCTGGTACACAGGCTGTACCATCGAAGCTACTTGAATCCTAACTGTCAAAAAGGCACCAAGGGGATTTTAATATATACAGTGTGGATGTGTCAGAAGACTCATTTTATGAGGAGTTTAATCTGTGCATTTGAAAGAGAATGGCAGGAACAGTCCTGTGGGGCTCACCTCCAGGGCAGACAATGTTTTCACTCTGTAAAGAATCCCGCTTGATGAGAATCAATACGTGTAGTTGGTCTTGACTACAAATAGTTCATTCCACGCTGAGAAAAGGGCCGCTGCCATTCCATTTACCTCCTTCATAGCTGTAATGGTCCCAACTCTCTCCATGTCAGAAAAGCCCACAATTACTTGATAGAGAAGAATGTATCGGGCAATTCAAAAGCTAGAAATCTCACGTGGAGATTTATAATTATAGGGGTGCAGGTGTCTCGCATTTTAAAAATCCTGGTGCTGGTTTACAGCAGAACAGGCAAGACCATTGTCCTGTCCCCTCCTCCAGAGCTCCTCCAAATGCACGAACTAAGGCTGCCGGTCCCTAGAGGATGCCTAACGTGCCACAGTGTGGTCTCCTGGAGACATGGATACTCTCCTGAGCCTGAATTAGAAAACCTTGACCAGGACCAGAAGCAAATGCACCGTCAGCCACGGGCTATTCCTGTCCCTGCAGTTGCTGCCTGTCCTCAATATGGAGACAGTGACACTCATGCCATCTGAAGCTACCAACACAAGCTTAAAAACAAAGCCCCCTGACCCTTTGATTCCATTTAATGTCATTCACTTTGCTTTGGAAGGTAGTATTACATCTTTTTCATAATTAAGTTTTTAATTAAAGTATGAGCTACGTTCAGAAGAGTGCAAAAATCTTCAGAGTACAGCCTGATGATGTTATCACCAAGTGAACATATTCGTGTAACTGCTTGCCACTTCACTCTCCATCCCTAGCCCACCCTCCTCTCAGGGGTAATGCCATCAGCCAGTTTCACTTGGCTTTGAACTTTAGATGAATGGCATCAGACAGTACATATTGGTTTTTGATCTGAGTTCAGTAACTCAATACTACATGAGATTCATCCATCTTCTATACATACTTGTACTTTGTCCATTCTTATTGCTGGGCAATATATGATCATATACCATACTTTACTTATCCTTTCTACTATTGATGGACATTTGAATTGTTTCCAGTTTTGTGCTATTGTGAATGTTACTAAAGACGTTTATGTACATCTTGATGCATATATGCAGACATTTTTGGAGGACGTACGCCTAGGAGTGGAGCTAAGCTATGCCTAGCTTTTAATGTGTGCACACATTTAGAAATTGTTCTTTTAAAAAAATTTTAACATTTATTTATTTTTGAGAGACAGAGAGAGACAGAGCATGAGCGGGGGGAGGGGCAGAGAAAGAGGGGGACACAGAATCCGAAACAGGCTCCAGGCTCTGAGCTGTCAGCACAGAGCCAGATGTGGGGCTGGAACCCACAAACTGTGAGATCATGACCTGAGCCGAAGTCAGATGCTCAACTGACTGAGCCACCCAGGTGCCCCCAGTTAGAAATTGTTCTTGATGCTTTTGTCCTAGAAGAAACTTTGTGCCTTCTTTCCCAGAAAAATATCAACTCCCAGAGCTGCTTCTGCCAGTTTGTTCTTGGAGCTCTACTCTCTATCACAGAATGATAGTGGACCAATGGACAGTCTTTGCCCTTGGGCATTTGGACTCTCAGCCCTCCTTCTCAGGAGGCAACCAAGAAGCATTCCTGAATGAGAGTCTGACCAATCAGTGAGTGTTCTCTTGCTGCCACAGCCCCTTCTCATGAGGTAACATCAATACCGTATGTCCTTCTGTGCCACTGTCTGGGATTTTCTGTCCCTTTCATACTCCCCTCTTGCCAGAATCACATACTACAGTATCAGAATTACACAATGAAGCAAGCTCTGAGCAATTTTAATCACTATAAATGTCCTTCCTTGAGAAACCCTACACCCCCCGCCACTCCAAGGGAAGTAGCATGCTAACCATGTAAAGAATCATGCTGTCTCCACTTCCACATGGCTCACCTTCTCCCTTGGAAGACAAGATTCCCAAGCACTGGCCATGGCTTACCCTGGATGTGGCATGACCTCTAACAAGGTAACTCTAAGAGCAGAAGGAGAAAAATAATACCCATCTCCTACTTACACAAGGATGGGATTTATGGAGTGTTAAAGAAATAATACGGTTAAAAACTTAGTGATGAAAGGAGTATAAATATTTAAAAAATTATCTTTATTACCCACTTCTAGTCTTTTAGCAAGCTTGCACTTAAACACCTATCTATTCTTAAGAGGAAACAGTTTCCAACATTTCAGAACACGTTTGAGTATCTCATAATCTCCAGTTGGTAAGTTCCTTCTTCACAACTGGAAATCTTTTCACTCATCCCCATTAGTCTCATATTAAGAATAGCTGATGACTATTCTCTTACTATGACACGTTACGTAATGAAAATTTCCCTTGAGCCACTGTTTTTCCTTCCTTTGACTAAATAACATCAAAGTCCTCATCTTTCCAGAATGGGCTCTAGCCATCAATTCTCTACTCACACATTGCCATACTCCAAACTCAACTTTTGGAGTTCCAAACTGTCTTGGGTCATTTAAGTATAACTGGTAACATCAAAATTCATGACAGTCTTCAATTTGTTTATTCATCCATTCGGTAACTAGATAATTGTTTTAAGCTTACTGTGAGTAAGAGCTTGAGCTTCAGTACAGAACTAGACAGATGAATCCCTCATCTCATGGATCTCACTTCCAAAATATATTAGAAAACAAAGTAAAAATATAAAACTTATAAAGGCTATGAAGAAAATAAAACCATATGTTGGCCTAAAGAATGACTGGAATAGGAGCTACTTAGGATTGTATGATTGTGGAAGGTCTTTCTGAAGAGATTTCACTTGGCTGAAATCTAAATGATCTTAGAAGGTGCCAAGGAAAATGTATGTGAAAAGGGGTTCCAGGCAAAGGATACAGCAATGACAGACCCTGAGTAGGGAAAGTCACTGTGACCACAGCATGATATTCAAAGGGAAGGGAACAGTGTGGGGACACTAGGGAGGCAGTTGGGAACCAGATCAAATCCAGCCTTGTTGGCTATCATTAGGAGTCAGTCTTGCAAATCCCACAGGTCATTGGTGATCATATATGTAAGTTTTTCTCTGGATAACGAATCCAAGAGTGTGATCCTATCACTGTCGCATGCGCACTTCCACTTTGTGGTTGCCAGAACTCCCAAGGTCTCTCTGCCATCAGCATTGCTAGCCTCCTTTTCTATCTTAAAGCCCCTCTTCTTCTGAAACACAACCTTCAAATGAATCCTTTTTTATAAGCTAAGATTTAATTCTACAATAACAGAAGGGCTGAGACACAATACACCTAGTTTTTGCCATGTAACTATCTTACCCTTGGCCAATAGGAAGCAATAGTTAAGAGATTAAGCTTTAGATTGAATCAAAACCAGGTTGTGTTTCTGTTTTTTGACACTTTTAGTGTGTGTAACTAGCATATTACTTTACCTTCCTGAGTTGTTTTTTTTAATCCGTAAAGTGGAAATTATATATCTACCTAAGAGTTGTTGTAATGATTAATGGAGATAATACACATTAACCCTCAAGAGATGGTCATTAATAACAATGACATTCAAAAAGCAAAAACCATAGAACTTTGTAGTAAAACCAGTTAGATATTACTCCATTTATTTCTCTTATTTTGTATTTAAGTCTCTCTGAAGCTAAATAAATTGTCAATGGTCACATAGTCAGAAGTTCACCAAATTTCTCAAGTCAATAGTCTTACAGAGGAATAATTCAACCATTCACCACTTGCTTTAGCTTTGAGATTGGGCTTTATGAGCTACATAATCATTATTTGAATAAATCATGCAGACATTCTGATACCTGATGGAGCAAATTGTGATTGGAAAAGTGTGTGGTTTAATAAATGCTATTTTTGAGGACTTGAGAGATTCAGAACCATGGATTCTACTTTTTATCCAATTTGTTAAGTGGAAAAAGTCAATAAGAAGATGTGGCTGTTATATAGATCTCATCCACCAAATGTGGATTGTAATTTATAGACAAAGCTCTCACAAGAAAATAAATTACAGGTTATAGAAGAGCTTTAGTAAGCAAATTTTTGGGCACAGTGAATATGTCATCTAAGGGCCAAAATCTAGAGAAGTAGCTGTTCTGGCATGGAATTATATGAAACCCTCTTATTTCAAGTGCCTGTCATTGGCAAGTTTTCACATAGTTATCACACAGACATGAACTGACCTATATAAGTGTGAGGGGGAAAAATCCTGAGCCTTAAGCATAAGTTTAAAAAGTAGGCTTTTTCATGAACTCTGCATATTATACTTGTACTTAGTCCTTACTATTGGGTTTTAAAATTATTTTATTATTTGCTTATTTATTATATAAATAAACTGCAATCGTAGGAGAAAAATAGGAAATATAAAAATATGAAGAAGCAAAAGGAAATTTATGTATAATTTTACCAGTCAGAGATAAGTATTATTAACATCTTGCCATCTACACACACACACACACACACACACACACACACACACACACACAAATTCTTCCCACATCCAAGTTAATTCTTATTTTATCTAAAGTAATACATCAAAGGAAATTGACACAAAGTTTTAAACCAAACATTATACTGAAAAGTGATTATCACAAGGGAAAAAACATTTTATATGAAAAACTTCAAATTTTCACAATTATTGTTTACTACATACTTAACCAACAACCTCTTTTCCTCAGGAATATATAAGGGATTTACGACAAAAAATTCCATTGTAATTCAACAAGACTTTACTAAACACCTGTAATGGTCCCAATATTGGGGGAAGCACAAAACAGTGTCTATGCTTTTGAGAAATTATATCTGCGAGGAACACACACAACAAATTCAGATACTTGAGCAACATGATTGGTAGAAGGAGAGAAACACACATTGAATTTCTGATTCTAAGGCGGTCAGTGCTCTTCTTTTTCAAAGTCTTCACTGTGAAATGGGACTACTACCTATATTTTCCTTTCCTCACAAGGAGAAAGACAGTAAAGTCCATTACACACTTTGTGTTCTCAAGATTTTTTTTGAGTTTGCTAAAACTCTGCTGGACAGATGGGATTCCTGAGTTATTTTGCAGACATGGACTCAGCCAACAAGTCAAGTTTTTAAATTTTAAATGTCTTTTTGATTTGGAAGACAATTGATGCAGCCACTTTAAATCTACTTTAAAATTTTACTCTCATTGAAGTACTGTAGTTTCTAATTTGCCTTAATATTTCTTTTATATAAATATTGGCTTTATTGCATATGGCAGCCCCTACCAGGATGGCTTGTGCACTGCTCTTCTCTTTGTCTAGAACCCTCATGCCTTCCCCCTCACCTATGAAACCCTCTCTTCCTCTTCTTAACCCAAATATCCTCTCCTTAGAGAGGACTTCATCATGCCCACAGGGAGGATTTCGTGATGCCCACAAGTTTTTCCAAGTCAGTGTTTTCACAGCCCTGTTTATATTTTCTCTCAAACACTCATCTCGGTTATAAGTTGATATTTCTTTGGGTAATGATTTACCAGTGTTTCCCTCACCAGACTGTAAGCTCAAGTTTTTGCTCACAACTGTATCTACAATGCCCAGAAGAATGCATAGGATATGCTAGATAACAAATGCTTGTTGAATAAAGTTCCCTAAAACCAATCATCTGGATGCAGTGCTCTACACAAGGTAGGTGTAGTATATGCTAAATGCTTGGCATTCACTGAGTAGATACTTGGGAACTCTACTACACATTTGCATTAATATATTTTTTTCAAGAATCATGAAAATCATTTTTTCACCCATCCCACATCTAAAGTAAGTAACCCCTCCTTAATAAAAACATCTTTCTCTAGGGGCATGTGGGTGGTTCAGTCGTGTAAGTGCCTTACTCTTGATTTGGGGTCAGGTCATCATGTTCACTGACTGTGGAGCCTGCTTGGGATTTTCTCTCTCCCTCTTTTTCTCTGCTCTTCCCCAATGCATGCGCACTCTCTTTCTTTCTCAAAATAAATAAACATTAAAAAATAAAATAAAATAAAATAAAATAAAATAAATAAGCATCTTGTTCTAAATATAGCAATACCCACAGCAGGCTCTGTACACTGCATTATCACTAGAAGAGGAGCATAGGGTAAATCTACACTCTCTGTCCGTGGCTTATGGAAAGGTTTGACTGAGTTTAACAACGATTCATCGTATACCTGAGAAATACGAATTCCAGGTCCGCTCACCTTCCCCATACTAAAAGAGGAACCCAAAAGTCCTGTTAAAAGTTGTTTCCATTTATTCACTTGCTTAATTGAGACACACATTTTTTTTTATTTAAATCATCTTGCTTTTCCTTGTGGTTTCAGATAAAACTCATTTTCTTTAAACAATTACATGTTATTGTCTAAAATTATCTATTCATCATAAACTCTGAGCATCTGATATGGGTCAGCCACAACCCTGAGTGTTGTCACAATTAAAGAAATCCAGCCCAAACAGGGGTTTACATTTTATTCACCTCTCTCTCTAAAACATCAAGGAAGTCCAAGAACTTAGTCCATGACAACTCTGACTACAATTTCCTGTCATCTCTTGCTCTCTAGTACTTCACAATTCCTAAGTCCCCCCTTCCTCTATTACCTCTAGAGACGTCTGCCCTGTCCTGCCATCTTGGTTCTCCGCCAGCACCTGTGTCCCCCACAGCCAGTTCCCCAAAGCTCTTACCTTCCATCTTAGTAATCCCTGAGTAGTGTGGTTCTTTGTTTAATTGCATTCCTCACAGGAACTACTCAGAAGACTTTCTCTTTCATCAGAGGACAAATGCTAAGAGGAAAAGCCATAATCTACATGCGTTACTATTTTTCACATCACAATTATAGGCATTCAAAATTCATCTCCTTTGACAAGTAATAAGAAGCTCTTAGCGTGGATGTGTGTGTGTGTGTGTGCACGTGTGCATTACAATGAGTTTGTGTGTGCTTGTAGCGTGTGTGTGTGTCAGTGAGTTTGTGTGTCCTTGTAGGGTTTGTGTGTGTGTGTGTGTGTGTGTGTGCACGTGCGCACGTGTCTGTGTAGAGTACGTCTCCCAGACATCCATAAATTGGGCACAACTGAGAAAGCATAGAGTGTCATTAAAGGGAGAGCATAACAATGAGTGAGACTGCAAAAATTGAGTCCCTGTTCCTTCTCCTTCCAGATCCCAAGTCATTTTCAGCTATCACCTTTCCACTGCAACACACTTAGCCATGAACATTTTAGGAAACATAGTGACATCATTTTCAAATTCATATCCTAAGATTGATATCATGCTTCATTGTTCTGAGGCATAATGGGAGGTAGTCTTCCTAATATTTCCCTACTGTCCCTGAATCTACACTGAGCTTGGATCTTTCCGAAGTTCCCATAACTCCTTTCTCACCTATCTGAACAATAGCTGACACAGACATGCATTGATATATGCATAAAGAATTATATAGATTTTTGTGAGTATATTTACACATATGGTATCAAACTATACTTCATATTCTGTAAATTGCTATTTTCATGTCTTACAGAACTTTCCATATCAGAATATATTGGCCTACCTCATTATTCCATAGAATTGTATAGGAAAAAAAAACCCACACATACCATGTCAATTTAACCAATTTTTATTGACAGGCATTTGTGTTGTGACCTTCTTCCTATTAGAAACAATGCTGTAATACCATCCTTGTTCAGACTCCTGGTTCATAGGTGTGAGTATTTATAGTTAGTGTTTCTCAAATCTGGCTTCACATTAGAATCCTCCGGAGAGCTTTTAGAAATACTGCTGCCCATGCTCCCTAGCCCCTCCCTCCACTAGGCCAGTTAAATCAGAATCTGGGAGTGGAGCTCAGGCATGGGTGTTTAATAAAATCTTCCCAAGTAATTTTAATATGCAATCAAGGTGGAGAATCATTACTAATTATGAAGAATTGGAATAGTTGAGCTGAAGGGTCTATACATTTTACATTTTGAACTCATTTTGTAAACAGTTAAATTATATACAGTTTAAATTATGTAGTATCATTACTTCTGCTCTAAGTTCTCAGGAAGTCCGAAAGCATAAACCAAGTACCAAAAAAGGGTCTCTGTTTAAGTTGAAATGGGAGCTCCTCCAAAATGCCTATATAAAGTGAGTGCCTGCTCCACCCGAAGTCATTATTTTCACAGCACTGGGTTTGCTTTCTTTGTATCACAGGCATGGCTCAGAGATGTTGCTGGTTTGGTTCCAGACCACCAAATTAAAGCAAACATCACTATAAAGTTAGTCAAATGAACTTTTTGTTTTCTAGTACACATAAAAGTAATGTTTACATGATACTGTAGTCAATTAAGTGTGCGATAGCCTTATGTCTCAAAAAACAATGTATATACCTTAATTACAAAATACTTTATTGCTAAAAAAAATGTTAACCATCCTCTAAGCTTTCAGCAGGCATAATCACTGAGCACAGATCACCACAATAAATATGATAATAATGAAAAAGTTAAAAATATTACAAGAATTATGAAAACATGACACAGAGATACAAAGTGAGCAAATACTGCTGGAAAAAAATGGCACCGGTAAAATTGCTCAACATCGGGTTGCCATAAACCTTCAATTTGTAAAAAAAAAAAAAAAAAAAAAAAAAAAAAAGGAAAGAAAAAACACAAAACAGTATCTGTGAAGCACAGTAGAGCGAAGCACAGTAAAAATGAGTATGTCTGTACTTGTGACAATTTGCAATCATTTCATGTCATTGATCTTTCACACCCCAAATCTCCAACAGAACTCCAAGAGATCAGGAACCCAATCTGTCTTGCTCACCCAGTAATCCTAATGCCTATTATAAAAGGACATAGAATTTAATACATGGTAAATATGTGTAGAATGAATCAGTCCCTGTGGTTGTTTAATCAGTCATTCAGCATATTAGGCTCTGAGAAGGACCAGTAAAATGAAGGAGAAATGCTGGTTGCTCTCATTTCCCAGGCCTAGAATTTCCAAATAGAAAACAGTATTTATTTTATTTTATTTTATTTTTTATTTTAATTGCAGTGTAGTTAACAAAAAACAAATATTTCATTTTAGCCAAAAAGAACCTAAAAACCTACACTACCATACAAGAAACAGATTAATGTGTGACGAATCTTGACCGTGTGGTAAAAACAAAACAAACAAAAAACATACACACACACAAAACACACACACACACACACACACACACACACACACACACACAAAAACAAAAACAAAAACACAAAGAGATTAGAAGGTAGAATATGATGAGCCATCTTTAGTAATACATTTGTCCCCTCTCTGCCATTCTCCTGCATTTTGGTAAACATCTAAGAAAACTTATACGGCAATGGTACAGTTAAGCATGAGGAACACTTGGAAGATCTGGGCACAGAGCATATCAGCTGTCACTGAGAACATGATTCCTCAGCTGTTCCCCTTCTTTCCCCTTATAAGTAAGTCTTGTCACATAGTCCTATAAAAAGGAGGGGTCAAGACAGCAATTTTGTTTTGATTCTGATTATCATATTAAATTACTCAGGATCATAGTTGTAGAAGGTCTCTAAATTCTACTTTCTCAAAACCTAAAGAATATTAAAAAAAAAAAAAAAAGGCAGGGGGCACCTGGGTGGCTCAGTTGGTTAAGCGTCCGACTCTCAGTTTCAGCTCAGGTCATGATCTCATGGTTTCATGAGTTCGAGCCCCCCGTCAGGCTCTGCGCTGACAGTGCTGAGCCTGCTTGAGATTCTCTCTCTCCCTCTCTCTCTGCCCCTCCCCCACTCACACTGTCTCTATGTCTCTCAAAATAAATAAATAAACCTAAAAAATATTTTTAGAAAATTCTACTTTCTCTACATGTAAGTTCTGTGTATAACAAATAATGGCTAACCAAGTGACATACACATTGTGCCCAATAGGACTAACCATTTTTAAAAAGACCTCAGTGTTATAAATTATGAACATGTTTAGACTGTCCTTCTATACTATACTGGACTAAAACACAAAGAACATTGACTAAGTAGGAATGAGACCTCACATCTCTTTTATTTGAAGTTTCAGGATGAATTTTTACATGTTTTAGAATTTCTAAATTAATTTATTTTAGGATATATCTAGGTTTATGGAAAAGTTGAGGGAAGTTCCCATGCACTCCACACCCAGTTTCTCTATTATTAACATCTTATTTCAGTGTGGTATATTTGTCACAATTAACAAACCAATATTGATGTGCTATTATTAGCTAAAGTCCATGATTTATTCATATTTCCTCGTTTTCTACTTAACGTTCCTCTTTTATTTCAGGATTACATCTAGGACACCATATTACACTGACCCATCGTGTTGCCTCAGGCTCCTTTAGTCTATGAAGTTTTCTTAGTCTTTCCTTGTTTTCGATAATCTTGACAATTATTAAAAGCGCTTATCAGGAATTTTGTGGAATGTTCCTCAATTTGGATTTGATTGATGTTCTTCTCATGATTATACTAGGTTATGGTTTTGGGACGAAGCTGTCAAACATTACCTCAGCAACATGGTCAAGGTTAATATCAATAGTAATATCATATTGATAGCATGTACCCTTGATATGATATGAATGGCACGTGTACATTTGTGAGCTCCAGTTTTTAAGTAGAAAATTCTATACCAACATACTTTCCTCTGGTCAATAAATAAATCTGAGATATATAATTGGTAACATAAAGAGATTTAGATATATAGTGAAATCAAGTCATTTCCCCCTTAATATGAAGTAAAGTATTCTTATTTCAATTTTTTTTTTTTTTGACTCAGAACATAAAAAGTTCTTTTACATGTAAGCCTGTCATAGATTTTCAGGGATTTCCTTTTATTTATTTATTTATTTATTTATTTATTTTATTTTTTTTTTTTTTAGACTTTAAAGGATTTTGCACACAGGGAAGTATTAAAATAGGCTGTGGAGGCTCCTGGATGGTTCAGTCGGTTAAGCTTCCAACTCTAGATTTCAGTTCAGGTCCTGACCTCACAGTTCAATTTGTGACATTCACCCCCTAGTTGGGCTCCATGCTGACAGCACGGAGCATGCTTGGGATCCTCTTCCTCTCTCTCTGCCCCTCCCCTGCTCGCTCTCTCTCTCTTTCTCAAAATAAATAAACCTTAAAAAATAAAATAAAACAGGCTGTGAATTAAAGTAAGAGTTTATCCATCACTCAGTAACTTCAGAAAAACCCTATTCTTCCCTTGATAGTCCAAAGGAAAACAAATTGGTGGCTACATTTCTGTTATTTAAAATACAGTGTTTCTATTATAAAACATAGCATTCTTTTTTAAATTCTATTCTAATTATTTAAATTTGAGATATTCCATATTCTTAGGTAAAATATGTTCAGGTACTCCTGACTGTCTTGTAAATAAAAAATGAGTACCAGTAGCTAATGTAGGTAATGATTGAATCCTTGGTGTGGGGTAGCGAAGGAAAGAACTAATAAAATACTTCTCCTGAACCTATGTGGGTAATATAGTCAAGTAGATCATGCCACTTCAGGGTATAAGGAGACTGATAACTATGGGTCAGATGTGATTTAAGTGAATTATTGCTAATATGAGACTTTAAATCACTCTTAGCTATAATATATGGAGAGGAATAGTGACCTTCCCCAAATTGGGGAATGCTTTTATATCAGACCAAAAGAAAATGGCTAATAAATCTATATCTTTAAATAACAATATGCAACAATTAGAATACAAATATGTGTACTTACACATACATACTTATACATGTATGTGTATATATGTATATGCTCTTATATATCTTATATATCTGATATATGCTTTTGTAAAACCCCAAACTAGCTAGTGGGTTTTTGGGGTTTTTTTGTTCGTTTATTTTGGTTTATTTTGTTGTTGTTGTTTACTAACTAATAACTACTCCTTAATTAAATATCTCACAAGTTAAAAGAACTGAAGTGAAGATGGTACATTGTTTAATCTTATGCTTCTTAATATGAGAATCGAGCTTCATCAACTGAGGAACCCAAAGACAGAAAAGGAAAAACTTTCAAGTTACCCACCAAAATTCACACAGTATTAGTAATTAAAGTCCTTCTCTCTCTCTTTATTTGTCTGGCCACTTAGATTAAAAATACACCTTATCTCCCTAATACAGATTAAAAAAAATCAGGTGATAAATAACTAGGCTTTACGCCATTTAAGGAGTAAAATGGATGTGTCTACTTTGATTGACTGTTATTTTATTATTAGAAAAGCTGTTTTGCAAGAAGGTAAAACTTACATCCTGTTTAATTTTTTCATTATAGAAAGAAAATTAAATTATAGGAAGTAGTTTTGAATTATTTTTCTTTAATATGCAGTTCATTACAATTACAAAAAGAGAAGGAGAGAGATAGAGTGAGGGAGGCAGAGTTTGTGCTCCCTAGAAGGGAAAGCTTTTAATATTTGATGGGCTCTCCTTATACGTCTGCTTTTTATTTTTAAACACCACCACCTCTTTGCTGACCAACAATTTCTTGCAAATTATGGCAAGGGGGGCGGAGCATGAGCAAAGGAGCTGGGTGAAAGTTAGTGATACTCCCTGCCAAAGTTCCAAGTTGAAATCAAATCCTTCGGTAAAGTTTCTTGGACATGAAAAAAAAAAAAAAAGATTTACAACTTCAGCAGAACTGTAATTCTACCAAGAAAAAGTATCAGTCAATCTACTTTACTGTCACCAAAGGATCTGAAGCTGGCTTTGTCATACTTCTTTCTCCTTTATATATGGAGGTGGGAAAAAAAAAAAAAGCAAGAGGAGTTTAAAAAAAATTGATGAAGCCCTGACCCTTTAGATTCCATTTATAGTCTGAGCCTGAATGCCATCCCCCTTGACTAGCGAACCGTCCAATCCAGCCGCATGTGTCAAGATTCTATTAGGCACTAAGTGAAATATATATGCATGCCCTTATACCATTTAACACTCTGGGTCCACCTTCAAGACACTGGGCTGTGGATCAACTGAAGCACCACTCCTCTTCCAAGAATCATTTTGACAGGTTCTTTTGGAGGTGCTCCTTTTTTTTTAACCTATCCTTTTAAACAAAATGGCACCAAAGAAGGACGTGAAGAAACCTGCTGCCGCTCCAGCCCCTGCCCCGGCACCTGCACCTGCACCTGCACCCGCCCCAGCCAAACCCAAAGAAGAAAAAATTGACCTCTCTGCCATTAAGGTAACTAAAAGGGGTGAAATGTTTGGTCACTGAAACATCTTTCAACAGTAGGAAACTCTAGGAACTTGCAAAGGGGCATATTTTTCATTGAGACAAGTGGCGTTACTACACAGACTGGTAGATTTGGGGAGAAAAGAACCCAAATTAAAAATAAATAAACTCTGTCATTACTATGAATGTGATATTGCCTATGGAGCCTGTATTTTGCTCCAGTTTTTGTTCTCTGGTTTTCTTTTTTCCCTAAATGGTCAAAGTGCAATTTAGGGACAAAATGTGTAAGTGTGAAAAGGTGTTTCGCAAATACTTAAACCAGTGTTTTATTTTGTTCTGTTTTGTTTTAAACAAAATCTCTGTGGAAACTGGATCCCTTACCTTAATGCTACATCAAAAGAAATTTTTAGCCCCGACTTGTTTCCAAAAGTTTTAAAACAGCTGATGACCCAGTTGTCCTGGGCGTATTTATTTGACAGCTGCTTTATTTCTTCTGAAAAACAGAGGATTTTTGCAATTCAAGTTAATTCCCCCTTCAGCTTTGCTTAATAAAATTTGATACAACACCAAATTAGATCTCAGTGCAGACAATTATGCACTCAAGTGTTTCAGTGACTATAACTGTCATCTTGTTTATTTATATATAGTATTTAATTCAGAATGTGTGAGTTGCTTCTAAATGAAACTAACCCCCAAAATACTATAAAACTTGGTTATATGGCTTTTAGCTTATGTCTTTGAGCTCTTGCATACTGATCTTCAACTAAGGAGAATGTGATTGATTTTTGTGTCGACACTTTGCTGTGATCAAAGTTCTCAATTGCCACAGATTATCTGCTTTTGGGAAAATGACGCTGTGCATGTATGTGCCTGTTACCTCTCAGTGATGTGATCCATCAAATGTGCTCCTTCTCCTCATTCACTGGGGCTTGACTGGTCTGAATGACAGTTTGGAATCTTTCAGGAACTCTGCCTTATATGGAAAACTAATGGGCAAAATGTCCTATTAGGTGATCTTTTCTCTTAAGCCAAAAGTTCTGTACATAATAAATCTAAATTTTGCTAATTTAATACTGTTGACCTGTAATGACCAAGCTGACCTATAAATAAACATTTCATTGACTATTTTAGTATAATCATAGATTTAAAAAAATACTCCCCACATAAATATTGAATTGGATCATCCTCAGATCTATGTGATGACATTAAATAAATACATTCATAATTTTTATAGCATTCTGGTTAAACATGAAATTATATGTTCCAAAGTAGGAGTGGATTAATACAAATATTTTATCTTGAGTTTTTAGGTACCTAAAGCCATATTTAAAAAAAGTTGGTCAGAGAATCTAATACTGGTTAGGAACTCTTCTTAATGAATATCCACTTAGGAGGAGAAATGCATGTCAGATTTTCTGATAAATGGTGTTCTAGCTAAAGGACTGCATATAGTTCATTAAGAAAAAAACAAATTTTTCATCTCCAGCAATTCTAGTTAATGTATCTTTATAGATGCACACTGACTACATTATACAATGAACGTGATTATGGCCACTACAAGAATCCTAATCATCCGTATTATTTGACTCTCCATTCCATACTAAGACTAGAGATATGAATCAGTGTCAAAGCTATTCCACTATATTTATTGTGATTTATAAGACAATGTTACCTCTTTGTATCCAGTATTACAAATATCTGTGGAGGGATAGGGGATGTGCCTTCTTAAGAAGAAAACAAAATATCCCACTAATGAAGGCAAGCATTATTTTTCTTCCCTGAAGAAATACAAATAACACTGATTGATGATTGATTGATTGACCGATTGATTAAAAATTTAGTTTGGCAGTAAGTGTCTAAGGAAAGACAAAACATCACTTTTTTAAATCCAGAGATTAAACTGATTGTCCACAGCACAGAAGTGATGCTGTTTTGAATCTTGAAGGTTTATACTTTCATCTATATGTTGAATTCATGCTAGGGTGGCTAATGTAGCTAGCACAACTAAGCAAAAGAAGAAAACAATCTTAGGGCGTCTCTGCAGTGATGAGGTATGTAACATCTTCACTAGTTCATTACAGAACGAGAGATGCGATGGATCCTGATAAGGGACGCAAACTAAAATGGAGCAGTTAAATGCATCTAGAAGAAACAGGAGGAATTTAACCTTTATATTTCTTTCAGAGGGCCTATTCTTAATAAAGAGAGAGAAAAGGAGAAGGATAAGACTGAAACTAACATGTTTTTGTAAAGGAATTTAAAGGCCTTCAATGATTTGCATTCATCACTATGAAACCAGTGCACATTTATAGGTATTATAGTCAAAGAATGGACTACATCTTGAGAAGTATATAAAATTTAATTTCATCCCAGTAGGTAACAAGGCAAATTAAAATGTACATTAAAACATTTCATATTATGATGCTTTTAATCACCTAATGATATTTCTAGATATATTACCTCATATAAGTTATAAACTTTTTTCAGGCAGAGAAAATGAACTCTAAAGAAATTAATAGAGCTGTTATATGTGTTCATTAACTTTCTGAAAACTCGATAAAGAACAAAACTTAATTGGATTTTAAACTTTCTTTCATAAATCATATAATATTAGAAATCCAGCTGTCCTTGAGACTTTGAGTAATGCTAAAGTTTAAGTAACTATCTCTGTAGTATTATAGGCATGGCAACAGTAATATTTAATTCTGCACTACTATTCCCAGCTACTATCTATGTTTTGCCTTATAATATACCATCTTTAACAGCTATATATTTAAGTCCCCATAAACTCTGAACAATCTTTAATATTGTTAATTAGTTTTATCAATTTCTTTAATGTGCTTTGCAACCTGATTTCCTAGTTTGTTGGTTATTTAGAACATTTGTTCAGTTGTTCTGACATAAAACCTCTGATATTCACTGAGGGAATGCTTACCTGATATCCTATGACCATGGATTTTCCAGGAGTGTCCTTTTCAAAAACACAAAGACAGCTGATATTTGAACACTAAAGTTACTTTCCTGGATGGTTCTAAACACTCTTTGCCTTCAGAGAGCTGACACTTCCAGCAACAATGCCCGACTAAAGAACACTGTCTCACAGACTCTCAAGTGTAGGAATTAAAACCCCTCATGAGCATAGTTGCAGGCGCAAACACAAGAATTAACACCTGCTGCCCAACACTTCAGCCAAGTGTTGAAATAATGAAAAGAAAATAAGTAATGAGATAACTATGTGCCTAGATTTTAAAAGATCAATGTGTAAATAAATTTTTTGCACGATGCATGCCGCAGCTGATATGTCAGGATTGCCATGAGGATATAAGACTTTGAATGATGTCTGTCCTTGTGCTGTTTAAGTTTTAATTCTCACTGTTTTCACTGTAATTCAATCAGGTCATCTCTGACTAGATGCTGCAGGTGGTATTTACAAAAAGTGGTAAAGGTACAGAATGCATTGACAGAAACTTATCAAATAACAAATCTAAATGATTGAACACACACATGGGGAGATTTAAACTTTCAATTTAATGGTAATGTAGGAATACAGCATTCCCAATAAATGCATGTATTTACTGACGGGTATTTAGTGGAGGCAAATATTATATATACACTGCATTACCTGACTGGCTCTGGTCCAGGTATAGGATTATTTGTTTTAATCTACAAATTCATTTTTCCTCAGCTCTAACAAGGCTAATACAAACCCAGTCCCATTTTGAAGAATTGTTGAGAAAATCAAATGAAGTCATGGCCCATGAAAGGCTCTGAAAACTACAAAGTTCTTTGCAATATAATAATAAATATTCATTGTGAATTAACTCCTGTGCCCTATTAGCTTATTTAATCCTCAAAACATTATACTGGGGTGGTTTTTAGCCTTGTTTTGCAAGAAAAGAAATTGAGTCTAATGAAGTTCAGTGCTATGTTCACAATCAGATAACTAGTAGGTGGTGGAGCTAGGATTTAACCTTGCAGGCCAAGTCCAGAGTCAACTGTGGTAATTGTATCCCAAACTACCTCCTGTTCATAAAGAGTAAACTGCTGTTAAGAATACATGAAGAAGGCTTTTTTTATTCTTAAATGTATGGGGTAGAGTGGATCTCATATTGCCCTGCACAGTCCTGTGTAGCCAGAGTTAGGGGTGATAGACACAAATCAGAGCAGGTTCACGAAGACTGTTGACCTTGGCCGTTCACTACTTTTCTGTTCTCTACAGATTTCCCCTATCTTAGCACCTGTTACTGACAAGTTGGGTGCTCTCTTTTACAGATGAAAGGTGGGAATATTAGGAACCTAGAAAGACTCCTAGTCACTTTGTTGTAGCTTCCTATAAAAAATTTGTAAATGGGACATATATATTAAAAAAAAGTCGTTATGTGAGTAGATTAGTAGTTGTCAGGGATGGAGCTGGGGATGGGGTAAATGTGTAAAGGTGGTCAGAGGGTACAAGATTCCAGTTAGAAGATGAATAAGTTCTAGGGGCACCTGGGTGACTCAGTCACCCAGTTGAATGTCTGACTTCAGCTCAGGTCATGATCTCGTGGTTCATGGGTTTGAGCCCCGCATCAGGCTCTGTGCTAACAGCTCAGAGCCTGAGCCTGCTTCAGATTTGGGTCTCCCTCTCTCTCTGTCTCTCTGTCTCTCTGTCTCTCTCTCTCTCTCTCTCTCTCTCAAAGATTAAATAAACATTAAAAACATCATTTAAAAACTTTTTTAAAAATATGAATAAGTTCTGGGATCTAATATACAGAATAGTGACTACAGTTAATAATACCATATTGTACACTTGAAAGGTGCTAAGAGAGTAGATCTTAAAAGTTCTTACCACACACACACACACCATACACAAATTGCTTTTTAATTTTAAAAAACTATTAAATAGATGTATCAACTAACCTTACCATGGTAATCATTTTACAATATCAAAATCATCACACATCAAATCATGTTGTACACCTTACTTAAACTTACATGATGCTATGTCAGTTATATCTTAATAAAGCTGGAAAAAATAAACTATACCAAAGTATTTTTAAAATGCTCTTAAATGTGAGGCACCTGAGTGGTTCAGTCGGCTAAGTGTCCGACTTCAGCTGAGGTCATGATCTCACACTCCGTGAGTTTGAGCCCCACATCAGGCTCTGTGCTGACAGCTCAGAGCCTGGAGCCCGCTTCAGATTCTGTGTCTCCCCCTCTTTCTGCCCCTCCCCTGCTCATTCTCTGTCTCTCTCTGTCTCAAAAATAAACAAAAACATTAAAAAAATTTTTTAAATGCTCTTAAATGTAATTAAACAGATTGAATTTTAAAATAATTTTGGTTTTGTTTAATTAAGTATACACATATACCAAAACTGACCTCCAAATTTTGCCATCAGGCCAATATTCTGAGAAAAGTATGGGATCTCTATTTTGTTTACAAATAGCATGATTTTAACTGTAAGGAAATATCAACCATATATCTTTTGGAGTGATACGCAGAAATATAATACCACATGTATAATGATTAAATCTTAACCTTAACCAGCTTGAGAAAAAGAACCAGGAAAAGAACACATATAATCAATTTCTGATTAGAAGTATAGATATTACTGAAAACATCTATAAGGTGTCTCTAAGTTTTCTTTAGGTAATTGTAAGAGTTTGTTTTTTTATCTTGACCTTTCAATAACACAAATTAATTTTTAATACAACTATAATGTAACAAATTGCGATATCAATCCATTTGCAGTGTGAATATAACCTCAGGAGCAAATAAAAAATTATTTGAGATTACCACTAGATACCATATCAAGTTTCCACTTTTAAACATCTATGATGTACAAGAAGGGAACAGGTGGAATGGAGTGAGAAAACACTAAAGGGCATTCTGTAACTCTCCAAAATTACATTTTGAACGATATGTACCTGGATAATATCTTTGCAAAGTAAAATGCAGTTTGGAAAGGAATAGATATGTTCACCAATTAATAGTGAATAGCACTTTTAATTTTAAAGATAATGAAATCTTTGCAAGACAAGGAGACCACAAAGTGACAGTGACAAATTTAGACTCTTGACATTCTAATGTTGCAAATGAATCTCCTGGCAAGTTGTCTTTAGAAGTCGTTCCATAATTACCCAGCATTAAGCACCATCTGACTCATGGAAATTATGGAAAGGATTATATTTAGTCTGCTGATACTACACTTTCTTCTGCTTCTCCTCATACTGAAATACTTTTTGTATGAAAATGAGATCTATAGTTTGTTTCTACATCAACTTCTACAGTTTGTTTCTCACTCCAAATCAGAATTTGGAGGGCAAAAGTTGCAATATACAAGGTGTAGTCGCTTCAATTATATTAGTTAAAAATTCAAACTATATGGATGACAGATCCTTGTTATTCTGGCCATAAATTAATAATAGTGAATTGAAGCCAGAGGAAAAAAAATTACCTTAAAGATAAAACCACATCTACTCAACTTTATAGTCTTTCTTCTGTTGTGGAGAGTGAAGTCTTTGTACATGGCACGTGCCTAATGGTTCAACGTCTCATGTTTCTGAAGCATCTGACTCACTTGAACACAGTTTATGAAATTATATTTTAACTCCTCTTTATCTAAATTACTTCAAAATAATGTTGCTTAATGAGTTTTTAAGCACTAAGCCCTTTTCCATTAAAAAAGGAGGTTGAGGGGGCGCCTGGGTGGCGCAGTAGGTTAAGCGTCCGACTTCAGCCAGGTCACGATCTCGCGGTCCGTGAGTTCGAGCCCCGCGTCGGGCTCTGGGCTGATGGCTCAGAGCCTGGAGCCTGTTTCTGATTCTGTGTCTCCCTCTCTCTCTGCCCCTCCCCCGTTCATGCTCTGTCTCTCTCTGTCCCAAAAATAAATAAACGTTGAAAAAAAAATTTTTTTAAATAAAAAAAATAAAAAAGGAGGTTGAGGTTGATTCTACTAACAAAAGCATGGAAAATTCACACCAGTGCAGAACATAGCAAACCTAGAAATCATACAGAGGAAGCTGCGACCCAGATAAGTTATTTAATCAAAAGACACATGCTTTCTTATAATAGAACAAAATTCTGAATGTTTCAATCCCTGTCTAGTTCCATTCCCATCATATCAAAAGACCTGAAATCTCTAAAATGGTAATGCCAATATTCATAAATCCCTGTGGTCACAAAAAGAACTTTTATTCCAGATGAGGAAAAAGCAGATACTTTAAATTTCTTAAAACACATACACCAAGAATTTTTCGAATGCTCACATTTTTTAAATAAAAAGAGGAAGGAAGGAACAAAAACACGACTTGGATTTTTAATAAATTGCATATAAATAAATGTACAAAGTAGAGAAGGTACAACTCTTAAAAAATCTTAAATTTATCAGTTATTAACCATAGGTAAGCTGAAGAAGTATAGACTTAGGCCACATGTTTAAATTTTTATTAAAACTCACCTAGGCCTCTCATTAAGTCTTGTAGGTCTGAATTGTGTTATCTTACAAATTCAGCCTTTGCTCCAATGTGACTGAATTCAGTTGACTAGTCCACACTTTCTCAGCATAGAATTACTTATTTCTCCTTCTGTTCAGATAAATGTATCCAATATAGCCATCTACTCTCTCTTATATTGGACAGCCTGGACTGGTACTGTATTCTCATTGTTCTTAATTTCTCCCTTTTATTTCATATTATAGTCACCAGCCTAAGTATATCCTTTGTTGAGGTAAAATAAAAAATGAAATGAAAAATATGTATTTCCTTTAAATCAAATAAGTTACTCTGAGGCACAAAATTCTAATTTCCAAAACAGTATTTCTGCTGCCTTTTTATGGTGATTCACGGTAACTCTGTGAGATTAGAATGAAAAATAATAATCTAAGTTTTTCTTAGGTTTTGCATACATTCTAGGTCTTCAAATGCCTCTCTGCCAGGCATTAAATCAGAGAACATGCAGCAATGTTTTCTTGCTTGAAAACTGGCCCTGCTTAGATTAACTTCTTTACTTAGCCTTACCAGTCATTAGCCTCATTATGTCTTGCAGGGAAGATGAAGACTGTTTAAAGACCATAGTCTATGTTCCTTCCTAGGGCATTTTCTCTCAGTATTCAACGTCACGGATCTCCCAGATCATCCTTAATTATAGCTCTTCTTGATATACTAAAGCTTAACATACAACAATTTCAGAGCCTGTTTGATTAAATTCATCTTAATATTTTCCCTATAAATTAATTCCTTCTATACACTAGAAGCTTTATTTTGTCTTTAATCAGTTAACTGAACATCACGAGTACTTTTCAAAGTGAGAAAACATCTGTAAACATTGCAATAAAAATCCTTTTCACCACCAGTCCCTTGTAAACTACTACTTACTTAAATCCAGTACTAAAGAGCACAGGAGTCACAAAAATATGGCATATAGCTGTTGTACTAACAGTCTAATATAGGTATGTAGGCTAAGATGGAAAAGCAAATTGAGGGTTGGCAAATTAGAATTCCTAAGCATAAACATTTACGTAAAATCTAAGGAAAGACTGTGGAAATATAAAGGCACATACATCAATAATTCAAAATGAGCATCCCTCGTATGTGCTTGGCAGTTCTAGGTGCTGGACCTATACCCCTGAAGAAGAACATATCACCTTCTATAGAATGTAAGCTCTTTGAAGGAGATGATGAAATCTCTTCCCTCATGGAATATAATATTCTAGAAGAGAAGCTCATGTTTGAGGTTGGAACTTACTGTGCATATGCTCTAATGATTTTAATTTATAGAAAATCTGTTGAACAACTAATACAGACAAGGTATTTTATAGAGCTATGGGAAATGAGTTATAAAAATAAGGCAGAGGAAGCACTCTAGGGGGAAAAAATTGGGGTGGGCCCATGCCCAGTTTGCATCATGGACAAAGGTAAATGTTTTTCACTAATGGCCTGGACTTTCCAGAAGTTTACAACCAGGAAGGTTAAACATCTTTCAGTGGGAAGAAAGGAGCTGAGTAAATAGAGAGAAAAGATTCTTTCAAGAGGAGATTTTATCAGGGCTTTGAAGAATAGTTAATTTCTAAGAAACAGAGATGAGAGGAGAGCATTCCAGGTAGAATGGACTTAAATCTAATTTTTTAAAACAAACCAAATGATGACAAAGCCAACGGAGGCCAAAATCAGCTGACATTTTGTATTAATATCATGTCTTTGTTCAAAGAACTGATTACTTCATCATTCCAACACCAAGAAAAGAGATGCAAAGGAAACTCTTCATCATTTGTAGGTGTACCAGAGAATAAGTAGCAGTTCCCATTTATTCTATGACCACAGCGTTCAGGTCTTTTAACTTTTAAATTGTAGTTTATTCTCTAGGCTAGAATACACTGTCGCTTTTCTGCTGTTATCAATAACTTGCTTAAGTGTTTACTTTGATTCTCAATAGATACAAAAAAAAATCTAAGCTCTCATCCTTTATGTAGTAAAGTTATATAGAGAAAGTAGAGTAAAATTGTCTGACAACCGCCTGCCACTTCTATTTTAATAATAGTAAACGTTTACATAATATTCAAGTGGTTAGGAATAGCTTAATCATAGTATAAATACAACTTTAAGAATTATGTTCCAGTGTACTCCACAAGTATTATACAAATTGACCATATTTTATATGTATTCAAGGACACATTTTTCTGCTCAAAAAAAAACCTCGCAAATAAGCATTATGTAGGGCAAATGATAGGCATTCTGTAGGGCAACTTTGATGGATTTATTTTGTATTATTTGTAGTTTTTAGTTCTACTAAAGACATATACTAGTTCTCAATGTTAACCATAGGGCAATTTCAATTTAATGACACAGTACATAAATATAATTATAAGACTAAAAAGAACACAAAGAAATATGGTCTGCTCTCATGGCTTTAATTTGGGCATCAAAAACCATGAGGCTCCAAATTACACACTTATCAAAGGTTAGAAATTTCCACCTTTGTCCCTCCCTTCCATTTCCTCCTAATAATCCGAAGCATCTAAGTTTTTCTATTAACTTCCATTTCTCATAAATTCTCAAAATGTCTATTTATTAAAGTACATTTTATTGGGTACTAATATTTTTTAAATTATGTTTTCAGTCCTCACTTTGGGACTTAACACCCTATGAAATTTGTTTCACTACTTGTAAACTTGGGACAAAAAGTGATATGCATTTAAAATTTGATTTCTTCCTAAATGTTTTGAAGTAAAGCCACAAAGGATTCTTCTGTCTAGTGAATGGAGACTTCATGCTTTTTGTGACCATTCTCTTAAAAATAGTTGCTGAGACAATACTTAAATCAAAATTTATCTCCAACGTTCTTTGCACATATAAGCTGCTTTAGGTATGTAGAAAACTGATAAACATGTCTGAATGTTCGTGGACATTCTAGGACTGATCTTTCCTAAGGACCACTTTTCACAGTACCATTCCAAGAATGGAGTTCCTTCCTATTTTCAGGTAAGCTGCCATGAAAACCCACTACCAGCCAACCCCTTAGATACCTTTAAAATCCTAAAGTGCCAACTGGCACTTTACAGCCCCTGCTTTGGGTTTTTCTGGTTCTCAGTCTGGACTCTGAGGATGGAGGAAATACCCATTTTACTGTACAAAAACTAAGGGAGAATGGTGAAAATGGAGCTTTGAACTATCCTGGCTTAGATAAACTCTATACATCTGAGAACACAACTTGCAAAAGAGTGGTCTTTAGTTAGAGATTTCAAGAACTGACCACACCTTCACTTGAGTGAACTCTAAGAAACCCGAAGAATGTGCATGCCCTTTTCAAGTCTTCTGAACTTTACCACCAAGGACAGAGCTCCGCAGGCTCTTCCTTCTATAGTAATTGCCATTTGAAACCCCAACCCAGTCCCATCCAATAAATTCCATTAAATATCAAAACTTGCTGATGCAAAGTTTGCAAAGTCCATAATTCAACGAGAGAAGGGGTCAGCCTGAGTGTTCGAGAAATTCTAAGCTCCTCTGCCACTGAACAAGTAAGAAGCTTCTTAAAGGAAGAGGCTCCAAGAGAACATCTCAGGGATAAAGACCATAAAAGTACTGACAGGCTTCGTCTCATTATGGCTGTCCACTCCTATGTTCTGGTTTCCTAAAAATAGCCCTCAGGGTACAGAGCCCTCCTTCCCTTTGCCCTAAGAAAGCTAAAGAACTCTCCAAGGGGAGTGGCCACTTCTCTCTGAAACCTGATGCTAGCTGTGAGGTCACAGCTTCCCCAGAAATAAAAGGCAGCCTCGGCAAGCAGGCCCCACTCAGGGACTGGAGCGGCCCTCAACTCACTCTTCAGCTTTGCCGCTGTTCCTCAGCCCAGAAGTTCTGCCATGGTGGGTCCTGTGAGAAAACTCTTTGTCCTTTACAGGAGGATATAGTCGTGGATATGACCTTACTGAATAGAAAGGCAGTCAAGGAGCAGAACTAAGGAAAGAACATATTCAGTATAAGTCTGTAGAATCTACTTTTGCTTTCGTTGAGGTGGGGTGAGGATAGATGAATTCGAGCTATTATGCTAACTGAAAAAGTACATCTTACTCCCCAAAGCAGTACTTTATGCTTCACTAACTTTTGTTATATGACATAAGGTTTATTATATCTAAACATGGGGGAAGAGGAAATTGCTACTATAGCAAAATACTATACTTTTAAAAACAGTCTGATGAAGACAGCTAAAATAAGTAAGCTATTTCCGACCCATCAGACACATGGTCGAGCAAAAACCTCCTAGTTAAATAGAAGAAAGACTTAAGGTGATCTTTTTAATGCAGTGTATCTCTATTTCTTAATTCAGTGTATCTGTATTAGACATATTTTAAATACATCACAGACTATTATGTTATTCCAGGAAGTATTTTACTTAGCATTTGTTAAATCATTGACTCATTGATTAAGATGCAGAGAGATGTTCCCTAATTATCTTTTGCAATAGCTTATTTTTCCTAGATTCCAAAGTATCCTAAGGCCACCTCTTATTCTATGACACCTACATATTCTCCTAGAAATCTCAGAACAGAGAGCACTCATGCTTCTGTCAATGCATTTGAAAGAGTACTATTGTTTCTTTCTTTCTCCCTCTCTCGCCACTGCAGTCCTTCAGTGCCGACCAGATTGCTGGTAAGTGAATTGAGCTTCTCTACTCCAGATGTAGGCAGAGCACTGCCTGGTTTCTGAAATATCCCTTATCTCTAAGGCATGTTACTGCGTGGCTCAACCTGTTTGTGTCCAAGCTATGCCTGACCTCTGAAAAGTAGGCTTGCTTTTGGAGCTTACTTTGAAGAATACTCAGGGAATGAGCTTGGATACACTTAAAAATAAGGACATTTTTGTTTGGTTAAAATATTCTTTGTGGTTAATTTCTTTCTAACAGATCGAGTTCTCTAAGGCACAGCAGGATGGTAAGTTTAAAAGATACAGTTGTTAATGTGTGCACACTCATAAAGATGGCATGTGAGAAAACCAACTCCCCTGAGATGAGATCAGCTCTTCCTAATTATCCCCACTGGTGTAGCCACTCTAAATATAAATGCTCTCAATCATTCTAAATAGAAGTTTTCTCAACTTGAACCTCTTGCTTATAATCAGTAATCAAAGGTTTATGCAAACAAAAGATAGACACCATAAAATAGGTCCTTGCAATCACTGTTCTAAGTAAAACCATTTTGATAGAGTAGCCAATACCATAGATAAACCCAAAAAAAGTTGTAGATTTTGAAAGGCTAACCTGTTCATCAAATTCCTGAAGACAGATTTGAGAGGTCTGAATTGTTCCATTTAGAAAATAATATTGATTGTGAACCTGCCAATTACCAAACCTACATAATTTCAATGGGCATCACAGTGAGTTGAGAGAAACAAGTGAAGTGGATATAGAATAAAAGTGAATTCACAGACAGATAAGGAAGAAAAGTTTATCATAAAACTGTGCAAGAAACATTAGACATCTCCTGGTCTGTCTTTAGAGAGCTGATAGGACTTGTTCAATGACCCAAAGTATTAGTAACAGGCCCAAACTCTGGTATTAGTTTAAACTAATTAGAAATTTATTTCACAAAAACAGTTACTAACTAGAAGATTTCAAATTCTTAAAATTCAAGAGAAGCTGAGTACTTTCCCTAACATTTCCTTCAGGTCTTTGGATCCAAGAGACCCCATGTCCCACGAAGTTTGTTTTTTCACTAGAAGCGTAGGAGAGAATGTTTTATGGACTGATAGTGTCACAAGTTCAAACAAACTGAGAAAGAAATTACTTCTAAAGAAGTGAGGGAGAGAAACACTTTAGTTATATGATAGCATACATAAATAATTATAATTATAGGTGTTTAATAAGAAACTATTCAAATACTTGGTTCTATACCTAAGAAATGCCACATTTTTCAGTCTGTTTCAATGCCTAGAATATTTCATGTCTGGACGTCAAGTAAGAAAAAAAAAGGATATTTGCTGTAGTAAAAACCCATATGTATCTACATCATGGTTGATGATCTCATGTCAACAGATCAGGTGATTCAATGACTCAGAACTCAAGAGCATTTGAAATTATACTACAAAGGACTATTTTTTTCTCATTGAAAAAAAATGGTAATCCTACTATATTTTGTTTGAATTTTAATGCATTTTTAACGAGTGATGCTGCTACATTATCAGCTACTGCATCCCAGTCCTCTCAAATATCCAATTTATGGTGTCACTTTGGCTGCCAAACTATGGTGGGACTAAGCAACAGAAGACTTACTGTTGGCCAGAAGGACAGAAGGACTTACTGTTGACCATTAAACCTATAACTACATATATGAAAGAAGTTTTAGATATAAAAGTTCAGGAAGCATTGGTGGGGTGGACTGGTTTTCTCCTTGTGCCAGGAAAGCGAATGTAAGCTCTTAAAATTTCAATGGAAATACAATGCTTTTGGAAATGAATGAAAACTTCTTTGGTTTCCTTCCTTTTTCAATGATTAAAGAGTTTTGGTCATGGCTGCTCCATTTGAATGTATCACAGGTTGGAAGAAAAGGGAAAAAAAAGGAACATGATTGCATTCTAAAGGTCTAAGTCCTGTGATGTCCAGTGGAGTTGCTACTTAGCCACATGTGGCCATTTAAACCTGAATTTTAATTAATTAAAAATAAAAGCATTTAAGCAGCTATTTTCTCAGTTGCACTGCTCATATTAGTGCTCAGGGGCCACAGAGGGCTTTTGGGGCAGCCCAGACATAGAACATTTTGATTGTCACAAAAAGGTTTCTAGTGTTGGTCTATACCAGGGGCTGTCAAATTTTTTTCTTACAGGGCCAAATTGTCAATATGTTAGGCTTTATTGGGAGTACAGAAAACAACTCCACTCCATTGTTGAGGTTTAAAAATAGCCATAAACAATACATAAAATAATGGGCTACATTCCAATTAAACTTTATTTTAAAAAACAGGTGGCCAGCCCCTAGGTAGCAGTTTGCTAATCCATATTCTAGACTCTTGAAGAGAATAAATCTTAAAAATCTGGGGTAGGAAGAGCAATATCTGTCTGTCCTTGGCATTTAAATCAACAAAGGGTTAATGTCAGAGAGATTCTATTACAGCCCATAAAATCCTATTTGTATATCAGCATCTAAGCAGGGTAATAGTGAGCCCTCTGAGCAATCTGTGCATGAAAGCATGGAGCCAGTAACAAGAATAGTTCAGTTTCACATGTCCCTTAGAAAGATGAAAAATAATATTTGACTAATAATCCTACTGTGCCTGCAGCGTGCTTTTTAGGTTAAGGGAATGGTCTGATATAGTCAAATTGCATAGAATCTGAAGGGAAACCTTTAGCCAAGAATGGTGACATGCTCTATAGTTGATTGTGAATATGTCTGGTACAACCTTCCATCAAGGGATAGAGGGATGATAAAATAGGGCATTTTGCTGAGTAATCTATCTAGATGGCATCTTTTGATCTAAGGCCATTAATGGTCTAAAAACACTGTTTTCAGCTCATTAAAAAGTGGTTGTTCTGAGTGTTGTTGGGATTAATCCAACAAGTTGTCATCAATACTTTTGGGTTCTCCAGAAAGTCTAATTTAGTTAAGTTTAGAAAGTTTCAGTTAAAATGTCACTTCTGGCCCCTTAATCCATAGTAGTACCCTTTTCTGTCTTTTTGGCATATACTTTGTTAACATAATCCTGAAAGGCAAAAACAATTCCAACAACATAGAGTGACAAAATTTAGGGAAAGTCAGCAACAAAGTGATTGTGATAAAAATAGACAACACTTTAAGATATGTACTTATACACACACATAAAAGTTCAAATAAAACTAGAAATATCTGAATAAAATTGGTGGAGTCTATCAATGTGAATATTCTGTTTGTGACAATATTGCCATAATTTTGCAAAATGTTACTATTGGGGGAAACTAGATAGAGTATTTAAGAGATCTCTCTGTAATTTTTTTTCCTTAACATTGCAGGGGAATTTACAATTATCTGCATAAAATTGTAATTTAAAAAATGTGTACTTAAATTCTAAAGCCAATATGGCGACATGCTGTCATATGTATTATCTGAAAAAGAGTAAAGTTTAAACAGATTATGATAGTGATATATCCAAACAAATATTTCTCCTTCTGAATCGATTACATTGGGAGCCCATTAAAGTCATACAATGCAGTGGTGAAACGACACTATTGAACTCAGAGATTTGTTTCACCTTTCTAATTTTTTTTTCCTGAGAAATGAAGTTGCTCCTGAAGATAACTAGTCCAGGGGGGAGGCTAAGAGATTTGTCCTTCAGGAAGAGGGTTTTCTAAATAATTTGAAAAACCTGGGTTAACCTCTTATAACACAACCCTGATTGAAAATTTGTTTTCTTGAAATTTTATTAACTTTCTCAATTATGAGGAGTTCTTAAGGTTTCTCAAGACCTCAGAATTTCTTAACCCAGTCATACTTCTCAGGCAGATGAAGGAAATATGAATAAATACATCAAGGAGCTTCAATTTCCATATCTGATTAAAAATAATATATGATTTGAGGCTGGAAATGCTGCTTTAAAATAGTCCCCAAAAGAAGTGTCAGAAAGGATTGCCAATGACTGTTTGAGCTAAGAAAAGGAAGAGTTCAAAGATAACAACATAAGTGGTTGCAAAAGGTGAAAACAGAGGAGAGTGAACTGGATCCTTGATGAAATTAGGGGTAATTTATAGGTCTAAGGGAGAAAAAGTATCCTAAAGCTTCTTGCTTCTTGCAGAATTCAAGGAGGCGTTTCTCCTGTTTGACAGAACAGGTGATTCTAAGATCACCTTAAGCCAGGTCGGTGATGTCCTTCGGGCTCTGGGCACAAATCCCACCAATGCAGAAGTCAAGAAGGTTCTGGGAAACCCCAGCAATGAAGGTAACCGTGTTTTCCCAAGAAGTTGGGAAGCAAGATTGTGTGTGCATGCGCACACACACACACACACACACACACACACACACACACACCACAAGGAGGGGGGAGGGGAGAGACACAGAAAGGGAACTTTATTGAGAAATAAGATCCATAGAATAGAGCTTAACTTGTTCTTGATGGTAAATGTGCTTCTTGTCTGTCTAGAATCTCAGTTTTTCCTCATAAAATAAGTGAACCTTCCTTTGAGAATTTGCAAGCATGATAAAATTTCATGCCAATGAAAAGAAATAAAATCTAATGCTAACATTGTCATCCTCATCCCATCTAATGCTCATAATTTAAAGGTTAATGAATAAAATCATATCCAAATCTGCACATTTTTTCCAAACCTTCAAAGGCAAAAATACATTTTGACAAAGATGTTTAACATGGCCAAAACACAATACATTTTGTGAACAACTCAGCAAATTGCAATGGCACACTTCTAGAAAAGATCTACTCTGATAAGAGCTGTGGAAATAAAATCACAGTGCTTTCAAGAGGTTGACAATGCCTGCTGACTTTGCCCAGTGCTCAGTCTCTTGACACCCTGCTCTGTGCCATTTTAAAAGAAACTCACCTCTCCTAATTAAGAATAGACAGGATGTCATTTTAATAAGAGTATTTTCTATTCCCAAAGAATCACAAGAGGACTTAAAAATTGAAGCCAAAATGTACATTCAGTCCCCCAAAGTAAATCCCAGTACAAAAGACAGTAGATATTTAAGTGGCAAATTGTAGACATCATTTGCTTGATATGGTCATCCAGTTATTAGTCTGGAACAAAAATATTTTTTTAATTCCAAAGATTCATGGCACAGTGTAATAGTCTATTGGAGAATAGCACACTGAACAAAAAAGATGAGAAAAAAACTGAAATTTTTTCAAGTAGATATTTGAGCTGTTTATCTTTGCCATGAGGGGGAAAGAAGGAGGGGAGAAGAAGTAATTTCATTTTCCCCTTGATAACTGAAAAGACTATTTTCCTTTTATATGAAAGCGGGGGAAGTGGAGCTTGAATTTATGCAAACGGACTTCTAAATCATTCCACTGGAATTTTTCTCAAACTTCACTTTCTTTAGAGGAAAATGTCTAGGTAAATCATTCAAAAGGTAGCTGAGAGCAGGAGATAAAGTGAGAAAATGATAAGCCAAATCTTACTTTGTAAATGCCATTTTGTAAATTACCAAACATCTATCTTTAACAGCATTATTAGGTAAATAAATGTTCATTTATTCAATGTTCAGATGTGGTCTTTTCAATATCATTCAATTTCCATTCTATGAGGAAGGACTAATAAAAGGGAATTTTGACTTTAGGGCTACATAACTTTGTCCATTCACATACATCTGGATAGTCTGTTTTACACTTTTGTTGTAAATGCGATTTACCTTGTTTGTTGTATATTTTTACATTGCTTCTTTAGTATTTGTAGAAAATATTAAATTGACAATACTAATAAAAAGCAGTTAACACTTTTCAGCACTCGGTTTGTCCCAGGTATTGTAATAAATTTCGCATGTGTTATCTCATTTAGGGCTCACACTAACACTCTGAGGAATCTCTCTTTTACAGATGAAAAAGTTGAGGTACAAAAAAGGGTGAGAAAGTTGCCCGTGATCACACAGTTATAAATGGTGGATTGGGGATAGAACTTTAGGCACTGGGACTCCAGAACTCATGCTATCATCTATCACCAACTTTTTGTCATCAGCAATTTACTAACTGAAATTTAAGCTATATGAAGATATTTTAGATCAGCTGGAATGAACTTTCAAGTTCAATTTGTGATTCAGAGATGACATTTTATGGTAGCTAATAACTCTCCAAATTGCAATTTCTTCCAGAGATGAATGCCAAGAAAATTGAATTTGAACAATTTCTGCCCATGATGCAAGCTATTTCCAACAACAAGGACCAGGGCACATATGAAGACTTTGTTGAGGGTCTGCGTGTCTTTGACAAGGAAGGCAATGGCACAGTCATGGGTGCTGAACTCCGTCATGTTCTAGCCACATTGGGTAAGGAAAATTTATTTCAGCAGGCTTCATAGGACAGAATATATAGGAAAGAGCATGACTTAAGGAAATCAAGTTATAACAAAGTAGGTAGGGAAGAAAAGCTATTGGTAAAAAAAGAATAGTCAAAAATTAATGACCATTTCTACTGGCCTCCGTGCCAACAAGTTTGTTTGGGGAAAGTGGTAACTTAAGTTACTAGTAATGAGTAAGTAAAGTAAAGCATGGTAGTCCACATCGGATAGAGCTTGGATGATCAGGTATAATGTGTATTTAAGTCATTCATTAGAAACAATTCATTGACAACATACTAAGTGCCAGAAGAACAGGATGGGCTTGATTTCTATCCTCTAAGAGCTTAATCACAGTCTCAAGGAACCCAAAACTGATCAGTTATGGTGAAATTTTGAAAATATTCTCTGGCCTTCTTTCTGAACAAAGAGTTTTCTTTCATCAGGTGAGAAAATGAAAGAGGAAGAAGTGGAAGCCTTGATGGCAGGTCAAGAAGACTCCAATGGCTGCATCAACTATGAAGGTACAATCTCATGTGCTTTGGTATTTACAGCAACTCTTAACTGATGGGGTTGTTGATGGACTCCTTCCAAGCTTAAAATAACTTCATCTCTGTCTTCTTTACTGAACATATACATGTTATTTATTATCAATCAATTACACAATAACTCTAAAAAGATATTCTCTAAGAATCTGGCCATGTACATAAGATTTTTATTCCTGTGGGTTTTGACAATCCTGGGCATTGTTAAATAGCTTAAAATGTTTTCACATGTATTCTTTCTTGCTAGATCTTTACCACATTTCTGTAAGATAGACAGGGTTTATGCCAGAATAGGGTTTAATAGAATATTAAAGTTGGAGATATCTCAAAATCTTTAACAGCAAGTAATTATGAAAATGAGGAAACTGAGGGCCAAAGAGGTTAGTTACTCAGTGAAGGTCACACCATTAATGGAAGGGCTGGTACTAAAATTTAGTTCTTCTCCTTGTCTGGTGTTCTTCCTTTCATGGCCAACTCTCTATGCTGTGCTACCAATTTAGAGCAGCTTCACCCAAAGGGTTGGAAAAACAACACTCCACACAAAATACAGATGCAAAATAAAATTCCATGACATAATTTGTAAAATTTAAATTTTCCAAAAAAATTGAGAAACTTTTCTATCAAAAAGACTAATCTAGCCACTTTTCAATAAAGCTATGTTGATAGCTTTGATGTAAATGTCAAGATGAAGTCTAATGACTTGGGGAAAAGTAAGAACAGAAAAGCAGGGAGAAGAAGAGGGGAGGAGAGGGCAGGAGAAGAGGCAAGCAGTCAGCCAAGCACATTTTCACTGACAATCTTAATTAAACTGCACTTTTTCCCCTGCAAACAATGTTTTACGTTTGGTTATTGCCATAAATGCATTATATAAAAGAAGAATCATTCAATAAATATTGTTTGCACCGGTGGCTAGTCATTTAGAAAATAAAGTCAGATCTGGATCTCATACCAGGATAAATTTCAAATGGTTCAAAAATTTAAATGTAAAAGCCAAAAGCATAAAAGCCATGGACGAATTCTTTTTTTTTTTTATTTTTATTTTTTTTTTTTTTTAAATATTTTTTTTTTTTTTCAACGTTTATTTATTTTTGGGACAGAGAGAGACAGAGCATGAACGGGGGAGGGGCAGAGAGAGAGGGAGACACAGAATCGAAACAGGCTCCAGGCTCTGAGCCATCAGCCCAGAGCCTGACGCGGGGCTCGAACTCACGGACCGCGAGATCGTGACCTGGCTGAAGTCAGACGCTTAACCGACTGCGCCACCCAGGCGCCCCGGACGAATTCTTTTATAACTTTTAGAGTGGGAAGGTCCTTCTAACACTGATAAAAACCCAGAAGGCATTACAAGTTTTGATAAATTCAACTACATAATTTTTTTAAATTCCATATGGCAAAAGCCACCAGAAGCAAAGCCAAAAGACAAATAGCAAACCATTAAAAAAAGTAATCAGTATCAGAGAAATCTCATTTTCCTAATTAAAAAAAAACTATTGCATATTAATAAAAAGACTACAACCCAATAGCAAAATTCATAAGTACATTGGAAATTCACATAAAAAGAGATTTTAAAAATCTATAAATACGATGTTAAACTTCACTAATAATAAAAGAAATACAGATTAACAGTACAAGGAGATACCATTTTTCAATAAGCTGATTGCCAAGCATTAGAAGTGTGACAACACTTTGGGTTGAGGAGAGTGGATGGAAACAGGAAATCTCATGCATTCCTGTTGGGAAGGCATATCATTAAAATCCCAATATGGTTATGTAGTACTAACTATTAATTCTAGCGAATCTACATCACGGGATGTAGCTTTTAGATATGCTTGCACTTGAAACAAGTGATACATGATTATTCACTACGTTGTTGTTGGTAATAGCCAAATGTTTTAACAACTTAATGTCCACTAACATGGTATGTATCAAATATACTCTGGTACACCTACATAATAAAATACGCCTACACAATGAAATTCCCCACAGCTCCCTCCCCACTCCCCAAATAATAAGGATACTCTGGTTTGCAGTCATTAAGTGAGAAAAGAAAAAGAAAAATAGTTTGTAGAATATGCCACCATTAGGGTGAAAAAGAGTTTCAGAAACACATATTTGTATTTTCTTATACATGCATAATACCTCCACCAATTTCACCATAAAGAGAGACACTATGGATGGGAGGCAGTGGTGAGGAATATTTCTTTTTTATTATAAACTCTTTCATACTTTAAAGAAACTTCTAACCATGTGAATGTACCATTTATTCCAAAAATTAAATTTACAAAGTCAGGGGAAAGGCCATGAATCCAGGATGAAGAATAGTAGACTATACCGAGCTTTAAAAAAATAAATGCTAGTATTACAGCTAAGGAAAATTAAGATTGAACTAACTTGCTAAACCTCTCTTTTATTAAACTTGATGGTTTTCTAACTCTAAACTGTCTATATTATGCCCACAGCTTTTGTCAAGCACATCATGTCTAATTAAATGGAGCTCTCAAGGTAAATATCTGTTTGCTCTTTATTACATAAGCTCTTTCTTTTTTAAATTTTTTTTTTCAACGTTTATTTATTTTTGGGACAGAGAGAGACAGAGCATGAACGGGGGAGGGGCAGAGAGAGAGGGAGACACAGAATCGGAAACAGGCTCCAGGCTCTGAGCCATCAGCCCAGAGCCTGACGCGGGGCTCGAACTCACGGACCGCGAGATCGTGACCTGGCTGAAGTCGGACGCTTAACCGACTGCGCCACCCAGGCGCCCCTACATAAGCTCTTTCTTGATGCCGTATTTTTTTTATAAATTTAACAGTTTCACTTTGTGCTATAAACATAATTAGTATTAGTTCATAATTAAGATTTATTTATATTTACCAGAAAATATCAACCCGTCGAAAAGGGTTATTTGGAAATAGAGGGCTTTTGTATAAATGTGTAAGCAAAAATCTCTGAGACCTTTGCTTCCATCTATAAACCCTAGCTTTGATTGTGTTGTAATTATGCAGTGAAGATTCAAACAAGCCAGAGACTAGTTCATTAATTTATCTGGAACATAACACTAATAAAAGTAGGGGCCTAAGTTCTTTGAATAATAGATGTCGCTTTTAACAATTACTGCCCTAGAAAACGAGGTTATCACAGTTCAAAGTTAAGCACTTGAAACGAGGTTATTATAAGTAGGAAAAGGCTTACCTTGGAAGTGCTGGTTCATTTTGTGTTTTTTCTTCTTTTGCACTTCAGACTATTTCCTCCCCAGCTTTCTTTCTGAAAAGATGCAATCAACATCTAACTCATTTTCCCTTTTCCTTTGTAGATCAAGCATTTTTAGGACAACTGGCTGGAAACTTATTGCAATAACACCCATGACTCACTGCCCAGATCTGCGTCCCATCATTCAGAAAACAAAACGATGTGGACCGTTCTAGATGGAAGGACTCCCTGAATTTTTATATACTTCACGTTCCTCTATGAATTGTATTCATACCACACAAGACAAGTGTCTCCTGCTCTAGACAAGAAGGATAAAATACTCACAACCTCAAATTCAAGCACCACTCTTTATTTTCTACCATGAGTCATTGAACATCCTTAAAACACTAAATCAATAAATAATTCTGGTCAGTCGGGAACATTCAAGTTGCATTGTGTTTTTACCTTCTTCCTTAGAGAAAATAATTTTTAAATTTTCAAGTCTTTTGTTAATGTACAGAGTATGGATGAATTGTAAACTTCTAAAGAATAAATCCTTGCAGTCTGCATAGTAATCACAAATGGAATAATCATCATCAAAATATTATTGAAAATATGAAATAGGGAACTGAGGAAATTCAGGTAGATCAGAGACATTTTAATATAAATTATCCAGGCAGTTTAAGAATGAAGCAGGTTTTTTCAGTTTTGTGTAAATCATCGTGTACTTGCCTTGACTTATCACTTCTAGTGACACTCTAGCCTATTCATAAGAGAAAGTCCTACGAAGCCCTGATCCTTCTCACTGAATGTCTTCAAGGATAAAATTTAAAGTGACCTTTCCGTGGTTACTTAAAAAAACCTCTCTGTATGAGACTGTTACTCAAGAACTCAAGATCCTGTCTATTAATATTCTGTCTCCAACTATGTCCCCTCTACTTCGCATGCCCATGTCCCTGAATCTTGGTTCAACCTTTTAACACTTGTCCTAAATGGTAAGACTAATTGATTGAAAAGTTCAGAGTGTAAACTTACTTTATAATCTCATCATGCTATCAGGTATCACTTTTTTCTTTAGAACAGAGGAAGAATTTGCAAATTAATAGTCATCTATACGTAAGAGATAAAGTGACAAATAGTTCTCCCACTCTCTAAAGAGAGACCCGTAATATATGTGATTATAAAATCTCTGAAAAGTACCTGTCTGCCTATACATTTTTGGAAGCTGAAATTTTTGGGTGCTTCTGGTCAACATGACCTTCCACCTTTAGCAAAGGGCACCCAGAGCTCGGGGAGCCAACAGCTTCAACTCTGACCTATGCTTTTGTAGCCAAATGATGGTGAGACATTATAATCACTCTTTTTAAAAAAAAATTTTTTTTGTTTATTTACTTTTGAGAGAGAGAGAGGGAAAGAGAGAGAGAGTGAGTGGGGGAGGAGCAGAGAGACAAGGAGACATAGAATACTAAACAGGCTCCAGGCTCTGAGCTGTCAGCAGAGTCTGACGTGGGGCTGGAACTCAGGAACCGCGAGATCATGACCTCAGCTGAAGTCGGACACTTAACTGACTGAGCCTCCCAGGTGCCCCTATAATCACTCTTTTAAGGAAAATTCACTATGGCCTCAAGATCCTTGAGGCCACGTTTTCCTAAGATCAGGATTCAAAAATCTTGCACAGCACTGCCTACTAGAACTTTCAGTAAAAATAGAAATCTTCATGTACATTGTCCTATTTGGTAACCACTACCCACATGTGGCACCTGAGCACTTGAAATGTGTCTAGTGTGACTGAAATTAAATTTTTTATTGATCTAAATAGCTACATGTGGCTCATGAATACCATACTGAACAGCACAGGTTTCAATATATATTTAATTTGGTTGTCACATCAGGCAATAAAAAGGCTCTTCAAAAATGACAAATGTCACCATGGAGAGAAGGTGGCTGGTACAAATAATCCAATCATAAAAGACTCGTTTTTGTTTTGGAATATGTGGCTAAATTTCACTTATTTAACATTTATACTTCTTTAATATTTTTTAATTGGAAATGTGGTGTCTACAAGGTACTAAAGTTTTAGTCTCAAGCTTCCTCTTCAATGCTTTTCCCTGAAGACCTTATAAAACTGCTTTAACTCCCAGTGGAATAACATCTTGTACACTATCATGGGACTTAACCTTATTAAATTACCATGTGTGAAATGCCCATAACTCAAGTAGTAGCAGGTGCAAAATAGAGCAGCGAGCAGGAGAGTGACAGTAATTTTTAACATCTATACCAGCTGGCAGAAACGACAGGTGCTTAATTCCTCAGTCTTTAAAAATAACTTTTGAAAGCCTGTGCTGCATAAGCAAATATTCTCAAATTTGTTTTTTTAACTACCTTCAAATTACCTTCCTGAAAAAAATGTAATATTATACACTGTGGGCCTCAAGGTATATATATATTTGAAACTTAGCATACAGGAACTTAATTTATTCCCCTCTATGAATAAAATAAACAATTATTAAATCAGGGAAATAAAAATTAGTTTTTGAGACTTCATAGTAATATTTCTCAAAAAACATATCAGAAAGAGCTCTTAACATATATTTTTCTAACTATATTTACATGTTTTTTTCTATACTGGCAAATAAAACTTGGAACTTCATAAACATTCTTTATCATAGAATGGATAAAGAATGTCTTCCTTTAAATTCTAAGTCTATGGGGCGCCTGGGTGGCGCAGTAGGTTAAGCGTCCGACTTCAGCCAGGTCACGATCTCGCGGTCCGGGAGTTCGAGCCCCGCGTCGGGCTCTGGGCTGATGGCTCAGAGCCTGGAGCCTGTTTCCGATTCTGTGTCTCCCTCTCTCTCTGCCCCTCCCCCGTTCATGCTCTGTCTCTCTCTGTCCCAAAAAAATAAATAAATAAACGTTGAAAAAAAAAAATTTTAAATTCTAAGTCTAGTGAAAACCATGAATCTATAGATTTATTTAGCGAACCAAGTCTATACCACCCCCTCCAAAAAAAGAGATTAAACAGCAAGTATCAGCAGTTCAGACTGAAGAGTTATGTTCCCTTAAATTACCAGAATAACTGAAACTAAGGAAGAGTATAATGATGGAATAATTCAGTCAATGATCTCAATTTTATAGTTCAATGAGTAAGCCCCAGACATGTAGGGGTAGGCCTGCTGAGAAGGAACAAAGTCAGACTTTTCAGGGACAGATCTTGAAGTTGCCCAGAAATGCTCCAAAAAAAAAAAAAAAATAGAAATACTTCTCTTCTTCTTGAACTTTTAAAAAATAACAGAAGTTAAATTCCTTTGTCAGTAATCACATAGGTGGCCAAGAAAAATTTGAGTAGGAAATAAGTTGGGCTTTTCTTTCTATTCTTAAAAAAAAAAAACAAAAAAGCTTATCCTTTTCTGGGGTGCCTGGGTGGCTCAGTTGATTAAGCATCCAACTCTTGATTTCAGGTCAGGTCATGATCTCATGGTTTGTGAGATAGAACCCAGCATCAGGCTGTATGCTGACAGCACGGGGCCTGCTTGGGATTCTGTCTCCTCTTTCTGCCCCTCCCTCATGCTCACTCGCACTCTTTCACTCTTTCTCTCTCTCAAAGTAAATAAACTTAAAAAAAAAGAAAGATTATCCTTTCCGATTGTCTTCCTCCAACCTATGAAGGAGAAAATCAACTCATCTCATAATATTCATTGTGTAGGGTAAGAATAAGTATAATGCTATTAGAATAGTAATGGATAATAATGCTTAGTGGTACAATTAAAAAAATAAAAAGTGAATTTAAAAGTGATGGGCAGGGGCGCCTGGGTGGCTCAGTTGGTTAAGCATCGACTTCGGTGCAGGTCACGATCTTGCAGTTCATGAGTTCAAGCTCTGTCTGTGCTGACAGCTCAGAGCCTGGAGCCTGCTTCAGATTCTGTGTCTCCCTCTCTCTCTTCCCCTCCCCTACTCATGCTCTGTCTCTCAAAAATAAATAAACATTAAAAAAAGTGATTGGCAAAAAAATATTTGCGGAGAATTCTTATACTTAAAATATGTATATTAAAGACTTAACCCATAACTTGTATAAAAGTGTGCTTAATGATAATCATTCGATGACCACTGGTAAGATTCACTGGAACCATAATTCAGCAGAAATGTTCAAATAGCAAACATGTACTTTCTCTTGCTTACTTTTCCATCGTCATCAGTTAGATATTCTTAGGAAGACCTTGAGGGGCACCTTAAGGGGCAGGTGCTTTAGAGTCAAGGCTTGGGTTTGATCCTTACTGCTACTACTCCTGTAACAGCAGTAGCTGTGTGACCATGGCACAATCACTCAACCTTTGCAGGTCTCAAGTTTATCTCCCATAAAATGTCTTTTAAAAAGGAAGGATTGTTTTATGGATTAAAATAAATTAAGAATGTGAGGTATTTGGCATGTGGCAAGCACTCAACTATTTTTCTTCTCGGTTTCTTTAGTACTATCCTCTGGGTTTATATGGAGTATTGAGTTAAATCTTTAATAACTCCCCATTACTGAGAGAATAAAATTCTGAAATTATCAAGACACACAAGAGCTTTTAGGAACTTTTTCAGTTTTGTCTCCTGGTATTTCTTCTTAATTACTCTTCCTCCCAATCATATTGAATGGTACAGTGGGTAAGAGCTCTGACTTAGGTTTCAATCTTTTCTGTCACATCCTAGATATGTAATATTGATTACATCATACATAAAATAGAATACTTAGGAAGCCCCGCTGTGTGAGTTAAATGAGGCAATATAGATAGAGTGCCTATGGAAGAGCTATTTATTGTGAAATCTAAACAAAGGAAATGGTAGGTATTATAATCATCACCTCTTGAAATTGTTATGAAAGTTCCTACTGAGAAAAATTATTTCATATCATTTTTAATGTTTATTTATTTATTTTTGAGAGGGACAAAGAGACAAAGAGAGAGACAGAGAATCCCAATCAGGCTCCATGCTGTCACCACAGAGCCTGACTCAGGGCTGGAACCCACAAACCATGAGATCATGACCTGAGCCAAAATCAAGAGTCAGATGCTTACTGACTGGGACACCCAGGTGCCCGTTACATCTAAGACTTTACTCAGCTATCACCTCTTCCATTGGCCTTTCCTCACTTCATCCACCCAGAAATCCTCACCAAGAGTGTAGAACAGTGCCTGACACATGGTTAGCATTAAATATTTTTAAAAGCATGAATAAATAGATGAATGAAACTATATCTAATGTCTTCCCTTCCCTCAATCTTGAAATAAAAACAAAAACAAAACAAAACAAAACAAAAAAAAAAAAAACATGTCCTATTGACATGTGTATCCTGAATTTTTAGGTGAATAATAAACTCAATAGGTATTCAATTCACTAAAAGTTCAGTGAATGTATTCATGAATTAATTTACATAAGAATGTATTAATAAATGAAAATTCCTACAACTCTGAATACAATCCCTACACTCTGAAGTATATAACCACCTTCTAGGACCAGGTAACAAATGGGCACAAACTCTTTTTGATTGGTAGTGTTTGTCTGGAACACCTTTTTAACCAGAATTATGTGGCTATGCCCAAGTTCAACAGGAAAGAATGCTGTGATTGATTAGCATCAAAATAAGTATTGTGAAGTCTGCCCTAAGATAGGATGGGTAAGTAATGGCATGCATGCCATGAATTTGTTGCTTCTGAGAGTCTAGGGAGTTTTCTTCATCAAATCAGTCCATTTCAATAATGTCAGATATTATAAGATCAATACTGAACTGATCACATTTTAAAATTATTCATTGGGCCATGTTCTATCTCAGCACATCAATGAACAAAACATAAAAATACAGCAGTCATCATGGACTTCCATTCTGCAGGTGGGAAAACAGATAACTAACCAAATACATAAATAAATAATATAGGATTTTAGAAGGCTATTATGTTATAGAGAAATGGAAAGTAGGGAGAGGGAATGCAAAGCAAAAAGGAAAGGAGAGGGCTAGGGACAGACCAGGGAAGAGCAGAGAAAGCTGAGAAAAAACTCGGAATAGGTTAAGCCAATTGTTTCATGTATTTAATTCCAAAAATGGTTTCGTCTCCATTGGATTACATTGATAAGTAATCCAAATCACTGCCTTGTTTTCCCTTGTGGATCCCTTGTGAATATAGGAGTTTAGAATTTATCTGTCAAATCCCTTAAGTTGTGGGGGCACCTAGGTGGCTCAGTAGGTTAAATATCCAACTCTTGATTTCGGGTCAGGTCATGATCTCACAGTTTGTGAGTTCTAGCCCGGCTTGGGATTGTCTCTCTCCTCTCTCTGCCCCTCCCCCGCTCATGTGCAGGCACGTTCTCTCTCAAAAGTAAATAAACATTAAAAAAAATTTTTTTTAAGTCCTTAAGTTGTAGCCCCTGAACATCACATGGCAAATAAAATCTACCAATATTGAATCCAGTAAAATTAGTATATCTCTCCAGTTGATTTTTGTCTCAATATTCCAAATTCAAGTTCTATAAGTTACAGCAAATAAAACACAATAAAACTTTATGCTGCAAAATATACACACACACTCAAAAAGCTAAGAAAGATACAAGTATTGTTGATGTCGATATGGATAATGATGAGATTTTTGCTTGTTTGTTTGCATGTTTTCTTTATGTAGGAATTCTTGACTTTTCATAGTAGGGGTATATTGCTTTTGTGATTAGCAATTAAAAACAAAATAAATACTTCTTTTAATTTTGAAGTCTTTGAATTTTGAAATACCACATAATAGTAGAACTAATGTCAAAAGGAAGATACGGTAACAAAAACATTTTTAAAAGACAGTTTACTTGAAAGGAAGATTGTAAGGAGGTTTAGGTTTTAAAAGGAATGGGTATCCATATCAAAAGTAAAGATTTAATGAAAATCTCCATATAATTACCACATTACCCAGTTTTCATTTTTCAGTTGTTTATGGTTATAATAATACAATATAATAATTAATATTATTATAATATATAATATAACTAATATAATATAATATAATATAATATAATATATAATATAATAATTTTCCCACGTGATTTGAAAAGACAGGGATAAAGCTATTTCTGTTAGGCAGTACTTTGCAAGAAGGCTGAAGTTTTTACTTATTATGAGAACTATTGCTAAACAGGTGTTCTAGTATTGTTGGTTTCTCTACTTAGTTTTTGCTCTCATAACATGATGGGTGCACTAGCCAAGATGAAAGTAAGTGTCAGACTGTTTTCACGTAAAACCATCTACTTTGCCTTTTGCCTTGGTGGTCAGGAAGCTCACAACAAATTCGATATATTTTACAATTCTCTCCATATAATATTTTTCTCTTCTTTACATCTTTTTTATCTCAATTTTTACCTTTATTTTTAACTGTCCTATTGAAATTTATTTTATTTTAAGCCATTTCAATCTGTTTGCAAAGATTGGTGGTATAAACTATAATAACCATATTGATAGACTTCATGGTTTCATCTTTCCAGATATAAACTTTATTTACTACCCATGAAAATCAACTTCCTGGATCAAATAAAAAGATGATAAAATGGCTCATAAGGTTTCTGGACATCAAGCATTTTCCACCAAATAATATTTCAATGAGTAATGTATAACTAAATCAGAAACAGATTTAATTTCCCTTGAAATTCACATGGCTTTAGGCTAAGAGTTTAACACTTATTATTTGCTGAGTTTGCTAAACCCAGATAAAAAGAGAATTAGCTAAAGTTTTCGAAACAACCAAAATTCTATTTTTTTCCTGTTCTAACTGAAAAAAAAAAATCAAAATCAACAAGGGTCATCATAATATAATAGAAAATATGAAGACCCCCCCCAAGATAGCAATAATAATGATAAATTCAACTCTCTTAGGGTGGGTGTCCTTACTTCAGAGGCCAAACTGACACTTGAAATTCCCTTCATACTAACCTGTAGAATCAGGATTGAAATTAAAACCCCATGCCATTCTTTCCTTGATTGTGGTACCATCACTTCATCGTGTGTGTTATTTGTCTCTTGAACTACACTAAGCTTGAGTACAAATAAAAAATCCGTTCCAAATACGAATTTGTTTCCAGATTGTTAGATAGGCTTAGAAGTCAATGTTGCCATTTGCAAATTTCTGTACTTTACTAGAGAAGTTGTAGAAAACAAGAAACAATTCTACCCATTGAAGACTTCTTTCCAAAATGGCATCCTCTTGACTCTTAAAGGGAGAGACATCAAATATTCGTATGCATAGGTTTTCTCTTTGAATTTTTTTAATGTTTATTTATTTTTGAGAGAGACAGAGACAGAGTGCAAGCGGGGGAGGGGCAGAGAGAGAGAAAGACACAGACTCCAAAGCACACTCCAGGCTCCAAGCTGTCAGCACAGAGCCTAACGCGGGGCTTGAACTCACGAACTGAAAGATCATGACCTGAGCCGAAGTCTGACACTTAACTGACTGAGCCACCCAGGCACCCCATAGATTTTCTCTTTGAAAACTTGTCCTGAACAATGGATTTTTTTTTCTAATTTTGTGACACTGTAAAACCTGTAACTGATTTAGTTTCTATCTCCCATGATCTATGGGACACATTTGCAACCCATTTCCAGCAACTGTGCCAGAAGGACTCTATGATATGAGTTTCTGTGCGAATCTTTGAGGTTCAACTTTTGTACAACTTATTCTTTTAAACACTATTCAGTGAAATTCTTTAATCTCTTTTCATACGCTAAATTAATATGGGGGTTTTGTTGTTGTTTTTTGGTCTCTAGTCAAATGGATGCTTCCACCTATCTCTCTCTGTCATTTCCTGTCAACTAAGTTTACCTTTCGCCAGGAACACTGAATTTGTTCAGTGGACTGCCTGCACCTCTGTCTTTCTGGAATTAGTTGAATATTTACTGCATTTTGTACCTATTCTATAAAAATGAGTTAAAAACTGAAAATTGAAAGTTTGTGATATTGATAAAAGCATAGGCTCCATAAATATAAAACAAATCAACAAACATGGAAATTATTAAGTGTACCAAAGCAGCAAGACAGCCTCAATTCCATATTCATGTGTTGGTTGACTAGATATTCGATTATAAATTAAAAGAACATGTTGAAAAACTGGAAATGTATAATGCAAATACTGAGACTAAAAGGCAGAGAACATTTCTTTTGTTACGTAACTCTTTGGGTCCACACTTGCAATACAGACAGTTTTTGTACCTATGTTATGGTAACTTTATCTCTCTTGATTCACCTAGTTTGCTTTTATATTCCCTGTAGGTAGTGCTTTTTTTTTTTCCTTTGATAACCTATTCAGTTTACTATATTTGCTCTGATAAGCTTCCTCATCCTTTCTGGAGTGAGGTAGAACACACAATTATAAATTAAAGATTTATTGAATAAATGATGGCTTGCTTACCGTTTTATAAAGTAATAAGAAAGTTATTTGCACTTGTTTTGCTCTTTGGGCAGGCTGTTTTGTTAGAAGGTTATGGGCTAAAAGGCCAGAAAGATTTAGATATGAAATCATAAGCAAGTCACTTAATCTTGCTGAATTTCTGTTTCCCTTTTTATAAACACAGGGATAAAACTGCATTCCCAGGCATGGTGAGGACTGGGTGATCTTGCCTGCATTTGGCATATATAATAATTACTCTCTAGGTGTAAGCTACTATTCTGATGTGCAGCTTATGGCTCTGTGTTGTAAGTTTTGCTACGGGTAATATATATATCATATAGATAATATAAGATACCATATCATATAAATATGACTAAATTAAATTGCATATAGTTCATATAAATATGATATCTCTGGTTAACTTTTCTTCCAATATTTGTGCTGAATGCTCTCCAAAAGGTCCCACTGGAATTGAATCTACAACATTTTAGGGTGTGAACTACTGTGGCTTTTACCTTAATTACTCACAGCATTTAGGGAGTCACCTAGGTTGTCATCCTGAAAAGACATGTTACTATACTGACAGGGATGAAATACTTTTGGGAAGGAAAATATATGGATCGGCCTCTTAACAAACACATATAAAGGCACCACAATGGCCTATCTGAAAAGAGGAAACATTTGAGTCTGTATCTAGTGACTCCATGTGGTATACAGCAAGAGCACCATGCTGAGCTTGCAGGAAGAGCAGAGGCAGTTCTCCGATAATGTCATTGCAATGACCCAAACCTTTGAAGTGGAGAAGAGCGGAAGGGGGATTAGCATGTTTCAAAAAGTAGGATTAAATCTCTCCTCCTCCGAGGAAAAAGTCCCTATTTACTTAATTACTGACACTTATTACCTCACCTTGCAAGCTCTAATTATGTAAAGCAAATGCATTGGTGGTTCTCTTTTAATAGTGCTGTTTTGGAACAGGACGACCATTAAATAATTTATAACTGGAGATGGTCTCTGTTAGGAAGCCTCCTGTCCCTTGTCTTCCATCAGACAGGGGACAAAGTCAACAAATGAAAGGCTTGCTTTTCACAACTTCCCCCTCGCTTGTCCATTTAACTATACCAGTCATGTTTTGTGGAATGAGATGGAGAAAACTACATTTAGTAGGATTTTTCTCGGGAAGAGTGTCGTATATGCTTTTAAGAAATGCCTTAATATAGTGCCGGAAAGTAACAGGAATGTTTTTATTGCGTAAGAGTGAGTGGGAGATATATCACAAATGGAAAATTTGATCCGGAAGGGAAGAGATTCAACAGAGAGACTCAAGAAGAGTGGTGAGGCTAAATGAAGCTGTTTTCCGCTTGTACCCAATCAAGGCCGCCCACTCAAAAGCATGGCTATTTTGGGACTCTAATTCCTTGTGATCCTACCTCTTTCACAGCAGAAGAGGATGATGGCTGTGTAGCTATGCCACCGCCTTTGTACTGCGTCATTGCCCACTCTCTGCAAAATTAATTACTAAACCAAATACCAAAAGAACTTTTCTAAGTGATTTTCTCACCTCCCCAAAAGTCATTTTCCTCTTCATTGAATTCAACCAGTCAGTTAAATTCTAAAACCTATTATTTGTGCATCACTTATGCAATGACCCTCCTCATCACCTCCTTGTCAATTTGCACCTGTTCAGCCAGCTCGCTTTTATTAAAGCTATTTATGGGGTGTGGAGGATCATTCCTTCTTATATTAAGAATTAATTATAGGATTATTTGGATGTGGCTTGAACAAAAGTACAAGCCTATCAAATTTTCTTTCCCAGAAAAGAAAAATATAATATTCTTATAGGAATGGCACTGGATCACACATGTTTTTTTCCTAAAATCCTTTTAATGTTTGACCTCGAGCAAAATATTAAGGGTGAGCTACATTAAGGAGCATATCTCTAATGTTTTATTTGTGTAACCTGAGTTACTCCAGGCTTCCCACCAGATTGTGGGAACAGATGGGCAGATGATAACAGCAAAAACCCAGACTTCACTCATGTTTCTTCCCCCCCGCCCCCAACACCCCACCTTGTTAAGGCAATACCTCTAAGCTCCTACAAAGGGTACTGCCTGCTCCCAGCAGTTGTTTCTGGAAGTCCCCAGGTCTTTTTCACAGGTGTGTATTCAAGTCCCCCATGCTGAGCCTCACCGCTGCCTTACTGAGTAAGTACATCTAGTACAAACCACCATGCACCTTAGCTTGGTGGCAGCTGCTAAATCCTACCAACTCTGCTGTGTACGTGCCATTTTCCACAGGCACCCACTGGACACCAGGATGTTGTTGGACACCTACAGTTTGCCACTGTGTGTCTGCTGCATATGGCCATGTAGCTGGACACCACTATTCTCTTGCCCCTATTGAGCGACCAAAGTCTCTTAAGTTGTCAGAGCAACACAGTTTTCTATTTAAAAGTAGGAGAGGGGCACCTGGGTGGCTCAATCGGTTGAGCATCCAACTTCAGCTCAGGTCACGATTTCGCGGTCCGTGAGTTCGAGCCCCATGTCGGGCTCTGGGCTGATGGCTCAGAGCCTGGAGCCTGCTTCCGATTCTGTGTCTCCCTCTCTCTCTGCCCCTCCCCCGTTCATGCTCTGTCTCTCTCTGTCTCAAAAATAAATAAACGTTAAAAAAATAAATAAAAATAAAAGTAGGAGACAATGTCACTCTCCACCCTTACATTAAGTTCTATGGAAGGGTCCCTACCTACTGCTGCTGATGTGGTCAATATTTTATAGTCTAAATGAAATTAGTTTTTATTAAGGTACAATTTTATAACCTCCCCAAATAGGGCACGTTAGGGCAACTGCATAAGAGTACACAATTGGTCCCCAAATGAAGAGTCAAGTAGGGACTGTTAGTGCCGACACTTCTAGGAGGTACATCTCCTTGGAGGATGAGAAGTCTTTTTCTTCTCACAAAGGCTGCATTATCTTGCTGAGCCACTGAGCCTTGTGCCGCTGGGGCTGCATCTGACCAAAAGTGGTGCCTTTTCCTAGTTTGCACAACAGCACTACAAGGGCTGCAGCAACCCATGGCACATGTATCTACTTAGTGAGGCTGGAGCAAGGAACCAAACCAAGAGACCCACACTGTGCAGTTTCAGAACCACCCTTCCCTCCACCTTCTCGGAATCAAGAATCATGGCTCTCTTCCTTAATCAAATGCATTGTGCACACCTCCATTTTTCTTCAATGAGTGATCCCAGAAGGCCCCTGGATCCTTGTGCAAAGGAGCTTCTGAAAAGCCCTCTCACCTAATTTTCCAGACATAATCATGCATAGATTAGTATCCCTTAGACAGAAGCCATAATCCTACAATCATGAAATAGTCCTGTGTATTATCTCAATGCTGGATATAATTTTTCATGAAATAATTTGTGAAATAATGTTTTATAGTTTGAATAATACCTTAATCCATAAATTGAAGGATAAATATTTATATACTGCCAGATATCAACTATACTTCCAGGATCCATGCTCACCTTGAGTTGCACTGTCCTGCCCTTAAGATGTGCCATTTCTCCACATAGAGGCGGCAGCAAGTGAAGACATACAACCTGTTCCTCCACGAGTCTTTCAGCAACATTTGCTGACTTGAGAAACACTTTGATTTAGTGAGAAGAGCACCAGATTCAACAGCAAAGGGTTTGGGTTCTAATCCTAGCATTGCCACTGGTTCTGGCCAACACCAATTTTCTAAGCCACAAAATGATGGCAAAATCAATTCTGCTTATTTTATGTGGTTGCTGTGAATATCAAATGGAAATATTTGAGAAACTATAAAAGCACCAGATAAATGTAAATCATTGTTATCATCTGCTATCCACCAGGACCTAGAAAACCTTTTATAATGAAAGACTCTTCATATAATGATGCTTACTAAATGGGATATTGTTTAAACATACAAACAGATGTATATATATATATATATATATATATATATATATATACCATTACTGCAATACATTTTCAAGAAGTACTTTTACTACAATTAGATTTCAAAAGATAATTATTCCTTTTATTTAAAAATTATTACACAATTTGCTAGTGGCAGCAACATGCATGTATATGAACAATTCATCTCCCAACCTCATGAAACATATGATAGAGCACTGAAGGGAGAGTGCTGAGCCCTGGGTCTACGTCTAACTGGCTCTAAGACTTTGAGCAGGGTGCCATGAGTGTGCTCATTTAAATAAACAGAATCAAACACTTGAACATAGTCTTGCCAAAAGAGCAATACACTGCCTTAAGAAAATCTGAATTCTTTCCTAGGACCTGCTGTAGACATCTTTCTTATTTCTCCTATAGGTGACTAGTGAAACTAAAGAGACAGAAATTATTGTATAAGAGAGGTACTCTGATAGTTGAAAGAGGATCAGGCAGAGGCAGGATGCTAACGAAGTAAGATTAATTACTGAAAAACTAAAACAGAGAGGGCCACAGAAGAACCAAAGTCAGGGTAAGTGGAAGAGTACTCCTCATTTACTTCTAATGACATTTTAAAGATATTTTTCTTATTAATTTACTTATGTATGAAAGTAATGCCTTTTGCTCTTGTATGTAAATCTTATTTTTTATTTCTTATATATTAGCTCTGAATTTCCATAGAGTCAAGCCAAAATGGAAACAGTGGACTACACTGCTATCATCGCCTACTAAAAGAAGCATTAATAATTCTTCATGTAAACACAGTAGAGTTTATGGAACCCATGTCCAAGGAAAATTATGTCAAGAATGTAGGGGAAAAAAGCTAGATAATGATGAGCTAATAAGACAAATATGTGGAAAGTATTGAGAATACTTTTCTAGTCTTTAAATGTTGGAAAGTCTATTGGGATAGCAGTTAATTGTTCATGTTCAACAAGGCATGAAAATAGGAAAGGGTTCTTTGTGTTACTTTTTTTCTAAGTTTTTATTTATTTATTTTGAGAGGGCGAGCAAGCTGGGAAGGGGTAGAGAGAAAGAATCCCAAGCAGGATCCACGCTGTCAGCAAGAAGCCCAATGTGGGGCTCAAACCCACAAACCGTGAAATCATGACCTGAGTGGAAACCAAAGGTTGGATGCTCAACCAACTGAGCCACCCATGCACTCCTCTTTATGTTACTTTTAAATTGGATGCCATTCTTCTCCCACAACTCACTATTCATTTCTAAATGATGCATCTATTTTTATGATTTTTTTGTGTTTGTGTGTACGTTTCTTGAGATCTAGCAGGATTTTTATAAGCTTTTTGTTTTGTAGATTCACCTGAAGTTGCAAATAAATATACAGGCAACTGCCATGAATCATTCTTCCTCCACCAGTATTGACATCTTGTACATCTACTATATAATAACAAAACTAGGAAATTGACATGAGTGTACTCCACAGAGCTTATTCAGACATCACCAGTTATACAGACATTCATTTGTGTGTGTGTGTGTGTGTGTGTGTGTGTGTATGCATGTGGTTTTATGCAATTTTATCAGATGTGTAGCTTTATGTAACTACCACCATAATCAAAATACAAAACTTTGCCATAACCACAAAACTTCCTCTTGCTACTCCTTTATAAACACACTCACTCTTGGGGCGCCTGGGTGACTCAGTCAGCTAAGTGTCCAACTTCTGCTCAGGTCATGATCTTGTGGTTCATGGGTTTGAGCCCCGAGTTGGGCTCTGTACTGACAGTTCAGAGCCTGGAGCCTGCTTCAGATACTGTGTCTCCCTCTCTCTCTGCCCCTCCCCCACTCGTGCTCTGTGTGTCTCTCTCTCTCTCAAACTAAATAAACATTAAAAAAAATTTTTTTTAAACGCACTCACTCTTTCTCCCAAATCTCTAACATTCAATCTATTCTCCATCTCTATAATTGTGTTATTTCAGGAATGTCATAAAAATGGAATCATACAAGATTAGCTTTTTTCACTCAGAATAATTTCCTTGAGGTCCACCCAAGTTGTTATGTGTATCAAACTGAGTTTAAAATCCAAATGAAGTCATCATTCTTCAGATGTCTCCTTTGAAATCTGCCCATGTAATTACAAATGCTTATCCTCATTTGGTAGAAAAAAAATTTACTTTTAGATGAAGCAACTATTTATCAGACGTGATCCTATTATTTCTGTCTTGTTTTAAGTAATACTGCTCTTTATTCAGATAATTATGCTCAGAACATCTGATTAGCTACAAAAAAATCTTAGTCTTACATAAGACTTCTAGATTAATTGGTTCAATGGCATACAGTACACTTCATTAGAGAATTCAACTGAACTTGCTTTTGCCAATAATCTGTACTTCATAAGGAAAATATAGGTTACTTCATAAACATTTTATCTCAAGTTAAGGTAGCAATGATTGACAGCAACATTCTTAAAACAGTTTGTGGTAGGATGAACAACTGTTAATCTCTTAAAAGAAAATGCATTGGATCAGTTTAGAGAGAGAAGGAGTGAGAGGGAAAGTATATCCCTCAATCTCTTGAAGTTCCCTTCCTCTTCTTATTGTAACCAATATTTGACCTTCCCCAGAGACTCGGTTTGCCCTGCAAGTAGTACCTATTTTTTTTTCCACACTGAATCACATATACATATATACATCATATCTATGATATTATATATTATATCTGGAGATGAAGTGAGACACTTCCAGAAAATTCTCCCTTCACCCTAGAACACTCCAGCTTTGAAGTTCCTGCTATCAAGCCATGTCAGCTGCTGTCCCTTCTTCTTGTAGTCATCTACAGATCCCTAGGTCATTCCCTCTCACAAGTATTGAGGATTCAGATATCCATTCAAATGATATTTCTGACATTTTGACCTTACAGTACCACGGCCCTTTCCACTTCAACGATCTTGTCCTCTAACCTTGTCTCAGCCACCTACTCATATGGTCATGCCCTAAGCCATTGCCATCACCCATCACTACACACCCTCCAAAATCTCAAATTTCAGCTTCATAGCACTCCCTAATTTTCTTCCTCACCCTCTTTGGTAGCTTGACCCCAACAACTCAGCAAACCACAGATCTTATTTCCATTTGATTTTCTATTGTCTCTCACCCCTTCACATCCTTTATTACATCACTTCACACTTTATCTAGTTTAGCTTCCATGATACATAATTATAATTACACCCCTGTACACAGCTTCAATTTCCTCACCCTTTTGTTGTCTGTAGTACTCACATGGCCAAACCTCAACCTTGGTGAAATCCATCACACAGCCTACTTTGTGACACCTGGCACGGTTGAGAGTGACTAGAAAAACAGTGGTGGTGACTAGTCTCCATTTAAATTTACTTTGGTTTAGTAAACCAACCATGACGTTGGTTTAGTAAAACTATTACATTTTCCTCAGACATTTACTTTCTCACTCTTCTAGATGATGATTTCTCACTTCTTCCTCCCCTCTCAAATCTCTGAACTTCCTAGCCCATCTCACTCTCAGAGGATGCCCTTACTTCCTACATCACTGACAGAATAGAATAAACCAGAAAAGAGCTTCCACAAGCCCTCCCCAACCTTTCTACCAGCCTATATGCATCTGTGCCCATACACTTTGCCTTATCTCCATTTTATTATGGAAAATCTAGCTGTGGCCACCTTTGTTCACTTGTGCATGGATTCCATCCCCTCGTGGCTCCTCAAGGACATAGGTTCTACAATCCCTCCACCACCAGCATTATTAATATTCACTCTCTACTTGATCATTTCCATCAATATACACAATTGTAATACCGCCCATGTTTTCAAAAAGTTACCTCTTGACATAACTCTCTCTTCCAGCTCTTCCCTAATTCTCTGCTGCCCTTTACAGAGAAACTAGTAAAGCACTGTCTCCACTCAACGTTTTTAATTTCTCCCCTCTAATTCTCTCTTTTGAACCCACTGGACTTTCTCTCCCACCACTCCGCCAAAACTGTTCTGATCAAAGCACTTCATTTCATAAGTGAATTCTCAGTCCTCAATTTAATTGATGTTTCAGTTGCATTTGAGAAAGTCAATCATTCCTCTTCCTTGAAACGCTTACTTCAAGACTCTGCTACTTTCATGGTTTTCCTTCTATCTCCTGAAAGTTCACTTGTTTTCCTAACTTCAGTCATTGGCTTTTTTCTTCATTCACTTCCTAGGGGATCACATCCAGTCTTATAACTTTAAATACCATCTATATGCTAATAACTCCCAAATTGATTCTCCAGGCCAGTTGTTTCCTCTGAACTCCAGGTTCATATATCTAAGTTCTGGTCAACCTCTTCATGTAAATGTCTCAGTTACCTCAAACATAGTATATTCAAAACTAATATTCTGATTTTCCCCCTCCAAAATCTCCTCCTCACACATTATCCCCCATCTCAGTGAAAACCTTGGAATCAGCCTTGATTGGTCTTTTTTCTCTCACTTGGCACACCCAATCTTTTAACAAATCTTGTCAACTCTATCTTTAGAATAGACTCAAATTCTGACCTTTCCTCACTCCACCACAAATGCTAGAACCCTGGTTTTCAAGCTACTATATCTCAACTGGATTATAGCAATAGCCTCTGAATTCATCTACCAATTTCCATCTTGTCCATCTTACAATCTATTCTCTACAACACAGCCACAATTATCCTTTTTAAAATAGAAATGGAATTATCTCACTCCCTGCTTAAAACTCTCCAATCCATTTCCAGCTCACTTGGAGTAAAAGCCAATGACCTTACAATGTGCTGTAAGGTCTTATATTGTCTGGCTCCCACTACATCTCTCACTTCGTCCCTTAATCATTTTCCCTTTAGCACATTCTTTGCTTGCTACTCCAGTCCCCTTTCTGTTTTCTGAACATGGTAAGCACATAGGGTCTTTACATCTGTTATTCTCCTAACTGGACAACACTTCACTGATTACACTCTTGGCTCACTACATTACTTCCTATGAATCTCTGCTCAGATAAACCATATCACTGACCTTGACCACCGATCTTTCTTGTTTTGCTCCATTCATCCCTCTAGATCTTATCATCTTCAGATACACCATCATTTGTTCATTTATCAGCACCTCCCTCCCCCAGCAGAATTTAACTTCATAAGGGCAGGGACTGTGTGCAGCACCTTGAACAGTGCCTAGCACAAAGTAGATATTTCAGTAAATATTTACTGAAAAATATTTGCTTATTTGTCATACAAAAAATAAAAAATAAAAGCTATCCAAGTAATCTTTAAATATAAATGTTTTATTGTTCTTTTGAGTTAAAATTTTTTGTTTTAAAGAATTTTAAAAGAAATTTTAAGGGTGTAAAAGTTGTAATATCTTTAAATTTTATTTATTAACATTCAACAGAAGTTATTTGGGCATTATCCTCAACACAAAGAACTAGAGAAAAGATATTTATACCCTGGATTAATTTTTTTAATTTACTGTAAAACAATTTCAAGCTTATAGGAAAGTTGCAAGAATAGTACAAAGAACTCCATGTATACTTCACTGTATTTGTAATCACTAACATTTTTCCACATTTACTTTATCATTCCCTCTCATGCATGCACATAAGGGACTAAGTTGTAGATATCATACTCTTTTATTCCTAAGCACTTCAGTTTACATGCTGGCTTCTCATATCTACTAATTTCAAATGGAAATAATAAGTAAACTAAAAATACCACTAATTGACTAACATGGAAAATTATAAACCCACATGCAATTCTTTCTAACTTTATGAATTCAGATTAGTAAAATAATTCATATAATGAGTTATTGTGACTCAATTTTTTGATGAGCAATGTATGTTCTTTATTTTATCCCTCTTATAAAAAAGTACAGAAATACCTAATAATATGAAATAACTTGGTCAGCTTGAGCAATGAAAGGACATGTCCTACAGAAAAAACTTGAATTGGGGATGTTGGTCTTATGTATTCATATTGCTACCAGAAAGATAAATGCAGATAGTATATTATGGATGCAATAGGGGGTAACCAAAAAGTTCTAGGAAGAAAAACCAATGATAACAGCAATCCTTACAGCAATTTCTAAGTACAGGAGATTATGTTGTGCAGAGGCAAAGGGCTTCAGAAAGAAGGTAGTATTTGAGCCGAACTGTTACAAGTGGCTTGGATTCCAATAAATAAGAAAAGGAGAGGAGGCCACATCTTACAGAACACATGGAAAGAGTAAGGGCCCAGAAGTAAAAAAAAAATAAGTGAAATGTGTGCTCAGGGAGCAGCGAGGTGACCAGTCTGATTGGAACAGGTGTGTACTGAAAGAGAGCAACACAAGAAAATGCTGGCAAGGGAAGCGAGGCCTTACTGAAGAAGACCCTGCATATTGGCCTATGGGTTCTGAACCCACTGAAAGTGAGCAGAGAAGTGAAATGGAAACCACTGAGAGCACCAGGCTGGCTCAGTTGGTAGAGCATGCAACTTTTGATCTCAGGGTCATGAGTTTGAGCCCCACGTTGGGTGTAGAGCCTACTTAAAAAAAAAAGAAAAAAAGAAAGGGGACATCTGGGTGGCTCAGTAGGATAAGCATCCGGCTGTGGCTCAGGTCATAATCTCACAGTTCATGAGTTTGAGCCCCTTGTCAGGTCTGTGCTGACAGTTCAGAGCCTGGAGCCTGCTTCAGATTCTGTGTCTCCCTCTCTCTCTGCCCCTCCCTCTTCATGCTCTGTCTCTCTCTCTCAAAAATAAATAAATATTTAAAAAAATTTTTTTAAAAAGGCAACTATTGAAGGTATTAAAAAAGAAGTATAAAATGCTCAGAGTAGGGCTCTAGGAATATTTTTTTGGACAAGAAGACATTGAAAAGCAATTCAGAGAGTATCACAATGATCCAGTTATGCTAGAGCCAGTGGGAAGGTAAAATATTTTTTTTTATTAAACTTTTTTTTTCAACACTTATTTATTTTTTGGGACAGAGAGAGACAGAGCATGAATGGGGGAGGGGCAGAGAGAGAGGGAGACACAGAATCGGAAACAGGCTCCAGGCTCCGAGCCATCAGCCCAGAGCCCGACGCGGGGCTCGAACTCACGGACCGCAAGATCGTGACCTGGCTGAAGTCGGATGCTTAACCGACTGCGCCACCCAGGCGCCCCGGGAAGGTAAAATATTAAAGACCTGATCAATGAATGAGAAGTCATTTATTAGACCTAGATATCTAAAAAAAATGGTAAACAGTATTGTGATAAATCAGGAACTCCTTAGAGGGTAATCTTTATTGAGAAAGGCAATCAGATCATCTTTGTTCAGCAATGTATGTATCCCTTGTGGCTAGTGTACATGGCACCTGGTGATTATTCGGTCCATATATGTTCAAAAGATGAGTAGACTGGGGTGCCTGGGTGGCATAGTCAGTTAAGCGACCAGCTTCTACTCAGGACATGATCTCGCGGTTCATGGGTTGGAGCCCCACATCAGGCTCTGTGCTGACAGCTCAGAGCCTGAAGCCTGCTTTGGATTCTGTGTCTTCCTCTCTCTCTGCCCCTCCCCTTCTCATGCTCTGTCTCTGTCTCTGTCTCTCTCTCAAAAATAAATAAACTTTCTTTAAAAAAAAGAAAGATGAATAGATTAATTTAGGAGAATAAATTAAAAGATCAGTTTAGGACAAAATAGATTTTTGAGAGCATATAGAGATAACCACCAATTAGAAATAAAGAGCTGAACCTTAGGAATTTGTCAAACTGAATTGATCTAAAACTTACCAAATGTTTTTAAATATACTTTGCTCTTCTCAACTTCAATGTGTTGTTTATTAGACTAGAAATCCAAATTTTAGATTGTTTTTCTATATAGGAATAATCATTTGATGAGATCTTCAAGGAAAGGAAGGTACAGAAAAAGACAGAAGTCTTAAATTAGAATATTTAAGAGCACCTATTTAATGGGTGGGAGGAAGAAGAAGAACCTAAATAAGAAATAGACAAAGACTTTTCAGAGAGGTCAGGAGGAGACTGAAGGGACTGTAATATCACATAAGTCAGCAAAAATGAAAGTTTCAATGTGTGTGATACTGTTGAGAGTTAGGTTATTGAACAGCAAGGCTACTGGTGAGCCAGGAAATGTTAGCAGTAAAAATGGATGCTAGAAGAAGAAGACTAAGAAACTAAAGACCTAGAATGTGAGCTACCCTTTTAAGAAACTTGGCAAAGAAAGAAAAGACACAGAAGAAAAGGACAATTAATTTAAAAATCAAGGGAAAGTAATTGCCGTTTACAATACTACAAAACTGACTTTTTTCCAGCAAAGAAGGGATTAGGGACAGAAAAATTGGCAATCACCTTCGTTTTTGCTATTTCTGTGCTCTTTGCATATTTCCCATGTCCAAATCACACGACAATATAATTAGGTCTGTATTTTTGTCTCTCCTTCTTGACTGCACTCCTTAACTATCTCATTCTCCTTTGTAGCCCTAGCTCCAGGCACATAGGGGACACTCAAAAGTTTGTAGAGCTTGAACTGAAAATTCAAAACACAAGAGGATCATTGAAAGAGCATGGTCTTGAAGGAAGTGGGAGAGTTTGAAGTGGAGGAGAAAGCCTCTGGAAAGGAAAAAGGATGCGTCTGCCTTTGTGACAAAGGGAGAGAAATGGATCTATGAAGTGGAGGCACAGTGGAGAATAGAGAGGAGGGAAACTGAGGAAATCCCATCAGATGAACTAGATCTGGTTAAGCAGGATAGGCCTGGCAAAAGATACAGGAGGGAAAGCTGAGGAGAATGGAACACGTTTGCACAAAAGCTAGAGAAAATGGGATGAGAATTGATAAAAGATTGTTCAAGGCCAAGCTAGAAGTGTTAGTCTCACGAATACTAATAATACTTAGCTCAGTTGTTCTCAATCCTAGATGCATAGTAGAATCACCTGGAAATGCTTTTTAAAAAATAATTTATATTCTTGCCCACGGAAATTCTAATTTAAGAAATCCGGATGAGACTCTGGCATTTTTAAAACCCTCGAAGGTCACTAATGTGCAGCCAAACATGAGAACCTCTGGCTTCATAGAACTTTGGTATTTAAATAGAAAAATGGAAAGTACTTAGCATCAATTATTGGTACTGTGTAGATTTCATAAAGAGAAAAAATGACAGTGTACAGGTAACATGTCTATAAAGACAGTGAATTGGGTAATTCTGTGTACTACAGTTCACTACTCTCTGCTTTAACTATTATGAAAGAAATTATCAATAATGGTGCTAATTTCTCTCTACAGACACACAGACTTCTATGAAGGAAAGTCACCCTTAATGGTAGTTTTCTTTGTGAGTCTCTGTCTCTGCCTCTCTCTCTCTCTCTCTCTCTCTCTCTCTCTGTGTGTGTGTGTGTGTGTGTGTGTGTGTATCTCTCTCTTTTAAGTTATAGATTGGAGCCCCCTCTGCTAATCTGAATCCAGTTTGTTATTTTATGCAAATTAAAATGCAAAATTTAACATATTCCTATAGAGTACCAGATCTCTCAGGTCCAGCAATAGAAAGATCTCAGTTTATTGATATTTTTACTACCTTTACTGACACAATGAGATCACTTCACAAGTCCTGCTCTATAAAGCTATAATCACATCATCAATGAGTGGAAATGAGCCTGCATTTACTTGACAAACTGATTAGAGGAGATTGAATGCACCATGTTAAGGATAAAGTATCTGTGGCAAAGAAAGGAAAACACTCTAAATAAAACACCACACTCTACCTATCTCTGACATAATGGGAGTAATTAGTGTCCACCATAAATAGAAACATGCAACCTGTTCTTGGAAATTTTTATTTATTTTATTTTGTTTCAATTATATACTTAAGAAGCAACAAAAAATGTTTCGACAGAATCTAATGTTTAGTATTTTTTCAAAACTACAGTTGACCCTTGAATAATGTGGGGTTAGGGGCAACTTAAAATCTGCATATAACTTTTGATTTACCAAAAACTTAGCTACTAATAGTTTCCTATTGACTAGAAGTCTTACTGATAACATAAACAGTAGATTTACACATATTTTATATGTTATATGTGTTATCTACTGTATTTTTACAATACAGTAAGCTAAAGAAAAGAAAATGTTAAGAAAACCATAAGGAAGAGAAAATACATTTTATAGTACTGTTTTGTATTTATGGGAAAAAATCCACATGTAAGTGGACCCATACAGTTCAAACCTGTGTCGTTCAAGGGTCAACAGTACAACACAAATTTCTTCCACCCTAGTTTAGTGGAAGAATAATAGCTAACATTTTTTAGCTTCATATTACATGTCAGGCACTGAGCTAAATGTATCATTTCATCTAATCCTTACAATATCACCACAAAATAACAGCTATTATTACTCCTATTTTACATAAGAGAAAATTAAGTTTCGGGAAAAAAAAGGGTCCTGAGGATTCTTTTGCACAGAACAAGAGAATGCTGATATCAAGTAAGGTTTTGTCACTGACTTTCTTTTTTCTTTCTTTTTTTTTTTAAGTATGAATTTCAGTCTACTTGCAAAATAAACTATTTGTAAGAATTTTGAGACAAAGTTTGGATAAGTAGTCAATATAAGCATATTGAAGGACAAGGGCTAGGAAAAACTACATAAATGCCTCTACTGTTAAGATTTATGTTACTCTATTGCCATCTTCTGGTTTTATTCTAAAATGCACTTTATAAATGTTAATCTGGTTGCACAGCTAGATGAGAGACACCATCACAGCATTATGTATTTCAAGATGTGAATTCTGGAAATTGCAACACAGCATTTTAAACTAAGCTCTTCACTTTATATATGAGTTTACTTATTTTTTAACACATTTATTTTATTTTTTAAAGTGGGTATCCTTTAGGGTTTGTTTTTTGTTTTTTTGTTTTGTTTTTTTAATTTGAGAGAGAGCGAGAGAGAGAACGAGAGAGAGAGCATGCACATGATGGGGGAGAGGGACAGAAGAAGAAAGAAAGAGAATTTTAAGCAGGCTCCACACTGAGCAAGGAGCCCAACGTGGGGCCCAATCCCTCGACTCTGGGACCCTGCCGAAATCAAGAGTTGGACACTCAACTGACTGAGCCACCCAGGCACCCCAATACATGTATTAATTAAACAAATTTTAATGAATCTGGGACTGAGCTGAGTGCCTGTGATAGAACAGCCAAGACATGGTCATCCCATCAGGAAAAGCTAGAGCCCTAAGTACAAGAAAAGGCTTATTCAAAGCCACCCAGGTGTTCCATAGACATATGGCAGCCTGAGTTTATCATCACCCAGTTACATGTATGCTCTACTGTTATATGAAACGCTTAATTAGCACTATTTGAAAAAAATCTAAAGCAATTACAGAAAACAATATCTAGCCCTTGTCTACACCATTCCACTCCTACACCCCACCCTTCTTCCCTTTAACTTAATGCCCAGCATTATTAACACATTGTAGTCAGCTGCACACAAGCTGGAGAATGTTGTCCATTACCATACTTAAAACACTATAGCTTTAATGTGAACCAATAAACTCAAATGTAACTATAGGAAAAGACAAATCCAAAATCAAATGTAATTATCCCAAACTTTTAATACCTTAGAGTTGACATTATCTGTACTATACAAGAAGCAAATTAAATAACATACTAACTGAAGCAATCTATAGTCCCACTTTGTTAGCTCTGCATAGTGGATTTCTTTTTTAATTACTTACAAATATTCAAATATTAGTGTGTTTTATATAAAATTATAACTTTTGACTGTGCTTGAAAAATTGGAAGATCTACAATTGCATAAGCATTCTTCCACGGTAATAATGGGCTAGCCCCAAGCAGACAGTGTCCCCTTTGGATGGGGCATGATTTCTAGTTTGCCTTAATCCTGACTACATCTCCCCATATAATCCATTTTATATGTAAAATTATTCCCTATTTAATATAATAAATCATACAAATACATACAATTCTATTTTATCCATTTTAACTCTAGTATAGTATTCTATTGTAGGACTACAACTGAATTTATTTATACATTCTTACATTATTCAATACATTATTTACACATTATTCTACACTAATGAATATTTAGGATACTTCTCATTTTTCCAGTATTATAATAATTCTGCAATAAACATTCTTGTAGATGTCACTTTATGGTCACACATAATTTTTCTCTAGGGGAGTGGATCTCAAAATTTAGTGTTTAACAGTATCACCTGGAGAGCTGGTTAAAACACTGTTGATGGGCCCCATCTCCAACATTTTTTCCAATTCAGATGGTCGGGGTGAGAACCTAAAATTATCAATTCTAAAAAGTTCCCAAATGACCCTGATGCTGCTGGTCTAGGGATACCCTTCGAGAACCACTCCATTACGATCTACACTGAAGAATGGAACCACTCCATGCACGATCTACACTGGCTTCCATTCAAGATAAATACATCTTGAACTTATTTAAATATTGCCATATTGCACTTCCAAAGACAGTATAAGAACTGATAATTCCATTATCAGTTTTTGTAAATTCTCTTTGTTCAACATTTGGTATTTTCATATTTATATTTGTCAACTTGCCAGATTTGAAATGCTATCCCATTATAGATTTAATTAGTTTTCTGATTGCTGATCTGATTGATCATCTTTTCATGTATTTATTTGTCAGTTGGTTTTTCTCTCTTTTGCCTATTCTTCTCATTGTTTATTTTAGGAGTTTTGACCATTTTCTCACTGATTTGTAGAAGTATTTTCTGTATTTTGTGGGGTTTTTTTAATGTATATATTTGAGAGAAAGAGAACGTGCACACAAGCAGGCCAGAGAGAGAGGGAGACAGAGGATCGGAAGCAGGCTCCAAGCTGTCAGCACAGAGCCCAATGCGGGGTTCGAACTCATGAACCCTGAGATCATGACCTTAGCTGAAGTCAGATGCTCAATGGACTGAGTCACCCAGTGCTCCTATATTTTGGATAATAATCCAATGTCTGTAATGCACAGAATATTTCAATTCTACCATAATCAAACTTACCAATTCTTTCCTTTAAAATTTGTGTAAAACATTTTTAAAAAATCTACTTTGAGACCACAAGGATAATCTCCTATTTTCTCTTCTAAATGTTTTATAGCTTTTCTTTACATCTAAAGTTGATTTTGGGATAAGGTATAAACCAAGAACGTATATTATCTTTACATATAGGTAAGGAGTTGTCCCAGCACAATTTATATAGAACAATTCACCCATTTTCACACAATTTTTAATGTCTTTATTTTTATTTATTCATTTAGAGAGAAAAAGATGTGTGTGTGTGTGTGTGTGTGTGTGTGTGTGTGCGCGCGCGCGCACATGCAAGTGGGAGAAGGGCAGAGAAAGAGGGAGAGAGAGAGTCTCAAGCAGGCTCTGTGCTGTCAGCTCAGAGCCCAACATGGAGCTAAACCCCATGAACTATGAGATCATGACCTGAGCCAATATCAAGAGTCTGATGCTTCACCAACTGAACCACCCAGGCACCCCTCACACCATTTTTTAATGCCATCTCTCATAAATTAAGTTTCCACAAATGAAAAGGTATGTTTTGAGGCTCTCTTAATTTGTCCTATTGGTTCATTTGTTTATCTTCTCATTAATAACACACTGTCTTAATTAACACAACCTTGTAAGCCCCTTTGCTTTGATGGTAATTTTATTAAATTTATAAAATAATTTCAGGAGAAGAAACACCCACTCTTCTCTATGAACAGTAGTAGTCTTGAGTATGGACTGGCATTTAAATTCACAAGAAATAACAGACTTCATCCGGTACCACATTTACTTAACATGAAGAAAGAAAATACAACAGCCAGCCATACAGCATACATGATGACATAAAGTCTGGTGATGCCCAGGCCTGGCTTCCTAATTTCCAAAAATCACCATATGGTCATTTGCGGTCATGAAAGACAAAATTGAATGTGCAGAATAGCTCAGCTCAGTGAAGCCATCAGCACTGAGGGCCTCCAGGTTTCTACCCTCTAGTCACGAAGTCCTCTCAGGGCTACGTGACTGGTGCCCATTCTTCAGTAAAGCTGTATTTCACCCACACTGATTACTCATCAATTGCAGATTACTTAATAAACAGTCTTGACAATGAACACTAGGTGGTTGGTCTGGTACACAGTCAGCTCCGACACTTTCACATTTTCTGTTGCTGATGTGTATGGGAAAGTAATTGAGTTTTTAATGCCAATCTCATATACAGTAAACTTTGAGATCTTATTTCTAATAATTTGTCCCAGCATTCCTTTGGATTTTTCCACACAGGCAGTCTTTATCTGATAATAATAACAACTTTTGTACTTTCTATTCAATATTTATAACTTTTATTTCTTTTCCAGCCATTCTTTTTTTTAAGATTTTATTATTTTTAAGTAATCTCTACACCCAACATGGGGCTCAAACTAACAAACCTGAGATCAAGAGTTGCACACTCTACCAATTGAGCCAGCCAGGAGACCCCCAATTTTACCATTCTAATAACTAGAATTTAATTTTGGATAGATGTGATATCAGAAAAGGAATACTTGTGAGATTTTGACATTTATTATAATATTTACTGCAGATTGTATTGTACACACCCTTTAATGGGTTTATGATGTTCCTTTCTTCTACGTTACTAAAAGTTTTGTCATGATTTGGTTTATATTTTATCAAATGGTCCTTTTATTCTCAAACAATTTTTCCATTAATCTGATTTGTTTCATATTAATATAGCTACATTAGCTTTCTACTGGTTCACTCTTAGCTAACCTATTTTACATGTTTTTACTTACAAACTTTCCAGGTCCTTATGTTTTAAGCATGTCTCTCATAAACAGCCCATAGTCATTTGTTTGTTTGTTTGTTTTAATTTTAGGAGTTTGTTGTTGTTTTAATGGTTTTAATCCAACCAGATGATCTGTCTTTCAACTGGCAAGCTTAACTCATTTACATTCCCCACAATGTTTTTCATTTATTTGTGTCTTCTTTCCATCTTCTCAAAATATTTTTTCTATTGTTTCTTCAAACTACTTGTTCATATATTTGCACAGAAAAAAATTACTTGTTCACGTATTGGAAAATTTCTGTTGACTATTTTTTACCCTGCTACCTTTCAAAATTGTTGTATAAAATACTTTCTTTAGTTGATTTCTTGGGCTTTTAGATATAAAACATTATTATCTGTAATTAGTTTTCCTTTTCAATTTTTACGTATATATTTTTCTTGACTGCAATAAAATGTTAAATAATAATGGCAGTAATGGACAACTTTGTGTTTTTTTTTTAAATTTTAGCCATTCTTGTGGGTACATATTTGAAACCTAAACCTAAGTGAAGTCAGGCCAATAGTTCTAAATCCTTAGGAAAGTATTTTTCTCATACCAGAGTCAGGTTGAGATGCATAAACTTCCTTATCACCTATGTGCTTGCATTTATGGGTAGACATTTTTCTTTTTCTTTTTTCTTTCTTTTTCTTTCTTTTTTTTTTTTAGATATAATTCCCATATAACATATTATTAGTTCCAGGTATACAGCATAATGATTTTCTATGTGTATATATTGCAAAATGATCACTACAATAAGTCTAGTTAACATCCATCACCACATAGGTACAATTATTTTTCTCTCTTGTGATGATGAGAACTTTGTAAGATCTACTGTTTTAGCAACAGCAGGCATTTTCTTTGCCTTTTCACTTAGCATGTAGACCTTTGAGGATTCCAGTTTAATGCAGGATCTCAGTATCTACTTCCCACCTTTTAAATTAAACACTTAAACTCAAGCCCTTAATTACCAAGATCAGGGAAGATCCCTTCCTGCCTCCAAAGGCAACTACATTTCCAATTCCCACTTACTCTGCTATTTGTTTCCCTCTTCGTTTTTGATAGCTGGGCTTTACTTAACTTTCTTGTAATTCGACTATGAATTTTAATTTAAATTTTAGAAGTGTGCATTGATTTTGTATCCTGAGACTTTTCTGAATTCGTGGATCAGTTCTAGCAGTTTTGGGGTGGAATCTTTTCGGTTTTCCAGATAGAGTATCATGTCATCTGCGAAGAGTGAAAGTTTGACTTCCTCCTTGACAATTTGGATGCCTTTTATTCCTTTGTGTTGTCTGATTGCTAAGGCTAGGACTTCCAACACTATGTTGAATAACAGGAGCCAGAGTGGACATCCCTGTCTTGTCCCTGATCTTAGGGGGAAAGCTCTCAGTTTTTCCCCATTGAGGATGATATTTGCGTTGGGTCTTTCATATATGGCTTTTAAGATTTTGAGATATGATCCTTCTATCCTGACTTTCTTGAGGGTTTTTACCAAGAAAAGATGCTCTATTTTGTCAAATGCTTTCTCTGTATCTATTAAGAGGATAATGTCATTCTTGTCCTTTCTTTTATTAATGTGATATATCACATTGATTGTTTTGTGGATATTGAGCCAGCCCTGCATCCCAGGTATAAATCCCGCTTGGTCGTGGTGAATAATTCCTTTAATGTATTGTTGGATCCAGTTGGCGAGTATCTTGCTGAGGGTTTTTGCATCCATGTTCATCAGGGAAATTGGTCTGTAGTTCTCCTTTTTAGTGGGGTCTTTGTCTAGTTTTGGATTCAAGGTAACGCTGGCTTCAACAATGAGTTTGGAAGTGACCCTTCCATTTATATTTTTTCATAAAATATAACTTCAAGAGAATAGGTGTTAACTCTTATTTAAATGTTTGATAGAATTCCCCTGGGAAGCCATGTGGCCCTGGACTCTTGATTTTTGGGAGCTTCAAGAGAATAGGTGTTAACTCTTATTTAAATGTTTGATAGAATTCCCCTGGGAAGCCATGTGGCCCTGGACTCTTGATTTTTGGGAGACTTTTGATTACTCATTCGATTTCTTTACTGGGTATAGGTCTGTTCAAATTTTCTATTTCTTCTTGTTTCAGTTTTGGTAGCTTATATGTGTCTAGGAATTTGTCCATTTCTTCCAGATTGCCCAATTTATTGACATATAATGCTCATAATATTCTCTTATTATTGTTTGTATTTCTGCAATGTTGGTTGTGATCTCTCCTCTTTCATTCTTGATTTTATTTATTTGAGTCCTGTCCTTTTTCTTTTTGACCAAACTGGCTAGTGGTTTATCAATTTTGTTAATTCTTTCAAAGAATAAGCTCCTGGTTTCATTGATCTGTTCTACCGTTTTGTTTGTTTGTTTGTTTGTTTGTTTCGATAGCATTGATTTCTGCTCTAATCTTAATATTTCCCATCTTCTGTTGGTTTGGGGTTTTATTTGCTGTTCTTTTTCCAGCTCTTTAAGGTGTAAGGTTACATTGTGTATCTGAGACCTTTCTTCCTTCTTTAGGAAGGCCTGGATTGCTATATACCTCCCTCTTATGACCGCCTTTGCTGCATCCCAGAGGTTTTGGGTTGTGGTGTTATCATTTTCATTGGTTTCCATGTACTTTTTAATATTCTCTTTAACTTCTTGGTTAGCCCATTCATTCTTTTTTTTTTTTATGTTTATTTTTGAGAGAGACAGAGACAGAGAGAGAGCGCGCACAAATGGGAGAGGGGCACAGAGAAAGGGAGACACAGAATCCAAAGAAGGCTCCAGGCTCTGAGCTGTCAGCACAGAGCTCCCAACGTGGGGCTCAAACTCAAGAACTGAGAGATCATGACCTGAGCAGAAGTCAGAGACTTAACCGAATGAGCCACCCAGGCGCCCCACCCATTCATTCTTTAGTAGGATGATCTTTAGTTTCCAAGTATTTCTTGCCTTTCCAAACTTTTTCTTGCGGTGGATTTTGAAGTGTAATATATTAATATAGCATAACAAATTTTAAATAAGCTATGAAAATTCTCTCTACACCACATTTTTATCATGATTTGGCTTATATTCTTGCCACTAATTCTCGCCACAAATAACCTCACAAGTAACCACTACTGCTTCTTGTATATGTCTCCAGATTTTCTTTATACTTGTACAATCAAATACAAAATATATTCTAATTATAGCCCCCGTTTTATTCAAAAGGCACCGTACCATACACAATATCCTGTGCATTGCTTTTTTTCTTACTTAACAATATATCTTGGGAGATCTTTCCACATTTCTACATATGATGCTTTCTCATTTTTATACAGACATGTTACATTATATTGCATGAGTGAACATAATTTAGCTGATCAGTTGCCTACATTTGTAATATTTACATTTTCCTCTATTACAAACTATGTTGCAAAGAATAATTTACATATAGATCATTTGCTGGGCATGCAAGCATAACTATCAGATAAATTCCTCCAAATTGTATTACTGGGTCAAAAGGTATAAGCACTTGATATTTGGACAGTTATTACTAAGTTGTCTTCCTTACAGGTTGTAACAATTTGCACTTGCCACCAATAATGTGTAATCCTCTTAGTGGTACTGAGGTTTACTGAGCAGAAGTCCAGGGTGGAAACCTGGACAGGAATGATTAGCTCTGAGTTTGGGTTCCTGGAAATCCCAATGCTCCATACCAGCTTATGTTCAGCCACTAAACTAAAAATTCAACTGGCTTCTTCTTGCCCTAGTAGACTTCCTCTGCCCACTGTCTCCCACGACAACTGCCCCTGGGGGTGGAAATGTCTGAAGGTCTCTCTGATGTGCCACCCAGATCCTCTATGGTTCACTCTTTCTGAAGACTTTACTCAGTCTTCATTACGTTCTTTAAAAGCTCTAAACATAAATGAGATTGCGTTTCTGCTTGTTTGTTTATCCAGGTCTCCTCAGTAGAGATGAAACCAGGGCCTTGCCCTCACATACCCTATTTGAAAGCTTTGTCTTTGTTTTTTGTTTTTTGACATGAAATGAAAAACCTCTAGTGCTTCCAGTCATCATGATACTGGTTTGGGGGCCGAAATAGAATAGTCTATAGTTTGAAGAAATATCCATCAATTCTTACTTTACTGAGAAATTGTTTATTCACCAGTGTTTTTTATTTTATAAAACACAATGTTTTTTATTTTATTTTAGTATACACAAAGGATATAAGAAAGAAAATTTTAAGCATTCTTATGCCAGAGAGGGTAAAGACTGAGGATGAGGCCCAGGACTTAATTATAACGGTGTCAGAGCTACAAAGGAGATTAAATTCTCAATCCTGCTAAATCTAACTATTCCTGGATTAGAAAGGACTGAGACCTTGAAGCATGGGATAAGAACTTTAGTTTAATACACTCAAAAATATTAAATCCCAAATCCTCCTGAATCCTCTGGGCCCACAGAAGTGGCTCACTCTTCAGTTAAAGACTAATACTTAATGAAAAAGATCCACTTCTGTAGACCTTACTCACTGGCTTCCAGCTCATCCACTCTCTCCCCACTTTTCCTCCCTTCTTACTTTACCCTTTCTATTTTCCATTCCTGCATTAAATCACTGGGGAGTTTATAGCACAAGACAATGACTTCCTTCCTAAATGAAGAGAACACAAAATCCCAGTAACTGTTGTTTAAATAGTGTCACATGTTATTTAAGAGTAGAATGGTTCATTGAACCAGTCTTATAAACTTAGAATCCACACCAGAGAAATCTTAACAGTTCAAGGTAGAAGTGACAAGAAATGACAGATTTTTCCATAAACTATTTCATGACTATTTCATGACTGTAAAGCAACCATATTTCCAACCACTTACTGAGCTATATCTTCTATCAATATTCAAGTGAAATGTTGCTTCTGTGGGACCCAAGGAATTTAAAAAATCCCCTACCCCTGGACAAGCAGAGCAAGACTAACTCCATTTTGTGCTACATCCACCATCTCATATATAACCCCACATGACCTACTTATTGCTTAAGACACTCCCCCACCCTAGTCAAGCCGCTGAGCACACCCTTACTGGAAACTGGCTCATATAGGAATGCGGAACCCCTAACCGCCAAAGAATGTAAACCCCGCCTTTTGCCCGCCAAACTTGCACACCAATTCTGACCAGAGTGATAGGCTAGTTCAAACAGTTACTATAGGGTAAATTGCAATTCAATTGGCCACCTGCATGTGGACTGGCATGACTATGCAACTTTCTGTGTGTGTTACAATCTCATTGGCCACTGGCCCCTATAAAACTGCTACTACTTTTAACCTAGGGGTCCAAGTCCCTGCTCCGCTGTGTCGGGTATACTTGGGCCCAAGCTCGAGCTTGCAAATAAACCCTCATGTGTTTGCATCGGTATCGGCTCCTTGGTGGTCTCTCGGATTTGAAATCAGGGGCATTACAGCTTCCACATCTAATCTGTTGATGCTGTAGTCTGAATGTTTGTGGCCTTCTTTCTCCACAAAATTCATGTCGAAATCCTAATGCCCAATGGGATGGTATGAGGAGATGGGGCCTTTGAGAAGTGTTTTGGTCATAAGGGTGGAGCTCTCAGAAATGGAATTTGTGCCTTTATAAAAGAGGCTCCAGAAGGATATCTTGTCCCTTCCCCCTTGTGAGGATACAATGAGAAGTCTGTAACCTGGAAGAGAAACCAAAACCTGACTATGTACTGGCACCCCACTCTTGAACAAGCTACCCAGAGCATGATATTTTGTTATGGCAGCCTGAACAGATCAAGACTGTTGTCAAACCCTGTCAATTCTATCTCCAAAAAATATATATTGAGAATCCATTCATTTCCTTCCATCCCCACTACATCTATTTCCAGATGACCATCATCTCTCACCAAAAGAGCACAGTAACCTCTTAACTGGGATCCACAGAACCACCCAGCAATCCCCTCTCCACAAATGTAAACAATCATTCCACTCCCCTGCTTAAAACCCTCCCCTGGCCTCTTTTTGATGCTAAAATAAAATCTCAAACCCTTCTCCTGGGTTCCAATGCTCTGTATGACTTGGCCTCAGATTAGCTGCCCCCTCCCCACATCTTACACCAGCCTCCCACTCATTCACTACATTATATTCCAAACAGGCTAAACCTTCAAGCTGTTCCTCCTCCAGGCTTTCCCTCCAGGCTTTGTAAGTGCTCTTCTCTCTACCTGAAAGGTAGAGATGATCCACAAAATGAAAAGCCATCTGCTCCTTTATTTTGTGGTCTCATATATCTTTTTACTTTAACCAAGAAACAGTGTATACATCGAGAATCCACTCCTCAAAACTAATGGGATAGGTTAGAAAGAAAAATGGCAGGTGGGGGAGGAGTAATGGAGACAATTCTATATCACAGTATGCTAATGAGTGTGTATTTGGTATTGAATGGACAAGATAGGAACAAGAAAATAAACCCCTGCCCCTCTATTTTTTCCACTTGAGACAGACTTAAAAGCTATAAACAACATAGAATTTCCCTTCAGGCTAAAATGCTAGCCAGTACATGCCTGTGCTCCCTCATTTAGAAATATAGACATTTTAAAGCTATCATATTTAATGTCATTTTTCTGCTAATATCAAGAATTAGATCACTGGTATAATTGCAATGATTCTAGATGGAGCAGGAAACTGAATTAGGGATGAATGGGTTTATTAAAAGCATCTGTCCTCCTAGAAATGTTTCAGAGAATTGCATTACTTAATCCTAATTATTGGATCTTTATAATTCTGAGAGCTTTCAAAAGAATTCTCCAGCTTCATATTCAGAAACAAAATATGCATTATTTACTTTCTACAGCTATAATAGCTGCTTTACTCTGGATTCAAGTCAAAAGAAAGATCATACAAGTGGGGAGCATGAAATTAGATCACACACTCCTAGCCTGGGCAGCTCACTATTTGAGTTCCCACTGAAAATTAATGAAGCAACTACCACCAGCTCTACCAGAATTCTAAATTTTCAAATTTTCAGTATGTTTTAAGCAGGTTCTCCAGAGAACAGGAACAGTAGGATGGATAATCTCCCTACAAGGAATTCGTTCATGTGATTGTGAAACATAAGGAAACAATAGAACATAAGGAAAAGTTAGTACGCACCCACTGTAGAAATTCAGCATTTATTCACTCATTTACTAAGTATTCATTGAACACTTACCCTATACAAGACAAATGTGGCAGTGAATAAGGCAAGACAATGCTACACTCATCAGAATTCTATTTAAAAACATATTTTAAGGGGCGCCTGGGTGGCGCAGTCAGTTAAGCGTCCGACTTCAGCCAGGTCACGATCTCGCGGTCCGTGAGTTCGAGCCCTGCGTCAGGCTCTGGGCTGATGGCTCGGAGCCTGGAGCCTGTTTCCGATTCTGTGTCTCCCTCTCTCTCTGCCCCTCCCCCGTTCATGCTCTGTCTCTCTCTGCCCCAAAAATAAATAAACGTTGAAAAAAAAATTTTTTTTTAAAAATAAATAAAAATAAAAACATATTTTAAAAGTATAATAGCTAACATTTCTTTGCTACTGATTATGCAGCAGGTCCTATGATTTTATTCACATGCATTTCTCATTTACTCTTGTAATTTACTCATTTACTCACAAATGTAAATTAATCCTCATCTTTTAAAAATTATATATGAAAGGGAGGCGTCTGGATGGCTCAGTCAGTTAAGCGTCCGACTCTTTATGTCAGCTCAGGGTATGATCTCACAGTTCATGAGATCGAACACCAAGTCGGGCTCTGTGCTGATAAAGCACAGCCTGCTTGGGATTCTCTCTCTCCTCTCCCACTTGGGGGTGCCTGCAGTCTCACTCTCAAAATAAATATATTTTTTAATTGCATATGAAGGAAATGCAGTAGGCTGAATAATGGCTTCCTAAAGATGTCCATGTCCTAATCCACAGAACCTGTGAATAAGTTAATTTACATGGTAAGATTGGACCTCGCAGAAATGATTAAATCAAGACTGGTAGATTCTGGATTCCAGGTGAGCCCGATGTAATCACAAAGGTCCTTCCTTAAAGGAGGGAGGGAGGAGGATCCAACTCATTAATAGATATGTAGGCAGAAGCAGAGCAGAGTGGTTGAAGAAGACATGAACCAAGAAATGGAGGCAACCTTTAGAGGATGAAACAGGCAAGGGAACAGAGCCCTCCTTGGAGGTTCCAGGAGAACACATGCCTGTCAACACCCTTGATTTTAGCCCAGTGAAACTTATTTGTCTTCGGACCTCCAGAAGGGTAAGGTAGTAAGTTTGTGTTGTTTTAAGCCACTAACTTTGTGGTAATTTGTTATCCCAGCAGAAGGAAACTAATACAGGAAGACAGAACTTTTAGGAGGTAGGTACTGGTTCTCTGCCTTCTAGTGACTGACTTACGAAATCTTTTATGGGACCAGGTTACTCTGAAAATGTTCCTGAAGTGCCTCCAATAGTCACTCACACTTGGATAAAAGCTTTTGGTAGGTAAATGAAAGATCAGCACTATCTCTTAAAATTTGATGCAGGACGTAGAATTCCAGGTAAAAACTACATTTCATTATATCCCAGTGATTATCTATAACTTTCCTAAGTTGTTATATCCCCCTAGCAACTGAAATTAAGCATTGGAACTAAGTATATTGAAGATGAAGTCAAAATAATATGAAGTACAATTTTATGAAGAGGTTTTTACCTCTTTGTAGATTTACCTCTTGGCAGATCACAGATGGAGGCACTTTGCCAATACAGGTTCCCCCACTTTTTGAGTTCATGTTAGGCCACTTGGCTTTTATAAAAGATCTACATTAGTACTTGTTTTCACTAACTGAAAGAGATTTGAAGAATTTTCACTTTCACGATGAAAGGTAAAAAGCGAAAATAGCTTTGTATGTTTTGTAGCAAGCTGTTATTGAGCTGGCATACACCTGGTGAGGCTGGAGGCCCCTCCAAGCTCCTTCCCCAGGGACCACACAGCAGCTCACCATCAAGCCACTGTAGACTTGAACTGTGTCTGTGATCCTCTGTGCTTTATCACAATTTATTTTGTGCATCCGTTAACAAAATGTACCCTGAGGTACCGGTAAAGCCTAAAAGAGGTTATTTTTGGGGTGAGGGTATGCCCCAAATTTTTAACATATAAATTAATGGTTATTGCTTCTATTTTGTTCAAAGGAATATGCCATTTTTGAATAGCAGGATAAACCTTTATTCTTTGAGACTTTTCTGCATTTTGCCTTTTATACATGTCTAACACTCTCATTTAATCTTCTTGTATATATTTTTTGATATTTAATTACAAAAAACAAAACTCCCATCTGTATAGGTGCCTCTATACTCTACCTCTGTATACCTCAAAGTCCTTATGAATTCCTTCATTCATTCTTCCTCTATTAGCTCACTTACTCATACTCAATGAAATCATTGAGTGTTTACCGGGTGCAAGCCTCCCCTGCACACATTCTTTGTACTTGTGGAGATAAACAGACAAAGAAGACATAGCCCTTACCATCAAGAAACTTATTTCCTCTATGCTTGATTAGCAATTTGTAAATACCTTTATTACTGTGCCTCTTACATCAGATTACAATTGTTTATGTCTATGTCTCCTCCAAGACAGTGAGCTCTTGTGGACAGGACGCAGGTCACATTCATCTTTATATCTGTGGAATTCAACAAACGTGTGCTTACATATGTTCCTGATTGAATGAATGAATTTAAAAGGAGGCTAAGGTAAACAGACAGAAAATCACCTTGACAAATCAAAAAGAATGTGGAAAATTACATTTTACTGGGGGGATTTTACAGATGGAGATGGCAAATGTGACAGAGTCAAGGCTATAAAGTCACCAACCTTTTTTTTCCCCACCTGAACACAAAGGAACACAATATTTTTTTTATAAAAAAAAATTTTGTTTAATGTTTATTTTTGAGAAGAGAGAGAGAGAGAGACAGCGCATGAGTGGGGGAGGGGCAGAGAGAGAGAGAGACACAGAATCCCAAGCAGGCTCCAGGTTCTGAGCTGTCAGCACAGAGCCCAACACGGGGTTCAAACCCACAAACTGTGAGATCATGACCTGAGCCAAGGTCAGACACTTAACTAAGCCACTTAGGCCCCTAGGAAGACAATATTTTCCAGACTTCTCAATCGTGATGGGGTCAAATGAAGCCATATGGGATCATGTGATTAGTTATGACCCATGGGACATGGGTCAAAAGAATGTAGGCTACTTCAGGGCAGCCCCTAAAGTCGGTCTCCACTTAGATTTTCTGCTCCATTTTTTTCTTTTTTCTCAACAATCTTAGAGGTCACAAATCAAAGACATGGTGTTATGTAACAGAAAGATCTGGGTACATAAATGTCTTCATGTCATTAACCACCTCCCTCCCTACCACTTTCATGAAGACTGTGATATAAGCAAACATTAAACTTTTATTATATTGAGCTCTTGAAATGTTGGGATTGTTTATTACAGTAGTTAAGCTCTGACTAATACAGAAAAGGATGGCTTTCCAGGCAGAGGGAGCCACAGGAACAAAAGCAAAAAGGAAGGACAATAATATCAAATGGTTGCAAAGTGTAAGAAAGAAAAGAGTCAGAAGAAATCAAACCTAATGAAACACCCAGTCAGAGGCCAGGAGGGCTTTGATTGATGAACTAATCTGAAAGCAAATGAAGAGCAGTAATTTTCCGAAAGTGACACAATCAAAATAGTATTTTAGGAAATCTAGATGGCAGCAGTGTCATCTGGATAAAACTTTTAGTTCTTTGGATGGGATAAAATCACAACTCAAGTTAGATTATCAGAAAAGAGAATTTACTGACTCCCATAACTAAAAAGTCAGGCATAGTTGGATTGAGGGTTTCAATAAGACTCTGAACTCAGTCTCTCCCTGGATTACTCAGCTTTCCCCTGTAATAGTTTATTCTATTATCTATTATCTATTATGATAGTCATGATGTTCCCCAGTAACTCCAATCTTATTTTCTATTAGCATCAAGTCCAGCGAACGAGATTCTCTTTCGTAACTCAGAAGTGAGTTTATTTTTGGAGAACATGATTAACATGCACAGCTCAAAATAATCACTGTGCTCAGGTCCAGGTCACAGGCTCTTGGCTGCCAGAGAATAGAAACTGTTGGGGAGGAAATGTTTCACCTTTTTTTCCCTTCTACATTCTTTGATTGATATAATAATTAAATTGACATAAGACAGATCAAATGGAGAAAAACAAATTTAATTTCATACCTACAGGAGCTCATAAAAACGAGACTCAAAGAAGTAACCAAAGCAGATAGCTCTTATACCTTTCAGACAAAGAAAAAATAAACTTGTGAAGAATTGACAAGACAAAGAAGTTGGGGTTTGGAGTAGCACATTAATGAAGCAGTAACAAGGCTTGTTTATACAGCCTTTTCAGACCTGAGTTTCCTACCTTTGATAATAAGGATGCTTTCTGGATAGAAGGCAACTTGTGAGAACAGGGAGAGTAGTCTTTCCATGAAGAATTCATGTCCTGCTTTCAGGGGGACAAAGGACAGTCAGGGTGTCCTTCTGGTACCATCTATTTCAGTAACTTTAGCTCAAAATAATCAATATGCCAAAGAGGCATATTTGAGAAAAGCCTGCTCTGAACCCCACCATAACCCATTATATCTATTACTTATTACAGTAGTAATGCTGTGTAACAAACAACTACACAGCTTCAAAAGCCAATAATAAGCATTATTGCTCACATGCCTGGGGGAGAGCTGGGAGTTGGCTATAGGAAGGCTCTGGTCCCTCTCGTGAACCTCCATGGCACAGCAGGAGTGCAAAAGAGGAATCAGAAACATGCAAATCTTCTTGAAGCTTTGATTCACTTTCCCATAAGGCTATAGGCCAAAGAAAATCACATAGGTTGGGGAAATGAATTTCAACTTTATAGGAGAAACCCCAAAGTTACATACTAACAGGTGTAATACAAAGAAGGATGAAGGACTTAGACCACTAAAGCGAACCATCTACCACAACCCTGGATACCCTATGGGCAGAATGGGAGAGAGATGCTATTCCAAGGAAAACATGAATTCCATTAATGGAAAAGTGGTGAATAGATTCGGGTTAGCAAAGTCAATAGATGACTACTTCTGGCTGACAGACCACAGTAGAAAGCAGAGTGTAGGAAAATAGATATGGTATTTGTTTCCCAGGGCTGCTATAATATATTGCTACAAACTGGCTGGCTTAAAACAAAAATCTATTCTCTCACAGTGTTGCAAGTCCAGGAGTCTAAAATCAAGGTCTCAGCAGGGCAATGCTCCCTCCGTGGGGTCTGAGAAGAAATTTTCTTTGCCTCTTCCAGTTTCCAGTGGCTCCTGGCACTCCTTGGCTTGGGGCTACAAAACTCCAATGGCTGCTTTTATCTCCACTTGGCCTTTTCCTCCATATGCCTCCTCCTTTCCCAGTACAAAAAACTTAAAAGATAACTTTACAAAACAAAGGAGGGTTGTGTGCCTGGCTGGCTTAGTCTGTATAGCATGTGACCCTTGATCTCAGGGTCATGAGCTCAAGCCCCATGTTAGGTATGGGACCTACTTAAAATAAAATTTTAAAAATTTTAAAAAACTTTATTTTTTTAGAGCACAGTTTTAGGTTCACAGCAAAACTGAGAGGAAGGTACAGAGACTTCCCATATATACTCTGCTCCCAAACATGCTTAGTCTTCCCCAGTATCAACATTCCACACCAAAGAGGTACGTTTGACAAACCTACATTGAGACATTATAATTACCCAAAGTTAGTTTACACCACAGTTCACTTTTGGTGTTGTATATTCTATGGGTTTGTCCAAATGTATGATGCCATATATCCATCATAATAGTGTCATACAGAGTATTTTTGCTGCCCTAGGGAGCTTCTGAACTCCATCTATTTACCCATCATCCCCTCCCCCAACCCTTGGCAACCTAGCGACCACTGATCTTTTATTTTCTCCAACGTTTTGCCATTTCTAGAATGTCATATAGTTGGAAACTTACAGCATATGGCCTTTGTAGACTGGCTTATTTCACTTAGTAATATGTATTTAAGGGTCCTCCGTGTCTTTTCTGGTTTGATAGCTCATTTCCTTTAGTACTAAATGCTATTCTATTGTCTACATGTGCCCTGGTTTATTTATCTATTTACCTACTGAAGGACATCTTGGTTGCTTCCAAGTTTTAGAAACTATGAGTAAAATTATTGACATTCATGTGCAGGTTTTTTGTGGACAATAAGCTTTCAGCTCCTTTGTGGGTAAATACCAAGAAGCACGATTGTTGGATCACATGGTAAGAATATGTTCAGTTTCATAAGAAACTGTCAAAACTGTCTTCCAAAATGGCTGTACCATTTTGAATTCCCACCAGCAATGACTAAGAGTTCTTGTTGTTCCATAACCTCATCATTTAGAGATACCGGTGTTTTAGAAGTTGGCCATTTTAGTAAGTATGAAGGTATATCTCATTGTTTTAATTTAGGCACTTTTCATTAGATTCAAGGTCCACTAGTTAATCCAGAATGATGTCATTTTGAGATCCCTAATTCCATCTGCAAATTCTCTTTTCCTAAATAAGGTCACATTCACAAGTACCAAGCGTTAGAACTTGGAAATACGTTTTGGGGGCTACAATTCAGCTCACTACAGATGCAACTATAAAGGGTCCAATAAAGATAAAACACAAACTAACTGGGGCACCTGGGTGGCTCAGTAAGTTAAGCGTCTGACTTTGGCTCAGGTCATGATCTCACAGTTCGTGGGTTCAAGGCCTGCATCAGGCTCTGTGCTGACAGCTCAGAGCCTGGAGTCTGCTTCAGATTCTGTTCTCCCTCTCTCTCTCTGCCCCTCTCCCACTCATGCTCTGTCTCCATCTCTCTCTCAAAAAATGAATAAACATTAAAAGAAACTTTTTAAACACAAACTAATACAGACTGTTTAATAGTAGAAATGTGAAGAAAGCAATGCCTGAAAAATGTTAGAAGTAGAATTATTAGTATTTTATGACTATATTTAGAAGTGAGAGAAATTGGCCCAATGATTCAAGCCTAAGTGGACTGGAGAACAGTGGTACATCAGACTTGGATAAGTTTCAGGGTAAGGGAGTGAAGGAAACAATAAATTTTATTTTAAACATAGTGTATAGATGGGTGAAGAAAAAGAAAATAAAACTGAAATGGAGGGGGATAAATCGAAGATGTTCATCTAGCTGAGTCTGAAGTACAAAAACTTTCCTTGAAAACCAGAATTTTCAGAAGTTGTACTCTGAATTTCATCTCAGGTCTTTATAGCCAACTCTTCATCATACTCATTACCTTTATTGCAAAGATACCTTCCGGTATCTTGGAGGATGAGTTTCTAGAAAAATCATTAGTATTTTGTTCCTATTAACAGGAACAATTATGCTCTACCAGTATCATAAAATCTTGAAGAGCTCAATATCATGTGATGTTTTCAGGATATCAATACAATCAATATTATCAAGAAAATAATACAATTCAATTCAGGGTTTGTGTCCTGTTTATTTGGTTAGCATCTGATTCCCTTTAAATGAGTAGATCAAAGTAGAGATTCTATTGTGAATCTCTACTAAGCAGGATGTTTCCTTTTAACCAGAATATCTACCCAATGACCATCAAGGTAAGTGGTGATCTGATATTATCTTTCTAAAAATAGATGTCTTTAGTTAGGATAGCTTTCTGCATTCTATGATTAAAACCTGGAGCTGTTTCTTGTGTCAGATTTTCTTTTCCCTCTTCTGCAGGTTCGATTACAGCCTATACTTTTTAGTTCTACCCTCAAAGCAGTAGATCAACTTGCTTCTAGAGAATTTACCAATATCGGTAATTTAGAGAGATTAAGAGGAAGAATACGGGCCCATTGTTGTGGGATACAGAATCAGACAAGCTGGGCCACTTGCTGGCTAGTTGACTTTTAGGAATTACTTATCTTTCTGTGCCTCAGTTAAATCAGAATACTTCTGCTTTTCATGTTTCACCAAAGGGATATCAAACTCAGATGCTTTCTTAATCAGCAAAGTGAATATCAGAAAGATATTTTCACGGGTAAAATTAATGACTTGCTGGTCATCATAATTGTTATTCAGATTATCACTGGGAAAATTAGTGGTGTTCAAGATACATGATTGGCTGAAATATATCAGACATGCTTCCCACACTTAACAAAGAGCTAGGTTTTTTTTATTTTGTAGTATGAACTGTTTTGTGCTTGCCTGCAAATACATGTTTAATAAATGTCTGTGTGAGGGGTAAAATTTTGTCTGAGACTTGCTTTTACTATAATCTGTCATCAAAATGTGGGGGAATGGACAACCTTCACCCACCTCAAACTTTTCCGTGGTTACTATTATCTGACAAAAAGAATCTTAAGGGTTGTATGTGGCCAAATAGGCTTAAGTCCATTTATAGTAGTAGTTATGTTGAGTAAATGTTAAGCAATTAGTTCCTAGTTTCAAAAATCATAAGAGACCATATTTAGTAACCCCCAGGAATAATAATTTTAGATGGAGAGCCAATATTTGCTGCTATTATAATTTTTAATAGACTTTAATTCCAGCAATTTAAATATATTATTTGTGACTGAAGTTCACTACAACAGGTACAGTAAAATATTTCGGCTTTTAAGAGCTAAGCAAAAAATACACATGGCTAAATGTACCCGTTGACTGTATTCTTGTTTAAATTCTAAAATCTGGGATCATAAGAATGGGGTATAAACTTAATGGAATAATGAGTTCTTGCATAACTCCCAGGGACTGGGAAAATCATCCTCCAAAATAAGAAGAAAGTTCAAAGAAATTAACAAAAGAAAGAACTCTTATTTTTTCCCACTGGGATTAAATTATTAAACTCTAGGGATGTTTCTAGTACAACTCTGATTTTGTAATAGTGTACTAGGAGAAAGGTGATCTCTAAAGCAATTTTATACAGCTTTGGATCAAGGTATGTATGTCCTTCATAACTTAGGTTAAACTTTGAGATACATAGATAGATCTTATTTAATTGAGTGAACCTTCAAATGTAATTACCTTCAAATTTATGGCTTGCTTTATAGATCATGAAGATGCTTTGCTAAATATTCCAGAAGGTAAATACCTTTAAGCTGAAAAAATGGGACAGTATTTATCAACTCTTCGACTGTCAGTTTCAACAGGTAACATTGTGCCAGAATTTTCATTAGCTGCAAAGATTATATATTGCAGCACAGATAAAGCATATTTCCACCCAGAAGTATATGGGTGAAAATTCACAATGCAATTGTTATTTAGTCTCTCTCTCTCTCTCTCTCTCTCTCTCTCTCTCTCTCTCTGAATAATAAAAGAAAACCATTTTCACCCTCTGGGTAAATAAAGAAAACTCTGGCATTTCTCACTGCTGGTTTGCCAAGGCAATATTCACCACCAATCTGGAGAGTCTACCCAGCTTGTGACCGAGACAACAGCAAATTGCAGACCTCAAGCAACCAGCCAGAGTTCAGGAAGCTCAGGCAAAACGTTGCATTCTCTGAAAGGATAGGGTGTCTCTTGTGGCTTCTGTAAGCTTTGGGGCTGTTTCTCCTCCATGAGCACTGGTAATGAAATTTGTCCTGGGATGCCAAGCAGCCTGGAGCCTGCTACAGATTCTGTCTCTCTCTCCCTCTCTCTCTCTCTCTCTCTCTCTCTCTGCCCCTCCCCCAGTCATACTTTGTCTCTCTGTCTCTCTCTCTCTCTCTCAATCTCTCTCTCTCAAAAATAGAACATTAAAAAAAAGATACTCTTCAGATCAAATATAAAATAATAAAATAATCTTAGTCACTCCATTTGTATAGATTTATAAACAGACAGCGAGTGACTGAAGTTAGAGAAGCTGGCATTTCCATCAGTCCAGAAAAGGACCATGTGGACCTGATATTTACAAACAGGTATCAGGACAGAAACATATGCAATCCCTATACCTCACTTACCCTCTAATTAAGAGACATGGCATACACAGTTCTTAAACATATAAGACAGTGTATCTTTGTATAATCTCTAATAAGTACTATTAAGAGAGGGAGAGCTAAATACAGTTAAGGAGATGTTTTTTCCTTCATATACTCCAAAGGGTTAAAGATTCTTATATTTCAATTGGAGAACTGGTGGTAATTTTTTCTTCTTCTTTAAACTTGTAGTTTTGTGGGTTTGTTTATTTTTTTTAGTGTTTTTAGGAGTTTCTCTGCCTTTTTTTGTATTCCAAAATATAGATATTTCTCAAGGATGAGAATAGTTGCAAGTTATTGAGCGCTTACTATAATCCTGTCATTGTTCTAACCACTTCATCCTCTTTTTCTGAAAAATCCTCCCAACAATTCCACGATATAGATACTGTTATTCTTCATTTACATGTGAGTAAGTGGAAGTTAAGGGAATTATGCTGTATCTACTAAGTCCATGCCACCTCTGAGGTGACCTGTGTCAATCAGACTGTGTACAAAGGAGTGCCTTTGTGATTTGAAGCACAGTTGGGCGTCTGACTTCAGCTCAGGTCATGATCTCACAGTTTGTGGGTTTGAGCCCTGCGTTGGGCTCTGTGCTGACAGCTTGGAGCCTGGAGCCTGCTTTGGATTCTGTGTCTCCCTCTCTCTGTGCCCGTCTCTCACTCATGCTCTCTGTCTCTCAAAAATAAATAAAAATGTTTTAAAAATTAAAAAAACACTAACCAAAGATATAAAAGATCTGTATGTTGAAAACTATAGAAAACGTATGAGGAAAATTGAAGAAGACACAAAGAAATGGAAAAACATCCCATGCTCATGGATTGGAAGAATAAATATTGTTAAAATGTCGATACTCCCCGAAGCAATCTACACATTCAATGCAATCCCAATCAAAATTGCACCGGCATTCTTCTCAAAGCTAGGACAAACAATCCTAAAATTTGTATGCAACCACAAAGGACCCCAAATAGCCAAAATAATATTGAAGAAGAAAACCAAAGTGGAAGGCAAACTTCAGCCTCTACTACAAAGCTGTAATCATCAAGACAGTATAATATTGGCACAAAAACAGACACATAGACCAATGGAATAGAATAGAGAAGCCAGAATTGGACCCACAAATGTATGGCCAACTAATCTTTGACAAAGCAGGAAAAGGTATCCAATGGTAAAAAGACAGTGTCTTTTAGCAAATGGTGCTAGGAAAACTGGACAGCAACATGCAGAAGAATGAAACTAGACCACTTTCTTCCATACACAAAAATAAACTCAAAATTGATGAAAGACCTAAATGTGAGACAGGAAACCATCAAAACCCTAGAGGAAAAGCAGGCAACAACCTCTTTGACCTCAGCCTCAGCAATTTATTGCTTGACACATCTCCAAAGGCAAGGGAATTAAAAGCAAAAATGAACTATTGGGACCTCATCAAGATAAAAAGCTTCCACACTGCATAGGAAACACAACAAAACTAAAAGGAAACTGACAGAATGGAACAAGATATTTGCACATGACATATCGGATAAAGGGTTAGTATCCAAAATCTATAAAGAACTTACCAAACTCAACACCCAAAAACCAAATAATCCAGTGAAGAAATGGGCAGAAGACATGAATAGACACTTTTCCAAAGAAGATATCCAGATGGCCAACCGACACATGAAAAGATGCTCAACATCACTCATCATCAGGGAAATAGAAATCAAAACCACACTGAGATACCACCTCACACCGGTCAGAGTGGCTAAAATTAACAACTCAGGAAACAACAGATGCTGGCGAGGATGTGGAGAAACAGGAACCCTCTTGCACTGTTGGTGGGAATGCAAACTGATGCAGCCACTCTGGAAAACAGTGTGGAGGTTCCTCAGAAAAGTAAAAATAGAACTACCCTAATACCCAGCAATAGCACTACTAGGAATTTATCCAAAGGATACAGGAGTGCTGATTCATAGGGACACGTGTACCCCAATGTTTAGAGCAGCACTTTCAACAATAGCCAAATTATGGAAAGATCCTAAATGTCCATCAATTGATGAATGGATAAAGATGTGGTTTATATATATAATGGAATACTACTTGGCAATGAGAAAAAATGAAATCATGTCATTTGCAACAACATGGATGAAATTGGAAGGTTTTTGCTGAGTGAAATAAGTCAGTTAGAAAAAGACATATATCATATGTTTTCACTCATACGTGGACCTTGAGAAACTTAACAGAAGACCATGGGGGAAGGGAAAGGGAAATAAAATAGTTACAAACAGAGAGAGAGGGAGGCAAACCACAAGAGACTCTTAAATACAGAGAACAAACTGAGAGTTGATGGTGGGGCAGGGGAGAGGGGGAAATGGGTGATGGGCATTGAGGAGGGCACTTGTTGGGATGAACACTGGGTGTTGCATGTAAGCGATGAACCACGGGAATCTAACCCCAAAACCAAGAGCACACTTTAGACACTGTATGTTAGCCAATTTGACAATAAATTATATTTTTGAAATTGCCTGGCTGTATTCTTCAAAGAATGTTAATGTCATGAATTATCAGACAAAAGGAACTGTGCCAGGTGAAAGGATATTAGAGAGGCAAGATAACAAAATATTCTACATTGGACTTGTCAATAAGTTCAGAAATAGCCAAATCAAACCAGTGAATCATTGAAGAAGTAATTAGTAAAAGTTTCTTCCGCACACACCAAAAGTTCACAAATGGGAAGCACTCAAACAAAAACATAGAATGAGGCTTAGGGGTTTATTATTATAAAGCAGTTTAACAGTAGTGTACCCCACCCCCACCCCAATCTAGTTTTGCTTTCCACAGTTTCAGTTCCCCATGGTCATCTGTGATCCAGAAGCAGAGGATCTTCCTTCTGACAAATCGTCAGTAGCCTAACACCATGTCATGGTGACCACATCATTCACCTCACTACATCTCATCACATAGACATCACAGGAAGAATGGTGAGTCCAGTACAATGAGATAGTTTGAGAGATCATATGCACATAACTTTTTAATAGTACATTATTATAATTATTCTATTATTGTTGGTAATCTGTTACTATGCCTAACTCATAAATTAAGCTTTATCATAGTGAAGGAGGATTTCTGCTGCCCCCATTTTGACCTCACAGTTTCTAGTTGGGTTCTTCTTTCCAGTTTGCTTCTTGGCTCAGGGAGAAGACCCTGGGGGTGGGTGCCCAGGTAGCTCAGTTGGTTAAGAGTCTGACTTCGGCTCAGGTCGTGATCTCATGGTTCATAAGTTAGAGCCCCACATCTGGCTCTCTGCTGTCAGCGCAGAACCTGCTTTGGATCCTGTGTCTGCCTCTCTCACTGCCCCTCCCTGGCTTGCACTATCTCCCTCTCTCTCTCTTTCTCTCTCTCTCTCTCTCAAAAATAAATAAACATTAAAAGAAAAAAAAAAAAAAAGAAGACCCTGGGGCCAAACATCCCCTGATGGGAATCCAAACTACCCTCTTAAGCAATAAGGTTGCCCTGAGCCAGCAAGACCTGACAAATAAGTTTGGATTGACTCTAAGACAATGATTGACTTGACTTTCACTGCCTACCCACATGGACCACTCACCTTTGCCCCAGATTTTCCTTATATAAACCTGGAAGTATTTTAGCACTTTGGAGATAGTCTTTGAGACACTAGTCCACGGTCTTCCTGGTGTTGCCCTCACTGAAATACATTCCTTTCTTGTTTCACCACAGTTGGTTTCTCCACTTTTGGATTTTGTCAGCAGAGAATTGCTGAACCCAGTCTGTTTCAGACCCCAGGAGTCAGGTGCTCTTGCACCCCTGAATCCCAGGTACAATAGTATGTATAAAAAACATGGTATATACAGGGTTTCAGGCATCCACTATGGGGTCTTGGAACTTATCCCCAGCAGGTAAGTGGGGAAGCACTACTGTATGGTAAGGAAGACAATGACTATTCTTCACAGTGGTTAGTTATTAGTTATAATATTGGGATTTTCTTAAATGAAAGGGAGTTGGTCCTCATATCAATCTTGGAAAAAGAGTTCAAGTTTTGCCAGCGATTTTCAGAGGCAGTAAGAATAAATGACCCAAGTCAAGTTAGTCTTGAAAATAAGCTACATTCAGTTTTATGACTGAACTGGTTTTGTGCACTCAGGCAATTTTAAGGGCTGATCTCCATTTTTTATTTTATCAGACTTCACTGTAATGGAAGGATATTATTAGAACACTTGTTGAAATTGGAATATGGACTGTAGGTATAATTTAAGAATATTATATCAGGGTTCAGGGCACCTGGCTGGCTCAGTCAGTAGAGCATGTGACTCAATTTCAGGGTGGTAAGTTCAAGCCTCACAGTGGGAGTACAGCTTACTCTAAAAAATAAGAATAATATAACTAAATAAAGAATATATATCAGGGTTAAATTTCTACATTGGATAACTGTGCTACAGTTATTAAGAGAACTCCTTTATTCTTAGGAAATATACACTAGAAGTGAACAGGACATGATATATCCAATTTATCCACAAAGGAGTTTAATTTTGATGAAAAATTAAGATCACCTAAAGTGCTCAAAAAAACTTTATTTTGAAAAACAAAAAAGTTCATTGAGGAAAAGAAGAGATAAAGGTGCAAAATAACAAGATTACATGTCAAAGGGGCAATCAAGCTCACATTTCAAGGAGGTATGGCAAGTATCCAAAATAATCATTTAGTATTTTCACATTTGAAAATGGCTTATAGATCACTTAATGTTGTCTTTCATTAAACACACAGATAATGTCTTCCTAATCTCTTCATGTAAATGGAAATGTATAATGAAACCCGTCTCCACAAACATCACTAATCACTCCCTCTAAAATTAGGAGTCTTGGGGTTTCTTCAATGATGTGGAGAACAAAGGCAAAAGGAAACATAGATAAAAATAAATTTCCTTTTACCTGCAGCCCATTGACAAATACTTGACACAGAGTGTAACATTCCTCCAGGGACTCCCCCAGCTGTGTTAATGGTGATGCCTGGCTAGAGGGAAAAAGAACCTTAGCTTGACAATAGCCAGGCCTCCAGGATCCTGCAAGTCTTCTTTAACATATGAAAATCCTTTTGGAAATCCCCCCCCCCCCCTCCAAAGTATACAGTCAACTGCTCTTCACAATCTCAATGCAGCTCTTTTTGTCCAAGGGTCCTGTCATGCTATAATACAAACACCTTTTTGCACTGAAGACATCTCAAGAAATCTTTCTTGGCCATTGACTCTAGACCCCAACACTTCAAATCACCTCACTTACGTTACTGCATTTCCTAGGGATTTTGACAATAATTCTAAAACTCTCTAGAGAAATCTTGCCTTTGTCATCTACATGGGCATGCCTGGTCCTGCTCAGAGACTCAAAACATATCCACAAAGTACCACAAAGGCCTGCTTGCTTCAGACAGCTCCCCCATAGGTCTGCCCCAAAACTTCCATTTCCTCTTGAGGCAAATGAATTTTTATCCTGTTCAGATCTTCTTGATCTGAAATATCACTATCAGAGCCAATTATTTGAGTTAGAAGAAATCTAATTGTTGTCAAATTGATTATTAAAGGCCATTATTAAAAGTCAGGATTACCTGAAAATGTGAATATGTGAGTGGAGGAGAATAAAAACAGCTTACACTTACAGAAAGTTCTATGCAGAGGCTTCAGCAACAGTGCCCTAGTCCGGGTCCTAGATGTGGTCCAGGTGAGATGGAGGCTGCAGAACTTGCCAGGCAAGGCCAAGGATATCTCCTCACTAAGTTGGGCCTCCTGTTCAAGGACATGAAGATAAACTCCTTGTGATGTGGGAAAGAAAGGTAAATGAAAAATTAAATTTCCTTATAACCTATAGCCCATTGACAAGTCCTTGACACAGGCAGAGTGACCTTCCTCTAGGAGCTCAGCTGTCTCAATGATGACACTTCGCTAAGGGGCAAAATGCAATCTTAGCTTAACATTATCCCAACCCCCCAGGATCCTGTAAGTCCACTTTAACATAGAAAAATTCCTTTGGAAACTTCTTGTACCTCTTCCCCCCAAGATATAGGCTGGCAATCATACTCCAAGCTTATGGCCCACTGATATACTTCTGAAGGGTCTCATAACTAAGTTTTTACTAAACAGTAATAAATGACCTCTTCCTAACAACAGCTAGCCCCTCAAGGTCCCGGAAACCTTGTTTCCAAACTACCTTAGAGACTTATGCTATCCCTACCCACCTCCCAACCTGAAAGCATATAATCAGTCACTCTTCATAACCTCAGTGCAGGTCTTTCTGCCCACAGGTCCTGTCCCCATGGTTTAATAAAACCACTTTTTGCACCAAAGATGTCTCAAGAATTCTTTTTTTGGCAGTTGGCTCCAAAGGTCAACACTTCATACCATATCACTTGGCGTTCTAACTCTTCTCCTTGCCTATTAAGGAGTTTGAGATCAACTTTTTTCCCGTTAATGTGTCCCTTTAAAGATCAAGGCCATGCAAAAGGAGACCTGCGCTGGCCAGTAGACTAGTTCAAGGCATTTGTCACCATCCGGAACTACAATGGCCAAGTTGTTTCTGGGTGTTATGTGTTCCAAGGAGACAGCCTCTGCCACATGCTGGGGCATGGTCTTGGCCCACTTCTCTATAGATACAGGGCAGCGAGTGATGGGGTTTTGGTACAAAATGGTAATTTTATTAAAGCATGGGGACAGGACCTGTGGTCAGAAAGAGCTGCCCTGAGGTTGTGACAGGTAACTAATTATATACCCTCAGGTTGAGAGGGAGTTAGGGATAGAGTAAGTCTCTAAGGAATTTTGGAAGCAAAGTTTCCAGGACCTTGAGAGGGGAGGTGCTGTTAGGAAAACACCATTTATTGCTATTTAGTAAAACCTCAGTCATGAGACCCTTCAGATGTATATCAGGGGGCCATAAGCTTAGGCTATGATTGCCAGCATATATGTTAGGGTAGTTGACATAAAGGAAGTTTCCAAAGGAATTTTTATATGTTAAAGTAGACTTACAGGACCCTGGGGTGGGGGGCGGTCAGGATAATGTTAAGCCAAGATTCCCTTTTGCCCCCAGCAAAGTGTCATCACGGAGGCAGCTGAGCTCGTAGAGGGAAGTCACTCTGCCTGTTTCAAGGACTTGTCAGTGGACTGTAGGCAGTAAGGGAATTTAATTTTTCATTTGCCTTAGTTTCCCACATCACCATGGCAAGCACTTAAACCCCTTTCCTTTGTTCTTGGGTGGCCAGGAGTATCCAAGGAATATCACACATATTCCACCTGCGAGGTGGGGAGAAGCAGGACTGCTGTCAGCCTATACTTTGCCCTCAGCCTGCCTTATGCTTCCTCCTCACTATCAAACAAATAATGGTAAACCTGAGGTTGTATTGCTTGGGTAAATGCTGTCACTGCTCAAAAATTACACACACACACACATATATATATACACACACACACACACACACAAAGGAAAATTATAGTTTTGTGACTCTTGTTGGAAATATTGCTTGTCCTCTAATATTTGTTCTTTCAGATTAAGGAAACTTTCTCTTAAGATACCTATGACTTACAGAAATGTGATAAAATATTCCTTTGTGAACAAAATAAAGCATTTAATTTTCTCCCTACCTGAACCCTATGAAATTCAAAAGTTCTCAATAAGGATTCTTTCTTTCATGGTCATTATAGTTATTTGCATAAATTCAATAAGAATCTGTTCTCCTTGTAACAGTTCACCCTTGGAGATACTGGTTATTTTACCAAGGGTTTGACTGGAATGTCATATTTGAGAGCGACATGCATAGACTCAGATACGACCAGACAGTTTTAAGGAACTAAGGTTGACTTTATGAAGCATGAAGCCAATAAAGCCCCTTGGAAATGTTGGTCTGATACCTCGCTTAGAGATTTCCCAGCAGCCTTACCAGGTGAGTAAAGGTCACTTCCCGGCAGGTGCAGGAACCTCAGGATACCTTGGGGACCTCATGAAGAGGAATTCACCCGATCCTATAGGTATTGCAGGCATGTCTGATGGCAAGTACTTGGCTTGGCTTCTGGCCTGGCGAGGCTACTAAAAGTTCAGTCTAGAGGTTCCTTATAAAAAGTTCCAGCAAAGCAAATTTTAAAAGATCTATATGACCAATCACTGTTCTTGATGAGCTTATGTAAATAATTAGGCTGAGTTTGTTAAAAGTGGACTCATTCTACAAATGAATTAGTCTTGATTTGGCTCTCTCTGGAAATCAGGGTTACTAGAGAGAAAAATTATATTTCAATAACGCACCTTTATGGACGTTAAATTCTAGTTCTGATTGCCTTTAAATGTTTGTTGTTTGCCTACACTAGACAACTTGAGGCAAACTTCAGAGAAATTGTCACAAAACTCATGTATAGACAATCTTTGTGCCTGTTGCTCTATGGGCCATTCAGATGGATCACCACAGACATTTGAATTACAAACCAGAAAACCCCATCTGATTCTTGCTGCCTGTTCTCAGTCTATCTGAGGATGCTTCAAGCTTAACATCTAAAAATCTCACTGGTAGAACTGGCAGACACTGGGTTTATAATTTTGCTTTAACCATTAACCTGTATTTTTGTTTCTATAATTATCACTTACTAATCACCTGACTAAGCAAAACAGAATCTGTATGATGATTAACACTGCCTATTACACAATGAAGGCCTTAAACGATTCTCAAATTAACATTATATTATTAAACACTAGGGGCGCCTGGGTGGCGCAGTCGGTTAAGCGTCCGACTTCAGCCAGGTCACGATCTCGCGGTCCGCGGGTTCCAGCCCCGCGTCAGGCTCTGGGCTGATGGCTCGGAGCCTGGAGCCTGTTTCCGATTCTGTGTCTCCCTCTCTCTCTGCCCCTCCCCCGTTCATGCTCTGTCTCTCTCTGTCCCAAAAAAAAATAAATCAACGTTGGAAAAAAAACACTAAAATAACTCAAATGCATTAAACAATTCTTCAAAATAAAATGCCTTAGATATTTTACCTGTTGCACAGGTGGAATTTGTGGTCTCATAAAAACAAAGTGCTGTGTATACATTCAGATTACCACAGAAATATTTCTGAGTTTCTAACTGAAAAATACTCAAATTGGCACTTTAAATGATCCTTCTCTTTCCTTTAATAAGTGGTTGAACTCCTGGACCGAACTAAAGGAAGATTTTTGTCAACTATCAAAGGACTCTTATTTGGGTCTCTTTTTGTTACTTTAATCATGTTTTGCTGTTTTCTCCCATGTCTCTCCACCTGGTGCCGAGACTTCTTCAATGCTATAACTTCAAGCCAACAGATGATCCTTTCTCCTCAAGAAAACTCCCATATGATATCCACTCTAGATATTGTTGCAGTTAGCCTTTTCTAACTCCTATTAAATTCTCAACAGACTAGCCTTGACCCTTAGGTAAGCCCATCTCTACGCCCTTATTGCAGCATGAAGATGCTACAGAAGATGAGACCTTCTGCCTTTAACAACCTTAAAGATTTAAGGGTCAAAGTTGTTCAGGGGGGGAAATGAGGTAAATAAAGGCAAGAAAAATGTAGTTTAAATTAAATTCCCTTCTAGCCTGCAACCCACTGATAGATGTCAGAGACCTGCAGCATGTAACACTCCCCAAGACCTTTATGGTTGCCATCATGCCGTAACGTTTACACTTCCTTAAAAACTAAGGGCACCTGGGTGGCTCAGTGCATCTGACTTCTGCTCAGATCATGGTCTCACGGTTCCTGGGTTCGAGCCCTGTGTGAGTCTCTGTGCTGACAGCTCAGAGCCTGAAACCTGCTTCAGATTCTGTCTCCCTCTCTCTCTGCCCCTCCCCCACTCTCACTTTGTCTCTCTCCCTCTGTCTCTCTCTTAAAAATAAGTAAACATTAAAAAAAAAAAACTAAACTAAAAGCAACCTTATCTTGAGAATAGCTAAATCTTCAGGGTCCTGTGAGACCCTACTTTCAGCATCCAGAAATTCCTTGGAGACCTAAGTTAGCTATACCCCCCTCCCTTCACAAACTTGAAAGTATATCATCAGTCGCATCTCACAGCCCCAGTGCAGCTCTTTCTGCCCATAGGTCCTGTCTACGTGCTTTAATAAAATCACCTTTTTTGCACCAAAGATGTCTCAATAATTCTTTCTTAGCCGTTTTCTTGCGAACCCCACTTCAAATTTCATCACTGGTATGGCTAGCCTGGTAGTGCTTCCCCTGGAAGCACTAGATTCATCTGGGCCCAAGAAGCTGCTGAGGATAACTGATAGAGACAATAGCCACACCTACACCAAAGATTGCACTGCCACCACGGGCAATTTTGCCAAGGTCACCTTTTATGCCATCTCTAATATCTATGGCTATCTCAACAAGACAGCCTCTAGAAAGTGGCCCCGTTCACCAAGTTTCCCTAGCAGGAGTTCATGAACCTTCTAGTAAAACACAGAAGAGTCTCCATGCAGAGGATCCAGTCTCCAGCTGTTGCCACCACAGTGTTTTCATACGAGGTAATTAAAAGTGAATTAATAAGCCTATAAAAAAAATCACCTGTGAGATGTGATTTCAGACGTTCAGTAAGATCATGCAGAAAAAGGTCTCTTATTGCCCCATACAGACAGGTAATTTGATCAGCCAATTACCATCTTGAAAAACCAAGAGTCTGGTCCCATGAAGCTTATAAATACCCGGCACAGACTCCTAATGGCGGAGGTCCTAAGACCACCAGCCAGCCAAGTCTAGAATTTTGGCAAGCCTGCACGGAGCCCGGTGCTTCCCTCAAGTCAACAAGTATTATTCACCTAATATTAATACCTGATCGGTATTAACTCCCTTTTTAGTTTTTAACTTCCTGATATTCTGCATTCAGTGAATAAGTTCTTGATTTCTAACACAAAATCTTGTTTTCACTTGCCCAAGTTCAGGCCCTGATAACTGTCCTCCACTAGTCGAATGGTCTGAATGGCCTCTCTTACCTCCTTAGAATTCCACTCGGCAAACCCTATTTAGAGTTCAAAATCCTTCAGAGATTTCCCATCTCCAAAAACCAAGTTCGTAAATTTCAACAGCTCAGACTATCACCCCGTTGAAATGTTGGTTATTACACAGTATTTCATGACTTCTGGAAAATGGCATAGCAGGAATTCAAATCAAATGCTACTTGGGTGGCTGCGACTCTGAAGAGGGGAGTGTTGCAACGCTGGGCTACGCTCCGCCCGCCTGCTCGAGGGCTGGCAGGTCTTCTGGCTTCCGGCTCCGCAGCCGGGGGCATTTATCCCCATTAAGCCGAGTAGGACCGTAAAAGACTGTTGGCTCGCGGGGAACTCCGCCCTAGAGTCGCCGAGGAGTGGCGTCCTGCGCCCCTGCCTCCCTACGCCGTCCCGGCCATGGCTGCACGCCTGCTCCGCAGCTCCCTGCGCATGTGGGGCGGTCGGTGTGCCCTGCGTTCACCGCCGGCCGCGAGGTCAGTGCCCGCCGTGCTCCAGCTGAACGGCCCGGGGGTAGGGGGTGGTCTACGGGGTAGGGGCGGCGACACCTACCCTTCCTGGGGACCCTGAACGCGGCGGCGAGCAAAGCGCGCCAGTCTGGGCCGGAGACTCCGCGGGTGGGGCTGGGCCTGGTGGGACCCACGTCGGCGAGGGCGGGCGGGGGTGTCGGCCGTGACCGCCTCACCGCGGGGTTGCTGGAGTTCGGGCTGCAACCTTTCATCTTAGAAAGGTGGCTGAAGGCCGCGTCCTGATTGTGAACGGGTCACTGGGACTCCCCGACTGGCAGATCTGGAGATCGCAGGAGCACCCTTTGCGAAGCCTATGTGGAGGAGTGCCCCGAAGAAGGCAGCCTGGGACAGCAAAGACCTGACACCAGCCCCATCACACAACGACATTGAGATTTATTTAACAAATCCTTTAATTAATTAAATCCAGGAGAGTTAATAGAGTTTCTAAGTGGCTCTGTGCCTATTAAGGTAGTGTTTATAAGATCAAAAGTTTAGATCATATAAAATCCATTCATCGGATAAACTGGAAGCATCCGGGATTCTCTATTAAGGAGAATGACAGGAATGATAAACTAGCTCATTATAACATTGGTGGAACTCTGAGATGCTATGGGAGAGGAAACGTGTGTTATTCCTGAGGAGAGTTGGGAAGACTTCACCGAGGCGGTGACCTGACTTTAGGATGCACATACTTTTCTAAGCTCTTCCCCAGAACGTCATAAGAGTGTGAGCCTCAGATTTTTGGTGTCACTACTTTTTTATGCCCTGAAAGTTAAAGGACCACCTCAGAGATTGTTTTTATTTGGGGGGTTGTATCTATCCATATGGGTATCAAAAGATATCTACAAAACAAATTGTACAAGTACATAATTTAGTTCATTAAAAGGAACAATAGAGATTATGGTAAGTGAAGTAAGTCAGACAGATACTGTATGATTTCACTTAGAAGTTGACTCTTACAGAAAACAAGCAAAAAAAAAAAAAAGACAGTCTCTCTAGACACAGAGAACAGATTTGTGGTTGGGGGCAGGGCGTGGAAATGGGTGAAGGGGGTCAAAAGGCACAAACTTCCAGCTATAAAGTACCATGGGAATGTAATGTACAGCTCAGTGACCATAGTTAATACTGCATGTATATTTTAAAGTTGTTAAAAGAGTATACCTTAAAAGTTGTCATTAGAAGGAAAAAATGAGTATGTGTAGTGATGGATGTTAACTAGACTTACCATGTTGATTATTTACAGCGAATACATATATTGAAATCATGTGTATCTGAAACTACTGTAATGGTAATATGTCAATTATAGCTCAATAATAAGTAAAAGTAACAATAAGCCCATTACATGTTAACATAAATAACATTTTTATGAAAAATAGCTTTTTCAAAATAAGAAGAGAGACATTATTTACATTTTCATGGATTCTTTAATGTCTGATTTAGTAGAAGACAGCCCAATTCTCATATCTGTTTCTGCATTACGTCTGTTGGAGTAAGTTATTATGGTTGAAGTATAGGAAGAAAATCTCACAGGGAATTTTGGGAAAAGGAGAACCTGAGGGACCATCTGAATAGGCTTGGGACTGTTTTATTATAGCAGGCTTCTTAATGTGCATATGGATCATTCAGGGATGTTGTTAAAAATATAGATTCTGGGGTGCCTGGGTGGCTCAGTCAGTTAAGCATCCAACTCCTGATTTCAGCTCAGGTCATGATCTCACGGTTTGTGAGTTCGAGCCCCACATAGGGCTCTGCACTGACAGTGTGAAACCTGCTTGGGATTCTCTCCCCCTCTCTTTACCCCTCCCCTGCTCATGCTGTGTCTTTCTCTTTCAAAATAAATAAATAAAACTTAAAAAATTTAAAAAAATACAGATTCGATTCAGTAGATCTGGGGTGAGATCTGAAATTGTATATTTGTAACCAGTTCCCAAGTATTGCTGAAGGTGTTGGTGGAAGCTGTCTCCCTTTTATAATGTAAATGAAGTTTTTTAAAAATAACAATTGGGGCGCCTGGGTGGCTCAGTCGGTCGGACTTCAGCTCAGGTCATGATCTCACAGATCCGTGAGTTCGAGCTCCGCATCAGGCTCTGTGCTGACAGCTCAGAGCCTGGAGCCTGCTTCGGATTCTGTGTGTCCCTTTTTCTCTGCCCCTAACCCACTCACATTCTGTCTCCGTCTCTCTCAAAAATAAATAAACATTTAAAAAAATGTAAAACTAACAATTAGAGCTTAGCCTGTTAAATTGGTAGAAATTTCTTTTTGTACAGATTTCCTGGTCTTTATAGGGAGAAAAGGGGCCAATTTATTCAGTGAAGTTTTCTTGGTCTTCAAGAAATGGATGTACCAACATACTTGGTGCAGGTGTTTTGGTTTTCTTCTTCATATGCTCTCTTGAATACTTCTGACTGACCTGAAAGTCTTTATTCTTTCTGGCACTGCTTTCACTTTCTAATGTCTTGGTGTATTTAACTCAGAAATATTCCAATATTCCAAATATTCCAATATTTTCTTAAGGTAATATGGGATATAAAATTTTAAGATCCAGGCAGACTGGAATATAAATTCCATTCTGTTATTTGTTAATTATGTTACCAAGTGATTCAGTGTTGCAGAGCAGCAGTTGCCTAATCTCAGCACATTTTTTCCCTGAGGAAAAATTCTCAGTATGGAAAAGAAAAGCTGTATGGACAAAAGCGTGCATGATAGTTTTATTTCCACTAGCAGGAAATTGCAACCAATCATTTCAATTAGAGGATAAAGTAAATTTTAGTCTATTTGATGTAACGTTATAGTGGTATGTAAGACCCCTGTACATCCTGATCTTGTTAGCTCTCACTTCATCTACTGTTTGCACTCAATCCACACTTGGTGTCCCTGCTCTTTCTAGAATGCATCAGATACCATCGTGCCTGACACCTTTTGCTCTAATTGTTTTCTTTTTTTTTTTAATTTTTTTAGTGTTTATTTATTTTTGAGAGAGACAGACAGGTAGAGCATGAGCGGGGGAAGGGCAGAGAGAGAAGGAGACACAGGATCTGAAGCAGGCTCCAGGCTCCAAGCTATCAGCACAGAGCCCAATGTGGGGTTCGAACCCACGAACCGAGAGATCATGACCTGAGCTGCAGTCAGATGCTTAACTGACTGAGCCACCCATGCACCCAGCTCTAATTGTTTTCTTGACTTAAATTCTACTGAGAAATCTGCTTGACTGTCACCTTGAGACGTTTGCTCAAATTCTCATTTTTCTAACTTAACCTACCCTGACCGCACTATTCCATGCTGCAGCCAATGTCCCAGCCTTGTTCCAGACACACACTCTGATCTTTACTCTGCTTTTCTTTTCCATAGAATTTATCATCTTCTCATATATGCTTTAATTTGCTTCCTTACTATAAATAGTATAGTTATTCAGACTCCCCTTCTAGAAATGTGAGTCTGGAGACAGGGATCTTTATTTTGCTCACTGTTGTATCCCAAGTTACCTGAACAGTGCTTGGTACATAAAGGGTACTCAAAGTATTTGTTGACCAAATGAATGAATACGCTATTAAAAATGATGATTTGGATGAATGGGTAGTAACTAAGAAGGCAAAAGGCAGACTAACTATAAAATTTGTAGTACTGCATGTTCACAACCAACGACTACTACCTAAAAGGCATCTCAAATTATATTCATAAACTCCACTAAAAGTTGCATATAAAAGATAAACCTAAAGCACAATGACAGAAAATGCATGTTAAATGTATTACTCAGCTCATGCTGCCATAACAAAATACCATAGACTGAGTGGCCTAAATAACAGAAATTTATTTCTCATAGTTCTAAAGGCTGGATAACCCAAGATCAAAGTGCTGGTGAGAGTGCTATTTCTTGTTTGTAGATGGCTGCCTTCTTTCTGTATCTTCACATGGTCTTTCCTTGTTTCATGCACACTGGGAGAGCGAGACAGAGAGAGAGAGAGAGATCTCTCTTCCTGTTATAAGGCCACATCTCCTCTTGGATTAGGATCCCACCCACATGACTTCATTTAACTAACTCAGTAAAATCACAGTGGGAGTTAGAGCTTCAACATGAATTTGGGAGGGACACAACTCAATTCATAGCGTTAAATGAAAATGCATAAAGTAAAAATAATTCATTTCATGGGGAAAAAAAGGTTGAGACAACCTAATTGCCCATAAACAAGACTGTCTTTTAAACAAAAATGTGAAGAAGGAGAGGAGGAGGAAAGGAAAGAGAAAACAAACAAACAAACAAGGGTCCATTTAAGGAAGAGAGAAACCCCAAACAGCATTTCATGCAAAACAGAAAAACATCCTTTGCTAATATTTGGATATATGATAAAAAGTTTTGTTTTGTTTTGTTTTTTAAATATGAGCTTGAATTATACAAAGTGACACACAGATTTTCAGAACTTTTCAGGAGTACCTCAAGAGGGAAATAAATCTGAAGACCATTGAACTAAAAGGAACTACAAAACAGTCTTATTTTAAGTGTAAAATGAGGGGAGTATGGAGAGGGAAGGGTCAGTTTCCGAAGATCTTGAATAATTCTGTACTAATCCTTACAGAGATTCATGGACATTTTTTTTTTAAATTTATACCCAGGTTGCCTCTAATATGGCAGTAACATCGCCATAGTTGTATCTTACACACCTGCCATTTCAAATTGTGTGATTCTGAATGAAATAGTAATTTGGAAATGTTAATATCATCTTAAATATTGTACATGACATGAAAACTTATCAATATGCTATGGTGGTACTGTATAAAATAGTAATTTGGAAATGTTAATATCTTAAATATTGTACATGACATGAACACTTATCAATATTCTGTGGTGGTTTTGGAATTTTTACATCATTTAATTTGCATTTACCTCAACTCAGACATGTAGGTTAGTCATGGGTTTGGAAGTGAAGAGTGAGCTGAGTAAGGACATACTACTTGATCTTATCCAGGTGAGGTAGATCCTATCAAAAGTGGTAATGTTCAGATGTGAACAGGTCTGTCGAATTTCACACTCTTCCTACCTACCTCTATAGTGTCTCTGGGGGAAATAAAATCAGCATTTTTCCATGTTGTTCGGTGGCATTAATTTGGGTATGAAGGGTCACAATTTCACTTAATTTTCTTAATGTATATATATATTTTAAAGATGTTCTCATTCCGGAGAGGAGAAACGTCTAGAAACTCCTTCTGCTGAAAAATTAACAGATATAGGAACTCGAAGAATCTTTTCTTCAGAACATGACATTTTCCGGGAAAATGTAAGGAAGTTTTTTCAAGAAGAAGTGATTCCTCACCACGCAGAGTAAGTGGTACATTTTTCTTTAAAGTAATTTGCATAAAGAGAACACTGAAAACCATTTCCTAGGGTCGCCTAGGTGGCTCAGTCGGTTAAGTGTCTGACTCTTGATTTTGGCTCAGGTCATGATCTCAGGGTTCATGAGTTCGAGCCCTGAGTCAGGCTCTGCACAGACAACACGTGGCCTGTTTGGGATTCTGTCTCTCCCTACCCCTCTCCCTCTCACATGTTCCATATGCCGCTCTCTCTTTCTTCTCTCGCTCTCAAAATAAATACATTTAAAAAAGAAAAAAACAAACCATTTCCTAGAATGTTGTATGTTGTTCTACAGAAAATGTACTTCTATTAATTGCTTTATTAACATTTTTCTGTTCTTAACTGTAATACTCTAAGATCTCAGGATTCTTAAATTAGTCCAAAGCTATTTAAATGAATTTTAAAATATACAATTAAAAGTAAGTAAATTTGAAAATTTGCAGCTCAATCTAAGAGTAGTATTTTGAATACTCTGGTTAAATGGCAATTAAGTAATTACTAGTCAATTCCAAATGTTTTTTTTCTGCTTCATGAGTGAATTAAAATGAAAGCTCATGAAAGCTCAACAGGCCAGTTGACAAATCTTGGTTGGCAATGGACCACCTTAAAGTATTTTTACTACTGGATGAGATGTATATTGATTAACTGCTTAATTACTGATCACCTACTTTTTTGATCAAAACACTGTCATTTCTATGAAAGTAGGATTTTGCTATATTTCTAAAATTCATTCACTGCCAGTAATTTACTATAATTAAAATGTTTTTTAAAACATTTTTAAATATCTTCCATTAAGATTTCATTAATGCTTTCGCTATAAAAATGACCAAAATTAGCTAAACCTAATGCCATGACTAGTCTTTGGTGAAAAGCAACTATTTCTAAAAAGAAAGAAAAAGAAAGAAAGAGAAAGAAAGAAAGGAAGGAAGGAAGGAAGGAAGGAAGGAAGGAAGGAAGGAAGGAAGAAAGAAAGAAAGAAAGAAAGAAAGAAAGAAAGAAAGAAAGAAAGAAATTGATTATGGTACACTCTAGGAGAATCTTTTTTGTTCATTACTCTACTGATTCGAAACTTTGTTCCAGAAAAATTATTGATGAAGATTTGAAGTAAAAATGATAGAAGTTGACAGATTTGAGATTAATGATAAAAATGTTTCCAAAGCTAATTTAGGCAATATGTACATCAAAACATACATGATAATCAAACTCTTTTAAAATTTCTTGAGGCATCTGTGTTTCCCTTTCATCAGTATCTTCAAAAATATACCTCATTTTTGGTAAGTATATCTAACTCGCACTTAAAAAAATAAAACAAAAATTCTCAGATTCTTTATTTCCAACTAGCTCTTTCCTCATCATGCCTGTCTCATTTTGTAAAAATGTTTATTTATTTTGAGAGAGAGAAAGAATGAGCGAGCGCACGTGTGAGCAGAGCAGGGGCAGAGGGAGAGAGGGAGAGAATCCCAAGTCGTCAGCACAGAGCCCAATGCAGCGTTCCATCTCACAAACTGTGAGATCATGACCTGAGCTGAAATCATTAGTCAGACACTTAACAGCTTAACGGACCTTGCCACCCAGGTGCCCTGCTATTCTTGTTTTTAAAAAAGCAGAGGTTGCACAATCTTATTCGAATGTCTACTCTTTTCAGAAGTTCATTGGACAGCAGTTGTGCTGCAAGATGCTTATGTGCTTCTGTTGTTCCAACTTAAACTGTAATAAGATTGCCTGCTCTTGTCACCTTTTTATGTGCTCATCCCGTTAAGTTCAGCACTTTAAGGAAATATACAGAGGGCTATTGCCTTTATAGGATAAGTTGGACACATTCCCATGACTATATGACACAACTAAGATTCCATCTTAAGAGGACCAGCTGAGACAAACTGTACCCATGAATGTCAGTACATGTAATTTGTAGGTCTGATGAAAAGTCAAGGGAGGAGAACAGTGGCAAATATGAAGAAGTAAAGAAGAGAATAAGGAGAGAAATGATGAAAGAGTGCAATGCAAATAGAAAGTTATGGCCAATGTCAACAACAATTACCTTAAAGGAACATTCCTGTACAAGATCATTCATAAATTCAAATTATGACCATTTAAATAACATGAAAAAATCTTCTCTGATTTTAAAATGTTTGCTATTTGCAGATGGGAGAAAGCTGGAGAAGTGAGCAGGGAGCTTTGGGAAAAAGCTGGCAAACAAGGACTTCTCGGTGTCAATATTGCAAAGCATCATGGTGGTATTGGTGGAGACTTGTATTCAGCAGCTATAATGTGGGAAGAACAGTGAGTATGCAGACATTTGAAGTGGAATCGTGTTTTGTAAGCACACTGCTCACTTTTCTGAGATGATAAAATATGCTTTCTAATCTTATAATATTGAAAACTAAAATGCGAATGAATATGTGTATCATTTGCACATTTTTTAATGTGTGAAGATAGGAAAATGCCCTATTAAGTTATTAAAATAGTTGCTCTGAAAATCAGAGATTGCTTCATTTCTAATTGCCTTATGTGTTCATTTTCTTCTTTTAAAAAAAAAAGTGGAAAAATATCCCCATCAAATATAAAGTTTAATATATAAGAAGAAATAAAGATTTCAGTTGATGAATGGGCAAAAGATTTGAACCAACAGTTCATCAAAACAAAATACAAATACGTTCTTTTATTTTTTTATTAAAAAAATTATTTAATGTTTATTTATTTTTGAGAGAGAGAGAGACACACACACACAGAGTGTGAACAGGGGAGGGGCAGAGAGAGGAAGACACAGAATCAGAAGCAGGCTCCAGCCTCTGAGCTGTCAGCACAGAGCCCCACAAGGGGCTCCAGCTCACGAACCACAAGATCATGACCTGAGCCGAAGGAAGATGCTTAACCAACTGAGCCACCTAGACACCCCCAAATAGGTTCTTCTAGATGAAAAAAGCTCACCCTTACTGCCAATCAAGTGTAAATTAAATTAACCTGGAGGTTATCATTTTGAGTATTTGCAAAAGTCAGTGAAAATTCAAAATCATAATACCCTCTGCTGACAAGGTTGCCGTGAAAACAGCATACTCACACTATTAGTGGCATTATAAATTAGAACAATAAATGCTTTGGTGAAGCATTCAGCAATTTTCATTCAAAAAATGAAAATGTTTCTGCTCTTTGATCCAGGGCATCACTTTGGAGAATTTATCTTAAGGAAATAATTTAATAGAAAAAAGAGGAGCTATGTACAGAAATCATTGTCATGTTAGATCATAAACATCCAAATATGGAAGCAATCTAAATGTCTGGTATTGGGAGAATGAATAAGTAAATTACAAAAAAAAATGTAAATTATATTACATAAACAATTTGGAATACTTTATAGCTATTTCAGATTATTGTTATGACAACATGTAAAAAAAAAGGACTTTTTCATGCCATATAATAATAAAAAAAAATAGTTAACGAGATGCCTGGGTGGCTCAATTGGTTAAGTATCCGACTTCGGCTCAGGTCATGATCTCACAGTTTGTGAGTTTGAGCCCTGCATCAGACAGGCTCTGTGCTGACAACTCAGAGCCTAGAGCCTGCCTTGGATTCTACGCCTCCCTCTCACTCTGCCCCTTCCCCACTTACACTCTGTCTCTCTCTCTCAAAAATAAATAAACACTTAAAAAAAAATTAGTTAAGTACAAATTCACACCACGACTGCAACTATATTAGAATATATGCTTATGGGCAAAGGTAATTTGTCAAAATGAAAACAGTTGCTATGTTAGGGTAATACAATTGTAGGTGATCCATACTTTGAAATGTTTTATCTTTTAATTCACTAGGTAAGTACTCATGGAGCTCTGTTACAGTACTGTCAATATGCAAAAATTAAAAGATTAGTAAAAACAAAGAGAAAATCCTCAGGAGCTCTAGGTTTGTGGGGAGACAGGCTATTGTGACACAATGTGATAAGATTTAATAATTTGTTGTTCTTTAGTTGAAAATCAAAGAAACGGAAAGCAGAACAAAATAACTATTTTTTGCTTTAAATTTTCTTCTTTTTTCTCTCTCTAAGAGCATATTCAAATTGTACAGGCCCAGGTTTTAGTCTTCATTCAGATATTGTCATGCCCTATATTGTAAACTATGGCTCTGAAGAACAGATTAAGCACTTCATCCCCCAGATGACTGCTGGGAAATGTATTGGCGCCCTAGCAATGACAGAGCCTGGGGCTGGAAGGTAAATCAACATTGATTTGGTTTTGATTTTTGGAAGCAGTGCCCTAACAGCAAATATTTTCTCAGTACTCACTTCATACAAATATTTGCATGATGTACGAGGAAGGATACAAAGATTAACACAAGCTCAATTTACAATCTCAAGTAACTTCAAATTCTAGTAGGAAAATAAGGCCTTATCATATATAAAGAACAATAAAACATAATATATGCTGTTTTACAGATATTAATATAGGGCAATGCAAATAAAGTGGTAGGGTATGACTAGAATTTGGAGCATGGTAGATTTTGGATGTGGTGTGACATTCACATGGCAATATCCAGCAAAGATTTGGGATTCTGGATGCAAGCTGGGGTGGCAAGAATTGGAGCAATGAGAAAGAATAGCATCATTTATTCAGTCATTTGAAGGTTACTTACTAAGTGCCTGTAATGTGCTACATACACAGTGGTGAACTAGAACAGATGTGGTCTCTGTGCTTATTGAGGAGAATAATGAGAAACACATAAATAAATATATCTCTATTTATAAATTATGATAAGTACTATGAAGGGAACATGGTGCTATGCTAGAGACTAATGGTGTATGTGTGTTTGGTAGGAAAGGGAAAAAGGAATTTAGATAGGAGTGCTAGAGAAGGCCTATAAAAAGTGGTTACATGTAAACTGAGATGTGACAGCTTTACAATATGATTGAAATCTTGAATTGTGACACCTCCAGTTTTGTTTTGTTTTGTTTTGTTTTTCAAGATCACTTTGCTATTCGGGGTCCTTGGTGATTCTATACAAATTTTAGGATAGTTTGTTCCAGTTCTATGAAAAATGCTATTAGTATTTTGATAGGGATTGCATTAAATCTGAAGATTTCTTTGGGTAGTATGGGTATTTTAACTGTATTTGTTATTCCAACCCATGACATGGAATGTCTCTCCGTTTCTTTGTGTTGTATTGAATTTCTTTCATCAGTGTTTTATAGTTTTCAGAGTATGGGTCTTTCACCTCTTTGGTTAAGTTTATTCCTAGATATTTCATTATTTTTGGTACAAGTATAAATGGGATTATTTTCTTAATTTCTCTTTCTGCTGCTTCATTATTAGTATACAGGAATGCAACAGATTTCTGTACATTGATTTTGTAGCCTGCAACTTTACTGAATCCATTTCAGTTCCAATACATTTTTGATGGAGTCTTTAGGGTTTTGTATATATAGTATCATGTTATCTGTAAATAGCAAAAGTTTTACTTATTCCTTACCAATTTGGATGCATTTTTATTTCTTTTTGTTGTCTAATTGCTGTGGCTAGGACTTTCAGTACAATGTGGAATAAAAGTGGTGACAGTGGACAGTTCTGTGTTGTTCCTGACCTTAAGGGAAAAACTTTTAGTTTTCCCCCATTGAGTATGATGTTCACTGTAGGTTTTTCATATGACACTTTTATTATGTTGAGATATGTTCCCGCTAGACCTACTTTGTTGAGAGCTTTTATCATGAATGGATGTTGTACTTCGTCAAATGGTTTTTCTGCATCTACTCTTTCTCTTATTGAGGTGATTTATCACGTTGATTGGGAATAACATGGTAAATGATTTTTTTTAATGTATTGTTGGATTCGTTTTGCTAGTATTTTGTTGAGGATTTTTGTATCTATGTTCATCAGAGATTTTAGCCTGTAGTGCACGTTTTTTGTGGTGGCTATCTGATTTTGGTATCAGGGTAATACTGACCTCATAGAATGAATTTGGAAGTGTTCCTTCCTATTCTATTTTTTGGAATAGTTTCTTTTTATGTTTATTTATTTATTTGTTTGTTTGTTTGTTTATTGAGAGAGAGAGAGCATGCGAACACAAGTGGGGGATGGGCAGAGAGAGAGAGAGGGAGAGAGAGAATCCCAAGCAGGGTGCCAGCACAGAGCCCAGCACGATCCTAAGATCATGATCTGAGCCAAATCAAGAGCTGGATGCTTAACCAACTGAGCCACCCAGGTGCCCAATATTTTTTGAAATAGTTTGAGAAGAATAGGTATTAACTCTTCTTTACATGTTTGGTAGAATTTGCCTATGAAGCTGACTGATCTTGAACTATTGTTTGCTGGAAGTTTTTTGATTATTAATTCACTTTCCTTGCTGGTAATTGCTCTGTTCCAATATTCTATATTTTCCTGCTTCAGTTTTGGTAAATTATATGTTTCTAGGAATTTATCCATTTCTTCTAGGTATAAAATTTTCCATATCTCTTACAATTGTTTGTGTTTCTGTGGTATTGGTTATTTTTCTTCTTTCACTTGTGATTTTGTTTATTTGGGTCTTCTTTTTCTTTTTCTTTCTTTGTTTCTTTCTGTCTGTCTTTCTGTCTTTCTGTCTTTCTTTCTTTCTTTCTGGATGAGTCTTGCTAGAGGTTTATCAATTTTGTTCATGTTTTCAAAGAGGCAGCTCCTGGATTCATTGATAGTTCTATTGTTTTGTTTGTTGTTTTTGTTGTTGTTTTAGTTTCTATATTATTTATTTCTGCTCTATTATTTCCTTCCTTCTCCTGGTTTGGGGTGTTGTTTGTTCTTCTTTTTCTAGCCCCTCTAGGTGTAAGGCTAGATTGTTTATTTGAGATTTTTCTTGCTTCTTCAGGTAGATCTATAATACTATAAACTTCCCTCTTAGAGTTGCTTTTGCTGCATTCCATTGTGTTTTATTTTCATTTGTTTCTATGTACTTTTTGATTTTTCTTTGATTTCTTATTTGACCCATTAATTGCTTAGTAGCATGTTATTTAACCTCCCTGTATTTGTGCTCTTTCTAGATTTTTTCTTGTGGTTGGTTTCTAGTTTCATAATGTTGTGGTCAGAAAAGATGCGTGCTATGACTTTGATCTTTTTGAATTTGTTGAAACTTGTTTCGTAGCCTAATATGTGATCTATTCTGGAGAATGTTCCAGTTATATTACAAGTCATATTACAAAGCTGTACTAATCAAAATAGTATAGTACTAGCATAAAGATAGACACATAGATCAATGGAATAGAATAGAAAACCCAGAAATAAACCCACAATTATATAGTCAATTAATCTTTGACAAAGGAGGAAATAATATACAATTAGAAAAACTCTCTTCAACAAATGGTGTTGCGAAAACTGGACAGCTACATGCAAAAGAATTAAACTGGACCATTTTACCCTATACATGAAAATAAACTCAAAATGTATGAGACCTTAATGTGAGACCTGAAACCATAAAAATCCTAGAAGAGAGCACAGGCAGTAATTTCTCTGACATCAGCCATAGCAACATTTTTCTAGGTATGTCTCCTGGAGCAAGGGAAATAAAAGCAAAAATAAACTATTGGGACTACATCAGAATACAAAGCTCCTTTACAGCAAAAGAAACAATCAACCAAACTAAAAGACAACTCACTGAATGGGAGAAGATATTTGCAAATGACATATCCAATAAAAGATTAGTATCTAAAATACATAAAGAACTTCTACAACTCAACACCCTGTAAGACCAAACAATCCAATTTGAAAATGGGCAGAAGACATGAACAGATATTCATCCAAAGACATACAGATGACCAACAGACACATGAAAGGATGCTCAACATCATTCATCATCACAGAAATGTAAATCAAAACTACAATGAGATATCACCTCATACCTGTCAGAATGGCTAGGTCAAAAAACATAAGAAACCACAAGTGTAGGTGACGATGAGAAAAGGGAACCTTCATGCATTCTCGGTGGGAATGCAAACTGGTGTAGCCACTGTGGAAAACAGTATGGAGGTTCCTCAAAAAATTAAAAATAGGACTATCCTACAATCCAGTAATTGCACTAGTAGGCAATTACCCAAAAATTACAAAAATGCTAACTCAAAGGAATATATCTCCCTCTGTTTATTGCAGCATTATTTACAATAGCCACATTATGGAAGCAGCCCAAGTGTCCATTGATAGATGAATGGATAAAGAGGTGGTATATATTTATGTACTTTCGAACATTTCTCAGCCATAAAAAAGAATGAAATCTTGCCCTTTGCAACAATATGAACAGAGCTAGAGAGTATAATGCTAAGTGAAATAAGTCAAAGACAAATACTGTATGATTTCACTCATATGGGACATTTAAGAAACAAAACAAATGAGCAAAGGGAAAAAAGAAATACAGAGAGAGACAAACTGAGAAAAAACTCTTAACTATAGAGAACCAACTGATGACTTACCAGAGGGAGGTGAGGGGGATGGGTGAGATAGGCAATGGGGAGTAAGTAGTGCACCTATCATGATGAACACTGAATAATACATAAAATTATTGAATCACTGTATTGTATACCTGAAATTAATATAACACTATCTGTTTACTAGAATTAAAATTAAAAACTTAATAAATAAAATAAACACCTATATTACTACATTCAAAAAATAATAAAGTGAGATGTGACAAATGAGAAAGAACCAACTGCAAGAATGGAGGGGAGGAGCTTCCACATAATGGGACCTGATCCTCAAGGATGACAAGGAGAGCAGACAGGAAACCTTGGGCATTATGCTTCCTTTGGAACTGTACAAAAGGCAGCCACAGAGACAGAAGGATGGAGTCTGAAGGAGATCTACACCAGTGCTCTGTCGTGAGCATGAGGTGAAGTGACTTTGAAAAGGTGATAGGACAGGAGTGAGAAGTTAATAATGTCGAGGCCACAAAAATGTTGAGGGTTGAGAAAAGGTCATGGCAGGCCACTGGTGGTGATCTTTTGATTGTCATTTCAGTAGAGAGGAGAGGCTACTTTGGAAGAGAGTTGGGTATTGAGAAATCAGATGTAGAGAACACAGAGTAATCTTTCAGAGTTTGTGGTGAAAGAGAGTGTAAACAGAGACAGTACTGTGCTGTGACAGGCCAGCACAGTAAGGGGAAGGGTTTATGTTGAAGGGAACAGCAACTTCTAGGCCAACGGGAAACAGGCAGTGGAGAGCAACAACCTAAAGGTGTGGCAGAAGCAGTAATTGAAAACCCAAGGCTTGTTTCTGCAAAGATCAGGCCCTCATGTTTTACACTGCTTTTCTGACACTGCTGTTTATTTTTAAATGGCTTAGCACTCCATAGTGTGACTTGGCAACATGCTTAAATTGTATTTCTCCTTCCCAAATATAAACCTATAATTACAGGCCAATCCTGATTCTTAGTTTTTCCAAAGGTAAAAGGTTTTTGTTTGCTTCTTTTGCCTAAAAATGTGATCTAAAAGAAATAAAAATTTAATCTTCCTTTGCTTTTAAGTTAGATAATTTTTCTAAGATAAGTGACTGACTCACCAAAATTTGGATTACATCATGCTAGCTCTGGACCAGTATGTTCCTGTTCCAACCCACTGAATGCTAGTTCTCACTTAGAGGCAATATAAATCAAAGATCCTAACTTGTCCCCAACTTACACAAGCAAACAAAGGCTGATTGATTTTTGCTTATTTAAATTCTCTGTCCTCATCTGGGGTTAGGTGAATATGCTTAAGATGGAAACTGAGAAGGAGAATGGAGAAAAGAGGCAGATGGTTTGGAAGGCTGGTATAAGTGATGGAAAGGTAGTAAATTGGTCAGGTATTTAGAGACGAGCAAAGGGGCCATATGAGTGAATGCAGGAGTGAAGGAAAACGGCAGATGCAGAAGAGTGTTTGAGTGTTCAGGACTTCCAAAAGAAAGAAAGAAAAAGCATGTGGGAGAGAAGGAATAAAGATGGGAGATGGTTTGTTGTGCCGGATTTTAGGAACAACTTGGCCACTCTTACATTCTTGCTTTCATTTGGCCTTCACCCAAAAAGGGTGGAGTTTGCTAGAAAAGATTCAGAGTATCCCTGCCTCTTTTCCTTTCCACGTACATAGGAGACTCCCTAATGTGTAATTGTGTGTATTTGTATGATACCTTAACATTTTGTATCTTTCATGTTGATTTTCTGTTTGGACTATCACAATAATCTATATGAAGATATACTGTGATTCCTATGTAAAGGAGAACAGAACATGAGAAATGAAGTATTTTAACCAAACTCATAGAGCTAACCTATGATGACATTGGATCCAGACTATTCTGACACCAGCTGTGTGATTGTGGGTGAAATCTCTGAACCTCAATGTCTGTATCAGTGATACTTAATACGATTATTGCAAGGGTCTGAATTCTTGGCAATACTATAAGTAGTATATATTTTAGTAGTATATTTTTAATATTCCATGTTTACCATTCATGAGCTTTTTTTAATCCACAAACTGAGCTGTGTCATTACCTTTGTTACTTTTGATATGTCCCTGTATAGAACAAGTATTTCAATAAGCCATGTATTGATTTTAAGAACTAACATTTCATACTGACTTACAATATAAAGACCATATTCAAGAAGAAGAATCAGAAAAAGTGATGTAGACTATTTATACATGATGGTATTCATTGTAGGATATTTATGAAAATTGAAAACTAAGTATTCAATAATAGATTGTTTTTAAAAAATGATAAAGCTATACAATGTAATTCTATGCCATTGATAGAAATGAAATTATAGAAAAGCATTAGATATTATTAAGAGGTCAAAATCATATGTATGGCTCTGGTTTTATAAAAATACGTATATGTGTGTATCTATTTTCACTGAAAAATTCTGGAAGGATGTATTTTAGAAATGTTTATTCTAGGAAGTAAGTTTTTTTTCAGTATTTTTTCTTTGTCAGAAATATTGTCTATCTTTTGTATTTTAACTATGGATATTTGTTTATTTTACACTTAGAAAAAATAATCTATTCCACTTTTAGAGCAGTCTTGTTAAGGGAAGCATTTGAGACGTAAGTCTTTTAAATAGCTAACTTTTGATCAATAGAGATAAGGGAAGGAATCAAGGTGAATAGAGGGAGGCAGATATATGGTGGCAAATAATTTCAAATATAGTGGGCTTTGAGATGCTATCTGAGTCCAATTTGGGGATCTACTTGGGAGTTTTTATGCTTTATAAAATCTGGCTACTTTATGTAATCTTAATCATATATTCATTTGTGTAAGCGGTTTAGAATATAATACATCAGATGTGGTTTTTCAGTGCATTTGTGTGAACATTCTTAATGTTAGTTAGAAGTCAATTCTTTTCATAGTATGAACAGTTTGAATTAGCACATTATATGCATACTTATACAACAATACTTGAATAACTCAGTTTTTACCAACTAATGAATTTTCCTTCATTATTTAAAAAATTATAGTGATTTGCAAGGAATAAGAACAAATGCCAAAAGGGATGGGAGTGACTGGATTCTCAATGGAAGCAAGGTATGTAAAGAGGGGCTCCCATAGCCCTTCTCTCCAGAGTCCATGCCACAAATAACAGTGTCTCAAAGACTGCTCATTATTGGGGCGCCTGGGTGGCGCAGTCGGTTAAGCGTCAGACTTCAGCCAGGTCACGATCTCGCGGTCCGTGAGTTCAAGCCCCGCGTCAGGCTCTGGGCTGATGGCTCGGAGCCTGGAGCCTGTTTCTGATTCTGTGTCTCCCTCTCTCTCTGCCCCTCCCCCGTTCATGCTCTGTCTCTCTCTGTCCCAAAAATAAATAAACGTTGAAAAAAAAAAATTAAAAAAAAAAAAGACTACTCATTATTGATTGTCTCATTCTACGGACTCACGTAAGAATTGAATTTACTTAAGTTGTTTTGTTTGGGGGACAATGTGAACTTTGCAACATTTATATTACATGAGATCTGTTCTTCTTGTATGTTCCATTTTACATGCTCCCCTCACTATTATGGCAAATGTTTTACTGTCCAAACGGCCCTTATCAAGCCAGAAAAGGGGAAGGAGAGGCTCACATTGTCCAAATATGAGACAAACGATAATTAATAAACTTGATGTTTGTGAAAAATTGGAGATAAGATTTTCTTATAAATATCAAGAAGACTTTCAAAAGTTCTTAGGAAAGAAGGATAGCTTTGATAGAATTTGAGAGCCCTTCAGTCCTTCTGAGAGTCACATCAGCCTAGATGAATCGGAAAGCCCTCCAGTTAAGGTTACAGATGGGCTTAGGAGTAAATACATCCCTTAGAATCTAATATCACTGATGACAGAGGATTTTGTTTACCTAAAACTGTGTCTGGTATACACTCAGTAAATATTTATTGTTGACTGAGTGTTAAGTGAAGGAAAGATGTTTATTTTCTGCAACTAAGGAGGTCTTTCTGAAAATTGTTTCAAAGCCTGTTGAAGAACTAATTTGTTTTCTTTGAATTTTTTTAAAACTTCTAATTAATTTTAGACTAATACCTTTGCATTTACAAAATCACAAGTTTGAATGTTGTGCTACTTTCAAATTGCTCTCAATTTTGTAAACAGCCTTGATTTCTGTACTTACGTTGTCAAGGACTAAAAGCAGTTTGTGGACTGGAATGGGTCTGAAGAACACATTTTGCGCAGCCCAGGTCTAAAGACCATTTCATAATCTAGTTTCATAGTTGTTATACAAAAAACCAGTATTTGTGGTGTCAAATAAATTTAGAAAATGTGTGCAACTTCTCATTCTTTGACATGCTAATGTACATTATAAACCTCTAAAAGTTTGGTATAGTATGTCTTATGCCCTAGGAAATTATCTTTATAGATTGAGTCACTAGTATTTTCCCAAACATACTTTTTGTCATAGACTCTAGGTCTGGCGTTCTCTCTTGTCCAGCAAGAGAGCAGATGCAGGATTGAAATGTGAGAGAGGCTAATGTCAGGGAGGAGACGAGAGTGCTGAATAAGGGTCCTTGCTCCGTTTTTATTAGGACCAGAAGGCTTACAAGCGTGATGGACTTACACAAAGAGACAATGAAATCGTGAACATGAACTCATGGGCATGAGGGAAAGGGGGTTTTGAAGATATTCAGTGTTAGGGGTTTGGGTCAACACTAAACCTGGAGCTGGGTGGAAAGTTGTTTACAGCAGACATGAGACACCACCTCTGTTTACCTAAACTGGCCCAGGGGACAAGAAGGACAGAGCATGCTACCTCAGGGTCAGCAAGGCATCTTTCTTTTGCTAATTAGCTCCAGCTCTGGGCAACTTCATCCTCCTGTGGTCCAAAGTCCTGTTTTCCTGTTTTTGTCCTTCCTTCCGGTGAAAGCAGCTTTCTGTTATTGTACTAACTTGGGGGGGGAGAGGGGACATTTTCACCCTGAATACCTAATCTTGTTTACCTCATTTTGGATGATGAAAACATCCTGAGATTTCCTATTCCTATACCTTTCTCCTATACTGGGGGCCTTTGCAACCTATTTACCTAATTTTGTTTACCTAATCTTATTTAGCCAAACTTGAGTGTGTTCATTCTGTGGGTTTCTAATTCCTTATGCCTTGTTAAGCCATTGGTGCAACCTCAGGGAATTCCTGAGCTTATTCCCCACAACTGTTAGAAATTTTAGTCTAAACTATTTGTCTTAAGGATTATAGTAAAGATGTATAATGAAGATTATAATAAAGATGATTCCAGTATAATAATCACTTAACTCTGCACACAGAGGGCCACAGAAGACTAAGATATTTGATCAAATGGGAAACACATTCTCTTATGACTCCAGCTTTGTTAGCAGTTCTTCTGTGGGAACCACCCAAGAAAACTCCACTGACTATGTCCAAACCTCTATTAGAAATAACAAAAAATTGAAAGGAAGCAAAAGTAAAGGAATAAGTAAGTGAATATAGTACCTCAATAAGATGACCTAAGGGGTGCCTTGTGGCTCAGTAGGTTAAGCATCAACTCTTGATTTCGGCTCAGGTCGTGATCTCACGGTTTGAGAGACCAATCCCTGTGTCTTGGGATTCTTTCTCTTCCCTCTCTCTGCCCTTCCCTCCCTCCCCCACCCACAAATAAATAAACTTTAAAAAAATGACCCTAAGATGTGCCCATCAAAGTGTCGACACAAAGTTTTTAATGGCTTAGGAAAATAATTAAGTGAAGAGATCATATTAACTTTTATACACCTAGATTTCAGCTAAGTAACAAAATGCACATACATTTCAACTATGTTAAAAGGAAAAAAAAAACAGAAAGGAAATTCATAATGATATCTACATGACGGACTTGAGGATTTTTTTTCTTTTTTCTTTATAACAATATACTATATATAATGTCTACAATGAACTTATAAACATTCAATACCCAAAAAAATGATGGCCCTCAGTAGGGATAATCCCAGCCCTATTAAGAGTTTTGACTGTCATAATTAAGAACGAAGTTGAGAAAATCCTTTTACAAGGAGAATTTTCTTATAAGAAAAGGAAAGCAGTCATGCTGGAAATACTCGCCTTCTGTTTGACTCTTGCAGAAATGGTTCAGAATCGATTAACCTTCTTCCATAATTGTGTCTAAAAAAAACTGTTGAAGAATTCTATTCACTTTTACCAAATTGAAGTCAAGGTGTTAAAGTGAACAATTTTTTCATATAAACAGCTCCTCCCTTCCTTTCATTCCATTGTTTGTCTTTTATCTATAATAACGTCTGTCTGTTAATGTCTGAGGCTGTGGATTTAGAGCTTATAGACACTAATCCCTGGACATGCGATTCAGAACAGAAAAGCACTATTTCAGCAATTCAACTGTGCACCTACACAGATGGTCATTATTCTCTTAGAAAAATATGAAATTGGGAGACTTGAAAGGTTTTTGAGCAAGTGGTATAATGGAGAAATATTATAGAAAAAAATACATTGGCCATGATGTATAATTTTTTTTTTCTAGGAACACATTTTTCTCATTTATTCAGCAAACATCCTTGAAAGCCTTCTATATGCCAAACACTACTCTAAGTACTGATGATAGTCCCTGCCCTTGAGGAGTTCCTTGTAGAGAGAAATGTTGAGGGTCTCTGATTGTTGTGTCACTTATAACCAGGCCACCACCACGGCCTTCACTTGCTATCATGTAGACAACACTAACATCATTGGCTTATTTCCCATTATTTTTATGTACAGCACTGTGGATTTGAGAACATAAATCTTATAAAGGGCATAGATGTTAGGTGATAGAAGTAACTGATGCCATTTTATACTCCTACTATTTCAAAGGGATAGAGACAAGAATAGATCATTTGAATACAGTTTGATAAATGCTAAGATGATGGTGAATTCAGAGTGCTTACAGGAGCTCTTAACCTGGCCTGGAGAATTTGGGAAGACTTTAGTCCAGAATGGTAGGATGTATCCTAGCAGCATTGGGAAACAGCCACCCAGTGGAGGAAACAAGATTTCTGAAGACACATAGGTAAAGAAGACCTTAGAATAGAAAGGATAGCAAATAGTTCAGTGGAGTTGACCTGAGGACAGGGAATGAGAAAAATGAGATAAAAGATAAGGTTGGACTGATAAGCTAGTGCCAGTTTTTGATGAGTTTTATATGTCCTTCTAAAGGTTTACAGTTTATCCTGAGGCCTATTACGAGCTATTCAGAGATTTCAAAATATGAAAATGATATGATTAGATTGCATTGTAAAAAAGGTCTCTGAGATCATGATGAATAATAGAGGTGCAGGGACATCAGTTGTAGGAACTTAAGAAATGATGAGGCCCCGAAATAAGGTAATGGCAATACAAGAGAAAGGAAGTGAGTGGATTCATAAAGTATTGAAATGGATTAGAGAGAATTAGAAGTCAAATTGAATATGAAGCAAGATGATAACATGATTTTTTTTTTTTGGCACCATTCACTGAGATAGGAAAAATAGATTTATATTCAAGATTAGTTAAGAGTTAAGGGTAGGAAAAGATATGTTCTGCCCATGAGTCATCAGGCGGACTCTCCAGAGGCAGGTAGGTATACAGGTCTGAAACTTAGCAAGAAATTTCACTTAAAGATTTGGAGTCATTAGCAGATAGATGGTAATTAAAGCCATGGAAGTGCTTGAGGTGACCCAAGAAAGGCACAGAATAAGTTAATAATTTGTGCTGGGTATATTTGTTTGATAAATAAATATCATCTGGTAATCTCATGTCTCTTATTTAGTATGTTATTTTATCCCTCTTTAATCATTATCTCCTTATTGAGGCCATTTGGAAAGAAGTAGGCCATCCATCATCAAAATCAAATCCATGCCTTTTCGAAAACTGTTGTGAGAGTACAAATACTTTAATCTTGCCATTTAGAACAGATTCCTTTTTCTCATCTGCAGTTTCTTTCTAAAATATAGTTTATCATATAGTTATCATAGAGTATTTTGCTTTAATTTAGAAAAGACATAATAAGCTCTGTTCATTATTTACAGTATTAATTATGGAATGAAAATGTACTGACTTCATTCTTTGAAGCAATGGGTTGTTTTCCCTGTACTTTTTAATAACCTCATATATGAATAATCAACACTGAAGATATTTGGGTAGAGTACAAAGAGAGGCATAAAGCATGTCTTGTCTGGTTTAGTCTTCTTGAATATACTTTCCTCCCATCATGACTTAAACATCGACCTGGTTTATTGTGAAGTGTCACAGTAAATTTGGGGTTTGCAGGTATTCATCACTAATGGGCAGCTAAGTGACATTGTGATCGTAGTGGCAATCACAAATCATGAAGCTCACTCTCCTGCTCATGGCATTAGCCTTTTTCTGGTGGAAAATGGAATGAAAGGATTTATCAAGGGACGAAAGCTACATAAAATGGGACTAAAAGCCCAGGTAAGTCACAATATGAATTATTAATTATAACTAATTGCGTGTACTCAAATATACTTTATAGAACTACATGTAGCAAATCATACCTTCCTATGCCAGATTCCTAAAATATGCTTTTCAGAAATGGAAAGAGAGGGGTGCTGGGAGGCTCAGTTGATTAAGTTTCTGACTCTTGATTTCAACTCAGGTTATGATCTCACAGTTTGTGAATTTGAGCCCTGCATCAGGCTCTGTGCTGTCAGCACGGGGCCTGGTTGGGATTCTTTCTCTCCCACTCTCTCTCTATCCCTCCCCCACTCGTGCTTGCTCTCTACAAACAAACAAATGTTAAAAAAAAAAAAAAGAAAAGAAATGGTAAGAGAGATTTATTCCATTTATCCAAATTATCTCTGTTGTTCAGCAGTGGAAGTGAATCAGCATATTTTGAATATCTGCTTCAGAAATGTCAAAATTATATGTTAATAGACCTTCTATTAAATTGATTGAAGAAAATAATGGAATAAAAGCAGAAAATATTTTTCTATTATTTGGTAATTATTTGGTAGCTTTTTCATTACCAAAAAGAAAAATGACAGTGTATTGCAGTGGGAAAGCCACAAATTTTTAGAATCAAATGGATCTGGGTTTGAATCCGTGGTTTATTACCTACTAGATGTATTCATTAACTACTCCAACTTGGCTTCCAGTTTCTTTTGTTCTTGTTTTTGTTTTCTTAAATGGAAATAATAGTCACCTCATTAGAGTGTTGGGAGATTTAAGTGAGATCATTCTGTACTTAATTGTGTGATCCCTTAGGATACTGCAGAATTATTCTTTGAGGATGTACGGTTACCAGCTAGTGCCCTACTTGGAGAAGAGAATAAAGGCTTCTATCACCTCATGCAAGAACTTCCACAGGTCAGAATTATTAAATATTCCATCTTTTGATTAGTTAATAAAGTGGTGTGAAATAGAACTATGTAAATTCGTGCATATAAAACTTGTGACATAGCCAATCATTTGAGTAAAGTTAAAGTTGAAAAAAACCCTGACTTCTTGGGGTGCCCAGATGGCTCAGTCAGTGAAGCATCTGACTCTTAATCTCAGCTCAGATCTTGATCTCAGGGTCATGAGTTCAGGCCCCACGTTGTGGGGTGTGGAGACTACATAAACCAACCAACCAACCAACAAAAAACCTGAGTTTTGTAGCCTAGATAAGTAAATAACTGAACTCAAGGATATCCAATCAAAGCTTATAAATGAGTAGGAAAATTAGGTATTTTAGTTCTGTGATACCTTCTTAGAATGATTTTAGCTTCTTAACTACAAGTCAAGAATTCTTATCTCCTCGTAAGGAAATATCAGCCAAAATATTTGGCAGGATTTTTTTTTTTTTTTTTTTTTTTTTTTTTATGATACCAAGGAATCATCATACCGGAAAGTTTTAGTCCATCATAGTTAGCTCTCACATCTGTGTTTTTGGAGTGTGGTGCCTATGTGATTGTTGAACCTCACATGCCAGCATAGAAACATAGGTGCGTTTGTCTAGTGATTGCCACAGCCTGGGCTAAATTGGGGACAAGGTTAGGAATACTGCCATGGAAATAGAATAGAATATAAAAATCACCAGCAAGATGGATTTAAACTGACCATGGATACTAGTAGGCAGAATTTAACCTATCCACTTTAAAAGGTTGATTTCCATAGACCTATTAGAATATGCAGTGTGCAGAGATCAATAAATAAAAGTCAACAATTTCATATTTCTTTTCTCATAGATGACTGATGAAGGAATTAAATAAATTATGTATATATGTATATGTAGTAAAGACAGACATTTATAAAAGTAAAGGATTTGTTTTAAAGAATTACTATGGCTATGTCCAATATTCTTATAAATCTATGGGAGCATTTTCTTATAGAATTAAGAAATAAATTAACTTTTAGGAGTTTTATAACGATTATTTATTGAATTTATTATCATCAAAATCTTGTGGAATTAGAATGATGCTTAAGACCTAATTTTGGGTTATAGGAAAGGCTACTGATTGCTGAAATGGGACTTTCAGCCAGTGAATTCATGTTCGAAGAAACCAGGAATTACGTTAGACAAAGAAAAGCTTTTGGGAAAACAGTTGCACATCTACAGGTAAGCTTATTGTCATGATTTAGTATTGAGCGACATCAGTTTCCTCATCTAAACACAAATATGGAATAACTCTTATAGAGGTGGTATTAGAATCCATTGAGGTGGATGAGACCATTGAGGGATAAAGAGTGGAGAGTAAGATAAGAGGTCCTAGGACAGAGTCCTGAGAAAAATTTAGTATTTAAAGGTGGACTAGTAGGGAGAAACCAGCAAAGACAACACAGAATGAAGGACTAGAAAGAAAAAAGCAAATCAAGCAAGTAGAGTCACAGAAGCCAAGAGAAAAGGAGATTTCAAGTAGGCAGGAGTAGGGCCACAGGTTGCTTAAAGGGAAAACAAGATGGGAATCAAGAGTGCCCATTGGACATCGCAATAGGGAGCTGATAACAGACTAGAGTGTGATTGCACCAGGCCAGAGTAAGTAAAGGGATAAATAGAAATGAGGAAGTAAAGATACTGATGGCACACAGCTCTTTCCTGAGTTTGGCTGTGAATGGTAGGTAGGTTACTAGGGAGTAAGAAGAGGATGGCGGGTGACAGGTAGAATCTTGGGGTCAAGTGACATACTTGTAAGATTTAAGGGTTTTTTTGTTATTATTAGGATAAGAATGCTGGAAGCACTTTTTTTTTTAATTTTTTAATGTTTATTTTTAAGTGACAGAAAGCAAGCAGGAGAGGGGTAGAGAGAGAGCAAGCAGGGGAGGGGGAGAGAGAGAGGGGGACATAGAAGCTGAAGCAAGCTTCAGGCTCTGAGCTGTCAGCACAGAGCCCGTCGTGGGGCTTGAACTCACAAACCTCAAATCTTGACCTGAGGTGAAGTTGGTTAGGAGCTGACTCTTAACCAACCGAGCCACCCAGGTGCCCCTGGGAGCATGTTTTAATACCTAGAAAAAGGATTTAATAAAGAAAGAAAGATTGTAGATATGAAGAAGACAACTGCTATGATATTTGAGAAAGAATCAGGGTGTGGGTGCGAAAGCATATGGAAAGGTAGTCCTTCCCACCTCCACCGCAGAGGTGTTTCCTCTGTTGTGACAGGAAGAAAAGAGGAAAGAATGGGTATGGGTTCAGTCAGACACTTAGCTCTGTTGGTAGAAAATTGCAAAAGCTCTTTATGAAGACTTCCATTTTCCTTAAATAACATAGGGAAACTCAGCTCTTGAAAAAGAGGTGAGTGAAGGGGTCATGCAGGTGTCCATGGAGAGAGGAATATTTGAGATACCCTTTCAAAGTAAGAGACTGAACTAACTAGAGAAATATAATAAGGCTGTGAGCAGTAGTGAGCAGTATTGAGGACTCATATGAGGTTAATGATTATGGGTGTATAGTGGTACCTTCTTCTTTTTTGTGTTTTAGATTTACTAGAAGGATTTAGCTGTTGATGATCAAACACAGAGAAGGTGGATGATTGTTTAAGGTTTTGCAAGGAAGTTTAAGGTATTTGCCAAAAAACTCAGCATAAGGTGGCCATAATCACTAACCATGCCAATCAAATATTAGACTCTAGTTTCTTCTTAAATGAAAGAAAAGTTTATAAACAATTTAGCCATAAAGTTGCTTCAACATTTTGCCAGCAAAAAACCTGGAGTTGGAAATCTACCTAAACAGTTTCAAGTGGAATGGCTTATGAAGGGCTTTGTGAAGGGCAAGGCGGAGATGAAACACTTTGGTAGCCTTTGAGGACCAGCTTTATGGAATTAACTTCAGTCATTTTTAAATCCTAGCTCAGCTACTTGGATCTCCGTGGTCTAGTCAGGTTGTATGATCTCTCTAGGAAGCATTTTCTTATTTGCAAGATGTGAATGATATCCGTAGCTACCTTATAGAATTGCTGTGAGGATTACCTGAGATAATATACACAAAGTGGTCAGAATATTGCCTGGCAAATTTAGCACTCATTACAGTTTGCTATTTTTGCCTTACGTAATGTCGTCTTCTATTTTGTTCCAATAAAGGGAACCTACTCCGTTGTTCATCAACGTAACTTTTTTCCATTCTGAAAAAGCTTCTTTAGATCCTAACTTTCTTATTGGCATAACAGATCCAAAAATAGTTGTTCTGAATCTGTAAACATGAGGCACACACTTTAGAAAACATTTTTAAAAAGCAGTATGACTTGACTTTCCTAAATTGTGATTTCCTTAAGAGTAAGGATTTTAGGGTTGCCTGGGTAGCTCAGTCGGTTGAGAATCTGACTTCAGCTCAGGTCACGATCACACAGTTTTGTGAGTTCAAGCCCCACATCGGGCTCTGCACTGACCCTGCGGAGTCTTCTGGGGATTCTCTTTTTCTCTCTGCCCCTCCTCAGCTTGTGCTCCGTCTGTCTCAAAATAAATAAATAAACTTAAAGGAAAAAATAATAAAAAAATTTTTAAAAAGAGTAAGGATTTTAGAGGTGCCTGGGTGGCTCAGTCAGTTAAGCATCTAATATTTGATTTGGGCTGAGGTCATGATCTTGCAGTTCAGGAGTTCGAGCCCTGGGTCAGGCTCCACACTTCAGTGCAGAGCCTGCTTGAGATTCTCTCTCTCCCTCTCTCTCTCTCTGCCTCTCCCCCACTCGTGTTCTCTCTCTGTCTCTCAAAACAAATAAATAATCATTTAAAAAATAGAAGAATTGACTTTATACAAAAACAGAGTGAGGATTTTATACTGTAAATTCCTTTTAATTTGCATATCATTAATTTATACCTATGAGTGATTCTCAGTGATTGCCCTTTCCCCTCAGGCACTTAGAACCCCTCAGGAGGTGGGGTACACAGCAACTGGGGGTGTGTTTGGTATTTAGTGCTCTGGAGGCCAGTATGGTTAAATGTCCTGTAATTCAGAGATAGTTTCCTATAGCAACTAATTGTCTCACTCAAAATGCCAATAGTCTCCCTCTGAGAAATAGTGATATACATAACTTATTCCATTTTGTTTCACTGAGCAAATATGTATTGACTGCCTTCTAAAGGTTAGATGCTGAAATGTAATTTGATACATGTGATTCTGAAAATACACACTATAAGCTGCTAGCAATATGAAGTGGTATTACTCTGTGACTTTCGGAACTTTACCCAAAGTGCGTTATAGGCATACCTCGGAGGTATTGCAGGTTCTGTTCCAGAATATCACAATAAAGCGATTATAATGAAATTTTTGTTTTCCTAGTGCATATAAAAGTTGTGTTTACACTATACTGTAGTCTATTAAGTGTGCAATAGCATTATGTCCAAATGGCGTCCATACCTTTATTAAAAAATACTTTATTGGGGCGCCTGGGTGGCTCAGTCGGTTAAGTGGCCGACTTTGGCTCAGGTCATGATCTCACGCGGTCCGTGAGTTCGAGCCCCACATCAGGCTCTGTGCTGACAGCTCAGAGCCTGGAGCCTGCTTCAGATTCTGTGTCTCCCTCTCTCTGACCCTCCCCCATTCATGCTCTGTCTCTCTCTGTCTCAAAAATAAATAAACGTTAAAAAAAATTTTTTTTTAAATACTTTATTGCTAAAAAGTGCTAGCCATCATCTAGCTTTCAGTGAGTGGTAATCTTTTGCTGATGGAGGGTCTTGCCTTCATGTTGATGGATGCTGACTGATCAGGGTGGTGGTTGCTGAAGGTTGGGTGGCTGTGCCTTTTTTAAAAGACAACAACAAAACTTGCGACATCAACTGACTCTTCCTTCAACAAACAATTTCTCTGTAGCATGCACTGTTTGATAGCATTTTATACACAGTAGAACTTCTTTCAAAATTGAAATCAATCCTCTCAAACCTGATGCTTTATCAACTAAATTTATGTAATATTCTATATCTTTTGTCTTCTTTTCCACAATCTTCACAGCATTTTCCCCAGGAGTAGTTCCATTTCAAGAAAACCCCTTTTTTTTTTATGTATCCATAAGAAGCAACTCCTCATCAATTAAAGTTTTATTATAAGATTGCGGCAATTCAGTCATATCTCCAGGCTCCACTTTTTTTTTTAAGCTTATTTCTTTTGAGAGAGAGAGAGAGGTGTGTGCACAAGCAGGGGAGGGGCAGAGAGAGAGAGGGAGAGAGAATCCCAAGCTGTCAACGCAGATCCCAATGTGGGGTTCAGTCCCATGAACTGTGAGATCATGACCTGAGCCAAGATCAAGAGTTGGACACTCAACTGACTGAGCCACCCAGGCATCCGCGGGCTCCCAATTGTAATTCTCTCGCTATTCCCACAACATCCCACGGTCACTTTCTCCACTGAAGTCTTGAATCCCTCAAAGTCATCCAGGAGGGTTGGAATCAACTTCTAAAACTCCTGTCAATGTTAGTATTTCAGTCTCTTCTTATGCCTCATGAATGTTTTTCATGGCATGTGGAATGGTAGATTCTTTCCAGAAGGTTTTCAATTTACTTTGCCTGGATCCACTAGAGGAATCACTATCTATGACAGCTACAGCCTTATACAATGTATTTCTTAAATAATACAACTTGAAAATCAAAATTACTCCTTAATGCATGGGCTGCAGAATGGATGTTGTCTTAGCAAGCATGAAAACAGCATTAATCTCCTTGTCCATCTCAGTCAGAACTCTTGGGTGACCGGGTGCGTTGTCAACGAACAGTAATATTTGAAAGGAATTTTTTTTCCTGAGCAGTAGATCTCAACAGTGGGCTTAAAATATGCAATAAGCCAAACACGTTGTAAATAGATGTACTGTCATCCAGACTTTATTGTTCCAGTTCTAGAGCAGAGACAGAGTAGATTTAGCATAATTCTTAAAGGCCCTAGGATTCTCAGACTAGTAAGTGAACATTGGCTTCAACTTAAAGTCACCAGCTGCATTAGCCCCTAATAAGAAAGTCAGCCTGTCCTTTGAAGCTTTGAAGCCAGGTATTGTCATCTTCCTAGCTGTGAAAGTCCTAGATGGCATCTTCTTGCAATGTAAGGCTGTTTCATCTACATTTAAAATCTGTTGTTTAGTGTGGCCACCTTTGTTAATTATCTTAGCTAGAATTTCTGGAAAGCCTGCCTCAGTTTCCGCATCAGCGCTTGCTGCTTCACCTTGCACATTTACGTTATGGAGATGGCTTCTTTCCTTAAGCCTCATGAACCAGCCTCTGCCAACTTCAGACTTCTTCAAGCTCCTTACCTCTCTCAGCCTTCATAGAATTGAAGAGAGTTAAGACCTTGCTCTGGATTAGGTGTTGGCTTCAGGGGATGTTGTGGCTGGTTAGAGCTTCTATTTAGACCACTACAACTTTCTCCATATCAGCATAAGTCTTCTTCACTTTTTTATCATTCATGTGTTCACTGGAGTAGCACTTTTAATTTCCTTTAAGAACTTTTCCTTTGCATTCACAGCGTGGCTAACTGGCACAAGAGGCCTGGCTTTCAGCCTATCTTTGCTTTTGACATAAGCAAGCTTAGTTGTTTCCAGCTTTTGATTTAAAGTGAGAGACGTGTGACTCTTCCTTTCACTTGGACACTTAGAAGCCATTGTAGAGTTATTAATTGGTCTCATTTCAGTATTGTTGGGTCTCAGGGAATAAGGAAGCTCAAGGAGAAGGAGAGATGGGGAACGGCTGGCCAGTGGAGCAGTCAGAACACTCACACGTATCGATCAAATTCGCCATCTTATATGGGCGCGGTTCATGGTGCCTCAAAACAAGAAGATGAGCAACATCAAAGATCACTGATCACCATAACAAATATAATGATAGTGAAAAAGTTTGAGATACTGTGAAAATTACCAAAATATGACGCAGAGACACGTGAGCAAATGCTATTGGGAAAATAGCACCAATTGACTTGCTCCACAGGTTTGCCACAGACCTTTCATTTGTAAAAAATGCAACATCTGCAAAGAGCAATAAAACAAAGTGTGCCTGTAATAGCTTTTGCTTCTGAAAACCAACCATCACCACCTCATTGCCTTTGGCCCTGTTATGGACACTATAAAAAGTAAATCAAATAGGCATATTTTCCATCCCCTTGGAAATCTACATCTCCTTTTATGGAATTCATATTAAATTACAATAAAGATGACTATGATATTACCCAGATTGTTTATAGCTCAGAACGTTAAATATGATTTGACATTTGACCATGAAGGAAATAGGAAACTGGTATAATGTTTTCCCAGAGAAGAAAAAAAGCCTGTAATATGTGTATTTGACTAATATTTACTAAATAAATACATACACTTTGACAGCAAAAAGAGAGAATATAGTTTTAATCTTTTTCAAAGCGAGCGCTCTTTTATGAAGCACTACCTTCTTTCGAAGGGAGTTTACCAAACTGTCACTAGGTGGCAGTAGTATCACTTCCACCAGTGTACTACGCTACCTGTAGTCTGGTTTTTCAAGTAAATTTATTATGTTCTCAGATTTCTGGGATATTTCTTCTAATCTTTCTGCTTTACTGAAATAAAGATCTTTGAATATTTTCATAGTCAATCTAGGAATGTATTCAAAGAAGATGAATGACCAATATATGCTTACACCTCCTATTCTAGAGCTTGGTACACTATTGTTCCAGTTATTAATATGAAATAGAAGACCTTTAAATGTTGTATTATACTTAGCCAAATGTCATTTTACAATCATTTAACTATTCAGTTTCCTTTATCTTTGTTATGCTTGAATTTTGAACATTTGGGGCCTTTCTGACCATTTCAGTGCATTTCACAAAAAAATCATTTTCTTTGTAGAATGGAGACCTAACCATACTTAAGTTGCAATTATTATAAGATTTTTATTCCTTTTCATTCATTCAAATATGGAGATATTTGATGTCAAATCTTATGATTTTTCCATGGATTAGATAATAAAATGGTAAAATTCAGTTATTAAATAATGATAATGACTGATTTGTTACATTGTTCCCATGTACTAGACACTGTGCTAAATGGATTATCTTGTTTTTTTCTTCACAACTCTCTTTATAAGCATTCTTTTTACCTTCATTTTACAGATAAAGAGATTGAGGCATGGAGAGGTTAAGCAAGTTTCCCAAGATTACACAGACATTATAACTCTGAAAACTACACTCTTTTCTTTAAATCTTTTCTTAAATTTTAACGTTTATTTTTTAGGTTTATTTATTTATTTTGAGAGCGACAGAGACAGCGTGAGTGGGGGAGGGGCAGAGAGAGAGGGAGACAGAATCCCAAGCAAGCTCCCTGCTGTTGGCGCAGATCCCAACGATGAGGGGCTCAAACTCACAAACCTGGAAGATCATGACCTGAGACAAAACCAAGAGTCAGATGCTTAACCGACTGAGCCACCCAGACACCTCAAATGTTTATTTTTGAGAGAGAGAGAGAGAGAGAGAGAGAGAGAGAGGGACAAAGCACAAGCTGGGAAGGGGCAGAGGAGATGGAGACACAGAATCTGAAGCAGATTCCAGGCTCCGAGCCGTCAGTACAGAGCCCGACACGGGGCTGGGACCCAGGAACCCTGAGATCGTGACCTGAGCCGATGCTGGACGCTTAACTGACTGAGCCACTCAGGCGGTCCTGGAACGTACACTCTTAACTCCTATCCTAGTTTTACTACCCAGAAATTGAAAGTAGGTAGACCTTTTTTCTTTCCTCACTTCCCTCACCCATGGGCGATGAAGTGAAAATGTAATGTTCTTTTCTAAGACAAACTTTAGTTATTTCCTGTGTGGGATGTGCTCTTGAGTCTAAGGGCACAGAATATTATGAAAAGGATAGGAGAGGAAAAAAAAAATGATACTTCTTCCTTACATTCCTCCAAAATGTAATTATCCAGTTCTTAAGACCTTGAGTGTGGGGTTAATTATAAAATTAGGTAGCAAACCGAAGATGTTATATTTTATATTTGAATCATAATATATTACAGTACAATTAACAGTATTGTTTAAATGGAATATGGGCTGGATAACCTCTCCAAAGTGTATTCCAATTCTATAATTCCATGATTCTGAGAATAATGTCATTCAGAACTCTGAAAGAGACTTGATCTGATACACTTAGTAAGTTTTGAGGAATTTATTTAAATGCTAGCTGTAGTATTATCTATTAGCGATTAGTAATGAATGTTTAAAAGTAGTGTTACAAGTGTTGATCATTCACAAAAAACACCTTGCTAATAATGTGTGGTACAATTATTAGCCACCACCCATTACATAATAATTTCTGAAAGCTAGATACAATATCTGTGGTAAAGAACCCAGACAAATTTTATATAGTAACACCAAATGTGATGCCAAGAATATGCAAATATAATCTGCTTATCCCCAGAGAGTAAATTATGTACTCTTGGAGGCATTAATTTCTTCAAACCTGTGGACCTCACTAAGCGAATTAAAGAAAGAGTTCTTTAACGCCTGGGTGGCTCAGTCAGCTAAGCATTCAACTTTGGCTCAGGTCATGATCTTATGATTCCTGGGTTCCAGCCCTGCATTGGGATCTGTGCTGACAGCTCGAAGCCTGGAGCCTGCTTCAGATTCTGTCTCCCTCTCTCTCTCTCTGCCCCTCCCCCGCTCACTCTCTGTCTCTGTCTCTCTCTCAAAATAGGTAAACATTAAACAAAAAAATTTTTTTCATTTTTCTTTTAAAAGAAAGAGTTCTAAATGAGCCCATCCTGGTCTAAAATTTAACTTCAGCTTCTGGAAGCTCCCAGAAAAACAGCTCTCATGGAAGGGAATTGGGCTTAGAGATCTTGATTCCTTCATACTGTAAATAGTACATAAATTTTCAAGTGTGCCATCACAATAGGGAGAGGACAAAACTATCTGGACACTTGTCAGATTCTCCCTTATCTTCCAAATGAAGTATCATGGTTGGTGTCCTTGAACGAAGCCAGGAGTCGGCTCAGAGGGAATATATACTCATCTGTTTTCAATGTATAGAATATTTCCCCACTTTTTTTTTTCTTGTTCTATCTCTAGATTTTCTATGAGTAATCTTGGCAGAGGTGGGAAACTCTGTGCTGATTTATTGTGTAGAGATTTGGCCTAATTAAATATAAATGGATAGAAAGGGAGATAGACAATGTAAGGAAAGAGTGAGAGGGGAAGAAAGTTTTGATGTGACCCAGCATGTTCTGAATTAGAGGCCAGGATACAGAGGTGGAAAATGTGTGGCATCAGCCATCCTACTGTTTGGTTTTAGAACCATTAGGTGCCAGCTATATTGTCTGTTTCTAGAACAGGATGGAATAAAGCCAAGGGAAAGGCAGTCAATTGGGTTTTTCATTAGTATGGTAGTTATATTGATACACCTCTTGAGTAATCTGTCCCTCAGAGTTCCTACTCCTCCTGACACCCTGGTTTTGCCTGGTCCACGGTCTTATTATATTCCTTTTCTAGAAATGGAAAGTTCCCAAACTGTCTCCACTACAATGATGTTGAAAGGTTCAGTTTTGTGGTTTGAGAATTGCTATAACCAGTATGAATGGCAGGCAGGGCCAGCATCCTCATGAGAATCTGGTCCCTGAAGCCTTCCTATTGGGAACTCAATCTTGGGTTTGAACTTGCCAGTACATAGGTGGGGCATATTAATGTCTTGTTTGAGTTGAACTGTGCAACCTTTTTCACTAACTTCCATGCTTTTTTTAGCCACAGTGAAGGTCTCACTTATAAATCCCATAGCGGAATGATCAAAACTCTGTTTCTGCCTGTATTTTCATAAGGAAGGGAAAGCCAGCTGACCAGTCCTGGGCCTTGAATTTGAGAGGTCAACTAGAATGGGGTGTATTTTGGGGAGTTACTCAAAGTGGAAAGCCAATATGTCAAATCCAAGTCAGTTTCCTGAAGGAGGTTCAAAAGTTGGTGCCAAAGAGACCAAATGTAAACTCAGAATTTAAGGTGTGGGAGCCAAGAATCTGGAATGTAAAAATATTTGATTGAAATGAAAGCAGTCAAGAACACTTGAAAATAGTCTAGATAGAATGATTTCCAAGGCTGCTATAGGTTGTCTGTGGCTGGCAAGAGAAAGTATAATATGTTGACGTTGTTGACCATTCCAGACCATTCAGTTCAAGTTAGAGACTAGCTATTGAGGGGGGTCAGTGGGGGAGGGTGGAGAGAGGCGGAAGAGGCTGAAGGATACGACTTTGATCTCTTGAGTGCTGATGTCGTTCTTCTACTGCATTCTATAGATCTAGATTAACTACTTCCCAATATAAAATAATGTTTAATTATTGGCACAAAAACAGACACACAGACCAATGGAATAGAATAGAAACCCCAGAACTAGACCCACAAACATATGGCCAACTCATCTTTGACAAAGCAGGAAAGAACATCCAATGGAAAAAAGACAGCCTCTTTAACAAATGGTGCTGGGAGAACTGGACAGCAACATGCAGAAGGTTGAAACTAGACCACTTTCTCACACCATTTACAAAAATAAACTCAAAATGGATAAAGGACCTAAATGTGAGACAGGAAACCATCAGAACCTTAGAGGAGAAAGCAGGAAAAGACCTCTCTGACCTCAGCCGTAGCAATCTCTTACTCGACACATCCCCAAAGGCAAGGGAATTAAAAGCAAAAGTGAATTACTGGGACCTTATGAAGATAAAAAGCTTCTGCACAGCAAAGGAAACAACCAACAAAACTAAAAGACAACCAACGGAATGGGAAAAGATATTTGCAAATGACATATCGGACAAAGGGCTAGTATCTAAAATCTATAAAGAGCTCACCAAACTCCACACCCGAAAAACAAATAACCCAGTGAAGAAATGGGCAGAAAACATGAATAGACACTTTTCTAAAGAAGACATCCAGATGGCCAACAGGCACATGAAAAGATGTTCAGCGTCGCTCCTTATCAGGGAAATACAAATCAAAACCACACTCAGGTATCACCTCACGCCAGTCAGAGTGGCCAAAATGAACAAATCAGGAGACTATAGATGCTGGAGAGGATGTGGAGAAACGGGAACCCTCTTGCACTGTTGGTGGGAATGCAAATTGGTGCAGCCGCTCTGGAAAACAGTGTGGAGGTTCCTCAGAAAATTAAAAATAGACCTACCCTATGACCCAGCAATAGCACTGCTAGGAATCTACCCAAGGGATACAGGAGTACTGATGCATAGGGGCACTTGTACCCCAATGTTCATAGCAGCACTCTCAACAATAGCCAAATTATGGAAAGAGCCTAAATGTCCATCAACTGATGAATGGATAAAGAAATTGTGGTTTATATACACAATGGAATACTACGTGGCAATGAGAAAAAATGAAATATGGCCTTTTGTAGCAACGTGGATGGAACTGGAGAGTGTGATGCTAAGTGAAATAAGCCATACAGAGAAAGACAGATACCATATGGTTTCACTCTTATGTGGATCCTGAGAAACTTAACAGAAACCCATGGGGGAGGGGAAGGAAAAAAAAAAAAAGAGGCTAGAGTGGGAGAGAGCCAAAGCATAAGAGACTGTTAAAAACTGAGAACAAACTGAGGGTTGATGGGGGGTGGGAGGGAGGGGCGGGTGGGTGATGGGTATTGAGGAGGGCACCTTTTGGGATGAGCACTGGGTGTTGTATGGAAACCAATTTGGCAATAAACTTAAAAAAAAAAAAATAAAAAAAAAAAAAAATAAAATAAAATAATGTTTAATTAATGTTTTTAATGTTGTCTTTCCAGCTTGTTACTTTGTTATTTTACTCTAGAACAAAGAATCAGAATAGAGAAATATATATACTTAATTAAAAAAATATGTATGCTTAAAAAAAAAGGTTGGGGGGTGCCTGGGTGGCTCAGTCAGTTGAGCAACCCACTCTTGATTTTGACTCAGGTCATGATCCCAGGGTTGTGGGATGGAGCCCTGAGTCAGGCTGTATGCTGAGCATGGAACTTGCTTAAGATTCTCTCTCTCTCTCCCTCTCTCTCTTTCTCTGCCCCTCTCCTCAGTTCTCTCTCATTCTCACTCTCGAAAATAGAAGAGAGACAGAGAGAGAGAGAGAGAGAGAGAGAGAGAGAGAGAGAGAAATTCTTCATGGTTTTAGATTCCAGAGGAAAATAGGTGTTTTTAACAGCTGTACTTAAAGGACTATACCACAAGATGGTGCTCACCTATTAAAGTCATGCTGGTTTTCAAGCAGTTTCCCTAAATGGTCTAAACTTTTTAATCTAAAACATGAGATGTTATTTATCATTTATCTCTTTTTTTTTTTTTTCCATCTTCTAGTACAACTTTCCTTAGTGGTGATGAGTATTGTGGGTTTTAAATTTAAGCCGTTTGGTTAATATTTGCCTCTTTTGGAGAGTAAAACAAACAAACAAACAAACAAACAAACAGTAATTCCACTTTTGTTTTGCTCTAAAGGTCTTTTATTATATAATTTTAGATATGCTAGGTGACTAAAAATGTGCTCTTTTAGTATGCTCACTTTTTCCCCCCCTTTCATTTCTTTTAAACTCAAGACAGTGCAGCATAAGCTGGCAGAATTAAAAACACACATTTGTGTAACCAGAGCTTTTGTGGACAGCTGTCTCCAGCTGCATGAAAAGAAACGTCTGGACTCTGCCACTGCTGCCATGGCGAAATATTGGTATGCATGCCTCAGTAATTAAAATGTGGTGTTTGCATAGACTGTTATGGAATTCTTCCAACTTTAAACTCAACCTTGAGGGTCTTAAAAGAAGAAGGCTGTGAAAATGAAAACTAACAGTAGGAACCAACTTTTTAAAAAACGCTGAAAGGTCCCATTAAGCCTATTTATAGTGTGCTAAAAATTACTCGAGTTGATTTAACTTTTAGCTTGCAATTGAGAATAAGATATTGCGGCGCCTGGGTGGCTCAGTCAGTTAAGAGTCTGACTTCGGCTCAGGTCATGATCTCAAGGTTCGAGAGTTCGAGCCCTGCATTGGGCTCTCTGCTGTCAGCACAGAGGTACCTTTGGATCCTCTGTTCCTTTCTCTCTCTGCCTCTCCCCAACTCCACACACGCTTTCTGTACTTTGTCTCTGTCTCTCTCTTTCTCTCTCTCTCTCTCTCAGAAATAGATAAACATTTAGGGCCTCTAGGTAGCTCAGTCAGTTAATGGCTCAGGTCACGATCTCATAGTTCGTGAGTTTGAGCCCCACATCAGGCCCTGTGCTGACAGCTCGGAGCCTGGAGCCTACTTCAGATTCTGTGTCTCCCTCTCTCTCTGCCCCTCCCCCACTAATGCGTGCATGCTCTCTCTCTCTCTCTCAAATATAAATAAACATTAAAATAAATAAACATTTAAAAAAAGAGAGTAAGATATTAAGGTATTGAAATAGGATGACTGATTAACTCATTCAAGTAGTAGTTCAATTTCAAATTATCTGATGAGTGGCAGTATAGTGAGACCACAAAAGAACATTACCACTTAGAGTCCTGAGATTGAATCCCAATTCTTTCATTAAATAACTATAATTAAATTTAATTCTCTCTGGGTTGGGGCACCTGGGTGACCATTCGGTTAAGTGTCCAACTTTTAATTCTGGCTCAGGTCCTGATCTTACGGTTCATGAGTTTGAGCCCCGAGTTGGGCTCTGTGCTGACAGTTTGGAGCCTGCTTGGAATCCTCACTCTCCCTCTCTCTCTGCCCCTCCTCTTCTTGTGCTCTCTCTCTCTCTCTCTCTCAAAATAAATAAATACACTTAAAAATATTAATAATTCTCTCTGGGCCAACATTTTGATATCTCTGAAATGAGTAGATTAGACTCCATTTTTGATTTTAAAATGTGTCCAGATCTAAGAAAAATTTCTGAAAAATTGATTATCCAATCAGAAGTTGCACATGCTCTATTAAGTGAAAGGGAAAGTGTCCTATTAAATTTGGAAAGAACTTTCATTTGTATTAAAGATGACTAGCAATTGTATTAAAGATGAGTTAATTGAAAAGAGACTCCTATAAGGCCTTTGTTTATTTTAAGATGCAAGAACATGGTTTAAATCAGATACTGAAAATGGGCTTGGTTTCCTCTGTTTTAAAAACAAACATTCTCATATCTCATTAGCCCAAAAATAACTTAGAAGAAAATTCCTGTCATTATTCATTAACCTGTGTTCAGTTCAGTCAGAACTAGAGTGGAGAAGTATGCAGAATAGTTCTTTATGAAATGATTCCAAAATAATAAAACTGCCAGGTTGGAACTGATGTGGAATTACTGGGAACTTCTTTTAGGGGGAGACATTTTACATTTACATTTATAGCAAATCCTGTGACTAGTTGGAAAAGTGTAAAAATTTTTTAGGCAAGGTATTTTTAGAAAAAGAAATATTCAGATAGCTATTAACCTCATTGTTCTTAAAAACACCAAGTTTCTAGACATACTGTTACTTCACATTGAAGGAGAGGAAGCAGCTAGTTATACCCAGTGAATATTTCACTAAAATACTTGCCAAATGCAAAAATTTATAGAATTCCAAATATTGTTGCCTCCTGAGTCTTACCTGTTAATCATTATATTGTTGCTGTACTTTTTAGAAACATCCTCACCTGTCTTATGGCTTGAGTTAAAAGTTATCTTATTTTTTTCCCAAATTTTTATTTAAATTCTAATTAGTTAACATATAGTATAATGTTGATTGCAGGAGTATAATTTAGTGATTCATCACTTACATGTAACACCCAGTGTTCATGACAACAAATGCCCTCCTTAATACCTATCAGCCATTTAACCCATCCCCTACCCACCACCCTCCATCGATCCCTGAGTTTGTTCTCTATCATGAAGAGTCTCTTATGGTTCGCTTCCCTCTCTCTCTCTCTTTTTTCCCCCCTTCCCATATGTATATCTGTTTCCCACATGTATCTAAATTCCACATAAGAGTGAAATCATATGGTGTTTGTCTTTCTCTGACTGACTTATTTCGCTTAGCATAATACTCTCTAGCTCCATCCACGTTGTTGCAAATGGCAAGATTTCATTATTTTTAATGGCTGAGTAATAGTCCATTATATAAATATACTACATCTTTATCATTCATCAGTCAATGGACACTTGGGCTCTTTCCATAGTTTGGCTATTGCTGAGAGTTAAAAATTATTTAAAATAGGCAAATGTGTCTATGCTTACTTTTGCTTTAGGTTTCCCATTATTGAAAAATACTTTTAGGGGAGCCTGGCTGGCTCAGTCAGTAGAGCATACAACTCCTGATCTTAGGGTCATGAGCTCAAGTCCCATGTTGTGGGCAGAGGTTAAAAAAAAAAAAAGAAAAAGGAGGGGCACCTGGGTGGCTCAGTCGCTTAAGTACCAGACTTCGGCTCAGGTCATGATCTCACGATTTGTGGGCTCAAGCCCCACATCTGGCTCTGTGCTGACAGCTCAGAGCCTGGAGCCTGCTTTGGATTCTGTGTCTCCCTCTCTCTCTGCCCCTCCCCAACTCACACTATGTCTGTCTCTCAAAAATAAATAAATAAACATTTAAAAAAATTTTTTTAAGGGAAAAATGAGATGCCTGGGTGGCTCATTTGGTTGAGTGTCCGATTTTGGCCCAGGTCATGATCTCACAGTTCGTGGGTTTGAGCCCCATGTCGGGCTTTGTGCTGACAGCGTAGAGCCTGCTTCAGATTCTGTGTCTCCCTCTCTCTCTGCCCCTTTTCTGCTTGCTCTCTCTCTCTCAAAACTAAATAAACATGAAAAGGAATCTCTAATTAAAAAAAAAAAGAAAAATGGGGTGAAAAGAATTTTGAACTTATATTTTTATGTTGAGATGAATAAAATCCCTACCAGTTATCTTATGAATTTTAATGGTAGTTAAAATTACTGTGATGAGACCAAACAAGAATATTTCTCAAGTATTTCATATTAATATACATATACTTTGGGAATAATAATACCCAAGTAATCTTTTAAAAGTTTCCTATATGATGGTATGTACTTTAATAGTACTTTTTAGGTTTTCACTTTTACTTTCAGTTTATTTCTGAAAAACTCTAAAAAATTTTTTTCACAGTTACTGAAATTCAGAATTGCAACTTTCGGGTAGAAGTGGTATCTTTGGAGAAAAAGACATATCACAAGGCAAAAGAAAATAGATGGCTGTATAACTATACATTTAACTGAGATTATATGGAGAATTTAAATAAATTAGACAAAATTCAAGTTTTTATTATGTCCTTCTCAAGCCTAAAGTAGCCCAAAACCTAATAGACTATGCTTTCCACTTTTTATTTCTAGCTTTAACAAAAGCCCAGCCAGAACCAATTGATGCAGAAAGTATTCATTACATGAAAACTTTCCAGAAGTTTATTGCATATGTAATTTATATCAGTCTTCTCTTGTTGGCTAATATGTCTAATTGTAATTGTTTGATAAATGTATGTATTTAAACAGTCATAAATTATTTGTTTCCTGATTGTGAAGCACCTCGCGAAAACCCATTTCAAATGTTCCTTTTTTGCTTTTTATTTTGGTCATCCAGGGCAAGTGAGTTACAAAACACTGTAGCTTATGACTGTGTCCAGCTCCATGGAGCCTGGGGATACATGTGGGAGCACCCGATTACAAAGTGAGTATGGTTGTTGTGGTACACACTTCTGGATGATGTGAAGAAAAAGGAAAATTTCTTTACTGTACTTTGTGCATTGAGTGTAGAGGGAAAAGAGATGCAAAATCTTTGCATTTGTCAGCTGACTACAGAGTGTGTTCAACCAGATGAAACAGCTTCAGGTTATCAGCCCACCTGACAACCTTTTAAAGAAAGGATTTTATCGCTTTTAAAGAAAGGGAAGAGATCAGTATATAATAAAACTTGGCTTTATTTGAATCGTTTTACAGAAGGACTAATATCACTTTTGTTATAGTTGAATATTGTATTTTATTGGTTAACCATTATCTGGTTATTTCTACTTTTTTGCTATGACAAGCAATAAATGCTGCGACAGAACACCTTTATGCGTTTGTCTTAGATACATGTGTTTTCGATTACAATGGGACAGAGTTCCAAAAGTAGTATTGCTATTTCAAAAATATGCACATTTTAAATTTTAATACATTGCCAAATCATTTTCTCCAGTTAGTAGCAACTCTTACTCAAATGAAAAAAGTGTGAGGATAACTTATCCTCCTAAACTATGAATGTTCTTGCTTTTTAAACTTTGTGCTAACATAATGCATAGAAAATAGGTTATTATTCTTCCTTTAATTTGCATTGGCTATTAGTTATTTTATCTTATCTTATTTTATTTTATTTTACCCTGGCAAGAACATTTAACATGAGATCTACCCTCTTCATAAATTTTTATGTGTCGCATACTGTATTTTTTTAAATGTTTATTTATTTTGAAAGAGAGAGAGAGAAAGTACACGTGCATGTCAGCAGGGGAGGGTCAGAGAGAGAGGAGGGAGAGAATCCCAAGCTGGCTCTGCACTATCAGCACAGAGCCTGATGCAGGGCTTGAACTCAAGAACTGTGAGATCATGTCCTGAGCCGAAATCAAGAGTCAGATGCTTAACCAACTGAGCCACCCAGGCACCCTGCCATGCTGTACTGTTAAGTGTAGGTGCAACGTTGTGCTGCAGATCTCTAAGGCCTATTCATCTTGCTTAACTGAAACCCTATGCCCATTGATTAATAATTCCCCATTATCCCCTTCCTTTGTTCCTGACAACCATCATACCTCCTTAGATTCTGTGAATCGGCTATTTTAGATACTTCATTATAGGTAGAAATCATGTAGTATTAGTCTTTCAGTGACTGCCTTATTTCACGTAGCAGAATGTTCAAGTCCATCCAAGTTGTCACACATTGCAGAATTTCCTTCTGCTTGAAGGTTGACTAGTATTCCATTCCATTTTCCGTATACATTCGTCTGTCCGTGGACGCTTAGGTTGTTTCCACATCTTGGCTATTGTGAATAATACTGCAATGAACATGTGAGTGCTAATATTGCTTGCAGGTCCTGATTTCAATTCTTTGCAATAAATACCTAGAAGTGGAATTTTAGGATATGTGGTAGTTCTGTTTAATTTTTTGAGGAACCTCCATACTATTTTCCATCACAGCTGCCCTGTTTTGTATTCCCTCCAACAGTGTGCAGGGGTTCCAATTTCTCCACATTCTCCCAACACTTGTTGGCCTTTGTTTTTTGTTAATAGCCATCATCACAGGTGTGAGGTGATGTCTCCTTGTGGTTTTGATTTGTATTTGCCTGATGATTGGTGACAGTGAGCATTTATTCATATACCGTTGGTCATTTATATGTATTCTTTTAAAAATATCACTTTTTAAAAGTAAAAAAAAGGCACTTTAGGAAAAAACTTGCACATGAAAAAGATCTAAGTTGTCATATCTTAAGCATTTGATTATTTTCTCTAAAAAACAAGTTAAAAGTAATAATTTTTTCCAGATATAATTTTTATTTCCTTCCAAAGAAATTAAATGCACCCTTTTTTACTCTCTTACACATGAATATTCTTGTTGTTAGTTTGGAGCAGTACTGGTTTGTCAGTAGGCAGCATCCTCTTCTATATTTCTTTCTCCACTTCCATAATCTCTTCTTTCCCTCTTCCCCTTGACATTTCTTGTCATCGCTCTAGAAAATAAACCTTTCCTCTAATTTAACAATATTTTCAGTTTATAAAACTTACTTAAAGAAGTTTTACTATATGGAGACAGGTCTGGTTTAGTTCTGAATCTCAGAATATGGATGCTATGGGCTTCTAAAAACTTTTTCTAGTTTTTAGATTTTTTTGTTTTTGTTTTTAGTTTTTTTTAGTTTTTTCTAGGGTTTTTTTGTTTTTTGTTTTGTTTTGTTTTGCTTTGTTTTTTTTTTTTCCTAGTGGCTCTGTTGGTTAAGTGTCTAACTTTGACTCAGGTCATGATCTCATGGTTGGTGAGTTAAAGCCCCACATCAAGCCCCACATCAAGCTCTGCATTGGGCTCTGTGCTGATGGTGCAGAGCCTGCTTGGGATTCTCTCTCTCTCTCTGTCTCTCTCTCTCTCTCCCCCTCTCTCTCTGCTGCTTCCCTGTGCACACACACTCTCTCTTCCTTGCAAAAATAAATAAACTTAAAAAAAATTTTTTTTCTATTCTAATTTTAATGTAAATACATACTATCTAAAGGGAAAATTATCAAATTAGTATTCAAACTGACTTTGACATTTATCATTTTGGCAAACATAATTGGAAACATTTGATACATTTATGGTCTTTAATGAGGAAAATAAACATTTTAGTTAAGTTAAATTAAGAACAGAAGCTGCAGCATAGATATAATCTGCTAATTTTCTGTAAAATTAGTTCAGAAAGCTTTAATCACAGGGTGTGTATAATTTATAACCTTTATAAAAACTCAGCAACAACTAGGGCTTTTCCTTTCTTTGGGAATGTAGATGTGAAGTAACTAAATGATTTTATTTATATATTTACTTTTTTGGCAATCCTTGGACTTGGATTTTGGTATATCCTTTCAGAACTACTTCAAACAAGCCTTAATCAAAAGCAGATTTTTTTTTTATCTTTGTGTAGTCATGAAATCAGAAGTAAACACTGAGTTATGCTAGCACAAATTAAATCATCACTGGAATTTTTTCTGTGCATTTTCATGTTTTATTCATAATATTAATCCATCTTATTCACAATATTCACAATGCTAAGAAAGTCAAATCATAATGAATGTCTCTATTTTTATACTTAAGTGTGTTGTTCCAACCGCTGCTGGAAATGTAAACATGTAGTGGATTAGTTTGTCTAGTCTAGTTCGGGTTCTAAGGAAGATACATGAGGTGAGGGGTCACCCATCCACATGACTTAAGATTAGAGTGCAGAGTAAGTCTTGCTCTGTGTTTTCTTAGAGGCGATTCCTTCAGGTCAGTAGCAAGCAAAAATTGTAGCTTGATGGCTTATTTGAAATCCCTGGTTTCAATTTGAGAGACTTATATTTCCTTTCAAGAATAATAATCCCCTTCTTGGCCGGTTTGTTAGTTCAAAGATTGTATGAACTTTTAAACTAGACTGCTATTTCTCACCCCAGAGATACAAGGAAAGAACTTTTCATAAGTTAACAAGAGATAGAGTAGTAGATAATATCAAAGGCTGATTAGACACACTAGGGGTTATGTGGTTGCAGTGCACAGATTTTGATTTGATAGGAAAAAAATCACTCTAATGGTTGGTGTTTCTTGTATCCTCGGATTAAGCTATTTTATTTGTGTATTTATGTGTGTGTATTGCTGAGTCTTGATTTTGCAGATAAAACAGGTGCTTCTTTTTTTTTATTTTTTTTATTTTTTTTTTGCTTTTTTGCTTTGTTTCATTTTGTTGTTGTTGTTGTTGTTTTTTAAATAACTGGTCTTAAGCTAGTGAACTTATTTCACTCTTACTCATTAGGCTTGGGGCCTGTAAGAGGTGAGGCTTAAGCATTGCCATTTCAAGACCTCTCTGCCATGCTAGGAAGAATAGCCTGAGATAAAGAGCTCCATCACTGTGTGGTTAAACATTCCTTCTGCTGCCTTTCTCTGTTAATTTTAGTTGATGACTGAATTTAATTAGTAACCTATAAAAGGTCTACTGATCTCTTTCATTACCTACTCCATTGGAATTTCTTTAATGTGAAAAAAAGAAAAAAAAAAAGCCCAATGCAATCCAAAAATGTCTGGAAGCGTTGAGATTGCTGAAGTAGGCCAAAGTGCCACGTAGATTCTCCATATGCAAGTGCTCCATAAGCAACAATGGAATCTGTTCAAAAGAAAAAATATATATACTTGAAAATACAAATGTCTTTAGATTCCAAGTTTCAACAAAAAGTAGGTATTGAGACTCTAAAATTCCTTGGTAATGCACTAAGTCAGTAAATATTTACTGAATGCTTACTTTTTATAAGGTACCATGAAGAATATGAAGAGTCCAGAATTGGTCATGTTCCTAGAGAGCCAGCATATTTAATTTGTCTCAAATGTTAAATTAAAGAAAACATTAAAAAATAAAAAGCAAAAACCAAAAATAGATTCTATGCTTGAAAAAAAAATGCCTTTGAATTTGAGTCCAAAGCTCAATAACTAATCCTACATGCTTGGGCCAATGAAAATACTATGATATAATAAAAAAGATACTTGCCAAAGTGGCAGGATACCTACCTTCTCAATCCAGCCTGCCAATTATCTGTTATGTGATCACTAAATAACAACCGCTAATTAATATGTGTATTAACTACGCTGCATCTCAGTTCCCTTACCTACAAAACAATAATAATATTTATCCTTCCTGATGCTGGAGTTGAGAGGATAAAATGAAATGAGAAAAGGTAAAAACAACTATACAGTATCACGGTTGCTATCTTTGCTACCGAAAGTGAATTCCTGGTAACGTGTGTGTGTGTGTGTGTAAACTCAGCTACTCAGTATTTTAATGTCATACATTACTGGAATGACTATTAACCATTTCTAAAAAATAAGTTACTTGTTAACTTTGTGGGAAGTAATATTTTCTAAAGCATCGATTTATACTCCTGATGGCAGCAGTGGTGGTGAAATCTAAGGGATGTTAGAAAATAGATACTTTCTTTTCTCTTTTGTTTCCTATAAAACCAGTGGATTTCAACATTTTTAAGGAAACATTAAAGATAATAATAAATTGAGACATTCTATCCACTCTAAATCTGAAACAGCCTTTTTTAGAATGCTAGTATATGTGCTGAAGTTTACAAAATTAAATCAAATGAAACATACTAATAAATGTTATTATTGGGGTTCCTGGGTGGCTCAGTCAGTTAAGCGACCAACTCTTGGTTTCTTCTCAGGTCATGATCTCAAGGTTCGTGAATTCAAGCCCTGCATCGGGCTCTGTGCTGATGGCTCAGAGCCTGCTTGGGATTCTCTCTCCCTCTCTCCCTGTCCCTTCCCTGCTCATGCTCCCTCTCTCTCAAAAATAAATAAACATTTTTTTAATGTTATTTTGAAATTGTAATCTAAATTGTAATCTAAACATCAAGCAAACTAAAAGCTGTACAAATGATCAGTACCTTAATAGAATTTGATAATTATACAAATCTAGGATGAATGCCATACTGAAAAAAAAAGTAATTTATAGAGAACTTTTATTTTTTGGATTTCATTAAATGAATACTTTAAAGGAATCAATAGTTTCCTGCTGAGACAAAACTTATAACTTCCAGTATCTTTTATTTATTCATTCAATCATCTTCTGATTTACTTAGAGCTTATGTGGATGCCCGCGCTCAGCCAATCTATGGTGGTACCAATGAAATAATGAAGGAGCTGATTGCAAGAGAGATCATCCGTGACAAGTAGACATCTGCCCACATCCTGGAATCCTATTACAACTAATCTGCTTTTAAATCTACTCAAGATAAAATGCAACCTGGAAAGGGAGGAAATGCTAAACATGTTTTTATATGTTCTCTCTGTTGAAGGAGAAATCAAATATGAGATTAGTACAATGATAGGAGAAATCTTTGAATTCAAAGATTCTAAAATTGTCCAGTATAGGCTTAACTTTTAATTTTTATATAGCTAAAAGGCAAATATTTTCTGATTCTAGAAGCCTTGGTGTTTGGTTTTTCCCTAAAATTCTAAAATAAATAAATAAAAAATAATTGCTTTCAAATTGAGACAGCAATAGTTTTGTTATTATACTAGAAAAACATTAATAGCAGTTAGAGATCATTGACTTTGAAAGGGAAAAATAAATATAATATACAATGCAAATGTTTTCTACCACCCTCCCCTAAACCTATTTCTAAGCAGTGGAATCATTTCTTCAAACAAAAGCTTATGAAGAGTCTCTATGAAACTGTGATGAGTGCTTTTAGTGGAAGCAGGAAGCCCTCTTGCCTTATTGCCTTGGATCCACTATGACTCAAACTGAGCATTCACTTGCCCAACTCCAGCTAGAGAATGTGGTGGCTTATTAGGTGCCTGGGTGCCTTAGTTGGTTAAGGATCTGACTCTTGGTTTCTGGGGCTCAGGTCTTGAGTTCGAGTCCCACTTCAGACTATGCTGACAGCACAGAGCCTGCTTGGGATTTCTCTTTCCCTCTCTCTCTGCCCCTCCCCAGCTTGCTCTCTCTTGTGCTCTCTCTCTCAAAAAAATAAATAAATAAACATTAAAAAAAAAAGAGAATGTGGTTGTTTCTCTTATCTACTGGCACTTGGGCTTTTCAACAGATACCATCCCAGTTTAATTTATAGTAGAACACAGAATCATTTATCATCCTTTAGTTTCAATATATTGGTATATTTATAGATATCAAAACAGTGACTTTTATTTCCGAACAGTGTACTTTTAAAAATTAATTTAACAAGTACATTGTGTCTTCTATAAGCTAAACTGTTAAAAATATGATGGCAAATGAAACTGGCAAGATCCCTGCTAATAAGTGAATAAACAAGTAAGTTACAATAAATAAAGTAAGAACTAAATAAAAACAAGATGCTTTCAAATCATGATAACTGCAATAACAAAGTAAGCATTTAAAATAGGAAGGCAAGGGGGTGTCTGGCTGGCTCGCAGAGTTGATAGAGCATGAGACTCTTGATCTCAGGGATATTAGTTCAAGCCCCATATTGTGTGTGGAGATTACTTAAAAATAAAATCTTTTAAAAAATAAAATAAATAAAATAAGAAAGTGATGAAACATTTGATTTGACACTTAAAAGTAATTATTATCAAAAAACAAACCATTAATTTAATTTGTATTCTTCTAGAATTATTTCAGTACGTTTTTTTTTTTCTTTTTGCATATACTTGCAATACAGTGAATAAAGACAGTTTTAATGGAAACATAGATGTATTCTTGGTAAACTTAGAAAACCTAGGGGCACCTGGGTGGCGCAGCCGGTTAAGCGTCCGACTTCAGCCAGGTCACGATCTCGCGGTCCGTGAGTTCGAGCCCCGCGTCAGGCTCTGGGCTGATGGCTCAGAGCCTGGAGCCTGTTTCCGATTCTGTGTCTCCCTCTCTCTCTGCCCCTCCCCCGTTCATGCTCTGTCTCTCTCTGTCCGAAAAATAAATAAACGTTGAAAAAAAATTAAAAAAAAAAAAAAAGAAAACCTAAACATTTTATTTGGTATTATTGGTATCAAACATTGTTCTTTTAATGCAACCATTACAACTGGGTAGAGCAAAGGGAAGAGAAAATACTTTGATACCATTCTTTCCTAGAATTCCACACCTTTGGTTTGCTCTTGGATAGAAGTTTGTATGGTCCCAACCTGGAGTTCTTGTTTATATACCTTAAATACAAGGCAAAACGGGTTAAAATAAATTTTCACCTCCCTCCTATTACCAAGAAACCAGATTGGATTAGACAGATGGACCCCCTCCTCCCAAGCTCCTTTTCCTTCCTTTCTCAATCTTAATGAAACTAGATTTTAGGAACATCCGTAGCATAAAAAGTAAATTGCCATAGTAAGAAAAGCTACTATTGTAGAGGTGCACAGACCTGAGTTTGAATAATGACTCTACTTTTTAGGAGACACTGGACCTTGGGTAAGTTCTTTTAACTTCTCAGGATTCTTTCAGGTGCAAATGACAAAAGAAACCTAATTTTTACTATTGTAAGCACAAACTCGAATGTGGTAGCTTAAAAGGATTGTGGGGTAGCTCATACAATCTAAAGAACTATAGGAACCAGGGTCTCAGAAAGCCTGGTTCTGGGGCTTAGAACTGCCGGCACTTACATTGCCTCCACTTATTTTACTTTTTTTTGCAAATTGGCCTAATGGACTCTGTAGAGAAATTTCATTACACGGTCTGTAAAAATGACCTTGGGCTTCTCTAGGCCTACAGCTTTCAGCACAATGTCATTATAAGGTAGGGGAAAGGTGCATTATGATTGACAGTCTCATCAGGAATACACAGACTAGGGGAAGCAGTTCCTGAAGCAGAGAGTGGTATCATCAAAAAAAAAGGGAACAGAAAAGTCGCTGGGCAGACCTAAATCATACACCACGCACAAAGCTATTACAGTCCACTAGAGCTGGGAATAGGTTTTAGTAATTTTTATACCTCAGAAAGTAAAAGGATTCGTAAGATAGGATATCTTTTTGGAATGATGTCTAGGATGTTTTCTATCTATTCTAAGCCAGTTGTTTTCTTTGTCTTGTCAATTTCACTCTTGCTTTGGGCCCCTAAGAGAAATATGTGTTGTATCCTGGGCTTAAAGCTGAAAGCAAAAAAAGGGAATACAGAATGTGTTTTTTTACCTTTCATGTAGTTTTCATTTCTTAAATAGCTAATCTTGGTATTTTGCTTGTGTGGCTTTGATTGTTGTCCCCTAGGGAGGGAATTTGTCATCTGTATATCACGCTGTGCTAAGTGCTCAAGAAATGATAAATAATAATAATGCTCAAAAGAACAGACTGGACCAACACAGCAAGAAAGCCACACTGTGTAAATAATTAATGAGAATCGGAAAGCCTGAGTAATTTTGGTTTTTAGCTGAGGTTTTTAGAATCATAATTATTGCTATAAAATTATTTTTGCCCTTTATTTCTTTGATAGTGTCGTTGAAAGTGGAAATATGTAAAAGAAGCTGTTTTGATTTGCTATTTTAAAATCTGACTGCAAATCTTTACTAATCTAGTAATTTTAGGAGTTCATTGTTCAAGATGTAAGATTTCTAGGAGACTTTTTTTTTCATATGTCAGTATTATTTTTGGCACACACAGCATTTATTTATTTGGAGTCATTGGAAAGATTTGACATTGAGATGAAAACCACCTGTAGGCCTATCATATCTTCTGCTTTATACTAACTGTGGAAAGGAAGTTCTACTCTGTTTTTGAAATCTCATTTTCTATTTTTAACAGAAATTACAGAAAACTTTAAACATACTAAAAAATAGTAAAGATGGAATGATGAACCTCTAGCTTCAATATTTGCTAATGTATCTTCCCCACTTTTTTTCTCAATTTTTTTAAAATCACATCCCAGACTTAATCCTATTTCTCACAGACACACACACACACACACACACACACACACACACGTATATTTCAGAATAAATATCTAACTGATGAAGATTTGTTTTTTACATAACACAAGGCCATCATTAAAATCAAAAACTTAAATTTAACTTCTAGTTCCAAATCAACATTAAAAGTGTCCTGATTGGGACTCCTGGGTAGCTATTGATATGTTGATACCTGCTTAGGTTGTGACCTGCCTGTGGGTCCTGAGATGAAGCCCTGCACTGGGCTCTATGCTGAGTGTGGAATCTACTTGGGGTTCTCTCTCTCCCTCTCTCTCTCTCTCTCTCTGTCTCAAAATAAATAGATAAAAATTAAACAGATTTTTTTTCTTGGTTGTATCAAGAATGCCTCTTGTAGTTGGTTTGTTCAAATCAGGATCTGAACAACGTCCACAAATTGCATTTTTCCTATTGTCTCTTAAATCTTATAACAATTCTCCCTTCTCTCTTGTTTCTGTCTTTTTAAATTTTACTTTGTAAATTAACATGTAGTAAATGTGCCTGTTTTTGGTACATATACATACAGTAAAATTCCCTTTTTTGGTTCTCTGAATGTAACATGTAAATAGATTCATGCAATCCCTACCACAGTTCCATTACCCCCCAAAAATACCTTGTATCCTTTATAGTCACACCTTCTCTTGTGCCTCTAACTCTCCTTCCCCCTTTACCACCAATCTGTTCTCTATTATGGTTTTGTTGTTTCAGGATTGTCATAAAAATGGAATCATACAGTATGTAACTTCTTGAGAATGGTTTCATTCTCTTAGAAAAATGAATTTAATGTTTATGCATGTTGTGTGAATAGGGTGTTCCTTTTTTTAGTGCTAAATAGTATGTCACTTTGTGGATGTGCTACAGTTTATTCATTCATTCATCTGCTTTACAACATTTTTTTTTTTTTTTTAAATTTTTTTTTCAACATTTATTTATTTTTGGGACAGAGAGAGACAGAGCATGAACGGGGGAGGGGCAGAGAGAGAGGGAGACACAGAATCGGAAACAGGCTCCAGGCTCTGAGCCATCAGCCCAGAGCCTGACGCGGGGCTCGAACTCACAGACCGCGAGATCGTGACCTGGCTGAAGTCGGACGCTTAACCGACTGCGCCACCCAGGCGCCCCTGCTTTACAACATTTTGGTTGCTGAGATTAAATACCCAGGAAAGTATTGTTAGGTCATAAAAGTAATTGTATGTTTAACTTTCTAGAAAATGCCAAGCTGTTTTTCCAGAATACTTGAACCATTTTGCTCCCCACCAACAATGCAAGATTTCCAGTTGCTCTGAATCTTCTATAGCACTGCATTTTTTATTTTAGTCATTTTAATATGTATGTAGTGATATGGTACTGTGGCTTTAATTTGCATTTCCCTAATGCCTAATGATATTGAACAGCTTTTCATAAGTACTGCCTTCCATATACCTTCTTCGGTGAATTTTCTGTTCAGGTCTTTTGCCCATTTTTTAGTTGGGTTGCTTGTTCTTAATATTAAACTTCAAGAATTCTTTATATATTCTAATACTGTCAAGCACAAGGCAAAGCCAGGCTGACAGATTCAGCCAGTAAATAAACAATGAGCTCTTTTTTGACTAAATTTACTGTTTACACAGAGTTAAAAGATGAGTAGCGTAAAGGTATCCACTCTGTGGCCTTTGTGTGGGATGACACTGAAACAAAAGAGGCCAAAAGAAGCCAGATGACTATAGTAGGAATGAGGGGACACTCTCTTGTTGCAGATTCCATTCCATGATGGCTGCTCATTACTTTTATAGCTGTAGGTGGTGCCTTACGGGTGGCAAGGCAGAAAAACCTCATACCCCATAAGAACCTGAAACAGTGAGGGCTGTCTGGGTAGATAGGGAAGCCATTGAGAAACAGCTTGTAGCAGCACCTCACAAGTCTTCCATGCTCTCGTGTTCCAGGGGGCTCACCAAGTATTCTGTGTGGAAATGTGCAAGGTCGTCAGTCTCTGGCTCTTCCCCAATGGATACAAGTCCTTTGTCGGATATGTGATTTGTAAATATTTTCTCTCTATCTGTAGCTAGTTCTCTCTCTCTTGTTTTTTAAGTTTATTTATTTATTTTTGAGAGAAAGAGAGAGGGAGAGAGAGAGGGAGGGAGAGGGAGAGAAAGACAATCCTAAGCAGACTCTGCACTGCCAGCATGGAGCCTGAAGTGTGGCTCAAACCCACAAACTGTGAGATCATGACCTGAGCCAAAACCAAGAGTCAGATGCTTAACCAACTGAGCCACCCAGACACCCCTTGTAGCTAGTTCTGAAGTGGATGTTATAGAGCAAACATTTTTAATTTTGATGAATTTGGAAATTTTTTCTTCTATGGATCATGAATTTGGTATCATATCTAAGAACTTTTTGCTCACACTCAAGTCATAAAGTTTTTCTCCTGTTTTCTTCTAAGAATTTTTTATTTTACATTGTTCATTTAGGTCTGTGTTCCATTTGGTAATTTTTATAAGATATGAGATTTATGTCGTTACATTTTTTTTGCTTATAGATGTCTAATTCTTTCAGTACCATTTGTTGAAAAGAGTATCTTTTTTTGTTCATTGGTTTTCCTTTGTACTTGTGTCAAAAGTCAGTTGACCATATTTGTCTGGGTTTATTTATGGACTCTGTTCAGTTTCATTGATCTATATATCTCCTTCTTTGTCTTGGTTGTAGTGGTTTTATGGAAAGTCTTAAAATTCCAGATAATGGGATTCCTCTAACTTTCTTCTTCTTTTTCAAAATTGTTTTGGCTGTTCTAATCCTCTTACCTTTCCATACAAATTTTTCAATCTTTGTATCTACAAAAAAAAAAATCCTTTTAGGGTTTTGGATTGGAATTATAGTAAATCGATAAATCACTTCGGAGGGAATTGCCACTTTTACTATGTTGGTTTTACAATTCATGAATGGGAATTTGGGAATGATTCAATTTATTTAGATCTTCTTTGATTTATTTCTTTTTTCTAAAATTTATTTATTTATTTTGAGAGAGAGAGAGAGCATGTGAGCAGGGGAGGGGCAGAGAGAGAGAGAGAGAGAGAGAGAGAGAGTATTGTAAGCAGGCTCTGCACTGTCAGCACAGAGCCAGACACAGGGCTTGAACTCACAAACCATGATGTCATGACCTGAGCTGAAATCAAGAGTCAGATGCTTAACCAACTGAGCCACCGGGTGCCCCTTCTTTGATTTATTTCTAAAACATTTTGTAGTTTTCAACATGGAGATTCTGAATGTGTTTTGTTGTTTTTTGACTTTGCATCTGCTAAAGTCATCTATGAATTCCAGAGTGTTGTGTTTTGTTTTGTTTTGTTTTGCAGATTCCTTGGGATTTTCTATATAGACAATAATGTCATTCATGAATAGGGACAGTTTTATTCTTTTTAACCTGTATATCTTTTATTATTTTTTTCTTTCTTTTTTTTTCTTCTCTCTTTCATTTCTTCTCTCTTTCTTCCCCCCTCCCTCCTTTCATTTCTTTCTTTCTTTTTCTCTTATTGTACTTATTAGGACTTCCTCTACAACATTGCATAGGAGTTGTGAAAATGTACCTCCTTGTTTGTTTCTGATCTTAGGAGGAAAGCATTCAGGCTTTCACATTAAATGCAGATTTTCTTTAAGTAGATTTTTAGTAGATACCCTTGATCAGGTTTAAGAGGTTTTATAGTATTCCTAATTTGATGAGAGTTTTTTACATTAATGGATATCAAATTCTGTCAAATGCTTTTCTACATTAATTGATATGATCATATAGTTTTTCTTCCTTGGATTATTAATATAAATTACATTGATTGTATTTTAAGTATTGAACCAACCTTGCATTTCTGGGATAAACCCCATACGGTCATTATGTGTTATGATTTTTATATATTGCTTGGTTCTATTTGACATATTTACTGGGGATTTTTGCATCTACCTTCATAAGGAATATTAGCTGTAATTTTCTTTTCTTGAACTTTCTTTGCCTGGTTTTGCTATCACAATAATGCTAACCTCAAAAAATGAATTGAGGATTATTTTTCCTCCATGCCATCGATTTGTTGGGGAAAAGAAGCCTAGTCATTTGTTTTGTAAAATATCCACCATTATTGATTTACCTGACTGATCTTTCATGGTGATTTTTAACTTATCCCTTTATTCCCTATGTTTACTATAAACTGGTAGAGCTAAAGGCTTGATTAGATTCAGTCTCAATATTTTTGCCCAGAAAACTTAATAAATGGTGCTGTGAATATTCTATTGCACTGTGCCAGAAGACACATAATATCTAGTTGTCTCACTTTTAGAGATACTGAGATTGATCAGTGGATTAAGATAGTATTACTCTGATATTTCCATGAAATTCCCTGTCAACATTTTACCTAATGGCTTTAACATTCATTAGGTATGTTAGGTAGGTAAAGGATGGTTTTCTAATTTTTAACTCCTTTTGCATTAATGAACTTTCATTAAGAATTTTCATCAATTTTTTGTTTAGTCTGTGTGTGCTTTGAGCTGTCTAGGAACCAGAAGTGGAGACACAAGTGCAAGAGGTTTTTTGAGAGGTAACGTCTGTGAAAGATGAAAATGGAAGGAAGTCAGTGGGCAAGGAGAAAAGAGCCTTAGACCATGAAGCAGATCTGAAAAAGTCTTGCACAGCCCAGTGAGGAGCTCTGGAGTTAAGACTCCTTATTAGAAGAGTCCCACATTTGTCTTAAATGGTCAGCCCCTTGTTCTTCTTCCCTGCTCAGTCATTGTCCAGCGACTGCCTGGAAAGAGCCTGGCCTCAGCTCAAAAGCTAATGTGGATCCTGCGGTGCTAACAGCTAGAGGCTCAGTTAACCGTATTCCCTACAACAAAGTGGCAAGTTCTTTCTTGAAGGGAGATCTGAGAATTGCACCTCCATGGCTGCCACATCATGAAATAGAATTTGTAAGTTAAAGCCAAATAAATTCTTGATTTTTGTTTTCCTTTTATCGGTTTTTAGAGTATAAGTGGATGTCCCAAGAACCTCCAATGATAATGGCTTCAATAAGAACTCAGGGATTTTGGAAATGTTGATGTATTTTAGTTAATTACAATCATGATTCTTTCTGATGTGTGAATTGTTTCATCTTAGGCCAGTAAGAGTTTCTGCAAGTTTGTTCCTATTTTTTTTTCTTTTTTATTATAAAAAATGTCAAACATGTACAAAAGTCTGGAGAACAATAAAATAAAGCACCATGTATACATCACCCAACTTTGACAATTATCAACTCATGACTAATCTTTAGTCACCTTGTAGCACTATATAGCCCCTACTGTCATGGATTCTTTATTTTTTTAAGTTTATTTATGTATTTTGAGAGAGACAGAGAGTGTGTGAGTGGGACGGGGGCAGTGAGAGAGGGAGAATCCCAAGCAGGCTCTGTGCTGTCAGTGTGCAGAGCCTGATGCGGGGCTTGAACTCATGAAACTGCAAGATCAAGGCCTGAGCTGAAACCAAGAGCTGGCTGTTTAACCGACTGAGCCACTAAGGTACCTCTGTCATGGATTATTTTAAAACAAATACCAGGGGCGCCTGGGTGGCTCTGTCATCAGCTCAGGTCATGATCTCTTGGTCTGTGAGTTCGAGGCCTGCGTCAGGCTCTGTGTGGTTAGTTCAGAGCCTGGAGCTTGCTTCAGATTCTGTCTCCCTCTCTCTCTGCCCCTCCCCTGCTCACTCTGTCTCTATCAAAAAATGAATAAACAGTAAAAAAAAAAATATTAAAAAAACAAACAAATACCAGGCATCATGTAACGCTGAATCATTTTGACATGACCTTGTTATTTCTGATAGTGTGCTTGCTGTCTGGCACAACAAAATTTCCCATACTTACCATGTACAAATTCTGCCTTAGAGCTGAATTTAGCCATTTTTCCAAATACCCCTAGTTTATTTTAGCGACGTCTTTCTAGTTCTAAACTACTACCAAATTTATTTATTTATGTATGTATGTATGTATGTATGTATGTATTTATTTATTTATTCATTCATTCATTCATTCATTCATTTGATAGAGAGCGCAAGTGAGTGAAGGGCAGAGAGAGGGAGAAAGAGAGAGAAGGAGACAGGTGGGGCTCACCAAAAGCAGGGCTCGAACTCACAAACCGTGAGATTATGACCTTAGCCAAAGTCAGATGTTTAACCAACTGAGCTACCCAGGCATTTTTTTTTAACTTCTGTTTAATACAAATATCTTGAATATATTATGATTGCTAAAAATTGTACTTTTTCTTCAGTCTTGTCCTTAAATATAAATTCAACATAAGTTTATCAAGAGATAGTATGTTCCATTTTACAGTAGAAATTTAGATAGAATGTTTTCTGCTGCAAGAAACAGAAAACCCAAATCAAATTTGACTTAAAAAATGTAAGAAGGGCTCATGAAACTGGAAACCTCAGAGACAGGGCAGACTCAAAACAGGTTGACCAAACACCTTAGTTTTGTCACTAAGGGCCCACTTTACTAGTTTCTTTTCATCTCTGTGTTCTGTCATTTATAGTATAGGCCTAATTTTAAAAGTGGCTCCTCTAATGGTCATGGGATGGTCTTTATTATTCATGTCTAGAGTGAAAGAATGCACTTCTGCCCAGCATTTTGGCCATAAGAGCTGAAATTTAGTCTCATGGAGCTAGTTTTAGTCACATGCCCACCTTTGAGCCAATGACTGTGCCAAGGGAAATGAAATGCATTAATTGACCCAAGCCAATTTGGGCCCACTTTGAAGCGTAGTGGTAGGAGCAGATTCACTCAGAGTACATAAGCTTGGTGGAGGGCTGGAAACCAGCATGAAAATCAGGAGAATGTTAGGAAAAGGAAATTGTGGGATAGAAACCAAATAGGCAACTAACACATACCTGCTATAATAACCACAAACTAGGGGCTCCCAGGAGGCTCAGTCGGTTAAACGTCTGACTTCGGTTCAGGTCATGATCTCACAGTTTGTGAGTACAAGCCCTGCATTGGGCTCTCTGCTATCAGCACAGAGCCAGCTTTGGATCCTCTGTCCCCCACCCCCTTCTCTGCCCCTCCCCACTTGTTCCCACTCTGTCTCTCTGTCTCTCTCTACCTCTCTCTCAAATAAATATTTTTTTAAGTCTCTGAAAAAAAAACCCCAAAAAACTACAAACTTGCCTTGAAGATTGTCACATCTCAAATGAGACAATGTCTCATCTGTTGGTGCCATTTAAAAATTTTTTGATGGGACTTTATTAGCAGAGTTTTAATATTCATCCATGCACAAGTCTCCTTTCTGGGCACATGAGAAATTCTGGGCATCCATGCACAAGTCTCCTTTCTGGACACATGAGAAATTTATATTTCCTGGTTATCTTGCAATTGGGCAGAGCCATGTGACTAGTCCTTGCCAATGAATTTTGGATGCAAGGGATGTGTGTGTCTTACCCTGTGGCAGCACTTGTAGAAGTGATGAAGTGACAGAAGATCAAAGCATGGAATACAGATCCAACATACGGCAGAAAAGGGCTCTGGATAGTTACCTGTACCTGCAACAGACTTGTGTGAGACAGAAACAAACTTTTTTTGGGTCTCAAATCATTGACTTGGGTGTTTTTCATTACTGCTTCCTAACCTGACCCATCTTGACAAATACAAATTTCATATGTTCTTACAATTGACATGTAACTGAGGAAATAGAACTAATACAATAGAAATGTAACACCAGTGATCCCAAGAAATACCATGATTTTCAGATTTCATGTGAAATGAATCAGAATGTTGGGATAGTTTTTTGAGTATGGTGATTTCTGACCAGCATTTCCAGATACACTTCTTTAGTGAAGCACCTATGAGATTAGTGTTCTGAAAACAAAGCTTTTATCATTTCACTTACTTACACAATAATCTTCAATGGTTCCACTGTTACTGAACTTTATATTCCTTACTTAGTGTCTTGCCTCGAAGCCTTCTACATTTTGGTCCTAACCTACTTTTGCAGACGGATGCACCATTATTCTTTCTAATTTCATCAGTGTGTTCATCATTCTCAACACTCCTGGACACAGCCACAGAGCCTGAAAAGGGAATGTAGTTCAAAAAATTTCTTTAGGTGTTTTTGTTTGTTTGTTTGATATCCTTTCAACCCCTAGCAGCTTGCTACATTTAGCAGCTCCAGTTTTAGACGTTTTGCTTTGCGAATTGGTGGAAACCATTGACTAACCAACATCTATTCTCCCTTTCTTTCTAAGTGATCCTGTATTATTCCTAATAGTCCGTGCATTATTGGAGGTAACAATGTGTTCAACTTTAGTTGTATTTGTTAGTCTCTCTTGCAACTAGATATATCCACAAGAACAAACTGTAGAATTGTGGAGAGGGACGTCAGAAGAGGAAGAGAGAGACTTAAAAGCTCTGTTTCCCTTGCGTCCTTTTCCTATCTGCTGTCTGGTAAGTAGATACGGTGGCTGGAGTGCTGGTGGCATGGTCTCAGGAGCCATCTGGGACCATGAAGTTACTTTGAGAATGAAGTCAAGACTGAGAATGGCAGAAGAGAATAATAGAAAGCAGCCTGGGTCCTTGGTGACCTTGTGGAGTTTCTCTATCAGCTTGGGGCTACCTACCTTTAAACTTTTTTTTTTTCCAATGTTGCATTAACTCTTAAGGTACATCATTATATGCATTATTAAGAAAGCCCATTACCAGTCAAACTGATATAATGAATTCTTATTGCACCAGCACTGAGGTTATCTCAATTTCAGAAATGTTAAATTGTAACAAAAAAATATGTTTCAGAATCAGCAAAATATAACAGAGATAATCAACTCTTTTGCTTACAGTGGTCATTATTTTGGGCTTTTGGATACATTTGATATGGATTATCTGCATCCTAACTAATACAGACTGCTTTTTAATTTTTCTGCCTGCATTTTGGACTCAATGCTCCTTCAAATTTCTGAGTTGACTTCAAGCAGAGTCCTTGTTTTAAAAATCAAGTTTATTGAAGTATAATTCTCATACATTGGCATGTACCTGTTTTAAGTATGTTTTGATGAGTTTTGACAAATGCATGCACCCATTTAACTTCCAAAATGGTCAAATTATAGAATATTTCCAACACTGTTTATACTTATCCTGGCCAATTCCCCCTACCCCAGGCCTAAGCAACTTCTTTCTGTCATGATAGGTTAAATTTGAATTTTCTAGAGCTTTATATAAATGGAATCATAAAATATTTACTCTCTTTTGAGTCTGGCTTCTTTCATTCAGCATACTGTTTGAGACTTATCTATGTTGTTCTGTATATCAATATATTTTTTTTCTTTTTTATTGCCGAGCAATATTTCATTATATGGATGTACCACCATTTTTTAACTTTTTACCAGGTGATGGTTCTTAGGGTTGTCTCCAATTTGGGGCTATTGTGAATGAAGTTGCTATCTGTATACATGAAGAGTCATTTTTTATTCCCCTACAGGCATGGGCCAGTTCTGGCCACTCTTGTATCCTGCCCTGGTTTTAAGAATCTTATAGCCCTGGCTACGTAGCCCTGCCCTTTGTCTGCTTGTTGTTGACACTGACTAGTTCGAGCTAAATCTATCCTGAATAGGAGTTATCATCTATTAGCCCTGCTACTTCTCCCATCCCACTCTGTAAACATGACCGTAAAACGAAAGAATTAAATATACTAGCATATAAAAGTGGAGAACACTTGCCCTGGGCATGGAAATTTTTGGAATAAATTGTACAGGCTTTCAAATTAGCTTTCTGTTCCATGAGAGGCAGTGGGGAAGAGACTCTGGATTTGGAGCTGGGCAGGTCTGTCTTCACATCCCACATTGGCCATACCTTATTAGTGTGAGAATTTGAATACATTATTTAACCTCACTGAGTTGCTTCCCCCCTACCCACACCCCAACCTGGAAAACGAAAATAAAACTCACTTTGCAAAATGTGAGAATTAAATGCATGCATGCATTCAACAAATATGTATTGGAAACCTACATGTGTTGGGCCCTGCCTAGGATCTGGGGATACAGCAGTGAGCAAAACAGTAAAAGTTCGTGACTTCATGGAGTTTACATTCTACCCAGGGAGACAAGACAATGAAAAACAAAAGAATCAAAATCAGTGTTGTTAGATGGTGGAAAGTACCATGGGGAAAAATAGAACAGGGAAGAGAGAAAAGGATGCACTTGTAACTCCTCCTTGACTGTGTCCTGCTTGAGACTAGAATATGATCTTTTTCCTGTATCACTAGCATTTATCATAATGTCAGCTGTATATTAAATGCTGCACACATGTTTCCTGAGTGAAAAGAGTGACAGAATAAAAACCAGTGTTGAGGAGAGAAGTTTATCTCATGAAATCATTGTAATACTGCTTACCTGGACACTTTTATGTGCTTCTAGACAGGTAATAATTATGTCAGCAAGAATGGTGCCCTTCCCTTCTCCTTGTTCTTGCCGGATTCTGTAAGTCTCCTAGCCATCGTTATATTTTTTCTTAGATATCAGAATGTCTTTAATGTACCCTCTTTATAATAATATATCCTTGCTAAAAAAAAATTAACTATGTGCATTTTTCAGGATTTGCAGAATCAGGAATATGGAAAACAGTTTGAGAAATGGTTCAATATGTCAGCTTTCATATTAAAGAGCTTTGGTATTCTACATTTCTGGAAAATCATCATGCATATGCTACAAATATTAGAGTATTTAGAGTAATGTCCAGTGTCAATAGATAATGTGCTTAATATTCGGTTAAGTGAGGCAAAAAACCCCACAAACAACTGTGTGCAATATCATCTCACACATATAAAGTACAGCAGGATTTACAGATGACTGTGCTTTTCTTCTTTGGGCTTTTCTACATTTTTTATTTTTTTTTTTAATTTTTTTTTCAACGTTTATTTATTTTTTGGGACAGAAAGAGACAGAGCATGAACGGGGGAGGGGCAGAGAGAGAGGGAGACACAGAATCGGAAACAGGCTCCAGGCTCTGAGCCATCAGCCCAGAGCCTGACGCGGGGCTCGAACTCACGGACCGCGAGATCGTGACCTGGCTGAAGTCGGACGCTTAACCGACTGCGCCACCCAGGCGCCCCTCTACATTTTTTATTTTTACTTTTTAATATTTTTTTAATGTTTATTTATTTTTGAGAGGGAGAGACAGAGAGACAGAGTGCTTGTTGGGGGAGGGGCAGAGAGAGAGGGAGACACAGAATCAGAAGCAGGCTCCAGGCTCCATGTGAGCTGTCAGCACAGAGCCTGACATGAGGCTGGAACTCATGAACTATGAGATCATGACCTGAGCTGAAGTTGAACACTTAAGCGAGTGAGCCACCCTGGTGCCCCTTGGTTTTTCTACATTTTTTTAGACCAAACCTGTATTATTAATCACTTCCTCCCCCCCCCCCCAAAGTCTCTATTATTTTTGGAGGTTCAAGAACTGAATATGAAAGAAATGAGAACTTATATCTGAATGATGGCTTTGATTGAAATATTTATTTAAGGTCTACAAATTTGGCAGGCTGTAGGACTGACCACAAGATAGAAGATTTAACCTGGAGTATTGGAAACAGCCTATCTTCGGGTTGTTTGATGAACAAACTAGATAATGTATGTAAAAACGCCTTCTGAATTATAACTTGCTTAATTACAAAGCTTAATGCCTGTACCATCCTCTATAAATTCCACCAGGGCAGGAACTTTGTTTATGGCTGTATCTCCAATACCCATCACAAAACATGTGTGCAATAAACATTTAGTAAGTACATGAATACTTTGTTTTCGTAAATGATAATTATTTCATAAAAGAAAACTGTATCCTCCACTCATTTGAATGCACTACAATTCCTTCAGGTTAAAATCTGAATTCCTGCTATTCAAGATTTACTCAATCTAGTTGACATGTACTTTTCAAGCCCAATGATATCATAAACACAACCTCTACTCAAAGATACTATCTCCTGATTGATGTCTTCTCTCTTCTCTGCCCAAAGTCTTTAAAAATATCCAGCTCAAATTAAAATTTTCCTTTGAACTACCTCAACACTCATTTGACTTCTCAGACTGTTAATTAAAAAATAAAACATTTAGGGGCACCTGGGTGGCTCAGTTGGTTAGGCTTCCAACTCTTCGTTTTGGCTCAGGTCATGATACCACTGTTTCCTGAGTTTGAGCCCCACACTGGGCTCTGTGCTGGGGCTCGGAGTCGGCTTGAGGTTCTCTTTCTCTCCCTCTCTGTCTGCCCCTCCCCCATTCACGCTCTCTCTTTCAAAAATAAACTCAAAAAAATAAGTAAAACACTTTAATGTCTTATTTTTGCATTTCTGTCCAAAAGGACAAGGACAACCTTTTGAATATAGTAAATATCCAATAAGTATTTATTTATTTAACTATTTTCATAACACACTATTCGCTTACTTACAATTTTTATTCCAGTGAAGGTAAATCAATTTCCTGAAACTCTTCCCTTACCCCATATGAAGGTGCAATTATTGTCATGAACAATTTTCAGAAAGCATTCTCTGGTATAAATGCAGCTTGTCATAGAAAGTATTGCAGTAACGGCCCAATCCACTAGAAAAATCGAGAACGAGGCAGTTATTTTCTAGTTCCAGTAATCTGTGTTATGCCTTACCCTTTGTTGTAACTACAATTCCTTGGACTCCCCCCTCCCCCTGCCATGATCTTATCCAATTAATAAGGTTGAAATAATGCCATTTGTCTTTTTGGAGCTAAAATTCTAGTGCGCTTTATTCCCTAAATCTTTTTATGTGTAAATTAGGTGCTTAAGAAAACCTGTAGTACATCATCTAAGGAGTTAGATTTTAAAAAGTTTATTTAAAAAAAAAAAGTGCGCGTGTGGGGAAATGTCCGGGTGTAGTTGTGAGTGGAGCGCTGGGCCAGGTGCAACTCTCAGAAACGTTTTTATGTGTCCCTGGCCAACTATCTCCACACAAAACCCGGTTTATTTATTTGCGCTACTGCGGTACATAGCTAACTCTACCGCCACTCAAACTAGCTTTGTGCAGATTTAAAAATGCTTGAGCCAGCGGCTCCTGAGTTTTACCATAAAACGACCCAGCTGGATCCAGGACAGTTTTGTCACCCTACTTCAGGGCCTCTCGAGGGTCGTACAGAATTATGACTTTGGATTTGAGCGCAGAGCGTGTATACAAGCAAACGCAAGGAGACGTATAGATTTGGCAACTGTGACAAAGCTTTAAAACTTGCCCCTCAAGCCGCAACACGGGATGGTCGGGACGCCAGGAGCCGGCGCAGCCCGAGCGCGGGCGGTAGGGCGTAATGCAGCCCGACTTTCCCTTCGATTTGCTTTTCCTGTCACGGTGGTACAGAAATAGCAAAGCAAGGGCGGGAAGTCGCCCGCCCGTATTTTCGGTGCGTGTGTGCGCGCGCGCGCGTGCCTGTTTCCCGCTGGCAAGGGAACAGGCAAGAAGCGAGAACGACCCGGAACCCGCCCCCGAGGAGCCGCCGCGCCTCTGCACCAGGGCTCGGGCGTTGCGCTTCAGCCACTTCCAGAACGCTCCAAGTCGTTTATGCAGGCCCCGCCCCCTGCCGGGGTTTCCCCGCCACCCGCGCTCATTTGCATGGCGCTTCCCCTCCCCCGCTGCCATTGGCTGGCGTCGCGCCCCGCCCACTGCCCCTCCACCACGGCAGGGTTCCGTCCCCGAGCCGCCCGGAGCTGCGGGCAGCGGGCGGACTGTTAAACCGCGGCGGCGGCGGCCGGGGCGGGAGCGGGGCGCGCTCTGGAGACGAGTCAGCGGCGCCCCGGGTGGGGGGAGGCGGGCGGGCAGCTAGAGATCACTTCAGCAGCCCCCACCACGGCCGGACCGAAGGTGCGGCGGCGGAGGGGAGCCAGGGCGCCCCAGCAGGCGAGTGGCCGGCGTCTCAGCGGCGGGCTGAGGGGGGTGGGTCTCCTCTGCCGGGGACGGCGGCAGCGCGGGGAGGGGAGAGCGGAGAAGACCGCCGGGTGGACTTGCGGGCCCGGCAGCCGAACGGCAGCCCCTTCGCCCCCCGAATCCTCTGGGCTGTTGGACTCTGGGTCCCGGCACAGGATCGCGCTCTAGGGCAGGGGTCGGACCGCAGCCAAATTTAAACGGCTAAACCTAACAGCCTTGGCAGAAGCTGAGGGGAGGGGAGAGAAGGAGTGGAGGGAGGGGTGGGGGCGGTCCTAGGCGCGGTCACGTGGGGGCAGGGGAGGGGCTTGGCAGGCCTCCCTTTTGTTTTGGCTGGCGCGTGCGCAGAAGGCAGAACACGTGGTTTCCTGGGCCCGCCCCTTGATTTAGCGGCCGCTCCTCTCCGGGTGCGGTTGCGGTGTCGGCTGTTTTGGGAGAGCTCTGAAGCGGAGCTGTGTTAGATGTGACCCTTGTTTTCTTTATTTTATACTTTGTTTCAGGCATACGTTGATTTGGTCTTTGGAATTAGATGGGGTGGAGAGGAATCTAAAGAATTATTAAGGAATGGTGTTGCCAAGTTTGTGTTGCTTCTAGGTGTTCTGAAGGGACCGACGTTGCTGGAAAATTTGAGGATATGTGGTGATTGGTAGCCAGAAATACAAAGCTGTTTTCTAGTCATTAAAGAAGAGGCTAGCTTTGCATACAAGAGGGAAGGCACTGGATGGACCCTCTTGTAATGCTTTCTTAACTTCGAGAGAATTAGTGTTTGTTTGGTTCCCTGCCCGGCAGATCCACTCCACCCTTTACCTCGGATCAGCTGTGAGGCGCGGCGCGGGGAGGTGGGGGGTTTTGGCGATTTCTTCTTATTTTTTTTAACTGAGGGAAGCACATTCCTTTTTGATTCCCCAAACTTTAGTCAGCTGGTGAGGTTTAAGAGGGTAACTTATTTCGTCTTAACTCCGTTTACTTAACTTGGTGCTGAGTTTGGGTCGGTAGGAATGTTTTTAAAATGCAGGATTGGGGTAGTTTTGTTACCTACCAATTAAACGTAAGAGATATTTACCAGTACTGCAGACAAAACTGGCGGTGTTTTTTGACTAGGTAAAAGAGGCTTTAAAAATAATTCAGTATTGGAGAAAAACTTGGTATTCTGGAATGTAGATTACTTGAGAAAGAGGTTTAGCGTCGAGTGGTTTCTGCTGTTTCCAGTTTTTAACTAGCTGTTTCCTTGGGCAAGTCACAACCCCTCTCATCTCAATGTTTGTTTCGTCTTGCAGATAGTTTCATAATACTATCCCTGCTTTAAGAGATTGTTATGATAATTAAATACCTTCTGTTAGTAAAAATCTTCACCAAGCATTACAAATACAGAAATTGCTAAGGAATACGGTTTTATAGCAAAAGTCAGTTGTTGTTGTTGTTGTTTTTAATCCAGCATACTGGAAGAGTATAAACGGTGAATGAATCATGAAATAGGATATATTTGAATATCTTTAATATCTGTTGTAACTATTATTTTTGATTCTTCTCCACTTTCCTCCTATTTACTCAGATCAGTGTCAAGGTTGCCACCATTTTTCTGTAGTTTTAACCTAGGTGATCATTATTTCTCTTCCCCAGCCCTTCTAGAGTTTCACATGATTTTTTAAAAATCCAGGCCAGTTCTATCACATTTATTTTTTACATTTATTTTTTGTGCGTCATACGTGCCATTTCTAAATAGCAATTGCTTACTTAATCTTATTATAAAATAATTTGGAAAATAAAGATGAGTGCAACTAAGAAAAATACAATTTGTGTTTCTCTCTATGCCTATTTGTGTATTTTCCCTATAACTGGGTTCATGTGTTATTTTCATTTAACTCTACCTGGTAAACGTTCCAATGTCATTAGTCTTTGAAAAGTTATTTTTAGTTGCTTAAAATTATATCATGTAACTATCATATTTAAAATTTTTCCTATTGGCAGATGTTTGGGATGTTTCTGATGTTTTGCTAAAGTATAAACTTCACTACAGAGAATCACCTTTTACATAAATCTTTGAAAAAATTTTCCCCCTTAGGTTTGTAAAAGAGAAATTACTAGGTCAGAGTGTGTGTGTGTGTGTGTGTGTTTAAGGCTCTTGAACATCACCAAACTACCTTCCAGAATGTTGTAACTAGTATGACACAGTGTATCTAGTGTATGAGCCAACCTCACATTATATCTTTTTTTCCTCTTCTAGTTATTATTAGTATTGAAACAAAAAATCTTGCTTTAATTTGCATTAAATTTTTTTTCCACTGATGTCTTGTGACCCATATATTTTATTTTCCTAACTTGTAAGCTGCTGGAAGGAGAAGAGTGTATTTCATATTTGACATGCTGCTAATCACAAAGTGAGTGATCAGTGAATACTTGCCATTTGGCTATTAATATTTACCTTTTTGACCTCTGGAAGATTAGGAAGTGATGTCTTGCCTTTTTTGTCTTACTGAGTTTACCAGTACATTGTTGGCAACGTACGGTCATTGTGATTGATTCATTAGAGTACTCCCTTCATGTGGGGGACTCACTGCTTTTCTCAGAGATGTCTACTAAAAGGTCCAGTGACTTCTCATTGTTCAACTGCTACATTATCTGAGAGCTCCATCCAGTTTTTATGCCATTTATCACAATAACTTAAACTATTTCATTTCCTTTATTCATTTATCTATCTTGTATAGAATTCACTTACAAATTTCATTTTGATCATTCTAGTTTCACAGGTAGCCTTTACTGGGTTATTATTTTTTTAAAGCCTAATGTCTGAAGTTTCTTTGTTTTATTCACATTGTTCTTGATAGTCCACCAGTTATTGCCTATAACATCTTTTACTGCCTTTAACCTACATAAACTTTATATGTATCTGTACTTTTTATTTTCCTTTATTCAGTTATTTTCCTCTCGTCCTTTTGCATTTGTCTATACTGTATTAGATTGTGAAGGAGGCAGAAATCTGTTTCTTTTGGTTTTAGAATTGTGTTTAGGATTTTTTACTAGTTGAGTTCCTCAAGTTATAAACTGCAAGGAATGGGGCTACTTGCAACAGAAGTGACCGGTAATAGGGACTTTGCAACCAATTAACTGACTTGAAAGCATATCATCTTCTACCTCTATCTTAAAGTCCTGACTGTATTACAGTACTTTAATGGAATGCTGTATATAGGGATGACCCCAAATTATCAATACAATCTTACATTACTTTCTGTATTTTATCTTCAGTTTAGGAAGGCAAGGAGGGTGTATCATTTACACACGATTTCTTTTAATTTTTTTCCTCTTAAATGTTGTCTTAAAGAGAGATTTCCATGAACTGTGCTCCTTATTCCATGTAGGATAAGTTAATGTTAATGTTAATAACATGGTTATTATTAATAATGTTAATAAAAATGGTAATATTGTACTTGCCTGTAGACAGTATAATGAAAATCTGAAGACCATTCGTAATGAAGGTTTTTAATACTTGATTTGTAATGAAGGTTTTTACAAGCATGTTTTATTTCTACACACATGTGGCAGTTCTCTATAAGTATTCAGAATTGGGAGAAAATGAATTCATTTATAATATTGAGGTTTTATTAATATTTGTAATGCACCTTGTATTTATTGTCTGTTTCCAGTCCTATAAGTCCAAGAATTCTCAAGCATGTTTTTCAAGGTAATTAAAAAAAATTATTTGGTAGTAGATCATTCATTAATCATTGTTTAACGACATGAAATTAAATTGAAACAAATGTGATAGTGTATTTCTAAATGTAAATTTCTGGATCCAAGCGGATGTACACAGAAAAAAACCCTTCATTTATATTCCTATGAGTCATGCACTTATAACTGAATAGTAATAATTCTGCTTGAAGTATGATCTGTTTGATGTGTTATGTGGCCACCCAAGTGGCTTTATCTTTAATTAAATTCCTTTAGTCTTCAAAGAGAATTCCTTTTTAGGGATAGTTTTCAAAGTGGAAGAAGTTCTTGCTATAAACATTACTGAGTACAGAGTACTGAGCCAACTGTACCCTGGTCATGCCAATTACTGCAGTGTTTTCTGCTGTAAATTGAGAATGCCTGTATGTAACAAACCTTGAAAACATGACACTATTTTATATTTATATCTTCCATCAGTTCCTGTATTTTTGAGGAGTAAAATTATACCAGTATAAACTCTCATTGCTTCTGTTGTTTTAATTGGAATTTTTCTTTATGAGTTATAAATTTAAAATTTTGAATTTTTAAATATTTTATTAATATTTGAAAGAGCTTCTCTCATACTTTGCTAAGAGAATTTGGCTTTTTTGCCTTTTCTTTCTCTGACTTTTCTAATGGATCAGCTGTCTGAAACACATTTAAGTTGTAACTGTGGAAAATAATTTTTGTCCCTACTTCAGGCTTTTCCCTCTCTCATAATGCTGTTGGTAGTTTTTATTGTTTTAAACTTGTAGATGAGTCTGCCTTATTTGTGATACTATAATTCCTAGTTTGTGTTACTGCATTTAAGAGAACTGGGATTATCCAGATTCCAGTTCAAAGAGTAAATTAATGTTCTAGGTAGATTTGAATAGGATATTTTCCATGGACTCTGTGGGATATACATTCATGTGCTAGAATATAAATCATAGTCAAAGTCTGGAGTATTTTAGGGGGTGGAAAATCAGATTTGGCGTTTAATTTTTGTTCATTTTCAGAAGGAAGGATGGTTTTTCTTATCTAAATTGTCTATCAGTTTCAATTCTGAAGATAGACTAGAGTAGCAAACTTTTTTTAAAAATTATTTTTTTTAGAGGGAAAGAGAGCACATGTGGGAGCAGGGGAGTAGCAGCGGGAGAAAGAGAACCTCAAACTGGCTCCACATTCGTGCGGAGCCTAACACGGGGCTCAATCCCACAATGCTGGCATCATGACTTGAGCTGAAATCAACAGTTGGATGCTCAACTGACTGAGTCACCCATGCACTCCTAGATTAACAAACTTTTGATTTTTTTTTTAAAGAATGTATGCCAAACATTATTTGGTATATGTGACTTACATATTGTAAAGATTTGATCTGCCAAGTGTTGGGACCAACTCAGTAATTATTGACATCGTAAGTATCTCATTATGTACATGCCAGTTTTGAGGGATGACGTATTTACTTTATCTCATGAGGTCTACAGGACTGTTTTACATTTAATTAATGCTAAATTCATAAATCTGATTTATAAATATTACTAATGGAAATGTTTTGTAGACATCAGGGCAAAGCTTTTTATTTGTGGTAATATAGCAACTAATTTCTTTCTTAATTCACAGTGAATGTGTTGGATTAAATTGTAGACCAAATATCAGAATTTATGATACAGACTTTAGACTCTTTTTTATACTGGATTAATTTGATTGTATATAATAATGAAGCTTAATATGGCCAGAACAAAAGACAAAAAGTTTTGATTTTTTGTGGTTTTTAAACGTTTGTTATTTAAAGGCATAAACTTTGAGGGCACATAGGTGGCTCAGTCAGTTAAGCATCAGACTCAATTTCGGCTCAGGTCATGATCTCACGGTTCATGAACTCAAGCACTGCATCGGGCTCTGTGCTGACAGCATGGAACCTGCTTGGATTTCTCTCTCTGCCTCTCAAAATAAATAAATAAACTTTAAAAAAAAAGCATAAACTTTGGCTGGTTTCACTGCAATTTTCTCTCTGGTTTGTATTTTTTGGAAAAATAGACTGTTGGCTGTAGGGTTATTTAGTTAAGTGGATTATCTGTAACAGATTTATAACAGATGGGTTTTTGGTTTTGTTTTTTGCCACACACAAAATGTCGGGGCTTGGATGTGCTAAGGTATTTAATTAATTAATTACTATTTAAATTGAAATGTTAGTTGAAAACTTTGTTGTAAAAACACAGAAACGAAATTCATGCTCAGGAAATAGTTGATTTTTGGATTATCGAGAACAGTTGCTTCTTGACAGATAATCAGAATAATCTGACTAGTTGGTTTCTTTGAAAGGGTACTGGTTGGTTCCTAAGCTTGCAGTTTTGTTTCTTAAATCCTGTTTGCTTAATATTTTACTTTTTTATGTTGTGGTCAAAGGAGTTTAGTTTTTCTCTGTTACCTGTTTCAGGTTCTTTAAAGTCCTATATATGAAACTCTTAGAAGGGGGGCCTGTTTTGCCTGATTATTTTAGGTGCATATGAAATAAATGGTCCCTACAGTAAATAGAGTACAGTATTTACAGTATTTTAGCAGCTAGAAAGAAATTTCTTAGATTTAGCTAAGGTCTAAATGCTTTGTTCCCCACACAATTATGTGCATGATTAGAAACTGAATAATAGAACCCAGAATAATTAGAAACTAGATATTCATAAGATCAAGATGCTTCTTTGAAAGCTTTTTAAGGATTTGCCTTTTCTATATTCTTTTTGGATAACATAAAATATTATTAGTGTCTAAAAATACTAAACAATATGTTTAGCTAAGAACTTTGGGAACTGAAATATTTTAGTTAATGGTTGATTCTTGTTTACTTAGGGGGACTATATACTTTATACTTTGTACTGTCCAGTAAGGTAGGCTTTAATCACATGTGACTATCAAGCATTTGAAATGTGGCTAGTCCAAATTGAGTTCATGCTAAATGTAAAAAACCCTGGATTTTGTGACTTAGCAAACATACAAAACATAAAATTTCCCTTCAAGATATGTTTATATTACAGATTGAAATAATATTTTGTATATAATGGGTTCAGTGGAATTAAAATTAATTTCATGCTTTTTGTTTTTGTTTTTTTTACTTTTTAAAGTAGCAAGTTTAAAATTAAATGTGTAACTCACATCATATTTTTGTTGGACAGCAATGTTCTATACTACTATTTCCTAGCCTTAAGACTCCTTTCATAGTAAAATCTCATGTACCTCCTTTCTCGACATAAAATGTTTTTTTTTTTTAATGTTTGTTTATTTTTGAGAGAGAGACAGAGTGCAAGCAGGGGAGGGGGCAGAGAGAGACACAGAATTCGAAGCAGGCTGCAGGATCCAAGCTGTCAGCACAGAGACTGATGCAGCCTTGAACTCAAGAATCCTGAGATCATGACCTGAGCCGAAGTCAGCCGCTTTACTGAGCCACCCAGGCACCCCCTTCCTTGACATTTTAAAATACAGCTGGCCCTTGCACAACGTGGGGGCTAGGGGTCCTGACCACCCCCATACAGTCACAAATCTACATAAAACTTTAGACTCCCCAGAACTCAACTACTCATAGCTTACTGTTGGTTGGAAGCCATAACATAAATAGCTGATTAACACATATTTTGTATGTTATATGTGCTATATATTCTGTTACAATAAAATAAGCCTGAGAAAAGAATGTTATAAAGAAAGTCATGAGAGACAATACATTTACAGTACCTGTTCTGTATTTACTGGAAAAAAAAAAACAACACATTTAAGTGAACCTACACAGTTCAAACCCATGTTGTTTAAGGGTCAATTGTAAATTTGTTATATTTGATGCTATTAGTTGAAGAAATATTTATTAAGGGCCTGCTTGCTGTGTGCCAAACAATATTATAGGATACAGTACTGAATGAAAACATTCAAACCCTGCCTTCATGTGGCTTTCATTTTAGTGGGAAAAATATATATGATAAGTAATTTTTAGTAAAAATTTTTACATGAAGTATTGTGAGTATGCTATTGTGTATAACTTAATGTAATATAATTTTAATATAGTGCTTCATTTATCTGGTGACATATGCTATTTTAATTTACTTTTGGCATTTGTCTTGTATGATCTCTGAACTTCGGAATCTGTAGTTTGATATCAAATTAATTTGGAGAAGTTCTTAATTGTTATTCAAATAGTTCTTCTTTTTCATCTTTGCCTTCTGGTATTCCCATTACATGTAAACACATTTTGTAGTTTTCCCACAGTTCTTGGTTGTTCTCTCCCTGGGTTTTGTTTTGTGTTGTTTTGTCTTTTTCCTTTTGCTTTTCACTTTTGGAAGTTTCTGTTGGCGTATCCTCAAGCTCAGAGATTCTCTTCTCAGCCATGTCCAGTCTACTGTTGAGCCCATCAAAGGCATTCTCATTTTTGTTACAGTGTTATTGATCTCTAGCTAATTCCTTTTTGATTCTTTCTTAGAATTTCCATCTCTTTGCTTTTATGATGATGCATCCGTTCTTGCATGCCATCTACTTTTTTTCCTTTAGAGCCCTTAGCAAATTAATTATAGCTTGTTGTTTAAGTTCTTTTAAATTTATAGTTTCATGATTCCAACATTCCTACCATATCTATGTCTGGTTCTGATGCTTGCTCTGTCTCTTCAAACTATATTTTACCCTTTGGTATGCCTTATAATTTCTTGTCGAAAAAGGGGACATGATGTATTGGGTAAAAGGAACTCCAGTAAATAGCCCTTTACTAAGATGTTGGGGAAGCATTCTATATCTGATGATTAGGTCTGTCTTTTAGGAAGCCTGTGCCCCTGCGCTGTGAACTGCACAAATGCTTCTGGGGTTTTTTTCCCCCTCTTAGGTAAGAACAGGATGGCTAGAAGGAGCTGGGTTTGGGTATTTCTTTAATTCACTCTTAACGGAGAAAAAGCAAAGCTTTTCAACAGATTGCTTAGAAAGTAATACATCATATGTCACTTTGTTATCCTTATTTTATTTGACTTCACTGTAATTTGATGGACCTGCTCCTGTTTTCTTTATATACTTTTAAACACTTTGAGATCTCAGTTGCCACACACTTGGGAATTTCCTTCTCATTACCGACTGGACTTTTTAGGACTCTTCTTCTTTGGTAGCTCCTCCTCCTTTGTGCCCCTTCCCCCCCCCCCCAAATGTGAATGCACTCCAGGGCTTGATCCTGGGCTCCTTTCTCTTCTTTACCTATATTCTCTCCCTAGATAAACTCTTCTAGTCCTTTGGCTTTAAATACTATTTATAACCGACAACTTCCCAAAATAATATCTCTAACTATGAATTTTTGCTTGAACTTTAGACTTGTTTATCTGACTGCTTCCACTTGGATGGCTAATAGGTACTTCAAACTCAACATAACCCAGAAAGTTCTTTCTCCCTCAACCACCTGTTACCCCAAGTCTGCCCAATTTCATAAAATAACATCACTAACCACTCAGTTGCTCAACCCAAAAATCTAAGAGTCGTACTTAATTGCTTTCTTTACCTTAGGCCCCACGAAATCTTGGCTGACAAAAGTTTTGTTAACTGTCTTGAAACATATCTTAGATTCATCCTTTTTTTTTTTTTTTCTTTTTCCTCAACTACCTCACTAGTTTAAGCCACCAGTACCATCTCTTGTTTAGATTACTTCAAGTAGCTTTTCGGTTTCCCTACTTCTGTTCCTGGAAGGTATTTCCATTCTTTCTCCATACAAACCTTTTCTCTATGGAACAGCTAGAGAGTAATTTTTTAAAAATAAAAATGTAAATTAGATCACATTACTACCTTATCCAAATATCTTAAGTGGTTTTCCTTTGACTTACATGAAATGTCTGTGCAAACCATTTGCTTCTCTGATCTTATTTCCTCTTACTTTCTCTCTCTGGCTCATTATATTCTAGATATGTTTCTGATTTTTGTTCCACAAACACAACAAATTTATTTCTGCTTTCGAGGTATTTATTAGTTGCCTTTTTCTTGGAAGGCTCTTACCCCCAAATCTTGGTTGGCATGTTATTGTCATTTCAGGTCTCAGAGCAGATGTCACCAACACAAAGGCCTTTGTTCATCTACAAATCTAAATTAACTCCCAATGCTGGCATGCTGTATCACTCTTTAATTTTTTACAAAAACACTATGTAATCCTTATTTGCTTGATATTTTCTTATTTGTGTATTTATTCTATATCTACCATTTGCTAGAATGTAAGCTCTGTGAGAATGGAAACCTTATTTTTCATGTTCACTCTTATGTTTCTAGTAACTGGGATAGTGTCTGTTACATGTTGATCAATAAATGTGTATAAATTGAATTGTTAAATGTTTGGTTTTAGATTGAATATATATTAAATGGAGGTTAAAAATCTAGCTTCTACCAAAAATAGACAAAACTATATTTATGACTCAAAGTTGGCCATTTCTTCATTTTCTGCTTTTAAAAAGCTAATTCTTTTTTTTTTCAACTTGTTTATTTCTGTAACTTTTGGAAAGTTTTTATTTTGTTTTGTTTTTAAAAGATGAAATTGGTTTTCAGCTGCCATTCACGAGTACTTCTCTATAAATAACATGTTGTGGTATGGACAGTCTTTATACTCAAATGAAAACCAGATGAGTTGTAGCCAGATATTCTCACTGTCTTGTTTTTTAAATTGACTTCTGAATCCTGGAGATACCTTTAAGTGCTATAAAATAATTGTGATCATGCGGAATACAGCTTATGGAATTAAGCTTATGTCATTTTTTTTTTAACGTGTTGGCATTTTTTTATAGTTGGTATTTGTAAGTCTTTAAAATTTGGCCGTTTTTTTCCTTCAGGAAAAAAGCAACCATCATCAAAACTCTGTGCAAGCACAAAAATACTAGAAACATATATCATTCCAAAATACTTGCAAGAAAATTATGGCTGTAGAGTCCACATCAACACATTGTAGTGTATGTACTCCTAGGGGGGAAAAGCTACAGTATGTTGAACAATTGACTGCCACCTGTAGTGTGAAAACTCAAGAACTTGGACTTTTGGGACAAATCAACATCAGTCACCAGGAATTGTTTAGCTCAATATTGAGGTGAATTTGCAGAATTCATTATTTTATGCTCTAAATCAGTATTCCTTATGCATCTGCCTCTAACCAGTTGTCCATTATGCCTAAAAATGAGCTGGTGACTGAAAATAGTTAACAATTTAAAACTATGTAATGGTTGAAACCGTTATTTAGAGTTAACCTGAATGGTAACTCCTTATCTTTCAGGAGTATGCACATCTGATTTCTACTAACTTAAACATATGTCTTGTGCATATATATGTCAGAAACTCCTAAGTTACGTTTTGAATAATTTCTTTTGTTTATTTAGTATTTTAATTTTGAGGAAGTCTAGTTTATCAAGTATTTTAACTTTGAGGAAGTCTAGTTTATCATTTTTTTCTTTATGAATAATGTTTTTGGCGTTCTATCCAAAAAATCTTTGTCTAACCCAGAATCAAAGATTTTCTTTTGCATATTTTTCTAGAAGTCTTATGATTTGAAGTTAACTTTTATGTCTGTGATCCATTCTATTGGATGTGACCATTTTTATATAACATGTGAGGTATGGATTAAGTTTCAGGTTTTTGCATACGGTTATCTTACTGTTCCAGAACAATGTTTAAAAAAACTAGTCTTTTTACTAGTTTTTACTAAAACTAAAAACTTTTTACTAGTTTTTACTGTTTAAAAAACTAGCCTTTTTACTAATGAATTGCCATTGTATCTTTGTCAAAAATCAGTTGACCATATGTGTGCTGGTTTGTTTTGGAGCTCTGTATTCTTTCTGTTAAGTGTTCATTCTTTTACCAGTGCCACACTTACTTTGACTACTTTAGGTAAATAGGTAGTTTGAATCCTCTAGCTTTGTTGTTTTTCTTGTTTTAGTTTCTAGTTCCATGCCTTTTCCAGTATATTTTTGAATTGGCTTGTTAATATCAGCAAAAAATTCTGCCAAGATTAATTGGGATTGTGTTGAATCTGTAGATCAGTTTAAGAAGAATTAACACTCTAACAATATTGAATAAACTAATACATAAACACAGTGTATCACTCCCATTTATTTAGGTCTTCCTTGATTTTTTTAATTGGTGTTTTTTATTTTCAGTTTTTAATTTTAGAAATACAAATGATATTTGTATCTTGACCCTATCTGCTACCTTAGTAAACTCATTAGATCTAGGAGCTCTTTGTATAGATCTCTTGGGATTTTCTATGTAGAAAATCATTTCATCTGTGAATATAAACAGTTTTACTTTTTCCTTTCCAATATGTGTCTTTTATTCTTTCTTCATCTATTCCACAGGCTAGGCCAATAGTATGATGATGAATAGGAGTGGTGAGAACAGACACCTTGACTCATTACCAATCATAGGGCAAAGGCATTCAGTCTTTCATCATTAATGGTAAAGTAATGCTTAGGCTTTTGCGTAGATGCTCTTTAAACAATTCTCCTTTTCCTAATTATTTTAAAAATAATTAAAATAGGTGTTGTTGCTATTTATTACTACCTAAATCAACACATTTCAAAATCATGACTCGTTTGTTATTAATTCAGTCAATAAATATCTGACAATTTTTGTGTACCAGGCATTGTTTTCAGTGCCAGTGATTAGAATATTGACCAAAATATAGTTCTCTTAAAATAAATTCCTCAATAGAATGTAATAAAATAATAAGTAATGATTAGTGCTATCAGGAACAATAAACATTATGAGGGAATGGAGTGTCATGAGTTGAGGGGCTCAAGCTATTTAACATGTATTAGTCAAGCCAAGACTCTGGTGAGGTGATCGTAGAGCAGAAATATGAATGAATTGAGGGAGCCAGCCATTTTATCTGTGGAAGATTGTTCCAGGCTGAGAGAATTACAAAGTGCCTTGAAGCAGGGACTTTCTGGTGTGTTTTAAGAGTGGCACAGAGGCCAGTGTTGGAATGTAGTAAATCCAAGAAGAGAGCTGTAGCATATGAAGCATTCAGGGACCTGATAATGTAGAACTTTGTAGATCATAGAAAGGGCGACTTTGGATTTTATTCTAAGTATAATGGTAACCACTTATTTATCCACCAGGTATTTACTGAGCATCTACTGTATGTCAGGTACTTTTTCATGTTGATGATAAACCTACTTTGGAGATATTGTGGGTTTAGTTCTAGATCCCAAAAAACAAAGCAAATACTGCAATAAAGCAAGTCAAATGAATTTTTTTGCTTTCCAGTGCATAAAAGTTGTGTTTTTACTATACTGTTGTCTATTAAATATGCAATAGCATTATGTCTGGAAAAAAACAATATACAGTTGACCCTTGAGCAACATAGATTTGAACTGTGTATGTTCACTTATACACACAGTATGTTTTCAATAAGTATAGTATTGTAAATGTATTTTCTTAATAACTTTTTTCTCTAGCTTTAGTGTAAGAATATACTATATATTACATATAACACGTGAAATGTGTTGACTATATTATTGGTAAAGTTTCTAGTAGTTAAGTTTTGGGGAGTCAAAGTTATATATGGATTTTCAATAGCATTGGTAGTTGGCACCCCTAACCCCTTCATTGTTGAAGGGTCAACTGTACATACCTGAATTTATAAAAATACTTTGTTGCTGAAAACTGTTATCTGAGCTTTCAGTGAGTCATAATCACCAATCAAGATAACCATTACATATATAATATGAAAATATTGTGAGAATTGAAATATTGTGAGAATAATGAAAATGTGACATAGACATGAAGTGAGCATATGCTGTTGGAAAAATGGCATCGGTAGACTTGCTTGATGTTGGGTTACCACAAACATTCACTTTGGAAAAGATGCACAATCTGTGAAGTGTAATAAAGTGAAGTATGATAAAATGAGGGATGCCTATAGTTAACAAAATAGTCAAAAATCCAAGCCTTCATAGATCCTTAGAAATATTAGTGGTAAATGTAGTTTATGTAATATGCAGGAAGTCAGAAGTGGTAAAGTTTAGGATAATCAGGATACATTGTTAATATGTAATGATCGCATATTTAATAATTTAAAATTAGATTAAATGCACTTATGTTTCATGATAAAACTAAATATTAAGTGAGATTTATTCCAGGGATGCAAGGATAGTTCAATGTTTGCAAATCAATCAGTATGATACATCACATTAAAAAAAAAAAACTATACAAAGTTTAATCTCTTATTTACAGGAGACATCTATTTTTAGGAGTTTCGTTTAGATGCAAAATAGAAAGGCTTTAGGCTGGGAATTTTATAAGGATATGCTTGGGAATAGAATATAGAAGCACTTTATGGAAATCCTAGAATGGTACGGATGGGGCTTCCAGAGACTAGAACCCAAAAGTCTTCATATCCAAGTGTATTAGTTACCTATTGCTTTGTAACAATTTAATGTCTATTTCACAGCTTCTGTGCATCAGGAATCTAAGCATGGCTTAGCTGGGTGCTTCTGGCTCAAGATTTTGCACATGGCTGCATTCCATGTGTTGGCTGGGTCTTCTGTCATCTGAAGGCTTGAGTGGGGAAGGATCTGTCTCTCAGAACACTGACATAACTTTTGGCAGGCTTTAGGTAGTTGTTGCTGGAGACATTAGTCCTTTGCCATGTGGGTCTTCCCAGTTCACAGCATGGAAGCTGGCATTCCAGAATGAGGGTGACAAGATGAAAGCCACAGTCCCTTTGTAACCTAATCTCAGAAGTGCTATCCCGTCACCTCTCCTGCATTCTGTTTGCTAGAAGCAAGTCACTAAATCCAGTCCATACTCCAATAGAAAGGGCATGAATACCAGGAGATGGGGTTATTAAGATCATTTTAGAAACTGGTAGATACTACCAAGTAAGCCCTAGAGATCTCACCAGAATTTTTTTTGTGTGTGTTTTATTCTAGTTCTATACCATAAATGTGTCTTAGCCAGTCTAAATCTGCATTTTTTCTTTCTTTTTTTTTTTTTTTGCTACCAGCTCTACTTCTTAACTATTAATCTCTTTATTTTTTTTACCTCTTATTTTTAGTTCCCCTTATATTTAGTTTATCAAGGGCCTAAGATGAACTCTGCTCCCTCATGACATTTTACCTTCGGCCTCTGCTACTAGTCACTTTAATTATGTTTCTAGCACCTTGTTCAAAGTGAGAGAGAGAAGGTGGGGAGGGAGGGGATAGAGTATAGGACCTTTTGAATATGACTACCTCATCTGTGATTAACACAGTTTTCCTTAGAGAGCAGTGTAGTTATCTAAATACTATTGTAGATGTTTATAGATTAGAATATAATAGAATATTTCTTATAAAATTAGAAACTAAAAATAGACTTTGGGGAGAGAAGAATGTCTACATTTTTTTGAGACATTACACAGAAAAATATAAAAAGAGCAAACATCTCTCTATTTTTAAAGTAATCTCTACATGCAATGTGGGGCTTGAACTCACAACCTTGAGATCAAGAGTTGCATGCTGTATTGACTGAGCCAGCCAGGTGCCCCCAAACATCTATATTTTTATCACATAGAATTAACAACCAATAACATTTGTTCATTTTGCATTTAAGTCATTTTCCTCCCAGTACTAAAGTTTGTAGTTGCAACTCAACTCCTCTTAAACTACCACTTTTAGTTCTGTTTCATGGAAGTTATCTGATGTGCAGCTCACAGATATTCACAGATTTGGTGGGCATTTTTCTGGTTCATTTTTTATTCTTGTAAACACATAAACACACACATATATATGGTGTGGTCTTGTGTTTGTATTTTCCCCCCCATATCAATGCAGGTTTTATTGTATTTTTAAAATCTCTCAGGGGCGCCTGGGTGGCTCAGTCAGTTAAGCGTCTGATTTTGGCTCAGGTCATGATCTCACAGTTTATGAGTTCGAGCCCCACGTTAAGCTCTGTGCTGATAGCTCAGAGCCTGGAGCCTGCTTCGGATTCTGTGTCTCCCTGCCTCTCTCTGTTCCTCCCCCACTCAGGCTCTGTCTCTGTCTCTCATAAATGAAAAAACTTAAAAAAAAGTTAAAATACCTCAAGTCTAAAATACATCTGGCATCTTGCTGTTTCCATAGCTGGACAACTTAGATCTTGTTTATCAGCCTGCTGAAATGTTCCTTTTTCAGAAACATAGATTCCATCCAAGAATTTTTTTTGATATCTTTGTTTTTAATTGTTGTAGCTTGTTGAATCAAAGCAGCTGCGTTTGATACAAGTTCAATGTCATTTTCTTCAAGAATTAACTCATCTATCTTGGCTTGAGATACTGAACAAGCAGCACCTGGTCTCATCCAAATCCTGTGGAAGTATTTTCACCCAAGAAATTTTGGATTTCAACAAGAGAACCATTTTTATAACTAACAGTGTTGATGGGGAAGTGAGAATACACAGATCTCATCTCGGAAGCCAGTGTAATGCCCTTGATTATGGCTATAGATAGTGGGAATAGTAGCCAGTTCTTTTCTGTTTCTCCACCATTTGTCAGCTCGGAACCTCTTTTTCTTGTCAAGGAGACTTAGTTCTACATTGAGGTAATTGAAATTCCTTTGCAGGGTTCCTCTGGGACCCTTCACAATAACAGTGTGTCTCTTCAGAGTGACATCAACATTTTCTTGAAAGTCGACAGTTTGATTACTGAGAATGATTCTCATTCTCACAGTAGTTCTAGCAAAGAGAGCTTGTGTTTGTATTGTATTTATTTGGTAGCATATACTGTACCATTCTTTTTAACTTTATACTCTTAGATTTGTGCATATTGATATATATATAAAGATCATTCTTTTTAGTTGCTGTATAGTATTCCATTGTGCTTTATTATGCATCCTCTTATTGCTAGATATCTAGGTTGCTTTGAAAGAATATTTTGCTGTTACAAACACTGCTGTCTTGTGCACTTGTGACAAATACATTTTCCGAATTAATGTCAAATTTAGAGTTAACTTATAGTCCAAATAGATGTGAGAAATCTTATTTACCCACATTGTCATAATAAGTGATATTTTAGATTTAAAACATTATTTTAAATTTAGTGATTGGGAAACTGTTGTCGTGCTTTACTAATCTATAATTCCTTCATTACTAGTGAGATTGAGTATGTGTTTAATGACCATTTGGATGTCATCTGTGAAGTGTCTAACTAGTTTCCTCATTTGTAGGAGTCCTTTATGTATTTTGGATACAAATTATTTTCTATTATATATGTTGCCAATATATTCTCCTAGACTATAACTTGCTTTTAAGTATTTTTGTTTAACTGCATTGAAACTTTCATGCTCTTTTACCTTTGAGCATATTTGCTAGTCTTTGCAAAGAATCCCCTTTTGGTTTTGTGTTTTTCTATAGGAATGAGGGTATAGAGTTAACAGCTAGCACCTGGGGACATACGATATGAGAGTGTGGCCATTTAAATGACTATTAACTGTCATGCATTGAAACAAAACTTATGTAGTATCATTGCACAGTATCTTATAAGCCTCGTCATTTTTAATTATATACACATTTTTTCACTATTCAGTCTTCATAATTTTCAATGGTATAGGATTAACTTTTTTAATGAATCAGACTGTATGGTATATACACTTTTTCTTTTGATAAAATACAATGAAATTTGTTTAATTATAGGATTAATCTTTAGTAGTTATCTGTTACAGCCCCCACTATTTTCCAGGCAGGAGTAACAGCTTTTATAATGATAACTGATGACTCTACATTGTGAAAAGGGAAAAAAATTATTACAGATGCTTTTTCAGAAAAATTTTGCACATTGCTTATCAAGCAAGTTTTTGCTATCATATTATTTTTAACAGTTGTGAAATTATATACTTTTTAATTTCTAGTTCAGTTACTTACATCTTTTAACATTTAGCTTTAGTTAATATTTATACTGTTCAGATTATGAAATTTAAGTTGAGAAATGGATGTTTTGAGCAACTTACTATATTTTATAAAGATAAGTAATTCTTACTTTGGCAGAAAATATGAGATTGAGTTACATTTTCAAATATAATTCCCCAATTCCAGGTTGGAATTTTTTTCTTTTGCCTTTCGCTAAACATTGTCTCAAAAAAAAAAAAAAAAAGGAAAGGAAAAAGGAGTCCTGAGGCACATCCACAAGCATTTGTCTAACATGTGCTAGGTAATGTGCAACCTTAATTGGAGTTTTTGGAATTGGGCCCACAGTCAGAGTGAAGAATAGTTTAGTCTTTGTTGAATTCGTTATGAATTAGGAAAGAACAGAGATATTATTAGGCGTTGGGAAATAAAAGAGGAATTTGGTTTCATTTACATATTAATCAGAAACATTGAAAATGTTGCCCTTGGAAAAAGTGTAAGCATAAACTTTTTTTCTAGATATTTGATCATTTATTTTTACATTATTTCAGGTTTCCAGTAA